>NC_139350.1:82806753-84006753 GCF_055883805.1 Amblyomma maculatum
CGGATCGCACAGGGGTAGCCCGCCGCTTCCAATCGAGACATTTGGTTTTCGAAGCTTTCACTCATTTTGTGCTCGCATGACTTCATGAGTGCGGACTCAAGACAAAGGGTAGCAATGCCTCTTTTGACCGTCTTGGAGTGTGCCGATTCAAATGGTAGAAGATCCTTCGCTACTCTGGGGTGGTACATCCAACACAGGTGATTATTGGAAAGGGACAGTTGCAAGTCCAAAAACTGTAAGGTGTTTGCTTTGGGGGCTTCATGCGTGAAAGTCAAGCCCTTACCCACTATTTTAAACTGTTCTAAAATTTTAGTCGTCAACTCAGTAAAATCCCCATCATCCTGCTTTAAGAGAAATAAAAAGTCGTCTACATATCTGTACACTTTTAAAACTTTCATGCCTTCTAATGCAGTCGTCAGGGTGCGGTCAATATAGGATAAGAAAAAATTACACAATACAGGCGCCACGCAAGATCCAATGCAAATACCTTGCCTTTGTAAGTAAAACTTGTTGTCATATTCTATAAAAGTGCTATTCAAGAACAGTAATAAAATTGTTTGCATTCATACCCAAAGAGTTTTGAAAGGACACTTCTCCATTTTCTTCTATACAGGTTTTAACAGAAACTAGAAGCTCGTCATGAGGAACCGAATAAAAAAGGTCCTCCACATCAACAGAAAACATGTATCCAAAGTTTCTATTTTGTTCCAGGTACGCTGTAACTTCCTTCGAATTCTTGGTAGCGAACGGATCGTTTACTCGAAGCTTTTGTAAATGCTTTTTCAGATACAAGCTTACCTGTTTTTGCCAAGAACCTGTTTCGCTAACAATAGTCCTAAACAGTACATCTACTTTATGCGTCTTTGCTGCGAAAAATACGTGCAGCGAGTTCCCTTTGCATTTATTAATCTCTTTGGCTAACCGATCTAGACCTAATTCATTGCACATTTTTTGAGCCTTGCTCTTTACTCTAATTACTCCCCTACTAACTTGTTTAAAGTTCTTCCTTATTGCCTGTCCGGCCTTATCACTGAACCTACCTTCCGAGACAATTACAAACACTCCATCTTTATCAGCCTGCATCAGCCGCGCATTATTATTTCTAAAAAAGTTCAGCACCTTTCCCGATTCTTGCGTCGTCGTTGTTGCCTTTGCCTTGCACGCGGTCCTCGATAAGCTGTCCACCCCGTCCAAAATGCATCTCTCTTTGTTTTCGTTGTCAGCTTTCTTGGCGATGTTCCTGTTGATAGCCAGCAATTCGTGCCCTAGCAAGGTGGTTTTGCTATATAATAATAATAATAATAATAATAATAATAATAATAATAATAATATATATATATATATATATATATATATATATATATATATATATATATATATATATATATATATATATATATATATATATATATATATATATATTGTTCAAATAACGAAAATTGAGGCCCCATGACTATTTTTTGTTTTCAATAAAAGTTTTATATGTGGTGGACAAATGTCCCGGCACAAAGGAATGAACCTTAGTTTTGCAAGATATGCAGTAGATTTTTCGGAAAAAATCGTATACTATCACTATAGGTAAAAACGCCGTTTTTGCCATTTCAAAAAGTTGCAAGTTTGGAGCCTGGTTGCATACACACTAAACATTTCTCGTGAATTATTTTGTTAGCGAATAAGTTTACGCAACTTTTACTATTAAAAACACTAAAAAAAGCTTTTATGCTGCGATGTGTGTTTTAATAAAAATCGCGAACCCTCGTGATTCACGTGAATCACGTGCGTGATTCAGGAGCAGCGTGCTGCACAAAAGTCAATTTTGATCGAGCCCTTTATTCTGGCATGATGCTCCTAGATTTTTCCGCTTAGACTTTTGTACCTGCAATATGGAGATTAAATTCTCTATTTTAAGCGAAAAGTGCAGTTGTTAGACTGTAAAAATTATTTTTTTTTCCATGGCACCTCAACATCTGCTGAGTTTCAAAAACGTTAAGAAACGAGCAAAATTGATTTGAATGAAGAAAAACATCTTCGATTTTTTTTTAATTTAACAGAATGATCCCACATGTCTCGTAATTATAACGTGCTGAAAGATGTTGCATTTATATTGCCGGAAATTATAAAAATCAATACAAATTTAGGTTAATGTTTTCAATCATTGGAATTTCTTAAATTTGCTCTTGAAAAGTGTCTTCTACTAAACTTCGACCTAGAAAAGGCTAGGTATATTTCTACATATTCAGCGGCGTAGTTGTGTAGTGCGTAAGTGCAAATTCTTTGTGTTTTTAGCCATCATATAAGACAAAAACTCGCATTCGCTTTGAAAACTTGCATGAGACTGGGACATGTCTCGCAGCATACTTTAGCTCGTAATTTTAGAGCTCAGGCATTTAGTGGTAGTCTATAGATACGTATTCAAGACGCGCGTTGCTGCTCTCAATGTATCTTTAACGAGATGCCGCTGCTCACGACTGCATCCGCTCCGTAGGCGTATATAACCCCCAGCCCGATCCCGGCTGTGATAGCACCCCTTTTGCCGCCGCCGCTTGGGGAGTTAAGCTCGATCCCATCGGCCTCACGCGCAAACTACCTCTTCTCCGAACGCTTAACACATCTGTTTGAGCTATGGCCTTACACGTAGCCCAATCTATCCGTGAGTGGATGTTATCGGGCTTCGAATCCGGTGAGGTCGCTTTTTCTCTCAGGCTTCTCTGCGCGCTGTAGAGCTCCCTCCGCGAGAGTGCTTGGCACATCAGATGATACGCACTGCACTGCATATACGGCTTATACAACAACAGTGTTGCCGGTTCATAGCCAGTGAAGTGCGACTGGAAAATGTGCTCTGGGATCTGCGTCTGCTAACAGCTATTTTTCGGAAGACACTTCAAAAGAGGTGAGCGTTTCGCACCATGAACAACTATCCGAGGCGAATGTTTTGCGCTGACCACTCAAAGAGACATAATAATAAAAATTGAAAGCGGAAGAAATTTTCGTAGTGTAGTGGATCTCAATGTCGCGGCTCTCAGAAAAGTCCTTCTTCCCGGAGCAGCTCTCCGTTTGCTTGAAAGCGACGTAATCTGTCAGAACTGTTACCGCCGCTACAAGGAAGACATAGATAACATGCAGAAAGACGGAATGGAAGTAGGCGAACAATTCCTCCCAGAGCAGGAAATAGTGGAAAACTTAAACACCAGGGTAGGTCTTCCGAAATTTCGCCCTTCAATCCACTGAACATTGTGAAGAAACGTCTAAGACTTTCATATGCAAAGCGAAAGCAGGGAGTGGTGACAAGAGTGGTGGTCAGGCAAATCCGATGTGAGACACAGGCAACATTTCCTGTCCCCGGTACCTCTGTTGTACCAGTAGACGAGTGTGCGAATTGTAGTAGCTGGGAAAGCAACCTTCATGCCGCCTACAACCGATGCTCATCATTTTAAGGACCTTGCCAGCTGCTGACACTACTACTACTACTGTGAAAGATGTACTGGTCATCGTACCTGAGGCAACAAGGTGCATAATTCAAAAAGCGAGGAAGATGGCAGAACAGGAAGGCGTGTGGTCCCCTTTCGAGAGATTCACTAGGTGTAAGCTACAGCAGGAAGACATCACTGTGGTTTTAGAATATTACACTACGGATGAACTCGATTGCTCCAGACAAGAGTACCAACAAAAAAGATGTGCGAATTCAAGGAGGGAGGAGTGAGCCGTCACCGACAACGCCGAAGATATCATTTCGCTAACCCGCGCCGCTATCATGGGTATCGCTTGTAGCCATCGCCGTAGTAGCTATCTCAGAAACGGCCACCTTGTATGCGCGGAGGAGACAGGAAGATGGTGTGGTCGTACATCGGTAAGAGCGCACAGAAATCAAGAACGCTATATTTAACACTTTTGGCGAGATCCCCCCAGATTCCTGTTATGTATGCAGATTCAAAAAGATTTTAAAAGTGCAGTTATTCTCTATCAATAAATAGTCTATTGCATAGCAAAGCGCCGCATACAATGTAGAACCTACACAGCGCGGACAAGTTTGACGGACGTTAAGCAGTCCTTAAGAAATTATGCCAAGAAGCGAATTTGCTCCAATTTTAGCACACTGTAATCGCAAAAAATAAACCCGGGGGTTGATGAGGCTTTTGTAAACCGTGCGAAAGGAAATTCGCTTGCATTTTCATTGCGCCGAATTTATTTACCCTTTCGCAGTTAAGCTTTCCAAGGGTAATACTACGAAATCCCCAGCAATTCAATCATGAGCTTGAGTTTGTATTTATTTTTGTAATTTCAAACAATATAATGCAACACTTTTTCAGCGCGTTATAATTACGAGACATGTGGGATTATTCTGATAAATTAAAAAAAAGTCGAAGATGATGTTTTTTTTTTAATTCAAATCAAATTTCCTCGTTTTCTTGACGTTTTTGAACCTCAGCCCGATATTGAAGCATCATGGAAAAAATGTTTTCAGTCTAACAACTGCACTTTTCGCCTTAAATAGAGAATATAACCTCCATATTTGCAGGAAAAAAGTTTCAGCGGAAAAATGTAGGAGCATCATGCCAGAATAAAGGGCTGAAAATGGACTTTTGTGCAGCGCGCTGCTCCTGAATCAAAGTTCACGATTTTTAATAAAACACACATTTAATCAAAACGCTTTCTCTTTGATTTTTCTATTAGCAAAAGTGTCGTAAACTTATTCACTAAGAAAGTAATTTACGAGAAATGTTTAGTGTGTATGCAACCGGCCGGCTCCAAACTTGCAACTTTTTGAAATGGCAAAAACGGCGTTGGTTGCAGAAACCTAGAAGTCAGCTTTTCTGCAGAGCGAAAACCCCTTCACCATGGCAGCCAAACCTGTTTTGGGGACAGAAGTTGGGTGCAGCACCGAATACTTCTATGTCCAGAATGATGTCATGCACAAACCTGTTGAGCAGAATTCCTTCACTATTGAGAGCCTGGAGGAGGTAGAGGCGGGGGAGGCGTTATGAATGGCACTCACAAATGGAGGAGTTCTTAATTCGATAATTGCGACAAGAAAAAGGGTGCAGGAAATGGACGTGACCATTATTGCCACCATAGACGTCTCCTGCACTGCACCTAATTTCTGCCCCCAAAACAGGTTTGGCCGCCATGGTGAAGGGGTTTTTGGTCTGCAGAGAAGCTGACTTCTAGGTTTCTGCAACCCACATATACAAATTTTTTTCCGAGAAATCTTCTGTATATCTTGGGAGACTGTGCTGTCCTGCTCGACGCCTGATGACCAGCTCAAACTGATCTACAGAGCGCGCAAGACGGCAAAGGCCACTGGAGCCACCCATGTACCGAGAATTGCCTTTGTCTGAATAAAGTTTTTCATTCATTCATTCTACACTTCTGGTAAGCCCTCAGAGCTTCCCGCCGTAGAACTCTTCCGTTCGTCTCCACACGGCTCTAGATGATGCCATTTGACACTCTTCGGCGGATACTTAGTCATATGGGAATCACTGGTAATGAGGGTAGCGCATCGCCTCTTCCAGGAAATGTTGCATCGGGCGCAACTCACACGCGACGATTGTTCCCTTCTTGAAAAAGCCCTGACAGGTCTGCTTTCTAACACCGTCACCGGAACTTCCTTCCACTACTTTCATGTCTTTCATCGGACACACGCACGCACCATGTGGGTTTTGCAAACCAAGCTGAAAAGAAACCAAAGAATGCCTCCACTCGTTCTCTGCCCGGAGGACTTTCAGCCCTTAG
This sequence comes from Amblyomma maculatum, assembly GCF_055883805.1. Taxonomy (NCBI): domain Eukaryota; kingdom Metazoa; phylum Arthropoda; class Arachnida; order Ixodida; family Ixodidae; genus Amblyomma; species Amblyomma maculatum. The sequence continues at coordinate 82,812,484 of NC_139350.1, forward strand.
GGGGCCGCATCGCACTGCACACGCGAGCGCTACGTTTACGAACATATCCTGCTTTGAAAGAAGAGGGTAAAAAAAAAAAAAACACGAAGCAGAGAAGGATGGGAGGCTTTGGCTCGAATTTGCTTCCAATGGCAATGCGCCGACGACTTCCCCTCCCCACGTCTTTGAAAAAAAAAAAAAAAAGAACAGCCTCTCTCGCGCGGCGGCCAACCCCCGCACTAGATGTCTTTCGTCTTTCGCCTCGCCAGGTTGCAAGCGACCCCACTGCTGCGTCTGTGAACCACCACTGCCGTTTTGTTTCCGCTGTTACGACCAAGCATCCGCAATTGCGCGCTCTATTGTTCGCCTGTGGGCATGGTTAAGTTTTGTGAATATGTGGTGATGGTCCAATGGCTCTAAGTGAGCCTGTTTCCAGGAATCCTGTTTTGTAAGCATGTTTTGCTTTGTGGACAACCTGCAAATGGCAAATTGACCTTGTCAAGAGAACGTCTGGAAAAACACAAAGAAACGTCCCCCTGCGGGAAATAGCAGGAAGTGCTTTCTTTCTTTTGTTCACCCTTCCAGTCGAGAAGTGCTATCCTCCAGTGATGAATGCCTCCTATCCAAAGGAGACGACAGAGTGACATGTTCGCTGACGTACAGGACAAGAAAGGAGCATGACTCATACGGCCATTAAGTGATTTCCCGGGAATGCAGGAAAGATTTGCAATTGTCGAAAAGGGACAATGTTGGGAGCCCTATGCGGCGCCACGTGCACTCGGGTTTCTGAGAAGTAAAACCCCTTTTCAGAACCAGCCTGTGGTTTCTTTGTTGAAGAATAGAAATGTACCTCCTCTCCTCGCCGTTCCCAAGCTTTTCCCGCCAACAAGTGATCACGCCCAACGAATGAATGCCGGACCAGTCAGTGCTTCAGACCATCAGTGCAGTGATGTGTTCGATTGGATGCCGATACCTGAGGGGCGTGCCCTGGATTTGGTTGGTCAACATCTTCAGAGAGGGGCTGGACATAGGGGGGTTTTAAGGACGCTGCAGAGCACGAAATGTCGCTCTGGGCCCTGGGTAAACGGCTCATCCAGTCGCTTCTCGCTATGAACTCTTAACGCTTGCCATTTTGCTGATGTACCCTTCTTTTTCATGTAAATATTCTTGTAAATACGTTTTCTCAAAGTGCCAGTAAACCTGCTTGTACATATTTCACCAACTTAGAAGATTCAGTCCTTCTTCAACCCCGAGTCTCTGCGCGCTACCAAGTGAAGGCCGGGTCGACGTAGCCCCAGCGTCACGACAACTGGTGATCAGCGGTAGGATCTGAATCTACAAGCCCCAACACTGGTGACCAGCGTTGGGATCTGAATCTACAAGCCACAACATCTGATGACTGGAGGTGGGATCTGAATCTACAAGCCACAACATCTGGTGATTGGAGGTGGATCTGAAGCTACAAGCCACAACACCTTGTGATCGGAGGTGGCATCTCAAGCAACAAGCAGGAGCAACAATCGGCCAAGAGGGCAGCTCGGAACATCGATCGCATGTGTGGGTGAGTGCTTGGCTTTTCTTCTGATGTGGACCAGGTTCTGGAACAGGGTTAGATTTTAGAACTGGTAAAAAGAGTGTGGAAACGCCTTTAGGTTTGGTAGTTTGCACAGTTGTTTTGGAAGTAGCCGACACTCGGAGCGATCATGGACCTACAAAAGCTGCAGAAACCGGAACTGTTGCAATTGTGTGAGGAATTGGGAATTGATACAAGTGGTTTGGCACGAAAACCTTTGATTATAAAGGCAATCACAGATTTGGGAGCCGATGATGAGGAGCTCAGTGAAGCATGGAACCTCATCGCCCAAAAAAAGGAGCAGCTCAGACAGCAGAAAGAGCGGGAAAAAGAGGAAAAGAGGCGTGAGCGCGAACGTGAGTGGGAAAAAGAGGAAAAGAAGCGTGAAAGAGAAGCAAAAAAGCTGGACCAAGAAATTGAGCTCCGGAAATTAGAACTAGAGTTGAGCAAGAGGTCGGGCGATTGTCCCCAGCTAGCGGTACCTCGTCTCAACAAGGAGGCAGATTTCAAGATGTCAAAGTACATGCAGCCATATGTGATATCAGGGGATATCGGTCTGTATCTGGCTAACTTTGAGCGAACCTGCGAAAAACTGTCCTTCCAGCGAGACACTTGGTCTCAGAGATTATTGACGGTTCTGCCCTGCGAGGCAGCGGAGGTTGTCGCGCGGCTAAGCAAGGAGGACGCGGACAACTACGAGAAGGTCAAAGCTTGCCTTCTGAGAAAGTATAGGCTTAGCGCCGAGGCGTTCAGACAACGTTTTCGGAAAGCTACTAAGTCCAGGGACGAGAGTTACCCTGAATTCCTGTACAATTTAAGAGTAAATTTGGGCGAGTGGCTAAAGAGCACAGATTCCTACAGTGATAGGGACGCTGTAGTCGAGCGAATTCTTTTGGAGCAGTTTTATAACTGCCTCCCAGAAAAAGAAAGAAATTGGTTACAGGACCGAGGCGAAATTAAGTCGGCAACTGAAGCTGCCGAACTTATTGAGGAGTATGCTTCGCGCCGACAATTCAGCAACCCAGCAGTGGATAGGCCCCGCAATCCCAAGTTCAGTGTGAAAAACCGTCAGGAAAGGCACTTTGCTAGAGTTGGAAACGAAGAAATGAAGGTTTCTTCAGGCAAATTCCCTAGAAAGGACGGCAGTGAGAAAAGTGGGGAAGTGACCAACGTGCAGAACACAAAGAATAAGCTTGAGGCTAGGAAGCCGCTCACATGCTTTAGGTGTAATGAGCAGGGTCACATTGCCGTCAACTGCCGGAAAGAAAAGATTGCTTTCTCGTATGTCAGGGACTGCGATGAAAATATGCAGCTTTTAGAACCCTACCTGCATGACCTAGTAGTCAACGGGAAGCCTTGCAAGGTACTGCGCGATTCGGCCGCAACGATGGATGTTGTCCATCCGGCGTATGTATCGCCTTCCGACTATACAGGACAGTGTGCATGGATCCGACAGGTAGTTGAGGAACAGAGTGTGTGCTTGCCGATCGCGAACGTGGTCATCGAGGGCCCTTTCGGCGAATTAACAACCGAGGCTGCCGTTTCAGGAAAGCTTCCTAAGTGCTATCCGTATTTGTTCTCCAACAAATCGGACATGCTGCTGCGAAAGAGGGGCATCCTTTTCGGAGACAGAGTTGTGCAAGCCTTAACACGTTCAAAGGCGCGAGAACTAGCTACACTGCTCATTCCAGAAAAATCCACAGCGGAGGAAACGGCAGTTAAAACAGTGGTAAATGCGGAAGATAGCAGTTCAGAAAACTTTGAGAGCGAGGCATCTCAGATATGTCAACTTGAAAGGGAGCTTGATGAGACGCGGAATGAGGACGTTCTTGAGAGTAACCTCTTGCCGCCAGTGTCTAGTAATCTCACGAGACTTTTAAGTGGAACCCGAGAGGACTTAGCTATAGAGCAAGCCAATGATCCCAAGATACAGGAGATAAGGGAGCGCCACCGCGCCACTAAGACAGCAAACAATATTTCTTTCGAGATGAGAAAGGGAGTGCTGTATCGCTTATTCAAGGATAAGCGCGGAGTAGAGCGGGACCAATTAGTCGTTCCCCAAAAGTACCGCGGAGACTTACTGCGACTTTCCCATGGCAGCTCGTGGTCATGTCACCTTGGAATAAAGAAAACAAAGCAGAGGCTGTTGCAAGAATACTATTGGCCTGGATGTTTTAAGGACACGGAAAATTTTGTACGGTCATGCGACACGTGCCAGCGGGTTGGAAAGGCGCAAGATAAGTGGAAAGCTCCGATGGTGTTAGTACCAATCATTACCGAGCCGTTTCACCGGTTAGTAATAGATGTAGTTGGGCCACTTCCTGTGACAGAGTCAGGGTACCGTTATATCCTCACTATGTTATGCCCAGCCACAAAGTTTCCAGAGGCTGTTCCGCTGCGCGAGGTGACGTCCGAGAGTGTAGTGGATTCGCTGCTGTCAGTGTTTGCACGAGTTGGATTCCCTTCCGAGGTCCAAAGTGATCAGGGTAGCGTTTTCACGAGTGTCCTCACCACCTCATTTCTCGAGCGATGCGGCATTAAGGTAGTGCATAGCTCGATCCATCATCCGCAGAGCAACAGCGTAGAAAGATGGCACTCTGTTCTCAAACGAGTCCTGAGGGAACTGTGCTATGAAAACAAGCGCGAATGGGATACCTGCCTGCCTGCAGCGCTTTTCGCTTTGCGGTCAGTGCCGCACGAATCCACTGGATTTAGCCCAGCCGAGTTGGTGTACGGAAGGTCACTGCGCTCACCTTTGCGAATGGTGCGCGAAGCCTGGGAGGGGCGCGGAGAAGACCCAACAGTAGTAGAATTCATTCTGAACCTCTTGAATCGCTTACATAACACTAAGGAACTCGTTGAGGCCAGCATGAAGTCAGCCCAGGCTCGTTCCAAGGTGTACTATGATAAGTCAGCCCGTCAAAGGACGTTTTGTATCGGGGACCAGGTGATGTTGCTGAGAAGTTCAAGGCAGAATAAGCTCGAAGTACAGTGGGAAGGACCGGCTGAAGTCGTTGCAAAGCTTTCTAACACTAACTACGCAGTGAAAATTCCCGGTAGGCGTAAAGAAGTGCGCATTTATCATTGCAATCTTATGAAGCCTTATGTGCAGAGGGAAGCCGTGGTAAATCTAACTTTAAACCTTCCCGAGGAGATGGGGGACAACTTGATTTGCCTCAGCGGAAAAGGAAGCAACGCTCAGGAGCTTCTCAAAAAGACGGAGCAGAGAGGAGAACTAAAGAAATCCCAGCTGTCCGATCTGGGCGAGATAATAACAGAGTTTGAGGCCTGCTTCGTGGACAGGCCAGGCAGAACTGATTTGACTGAGCACGATATTGAGCTGACTTCAGACGTGCCAGTGCGATCAAGGTGCTACCGATTTTCTCCAAGGCAAAGAGAAATTCTGGATAGGGAAGTAACTCGCATGCTGGAATTGGGAGTAATAAAACCTTCGGAAAGCGATTATGCTTCGCCTATGATCTTAGTAGAAGCTCCAGGTAAAGACCCTAGGCCTGTGGTAGACTACCGAAAGCTAAATTCTCTCACCAGGGATCAAGTGTATCCTATTCCGAATATTGAGGAGAGAGTAGAACAGGTCAGTAGAGCGGCATATGTGACTACGCTGGACCTTACTCGAGGATACTGGCAAGTACCGCTCACTGAACGCGCCAGCAGATACGCGGCTTTCGTCACTCCGACGGGCAGCTACCAGCCAACAATGATGAGTTTCGGGCTCAAAAATGCTCCATTTTGTTTTTCCCGACTCATGGATAGGGTTTTAAAGGGGTGTGAAACATTCGCGGTGCCTTATTTAGACGACATTGCGGTTTTTTCCGACTCATGGGCGGACCATATGGTACATCTAAGAGCTGTACTGAGCCTTTTGCGTCAAGCTGGACTAACCGTAAAGGCCGAGAAATGTTGCCTGGCAAGGGCGACCGTGGACTACTTGGGTCACAATGTAGGTCAAGGTTTCAGGAAACCCAGCGAGATTAAGATTTCTGCGGTAGCAGACTACCCGCGGCCGAGCACGAAGACGGAAATTCGAGCATTCCTGGGTCTGACTGGGTACTACAATCACTACATCCCTAACTATTCAGCTTTGGCTAGCCCTCTGACCGACGCTCTCCGCAAGACAGAACCGACAAATGTAGTCTGGGACGAACAAAAGGAAGCCTCCTTCGTAAACCTGAAGGCTGTGCTGATTAGCCGTCCGGTATTGCGAGCTCCAGACTATGGCCGAGAATTCACGGTCCAGTGTGATGCCAGTGATCGAGGGTTAGGTGCTGTTCTCTGCCAGAGAGATGACGACGGTAATGAGCACCCCGTGCTCTACTTGAGCAGAAAACTGAGTTCTAGAGAGAGGGCTTATTGCGCGTCAGAGAAAGAATGCGCTTGCATTGTATGGGCCATTCAAAAATTGCAGTGCTATCTTGGAGGGGCCAAATTCACCGTAGAGACGGACCATTGTCCCCTGGCTTGGCTGCAAACTGCGACATCAAAGAACAGTCGCCTTCTTAGGTGGAGCTTGATTTTACAGCAGTACAATTTTGAAATAAGATATAAAAAGGGGAAGTTAAATGGGAATGCGGACGCGCTTAGCCGCTCTTTCTAAGCGGTCCGAGATGTTCCTCACCATGTATCCAAATTGATAATCAGGTTTTTTTTTTTTCGTGCGCTTGTATATGTGTGACTATGTAAAGCAGCACGTTTGGTTTTCTAGGAATACGTGGGTCCTGAACGTCTTGAGTGTGGGCTTTTCTCGAACAACAATGGCAGTTTTCTTTTGACCTGGTCTCTTCAGACGGGAGCCGAGTGCTTGCTTCGACATGTGGTTGAGTTTCAGACAGCTCGAGCAATTTGGCCTACAACAATCAAGACAACGCGACAAGCAACAGCGAGCTTCAAGCGTTCACGTGCAGGCCATTAAGTCGTCTCTTCATGCAGCAGCTGGGACTGCTGCCCTCCGAGACTCTTCTGGCGGGGGAGGAGGCTGTTACGACCAAGCATCCGCAATTGCGCGCTCTATTGTTCGCCTGTGGGCATGGTTAAGTTTTGTGAATATGTGGTGATGGTCCAATGGCTCTAAGTGAGCCTGTTTCCAGGAATCCTGTTTTGTAAGCATGTTTTGCTTTGTGGACAACCTGCAAATGGCAAATTGACCTTGTCAAGAGAACGTCTGGAAAAACACAAAGAAACGTCCCCCTGCGGGAAATAGCAGGAAGTGCTTTCTTTCTTTTGTTCACCCTTCCAGTCGAGAAGTGCTATCCTCCAGTGATGAATGCCTCCTATCCAAAGGAGACGACAGAGTGACATGTTCGCTGACGTACAGGACAAGAAAGGAGCATGACTCATACGGCCATTAAGTGATTTCCCGGGAATGCAGGAAAGATTTGCAATTGTCGAAAAGGGACAATGTTGGGAGCCCTATGCGGCGCCACGTGCACTCGGGTTTCTGAGAAGTAAAACCCCTTTTCAGAACCAGCCTGTGGTTTCTTTGTTGAAGAATAGAAATGTACCTCCTCTCCTCGCCGTTCCCAAGCTTTTCCCGCCAACAAGTGATCACGCCCAACGAATGAATGCCGGACCAGTCAGTGCTTCAGACCATCAGTGCAGTGATGTGTTCGATTGGATGCCGATACCTGAGGGGCGTGCCCTGGATTTGGTTGGTCAACATCTTCAGAGAGGGGCTGGACATAGGGGGGTTTTAAGGACGCTGCAGAGCACGAAATGTCGCTCTGGGCCCTGGGTAAACGGCTCATCCAGTCGCTTCTCGCTATGAACTCTTAACGCTTGCCATTTTGCTGATGTACCCTTCTTTTTCATGTAAATATTCTTGTAAATACGTTTTCTCAAAGTGCCAGTAAACCTGCTTGTACATATTTCACCAACTTAGAAGATTCAGTCCTTCTTCAACCCCGAGTCTCTGCGCGCTACCAAGTGAAGGCCGGGTCGACGTAGCCCCAGCGTCACGACACCGCTCCCAAGGCCAACCGAGTGGTCGCAATATTCAGCACGTGCTGAAAATGTTGACGAGTATTTTGAGAACGACAGTTCGTTGCGTGGTCTAGAACTACGTCAAGCCCGTGTGCAATGTGCGCTAAAAACTTTTCACAGCAGCAACACCCTGTGATATCTTCGGGAAATCCGCAGTCAAGTGAAGAGTGTTGCGTACATCAGGCTAAAGGTGAGTTTCATTCTTTTGCTGCTGTTTTGTTCAGTGTGTGTAACTCAGTTTCCGGCATCGGATATACGCATTCCACGATTGCTTGCCATAAACTGAAGCAGATCATCAGATGGGAACATGAGCGCGAACAGATGCAGAGAGACGATTCGGGATAATTAGACCTATCGTGTGTTGTTTTTCTTTCTTTTCTCGCCCTTTGCGCTATTTCCTTTCCCCGTTAATTAAGCATAATCTGTAGAAATGGCAAGGCGTAAGTCTGAATCACATGTACGCGAAAACTCACGCGAACGCGACGGCGGCACGCGTCGCGAACAGAAATGCATGTGTCGCTTGGCTCGTCGCTCGGATCTGCCTAAATAGAAAATTTCGCTCGTTCGCCCGGAAGTAAGCGTACGTCACTGCCGCTCATTTCGCATGCTTTCTTTATTTTGCTGTGCTGCATTGTGAATATCCACTACCGCGTAAATTTTTCACTTTCTACGAACAATGGTGAATAGCCAAGGATTCAAAAAACGTCTAATCGCAACCGAAACAAAAGAAACAAGGGGTCACGTGACTACTCGGACTAACTACAGTGCAAGTTAACACACATTCGGTACGGTTTGTTGTAAATACATTTTGCTTTGCCATGTTGTCGCAAAATAACTTCCAATCGTTATGACTGTTGTTGCATTTGACTGGTTTTGCGGCCACTATGCCAGCCACACAACCTACACAGAGCGTCGTCGCCGTTTCGCTCTGTTCGCGCTGTCGCGTGCATGCATCTTCCCCAGTAGGCGGTGGAGCGAACCATGATCGCTTTTATGATCGCTTTCACCGCGCCGCCTTGTCGCGTCACCCACTTTTTCGCTCATATGTGATTCCCGCTGTAATCAAGCCATACGTATGAAGCGCTGTCCTGTTTTCTTTGTACGTCGTACAGCTCTAGGTCCACACCAGCTGCCTCGTTTCGTGCTGAATGATTTCCACAGGAATAAAAAAACCGTGATCTTTGGCAGTTTTTCGGCTCTCTTACGCTGTTGTGACAACCAGAAACTGAAGGGTAAATTTAGTTCCACGCTTTACTAAAGCTGATTTTAACCCCAACTCTGTTGTATCAACACAAACTTATACAGCAACCTCACTGTGCTAATTTGCGGTCTTCCTGTTTGGGAGACCGCAATTACGAAACCGTGCGTCGGGCGCGCTGCGTTTTGCACCGAGTACCGGCAGAACGAGCGGTCGCCTTTTTGTGTGTGTGCTGTGCGTCCCGCCAAGCGTTGACGGACGAAAGACAGCCACGGAACGAGGGAAGCGAAACGGCGATGGGGACTAGGCAAGGAGAGAAAGAAATATTAGCTCATGCAGGGCGCACTGTCCCTTCTCATCCGAAATGGCCGCGGTCCTCGTCTGGGAGCGGCAGTGTATGCCTGCAGTGACCCGCCGGGATGACTCTCGAAGGGAGAGAAGGATCAGAGGGGGCACGGTAGATGCAGAGACAACGACGTAGGAGTCTCAGTTCGGGTGTCGAGCAGAAAGGCCGCACTTTCAGTGAGGTGAAGTGCGCGCAATCGGCAAAATAAATTTACTGTAACCTACCAAGTTTTGTCGAGCTTCGCCGAGAGATGCCAGAGGGGCGGAGCAAGGGGCCTGCATGACTCCGTGGTTAGCCCATACACGGAGGACCAAACCCGCGGTTATCGCGAACCGAGTTTAGCGACCTCTGATTGCTTCATTAACCTAGTTGACTGAAGGTGCTCGTCCGTGCCCGATTGGTTGTTTGAACAGTGCACTCATTTGCCCACTATATCACGTTTCAAGACCGACACATAATGAGGCAGCGTCTACTGTGCCGCCCGGCGTCTTCGATTACGACCGACGGCGCAGCAACTGCGCACTGCAGCCCCGTTATTGAGCCCCGTCCAGCCTATGTAGCATTGTTTGCGCGGCATGTTGCTGAACGGAACGTCAAAAATTGTGCGTCCCGATTCCTCAAAAGCAGCGAACAATGGCGGCGGCGCAGCGCTACCCTTCGCCGCCGTGCGCTAGCAAGCACACATTCGTGCAATTACACCCGTTGTCTGCTGTCACAAGGCGAGGAATCCAAATACAGCCACAAATTTCATCAGGCGAGCGCTGTATATTCCCTAATCGTGCAAGAGAGGCGCGCGTTGTTGTCTGTTTAAGTGATCGGTTCATAATTTTTCGATGACGTTTGCTTCAGCCTTGATTATACAGACGATCGTCGCTTTTGGGTACCTCGCTGGGTGTTAGGGTGGCTGCCTCAGATGTCGTTTTAATTTGTTGCTGTCTTCGGTTACCTCGCTGGTGACAGCAGACGACGGGAGTAATTGCACGAATATGCGCTGCGCACGGCGTGCAGTAGCCCCCTAATCGTGCTAGGCCTAAACTGTTTCGCTTCGAGGCCGCGGCGAACGGTGCTTTAATTGGAACTGGTCCACGCTGGTCTGCTCATGAAACCTCCTTATTGTGAATCCTATTCAGTTATAGTAAAATAACGATATGATTAGCTTTGGGGACGCCTTATTCGCAAAGCTAGAATACAAGCCGAGATGGTGTGCACCGATTCTCCGGCGGCAGCTGGCTGTGAGGTGCTTGTTTAGCGGTTATAGCTTTTCCAGCAATTCGCTATACTGGTCAGCGGTCCTCGAGGATGATTCATTCTTGATATTCGGGTCAGTATTCCAGGCGACAACAAATTTTAGCATGCTTTATTTCTTTCCTGCCGTGTCGTTGACTCAAGCGCTAACCGCATGAGGCGACAATTCGCGACCACATGCCGCGCGACGCCGTAGGCTGAGGGCCGCCAAAGCATTGTCGCTGTCGCTCAGTTTCTGGGTTTTTAGAAAACATCGTGTGTCGCCCGGAAGTGACTCGCGAGGCAGCCAATCGCAGAAGGCTTTGGGGTGCTCAACTTCCGCTCTGGGCTTTCTTTTTTTTTTTGCTTTTGCGTGTGAAGCTTGTTTTCCTATTCCGGTTTTGGCGAAGAACCTAGTGCCTGCACGCGCTCACTTCGTCTGATCTGTGTATATATGAAAACATTGAGACAATTTAGTAAAAGCTTGGAAAGGTAGTAAAATAAAGGCTAGTGTGGCTAGATATTGTTATTTATTTATTTATTTATTTATTTATTTATTTATTTATTTATTTATTTATTTATTTATTTATTCCTCAAAGGTCCGTGGATATTACAAGAGGGGTGCGCTATGAAATTTAATATGAATACAGAATATCTTCGATGGCGTTTTTGTATTGGTTGAAGTTGGTGATGGTTGCCACTTCGGATGAAAGGCCATTCCAGTCTCGAGCTATTTTCAAGAAAAGAGACTGATAATATGTATCGGTGCGGGCTTTCATTGGATAGACGGCGTTAGAGTGAGAGTTACGAGAAATGCGATGAGCACGTGCGATAGTAGTAGTTTCAGGATCAAAGGTATGATAAAATTTGTGATACAAGGAAAGACGAGCGATCTTGCGACGACAGGCCAGTGAAGGAAGGTGAAGCCGAGATTTAAGTGCGGAGACGCTGGTGTGATATGAGTAGTCGGAACAAATAAATCTTGCAGCGCGATTCTGGACAGATTCTAGAGTTTCAATAAGGTTAGTAAAAGAAGGATCGTATGCGGCGCATGCAAACTCTAATTGCGACCCTAGAAATGTCAAGTAAGCAAGCAGTTTTATTTAACGGGGTGCTAAGGCAAGGTTACGGCGTAAGTACTCTAACATTAGGTTAGCTGAATTAGTTATATGGTGAACGTGTTGCGACCAGGTTAACTCTTTGCTCAAGTGGACTCCGAGATATTGATAGGAGTCTACTGAGGTAATGGGGATATTGTTAATTGTATAAATCGCGTCCAGGTGGTTGCGACGGCGTTGGGAAGAAAGAAGAGAGGTTTTAGTAGAATTTAATAACATTAGCCAAGTGTTACACCACTCTTGGATGCGTAAAAGGTCTTCTTGAAGCTTGGTTACATCGGACGGGTTAACTATTGAACGATAGATGACACAGTCATCAGCGAAAAGGCGGATGTTAGAACTGATGTTAGAGGGCAAATCATTAAAGGGACACTGCAGCACGTTTTGCAAAAGTTAGGCTTTCAGCAGAAAGCCATAGTATTTAATGCTGCGAATTCGAATATCAGATTAAAGTTACGCATAAGAAACCAGAAATAGCCTTTTTTCAGCAGAAATACGCAGCCCGCGTGACGGGGCTCACCGCGGGTCGCGCCGCCGTCCGTGATCGGTCAAGACGTTGCGTGAGGACATTCTGAGGACCGGGGAAGCTGCCGATGCGGCTCCTTCTCTGCGCTGTGTGCTGACTGCAGCTCTCTGGGGCTTTGTGAATGTCATTATGGCATGCCATTTCCACACGAATGACCATCGGGATTTTTACCGCATGCATCCGTACCAGATACGCCCACAAACGATGCAGCAGTTCCGTTGTGGGAGCTTAGATTTGGCATAAAGACTTGCTTTGGTTACAGTGAGGGTTTTTGAAAAGTAGTGGATTTTTTGAAAAGTAGTGGGTGTCATTATTAGTAGAAACTACATAGCCTGAGAAGGAAGGGGCAGCGAACAATGCCCTAGCCCACTACCTCAGTCCAGGCCTCTCACCCAGACCGAAAGGTTATTGTTGTGAAAAATGAATCCAAAGCTTGGTGTACCAAATCCTGCTTTGAATGCCAGTCCTGGTACTTTGGGGAAACGAAGACTTTTATAGAAAGGGTGCATGGATGGATGAATAGAATATAGGAGGGTCCCCTTTAAAACAGGGTGGTAGCAATAGCTATCATGCTCATTTTTCTCCCTATATCTTAATAATTGAATTAGATTGGTTAACTAAACCATCATGCTATTTATTAAATTTTTGTTTATACATTACTAACTTTATGTCACTTCTCTGCTTTTAAACCACCAATCTTAAAGTCGTTTTTTGCTAGTTTCCACCGCCGGTATAATCACCCGGCCACTGGTATATCTAAACCCCAGAGCTTCAGGAACAGTGACTGCGCCTGCATCAACTTCCGGATGGATACCAATACATGCGAGTATAGTATGGTCAATTGTTTCACTGGAGTTACCACATACAGCACATGCCTCATCTTCATTGTTAAATTTCTTTTTGTAGCTGGTTTACACTCCTTCACTGGAGTGTAAACTGCCAGCTCTTGCAAACGACAAAAATTTTCTTTATCAAACGTTATTACAAGTATGATAATATAGCTATAATTAGCTGAACTTCAGTCAATAGTTGTCCTTGCTTATTTTTAGTTCGTAGCACAAATTAACATGTTTCTATTTTCCCAAGAATTTCATTCCTTTGTCGAGAGTGATATCGAAGGATCGCTCACACATTCTTCTTTGAGTTCTCTTATTTTTCGGTCTTCTACAATCTCGCGTGTCAGTTGTTCTTTATTTCTGCTTATGAGTTCGCAGTCTGAAGCGACAGAAACATCATTCGTTACAAAACAGTTGCCAGTTCAAAGTCAAGCAGAAAGAAAGGGGACGTTCCAAAGAAACGTTGAGCACAGAAGACCAAGGTCGGGTCATTTAGCTGCTACGACCCTGTCAACCATTTTTTTTTTTGTTCCTCCCTTCGCTGGACTAAGAGCGTGAGTAGTTGACGATGATTGAACGGAACTTATTCACATTTTTTTAACATATTTTTTCAGTCGTGTCTAAGATGTGGAAAATAAACAAACAATTTACTTGGGCTGATACCAGTAAATAAACTACAGTTTAGCATTCGATGCATTTTCTAATGAGTTTGCAAAGCTAAGCAGAATTTTAGTATTTCTTTTACCACTTTTATATTTGCTATGAACTCGTAAAATCTTCATATCATGCAACGAATTTATGCGGCACGTAACAAGCACTTCTCCTCATTTGATAATTTCCATATCATCAAGTTTTATTTTTCCTTCGAGGGATTGCATGATACCGACCCTCTAACGCGCAAGACTTCAACGCCTCACTTTCAGTGTAAGGCTGACTCGACAATAAGAATGCAGAGAGATTTCGCGTTGTCTGAATGCATCTCCAGCTGGTAGGTTGAAATTATGACAGCATTGTTCTTTGAATGGCTGATTCCGCTTAGTCGTTTCTGTGGAAAGAAATAGGCCTCTTGGTGCATCGGTTTCCGGGTGTTGGATGTGCTAGCGGTTATTCGCTTCTCGTGCGAGGCGGCCCCATGAGCAGCGAAATGCCTCCTTTTGCAAACACAAGCATACATCCTGTGTGTTACTAAAAAAAAACTAAAAACGAGTAACGAAAGCCACTACTTGTACTGCACCGAGGTACAGTGTTCGCTGTAGCCGGGGCGCACCTCAGCTGCGTGCCTTTAGCTGGCGGCGTTTTGTTCGAAGACGAACTCGGCACACAAACAGTATTACACACTGAATGGGAGGCAATAAATACATCACAAAGCAAGCAAGTGTACACTGGCAATTGATCTTTTGCAAGTAGCGCTACTGCGCATGCACGCAGCCTCCTTTCACATAGGGGGAGGACTTCGCTGCCATCCTTTTGCAGGAAACGACGAGCATTTTCTAGCCCTCCCGTAACTTGCCCCCCCCCCCCCTCCCCCACCTCTCGCAGCTTGCCTCAACAGAGAAGACGCGGCCAGGTTCACCAGCTTCCTGTTGTCATTGTAGGGGAGGGGGGGGGGGGGGGGGTATGTTCACAGATGACTCACGCTTCTCCACACAGGCTAGACAAGAGCAGCCCTACACTCAACTACTGCTTGGAAGATTGCACAAATTCTTGGCAACGCGTCTAGTCAATAGTACTTTGCCTGACGCCAGCAAGAAGGGTGTCTTGTTGGAAAAAGGTCCATTCGCGGAATTAGCGAGACTGGATTTGACACGGAGGGGGAGACCCAAACAATACCCCAGCCATTGTTCGGATGTCCCCCTCTTTGACAAATCCATCCCAAGACGTTCCACTATGCCCCCACTCAAGTCGACCGCGTTTACATGCTTTCTGTAGCGGGGTGGGGCCGAGTCAAACCACTCCTGCACTGGAGCCACTCGCCCAAACCAGCCAGTGTTTGCGTTGTTTGCGTCCCTCGCTGGATGGAAAGGAAAGGGCAGAGTAAAAACGTTGTAGAAACATCGTAAATACACCTCGATTCAGGATGTGTGTAGCCTCACCTTCCTAATTTTTCTGAACTGCCACATTGTTACTGCCCCTACATTTCATAGATAAGGCTACCTACTACATTTATTGCATGTGGCTCTGCTATTTCACTATTATTTGTTTTTTGTACAGTTTGTAGTTGATAATTGTTACCAGTAGAATAAAGGAAAGAAAGCCAGAAACGTTAATAGAAAAAAACAAGCCATGGAGCATTTCAATCGTGCTAAACAAGTTTCATGAAGAGCTCGCGCGCTTCAAGCGCACCACGAAAAAATTAGCTGAAATCACCCTGACCGTGCACATTCCCGGAGCGTCGTAGAGCAAAACCAATGCTTATCCTCTGACAGCGAAGTGTAAAGTTTTTCCACGCGAAACCTCAGCCACCGCCAAAAGCTTGTTACTTGAACAGTTTAGCATTTTCTTTTAGCCATTTTACAAAAAAGGCTAACTTTGATCACAAATAACTTTTACACCAAATGAAGCAGACAGCTGATATTTTCAGGAAAAAGCAAACCCTGTAAGACCTCCAACTGTGCAAAAAATCTCCGCAACAGAGTGCATAGCTTGAAAGTTATTATACAATTACCTGTTTTATACACTGTTCAAAGGTGCGTGGGTAATAAACTGAGCAATACGCCCTAATAAACATGCTTAAATTTGTTCATTAACATCTGATCTCTAAAAATCTCGAACAGTTTTCCTCTAGGTAGAAAAGTTTTTGCACAATTTTGCATTTCCTGAGACAAGTAGAGCTGAAAAGCCGTTTCTTACCTTTGCGTTTTTCTTTCCAGCTTAAACATTTTTGCAGCAATTTATAAATATATATTTATAAATAAGCTTTACACATATAGATTAGATATTGAAATCACATTTATAAACCAAACGAGTGAGGCACAGTAGGCGTATGAATATGGCCAAAAATGTCTCTTCACCGCTGGAGTGGGACCGCCGCCCGGCCGCCGCAACTCAGAACAGCGGCGAACAGGGGCCGTGTACGAATCACAGGTGGACGATCGAGGCTCATAAAAGTAGGTCGCTTTTGAGAGGTGGCATTGATATATCCACGAAGGATTTCAGACCGCCCCCTTCCCTTCCCCTCCCCCCCCCCCCCCTCCCCGCTCTTCTTATCAGATGCCGCCGATAAGAAGACGGTTAGGAAAAAAAGAAGTGTCACATAATGCGAAAAGTGCGCTGCTTCCTTCGGCAACACCCACAAATAATTGGAAGTTCACGGTCGACGGTGGAATGGGGTAACTTGCATGCATTTCTGTCCGCGTATTTGCCCTGTGCTTTCTTCTATTCGTCCCTGTCGCTTGCTCTGTGGCTTGCGGGCCAACGCAAGCGTTGTTCAACACGAAGATGGCAAGCTTTGTAGTGCTTACCTTATGGGAAGATGAGGTTACTGCAGTGTTCCTTCAGGAGAACGTGTCTATTCTAGTAACGAGGGGCTGAAAATGAGCCAGCTAAATCTCAGTCAGTGTTCAGAATGAGCCGAAAGCAGACAGTCTCACAGGTCTTCTGCTTATTTGGTGCAGCGCTGTCTGTTCTCGGTTACTTCGAAGAGCTGCGAGTCTATTATAGTTCATGCGGTACGTTACCAGTTCTTATCGATGAAAGAGGTGTGTAGAGCACTCCGTTTTTAACCTATCTATTTAATTTTCTCAAACAAAAATGACCAGGTATGCAGCGGCTCAACTAGAATATACGGTGGCCTTGGCGCTCCAAGGAATGGACATTTTGAATATTTAATCTGCGTTCTGTAATAAAATATAAATATCCTCTCGTGGAGTAAAATGTCTCTCTTGTCCACTAACAGTCCGTGCAGAGAGCATGATGTGTGAGAGATTCCGGAAGCGGCCCGCTGTTGACGAGCACCGGAGCATGAAATCCTCTCGAATTACTTCGTCATTGTCCACGGCAGCAGCTCTGTGCTAGCCGCATTGTTGCACCGTCTGCATCTTGTTCTTTTCTCACAAACTCGACTTGAGCTCTACACCTTCTAATTGCGACTCCATTTGCTCTACCGGGAACCACTTCTGCATGTATACTCTCAGCTGACACTGCTGACAGAGCTATCAGTTACATCGTCTTTTTCTAGTTAGAAGAGATAAAGGCGGAAAGCATGGACGATACTCGTTAGTGGCAATGAGAAACGCCTCTCCACTCCTCTTGCGGTACCTGTGAATGGAAACAACATTGCCCACTTGTGGGCGCATATTCAAGCTATCCTATAATTTCCATCGCATGCACACCTGTAGCTTTCATATTAAATTCCCGATCATGCCTTTCACTAGAGGCACAACCGCAAGAGCTCCCATGAGTGAAATTTTGTTTCGCTCGAAAGGATCCTTTGTGGTTTCGAATTCACACCGGAACACTGGGTTAAGCTCGCTGTCCAGTCTCGGTGTAGGCCAATGTCGGAGACTACGCTAATCACACCATTGATTTGTACGCGTGCGTAGCCCTGCACTTAATGAGGATCTCGCAGGACACCAGGCTGTGTCCGGCGTGGGCGAGTGCAGAACCCCTCAGCGATACATGGCAGGCCGTATCATCCGTTCAGAAGCCCGCTGACACCGCAGGGAATCCCCTATCCACAACAGGCGCCATTCACCAGCTCCTAGGAGTGTGTACTTAGCCTCGAACGAGCTGCAGGCGGCCGCTGGCTTATTGAGAGCGTTCCTGCCCATTCTGGCCCGCCTATGACAAGGAGTATGCTACCGCCACGCTGTGCTCCTTAAGAGACCGTCTGTATGTTCAGTATTCAGTGTAATGTTAGTTATTAGGAGAACTCCTAGATTCTAGGAATGATCCCTTCTTTAATGCTTCGTTCGCCGCCCATGGGGCAGACAGGCCCTTTCGGGACGCAGCAGTACCCAGTAGCCGGGTAGGTCGACGGGCCCACCTTTCTTGGTTAGCGGGCCCCGCGTGACTTCATCATCATCATCAGCCTGACTATACCCACTGCAGGGTGAAGGCCTCTCCCATATTTCTCCAATTAACCCGGTTCTCTGCTAGCTGCATCCACTTGACCCCCGCGAACTTCTTAACCTCATCCGCCCACCTAACTTTCTGCCGGCCCCTGCTACGCTTTCCTTCTCTTGGAATCCAGTTTGTTACCCTAAGCGACCATCGGTTATCCTCTCTTCGCACTACGTGTCCTGCCAATGCACATTTCTTCTTCTTGATTTCCACTAGAATGTCATTAACTTGAGTTATTTCTCTGACCCAATCTGCACGCTTCCTATCTCTTAATGTTACCCCTACCACTTTTCGTTCCATAGCCCTCTGCGTTGTCCTCAACTTAAGTAAAACCCTCTCGGTTCTCTTCTCTCATGATTAGTTCCGAGTGACTTGATAACGCACAAAACAAGAAAAACACAGTCGCATGCTGACATGGGTGTCATGTGGCCAGATGCAATACAAAGTGAAGAAAGCAGAACTAATTCACATTCCCGCACACACCTCGCATGACCCAACAAAACACAACTAATGGAAAACACAAACGAACTGGGATGCCAGCGTCTACCTTGTACCTCATCTCAGCGTTTCCCAACCGAGGCCGAAGTACGCAAGTAAAAACAGAAGCTCTCTTCCCTACGAACGGCGTTATAGTCGACCAAAACTGAAGAGCACTGAGGAGACCTGAATCTCGTGCTCCTTTTTAGGGCCTGCTATCTCCGGGCAAGAACAGAGGCGAAGGTGTATATATTGCCTGCTCGGCGCATTAATATGAGACGGCATTCATGCAAGCGTATGCCGGCAAAACAAAATACAAAAGAAGGGACGGTCGCTCGTAAAGCGTAGTGTTTGCAGCAACCCTACGCGTTTTTGAGCGGGGGCTAGCGAGGGCACGAGATTGTTCTCGCGCTGTCTCTGTTTATTTACCACAGGAACACGCACTCTCCGCCAGGGCCGAATATATTTCTCGGGTTGTCCATGCCCAGCCACTCCATGCGGGCTCTGAAGTTTGAACAACGCGATCGGGACAAGACACATGGCCCGCAGGCCAAAGTATTTCGCCTCTGGTGGCCTCGAGCTCAATGATGCTATGAGTTTCTTATACAAATATGTTCAAGTTTGTGCAGCCGTTGCTTCCGGTATAGGTCATGGAGGCAGGATGTACTAAACAAGGCTGAACCTTGTCCCTCCCATTCTTGAACGCCATGTGTATGAGCATTATGAACGCCGCCGCATGAATGGAACGCGTCGTGGCGCTCAAAACTTCTTCCCACGGAGACCAGTGCTGTCAACATGCAGTGCGACGTCCGAGTTGGCGCTTTTTTTTATTTTTGAAGAGTCATTACGCAAACAAAAAAAGAAAAACTGCGACATGCGGGTTTCGACCGTAGTTTCATGAATTTTTTCGAAAACATTCTGTAAACTATTCTCACATTTGAGAACGGATTTGATTCGTTTCAAATAACTTATACATAGACCTTTGATCCGTCGCAGAATAAAACGGAAGAATATTCGATTGGATATTCGAAAGCTTCAGTTAATAAGCGCACCCCTTGAATATAAGCAGACCGAATACATATCTGTTGTGCCTTCTATCAACAAAGGGTTCCAGAACCGTTTATCGGTGCCTATTAGTTTAGTTTCCCCTTGAGGTGGCGGTGTTGGGAAAATACTTGATGAGGATCATCGCCGTTCTTGATATAATGATGACCAGGGACTCGCAAACATTCACATTCCTTGATGGCACGACAGAAAAGTTCACTATTCATTTACACATAAACGAAAGGACACAAGCAAGGAGGAAACTATTTACATGACTGACCCGCTAATGAGACGAACTCGGCCCTGGTTTAACCAAGAGAGCTTACTTTTTAAGCCCTTTATCTCCGCTCTTGGCGGGGACAGCAACAAATAAGCAATAAGGCAACGCTTGTCACCACTTGACGATTAGGGAAAGGAAAATAAAGTTTCCGTCAGCTAATCAAAGACTGGGGAAAGGATATTAATCAAAAACTTGGGAAAGGATAGGCCCCAGGCAAAAATATGAACAGCATTGGTGTCACTGCATTCCGAACCTCTGCTTTTCCCTGCGTATTCTTTTCCGCACAGGTGCATAGGGGACCAACGTATGCCGCAGGAACAATCGCTGAAGGTTCTTTATAAAAAATAAAAGAAGAAAGTTGTCCCTGAGGGGTCAAATGCTCAGTGCCAACTGCAGCTCAAACGACCCATGCATCGGTCAGCCACCGTACACCTGCTTCCCTACAACAGGCTATATGCCCATGAGCAGAGGGAATGCCGCGCACGTAGCGAAACGAGAAGCATAAAGGAAACCACTGACCCCATAAATAACATTCAACACCATGAACACTGCACAAAGCTTCGCGCTGGAAAGACATCCATGGTAGGGAGGCAAGACAGGGACGGAACAAGCGCTCTGCAGCATCGGATGCTGTCGGCAACAATAGAGCAGCAACAGAGCTTCCGTCGTGCGTCCGTGGTTCCGCCAACTTGCTAGTCGCCGTCTCCTGGGACAGGTGAACATCTCAAAGTAGCTACCTCGGTTCGTACACTCTGTGCTAGAGACCGCACCGGATAATTGAGCGAACTTCACACCACTCTTTGCTGCTTTCATTGCGGCTGCTTGTCATTATCCGTGTTCTCTGGGCACGGTCATCCGTGGTGTTCACATCGTTTGTGTGGCGGCTAGCTAGTTAGAAAAAAGAAAGTAAAATAAAACTTGAAAAATTCCAGCAGAAGCCGAGGGCCAAGTCAAAATGTCTGGGAGGTCTTTTTGAGAGGCGTTACAGAACTGGCAGACATTGTAAGTTTGATTAACTTTCGTACAGTCTTCTGGTGCACAGCCGGAGGAGAAAGACGCTGCGCATCATCCCGCCTGTTTTTCATATCCAGCAGGTCTGACCATTTGCCCACCGTGATCACATAGGGCAATTCGTGATCGACTTAAAAAAAAAAAAATACCTTGTATTTTGAGCGGAATACGAACTGCCATCACTGGCACAACTGAACTTCGTTTCTTGTTGCCTCGGAGAATTCGGACAGCTGAAATCGAAGGTAACCGTAGTTTCCTACATGCTCTTGCCGCTTCCGCGTGAGGGTGTACCGCCGGCTCTACCAGCTGCGTTCGATTGAGCCGTGGTTCTCCGTACCGCCGGAACCGGTTCACGGTGCGCTGTACCAAAGCGCTCAATTCACTGCGTTCCCTGCACCACCATCCGCGATTGATTTTGGTGCAGTCGTGGTTCCGCTCTGGTGCAAAGAACTGCGGCACCCTCCGAGGACGAGGTGCCGAAAAGTGCGCACGTGTTGACGGCGCTAGCAGACGACGCGCGCTGCCGATGAGATGCTTGTAAACATGAATGGTATTCACGTGACGTCACAGCTGACGTCAGTGTGCAGCCGACGCCATCTTTGCATTCTGTTCTGACTATAGTCGGTGACTTAGGTCAGCTGGTGTGCATCCGTTTGCTGTGCCGCTCTACCTTATGCCAGCACCCCTGTAATTAAACCTCACTCGGCATCATGAGTGACAGCGCGAATTATCTGTAGTCTGCGCGATGCGGACAGAGACCTGTACAAAAAAAAACAAAAAACTTCGGCACCGACCCGTCTGCAGTCGATGTGCGCAACTGCACGCTAAGCGTCGTCCGGCGCCCGCGTATAAATATGTGGACATTCATGAGGTCCTTGCGCTATACGGATAAGAAACCAACTGAAAGGCTACACACTACTCGAAGAACAAAATTACGTTACAAGCGGCTGGTTAAAGAGCCTCGGTTTAAGTAGACGAACTCGCGCTTTGCGCAATTGTATGCGTGTCGTACAATGCTTATCCCATCTAAACCGCTGACTCCTTCTAGCTTAAATTTAACACATAAATAGCATTTTGTAGTCAGTATTTTTGTACGGAACTTGTTTGGTGTACTTGCCTCATTCGATCAGAAGGCGGATGTTTGCATCGTCTGTGGCGGTACTGAAGCAAACTAAACCGCTGCCACAGCGATAGATAGCCCTGGTGGCGCCACCTCGTTGCGTTGAAAACTCAAAATGATTTTTTTGCAGCACAATTCTTCAAATACCGTGCTAGGTTTTGCCAAACTAAGTCTCGCTTATTATTATTCCTAAATAATTTTATAAAGCTCTTTAAACCTTCCACAAAACTCTGCCCGCCTACGTTACTTCAGCGAATATTGCTTCGCAGACGACACATACGATGCGACCGTCCGACTTCTTGTCAAATGAGTCAGGTACGCCAAACACAGAGTTTGTCGAGTCCTCCGAAGGCTTGGATTGTCGCAAAACACGACGAGGAGGTGTTGGCGGCGCACTGCATGCGCCTGGCTGGACACGGCGATGTATGTTGTCATGTTGGTGTGCTGCTCTTTTACCTGGAATATGGCTTGCGAGTGCGAGAAGAGCCATGCCCGGATCGTTGCAACAGCTCGCTGCCAGGGAACATGCGAAATGTTCCAGCCGAGTCGATTTTCGACATATATTTCGCATTTTTCGTGATACTACTTGCGCGGTTCAGCCGTGCCAGCCATACGTCACGTCGCATCTCGGTGAGTTATTTCGTTCGGGCGGAGTCGTTCATCTGTACTTTCGGAACCTTAAAATGCCGAGGTCATTCGCGCAGCTCTTCAGCTTCCGTTGCTTGCACTGTGCACGGCTACTACTGTTTACGATAGCTGAATAAACCATAGCTGCGGATGCCTCCACTCGTGGAACCGCATGGCAGTATGATACGTACGTTCGCCCTGTTCGTTCGGTCACAAATGGCTGACTGCGCCTCAGTTACCCACAGTGCACCGCGCACAGCGCGCCAGTGAATACCCCCTATAGGGGCATTTTTTTTCGTCATCGATCCGGCGTCACTTTCCGTGAAAATGGCGAGTTCCTCTAAGGTCTCTTGTGGCAACCTGAATATATTCCTGAGTTTAAAGCTGAAATATCGAGCAACAGCGCTTCGGTTGTACGGGAACTCGGTTGCTGTCTGTCCGAATCGATCAGTCTCGGTCTGAACTACGATATGTAGTAACTCTGTTGCCGTGAAGGAAAACACTGCGTCGGGTTCCTCGTCCTCACTGTCGGATGACTCCAGAAATGTCTCAAAAATGACTTCGACGATGTTGTCGCGTCCATGACCTCGCGAGGCACGACAATAGCTGCACCGCGAAAACTTACAGCTCACGGCCAACAGGAGCAAGCGAGCAGACGACAAGGCTCGATTTAAAGGGCCGTACTAGTAATGTGTGGTGCTGCTGACGCGCTGCACCTGAACGAAAGAACTGAATTGCACCTCGCCGGCACCTGACTGGCACCAGCCGAACGTTTTCGAAATTGGTGCCGAGAACCAGTTCTGAATCGAGCTGGCCTATATATAGTCACAAATGTTTTCTTTCGTTTCGCACTTGCTTTCCTCTGCCATTCACCTCCTGCACTGACGGCCCATTTGCGCCCGAAAGCTCACATTTGGTGTATCACCTCTGTTAAAGCAGTGAAATCATTCGTATGGACCGAGGAGTGTTGCGTACTTTTAAAAGCAAAGTACGCGCATTTTCTTGCGCTCTGAATATGCCATGTTATCGAACAGTGCGTCCCAACACTTTTTCCAGAGTCCAAGTCAGTCACCGATGCAAATGTATTTCTCCATTTTTTCAAATGCTGTCCAAAGTGCGCCATGGATGCGAGCGAGTACTTAGACGAACACGAGTGTGTTTGAAACAACTTCTTGCGTTATTATAAGTAAACATAAAGTGATAGCAAAAATGTTAAGACAAGCTCGTACGCTCCAGAGAGGTATTGAGAAATATTCTCTAAGATTTAAATATCAGGTGAATATCGCAGAGCATATCGCAAGGCTTTCTTTTCCATCTACGCGTGGTCGGTCATTTCTATTACATTTCCTATCACTTTATGAACTCGTATCTCACGCATCATCACCAACTGCACGTTTGATGTGATATCGCGCATCGACTATGGGATTTTAACACCTACGCTGGTCATCTATTTTTCTTGCTGCGAATACGTAAAGAAATTAACTTTGGTGTCCGACAGTGTCATTGGCCACTCTCTGTCACACAACAAAGAAAAAAAATTCAGGGGCACTTTGGCTCACTAAAATGCTTCGAGACAGGAGCCTTCGCCGCCGCGCTGCTTAGGAATTGGCTGCGAGACCGTTTGTGATTGACTAGAATTGTGACAGACACTGTAACAGACAATTTTAAACGCCCCTGATGCCTGCTGGCCCGCTTGCACGAATGTGAGGGTATAAGTCCAGTCTTAAGACAGAGTCTAGTCTTATCTGAATCTAAAATAAGACTTCTCGGTGGTCGCCGGGCGCTTGCACGAACCGATAAGACTGAACTACAGTCGAGACTTATTGAAGACTGTAGGTACTTTTGGTCCCTAGGCGATGATTTTTGCAGGCCGCGGAAAGTCAGCGGCATTTCCGTCCCGTCTGAGGCCTCATTCTCACAGCCGGTTTTTCTCTCCTCCGTCGCCTCCGTCGCGCCGGCGCTCGCCCGAGGAGGAGAGTTTATGGTGCCAGTACTCCCCGAAATCGGGTGGCCGGCGCCGTGGGGTTTTGCTCCAAGGCGCCGCCGGCCCGGCGAGCGGCGGACTCCGCCCCACGAAAGACGGACCAGTGAGCGCGCTCGCTTCTCTCACGTGACTCCACGTCACGGCTTGCGTTAGGCGACCGAGCGAGCGCCGGCGGAGCGGCCGCGCGGGCATCACGGGCTCGCATGCAGACGGCAGCGCGCGAGCACAGAGAGAAAAAAAAAAAGCGGGGGTTGCCCTCCTCTCTGGTGCCCCGCGAAGCGCGCGCTGGCAAGAAACAACAAATGCTGTTCCTTTTTTTTCATTTCTCAATGCACCGGGTGTCGCAGCTAAACATGACCTCCTGCGAAACCTTACGATATTTCAGTTGTATATTTGAATGGGTTTATCAAAAGAAATCTTGCAAGTTCTGGCGACCCATTCCTTTATTGATGACAGAGTTATTATATACGTTCCCATAGACTTCTTCGATTTCGCTGACTGCCATGAATAATATTATAAATATTATAGGAGTGCGCATTTATGCTGAGCTTGGATACTGCCTTGATATATATTCGTACCCATTTGTTGTTTCGTAGTACGCGCGGTGTTTGTACTGAGGCTGAGATAAGAAGGCGTTCCAACTCCGAACTGCTGCGAGAAGTCGCGACACTAAATGTGGAATATAAGAGACGGGGATTTTTTATCAGGGGCGCTGAAGTAACAGTACTATTCTCAAGTAGTAGATTTGGAATTTCACTCACTTCCATTCCGGAGCTACGCAAACGATACCTCGTTGCAAACAGTTAAGCGGGTAGTTTTTCTCGCAAACCTAAGCCGATCCAAACGCAGAACAGGTGCGTGGCAAACTTAAATCATATAAAGCATGTGGCTCATAATTTGAGTTAAGATCCATTATATAGACACAACCAGAACCAAAAACAAGTACGGCGTAACAAACAAGGTTCGGGACAGTAAAGATTCGGACGGGCGGAAAATCTATTGGCTAGGCAGGCGAAGAAGTCAAAATGACTGCCGCACAGGTGAAGGAAAAGAAAGAGGTAATGGGTGAGGTGAGGAAAGGAGCAGAGGAGAAAACGGAACAAAGAAAAGAGAAAAAAAAGCAAACAGTGGGTGAATGGCGCGGCAAGAAAACATCATGAATGGGAGGAGGTCTAAGGAATGAAATAAAGAAGAACCATACCAATGAAAAAAAAAAAAATCAAGAAAAGGCCGCAGCCTACCTGCCAGACAGAGAACCCCTTTTATGAAAGTTGTGACGAAACTGCTTATCAAGAGTAATATAACTAGAGTGTGCATTTACACGTTTTAGTACTCGCTGCTTATAATCGTACCCATTTGCTTCCGTGCTGTACGCGCGGCGCTTCGCAGTAAACTGTGAAGTTGCCTACAGCTACTGAAGCTAAGATGGCAATGCCTTCCAGCCCTAAAGCACAAGAGGCTAACAAAAAATGCAGATTTTATTTAATTTGACAATATGCAGGACGGCACAGCTAACCTCGACTTCCAACAGATTTGCGTGAAATATTATTTCAGTCGGTGCCAACGCGTTCTATCTCCAAACTGCTGTTAGAGCACGTGAGACACCACGCTTCTTTTTTTTTTTTCGTACAGACGCGGAGCACACGACTTCCACCGCTGCAGGGAGGGCAGCCGCCCTCCGCTTTTTTTTTTTTTTTTTTTTTTTTGCAGGAGAAAACAAACCGCTCTGACGTAGAGTCGCGTGTGAGCGGCGAGGCCCCGCCCAAACAAGTTTGACGGCGTCCGGCGCCCCTTTCTGTTTGAACATCGCGCCGCTCCATCCGTTGTGCGGTGTTCCCCGCCGGTGCCGCCGCGACGGAGAGGAGCACCGGCTGAGGAGGAAAGAAAAAGCTGAGAGGAGAACTTCTCCCTCGCTCCTAAATTTTCCCCTCGCACTGACGGCGCCGCCGACTCCGCTGCGTGGCTTTCTTCGTCCTCGCGGGAACCGCTGCAACCGTTACGACTCCGTTGGTTTGGATTAGAACCGTCATCTGCGTCGGTTGTCTGCGTAGCCTAGCGTTGTGAATTCTCTTCGTGATGGCTTATCGGCCGGCCAAAGTCGCGATTTTTCGCGGCAGTTTTTTTTTACTCTGTGCATCTCATTCCTGCTGGCTCTTCGCCCCTTCGTGAGACGAGAGACTTGTCTGCGTGCAGCTCCAGTTCCATGGACCCATCTCGTCTGCTGATTGTGCTGGCCATTATAGTCGGCGACATCCGCTGTGATTCGTGTTGTTGAACTTGTTACCTTCATGTGCTGTGGAGAGACGTAAGTGCGTTTCGAAGAAGACGGTTCTTCCAGGAAGGATAGCGTAAATTTTTAATCATGCATTTTGGTTATGTTTAGCACAGTGACATGTGATTACTTGTATCAAATACCTACCACTAGGTAGCTCGAACGCAGGTATTTGCTCCATGTTTCTACATTGCTTTAATGGTATGAAATCTGTAGAATGATTATGTGCATCATTTATTTAATTTCATATCAACTGTACACATGCTGACAGAAGCAGTGCCGGTAAACTGGGTTCTCTTGTAGTGATAAAGCAAGCATGCAAGATTACAATGTTAGCGCAGAACAGAGAAGACTACTGTAAACTTTTGGCTGTGTTAAGCAGGGGTGTGAAACTCCCTATACCTCCCAGCGGCCACGAATTACGACGCTAGCGCCAAACTCCCCATTATAGCGGGAGGGGGCGCGTAAAAAATGGACTTGACGGGGGAGGCCGTATAGCGGAGCGGTCCAGAAAAACGGTGCGCTGAAGGGGGTGTCGGTAGGTTGTTTCAAGTAGCGCGGGTCGCGCGCTCGCTTGCGCCCGCTCCCGGGAGAACGCTCTGCCCGTGGATTTTCTACCGCATAATCGTTCTGCCGCGGCGCGACCGGCTCGCGGGCGGGAACAGTGTGACGGAAAGAAAAACCACAAGCATAGCGCTCTCAAGGGCGCAGGCTCTCGCGAGCAAGCGTACCCGACCGCAGCAAGAAATAGCACAGAGAACAGCAGATAGTTTCCCATTTTTATTAACTGCACGTGAAACAGAAAATGAAAAGATGTGACGAGGTATCCCCCCCCCCCACACACACACACACACACTTTACACATTTTAGCCACCGGCAGGGAATGAGACGGGGAGCTAGTGGAAGTCCGGCCGGCGTTCGCGCCGACAAATAGCTGATCTCAGTTCCATGTAAACATCCGGCTGCTTTAGATTGCGCGCGCTTTTCGAAAGTTGAAAACTGAACATTTTGACAGCGCTGCCTGTCTGATCGTGTATAACATTTATATAACAGGGCGAGACACTGGTTATGAGATTTCGCTCAGTTGCGTTCTACAATTCTCTGACCGATTTCAACACGACGATAACGCATTTAATCCCAGCTGGAATGCAGAGCCGAAGCGCGCAGGAGAGTGAATAGATGTCTTCGTGTATTCTCAGGCACTCCCTCCGTAGGTCGTGAAATTAAAAGCAACAGCACGCTCATCAAAGCAAGCCCCCCCCCCCCCCCCCTTTTTGTGCCCGAATTTTAAGCATCGAATTGTAACTTCCACTGCTCTGTCCTGAAGGTTTGCTTTGAAGTCAAATTCGCTCAGCACTCAACCACGCAGTGCGACTGAAGCAGCATTCTTTTTTCTTTTTAGCACATGACGCAGCGATCGCGCCCAACGACTGTAGCAAAGTATCACATCAAAAGCACATATTTCCAAAAATGCGGTGGGTGTCCTCAGGCTCATATTTTTAACCCTTTCTAGTTTTAACAATGGCTTTGCCTTTTCCGAGAAAAAAAAAAGTTCACAACCGCATAATGCACTGCGTCAGCACCCTTGGGTACATTCGCTCTCATGGATGGATGCATGGAATATAGGAGCATTCCCTTTGAAATGGGGTGGTAGCAATAGCTATCATGCTCATTTTTCTCCCTATATCTTAATTATTGATTTAGATTGGTTAACTAAACCATCATTCTATTTATTAATTTTTTGTTTCTACATTACTAACATTATGTCACTTCTCTGCTTTTAAGCCACCAATCTTCCAGTCGTTTTTTCTAGTTTCCACCGCCGGTTTATTCACCCGGCCACTGGTATCTCTAAACTCCAGAGCTTCAGGAACAGTGACTGCGCCTGCATCAACTTCCGGTTGGATACCATTACATTCGAGTATAATATGGTCAACTGTTTCACTGGAGTTACCATATACAGCACATGCGTCATCTTCATTGTTAAACTTCTTTTTGTAGCTGCGTTGCTTAATGCTCTTTATTTCTCCGTCCTTGTGACTAGCATACTTACTAGTTAGTTTCCTAGTTCTTTTCCTCCATTGTGAGTCAACGCTTTATAAGTACAGGTATTTAAATACTTTAGCTGCCCATCTGTTACTGTCCAATTTCCTCAGGCGTTCCTCATACAATATTTTACTCTGCGCTTCCCGTACTTCGAAAGATGCCCAGCCCATACCTCCCTGTACCGCCTCATTTGTAGTGTTGCCGTGGGCACCTAGTGCTAATCGTCCAACGGATCTCTGATTTATTTCTAATGTCGACTCTACCTCTGATTTTATGCACAAAACCGCATTTCCAAAAGTAAGTCCGGGCACCATAATTCCTTTCCAAATACCCCTCAAAACCCCTACCCTTCACAACACCCCAGTTGAGTTGCAGGGAGTGAAGCTATGGAACGCTTTTGAGTGCCAAGCGTTTTTCTCTATCATCATGTCTTAAGGGGGGAGGCTACCTTTGAATAGCAACTTCGTTGTTTCTTGAGATAATTGAATGAAATTTTCAGCGTAGACTCATGGCACAGCCATTTGAATAACTGCAAAGTTTCATGGAGCTGCGCACATTGGTACTCAAGTTAGAGAAGTATATCAGAATGGTTCACATATGTTCCTTGTACCATGCCTGGTGAACTTGCAAAATGTGTTGGCACTATGAAATTCATTATGAAGGTTCCTGAATAGGTACCACAGGGCAAGACAGAGCCCTTTTTTTTTAATTTCCTTGCCGAAAAATTTTAGCAGTGCATTCAGGTTAGTACCACTCATTGGACTTGCATTAGCCTAATTTTGATTGTTTATTATAAATTCCAGACTCAATAATTTGAAAAAATGAGCTTGTCTTGCCCTCGGAAATTTATTCAGGCACACAATAAAAAAAAAAAAAAAAAAAAAAAAACAGGTGGGAATCCGATTAGCGGTTCCAGAAATACTGCGGGAATAAGCAACCATACCATGAAATTCATTCTGAGAAAATGGCCCTTTAAGTTTAAAACAGCATTTTCAAGTCTAAGGTTTGTTTTTCACTGCAGCACGTTGTGCCTCCACCTCCCCGATTCCCTCGGAAAGTGCATTTTCATGCGAACAGCGGATGACGCTGACGACGCGTTATCGCTTGCGATGAGAGACGCGATACGAGAGGCCAAGATCGCCGAGGTTGATAAGGTCGGTACAGCAGGCACGCTTCATACGCCGGCTCCTTACGTTGACGCGAAAGATACGCAGTTGGAAGTGGCAGCGCAGTCGGTCTAGTAGTGATGTAGCAGAAGCAGCACTAATAGAAGCGTCTCTGCGCCCGTTGGCAACGCCCTTCGCTAACTTCGCGAGATTCGGACGGCATTCACAGAACGACGACGTATGCAGTGTTTTGAACTTCTTAGAGCGCATCGTGGCCGACCGTGCAATAATCCACAAAGTGCACATAACTGTTCAAAATACGCCACCAGAATTCGTAACGAGCGATGATCACGGCGATCTCAAAATGGTGAAACGTGAAGCGATTCAGCGAGCGCACAAAGAACGCCAGCTCAGTAGGCAGCCGGAGCAGACGACGCGCCGGGGAGGGGCCACCGCGTCAGCGCGCGCAGCAGCCAATAGCAGTCGCGCGATCCCCCGCGTTTTCACGGAGCGCGCGTTTTGTCCAATCACAGCCTGAATTCGAGACGCGGGAAGCTCAACAATCCCTGTGAGGCCCCCAATCACAAGCGAGCCATGCTTCTGCTACGCCGCGGACGCCGCCGGCGAAGGCAATATGGAAAAGGGCAAGCATTCACAAACAAAACAAGACCAAGATGGCGGCGCTCGGTTCAGCGGCAGAGAAATGGCGCGCGCGCGAAGTTTGGGTACTTTTGCCGTTCGCTCGCGACTCTGGGGCTGCCGCGCCCGGTTGTATATTTAATTTAAAGCAGTTCCACGATGAATTAGGCGTTTATAATTATAGGAAAGGTAGTTTATAACATACAGCCGAGACATGTACTTTTTGAAAAGCCGACTTTTTCGCGATCTTTCGACTTTCAAAGCCCGCGTCCCCCCTTAACGAGCGTCATGGTGTCATAACCACGGCACCGCGAAATCGCTGTGGACAAACTTCTGTGGTCTCGCCTCCATGTATACACTCAGGTAAGTCCTTTGATTACTTTCAGAATTGCCACTGCAGACGCTTCGTCAGTATTTCTGGCAGCTATTTGGCTCATGCTGTATTAGATTCGTCGACCTAGTATTTTTTTGTATGGCTTTGTACTTTACACTCCGGCGTCCCCGTCTTTCATTTCATTTTCTTTGTGTTCTCACTTCTTAATTACGCTAGGCATTTCCGCTCCAGGAGCTTCGTCAGTTTTTTTTTTTTTTTGGCTGTGGCTAAAGGTACGTCCGACGGACCCGATCAATGGTCTTAAAGGTACGTCCGACGGACCCGGTGCGTTTTTTTTCGGGATACGACGGACGGATCCGGGAAATATTTTTCAGAGGTACGGCGGACGGACCCGATCGGTAGGGTTCTTCCGACGGACCCAACGCATTTTTCTCCGATATCGGCCCTGGGATCCGTCGGGAAAGCCGGACGGATCCGAGATCCCCAGATGTGGTTGTAACAACAACATGGTAGCCATATGTAGCCAAATCGAAGTTGGTATGAGGTGTACGCGTGAGGTGCAGGAAGTATGTACTACTGCATGCGTGAAATGTGAAATTACAAAGAGTAGTACAGTGGCAAGAATAGTGCCTAGAATGGGTGATATACTACGTGATGGCATGATGATAGGTTTACGTGAGTTGGACCGCGGCAGGGTCGCAAGCGCATGTAATCGCGGTGTTGACGGCCAGCCCGCGGCCCGCACGCCCGCTCATTTGGTCCTCGTTATCATGTGGATTAACGTCTACGACGGTCGTTATGTAGTTTTGATTCTTCAAAGTTTCGTCACTTCCATCTGTGATGAGATGCGTCACGTAACGCATCGCTTTCTGCTTGCATTGAGGTTTGGTGCTGCAAGTTCTACGTAGTCGCTGAAAAAGCTGGGTGCCGCCGGCGTGTCTCTAGCCCAAACATCGCGTCATTCGTGTTTGTTGGAGGTGTGGTTCGTGCTTACCATGAGATGCTGTGATGTACGGATTACGTCCTACTAGAGTGCTGTGTGAGACTACGAAGAGTGCTGTGATGAGTGCGCCGATGTCCGGACGGACATCAGTGTGTCCGTTTATGATCGGCGATGTTGCACGTGCATGTCAGTGTTTATTAGGTGCAGTGGTAATTTATTTACACGCGCTGTGCAACAATCAGACGAAAATAAGTAATCGACAATTTGTTAGCCTGCACTACAGAGCTCAAAACTCGGAAAATGGGAATGCACATGATGCAGTTTTCGCATGTTGGAGCTAGTGCACCGAAAAATAAGTGCTCAGCCCACACCGTCGGGATGCGCATTACTACAGGTGAAATGGTTCAGGTTTCTGTAAAATAGCTGCCTGGCACAGCACCTTCCTAAATGTTCAGGCTTTGTACTATTGTTGGAGGCCACTTTATTATTAATAAAGGAACGAATATGCTTTATGTGTTAATGACTAGTGCTTTTTCAACATATGTTCATTTTTTTTTCGTTTTTCCTTAGTTTTCTTTGTTTTTCATGCTAGAAAAACACAAATAGTACACTTTTAAACTTGTCAGTCCAAAGCTGAACATGAATATCTGCCATGCATGTGACAGCTTTAATGCTAGAAAGGTTGACGTGTATAGCATGTACGTAGACGCTGCGACATCTTAGTGGCATGTTCAGCTACTTGCCCCAAGGTCGTGATGTTTAATGCCAGTGATGGCAGTCGCACTTTGGTGCAGGTGAAATGCAAATGCTTCTGTTTCCTGCAAGATGTCAATGCAAAGTACAAAGCCCGGGCAGTCAAATTAGTCTGGGGCTCTCCACTACGGTATTTTTCGTAGCTACATATGTCACTTTAGGATGTGAAACCCTACATGCCACAGGTAGGCTGCATTGTTTTTTAGATTTTGTAACCTCTCATCTATGTTTTGCAACATTTGGCTAATTTTAGTTCTCAGACAGTTGTTAAAGATGAAACCAAAGCAGTTCTTGGCATGGTTTCCTGCTTGGATTAATTTGCTAATTGCAGTTCTTTGAAACTTGCATCAATGCTGGACAGTTCAAATAGCAGGCAGTTGAATTACAGAAATGATGTGGATCGTGCATTTCAGTTCTGACAAATGGAAAGTAACGGTCCCCTCCTTGCATGCATAGGTGCCCTTAGACAAATACATACTCGGGTGTGTGATTGTGACGCATATCAAGGGTCAACAGAAGGCCATGTGGAGCCGGTGTGATATTCTTCATGAAGGCTAAAGTAGAATTGTACAACAGCTGCTGTACCATGCAGAAAAAAATTGATCCTTTAGTGTATGATTAACTGACCATGAATAGCATCTTACTCAGAGTATGATGTGATATATATCTGGTTTAGCATCCCAAAATAACTACGGCTATGAGGAACACAATAGTTGAGGGCTCCGGTATAATTTCGACCACCTGGGGTTCTTTTACATGCACTGACACCGCACGGTGCATGACGGCCTATTGTTTCGCCTCTATTGAAATGCTCCTGCTCTGGCTGGAACCAAATCTGCATCTTTGGGTTCAGCAGCCAAGCACTAACTACTGAGCCAGCACAATGGGGCCAAGTATCAAAATGCATGCCATTACATTTCCTTCTAGCCTGTGGTTTTCTTCACAGAACTAATGTATACAAGGAAAAGTAAATAGCAAGAAAACACTAGTTTTATTGCACATTATATTCACATTTCAGCAAACATTCTCTAGGAAAAAAAGTCTCATAATGTTTGCATGGAAACCATGAACATCTTACCAAAAAACAATGCACTTACTCCACTCCAATTATTAATGGGCAAGGTTGCATCTATGCTACTACACAGCACTTATCACAAAACCACAAGCCCCATCTGCTTTGGCCAATCACTTGATGAAACTAACGGAGGCAGATGTCTCACACCACAGACTGGTCGTCTCGCAACATATCTCTGCATATGTTGCATTTCAATTTCATGCCTTTCCACTTAGCTTCAACTGTTGCCAGCATTACTAGTCACCCATCTTTTCTGAAATTCCTTTTTACGCTGTTGGGATCAGCATGCTTGTTAACGATGGTCTCTGGAATTTTCGATGCTATCATTTTCACATCTTTCTCATCTGGAAGATTGAAGGAAATGACAAGCTTTGAGCAGAAAAAAAAATTAGGGAGACTCCTAATCTCCACCTGTAAGGGTATGGTGTGCTAGCGTTAATGGTTCTTGTCTGCAGATCCCACTGTGGATTCCCGTTAATTTACATGCCCTTTGCTACAAACATAATTACTAATTCCTTAATTCATGTCTCTGTTATCTCAGATATACTCATTAGCATACGGTCGTAGGCTGCCCTGTTAGGTGATAGACAACCTGGCATAGACCTCTGTAAGCCTCAACCTTTCTTAATTGGAGCTGAAACGTCCCAGAACATATTTCAAATATAACTTTGTAAGCTTGACTTAACACCTCCTGCCATGTCGTGTGGCCTCGTGACATTTGGCTCGTGGCACTTTTGGCTTGTGCACAGGGGTCATCTGTTAAATACTGGTTAACATGCATGAAAAATACATTTTCACACAAACTGGTGGCAAATGGTCAAGTGGTGCACTGCAGATTCTGAAATGTATACCTATATGCATGCAAGGATTGCATCATCACATAACATGATCAAGAGTTCTATCAGTACCTGTAGTTACATAGCATTTCAATGCCCATTAAAGGACCACCTCAGACAATGGTTGTTGTTACCACAAGACCTGTTCTAACAGCGTACTGACACCATTCCACTGAGCGATGGACATGTATATGCATACCCTAGACAGCTCATGATTGTGGATCTCATTTATTTCTATGACTTCCAAGGAATTCCTGTCGTCAGAAACCCTACACTTTATGAAATCGGGACAGTTGTCTTGAAAGGTGATGAAAAGAAATAACCAGGTTACCTTGACGCAATGCTAAATTACAGAGGGTGAATATGCTGCATGAAGATACCAAGAAGCTTGTACAAAGAAATGTGAGTGAAATGGCAGGATTTTTGAAACATTGAAATAAACTACAAACTATACTTGTCAAACCTGTCATTAAGGAATGGAAATCATGCAGTAATCAAAAACACAACATGGAGGCCATTTTAGGTCATCTTCACAAAACACATACCCACACCTCACACACAGCTTCATACTTATGAAAGAGGAAAAACCAATATGCAAGGAGTGTGAAGATGAACTAACAATAAACCATATTTTACACGTGCGCCAGAGTCGAGAAAATAAGAGGAAACATTTTGTACAATTTTGCAACAGATCCCTTTCCATCCCAGCATGATCCTAGGAAATAAATAAGAGAATAAGTGTCCTGTTTAAGTTGTTGCGCATTTCTCTTATATACTATGCAGAACCAACTAGCCCGACAACACGCTCTTCTCAACTGTAATCCTAGGAGAG
Organism: Amblyomma maculatum; assembly: GCF_055883805.1. NCBI lineage: Eukaryota > Metazoa > Arthropoda > Arachnida > Ixodida > Ixodidae > Amblyomma > Amblyomma maculatum. Next base: position 82,847,721 of record NC_139350.1, read on the forward strand.
ACGTGCAAATTTCCTGCACTTTTGGTTTCTTAAAATGTTCCTAAACAAGCTGCATCCTAAAGAACATTTTAGTCTTTACACACAAATAAATACATTAAACCTTGTTCTTGGTGCATGGCAGCATTAGTCGCTTATGCACCATAAAAGTCAACACAATGCTGTAAGGTATACCTTGGTTAGCTGTGTTATATGAGACAAGCTTTCGGTCTGGTGTGGTCCTCATTCACGTGAAAGCGCTGTCATGAGGGTCTATGTCCCAGCGATCGGAAAGTGACCTATTCCAATAATTTTACAAACTGAAGGCGATTCTAGATTTCTAAAGACTGGAGTGCTCAACTGTTTTATCAATGTCCGCCTGCTTTGACAGCCTGGAGTGAAACTGTTGAAGAGAATGCATTTTTGAACATTTAACGCGTTTCTGAAGGCGTTGCTTTCAATTACGGGGCCCACAAAAAGCAGCTGAATGTCAAACGCCGCCTAGGTAGGCTTTCTAGCAAGACAGCGGTGTAGCGTGGAAAATCGCTCCGCCGGTCCATCGCTGGCGCCGCTGACTTGACAGGCGAACTGTTCAAACTTACAGCTACTGACCACACCTGAAACACTGAATTGCGCATGATCAAGGCAGAATTTCTCTAACACTGAGCACTGGTAGCTATCGATTTCGCGCCCAATATTGTGAAAATCTGTCTTCTCTTCGATCATTGATACGTCCACGGTTGAACATTTATGCGCCTCGGGGTAGGCCAGCCGTTGGAACATGGATGTGTGGTTGTAGCAACGATCACTTGCATGGCGCACTCTGCAAAATTCCAAGAGTCAGCTTCTGCAACGAAATGTGCAGCGCACATTTTCTACCGCGTACCCAAGTCCGGCGATGCATGCATATCGATCCCGATCGTTTCAAAGCTGCGCGGCCGTTCAGTCAGGTCATGCTAACCTCGAGCATGCGGGGGTTTAAACTACATGTACGCAAAATTCAACGACAAGAAAAAGATGCAGGCTAAGCACTTTAGTCTAGTCTTCCCCTAAATACCAAAGAACATTGCTGTTCACAGGGAATTCGGATCATTCGCGCTTCCGGCTTTCCGGTTGTGCACTCTTGCGGTGCGGTGCAGTAGGTCTTCGCCTCGACGAGTCGATGTGCAGCTCGTCGCAGTAGCAGCGCAGGCCTCTAGTAAATTCGGCATGTCTTCTGCCACGGCTCTGAGGTAGAATTTAAACGAAGAATTTAGCTAGAAACATCCTGTTTCCTCGGTCTGCATGTGAGGAACGAGCATAATACCATTTCACATACATACTTTGGACTGCCGAATGTTGTTCACGGCGAATTGTGTGTGTGTTGTGCCGGCGCTAGATCTTCGGAGGTCGATGCAGGACCTAAGACAGCGTAAATGCTAGGAGTAGCTCGCTTACATTACGGGCAGATCGAGGTAATAGTTTAGTGCGAAGCGAAAGCTGCTCGTGAATGTGCGTATCTCGATGCCAGCTGGTGGAGCGGGTGCAGTACGTAGCATCGCCTGCAGCTATGTGCGTGACAGCGATGCTTGCCGTACACAACCCTAAGTGAAGACCGTGATCTATGTTAGAACGGATGCACTCTTCGTAGCACCTCATCGAGAGTCGCGGCTAGCTGATATCATAGAGGATAAGATTCATTCACGCGTAGCAAGCGGAATGTGGCCGCGTTCGACGTGCGTATAGCCATGAGCCTGTATATCGACGTCCGCCGTATCTTTATGAGAATCGAATGGATACGTCGGACGTACCTTTAGACACTTCGTTTTTTTTTTTTTTGCAGTCATGTAAGTGCATGCTTCCTCCTCGTGTTTTGTACTATGGACATCGCTCAGGAGTAGCTCGGGCCTAGGGAGGGAGGAGGTTGGCGCGCCACTGCGCCCGGCTTAGTGTTTTGTCAGTCATTAAAGGGGTAGCTGCGGTCGGCTGCTAAAAATCAGTATTACATTTGAGCCAAACAACAATATTTTGGTCCCCAACTGAACCGACGAAGCCGGGCGCTCTGCATGCAGGAGAGAATTAGCGAGTACATTGCGCCAGTCCAACTTTGTCTTCGCTGTTCAATACATGAAATTTTAGTGCACTGTGGTAAATATGAACTGGTAGCTTATAGAGCTCGTTCGGTCGAAAAGCCACCGGCATAGTAATAGTAGCGGTGCAGAGATTGCGTGCCGTAAATAATTGGGGCGGCGCAGAAAAAATGTATAGCGGTAATTTATGGTCTTAGTGATTGATTGTTGTGTGATAGATGATGATGAGTTAAGAAAATACAATGAAAAAAAAATACAAAAGAAATGAAAAAAAAAATAAAAGAAGCTTCAGAGGTGCCAAATGCTCACAATGCCCATGCTTGATGATGCAAGAAAATGTAGTGCGTAATTGATCGATTAACCGATTGAAATAATTAAAGAAAATGAAAAATGGTAGAAAGGGGTTTAAAGTTATCAGAATGCTCAGAAATCATTCATGAGGTTAATAAGGAAAGTTTAGTGTAATTGATCAATTAGGTAATTGAGTAACTAAAATAAATTCGTTCAAAGGTGTCAAAGGCTAAGAAAATTAGAATGTGTATGTAATTGATGAATTACTGGAAATTATTGCAGGGTGTCTACTAACCGGGAATTCTTAGGGAATCCGGATAATCTGGAAGACTTCACGCAAAACTTGGGGAATTCGTGCCTATATCAGGGAAAATTAGTAGCAGTTCTGCCTAAAGGGAACTACAGTTGCGATAATGCTGGCTCGTGTAAACAAAGCGGGCTGGACGTTGCGACATTTCGAGTTTTGAAGCGCGCCGAAAGTGGACCCTGGCGATGTGGCCGATGGCAGAACAAGCGCTTTCTACGTTTCGCACGTGCGCCGTTCAACGGGCCACTAGCCTCCCCTTGTTTTGTTGTGTTTTTCGATAGACAGCTACTTTCTCCCTGCTCACCGCCTTGATGGAAGCGTCCATTTTAAAGAAAGGCATCAGAACACAGGACGAAAGCTAGACGATACACAATGCAGGTTATTAACCAATACCATGTTCCCTGTAGAAATGATGATTGCGTGCAAGAAAATTTTGCATGTCACTGCCACTTGCTGCCTGGTCGGGCTCGCCTGGCATCTGCTAGTACCACAACAGGAGGCGTTGCATAAATCTATGGCACCTTCTTTTATTATAAAATAATTTTAGTCTTTCACACAAAGGCTATGACAAGAGTTGAGCCTTTATGACAGCGCTGGCCACTTCTGAAGTGACGACCGGGTCAGGAAGGGCTATATAAACGCCTTTTGTTGCCCGACGTGGCAGTGCGCGGCGTTGTTGTGAAAAGCTCAGCACATGATCAGGCATACTTGTGACTGGGATTATAGCAAGTAGCCTGTACTACTGTGAACGTACAAAGTGCCGTTCATTGCGGATGCTGTGCAAAGCAGGCTGGGGACATGCCGGGGCCACCCAAGGAGCAGTGGAGTTCATCACCTGATGACCCCGCATTTGGCGTCATTGCGGAAATTTCGGCAATTGTGCTTAGCATGCTTTGACTTCGCTTGAGTGGAGCAGGCAAGCGGTCTTAATGATAGCATGATTTGCCATTTCTTCGGTGAATGCGACATTTATCAAGTGAAGAAATGCTCACACACTGCTGTGCAGTGGAAGATATGTAGGCAGAATATTGGTGAGGGTCATTGAGAAAATGTGAGACACTAGATTGTGGCTACAAATAAACTTATCGACGAGTTTATACTTAACCAGACTCAGCTTAACTACTTGCAGATGGGGCTGCCAGTGTGCATGAATTTTCCTTAAGCTCTTAGGTACCCCATGGTGGCGCTGAGTGTGAAAAAAGGTGTACTTACTGTTGCGTCAATAGGAGCTTGACAGAAAAACATTGTTGGCTGAACTGCTTGATTGTTTAGGCTCAAATTTTACAGGGATACAAAATAAAATTAGCTGAATATCTTGCTTTGTCTTTTAAGGATGGTAAAGATCAAATTGATATTGTTCTTTTTCAATAAACCAACTTGTTTTGGTTTAGAGGAAAGGCACAGTATTTGCCACACTTATGGGTGGACACCTGACCCATGTCATTAGGGAAGGAAGGCTGGAGTGAAAGTAGAGTGCCATAGTGGAGGGCTGCAGAATAATTTATGCCTAGTGGAGATCTTTGGTGTGCATTGACTTTACACAGTGCACAGATGCCTTTGTGTTCCACCTCCATCGAAACACGACTGTAGTGATTGAGTTTTCTAACTTGGGTGCTCCAGTTATGGCTGAGCAAATCTAAAATTATAGCGTAGTGTATTCATGGGTAGCTACTGACGGGAGCAAGTATAATTCATCTGATAATGTAGTTAAATAATTAGTGATGTTAGTGCAAATAATCTTTACCCAAATATGGTACACTGAGCAGTACATTGTAGAATAGCTAAAGATGAGCACATTGTATTTATACCTTTGCTTAGTCATTGTCACACCATAAAAAACTGAGCTTATGCTTGATAAAAAATATGTTTCACCCCATTGAAAACTTTGTTTGCAACGTTTGGATTGGTACTTGCCTAGTTTGGTCAATATTAGCACTTACATAATTGTAATTTGCACTTACAGTGGTACCTGTAGCAGCACTTGGCCTCACCGGAGAAACAAAACACTACTGTGAAGGCTACAAAGGTGAGCATGCATGGGCATGAGATGGCCCTACCAGTAATGCTTCTGTGATGATGCACATGCATGGAGTGGACCCTGCATCTACTGCTGAAGAAATGTTGGAGAATTTCAGAATACAGGAGCTGATATATGTGTATCACTGCTCTCGTGTGGTGGCCAGGGTGCGTGTTGCTACAGAGTTTGTGATAACTTTTTCTGGTTTCACGTGTTCATCTGCAGGGTGTCTAGCAACCAGGAAAACCGGGAATTGTCGGGGAAATTTCATGCACCGGGAAAAAATCAGAGAAATGTGAGGAAAACCATCAAAAATTTCGCCAGGTCAGGGAAAATGACACAATGTATTCTGCAGTGCATTTTCATTTTAAGCTGGCACACAGCATGTATGTCATTCACGCAGATTTTCTTTTTGTGTGTTCCGCGCTAACGTAAACTCGCATTGTTTTGCACACCTTCCTGGCAGATAGGGCTCCGCTGTAGAGTAGTACGCGGCCCGGGCGTCAACTCAAAGTGTCAAAGTGTACTGTGATCCGAGATGCAACTCGCTTGTAATTCGCACTGTAATTTGAACCCGTGGTGTCGTCATCGGGCAGCACGGTTGGTGTTTCCTGCACATCTAACAAGTGAAGCGCACCACGTGAGAGCTAATCAGAGACCATAAACGGCCTTTGGAAAACTGGCGTGCGCAGCCAGTCCGCTTGAGCAAAGCCATTTGCACAAATTATGCACAAAGAAAACAGCTTTAAACCAAGCCCAAAATGGGGGCAGTCTGCTGGCTGCATGGAGGAAGGAAACAACTGAGTGTCCCTTGCTGTTCCCATGTTGCTAAGGACACGAGGTACGTGAGTGTCGCGGAGAAAGAAAATGCGGAGGGTAAAGGAGGTGTAGAGACATTGCAGCATCCGGTCGCGGCGCGGCCGCACATCCATGCCAGTTGGTTGGTTGCACAACTTTTATTTACATCGTAAATGGCCGTCCTCTTCCCTGCCCCTGGCACACGTACTGAGGAAGACGGGGAGTCGTGCACCGGCGGAATAGAGGCTGGCAGATAGCCCTTGGTTTGTTGCGGCCTCTTCCGCCAGATGAACGATGCGGTACTGGATCTGAGGGTCCACAATTCGCAGCAGGGTATCCCAGGCTTCTTTACATGATATATTTAGGGCTATCCCTGGGGATTGTGGGCACTCCCAATTATGTGGTTGAGGGTCCCTCTAACACCACAGTGTGCACAGATCATTATCCTGTCTGGTAGCGCGTGAAATGCCTAGACTGGGTTCATGAAGGTATGTAGCCGCCTTCACGCGACAGCTTCTCTATTATTTTTTAGACTACACACTAAACAATTTCTCACCCTTAAGGGTGAAAATTGGCTTGTCCCCAGACGCTCACCCTTTCTTACCTAAAGGGTGCAACCAATAGGGTGCAAAAAATAGGGTGAAGATACCGCACCCTTAAAGAAGGGTGCCCAGCTTAAAATTTTAGAGGGTGCAGTTGTTGCACCCTTCTCTAAGGGTGCACTTTTTCCTTTGTACCCTTACGAAATAGGTGGCAAAAGGGTGCACCGCATAGATTCGCCCTGAAGCAGTAGCCTGGGATTGATATGCGGCAGGAATTGTAAGCATAAATATAGAACTCTGTGGGCCCATATTCTTAGTTTGCATCGTTTTCGCTCTCAACAGGTTGGTACAAACACAGGACATCCTTGTCAATGCTGACTGGCAACCCAACAGACATCTTTGAAATGCTTTAACCATTGCAAGAGAAAGTGAAAATGACACTTCGGACAGGTCAAGGGTGCATGAAAACTCATATTCAAAAGTTTTCATGCACTCGTGATCTGTCCGAAGTGTCATTTTCACTTTCCCCTGCACTGGTTAAAGCATTGCAGAGAAGTCTGCTCGGTTGCTAGTCAGCATTGACGAGGAGTTCCTGTGTTTGTATCAATAAGTTGAGGGCAAAAACAATGCAAATAAGAATATGGGGCCACAGAATCCTATATTTGTGCTTGCATTTCCTGCCACACATCAATCCCAGGCTTCTGCTTCAGGACGAGTCTATGAAGAACACCCGATAAGCATCTAACAAAAATACTTGCCATGTTTAGGTATATGTAATTTTGATGAGGCACAATGACATGTATACTGCTCAATTTGAAGGTCTATCTGTGCATGTCATGGAGATGCTTGGCAACTGTTCAGACAAGCATGCTGAGCAAAAACATACCAAAAATAGGGCATGGAGATTCTTGAAACAATAATGGGAAAAAGTGTGTGCTGCAAAGTTACTCAGAGGCAGCTTTACAATCATATACAAGTGACACCTACAGTTTTGGTAGCAAAGTTTATTCACACTATCAGCAAGTTATTTGGCTGGTTTACAGGGTTGGACAACTCAAAATTACTTGGAGGAATGTCTACAATTTATTACAGTGTAGTATCACAACATAATGACATGTCAGAGCAAGAGCAAAATAGTGCATCACTTATTTAGTGCATGGCACCCTCTCCTACACAAATGGCTAAGAAATGTGTAGATATACAAAAAAGGCATGTATATTTATGACAAGACAGCAGAACATACAACTCCTAGCACATGAAAATTGAGATACTTTAGGTGACTGTTCAAGAACTTGGTAGCCACCACTCTAGGTACAATGCATAATGAAAGAAGAGGCACCTAGAACATGTGTTGAATAGCTTGCAGTCATACTGAATGTTGAAGACCATGTTGGCGGACAGAACCGCTGCCAGTCACTCCACCCACTTGTCGCAGAGAACAGCTTTTCACGGTCCACCTGGATGCGCAGCAGGTCGACATATTCAATATTTTCCCCGGAGTATATGCTGACAGGAGTAGCTGGTACACGAGTCCTGCAGTGGCAATAAAATATTGCATCAGTGCCGATTGCTGAAGAGGTATTCTTGCAAAAAAAGTTGAAAGTGCACAGGAAGACACACTTGGGTAAAGACGACACAGGACACACACTGTCCCGTGTGTCCTGTGTCGTCTTCACTTGGGTTTGTGTCTTCCTGTGCGCTTTTACCTTTCGTCAAGTTGCAATGCATCATCTAGCCCATCTTCAGGATTTGTTAAAGTATTCCTTCAAACCCACTTCTTTTATAGCTACTCAAATGCTACAAATTATCTCACTATAATACAAAGAATGTTAACAAATAAAACGGCTTGTTTGATATTTATGCACACAAAAGTTGCTTAAGCCAAATGTAAATTTGTGGGCAAAGGCCAGCAAACCTACGAAGTCTAAATTGGCAGCTTTCGTTTTTTGTAATTATTCCAAATTTACTCATGTCAATATGTTTGTAATTCAATTAAACACTGATGAAAATACACGACACAATTTCTTTGCCAACTGTAATCTGCAAGTTATTTAGAGATGTCATTAAAAATTTGTTATGAAACAGAAAAAAAATGGCACGAGTGCAGGTGGAATGCTGACAATAGGTATGCGCGTGAAGACCGCACATTTTAAAACTTAGCCTTTAGTTGAAAGCAGCATTTGTTTTTTTTTTCATGTTGTATGATTGGGAAACTGCTCTACCTGCTGATACAATGTGCCACCTGCTCTTGCTCACAGTTCTAGGGCTCTTTGATGCTTCTGTTGCTCTTTACCGTCATAGCTCTAAAGGAATTAGTTTCTTCTGCACAATACAATTTTAAATGCTACATGGTAAAGCTTATAACAAATCCTGAAGACAGTAAGCTACGGAATCAAAATGACATTCAGCAGCTCTCCATAATATGTTTTTCGGCCTTTAGATCACTTTTTATATATGGTTTTACTTTGCATGTAGATTGACAGGACTACTGTTAGTCTTTCAGATTATAGACTCCCTTTTGGGCGGTAGAGGCCCATATAACTGTGGCCATTACCTGCACATAAACATACTACTTTATAAAATGATCCAGGATAGAACAAGAGCAAGGTGACTACATAGCATGAAAGAGAATTGAAGGGTAGCAGAAAAGCTTCAGTTTGCAAGCCAAGCCAAAAGTTTAAAAAGGTGCTTGTCTATCTGGACACCATGAGCATCACTGGCAGGGAAGGACCTTTTACTTCCCAAGAAGAAAACTGAGAAAGGGAGGGAGGGGAGAGAAAGAGGGGCAGAGCGAGAAGTGAAATTATGTTTGTCTGTGTATTAACTTCTATGACTTTGGTCTGGGTGGTCTATCACCAAAAAAAACAAAATAAAAAGGTGGAAGTAGCAGGGAAAGCTACAGTATGGGGTAGAAAAGTCAGCATCTAAAGCAGGTTCAACGCTGGCACATGTTTCTTGAAAGGAACAGGCAATACAGCTGCAGTTAAATAGTTGTTGAGAGCTATTTGGAAATGGTTAAGTACTAGCATAGGCTAAGAATGCCATGCAAAACATAAATGAAATGCTGAGGAGAAAGGACAACTGAAAAAATGAATTTGAGTAAGCCTTACCTGCCAAAAAAGGCATTATCAGACGAAAGATTCAAGGGGTAACCAAAGTCACCAGTGATAAAGAGGAAATGTTTAAAAGACACGTTGAGCATATGCTAGTGGAGATACACTTGCTGTAAATAAACACCATTCATGGTGCATGTGACTGCTTCGCCAACTACTTATGGTGTGGGGGGATTGTATTTAAGAGATTCAAACGTTCCTTTCGAGATATTTATTTTCCACTGCTCTAAATTCATGGATTAGAAATGGCTCCCTATAGTTGGTTTTTGTAGAATTAAAGCTTACTCGAGATAAATACCCTAATTTCATCAAAATTATGGCCAATTTTATTTAAAGGCTATAGACTGCATTAAGGAATGTTTTGCTTGTGCCTGCCCGACGACTATTTCATGTTATGCTCATTCATTGGCCTGTCTCTCCAATTTTTGTTTATCTAGACAGTAGGTAATGAATACTTTTTCCAATGCAAACTCAACTGTTTACCCAAAGTTTTGTCTTTTTATATTTTTTCTTCTCGATAATGTTTGATAATTTTTCACTATTCACATGCGACATATAATTCTTTTTTTATATCACTACACTCCTGGACACCTAACGCTGGTATATAATTAGCCACCTCCGGAATGCTTTTCAAAAGTACTCTGCGGCTACTGCTGTAGCCCAGCTCAGAGAAAGCTATTTAAAAGATAACATTCTCTTAACCCTTAGCTCTATTCTCCTTCCCTCCTCTGCTTTCTTCTTGTAAAACAAAAGCATATGCAAGCTCCACATCTGATGACCACACTGCCAAGATGAGGAAAAGTACCTTTATTGAAATGCTGGCTTCTGGACTGAGGCTCACCCTCAACCCTTGCTTAGTATTCTTGGAAACAATGTGTACAGATAATGCAAAATACAAAGGATAATCATTATTTTATTGCCTTTTAAGGTCCTCTAGTTGAAGAGAGGTAACTTTGAAGAGTGGCAGTAGTCTTACAGTTTAGATACTGCAGGCACCAAGAAAGAAAAGCCATATACACATTTAATACACTTGAAAAATACAAATAAAAGGAAATGAACGGCAAAATTAGCATGTGCTCATGCTCCAAGTGAAATATAAGCTGCCGACTGAACTTGGAAGGGTCGCATTTAATGAGAGAGTGGTCCAATATAATGAATTCTTTTCATCAGTGATAACAGGAGAACTCCATATGAGAGCTGCAATGATGCTCATAGGTGGCAGTAGAATTATGTCCCAAACAGCAGAAAGAAAATGGTTATAAAATACCTTTAAGCGAGAGATTTCTCTTCTATGTACTGTTGTGAGCAGAATTAAGATGATTTATTGATCTTATTTCTGTACTGTTTGCCAGGTATGGGTAAAAAAGTGGTAGTAGTAACTTTCTGAAAAGCAGGCAAGGTAACCTTATAAAGTGAAATAAATGTTGTGGTTCCGGTTACAGAAATAAGCCTAATGCATAATGGCCTTAGCAGCCTATGTGCCATAATGCCCAATACACCCCAACATTGAAGCCGGTTAAGCAGCTTCATGATTTACTGAAATATGAAATAGCTGTCATTGAAAAAAGCAATCTACAATATCTTATCGGTGTATTCAGATAAGAACTGTAATTGAGGTCCTATGACCATTTTTTGTTTTCAGTGAAATTGTTATGTGTGGTGGGCAATTGTCTCTGCACAAATATGGGTTTAGTTTTGCAAGGTGTGGTGTAGTTTCTTTGGGAAAAAGTCGCATATCGCTGCAGGTGAAAAATTCAGTTTTGCTATTTAAAAATGTTGAAAGTTTGGAGACCTGCTGCTAGCGTACTAAAAGCTTGCCAGCTATTCTTTTTATCCACTAAATCTATGCAAATTTTACTTTTATGTTAAAAACATGTTTTGTTGTTGTAGTTGATGTAGTAAAATATCCGGAACTTTGCTCCAGAGGCACCACGCTACAAAAAATCTATTTTCAACCTTAAATAGGGGCATGATGACCGTATTTTTATGAAGCCTTTTTTCGTCTATAAATCCGATAATTTCCTTATTTTCAGGCAAAAGAGGGAGCTCTAGACTGCCCTGCGTGTTCTTGCCAATGGATCAAATCTGCCCAAGATTTGAAAACCGCAAAAATTTGATTTCAACTTTTTTTAAATATCATCGATTTTTATGAAAATCCCTCTCAAGAATCCTCAGTACCTAATGAATATTACAGCTTGAAGAAGGGCTGCATTATATTGTTTAACATTATAAAAAAAGTTCAAAATTGAGCACTGGTTTTGAAGCTTGTTAATATTCAACCTTACATTCTGGCACAACTAAATAAAGTGCTGCCACTAAAACTCTTTCTGCACATTATCCTGGCCTAGTTCTCTATTTCTAAAAAAATTGGAAGTTCTAGACTTGCTTGTTCTCCCTCCATATTATCTTGCAATTGGCAAAAATTTGAAACTACAAAAAAAAAAAAACAGACAACTGTGACTTGAATTTCAAAAACTACAGCATCTTCTTTTTCGTTGAGCTCCCATAAAAACAATCCTTAGTACTTTATAAACATCTGGTACCAAAATGTGTTCCGCTATGTAAGCTAAAGGTATGAAAATAAATATAGAACTGAACGCATGTTGTCTCTGTAGAAATGCTTATGGCTTCCTCTTAAGAAGTAGGAGTCAAAAGTTCAATTTATTATTTGCTGAATTTAGTTTCATTCTAACATATGCAATATCCAAAGCCTTCTCAAAGCTTATAAAGTCACTTTTCTGCTTGTTGGCAGTGTTGATTGCTTGAAATGGATTAAATTCGCTATTGCTTAAAATTTCATGGCAGAAAGCCAGAACGGTTTAACTTGGTTTAACTTTTTTTTTATATCATATTTTATTTGATGAACTCCCAATTTTGCATGAAATTAAGGAAATAAGCAAAGAATCTGAATAATTAACAGAAAAAGATTTTAATGCTAACGACATAATACATCAAGCCCATATATAAGTTTGAAAATTGACTTTTTTGTAGCGCGCTGTTTCTGGAGTAATGTTTGCGATCTTTTACTAACTCAAGTGCAACAGAAAAGCAGGTTTTTAATCATTCTCGTAGAGGTAAAGGTTGCATAGATTCAGTCGGTAAAAAGGGATGGATGACAAAATTTCTGTACACTAGCAGCAGGTCTCCAAAGTTGCAACTTTCTGAAAGGGCAAAAATGGCATTTTTCACCTGTAGGGATTTACAATTTTTTTTTCCAGAGAAAACTACACCATATCATGCAAAATTAAGGTTATTTTTTATTGTATCGAGACATTTGCCCGCCACATATAAAGATTTCATTGAAGACAAAAAATGGCCATGGGACCTTGATTACCGTTCTTATCTGAACCACACCCTTATCCTCATCATATGTGCAGATTTCCTATGCTTCTCATCAGTGTGCAGAATGAAACAGGTATTCAATTTGCCCAGCCTTTTTTAGTGCGCCAGCACAAAATAGCCAACAGCCAAATGTACCTTCAATTATTCATAGAGCAGGAAATAAGAGTGAGTTAAGCCAGAATTTTGTATTCTGTAAGTTCCAACTACAATAAAGCTTTTCAGATAAATTGTACGGAATGCAGGCAGGCTACTATGTGTGGTCTAGGGTTTAGTTCCACGTCTCCTGATAGGCCATGTAGGTGTATGAATTATGCTAATCAGCAACAAATGTCAAAGGAGGTGATATATAAAAATTAAGAATAGTTTACCAGTCTCGTAACTAACCTGAGTTGAAAACGTGACTGCATGACTCCATTCTCTCTAGTTGCAGGCGGGTGATGGCTTGAATAAATATACCAGAGCTCAGAGGGCGTGCAGCAGTGCAGTCGACAGGCAAGAAATGGTCTGAAGCTGGATCCACAGAATGCACTGCAGCTTGAGCCACCTTGTCCTTGTCAGTGATGAGTGGTGACATAGAAGAGGGTTCCAAAGTAGCTGCAGGTAAAGTAGACAAGCCTGCATTAAAAAAGACTGATCAGCAGTAATAATGGCATTGGCATGCCCTAAAGTGCAATCAGATTTGGCAAAAAAGTATTTTGAAAAATGTAAAAGTAAGTTACATATTCAGTTATATAACCACTGACAGAAATATACTCCACAAGAGTGCGGAAAGAAGCTGGAGCACATTATGCAAATTTTGATGCATAATTCTGCACAATATTGCTCCCTTTACTAAAATATTACAAGAGACAGCTTTTTGATTCCCAGAAAAAAAAATCAAAAATAGTATTGGTCAGAAATTCTGCTAACTTTTAGCAGGCATTTTGCAGCTACATGAGTGCCTGTACAACACAGGCATTTCCAGAGTTCTAAAACATGCAGGTCTTTGTATACTGGCCCACAGAAGGAATGAAAAAAAAAATACTATTGAATAAATGGTGTTTAAGAAAGTCGTTTTTAAATATCTTGGCAGAAACTGTGGAAGGTAACCAGTTGATGAGATGTCATCCATTAGGTTCAAAAAACAATAATGACAGCATAAAATTCAAATGTGAAACCTTACTTTTGGCACCAAAAACAAAAAATGGAGATGTGAATATCGGACGGTATGAATGTGATCCAAAGGAAATTTAGCAAGGACCACTTATCAATGGGGCTTAGTATATTTCCTTTACGAATCCGGTGTGTACCAATTTTTGTAAAAAATCGTTCTTTATTGCAAGGCATACTATCACACGAAAGGAAGAAAAAAGAATGCGAGCCATAAAACCGAGGAGGTTAAGTTTTCAAAATTCAGGGACTGAACAAAAATAAAAAATGTAGAGAATATGCAATCTTTTTTTTTCTGCTTCTAGAGCAGTTTGTCAATTTTAATCTCATTTTGCTCGCAAGACTCATAAAGCAATGTTTTACTGACTACGAAATCCATAGCTTGTGTCGCGCAAGAACAGCTCCAGGAAGAGGCCAACTTGAAGCCATGACTGCGGTCGATCGGCCTGTGCCCAAAGCAAGCACAGTATTAAAACAAAACAGAACGAAAATGCTGATTCAAAACCAAATGCAGAAACTGAAAACAAAGAAACTAGCTGGCCTACATAATGGCTATTGTAACAGGCAAATAGAACTGCTCCAAAAAGTAGATTTAAGGAAAAGAGCGAAGAAAGTGAACATTTGGTCAGAGCAAAAAACATAGCAACACTGTCACAGCAACTTATTGCATGCTTTTTGGCCTAGAATCCAAGCTGTCAGCTTCTACTTGAATGTAGAAGCATCACCTGCAAATATCCATTCATTGTAATGCCCAATACTGACAACACAAAATATAAAGGACTGTAGGAAGCAAGTGTAAAAACCATAAGAAAAGCATCATAACCCAAAAGCAAGACTTTATTCGCCAGGCAAGTGGATACAAGACCCTATCGATAAAATCAGCTCATATTGCGATTAAAAATGTAAATCCTGTTGGGGAAAAATAACATCGGTTGGGCATAGTAGCCACTCAAAATGGTGTTTTGTAAATTATGCGGTTTAAAGTCCCGCAGAGGCAAATGGGATATGACCATACAGGATGGCTAAAGAATATTTTTAGACCTCAGCAAATCCGCTACACGCACTCACAAGGCACCATACCATGCGCTTCTCTATTTCACCTCTATTTAACCTGCTACCTAGGGATGATCAACGGAGCGGAAAAGCCTCGATGACGGATGGAAAGTGGTTTGAGTTCCTACGTCCACAAAGTGCTAGCGTTATCTCGAAAGTCAGCTAAACATTTTATGTACCAACACAGTGCGTTTCCTTTACTTTGCCCCATAACGAGAATTAGCACTAATAGAAACGAGTAGAACGAGGCAGAGACTGACAAATCAGCGCTCATCACCCAACTTCCATTCATGAACCTGCTGCGCGTAAGGCAAGAAAGCCCAGCATGTGTATTTTTTTTTTAAGGAAGGAGTTCTATTTTCTAGCAGCAAATCTGCGAAAATAATCACCGCGACATCCAACTTCATGAGCGTTATTTTTTCAGCCAGCTGAAATCAAGCGCGTTCCGTTCCAGCCCGTTCTGTCACGTTCCCAAACAAACGACAAACAGTGTAGCAATGCGGTAGGCCATTGTTACTGTTCCCGCCCTGCCCGCCTCGTAATATGATTGAGTATGCTTACCTTTACAGACGATTGCGTAAGCCGTCCAGAAAGCTGTTCGCCTTCGCACCACCGGTGCCGAATCAACAAATGGGTTCAGTTGGTCACGCAGAAAAACATTTTCACGCATTCTTCCTTCAATCTTCTCAAACTTGACACGATGAACCAACCAATACGCTTGAGCAAAGCAAAGAGCACGAACACTGAAAACTAGCCGGCACGATTAATGCCCGTTTGCCCGAAACATCACACCACAGGCGTACACAGTTCTGCAACAATTATGCATGCGAAATGCAGCACATTTCACGATTGACAATTCGCAATCGATGCTGCAGATTAACGATCGTCAAAACGTGGTCAAGTCCGCAGCGTGCAAGCCGCCATGTTGGCGAGAGGAAGGTAGCTACCGGCGGCCGCCTGGCGGTGAAAGGGTGAAAGCATAGAGTATAGTTCGTTTCTGTTTCGATTTCGTTAGAAAAATGAAGCTTGAGTGTTTTCTGTTTTGTAGTGTTATTTCTAGTGCCTTATTTTGGCATAAAGGCATATTGACGGCAGCAGAAATCGGAGCAATACCCAGGAAATTGCCAGTTGGGGGCAATGTGAAATAACGACCTGTTGCTTGCTTTGCATTGAGTTTGAAAAGTGCACGTGCCAGTTCAGATGACATCATTAACACGATTCTCATTTTCCGGTGGTGGATCAGCAAAGCCGAACAAAGTGCACATGAAATTTTGTTGTAGAAAATCAGTAGTTTCGAAAACGAGGCAACTGTCTAAAATATATAATCGGCAGTACAGCAAATGAAGCAGCAGAATTGGAACCCGAGTAGGAAGTGCGTTGTCTATTGTGCACAGAAGTGTCTCGCTACGCGTGCAGATAATACGGTGCTGAACAAAGCTGCCTGGTAGATGTGCCGACAAAGATCAGACGACGCAGATAACTTTCTCTTTTTCTCCTTTCTGATTAGTGCTGCGCGTCGTTTCCTATGCATTTTAAAGGAGTATAGACACTTCATTTTTGAATTCGTGTTTTATCATTTGTAATAATGCGTAAGACATTACTGTATATGAATCGTCTTATGATATTCGCTTACGCTTGCTGTATAATTTATAATCGAATTTCTTTTATCAACAGTTTTGGTGTCGCTTTCAAAAGTCGATTGATTGATTGATTAAAACTTTAATTTCCATCGATTTAGGAGGCCCCCTACTCCCCGCTCCTGGCACGCAGGCCTGGGGAATGGGGGCTGGAACCTCCGCGACTAAGGACTAAGGCGTCGAGCTATGGCTATGACGTCACAGTCAAGTCTAGGTTACGTGAGGCATGAATAAAACAGCGATAAAATTGCTCCACTGTTGTTTTAATTCAGCAGAAAACTAAAGCCATCTTTCTTGGAGGACAAGAATTACAAAAGATGAAGCGTCTGCAATTATGTTGCTGTTTTTTCAGGCCAAGCGTCACGTAGATTTGATTGTGATATCACAGCCATCTCTCAGCTGCTGAAACCAAAACTAGCAAGAAACGCAAAAAAAATACTGAGTGGCTGTAGGCAAAAACGATTGGTAATCCATATATAGGAATGTCTTGCGCACCTTAACAAAAAGAAAAATGCCAACAACATTTAGTGTCTATTGCCCTTTAAAAGTGCTTTATTCGATGTGGTGTGAGGAAATCAAATGCAGCCTTTTTAAAATAACTATGCAGTACGTAATTCGAAGAGGTGCCGTACTAAGGTGCAAAGGCAGCAAACTCTTCACGTGTACGCAGTCAATGTGTTGATGAAATGTAGGCATTCTCGGCGGCGAACGTGTGTTATCGAGAATATCGCAGAATGCCCATACTCAGTTGAATCTCTGCAATATAAAACCATGTTTGGAAGTGGGGGCTCGGTGCTCACATTCGCTTGACAGCTTCAACAAAAAGCGCACAAACACGTAATTGTATACAGAATTTTCAGTCAGCTGACTTAGTTTTAAGAGTACCTTCACCCATTATGTCGCCTCACCCTCCAAGATTTGGTTCATTCATTGTTTATTGTCATCCAACTCTAACAACCCAAAAATCCCAAATTTTCTTGCATGAAACCGACATCCCTCCAATATGACTTAGTACTTCTATTCTCCCAAACAAATTTCTCACACTGCCATCAATTTTATAATCATTACAATTTTTCATGCACTCTCTAAACCAGTACTGATTGTATTTTGCTGATGAAAAGGTCATGTGAGTGATATGTGCAGCTAACTGCAATACATTTGAAAAAAAAAAAAAGAAATCGAACTAATCAACTTTCCTGACAGATTATATATCGTATACAAACGTTCAATATTTTCTGTCATTACCGTTGCTCAATTCCACTTTATTTTTTCGTGATACATATTAACAACGACGCTTTGTGACGTGACACCATTCGAATATATACTGTACTTGCAGCACTCATTTGTTGCCGCTCCCTTTCAGCGCCGTCGTTTGCACCCTTTTGGTAAATGCCCCATTCTGCACCCTTAATATAGGGTGCATCGGCCGAAATAAGGTGCAATTTGTAGCGCATCCTTTTTCTCACCCTTAAAGGTGAGATAATGCCAAAAAGGGTGTTTCAAGGGTGCGCTATGGGGTGCAAATACGCGGCGCACCCTTTTTTCCACCCTTAAGGGTCAGAAATTGTTTAGTGTGTAACATCTGGCTGGGGTACCAGTCTACGTCCCAATTTATAATGGTAGATGATTTCCTTGTAATTTTGCAGACGCTCGTCTTATGCCCAGCGTTCGGGTGGCTCGACGGCTACCCGGAAGTAGAGAGCTTGGGCTAGGCTGATGAGCCAACTCGTTACCAGGGACGGCAGCATGAGCAGGTGTCCGAATTAACTGAATTTTCCTATCACCGTTCTTTGGGTGAGGATTTCGGATGCCTCCAGCGATATCCTCCCATTTCCAAAATTTTGGATGGCAGTTTTGCTGTCGCTCATTATGAACTTGGCTTTCGTTCCACGCAAGCTAGCGCTATCGCAACTTCCTCCACAGTCTCTATGTTACGGCCTCTGATGGCTGCTGTGGATACCGGAGCCCCTCGGCCATCGACTACCACGGCTACCACTGCACCTGCTATGCCACTTGCTGCATCAACATAAACTACTTCCTTCGCTCCCATTGCTCTAGAGCTTTGGCTCGTTTGGCCCTTCTTTCGACTTTAAATTCTGGATGCATGTTTCTTGGGAAAAAGGGGGCTACCAAGTTGTTCCTGTTTTCCCTACTAATTGAGACTTTTTTTTGAAATCCTCTGTCTGGGTTGAGGCCTACTTTTGCGAGAATCACCCTGTCTCCCTTCTCACTTTCCTTTTCAGCTCTCTCCCCCCGTCATCATATCTTCACTAATAATTCCTGTGCCTTTCACTCTGCAGGTACTGCCTGTGCCACATTCTTAGCAATGAGTAGCAATGCATTTGTTATACCAGGATCCAGGGTGGAAGTAAAGGAAGATTGCTACACAGTATGAAAGAGAAGTGAACAAGGGTTGGGAGGGAGCCTTAGTTCGCAGGAAAAGCCAATGTTTTGACAATATTCCACCTCCTTGTAGCAAACATTGGCTCCTCTTGCATGTTGTGTTGGATTTTATGGCCTGCTTGGGAGCTGCATTGGATTTTATGGTGCATAAGCAACTAAGGCTATCATGCGCTAAACATGCAGTGTATTATGTTTATGTTATGAATAAAAATGACACATCAGAGAACATTACAACTTGTTCAGGAGTGTTGCAGAAGAAGTTATTAAATACAGGAGTTATTGACAAGCGCATCCTTTCTGAGAAGCAAGGTGGTGTGAAATGGGATTTGCTTGCTCTAGAAATGCATAAAGTATTTTTTTCCTCAGTTTTTCAAATTTCATACAGGAGAATAATATGTGGTTTATAGGGCCCTCATCTACACCCTTCACATACAGTGAAACCTCGTTATAACGAACAGTTAAAAAATCGGAAAATAGTTCGCACTATCCATAATTTGTACTATAAAATTTCATAGAAAATACACACAAGAGCAGCGAAATTCAATCAGAAGGCACAACTTGGAGCGTGCCTACTTGGGTCACTTCCATTTATTTACGCGCAAAGAACTGCATTATCGCGGCCTGCTTTTTTGTGGTGATCGCGTTCCGTATCACGCCCTGTTCCACAGTTTGCAAACACTCAACAAGGGCAAACCCACTGCTCTCAATAGCACTGCAGTGGCGGCGTAGTAAATCCAATGCAGCAAGCGCTTCTTGTGAAGTTGGAATGTTCTCATCGTCTGCAGGGTCAGCCTGAGCTTCGTCTGCAGGATCTTCAGAGACTTCCACGGCGATTTCGGCGTCCATCAGTACAGCCATGGTCGCTGCGATGTCGTCGCCGCCTACAAAGTCCTCTACAGTCATTGTTGCGGGCATGTCACCAACAAAACGTGAAAAATCATTCCACGCTCATCGAGCTCGCGGAGCTCTGCTTCTGCTTCATCGGGATCGTCCCCATCGTCACTTGATGCACGGGCCTTTGCTGAAACAAACAATGCGTGCCGAAAGCAGTTGCCAATCGTTTCACCTTTCACGCTGTCCGATGCCGCTCCCAGCAAGTCGATCTTCAAGCCCTGCTTCATAAGAAGCTTCACGAGTCAAGAGTGTCAATCAGTCTCCTCTTGTAAATTGCCTTGAAGGCCCTGCTCTTTTTTTCACGTTCACTCCATCACAGCACTACGCACCCCCGCGCACAACACTCGACACGGCGACCGACGCAGCCTCCTCCGAAAGCTACGACGGCCACGCCGCGACGCCACTGCTAACACTAAAAACGCGAAAGACGCAAAAACCAAAAAGCAAAAGCAACATTCGATCGTGCCGCTGCCGCCGCCGCTGAAGCGGCACTGTCAGCGATTGTGAGATGCGAACGATTTCTTATGGGCTCCGAGATCACCTCCGCACGCACAAAACAGGCGCGCAGGCGTAATCTCAGAGGCCACGGATTTCTTTGGCTGTCAACTCCCAATGCCGTCGTGGCATCTGTGCCGCTGTCAGTGCCTGCGAGGCAGTCTTGAACGTTTGCTGCGCCGCACAACACAGATGTAGTGCAATGAAGCCTGCCTCCTGCTATTAAAGTGAGGTAGTGCTTGGCGTCGCGAAGCTCGTAATATCCGTTTTATGCCGAACCGCGTTAGCTATGGGAAGTTAAAAATACATGTGTTTGACAAAATAATTTCGGAAGAGTTCGATATATTCAATAATTCGTAATATGCGTGTTCGTTATATCGAGGTTTGACTATTGGCTTATCTTCTTTCCTAGAATGAAGTTGTGTGTCAAATGGGTATGTGCGATACAGAGGCGACATACATTTACTTCAAATAAGCATTTCTGATA
Source organism: Amblyomma maculatum (assembly GCF_055883805.1). Taxonomy (NCBI): domain Eukaryota; kingdom Metazoa; phylum Arthropoda; class Arachnida; order Ixodida; family Ixodidae; genus Amblyomma; species Amblyomma maculatum. Next base: position 82,868,294 of record NC_139350.1, read on the forward strand.
GTTACATAATTTTCATTCCTCAAATTTTGATTTTATGGTATGCAATTTGTTGTTTGCGTCATCATGCCTTGAAGCTTGCCATTTTCTCAGTTTTGTTTGTACACATTTTACGGCATCCCAATGTGGTATGTTTACTTTCTGCATTTCTGCACTGCAGGCAGCTGCAGCACTTGCATTGGCTCTCTCATAGCTGCTGATTTATATGTGACTTGGTATCCAGCAAAACTATTCCTTGTCCTCACATTTCGGCTTCTAATATGATATGTATTATGTCTCCTTGTAAGGGCTGTGCTGCCTTACTGCAGCTTAGAGCTGGGATTGCACTGAGGGAATCAGTAAAGATTTTGCTCTTTTTTGTGCTTTTCTTTATTTTATTCTTTAATGCTACCAAAAAGGCATAACATCTAGCAGTGAAAACAGATGCACATTTAGGCAGCATTAGCTTTCTTGAAAACAATCATCATCATCATCACCAGCCTGATTATACCCATTGCAGGGCGAAGGCCTCTCCCATATTTCTCCACTTAACCCGGTTCTGTGCTAGCTGCATCCACTTGACCCCTGCGAACTTCTTAATCTCATCCGCCCACCTAACTTTCTGCCGCCCCCTGCTACGCTTTCCTTCCCTTGGAATCCAGTTTCTTACCCTCAGCGACCATCGGTTATCCTCTCTTCGCACTACATGTCCCGCCCATGTCCATTTCTTCTTCTTAATTTCTACTAGAATGTCGGCAACTTGAGTTATTTCTCTGACCCACTCTGCACGCTTTCTATCTCTTAATGTTACCCCTACCATTTTTCGTTCCATAGCCCTCTGGGTTGTCCTCAACTTAAGTAGAACTCTCATGGTTAGCCTCAACGTTTCAGCCCCATAGGTGAGTACAGGCAAGATGCAACTGTTGTATACTTTCCTCTTGAGCGATACCGGTAAGCTGCTAGTCATAATCTGCGAGTGCTTGCCAAATGCGCTTCATCCCAATTGTATTCTTCTTGTTATTTCCTTTTCGTGGTCCGGATCTGCGGTTACTACCTGTCCTAAGTAGACATATTCGCCTACTACTTCCAGTATTTCTCTACCTAATGTAAACTGCTGTTCCTTCCCAAGGCTGTTGAACATTACCTTAGTCTTCTGCATATTGATTTTCAAGCCTACCTTTCTACTTTTCCTGTCTAGGTCATCAATCATTATTTGCAATTCATCCCCTGAGTTGCTTAGCAAGGCAATGTCATCAGCAAATCGCAGATTACTGAGGTATTCTCCATCTACCCTTATCCCTAACTGCTCCCATTCCTATAAACAAGCTGTGAATAGTACTGGGGAGATTGTGTCTCCTTGCCTAACACCTTTCTTTATGGGAATTTTGTTACTTTCTTTATGCAGAACTATGGTTGCTGTGCAGCCACTATATATATCTTCCAGCACTTTCACGTACGGCTCGTCTACCCCCTGATTTCGCAATGCCTGCATCACCGCCGAGGTTTCAACTGAGTCAAATGCTTTTTCGTAATCAATGAATGCTATGTATAAGGGCTGGTTATATTCCGAGCATTTTTCTATCACCTGATTGATGGTATGGATATGATCGATAGTAGAGTACCGTTTCCGAAACCCTGCTTGATCCTTTGCTTGATTGCAGTCTAAGGTTGTCCTGATTCTATTAGCGATTACCTTAGTAAATACCTTATACTTAACAGACAGTAAGCTGATTGGTCTGTAGTTTTTAAGGTCCTTAGAGAGTCCCCTTTCTTGTGAATGAGGATAATGTTTGCATTCTTCCATGGTTCCGGTACCGTCGATGACACCAGGCACTGCGTATACAGGGTGGCCAGTTTTTCTAGCATGATATCCCCCCCGTCCTTCAGCAAATCTGTAGTTATCTGATCCTCTCCAGCTGATTTCCCCCTTTTCATAATTTCTAGTGCTTTCTTGACCTCGTCCTTCGTCACTGGTGGAACGTCTGATGGTTTTTCCCTACCGCCAATCTCATTACGGTCCTGACTACTTTGGCTACTGTAGAGAGCTGTATAGAACTCCTCGGCTACTTTGACTATCTTTTCCATATTAGTGATGACGTTGCCCGCCTTGTCCCTTATCGCATACATCTGGTTTTTGCTTATGCCCAATTTCTTCTTTACCGCTTTAAGGCTTCCCCCGTTCTTTACAGCATGCTCAATTTTCTCCATGTTATACTTCCTTATATCGGCCACCTTGCGCTTATTGATTAGCTTTGATATCTCGGCTAATTCGATCTGGTCTGTTGGATTGGAAGCTTTCATACTCTGGCGTTTCTTAATCAAATCTTTCGTCTCTTTAGACAGCTTGCCGGTATCCTCTCTAACTATCCTACCACTTACTTCTACCGCGCACTCAGTAATGACATCTCTGAAATTATTGTTCCTTGCCTCTAGGGTAATGTCGCCATCCTCAGTTAGAGCTGCAAACCTATTCTGTAGCGAGATCCTGAATTCTTCTGCCATCCCCCTCACCGCTAATTCGTTGATGGGTTTCTTTCTTACTAACCTGTTGCATTCCTTCTTCAGATTTAGGCTAATTCGGGACCTCACCATCCTGTGGTCACTGCATCGCACTTTCCCGATTACCTCTACATCTTGCATAATGGCGGGGGTTGAACACGTTATGAAGTCAATTTCATTTTTAGTCTCTCCGTTAGGACTTTTCCATGTCCATTTCCGGTTCTTCCGTTTGCTGAAGAAGGTATTCATGATTCGTAAGTTGTTGCGCTCTGCAAACTCAACTAGTAACTCCCCCTGCTATTCCTAGAACCAATGCCATAGTCACCTACTGCCTTGTCTCCTGCCTGTTTTTTCCCTATCTTAGCATTGAAATCGCCCATTAGTACAGTATACTGCGTCTTTACTTTTCGCATTGCCGATTCCACATCTTCATAGAAGCTCTCAACTGCCTGGTCATCATAACTACATGTAGGTGCATAGGCCTGTACAACCTTCAGTTTATACGGCTTATTAAGCCTAATTACGATACCTGCAACCCTCTCATTAATACTATAGAATTCATCTATATTACCCGCTATATACTTATTGACAAGGAAACCTACTCCTAGTTGTCGCCTCTCTGGTAAGCCTCGATAACACAGTACATGTCCATCCTTCACTACAGTATATGACTCATTCGGCCTCCTAACCTCACTAAGCCCTATGACATCCCATTTCATGCCCTCTAGTTCCGCTAACAGCGCTGCTAAGCTAGCTTCACTAGCTAGGGTTCTAGCATTAAACGTTGCCAAGGTCAGTTTCCAATGGCGGCCTGTCCAGCGGAGCCAGGCTTTCTTAGCACCCACTGCTGCGTCACAGGTCTGACCGCCGCCGTGGTCAGTTGTTCCGCAGCCGTTGGTGACTGAGGGCCGGGGTTTTATGGAGCTTATCATAGGAGGTTATCTAAACAATGCACATTGCCATATAAGGTGTCTTAGGTCTGCTGTACACTGTTCGTAACAGTGGGTGCATATGTTGTGTTTCAGTGATTCATGTCTTTTGAGAAACCACTGTCAAGTATGTGTGGTGTGTAAGCTGCATTTGTTATTACTTTGTTGAGAAGTATCTCTTGTGGTCAAGTGAGCCCTTTCGTGTTGTCAAACACCGGCATTGGTGTTGCTTCATATAACCTAAGCTTGCTGTCTTTTTTTATTTTGGTGCATACATAGTGCATCATCGATCTTGCAGGGGAGCCTTTAGTGAGCATTGTTTGGTAAGGGTTTAAGTCTATCGGATTAGGCATGGAGTTGGGGTGTGGAGCATTGTACCTTTCAGCAAACCCACCCACTTGCACAGCGGCTGCTTGCTTGACTTCATTTCCCACGTCCGTGCCAGTATGTCCCGGTGTCTATATAATTTGGATTTCTTTTCCAACTAAATTACGCATATTTCACATGACGACATGCCCACCCTAGCAGATCAGATTATATCAAGCACCGCAATACAACATTCCATTGCTACATATGGCAGTGAGAGCAGTTTGCTTCGAGTAGTGTGAGAGAGGTCGACTTACAATGCGAAGATCAACGACATGGCCAGCAATAAGCAACAGTTTGAAGAACCGTGAAGACGAAGCTGCACTGCTATCCCTCCTAACTTCCTAATTACCCAAACAGCAGCTGAGAGCCATCCCTTCCTTCAAATAAAGCTTTCATTCATTCAGTTTTTACCTATTTCTCTCTCACTATAGCACTTCCCACATGATGTGCAGTCTTAGAACTATCGGTATAGAAAACTGATTTTTATATTTTTCTCCAAAGCCAAGGACTCTTGTAGTATGTGTTCGTGGGGAGACAGCCTTTTTTGAAAGTGTGTTAGTGCGAAGTCACATACAGAGGGAAGGCTGTGCCAGGGGGTAATAGATCTTTCCTCGGGGCAATGTTTAGAAGGCTGTCCAGTATTTCTAGTTCCAGCATTTTTCCTCAAAACAGAGATGTAAAGGTCTTATTGACTGTGGCTTTTTTTGGAACAGTATTCGGGAGGTAAACTTTATGGTGTAGTATATATATAATTTGGCAGAGACTATATTGTTACGGTGAAATAGCAAAGGGGTGTTTATTTACAGTGATATGGTAATGGGATCAGGGACAAGGTGAAGCCTACTAGCCCCTAGGCACCAACGCGTTTTTTGCTCTTCCTCTCCCAGATCAGCACAATTCTTCCTCGTCGTCAGTGGCGTGACATTTCCCCCCTCTTCAGCCTAAGCCCTCTGGGCGTGTTCGTGATTTGTGCGAGGCTGGCACGGCTTCAAGCGGGCAACATGACATAGTTCGGTTTTGGCAGACCGACGACCCGATGCTGTCAGGCGGGCTATTGCATAGGTTAAATCACTGATGCGTTTGACAACCACATAAGGGCCGTCATAGTGGGCCAAGAGTTTTGAATGTAGGCCACGGCGCCGAATTGGACGCCACAGCCAGACTAAATCACCTACAGAGTATGTGACCCGCCGGTGACTGGCATCGTATCGCACTTTAGAACATTCTTGTGAAGCACTAGACCGTAATTGGGCGATTCTCCGAGCTTCTTCGGCGAGACAGAGGGTCTCAGCCAGGCAGGGGTCTTCACGGCTTGTGAAGGGCAGGATAGTATCCAGGGAGTAGCGTGGCGGTCTGGCATAGAGCAGGAAAAATGGACTGTACCCAGTCGTCTCATGCGTGGCGGTATTAAATGCATACGTGATGAAGGGTAGTATGGTGTCCCAGTTCTTATGCCCTGCGTCCACATACATGGCTAGCATGTTGATAAGCGTTCTGTTGATGCGCTCAGTCAAGCCATTTGTCTGGGGTGGTATGGTGTCGAGTGTCGGAAAGTTACGGCGCATAAACGCATGAGCTCTTCAACAACATCAGCAGTGAATTGTCGGCCCCGGTCAGTGATGACAATTCGTGGCGGCCCGTGTCGTAAGATGACTGAGTGCAGCAAGAAAAGCGACACCTGATGCGCCGTAGCAGATGGAAGAGCGGCGGTTTCACAGTAATGTGTGAGATAGTCCACGCAGATTACAATCCAGCAATTTCCATCCACGGACTTCGGAAACGGACCTACGAGGTCAATGCCTACTTGATCAAACGGTGCTGTCGGGGTCTTCACAGGGTGCAGCAAGCCAGACGGAGTTGCAGTTGAACGTTTGTGGCGTTGACATTGCTTGCAACTGGCAACGTATTGTTCAACCGTCGAGCGCATTCTGGACCAGTAAAATCTTTCTTGAGCACGGTGTAGTGTTCGAACCGATCCCAAATGCCCAAAAGTTGGATCATCATGCATAACACGCAATACGTCCGTGCACAACGTTTTGGGAACTACGAGTAGGTATCGCTGGCCGACAGGCGAATAACTCTTTTTCCATAGGAGGCCATCATGCACACAAGAACGGCTTGTAGGTACGTTGGCTTGGGCAAAGAGAGGCTGCAGACTGGTATCATTTTGCTGTTCCATTTTGAAAACGTTCGTGTCGGGGAACGCTGGCTCGAGGGTCGATATATAATTGTCGAAATCATCGCTTTCAGGTCCAGTCGTGGCCATTGGCATCCTAGAAAGACAATCTGCGTCTGCATGACGCCTCCCGCTTTTGTACACCACGGCAAAGTCATATTCCTGTAACCGGAGGGCCCAGCGTGTGAGGCGACCACATGGGTCTCGAAGGTTCCGCAACCAACAGAGTGAATGATGGTCAGTTACGACTGTAAACGAACGTCCGTACAAATATGAACGGAAACGCTGCACAGCGAAAACTACAGCTAGGCATTCCTGTTCGGTGACTGTGTAGTTGCGCTCCGGCTTGCTCAGGGTACGACTTGCGTACGCGATAACATGCTCTCGGTCATCGTGCCGTTGGACAAGGACTGCGCCAAGACCGATTCCACTAGCGTCCGTGTGTACTTCTGTCATTGCAGTAGGATCGAAGTGACGTAGGATGGGTTTTGATATTAAAAGAAACTTCAGTTGACGAAATGACGCGTCGCAGTCTGGTGTCCAGTCCAAAGTAGAGTTTTTGTGGAGAAGGCACGTCAATGGGTAAGCAACGTCAGCAAAGCGATGTATAAAGCGTCTAAAATGCGAACACAACCCTAGAAAACTGTGCAACTCCTTCACTGTCTGCGGGGGTTTAAAAGACTCAACAGCAGCAGTTTTCTGGGGATACGGCATTACACCATCACCATTGACAAGGTGTCCTAGCACCAGCGCTTGGCGCTCTCCAAAGCGGCACTTTTTGGAGTTCAGAATTAGGGCGGCGTTGTGCAGACAATTCAAGACACGTACTAGACGGTCATTGTGTTCTTGGAAGGATTTCCCAAATATGACGACATCGTCCAGATAGCAAAGACAAATGTCCCATTTTAAGCCGCGCAAAACTGTGTCCATAAAGCGTTCAAATGTTGCTGGCGCATTACACAGCCCGAATGGCATAACATTAAACTCATAAAGGCCATCTGGCGTTACGAAGGCTGTTTTTTTCTTGTCCGCAGGGTCCATTGGAATTTGCCAGTAGCCAGATGTGAGGTCAAGACAAGAAAAATAGGATGCACCAGAGAGGCAGTCGAGGGCATCGTCTATGCGAGGAAGAGGATAGACGTCCTTTTTCGTAACAGAATTTAGACGCTGATAATCGACGCAGAATCGCCACGAACCGTCTTTCTTGCGTACAAGAATAACAGGGGCAGCCAAGGGGCTAGATGACTCCTGTATCACCTTCTTCCGTAGCATGTCCTCCACTTGCTCATGAATGACTTTGCGCTCAGATGGGGACACGCGATATGGCTTTTGACGAATGGGACGAGCCGAACCAGTGTCGATGCTATGATGGGTCCGATGTGCAGGGCGAGAGGTTGATCCATCTGTTTGAGAAAAGTCAAACATAGGCGAAAAAGGTAGAAGAATATCCACAAGAGTACGGCGTTGAGGTGAGCTGAGATCGGCGCTGATCATGCGGAAGATCGAAGTTTCATCAGCAGGCAGAGGTACGGTGGCACTCGTAGCATCTGTGACCAAAGCAACGACCTGGGGCGCATCGGGTCCACAGGAGGCAAGCTTCAATCCCGTTGCTAAAACTGCGGGCTCGGACGATGGATTGATGGTCCATAACGAGGCACTACCGTGATGCACGGATATCATACAGTGAGGGATAATTACATTTTTCTTCAGGCATGCTGAGTGAACTGGGTGCACCATGGCCTGGAATGAAACCTTCTCAAGAAGTGGAACGGAGACGGGGACGAACATGGCAGACAAGGGCGGAACTGCTGTGTCTTCGGTAATACTAAAAACTGTTTCTTCATCACGGCCACTTTCAAAAAGTGTCGGCAGATGCGAGCCATCAAAATGAACCTCTTGACTTTGGCAGTCCACGGTAGCGCCACAAAACTTCAAGAAGTCCATTCCTAAAATGATGTCATGCGTAGAGTGGGGTAAGACTACGAATTCGGCTTGAAAAACTGCACCACCCACAGACACTTGCGCACTACACACACCCAGTGGTCGCAACGCCTCTCCACTCACACCACAAAACGTTGAAGCACGGTCATATTCAAACATCACATTGCGTCCCAACAAGCACCTAAACTGATTACTCATCACAGACACAGTCGCACCCGTATCTACCAAAGCTAATGTACACACACCATCAATGAACACACGAATTTTGTTTTTGAGCATTGCAGTTGGAGGGATGTTGGCACACAGCACATTTCCAGCGGCCTCACCCCCATCAGTCGCGCTGGTTAGTTTTCCTGCTGGGGCGTCATGGAGCGCCGCCGCGGTGATGGAGAACGACGTGCACGGAAGGCGGGTGGAGGAGTAACACTTCGCTCAGATGCTGAGGAATGGTCGCGGAGATTCCCGTTTTGAATATTGTTGAAGTACTCACGGGGAGCATTGGATTGCTGGAAAACTGGGCTGTATTGCCGATTGTTGGGTACTGCTGGAGGCACCGGACGGTTATAGCGGGGCGGGAACCTACTGCGGCAGTACCTGGCGATGTGACCTTCGACGCCGCAGCGGTAGCATATCGGCGGGGAAGGTAGAAAATGCTGTTGTATATAAGAGCAAGGAACAGCTGGGCGCGTCGTAGGTCTGGCTGAATGCTCATACTGCTCAGAAATCCTGGTAGATCGAATGGAAGACCTATGTGCACTTGGGGTGACGTCATACCTTGGGGTGTCGGGCATCGGCGCATTCCGGTTGGCGAACTGCACAGGAGGGTAGTCAATAGAAGCTGCAACTTCAGGAGCTTGAGCGAAAGGCTGCACTGTAATCGCTTGTGGTGGTGAAGCCGGCCGTCTGGATACCCTCTGGTCAGAGACCTCAGCAGATTCGTGCTGCGGAAGTGGATTGAGCCGCAGGAGTTCTTCCCATACGATTTGTCGGATCGTCGACGGAAGATCTAGTTGCGCATGGTCATCAAGGCTGGCCACGGTAGGCACGTTGGCCAGCCTCCCAAATTTTGGCGCAATACGACGCGTTTTGAGAACTTGAAAAGCGCGTATGTGTTTAATAACATCGGAGACGGTTTCAAGGGTGTCTTTAGCAATTAAAAAGTTGTACACGTCAGCCGCGATGCCCTTCAAAATGTGGCCGACTCTGTCTTCTTCGGGCATGTTGGAATTCACACATTTGCATAATCTGAGGATCTCTTCTGTATAAGTGGTACACGTTTCATCCGGCAGTTGAGCTCTTTGAGCAAGGGTCTGCTCAGCCCGCTTTTTGCTCGGTACAGAGTCACCAAAACGCTGTTTTATCTTGGTGGCAAACCGTTCCCAAGTTGTCAAATTGTCTTCGTTATTCTCGAACCATGTCATAGCCGTGTGGGTTAGAAAGAAAACGACATTTGTGAGCATGGTGATAGGGTCCCACCGGTTGTACCGACTAACTCGTTCATAATGAAGTAGCCACTTCTCAACATCCTCACCGTCTTCTCCAGCAAACGGTCGTGGTTCCCTGTAAGGCTGGCAGGGAATAGTAGAGTTGGAGGGGGCAGGCCTGTCACCAGCCTGGCTTGCGGCGTCGCGGCTGGCACGGTTAGACTTGTCCATGATGGTTGGAAGCGGTGGCAGTCCAGCAAGGCGGTGACTACGTCGAAACTCCAGTTGGTTTTGCTGCGCCGTACTTAGGGATCGAACGGAGCACCTTCCACCAAGTTGTTACGGTGAAATAGCAAAGGGGTGTTTATTTACAGTGATATGGTAATGGGATCAGGGACAAGGTGAAGCCTACTAGCCCCCAGGCACCAACGCGTTTTTTCCTCTTCTTCTCCCAGATCAGCACAATTCTTCCTCGTCGTCAGTGGCGTGACAATATATTGAAGACATATGAGCATGTAAGCAAAGATCTTCTGTATTTTAGGAAAGGCTCATTTGTATCAACACAGAGGCTGTTTATGGAAGAAGTTCGGTAAGCACCAGTTGAGAGATGCAAGCCTAGGTTATGCACTGGATCTAATCATTTCAAATATGATGGCCTTGCAGACCCACATCCCATAGACCATAGTCTAACAAGACAACAAAGCGGTTAATGTGCAAGAGGCATGTCCTGTTGGATCCCCACTGTTTTTGCAAAAGTACTTTGAGTATTTTAGGAAGCGTAGCACAAAGAAGACCAGGACAAGATAAGGACAAGGGCAAACGCACCAACTCGCCCAATTCAGCATTCTTGTACATTGAGTATGTTCAGTGATTTTGAAGCTTTCATTTTAAGAGCATTGATATGAGGTAGGAATGCAAGTTTTCTATCAAAAGTTGCCCCTAGAAACTTATGCTCATTTTTAACTGGTATAGTCAAACCCACATATAACAATACTGGTTTTAACAATATATCAGATATAACAATGGGCAGGCGCTGCACCATCTGTTTTGCCATGTGTTCTATGGTAAAATAAACTGCTTATTACAATGGTGCTATATTATAGTGTTACGAGGCGGCAAGCCAATGAAGAAAGGAGACAGAACATGACCAATGGTGATGGTAGATGATGGTTAATGAAAGGTAATGAACTTAGTGCGAGCGCACCTGCCCACACCAGTGCCTACTTCTTCATCGCCCGTAACAATATCATCAGTTATAATGATAAAATGTGGTCATGGAAAGTCAACAAAAACATGGAAATGCAGCGACCACAAAAGCGCACATGTACGTAGAGATGTTGACAACCGTAACACAGCAACAATAAAAACAAAATTATGGAAGACACTTTTGTCTTTGAAAGTTCGATCCCTGGTGCCGCCGGGTATGGGTACGCAACACTCCTGCTTTCCGGACTTCACACGGTTGAGCCTTTCTCGGCTACAAATGGCCAGCCCATCAACAACGCATCCCGGTCCGCGCAATTTCTACACGGCCACGGACCATATCTTCAAGCATCATGGCTTTCCCTGAGCCGCCTGAACGCCGGAACCGCCCCTGTACATCCTGCGCATGCGTGGACTTGTGCTAAAAAGGCAGATCGGAGCGGCGCGCCCTTCAGTGAGCTCGGCAGCACGCCAGCGATGGCCCGTGCTAACGTTCTACGCTTCTTGGTGCAGGTAATGAAACGTTATTGCCTTTACGCTAAGCCAAGTAGCTACCGTGCACTCTTGGTGCTGCCGAGCCCACGGTGTTTCCGGTTCATCATGTATGACTGTGCGCATATGTTGTTAAAACTTCTTATGGTAGCTGGTGATATAGAATCTAACCCCGGCCCTAACAAAGAGATTCTTGAGGCTTTGAAGGAAATTCAAACTGGGCAGACAGCAATGCTAGTGCAGCTAAAGTCGATTGAAATGAAACTAGTTGATTATGATAAAATGTTTTGCGAGATCAAGGCGTGACTAGATAAAATTGAGACAGCATGTGTTGGTATTGATGACATGCAGACTGAATTGAAAGAACTGCATGGAATCAGCACTGAGAACACGGCGCAGATAAATGCTCTGTCTGCCAGGGTAAATGATGCAGAAAATCGGTCCAGACGAAACAACCTTGTTTTCTACAGCCTTGAAGATAAACATAAAGAAACATTTTCAGATTCTGAAAATATCATAATTGCACACATTAATCAGTATTTAGACATTCAGTTAGAGCCACGCGACATTGAGCGTGCACATCGCCTTGGGACTTTCCAAACTGGTAGGTGCAGACCTATAATTGTGAGATTTGCTCACTTTAAAGACGAAGAGCAAGTCCTGTCTTCCGCTCGGAAATTCAAAGACACAGGATATGTGGTTGCTCAAGATCTTTCTCCCAGCACGTGCCTTGCCCAGAAACACCTCATCGAATTTGGAAAGGCTCGAAAACCGAAATACAAGTTGCGAAATGAAAAGCCTGTCACAAGTGAAAAAACGTACCATTTCGACCATGTTTCTAACCATGTCGTTGAGGAGAGCTTGTAGCCACCATTAAAACCAAATTGTGAACCCCGTTCGCCGAATCGTGACCCTTTATCATTTCTGCTTGCTAACATTCGAAGTGTTGTTCCCAAGCGCGATTCATTGTGCAGTTTAATAGGTTCATCTTCATGCGATATCTTACTACTAACTGAAACATGGCTTAACGCATCAGTTAAGGATTCTGAGATTCTTCCATTTCTCCCAGATTTTGAGATATTCCAGAAAAATAGACCCGATAACTCGCGCAGTGGGGGTGTATTGCTCGCCACTAAACGGGATCTGCATTGTTCATTTGTTAACCTCCCTTCACAACTGGAACTGATTTGGCTTCGATGCACTACTACACATCCGCCCATCTTCATTGGTATTTGTTACTGCCCTCCTAATGCTGACAGTTCTTTCACCCCCTTATTTCATGATGCCTTAAATGTGTTAACTAAAACATATCCACTTAGCCCTATCCTTCTCTTCGGTGATTTTAATTTTCCCACAATAGATTGGTCTAATCCCGCCGCTACATTATCGAAAAGCAGCCCGGCTAGCGATTTCTTAAACACGTGTATGACTTTTTGCTTAACTCAACTCGTCACTGATCCCACACGCGTTACTGACCACTCGTCCAGTGTTCTAGATCTCGTATTAACAACGCATCCTGATAATTTTACTCCTATCACCTTGTTGCGCGGTCTCAGCAATCATTTGATGATACATACTTCTTTTTATTGCAACGTACTAAAGAAACAAAAAATAAAAAACACTTACGCTTTATGATAAAGGAGACTATGCCAGCATGAACCGTGAATTATCAGATTACTTCGACACCTTCGCTGCTAACTTTCCACTACATTCTCTCAAGTCAAACTGGTTACTTTTCAAAACAGAGATGCATCGGCTTATAAGTCTTTACATTCCAACCATTACTATATCAGAAAGAATAACATCACCATGGTTTAATGTATCACTCAAACGACTCAATAATAAGAAAAAACGCCTGTTCTGGTCGGCCAAGCTGTCTAACTCTTCTTCCACATGGCAGAAGTATCATGCTGTCGCAAAAGAATACGACAAGTTAACCGCTCAGACTAAACGGAAGTTGTTTTCTACTATTTTACCATCTATGCTGCAGACTAACCCAAAACGATTTTGGAAAACCATTATCCCTAATCAATGTAATGAGATTTCACTTAACAGTAGCTCTGGATCTCCTATTCCCGACACTGAGGTTGCAGATGTTCTCAACACAGTATTCAGTTCGGTCTTTACTAATGAACCCCTTGACAATCTTCCAGATCCACCATATTTTACGCACCCGCTCATGCAAAATATCACATTTCATCCCGTCGGCATAGTCAAGGTAATTGAGTCACTGAAGAACTCGTCATCTACTGGAGTGGACGGTATCAACGCCAAAGTGCTAAAAAATACTAAACATACGTGTAGCCTGTTCTTATCACTCATATTCCAGGAATCCCTGAACACCGGTTTGATTCCACGCGACTGGCAGGTGGGCAAGGCCATCCCGGTCTTCAAGAAAGGAAGCCGATCATCGCCGAGTAACTACGCCCGATTTCCATAACAAGCGTTTCTTGTAAAATAATGGAGCATGTTTTATACTCGCATATTGCTACCTTCCTATCGTCCGTTCATTTTTTTTCACTCAAGCCAGCATGGTTTTCGCAAGAATCATTCCTGTGACACCCAACTGGCGCTCTTCCTGCACGACTTACATTTAAACCTTGATCGTAATATCCCGACTGATGCAGTGTTTTTAGACTTCGAAAAAGCATTCGATAAGGTTCCCCATGGTCGTCTCTTACTAAAGTTATCGCGCCTTAATATTCATCCATGTGTTCTGAACTGGATTCGAGGGTTTTTATCTAACCGTCTGCAGTTCGTATATGCCAATTCACACTCTTCATCCTTAACACCTGTGCTCTCAGGGGTACCTCAAGGAACGGTACTCGGGCCCCTCCTTTTCTTGATATATATTAATGACCTACCGTGTAACATTTCTTTTCATATCCGACTCTTTGCCAATGACTATGTCGTTTACCGAAGCATTACTAACTCTACCGCCCATCTCGCACTACAAACTGACCTTATTCGCATACAGGACTGGTGTAAAACATGGCTCATGTCATTAAATATTTCTAAAACCGTGTTAATGTCCATTCACCGTCGTCGTAATTACGTAGCGCCTAATTCTAATATTAATAACCTGCAGATTGGAACATCCGAATCATTCAAATATCTTGGTGTGCATATCTCACGTGACCTAACTTGGACCTGTCATATTAATCACATAATAAATTCTGCTAATTGTGCTCTAGGTTATTTACGCCGTAATCTTTCACTAGCTCCTCCCCCTATTAAACAGCTTGCTTTTCAAACCTTTGTGCGTCCCAAGCTTGAGTATGCTAACGCTATTTTTGATCCGCACCACGTTAATCTTACTAACGCCCTCAAATTGGTTCAGAACCGCGCAACACGATTCATTCTATCAAATTATTCCTACCACTCAAGCATCTCAGCACTAAAAGCTCGAATCAACTTGCCCCCCCTAGCCTCGCGCCGTAAGATAGCATGTCTTAACCTTTTTCATAAATTTTTCCATTCTTTGCCTCTTGATAACCCCTACATAAAAAGAGCCCACCGCATCACCCGGTTCAGCCACAGTAACGCAGTGTATCCCCTACAAGCCCATACTGTGACATTTCAGCAGCCATTTTTTCAGCGTACTGCACGAGACTGGAATGACCTGCCCACCGAAGTTGCCATTATCATCAACCCACTAGACTTCAAGCGGAGCGTGGCCAACCTTTCGTCTTAACATTTTTTACCATTGTTTGCCAGATACCGTCCACTCCCTCATGTAATGTCTCAACCGAGGCCTTTGAGGAAATAAATAAATAAATAAATAAATAAATAAATAAATAAAGGCGACAGAACATGACCGATGGTGATGGTAGATGATGGTTAATGAAAGGTGATGAACTTATAGTGCGAGCGCACCTGCCCACACCAGTGCCTACTTCTTCATTGCCCGTAACAATATCATCAGTTATAATGATAAAATGTGGTCGTGGAAAGTCAACAAAAACATTGAAATGCAGCGACCACAGAAGCGCACATGTACGTAGAAATGTTGACAACCGTAATACAGCAACAATAAAAACAAAATTGTGGAAGACACTTTTGTCTTTGAAAGTTCGATCCCTGGTGCTGCCGGGTACCCACACCAGTTTTTCATTGGGTACAAGCTTTCCCCTGGCCTGGTGCTTGGCTCTTTGGGGTGTAATGCTTTTACGGTTCACAGAGTTGGGCATAGAAGGCACGGGCTCCTTTCCCAAGCCACAAGCACTGGTAAGCCGAGCACCAGGCCGGGCCGTGGCTTGTACCCATTTGAGAAAACCGGTGGGTGTCCGGCTGGCAGTGAGAGTCGAACCCACTACTTCCCAAAGCCGACGCGGGTACTCTACCCCAGCCTTCTGCTGTCTTGAAACGACGGAAGCCTGATGCAATTGCTTCACTCGATTCACTTGTACTTGGTCAGCTTGCCGTAGCAAGATGGCGGTCACAGGTCCCTTTGGGATTTTGTTTTTGCTAAGAACCTTCCATTGTACTATGTTCAGCAATTGGATTCCCTGCAGAAAGATGTTGGCCAGATTGCCATGAAGCAGAGGATGCCTACAGATTACGGGTTCCCCCCCACTATGAAAGAAAAAGTGGAAGCTACCATATCATCATGAATGTGTAGTTTGCAATGTTTTCTTTTTCTTTTGGCCTAACCCATTTACATTTATCAGGTATAACAATACTTCTGTGCCACTTCAATATTTATGTAAGTGGGTTTGACTGTTGTTCATTCTTATTTAAGTACAGAATTGGGTTGACATGCATGCCTCGTTTGAGCGAAAACATAACCACTTCTGTTTCCTGCAGAGAAAACTGAAACCATTTTGTGTTTGCCCATGTCACCAATTCATTTATTGCTAATTGTACTTGTCTTTTCATAGGTTGATACGTTTGAGGTGTTAGCTATCTAGAGTTCAACATTGACTGAATACAGAATAGACTGGTATTACTCTCAGCGGAATTTATTTTTACAATAATATTTTTGGGCCTCAAAATACAATGTGCAGGGAAACCATTTTCCTGGGTAAATGTTTTTGACAAGACTAAGCCAAGACGAGCCTGAAATGTATGGTTGGACAGAAAATCGCTCAACTCTGTCAGCATCCTTCCACATATGACTAATGCCCGTATTCACAAACGCGCCTCGACTCGATGCTACGCCTTCACTCCGTGGAGCGGAGAAAACAGCTGCTCCTCCCCTCTAGGGCTGATTCAGATTCATGAACGCCCCTCGACATTTCCTTTGACAAGTTCTCCTCAAGAATATGTCCTCCACTCGAAGCCGCATGAGTGGCATATGGTGACGAGGTTAAGGTGAACTTTTGGCCAGAAAACTGCTTGCTGAAGTGTGTAACATGCTCAGTTTTTCATGTTAAGTCTTCTAAACAACTTAAGCAAGCGACCTCAACGTTAACAGCGTAGTGGAACTTGTTTTGTGGGCTGGATGTAAAAGACGGCTGTGAAAAATGGCCGACAATGCTTTTGCATCTGGCAACAGCCGCTGCTGGTGACGTAGAGTTTACCCAAAGCATGACATGGGCTTTGAGAAATGGCGTGAATTCTTTGGTTTATTTTTTTTGTGTGAGATCTACGCTTGGCCGTTGCCTTTGTGTGGTTGCCAGGCTATGGCAGATTTGTTTTTTATTGCCAGGCTTTGACAGACATCTAAAATATATTGCAGAAAAAACAGCTAAAAGCCGCCAACTCCTACGAGCATGGCTCTCTGGCATTCATCGGGCGGCTCGGGGACGAGCAGTGAAAACACGCGTGCTGCTTCGCAGCGCTTTGCAGCTCATGCACACTGAATTCGACTCTCCAGAAGCAAATGCTGTGTGCGGTTTCCAAACAACTTGGGAGTCCTAATTAAAAATGTGCTTGAAAAGCTATGCCCTTCGTCGGTCACAAATATCCCTCTCTAGAAAGAGCATACAAATGCGCTTCCTCGAAAGCGCCGCACGTGTGACAATGTACTACATATACCCTCCGGCGACGGGGAAGCCATTGAAGCGTGGGCTGCAGCACTGATGTCTACACAGTCCCACCACGCCTCCGGTGCCTGCCAGCTTACTGCATGCAACACACTGTTCCCCCACAAGTTCGCCGCCATCTGTGGAAGCGCACAGGGCAAGCCATGGAGAATGCGCTGCCACCACTCAACTCTCGAGTCCGGCAGCGGGCATGCTTATCATTAACGGTCAAATCGCACCTCAACTCTGCACTTGGTAGACTCCAAAAAGTTGTGTACTTATCCAGTGACGACTAGGAATGTTCCCATGCCACAGAAGCGAATTGCAATAATGCGACAATCAACACAGCACAGACGTCAGTGGCTGATCACGGTTACCATGTTCGGCAGGGATGGCTGGAGGCTAGCCATAGCTGCATTCGTAAAACGATAGTGTGGCAGAAGTCCCGGGTCCCTGTCACTCTCAGCCTGTGCTTTAGAGAAAGGTTCCACTTTCATGAAAAGTTTGGTGTACCAGTAAACGAAGTCCACACAGCAAGCGAGCGATGCGATGTCGGTCATGCTTGCAGGTGGAGTGGCGGTTGAGGAGCGGCCAAGGTAGCATCGTCGTTGACTCGTTCTCCGCCGCTGGAGGAGTGATTCCAATGGAGGTTGCTTTCTGAAATGAAAAACAGTCCTCGAGGGCCACTTGAAGTAGAAGTTCGAGTGAAGGCATGTTTCTGATAATGGCGCTAAGTCTCCTAAGCTACTTAGGGGTCCATATCTCCAAGTGGTGTTGTGTGCCTTCTCTCAAGACAGTGCAGTTTGGGTATAAATGCATCTCTGATTGCATTATCAAGTCAGACTAAGTTATCTGAAGTTGAGCATCTTCTTTTAAAAGAGCATTGATAAATATCTAAAAGTTGGCGAGATTCTAAAATGAAGGTTAGCCTGATGTTTAAAATGCTTTCAGAAGATTTTACCAGACAGCTAGTGAGAGCTATGGGCCTGTGACAACCTGCGGAGGTTGGTGATTTTCCGGGTTTCAGGAAAAGCACACTTAGAACTATATCTAGGCTTTCAACATTTCCCAAGTACACATATCTTGTTTAAAAATTTTAAAGGTGCTTGTACTGGGGGATCAGATGCATTTCATCCTTGTGAAGCAGTCTGTTTACCAGCAGCTAGGATGTTCTTTACTTCTTGAAGTGTGATTAAACTATTGTATGGTTCCTTTTATTTTTGTTCTCAGTTGTGCTTTTGTATCTTAAAAACAATTTTGGGTTGTTTGAAGGATTTAAAATTTTGGAGAAATGTTCACCTATTATATCTGCCTGTTCATCTGTTTGTTTGTACTCTTGGGTCTGTTAAACCCAGGTGAAAAATTCCAGTTGGGAATGAGCTGGTCCCAACTCAACTGGTTTTTTGGACAATTCCCGACTGCAGTTGGGACCAGCTGGTGTTGGGACCAGCTGGTGTTGGGACAAGCTGGTGTTGGTCCCAGCTGCTGCTGGGCTCAGCAGCAGGCAGCGGAACAAGCTGTGTTGCACCAGCAAGAAACACACTTCACAGTGCTGCTTCTCAGGTGCAGCAATATAGAAGCCGCAATATAAAAGAAGCCAAAAAAATTTATTTCAGTGCCGACGGGGTACATGTGCAGCTTTCAAGACCAGTGGCTTCTGTCTTGTATTTTCTTCGAAGCTTTGGTATCATAAACAGCATCGCCACTCCGTCCACATCTTTCAAACAGCCCTTCGGTGGTGTGTGGCTGAAATAGAAAACCGGAAAAAAATATGTTACTCACACCAGAAGTTTAGCTAAATAATTTCGTGAAGCGGAAAGCTAAATTAGAAAATGCAGGTTTCCAGCATGCACAAAAAGCCGACGTTTAGATCAGCCTAACCATAAGCTAAAAGTTCAACGCACAGCCTGTGGGCAATTTGATCCCTGACTTCATCTTTATTTAATGCAGTTTTTGATCGAGGACTAGCGCGGCAAAAAATTATTTTGCTTCAGTTCACGCTGTTTACCGCATATCGTGTAGATACAGCAGCGCGAAAATTTAATGTCCGCGCTAAAGCAACTAAACTGATATTTTAACTGCACGGCAAAAATAATGCCACGGTAGAGCAACGAAAGTTGCGGATGATGGCCTGGACACATGAATCGCAGGCCATTACGGCACTCGTGATTTGGCATGACTCGAGCTGTACCAGAATCATCGAACCGCTCTTGGCCGCGCTCAGTTTCATGGGGACGACACTCGAGATGAGCTCCGGAAAGCAGCGAAAAAACCTCGAACGTCATGAAAACAGCTGCGCGATTGCCATCTTTTCAGAGAAATCTTGACTGTGTATTTTGTAGCTGATATGGTCGCGTGCTCCCGTTTAACTGCAGAACACATTTAACGAATAAATAAAGCAACCTCTTCGGTTACTTAACGTGCAGATATAAAGAACACAAATAAGTACCTCAATATATACACTCTTCCGGCAGCTCTGCGGATCAGTATCAGTCTTCGCCATGCGATGACATCCCAAGTGTTGTCTTCCTCTCGCCTAGAGAACAACTGATGAACTATTTCGACTTCAGAGCAAGTTTGTGAAGAATAGGCGCTAACACGAGTTTCTTCAAACAAAAAATTACGCTCACGCACCACACATATCAAATCGACAAGTCACGTCGTGCACGTGTGTATGGCCGCTCCTGGCCGCCGCCATGGCCGCCATGCTGCTGTCAATGCTGTTTACTGCGTACGAAACTAACTCACGCAATCTTAATTTTATATAACATTATGTTGCTTAAGGCAGCGGAAAAAATATAACATAATTTTACCTACTAGCTCGTTGCTAATATTAGAGCTTTTGTTGCAAATAATAAAGTATGCAACTGACCACCACACTGAATGCCAAATTGCTCACTGGCCGGATGCCAGCGGAGACTATTGAATGCTAACAAAATTATTCCTTCAACTTGTACCTGTGTAAACTGTTACTAAAACTAAAACCAATGATGCTACTGTTACCATCAAGCCCGGAACAAAAACAACACTTGCTAAACTAACTACCTTCACAGAAACCAACAGATGCTGTTGGGACCAATTTCTGCTGGGACCAGCTGGCCCAGTTGAAACCAGCAAGGTCGCTGTTGGGACCAATTGAAGACCACTAGAGTTCCTGTTGGGACCAACTGGCCCAGCTGAAACCAGCAGATTCCCAACTAACCCCAGTTGGAAAGCTGCTGGTGTTGCTGTTGGCACCAGCTGGCCCAGCTGAAACCAGCAAGGTCGCTGTTGGGACCAACTGAAACCAGCTGATTCCCAACTGGAATTTTTCACCTGGGAAACCAGAACTCTGAAGGTAGAGTAAGTACCGTTTAGCTTGTGTACCCGCTCCCACATTTTTTTAGAAGTGACAGCTAATTATAGATTATATATAATGTTTTCAGGGTGTTCCTCTCGTGTTATGACGAACATACTGGGTCCTGCCTCTCATACTCTTAAATATTATTAGATTCTCATGTGATGGATGCCTTCTAAGTATGCTCCATGCTTTGTTTTGTTTCTTTGCATCTTTGCAATCATGTGTTTTACAATACCAGTGGATGTGGAATGGCCAGACACGTGGCATTTACAATTTAAGTTGTGAACAGTTCATTGAGTTCACCAGTAATATGAGTTTCAGCAAAGATTTTAGCTAAATTAGCTTCCTTTCTAAAAACATTTCTGCCATATGAAGCTTCTGGTGTCTTGGTTTTCTGGGGATGACATTTGGTGCAGATGATAAAGTGATTAGTGTAGGTAAGTGGGCATTCTCATAGGGGTTGCCCAAACCTTCCCATTTAAAATGGCTAAAAGCATTGGGTCAGCTCAAAGACAAATCTATGCACCTCATTTTCCTGAGCTTAGGGAAGAGCAAGCTGGTTTACCAGTGTTTAGCAAATGTACATTATTGCATAAAATAAAATCCTCTATAATCTGGCCCCATATGTCAGTTTTATTTCACTCCCACCAAAAATAAGAGTGGGCATTAAAATCGCCAATCAGCAAATAGGGTTCTGGCAGTTGGTTTAAATGGTCTTTCATTTCATTTAGAATAACATTAAGGTTTGGTTGGATGTAGACACTTCGTATTGTTGTCGTTTTGCATGTTACAAGAGCAGCAGCCACTGCTTCAAACTTCAGTCATAAGCTTATCTCCACAAGCTGCAATGCTGCTATCAACTATGATGGCCATGCCACCAGAGATTGTGCGTGCACTTTGACGTAGCAGAAGACTTCATAATTTCTTAAAATATTTGTGTGCTGGGTACACGGGTTAGTTTCCTGCACACTTAAAGTGACAGGTCATTTTAAAAGACATTAGCTGAACACTGCATATCCCACAAGTTATTTATCAGTCCCCTGCAATTCCAATTTACTATGGATTCCATCTTATGTATGTAAAAAGAATGAACTAGGTTGCCTTTGTCCCCGTGGTTTGGGGCTTGCTTTTTTTAGTTTTTTCCAAGGAATCCAGTGAACTAGATTAGTCATATCTTGGCATTACCCATGCCTGCACGGCTACATTGAGTGGGGCATTCCCACGCCCGGTTGGATCAGGCCAGATTGCTGTTTGTGGGAAGCATGGGCCAAAGTGGTGTGTTGGCTCTGCCGAGGGGCCTTAAAGCTAGAAACACTGAGCAGCGGCTTAACCACCAGGATCCTCTTTTTCCTAGACACGGTGGTGCCACATACTAGGGTAAGCGTCGGTGCTCGGGGTTCGTGCTGTTGCACAGTACATGCAAACACCTGCTTGAACAGATGTCCCTTACGTGGGACTCAGCTTGTGAACCAAGTCTCCTTATCAACTGTTGCTCAGTTCTCTTTCATATATTGTTATACTCATGATATGCATTCTGTGCTTGACTGTAATTAGAGCCACAGTTCGAAATTTTATTGCTTTAAACTAGGGGTATGCACAACTTTGCCTGAAGACTGCTCTCTGGTTATTGCTTTTTGGCAGAACATGACGTTGACCTGTATAGCTGTTTTTTTAAGCTGGGGCTATTACTGTAACGAAATTTGTTATAGCCGAGATTCAGAATTTAAGAATTAGTCATTATTGGTTGGTAGAAAAAAAAACCACTATAGGACACACAGAAGGAAGAAAAAGATGGGTCATTTTTGATTAAATTTTTCAAAGGAAAACTTAGTTGGCTATGATGGTAATGGGGTGTTTATCATCAAAATTTTGGCATTTCTAACCTGTGTAGACCATTTTAGTAACCTTTAAAGGAATAAATGTGTGCCCTTGCTGCTTAATGGTATTGCTGCTTGATATTAAGTGAAGTAGGCTGTTTAGAATGTCATGACCCCAAGAGGCATGGCCAAATCATTGTGCAATTCTTGTATCATTTCTATCCAGAAAATTTGTTGTTTTGGTGCACATTGAGCAATAATGAAATTTCAGTAGTTCAAAGAATATTTCCTCCTGTGCAAAAATATATTGTCAGTGTATTTCATAGCAGCGAGCTATTTAAGTACAGTGAGCAATTTAGCTAGAACTAGGCATGTTCTTGCTATAGGCTTAATATTTTGCATGTCACATTGCTACAGGGCAAATCAAGCTGCTGTGGAAATAGCATGAAATTACTCTTTTGGGATGTTTGCTGTATCTATTATATTGAGAATGATGTTGGTTGGGTTTTCATTTCTGACAGTGCAGTGAAAATATATTGTGACCTTACCGGTGATTCTGTGCAGTTGTCACGGTCAGCGGCCATGGCGGCATGCAAAGTGTTCACTCTTATTGCCAAACTCCTGTGTCCAATGTGTTCTCAAGTCTTGGGTACTTCAATGGTGAGGTTTGATCACCACCTTGGCTAGTTAGCTGCATGCTAAGTGGTGAATTGCTGCATTGCCTTACAGGTGACATGGGATGCAGTCTGAGTGCATGTAGTTTTCTTGATGATTTGTAGAGTAAGATTTGTACGTTGAAGCTGTTTATTTATATATTTAAAAGTAGTGCCAGTCTTAATTGTAGGCCTTAGGCAGGAGTGGGTGATACAATGGTATGAACAGAACACAGAATAGATGCAAAATAAAGACATTCTCAACAAAGGTTGCAGATGAAACAAGTGGAAAGAAATCTGTGCTACTTATACGCTATGGCTGTAAAATAAAACAGTGCAACATATTAGCACCAGAAGCAGAAAGAAAATGTAAACAATAAGAAAAAAAATTAATAGACAGAGTACTGTTTAATCATTGCACAAAGATATTTCACATACTTTCATTTGCCTAAGTGCATCACAAAATGATTCAACTGAGGACCCTTCCACAGTTCCTGGATTTAATAAGTTCCAATCTCAGGTCGTTCACGGGAAATACGAATTTTTGAAGACATCGATTTGGCATCTATATCCCAATATTATTTTTGAATGGTGTGATCGTGTTGGACGTCTGATGACTGATTCAATATATGTATTCTTGTCTATTCCCAGTTTATTATGGTAGAGTAAGTACATGAACTTAAACATCTCTCCACAGCGTCTGACCTGTAATGGTTCTGAGTTCACCTTTTTCACAAGTGTAGTTGTTGATGTATACCAGTTGAAGGAATTGAATGCGAATCATATCAATTTTTTTTATTGCTCTCTAACTTGTTTACCATATACACGCGTGTAATGGCCGCACTTTTTTTTCTGAGGTTGGGATGAAGATCAGGGGGTGCGACATTTACATGAGAAAAAAGACAGCGAAAAAAATTATTTGCGGTGGTACCTGCCTTTATTATTGTCAAAAAACTCTTCGTCCTCCTCTGCTAAACTCGTCGGGACTTCAGGCTCGTCCTTGTCCCAGATGAGGTCATCCTCCGTACCGTCCAGCCTGTTTAATATCCTTGTCACCTTGAAACTTTTTTCCACAGTCTCGAACGAAACCGTGGCCCACGCTTCAAGTATCCAGTGGCAAACAGCCACAAGCGATGCCCATTTCAGTCGGCCAGTTGGAGTCTTCTGGTGGAGGGCCGTTGCCATCCACTCACTGTACGCACGGCGAAATCCACACTTAAAAGGGTGGTTTACGGAGACGTCCAGCGGCTGAAGCATGCCGGTCATACCTCCAGGTATGACGGCCAAGTCCGTGTTAGATGCGCAGAGCTGTTGCCGCACGCTCTGTCAGGTGCCCCCTGAAGCTGTCTAGGACGAGTAGAGAACGCGTCGCAAGAGTCATCCAACCTTTGTCCTGCACACTAACAAAGATGCCATCAGGGAATTTCTCCGCAGGTAGACGTTTCCACTTAAAAACTACGTAAGGCGGTAGTTTTTGTCCATCCGCTGTTATGCAAAGCATGACCGTGCATCGCTGCCTTTCGCTCCCCGATGTAATCACATGCACGCTCTTCTTCCCCTTCGCCTCTGCTATCACATTCTGGGGTGCGTCAAACCAAACCGGGGTTTGATCGGCGTTACCAATCTGAGAGAGAAGGTGCTCATGTTCTCTGCACTTGTTGATAACAAACTTGTGGAACTGCAGAAGCTTTTCACCATACTCCTCGGGTAGACGTTGACACATCGTCGTGTGATGGCGAATGGACAGGTTTTTTTCACTTCATGAAGTGCGAAATCCACCCATTGCTGGCTTTAAACACGATAGCCGCAATCCCCTTGCTGCATGCAATGTCTAGTGCTTTCATGCGCAACATCTCAGTCGAAACAGCAAAGCCGTTGCGCCGCGTCTCCGTCACGTACTCGAGAAGTGAGTCTTCAACTTCCGGAAACATGCTCTGCTTCCCTCGGAAAGCGCGCCTCTGAACATTTGTTTTCCTGAGGGCATCTTCTTGGGAGCACCATCGCCATACACATTTTTCGTCAACGCCGAACTTTCATCCAGCCACTCTTTTTCCTTCTTTCGCGTAGTGAATCACTTTCAGCTTAAAGTGAGTGGTATAACTAACATATTTTCCCATCGAGGAAAAAGAAAATCTTCAGCTCACGAGTGCAGAACAAATCTGGGCAACGATGCATTCCGATTGCGAGATCGCACGTGATATGCTTCGGGCGATCGAGGAAATGGCTGTAAAACGGAGGAGCGAACAGACTTGGATTGGGTTTGCTGGCCTCACCCTTTGTAACGGGTGGGCATCGCTGCGGCTAGGAGCGCCCCCTTTGTAATGGAGGTGGTGGCCGCTGCCCCCATGCTCGACTTTTTTTTCCTCAAATATTTTGTTCTTAATTCTTATTGGCAATTCTACTTCTAACCTTACACTTCATTTTGGCTTTCACTTGATTTTTGGGCCCCACCTGGCGGCAGTAACCACAAAACGTTCCGTATTTCTTGCACCGCACAGTAGACGGCACTGCCCAACTTCCTGAAACTCATGGTGCAGCTTTTACTCGGGAAACTTTTTAAAAGTTTTTTTTCCCAATTTTCTTTATAAAGTTCGGGGTGCGGCCATTACACGCGTGTATACGGTATACACAAGTATTTTGCACAACACTCGGCATACCTTACAAGAAATGCTTTTGGTATGGCATCTATTCCCGGAAACTTTTTGACATCTAAGTTGAGCAATAAAGACACAACACCTTCTTCTGATAAGGAGATGTTGTTAATAGGCAAATAATTACTGCACAGGTTCAAGTTTCGTCTCATACCGTCGTCATATGTAAACACAGTACAAAAAAAATTAATTGAAAGGTAGTGCCATTGAAGCTTTATCGGTCACAGTATTATCATTTATGAAAAACTTGACAATGGCTCCTTTTTTGAAGAGAAATAGCGACAGAACTTTGCCAGGGAAGAAAGGAGAAAATTCTTCATAGACAGTATAAAAGTACGTTTTGGCTTTACGGGTGCTGTTTTTTAACTGTACATGCAATGTGAAAAGTTTGCGAGCATTATTTTTCGTTGGACACTTGTGGTGCTGCTTTCTTATTTTTTTCATCTTTCTTCCTAGGTGTACAATTTCCTTCGTTTTCCACGGGTTCGCTTGATACTGTCTTTTAAGCCGTACAGGTATGAAGTGCTTGATGCACCCTAGAACACGTTCCTTGAAAAACACCACAAGTCATCTACAAAGCATGCATCGCTGTTCCAGTTGATAGAAGGCATGCTGAAATCACCGCCTAGTAGTATGTTACAAAATTACTTTTGGTGGAACATAGAAATTCGTTCAGTTCCTAAAAAACCTATTATCACTGTTTGTGGGCTGGTAGTGATGTTAGGAAGATAGTGAGAGACCGGAAAGCGTGGCGTGACATGGTCCATAGGATCACAAAGAGTCGGACGTGACTGAACGACTGAACTGAGAATCCACCTACGATGATGTTACACTCTTCTAGATGTACTTTGACCATGATGCATTTAATCGCAGGTATGCAGGTAGTCTTATTACGTTCAAATTTTCTTGAAATATTATCGCTACGACACCATCTCTAGAATTTCTGTCTTTTTTGTATGTATTTTAACCTGGTGGTGTAATCTCATCATTGCTAATGTTACAGTTTAACAGGCTTCCGTTACAAATAAGATGTGTTGTTTGTATGTTAATGCTATGCTTTCTAGGTCTTCAGATTTATTGATGATGCTCTGAACAATAACGGGTAATGCATCGAAAAGGGCTTTTATTGCTTGTGCTATTCAACTTTGGGGGCTTTGCTTGGTTGTCTCTTTGCAAATGGGAACACTTTTATTGCTTGCGATATCCCATTCAAACAGCTCATTGTTTATTTTATTTTGTCATAGACCAGCTGAAATTTTCCCCCTCTGCCTCTGATTTCACTTGTGCTGTCCCATAATTTCGCTTTTAACTAGTGGCTACTGAAAAATCCTCACCAACCGAGATGTTTGTGTTTTTAAACTTGAAGCAATTCTTGAGTGTGCTCACTTTTCATGGTGGTCGATCAGTTTAATAATAACTGGCCGTGTTTTGTCTTGTTTCTTGCCTTTCTATGTATTCTTTCGGCGGACAGCTCTAGCACACCAAGTTTGGTGTTGAATACTTCCTCGACCACACTTGTAATAAGGTTGTCATGTGTTTCATCGTCTTTCTCAGCTATACCGTAAACAAGGACATTGTTCCATCTTGAGCGGTCTTCTAGATCAGTCAGTTTTGTCTCTAGACTTTAAACAGTGTCCTCGAGGCCAGACATTTTTTTGTTAATATCTATGATAGCTGTTGTTGGTTCTACTATTTTCAGTTTTGATTCAATTTCATCTAGGTGTTTCTGCATGTTCTTTTGCCTTTGAGTATTTCAGTTAGTATTTGTTCAGTTGTAGGCCCGGGATTGTTCCTATGTCACCACAACACATTAATAATGATGAAACAAAATTGATGCAAATCAAGAGCTGCATTTAAACACTACATGGGCACCTCAGCAGCACAAAACATCGGTCACTAGTTTTAACAATAGAAACTGTGTCACTAACGTGTATGAAAAATACCAATGGATTTGATATGATGCTGACAGGCAGCCAGCCAACAGGTCCACTGAAGTAACTTGAAGGCGGCGTGCTTCTTATAGCCAGAGTTGTTGATGTGGATTATGCTGAGCATGACAACAGCCAGCTGTTGTCATAAAGCGATGGTTTCTCTATGCAGTCTTCGTGAGAGAATGGCACCTCAATGACCATGTGCACAGGAGCTTGAAAAGACTGTTGGTATGTGCAATCTCCGTTCGGGGATGGTGCATTGATGAGTGAGCATGCTGATGCTTGTCCCTCGCTGCTGATCAGTGCTATGCAGCCAAGTAGGAACATCTGCATGAAAAATACCAATGGGTTTGACAGTGATGCTGACAGGCAGCCAGCCGACGTGCCCACCTCCAGCCGATGTGCCCAAAAAATATACTTGAGAATTCAGCTTCGCGCCACTGACAGTGGGAACGCTCAGCAGTGGTTTTAAAAGGGGATGTGTGGATCGTATTGCAAAAGACGTTGATTTTAGAAAATGTTACTTTTCACTTTGACTCAGTTGAAACTTTGGCCGTGATGCAGGCATTGTGAAATTGGGGTAGATGAGCCATACGTGAAAGTGCTGGAAGATATATGTAGTGGCTGCACAGCAACCATAGTTCTGCATAAATAAAGTAACAAAATTCCCATAAAGAAAGAGACACAATCTCCCCAGTACTATTCACAGCTTGCAAAGTATTCAGAGACTAGGAATGGAGCAGTTAGGGATAAGGGTAGATGGAGAATACCTCAGTAATCTGCGATTTGCTGATAACATTGCCTTGCTAAGCAATGAAGGGGATGAACTGCAAATAATGATTGATGGCCTAGACAGGAAAAGTAGAAAGGTTGTCTTGAAAATCAATATGCAGAAGACTAAGGTAATGTTCAACAGCGTCGAGAAGGAACAGCAGTTTACATTAGGTAGCGAAGCACAGGAAGTATTTGGTGAATATGTCTACTTAGGACAGGTAGTAACTGCAGATCTGGACCATCAAAAGGAAATAACAAAAATAAGATTGGGATGGAGCGCATTTGGCAAGCACTCGCAGATTATGACTAGCAGCTTACCGGTATCGCTCAAGAGGAAAGTATACAACAGTTGCATCTTGCCTGTACTCACCTATGGGGCTGAAACGTGGAGGCTAACCAAGAGAGTTCTACTTAAGTTGAGGACAACTCAGAGGGCTATGGAACGAAAAATGGTAGGGGTAACATTAGGAGATAGGAAGAGTGCAGAGTGGGTCAGAAAAACAACTCAAGTTACCGACATTCTAGTGGAATTAAGGAGAAGAAATGGGCATGGGCAGGACATGTAGTGCGACGAGAGGATAACCGATGGTCGCTTAGGGTAACAAACTGGATTCCAAGAGAAGGAAAGCGTAGCAGGAGGTGGCAGAAAGTTAGGTGAGCGGATGAGGTTAAGAAGTTCGCAAGGGTCAAGTGGATGCAGCTAGCACAGAACCTGGTTAATTGGAGAAATATGGGAGAGGCCTTCACCCTGCAGTGGTTGTAGTCAGGCTGATAATGATGACTTTTCACTTCTATAACACTCATACTCTCTTGTACCAATTAGATGCTTCAAATAAATGTTCAGGCAAAGTAGTTTAGAACTCTAAGGCTTGTTTTCTCAAAAGTTTGTTATGAGTATGTCACTTTGCTTGTGTAAAGCATATAGCACTGCAATGGATGCATGGATTTGAATGCTCTTTGCTTTGCCAATATATGCTCTGTATCAAGAGTCTCAGACAGATTTACCATCTAGGCTCATGTTTGTTTCATTTTAAAAAACAGAAGATGGTGCATACTGCATCCTTTAAAAAAAGAGCAGGGAAATTCAAAAAGAAGTTGGGAGTGTCTTGATTTATACCATGCTCAGGGGTGGAAGTGTTGCTCCAATTGCCCCATTCTGCTCCAAACTGCTTTTCCTGCTCCATCCTGCTCCAAAATGCAATATTGCTCCAAAACACTCCAAACTGACTGCCTTGATGTTCTGCCATCAAATTTAGCAGAACACAGGAACAATGTCATTGCACCAGTGGCAAAGATATAACACATCTTGTACTGGGCTTAACACAGATAAACTTTTTGTAAGGGAAGGAAGCATGGAGCATAACAAATATTTATTTGCAAGTAAATTTAGTTTGAGGCACAGGTCTTTGAAGTTTTTAATTGTGAAAAAGGTGCACTGTGTCTGTGACGTAGCACCTCTTTCTAGCCTTTTGAATCGCCAGTGGAGAGAGTAGCAAACGAAGCAGATAGCATAAACTACCGCAAGCCATTAGGAAACTTGTCTGGCTGCAAAAAATACACAAGTTTTTGTAGTACTTTGATTATGAAAACAAGCCAGCACTTCAATACCGAGGTCCTTTGTCTCTGAGAAGCACTTCTGGTCTATGTCAGACAAAATCATACTTGAAGCTTTATGGGTTGGAACACCAAAGCGGTTAATCACTAGGAAACTTCTCAACAGTGTTGGAAAGGCATATGGCCTACTGCCAAGATATTAAAAATGAGCACGAGCATTGCTCAAGCAAAGAATGGTGAACTATTTTGGCAGGAGACAGTGAAGTAAAGCTGAATGATGATACACCCTACAAAGCTATCTATGTTCCAAAGCTACTCCAAAATGCTCGAGCCACTTCCACCCCTGCTGACCTCCTCCATGTTTACAAAGAAACAAAGTGATTGAAGTGGCGCGGCAGTCATCTGCGATGTCACGAAGGCACCTTTTTGGCAGACAAAATAACCAATTCTCAGGAATTTATCAGATAAGCCCAGGCATATGATCAAAGAGGATCATGTAATACTTCATATTTGGAGATTTCGAGCTGTGTTGTAAATAAATAAATAGGTAGATATGCGCAAGATAGGGAACAGAAATGTTATTCCCATTCATCAGGACTCTAAATTAGTATCGTTGCTCAAGCACGTCGAAGTGGTAGACTCGACATTTGAATCCATCAGGTCAAAATAGGTAAACGTATTAGGTCAGACTAGGTGTTCAGTTATGAAGTGCACTAGCAAGCGTTCCGTTTGCTGCTGGTCTGTTCCAAGTGGTTGCTAAGGTCAGCCTGTGTTATATATACATATATATAGATATATTGTTACGGACTTGATTGCAAACAGAGCACGGAGGAAGAAAGAAGAAAGAGGAACAGTATATATATGCACACTTTACATGCTTTGGCTGTTTGTCTTGTCAGAGATGAATGTGAAGTTGGAAAGACATTGAACGTGCATAAAAAGAAATCAGATTGTAGATTTTTTAGTTCAGAAAAAAAAGGCAATTATCACTGGCGTTTCACCTTAGAAATGTGCTCCAAGACATAATTCAAATGCTACATAACTCTTGTTTCGTTTCTCGAAAGCTGCTCCAAAATGGATTTATTACTGCTCCCAAAGCTGCTCCAAATGCTCGAGCCTGCTTTCATCCCTGCATGCCTATTAAATATTAAAACCATTTACAAACCCATTGCCAATTTCGTAGTTGTGCTAGGCTTTCCACAAGGAAGCAAATGCACAGTGATAAAATAAAAACTATTGCAGACATAATTGGGAAACTTTATAGCTTTCTGTTTCATGTTATTTCGAGCCAGTCTGCCAAATTTGATTCAAGTAAAAAAATTAAAAAGTTATTCTGCTTGGTGGGTGTGATGATTGCGTTAGCCTCAATGATACCCTGTCAACAGATAACCAAAGCCAGGTTCTGTCTTTCAGAGGCTGGTTTCTTGTTTTAATTTACGCATCGAAAAAACAACGAACCTCATAACAAAGCAGTACAGGGCATGAAGATTTGTTTGTTATACCTGACATTTGTTTTAAATGTACACGTAAAAATTCCTACAAATATGTCTGGTAATAAAATAAATGCGCATTAATATGGATCAGAATGCTGCCAAAATGCAGAATTCTTAAAATTGAAAGCTTATTACAGTCCAGCCCACTTATAACGAACTTGATCGTCATGCAGCATTTGTTCGTTGTATCCAAAGTTCGTAGTAAGTGGACCACCTATAATATGGGCAAAAAGAGCCAGCGAGACGAAAGTTAACTTTATTTTTGAAATAGTCCATGATGCATGTCTGCTTCTTCAAAGCTGATTGCATCACTGCCATTTCTAATTTTTCCAGCGCGGTAATATGTTCATCGCCAAGGCCTCTGCTGCACACGAGTTTCTTAAGCAACGCGATGTAACTGATCGCAGTTGAAGTGTTCACAGCAACCAGCGGTAGAGCAGCATCCTCGTCATCGTCTTCGTCGGTCTCTGGGAAGTCAGGAAGGGCTCGCATTTCATGCACAATAGCTTTGTCAGTGCATGGCTCCGCAATGTCGGCGTCGTCATCAGCAGAAACGAAATCGTCCCAGGCAACATCAGGTCCGGCCAGCTGCGTGTCAACGACGCGTTGCCACAAGTCCTCGTGCGACCGGCCTTCCGGTGGGTGATATATGGCGTCCTCGGTGCCTGGGCCCATAAAACCCGCCTTGCGGAAGCAATTTGCTATGCACTCTGCGGTGAGCTCCATCCACGCCACTTTCAACATCTCCACGGTGGCAAGCAAGCTGATATGAACTGGCATGGCAGCATCAATCGCGATCAACAAGTGTTGGATGACGCGCCGCCGGTAGCACTTCTTGAACGCATGAATGATGCCCATATCCAGCGGCTGAATTTTGCAGGTTGCATTGGGAAGCAAGAAGAGCACTGTCACCACACTCAGGGAAGGCTGCACATGGTGCACTGCACAGTCATCCAGCACGAGGAGGACCTTCCTGTTTTTTCATGCCATGTCGCGGTCGAACTCGACAAGCCACTCGGCAAAGTCACGACTCATCCAGGCTTTGGCATTGTTCCTGTAGCATATAGGCACGTAGCTTCCAAAGCATCACGGCTTGCGTGACTTGCCAATGACAAAAGGCAGCCGCCGGTCACTGCCGTCCATATTGACACACAGAACGGTTATGCGCAACTTGCTGTTCTTCCCTCCTGTGCGCTTGTCGCCTTTCAAGGCATGCATTTTAGATGGCAACATCTGATAAAACAACGCAGTCTCGTTGGCATTGTAAATGTCCAATGGAGCATAGCTCGTGATTGTTGGGAGGTTGTCGGAAAGCCACGCATCGATTTCCTCGTTGTTCACAGACGTGACCTCGCAGACGACCGCCTTGAAAACAATTCTGTGGCAAGCCTTAAACCAGTGGAGCCATCCATTGCCTGGACTGAAATCGGGAAAGTCCGAAAGGAAGGCAAAGTCTTTAGCCTTGGAGAGCATCAGCGGTCCACTGATCGGAACGTTGCAAGACTGGGCGTCAGCGAACCGCTTCAGCAGTGCATCCTCAACGCCTGCGTAGGTCGCCTTCTGAAGGCGCTTTCTAGTTGTCGGGTCAGCATTCACGGTAGCACCAAGAATCTTTCGTTGCCCTTAGCAATGGTTGAAATGGTCGATTTCGACAGTCCGTACTTCTTGACCAGTTCGCAGTTTTTTGCACCTTGAGCAAGTTCATTAACAATGGCCATCTTTGTTGTGATGTCGACAGCTTTCCTTTTAGCACCTGAAGAGGTCGGCGTACAGTCCTTCATCGCACCAGGCGCAAGTCAAGCCCTTGGGCTCGCGCTTTGAGGCAGCCTTCAACTCCCCGATCTGGGAAAGGCACGGATGCGGCAACAATGTCAACGTAGTGCCATTGCACAGAAAGAATCAACGGCGCAATGCCCTCAGCGCGGGGTGGCAACGGAGCAACAAATGGAGAACCGGTTTGAGCTGGTAGAGCAGGTGCCTGACTTTCTGGATTGGCCGACGTAGATCACGTGGATGCATCACAGCGACGTGGGCGGTGCCACTGCGTTACTGCGTGCGCGTGCTTTTTCGTTTTCATTTTTCAGTGCGCGCTTTTTCTTTTTTTACTTCATTTTACCCGCAAAGGAGTGCCGGGGGACGCTTTGTGCGGTCTGTGTTCGCGTCGTGTAAGGGAACACAAAGTGCACGAAATTCGCCTGCCACAGGTTCGCAGTCGAGCGAAACCGCGCCAAACACTGCCAGATCGGTCAACTACAGGGGCCCGACAGCTTTGCGTTCGCTCTAACCGAGTGTTGAGGCCACAACAGTTCGTTCTATGTGAGACTGCCATTGCCCCAATATATATTTTGACGGTAGCACCGCCCTCGTTCGTACTAAGCGAGGGTTCGTTATATCTGCGGTTGTTATAAGTGGGCTGGACTGTACAAACATAAAGCTCGCCTTTCGTTTTGTGGCAGAGCTGAAATTAACACTCAAGTTGGGATGTTGCCTCCATGCAGAGAGAGTTGTTTAAAAAATGGTGCAATCTTGGCTTTGTTGGTGGCATCTGCACTTATTAGAGCTCGCTTTTCTTGCTGGTTTTCTATAATAGTCATCTTTGTCATCATCTGCGGGAATTAGCCGATTGATGATTTCTTGGTCACTCAGTTTGGGCGCCATGGCGCCACAACCAAACTGTCATCAGTATTCACAAAGTACTAAAATATAACATTGGGAAGCGCCAGCTGATGCAGCAGCCAGGCTAACACACTTCTAATCATTCTTAATGGTGCCTTTAGAGTAAATGTCTTCAATCAGCACTTCATTTTTCTGCTCGCATGCAAGGTTGCCGACAGTGTAGGAACAACAGCGAAGTTTGTGGCAACATGCTTTTTTTTGCAGCCGCTCTCAACAGTACTAAAGGACATTTGCTGCAGGCGAGACTGCTTTCCTCTTTTGCATTGCTGTTTTGTGCAACAGAGTCAATGGACTTGCTGAGGGCAGGTGCAGCATATGCGCACGGTTTTGGTTTGGATCGGAGTAGAAGGGGTGCGTGGCATGAGAAGGCAATTGTGAATATCACATGCTGATCACACTCAAATCAGCCATTGGTCAAGTTTTTGTTGGCAAGTTTTCCAGCTTTTTGTCATTGAACATCGCTTGAATGAAAAAAAAAGCACTCCTTTGTTATAATTGATCGAGTATCAAATTCGGGATTTTGTTTTGTTATACAGACAGAAGTTCTATATAAATAAAGCATAGACCAACCAAACTTTGGTCTTACTTCATTTTACTCAATAATTCGCTATTCGCTATATTCGTGTTCTTTATAGTGCTGTTAAACTAAAATTGTGTGAATACCGACTAGTGCCTCTTGAATCTAATATCAAATTGAATAGAGAAAACCTGAATATCAAATCGAATATCTATTGGTAACAAATTCATTCAAACATGTGCTCATATACGTTCTGACGCAAAAATAGCAACTGCCACACATGATCCGGCAATAGCTTTTCTCGCCTAAATGTGACAATGTCGCTAGCGGTAGAAATAGTTTTTCACTTTAACTTGCTTTGCTGTTGTAGCCACGTATTTCATGACCATTTGGCACAGCCAGGAAAGTTCTGCTTGCCTATTTTCTAGTATTCAAGAGGGTCTTTATCCCTGCTGCAAACTGGCTCTAGAAGGTACAGCTTAAATTTATCAATGTGACCTGGTTCCCGGTTGTGTCTTCCCAGATGTCATTCCAAGTTTGTCACAAGTTTGTCAGTATTGTTCCATATACTGGCACTGAAATCTTTTTGTGCTGTAGATGTTTAGGACTAAGCACAGTCACTAGGGAGTGGAGTTAACGAGTTCTGCAGCTCACTCCGTGGAAGTTCCAGAAGCCTTGTTTCTTCAAAGCTTCAGTACAGAAAATGATTTTGAACCTTGGGTCACATACTAATGCCATGATGTGCTCTTTTTTTATTGTGGCTAGGAAATCTTGTCTTCATGCTCTTCTGCAAGGTTTTTGCGAACAGTGATGTGTCATCTGCAGCACAGTCCTTCAGCATCATAGGCGTTCCATTAAGGTATCATATCACCGAAGACAGGGTTGCATACTTCTGCCCACACAGGTCTTTGGTTGCTGAAGCAATAGGCTTAAGGGCCTTAACGAATCCAGCTACTGTTTTTCATTCATGCCGTGTCAGGTTGGATGCCATTGTCTCAGATGTAGCAAGTTCAAGGCAAACTGCCTCTTTAGGCTGAAGTAGGTGGGAGAGCATATAATGCTCGCTATTCCACCTGGTGTCTGCATCCTGGACGAGCTTCAAGAGAGGTAGCTCCATCCACTGCTGGCGGTCCTTAAGTCTTGCTGCAGCTTGGGCACTGTGCTTGTAATCGCCCACTATTCTACGGCATTTGCTAAAAATGGCGAGGGCAACCTGAACTTTCTTCTTATGCATCTTTGATGGCCAATTAACGTATGGTCTAAACACTGCATGGCAGTACTCTGAAAGTCCCAAAGAGCCACACGGAAATTTCTTGCATTTTCCATCACAAAAAATTGGTGCCGCTTGCATTGGCAGGACGCACTCGCTCTTTATTGCTTTTGGGTGCATTAAGGGGAGATGCTACTCGAAAAAAAAAAATTTTAATAAGCCACCCAGAACAATGAAATTTGGTGTCCTTAAACTGTATTTCCTGAGTTTTTTAGAACACTAATTAGTTTTCTTGTAGCACGCATGCTTTTGCATAGAAAATTTTCACTGGGAATGAAGAGCAATAGTTTATTTTGTAGCTTGCTAACTTTAGAATCCAGATAACTAGCACAAATTTGGACATGAAAGTTCCTAGTACGGTAAAAAATTATGGTGGTGTTATCCTTTTATTCTGGGGGATCATTACTGTTATATCAAACCTCTATTAACTAATATTATAGATACTGAAATTCTGAATAGTTATCTGCAAGCTACACATTCTAAAGAGTATGTGTGCCAAGTTTAATTGTGATACGACAAATATCAGTACAAAAAACCCTGTGCGCAAACTTGGAAATTTGCTCAAAACTGCAAAAGGAGAAAAATGCATTTCAAAAGTTCTGTATTCAATAAAATGCAATTGAAACTGCATGAAATTTGGCATGGAAGGTCATGGGCTGCACAGCAATCATCCCCCACCATTAGAATGCCCCAGCCCCATAGGTTAGTCCTTCATGGTCCTTGCGAGCAGTGTCCTCCATTCGAGCCTTCCTCTCTATGCTACGGCGGTGAGCGCGTGCCTCAGCAGTCTGCTGTGTAAACATCTTTTGGATGCGCGTCCCATCACTGGAGTCACTGAGCACAAGGAGTCCCTTAGATGGAAGAATGCCAAGCTCTTCCAGGACCCGCTCGAAGCTTGTGTGTCCCCTGTTGAACCACAAGACCGCAACGGTTGTGGCAGTTTCAACAGCAGTGCGAGACGCAAACCTCGTTTTTGGACACAGCAACCATATTTTGCTGTTCAGACTGCACTGTTTTGCGTCTTGCCTCGAACACAACGAGCCAGCAGTTTTTCCTCTGTAAGCCGCTTATATATTGGCAACAATGCCTTCCCTTGGGCTTTTTTCAAAGACTGGTGTGTGGTCTGGTGGTGGCTGTCCAAGGGCTTCCGCTCGCCTGTGCTTACACCACGATGTAGCACCCTTGGGCAATACCTGTGGCTACTAGCCCCATTGCTAGAGCACGAATGCAGATACGATGCCCAAATGCTGCAGTACATAGCATGAACATCACCCCTGTTGTTGGTTATTGCTATTTGATAGTATGCCTGCAGTTTCTGTATCGTGGGGTCCTTCAGCTTCTCTCCGTGCGGAAGTGGTGTCTTCAGTTGCCGAAGGGCTGCCCCTAGGCGCTTTGCAACATGGTTAGTGCAGTCCTCTTTCTCTATGGTTGTGGCACCATACACCTGAGCCTCGGATACAGCAGTATGTGCTTTACTGTCTCCATCACTCAAAAATGTAGTGAAGCGTAGTGGTGTCTCGTACAACGGGGTTCTCTGCCAAATGCGAAGTGCTGCCTCCTTTTCCATGGCATGCGACGAGCACTCCACATTTTTTTCGCACACGGGACGGTGGAACGCCTGCCAAACCTCCTCTTCTTCATTGCTCAATATTTTGTGCCAACTGCATGCCAAGCAATAATTTGACAACGCTTCAAAATCGAGGCACAGTCCACTGTTGAGGGACACAACAGTGCCGACACCATTGTGACCTATATGGCCCCTCTTTTGCCATGTGCCATTGTACATAACAGCTGCACCGCCGACTCCTGCCTCGATCTCGCGGGCAGTCTTCATATTTTGTGCGGCAGCGTTCATGGCCGTGGAATGCACTTTTTTTGCGATGCCATGAAATGTCTTCTGGTGCATCGGTTTTGAAAGACCGATAATGGCGCAAAACCGCACAAGTTGATCATAGCCAGCACCGATTGTGCGGGCGGCTACCACTGCTTTTACATTTGTAGCAAAGGCGTCGCGCGAGCTCCCGCTGTCGTAGCTTCGCTCTGCGCTTCCGTCTCCGCTTGCCACCGCACGCCTCGAGCTGCTGCCTCCGCTTGCCGCCACATGCCTCGAGGTGTACGATGCAGACAGAACAGATTCGGGACACTCACGGTTTCCACAACAAAGTTCGAGGAACGACGAAAGTCCCTTGCATTTTTGAAGCGACTCGCTGACGAAGAGTTGGCTCTCGCCACAAGCAGGACACGTCGCGTCTTGCACGAGTAGCGTCGGCGCATCGATGTCACACACTACCGCGCTGGCAGAGCTATCACTCGCTCTTTCTTCGTTTTCGAAGAGTCCAATCTTCCATTCAGAAGCACTAACAAAGTTCAAGGTAGAGTCGATCTCCTCGGCATCGATGCTGTCGTTAGGCCTAGTAGGTTCCGGGCAACTTTTCTTGCGTATCGTTGTCGGCGTCGACCTGCGCCTCCTTCCTTTGAACTTAAATTTAGTATGAAACTTCTGCACGCGAGTATTGCACTTTTTCGGACTGACCATGATCGCAAAACTGAAAAAACGCAGAAGTGACAGTGGCAGTCTCTCAATGCTTGCAAGCGGCAGAAAACAGTGGAACCAGGGGGTAGGCTTCACTGCACAAGCTGCTCACCCGCAGCCAATGGCGTCGTCAGAATCGCACCACGTGATCAAAAAACACGCGAGAAAGGTTGCGGAACGCGCTTTTTTATTATTTCTAGTGAAAATACGAAACTGGTGGCCGTTGCACATGCGAGAATAAGCCTTGGCCTATCTCCGCCAAGCGACCGCCATGGCGTGCGGAGAAGCTGCTGTGCATGGCAGGCGCGCAAAGATGGGCAACTTGCGAGGCAACTTTCGGTTTCTCCGTCGACCACGACTCATTCAAACGTATTTTTTACTAATTTCTGGTGCGAATATCACTTTCATTATTCTAGATAAGGTAGCTGAATGCTTAAAAATTCCGAAATAAAAAAAATCTGAAAACTGAAAAAAAAAACCTCATTTTTTCGACCCGCATCTCCCCTTAATGTTGGATGTAGTGCGACTCTTAGTCACTTCTGGTTGCCCAACATCCATGCCCGCACTTCGAAGTTTAAGTCAACTAATGCCACGTGAGACTAATGTAACTCTGGTTTGACTTTGATGTCCACATTTCACTTTTGAACAACAAAGACTGCACATCTTTTTACAGGTTGGCATGAATTCGCTACTTGACAGTGCTACAGTGTCTCTTTACAGGTCGGTGATGATTGTTCTTGAAAAAGTTTTCCAAGATGGGATCTTATATGGTCGTGCCTCATTATATAACCCTCGTTAATATGAACGACTCGAATTATGGACAGTATTTCTGGAGACGAAAGTTTTTCACTTCTTTTATGCCTCTTTAATATTGACATCTTTGAGCGGACAATAGACAAAGAAAAAAATCCACAAAGTGTTGGGACCCATGTATTTTTGCCACATTATTCCGGACAGAGATGGGAACAAATTTTCTTCCTGCACTTCTAGCGCATGTCATCAGAGGAATGCAATTATGAAGTGCAAATGGCTAAGTAATACCCCTTTTATTCCGTGGTTTTTGTTTACATTGTGAACTTTCCTAGCCAATGCACTAACCCTGTCCTTATTGCATGAATGGCTGTAGAGAAAACACACTCTGTAGCTTGTGCAAAGTCAGTTACGTCATTTTTAAATGAGACATCATTAAGTGCCATAAGAAGCATTGGGTTGAGCTGCATTATTTTAAGCATAATGATGACAGATAATGGGCTTGTAGTTCACCAAATTACGACTGATTTCAGCTTCTCTGGCCTTTGCTATGCACAAAAGAGGACCATAATTATAGCCTGTTTGTTTTTAAGGATTTTTGTCCACGATTCACTCTCTGTTTCTTCACATTCAAGCACAATCAAAAAACCTATTCAGTCGGGAAAATTGTTCTGCGATCTTCTTGCAGTGACGTGACGGTTGGAACCCGTGAAATAGTCATATGAGAAATGGCGGTTCATTTTTTAGAGGAGCTTAAATCTGCTTCAGCCCTAACTGTAGCATCAACTGCAATGCCTTGCTAACACCCTTTCCAAGAAACACTGCCAAATAACATGGCTGACAGACAGCAAAGAAAGAAGCAGCGGGTTATTGCAACCATTACTAGCACCACTCTGTAAGTAGAATTTATGATGTAAGAAGATATCAAAGGTACCTCAGTAAAGCCATGAACAGCGAGCATCAGGCGAGTGGACATGCTTCACAGTGATGAGAGATGATGGCTATTTATTTATTGGTGTTTAGATGCAAACAAGTACATTCTCCTTACGTAGGATCACAGTGACCAGACGACCTCGACTCGAAGCTGGAATCGGATCAGTGCATAGGCTGGCGAGCTAGGTCATTTGCTTAGATATTTTCTCCCACATTGCATGTTTTTCAGTAGTGCTGTGATGCCATTTTCCTCCCCACTTTGTCCTTGCATTTGCATAATCTCATTGAGAGATGTCCCAAATGAAGGGCAAATGCTTCACAAGTCATGGGGTACCAGTGGGCTGGCAGCAGTCCAAATACAACGGAGACATGACTACCCCAAGCAACCACCGACATCTGTCGGATTGCCAATGGCCATCCGTTTCTGATGTTCGGAATGGCCGATGGACGTCCGCGGACAGCCAGTGGACGTCCATCGGCCATCCGATGGGCGTCCAAAGGGACATGTTTGTCTGGCCAGTAGACGTCCATTTCGGATGTCTGATCCTGAATCTTTCTCGGATATTCGCATATATGCTGCATGCATGCTTTTTTTGATCCTACGAGGCAATAAAATAGAAAAGCAGCTTAAAGTACAACAGGAATATTTTATTGTAAAATGTAATTCCTCAATATGACGTAAAACGAAGTGCACATCCATCTTCCGTGATCAAGTGGAAGCAAACAGCTTTCTGCAAAAAGAAAAAAAACAAAGGTTAGTCTTCAAGCCTACAATAAATTTCAGACCTGAAATGCTCGGCAACTTTATCTTGGTATTCACATTGAGACCAAAATAACACAATGAGGTGAGAGAAATAGCCTGTAGCTCATGCACAGCATAATCCTTTACTCGAGGTTTTCTGAAGGCCAATAACAAGGAAATTGAGTATTTCTCGTATTGTACCTGCCCTACAACACTTGTTACAAGCAGACTCAAATATCAGCGAGGTTCTGCCTTCCTTTCCCTTAGTTCACGCCAGTTATATCGTTCAGTCCTGGCACATCACACCAAGCTTTCTGGTCACCCGCTATCTTTCGAATATCACATAGATTCATCTGCAATGCTTCAAGGATAAAGCTAAATAAGCTAAACAGTTCAGAAGGCAGTATCATACAGACCATACCTAAATAAATAAGCTGATAATGCGCTTCAATAATTTCAAGCACAGAAAAGGCCACTCGCTTTTTGAAACACTTTTTTTTTGTAGTGGTGCACAACAACTTTCAAGCTCGCGAGCTTGGGCGATTATTGCATTGTACAGGGGCAGTTATGCATTTTATCACTGTAATGCACTGCAGCGCAGACTGTGCCCTCGCAACCTGCAACTTGCATTAAAATATGCACCACTTGCGAAGGCAGGCATATAAAAAAAAAAAAAGAATATTTGAAGACCAACTGTTTACCCAATGCCTTGCTTGACGAAAGCAAGGAGGTTGGTTATAAGCTTCCCAAGATTGCAAGAGTGGAATGCGATAGCACCTCCAACAATTTTCTAGTTTGCGTAAAGGAGGGAGAGCCAACTCACTCGACATATACGGACGCCACTGAGCCGATCATGCCTGGTTTTCGGCGTAACTAGCGCCTTAATGCTCTCACATTTAAATGTGCCAGTAGGTTCACTGCACTGTCACATATTCATAGAATTTTTGCTGCGCAATTTTCACGAAGCTCGATCGCAGTACTCACTTTCAAACACGGTCGCTTTCGCCGGAGCCGTCCGTCCTGTGTGTTATCACCATGAACCACTGTTGCTCTAAGGGGGTAATCCTTTCACACTAGGAACTGGCACAACTGTGCAATCGTTGTCCTTGCAGCGCACACAAATGGTGAAGGCAATCGAGCATTGTCGCGCACTCACACAGAAAGAAAAAAACCGCTGCCGCGAGCCGCGGCGGCATGACAGGATGACAGCCGGCAATGGCGGCACAGCAACACGTGGTACGAAACTACGGCACGAACATTCATTCGCAGAAATGAATAGGCCGTAATAAGTTAACACTAGTTACCCTTTCTTGTGAGGGCATCCAAGCGAAACACACACACACACGCTGCAATGAAATACGCAACTTTATACAAAACAGCATGGCCGCCGGCCGGCGGTGACTGGTGGGGATTTCAAACAGCAAAAAAACTATTTTTGTAGACCCACAGTGCAAGGTAATCCGGCACTTTCGTTCGCCAAGACGGGGGTCATGGACCATCGTGGATGGTGAAGCCGCGTAGGCCGATGCGCCTATATGGGCAGCTGCGTAAAATATGGCCGGCCTCACCGCAGTGGAAACAAGCTTCTGATGGCGGCCAGTGCCAGCTCGCGACGCGTATTTGCCGGCTCCGCTCCGTACGACAACAGCTCACGAATGGGGCTTTGACAGGGAGGCCTATATATATATATAAAGAGGTGGTGAAGGGTGGCTGTTCCCGCCCCTAGGGAGCTGGGACGGTAGGTCAACGCCGCTTACGGCGGGGGGCTAGCCAGCCACCGAATCTTATCTGTTGTAGGCCGTCACTGCACCCGCCACCGCTTAAGTGGTGGACGACAGCTGTTGCGGCGCACTCTTTCTCTCCCTCTTGTTTTTCTTCTCTATTTTGTCTCTTCTGTCCGCACGAGGCAGCAGAGGTGGCTCAGCTAGAGAGCCAGTAGCAGGCCCGTGAGTTTTCTTTTACTTCTTCCTACAGCCACAACAACAACTTTGACAGTCGCTTAGCCATACCAGCTCCCGGCCACTACACGTGGCCAAGAGCCTATATCCATTCATATATGGTACATGTAGTACATACGTTAAGGCTGAACTAGCGTAATAATTGAAGATCACGACTGCCGCTACCAACAGATACAACGAATTGCGGCGTGAAAGCTGAGATATTAATCGCAGTCACCCCATACTGTGTATGTGCCAGAGTTTTTTAGGCCAACCAGCTAATCATTTGGGATATAATACAATTCGCTATCTCAGGGGCCGATTAAAAGTTGCAAACCTAATTGGATTTCCCATTGGAATTTTGAGCACCATTTGGAAAATCCAAAGGGAATTTTACATGCAGTTGAAACAATTTTGAATGCCCAGTTGGTATTTGCAGAACCATTTGGTTAATCCAACTGGACTAATCCATTGGAGAGGTGGTGTCCAATATTGGGCCCAGATGTAACCATTTGCAGATACCAATTGGCCCCAATGTTTTTTTTTGACTGGGCAGGACACATCTCGAACGTTGGAGAAAAGTGTAAATGTTGAAACAGAATTTTGTCAGCGAGGAAATATGTCGTAGAAACATACTCGTCCATACGTACATCGGATGTACACCTAGTCTCTCATGCAGACATACAAAAACGAATGTAGTTTGTACCTCCGACAGATGTACGAATACGGATGTCTGAAACCGGAGGTCGTACGTATGTCTGACGGACGTACAATTTCGGTGAAGGACGTTCGGCTCTAGCTCGGACATACAACGGACGTCGGAGGTTGCTTGGGACACGCGTGCACATGTACTGTGTTTCGGATGCTTCAACAACTAATGATCATTCTCATGCGGCTGCTGCAGAAAAATAGAAGGAAAAGTATTAAGGTGGACAGACAACACAAGTTTCACTCTGAATTTATATTGGTTCCCCATCAGGTCTGAAGACAAAACAATGTTCTTTTCCCATTAGCAGCGTTCCCAGGCATGTGTTTGTTGCTCCAAATCAATGACGTCAAGCTACGCCACACTCAACTCATCCTCAACATCTGCAGTGCAGTCCATCATGTGAATCTACCTTTAAGGACGTACATATAAAATTTTTATGGGTCCCAAGCCACGTTAAAGTTGAAGGCAATCAGAGGGCAGACGTGTGCTGCTAAGGCTCGTGATGAACAACTCAAGGTGTTTATATGTGGAAGTTTTTATACCACATTAGCATAGGACATAGACATCTTACATCTTCATATTGACAAAAGGTGACCTACAATCTTCTAACACAAGCAGTGACTAGTTTGTTATGAATCATGTGTCATACACATGGGGAAAATTTTGACACTAAAGAAAAAATTGTTTTAGATCATTTTACAATGAACACCTCTCTTCATACAATTTTGCTTTTAGGTGAGCATGCTCTGGTTGACCTGTCAGGTATATTTTTATTTCTAAGAGGAAATGTCTTGAACATATACATTTGACCAGATAGTTTAATTCATAAAAAATACTTTTCTAACCCCTAATTTAATGCAGAATGTTCACAGCCCACTCCTGCCACAATAGCTTGCAGTCCTACCTGCTATTACAGTGTCCAACATGTCTTATAGGGTCAGGGCAGCCAATCTAAGTGGGTCACAGCCCTGCTCCTGCCATGTTGGCATAGGGAAAGATATTCATGTACACATCAGTTTTAGTGCATGTATGCGCCTAAATGCATAGAAAACTTCGAAAAACACTGAAGTGCCTATAAGGAATTTTCACTGCCTAGGTGGCACTGCAAGGATGATGGAAAAAACTTTGTCAGGTGCCAGCTAACCTCTGACGTTTCTGCCAATATGAAGGGTTGTGTTCACAGAAGTAACATTCACACAACCTTCAAAATCACTTGGTCGTTAAAGTGGATGATGCATGGTCATAACACAGGTTCTCCCCTGGGCATTCAGCACAGTCACACTTATGTTTGCCCACAGAACTAGGCTCTGTTTTTATAGTAAGCTTGCTAGCATCCAGTAGTGGCTTGTCTGGATGCTTTTCTCTGGCTAGAACTTCAGGTGTCTGTTTTGATTCGCAAGAATGAAACAGCCATGAGAGCTCTGAAATGTTCAGAGCATGCTTTTGATATTGCCCGTTTCCTTGACCATA
The DNA here is from genome assembly GCF_055883805.1 of Amblyomma maculatum. NCBI lineage: Eukaryota > Metazoa > Arthropoda > Arachnida > Ixodida > Ixodidae > Amblyomma > Amblyomma maculatum. The sequence goes on from NC_139350.1 coordinate 82,913,019, forward strand.
CATAATTTAGAGGATACTGAGAAATAACATCAAATATTGCACTTTCCTCTGCATACATCTCATGCCAACTCAACAAATCTTGATGTCTTCTAGTTACTTGACTGCTCATATTTCTGATGCAAATTGGGCAGGTGATTTTTCAGCTGTCTGAGTAAACACAGTCTCTTCTAGCAGGGTGGTTAATGGCACTTCCTTAGCTGCCGCAACTTGACATGAGTTTGGAAGGACGACGCAAACAGTAATGTCAGGTGCCAGCCTAATAACGTTTCCACCAATAAGAACAGTTTCTTATGCTTCACAGAATTCAGGCTGAGAAAACCTTTCGAAATCACTTGGTCGTTAAGGTGGATGGTGCATGGTCGCAACACATGTTCTGTCCTGGGAATTCAGCACAGAGTCACACTTATGTTTACCCAAAGAACTAGACTCTGTTTTTATAGTAACCTGCTGGCATCCAGTATCGGCTTGTCTGGATGCTTTTCTCTGGCTGGAACTTCTGGTGTCTGCTTTGATTCGCAAGAATAAAACAGCCATGAGAGCTCTGAAATGTTCAGAGCACGGAACTGGTATAGCCCTTTTTTTTGACCACACATAAATTAGAGGAGGCTTGGAAATAACCACAAATAATGCCCTGTCCTGCACATGCATCTCACGCGAACTCAAGTCTTGACATCTTCTAGGGACTTGACTGCTATATGCCTGATGCAAATTGGGCAAGTGAGTTTTCAGCTGTCCAAGTAATTGCAGTTTCTTCTGGCAGGGTGGTTATAAGCCCTTTCTTGGCTGCCGAAACTTGGCATGAGTTTGGTAGGACGACGTAAACAGCCATGTCAGGTGCCAGCCTAACGACGTTTTCCGCCAATATGAATAGTTCCTTGTGCTTCACAGAATTCAGGTTGAGAAAGCCTTTCAAAATGATTTGGTCATTAACGTGGATGGTGCACGGTTGTAACACAGGTTCTGTCCTGGGCATTCAGCACAGAGTCACACTTATAATAACCCAAAGAACTAGGCTCTGTTTTTATCGTAAACTTGCTGGCATCTAGTAGTGGCTTGTCTGGATGCTTTTCTCTGGCTGGAAGTTCCGGCGTCTGTTTTGATTCACAAGAATGAAACAGCCATGAGAGTTCTGAAATGTCAGAGCACGCATTTGATATAGCCCCTTTCCTTGACCATACATAATTTAGAGGAGGCTGAGAAATAACGTCAAATATTCCACTGTCCTCTACATACATCTCACGCCAACTCAACAAGTCTTGACGTCTTCTAGGGACTTGAATGCTCATAATTTTGATGCAAATTGGGCAGGTGATTTTTAGCTGTCTGAGTAAACGCAAGTCTCTTCTAGCAGGGTGGTTATTAGCACTTCCTTGGCTGCCGCAGTTTGGCATCAGTTTGGTAGGACCACGTACACAATCATTCAGGTGCCAGCCTAACCTCTGACATTTCCATCAATATGAAGAATTCCTTGTGCTTCACAGAAGTCACATTAAGACAAACTTTCAAAATCACTTCGTCGTTGAGGTGGATGGTGCATGGTCGCAACCAGGTTCTGTCTTGGGCATTTAGCAGAGTCACACTTATGTTTACCCATAGAACTAGGCACTGTTTTTATGGTAAGCTTGCTGGCTTCCACCTGCGGCTTACCTGGATGCTTTTCTCTGGCTGGAACTTGTGGTGTCTGTTTTGATTCGCAAGAAACAGCCATGAGAGCTCTGAAGTGTTCAGAGCATGCATTTGATATAGCCTCTTTCGTTGACCATACATAATTCAGAGAAGGCTGAGAAATAACCACAAATAATGCAGTGTCTTCTACATACATCTCACGCCAACTCAACACAGCCTTGATGACTTCTAGGCACTTTACTGCTCATATTTCTGATGCAAATTAGGCAAGAGGTTTTTCAGCTGTCTAAGTAAACACAGTCTCTTCTGGCAGGGGGGTTACTATCACTTTCTTGGCTGCTGCAACTTGGCATGAGTTTGGTAGGACAACAGACTCAGCCTTGTCATGTGCCTGCCTAACCTCTGACGTTTCTGTCCATAAAAGTGTACCTTGTGTTTCACAGAAGTCAGGTGATTTTTCAGCTGTCTAAGTAAATGCAGAGTTTCTTCTGGCAGGGTGGTTATTGGCAGTTTCTTGGCTGCCATAACATGGCACGAGTTTGGTAGGTCGACGTAAACAGTCATATCAGATGCCAGCCTAACCTCTGACTTTTCCGCCAATGTGAAGAATTCCTTGTGCTTCACGGAATTCAGTTTGAGAAAATCTTTCGAAATGATTTGGTCGTTGAGGTGGATGGTGCACGGTCGCAACACAGGTTCTGTCCTCGGCATTCAGCACAGAGTCACTCTTAAGTTTACCCAAAGAACTAGGCATTGTTTTTATGGTAAGCTTGCAGGCATCCAGTAGCAGCTTGTCTGGATGCTTTTCTCTGGCTGGAACTTCTGGCGTCTGTTTTGATGCTCAAGAATGAAACAGCCATGAGAGCTCTGAAATGTTCAGAGCATGCTTTTGATATAGCCCGTTTCCCTGACCATACATAATATAGAGGAGGCTGCAAAAAAACATCAAATAATGCACCTTCCTCTACATACATCTCACGCCAACACAACAAATCTTGACATCTTCTAGGGACTTGACTGCTCATATTTCTGATGCAAATTGGGCAGGTGGTTTTTCGCCTGATACAAATAAACGCAGTCTGTTCTAGCAGGGGGGTTATTATCACTTTCTTGGTTTGCGCAATTTGGCATGAGTTTGGTAGGACAACGGACTCAGCCTTGTCATGTGCCTGCCTAACCGCTGACATTTCTGCCTATAAAAGAGTTCCATGTGCTTTACAGAAGTCAGGTGATTTTTTAGCTGTCTAAGTAAATGCAGTTTCTTCTGGGAGGGTGGTTTTTGGCAGTTTCTTGGCTGCCGTAACTTGGCATGAGTTTGGTAGGACGATGTACACAGTCATGTCAGGTGGCAGCCTAACCTTTGACGTTTCCGCCAATTCAAAGAGTTCCTTGTGTTTCAGAAAAGTAACATTCACTCAACCTTTCGAAATCACTTGGTCCTTAAGGTGGATGGTGCATGGTCACAACACAGGTTTTGTCGTGGGCGTTCAGCGCAGAGTCACATTTATGTTTGTCCAGAGATCTAGGCTCTGTTGTTATGGTAAGCTTGCTGGCATTCAGTAGCAGCTTGTTTGGATGCTTTTCTCTCATGGGAACTTCTGGTGTCTGTTTTGTTTCGTAAGAATGAAACAGCCATGAGAGCTGTGAAATGTTCAGAGCACGCAGAAGATATAGGCCTTTTCCTTGAACATACATAATTTAGAGGCTGAGAAATAACCACAAATGAATGGACTATCCAGTATGTCACGCCAACTCAACTGTGTTGACATCTTCTAGTGACTTGACTGCTCATATGTCTGATGCAAATTGAGCTGGTGATTATTCAGTTATCCGAGTTAACGCAAAGTTTCGTTTGACAAGGTGGTTATTATCACTCTTGGCTGCCAGAACTTGGCATGATTTTGGTGTGACGATGAACACAGCCTTGTCAGGTGCCAGTCTATTCTCTTGACGTTTCTGCTAATACAAAGAGTTCCTTCTGTATTGCAGCAGTCACATTCTCACTACCTTTCAAAATCACTTGGTCCTTAAGGTGAATGGTGCATGGTCGCAAGACAGGTTCTATCATGACCATTCAGCACAAAGTCACACTTATATTTTGCCCAGAAAACTAGGCTCTGTTTTTTTGGTAAGCTTGCTGGCATCCGGTGGTGGCTTCTCTGGATGCTTTTCTCTGGCTGGAACTTCTAGTGTCTGTTTTCATTAGCAAGAATCATACCGCCATGAGAGCTCTGAAATGTTCAGAGCACGCAATTGATATAGCCTTTTTTCTTGACCATACATAATTTAGAGGAGGCTGAGACGTAACCACAAATAATTCACTGTCCTGTACCTATATCATGCCAACTCAGCACAGTCTTGACGTCTTCTAGAGACTTGACTGCTAGTATTTCTGATGCAAACTGGGCAGGTGATTTTTCAGCTGTCCAAGCAAACGCAGTGTTTCTTCTGGCAGGGTGGTTATTGGCACTTTCTTTGCTGCCACAACTTGGCATGAGTTTGGTAGGACGACATAAACAGTCATGTCAGGTGCCAGCCTAACCTCAGGCGTTTCTGCCAATGTAAAGTGTTCCTTGTGCTTCACAGAATTCAGTTTGAGAAAACCTTTCGAAATGATTTGGTCGTTAAGGTGGATGGTGCACGGTCGCAACACTGGTTCTGTCCTAGGCAATCAGCGCAGAGTCTTACTTATGTTTACCCAAAGAACTAGGCTCTGTTTTAATGGTAAGCTTGCTGGCATGCAGTAGAGGCTTGTCTCGATGCTTTTCTCTGGCTGGAACATCTGGCGTCTGTTTTGATTCACAAGAATGAAACAGCCATGAGAGCTTTTAAATGTTCAGAACGCGCAATTGATATAGGCCTTTTCCTGGAACATACATAGTTTAGAGGCTGGGAAATAACCAAAAATGAATGCACTGTCCAGTATATCACGACAACTCAACTGTGCTATCTTCTAGTGACTTGACTGCTCATATGTCTGATGCAAATAGGGCTGGTGATTATTCAGTTATCTGAGTAAACGAAGAGTTTCGTTTGGCAAGGTGGTTATTATCACTCTTGGCTGCCAGAACTTGGCATGACTTTGGTGGGGCGACGGACTAAGCCTTGTCAGGTGCCAGCCTGTTCTCATGACATTTCTGCTAATACAAAGAGTTCCTTCTGCATCGCAGAAGTCACATTCACACAACATTTCAAAATCACTTGGTTGCTAAGGTGGATGGTGCACGGTCACAAGACAGGTTTTATCGTGGGCATTCAGCACAAAGTCACATTTATATTTTGCCCAAAGAACTAGGCTCTGTTTTTATGGTAAGCTTGCTGGCATCCGGTGGCGGCTTGCCTGGATGCTTTTCTCTGGCTGGAACTTGCTGGTGTCGGTTTTGATTTCCAAAAATCAAACTGCCTTGAGAGCTCTAAAATGTTTTGAGCATGCAGTTGATATAGCCTTTTTCCTTGGCCTTACATAATTTAGACGAGGGTGAGACATAACCACAAATAATGCACTGTCCTGTACCTATATCATGCCAAGTCAGCACAGTCTTGATGTCTTCTAGGGACTTGACTGCTAGTATTTCTGATGCAAACTGGCCAGGTAATTTTCAGCTGTCCAAGAAAACGCAGTGTTTCTTCTGGCAGGGTGGTTATTGGCACTTCCTTGGCAGCCATAACTTGGCATGAGTTTGGTAGGACGACGTTCACAGTCATGTCAGGTGCCAGCCTAACCTCTGACGTTTCCGCCGATACAAAGAGTTCCTTGTGCTTCACAGAATTCAGTTTGAGAAAACCTTTCGAAATGATTTGGTCGTTAAGATGGATGGTGCACGGTTGCAACGCAGGTTGTCCTGGGCATTCAGCACAGAGTCACACTTATGTTTGGCCAGAGAACTAGGCTCTGTTTTTATGGTAAGCTTGCTGGCATACAGTAGCGACTTGTCTGGATGTTTTCCTCTCTCTGGAACTTCTGGTTTCTGTTTTGATTCGCAAGAATCAAACGGCGATGAAAGCTCAGAAATGTTCAGAACACGCAATTGATATAGGCCTTTTCCTTGACCATACATAATTTAGAGCAGGCTTATAGATAACCACAAATGAATTTACTGTCCTGTACATATATCACGTCTACTCAACACAGTCTTGATGTCTTCTTGGGACTTGACACATCTTGTATTTCTGATGCAAATTGGGCAAGTGAGTTTTCAACTGTTCGAGTAAACACAGTTTTTCTTCTCGCAAGGTGGATGTTGGCACTTTTGTGGCTGCTGCAACTTCGCATTAGTGTGGTAGGACGATGAATACAACCTTGTTAGGTGCCAGCCTAACCTCTGACATTTCTGTCAATACGAAGAGTTCATTGTGTTTAGCAGAAGTAACGTTCACACAACCTTTCGAAATCACTTGGTCGTTGAGCTGAATTCTGTATGGTCACACTATTGTTTGTACAGAGAACTAGACTGTTTTTATAGTAAGCTTGCTGGCATCCAGTAGCGCTTGTCTGGATGCTTTTCTCTGGCTGGAACTTCTGATGTCTGTCTTGATTCGCAAGAATCAAACAGCCATGAGAGCTCTGAAATGTTCAGAACACGGAATTGATATAGAATTTTTTCTTTACTATACAAAATTTAGAAGAGGCTGAGAATTAACCAGAAATGATGCACTGTCCTGTACATACATCTCACGCCAACTCAACACTTTTGACGTATTCTAGGAACCTGATTGCTCGTATTTCTGATGCAAACTGGGCAGGTAATTTTTCAGCTGTCTGATTAAATGCAGTTTCTTCTGGCAGGGTGGGTATTATCACTTTCTTGGCTGCCACAACTTGGCATGAGTTTGGTACGATCACGGACAGTCATGTCAGGTGCCGGCCTAACCTTGGACGTTTTTGTCAATACGAAGAGATCCTTGTGTTTCAGAGAAGTAACATTCACACAACCTTTCAAAATCACTTGGTTATTAAGGTGGATGGTGCATGGTCACAACACAGGTTTTGTCCTAATCATTTAGCACAGAGTCACACTTATGTTTGTGAGATCTAGGCTCTGTTTTTATGCTAAGCTTGCTGGCATCCAGTAGCGGCTTGTCTGGATGCTTTTCTCTGGCTGGAACTTCTGGTGTCTGTTTTGGTTTGCAATAATCAAACAGCATGAGAGCTCTGAAATGTTCAGATACACGCAATTGATATAGGCCTTTTCCTTGACTATACATATATTTAGAGGAGGCTGAGAAATAACCACAAATGAATTGTCCTGTAGATACATATCACGTCAACTCAACATTGTCTAGACATCTTCTAGGGACTTGACAGCTCGTTTTTCTGATGCAAAGTGGACAGGTGATTTTTCAGTTGTCTGAGTAAACACAGTTTTTCTTCTGGCAAGGTGGATGTTGGCACTTTTGTGGCTGCTGCAACTTCGCATTAGTGTGGTAGGACGATGAATACAACCTTGTTAGGTGCCAGCCGAACCTCTGACGTTTCTGTCAATATGAAGAGTTCCATGTGTTTCACAGAAGTAACATTCACAAAACCTTTCAAAATCACTTTGTCGTTAAGGTAGATGGTGCATGGACACACAGGTTCTATCCTGGGCATTCAACAGAGTCACACTTTTGTTTGCCCAGAGAACTAAGCTCTGTTTTCATGGTAAGCTTGCTGGCATCCAGTAGCGGCTTGTCTGCATGCTTTTCTCTGGCTGGAACTTGTGATGTCTGTTTTGATTTGCAAGAATCTTTTTTTGTGACGCTATAAACCGTCGCTATTTTAAAGCCGTAGCAATTGGCTGGTTTTTTCATGGGTGGTCATTGTTCCACACATGGTAGGTCACGTTGTTGCGACATACAGTAGACTCTCGATAAACAGAAATCGGTTAAACGGAACAGATGCTTAAACGGAACAAATTCATCAGAGTTGGTTGGTTTTCTATCAATGCAATGTAAAAAAATCTCGTTAATCGGAACTCAAGTTTTTCGACCATCGCATAAACGGGACCGAAAGCAAACTCGAAACCAAAACTAGTTCGGCAAATGCAGCGCCATCGCGGTGCGCATCACTGTCCCTCTCCCCCTCAACCTCCCCGACCTCCTGGCAGTTTCGGGTCTTCTCGCACAGTGCGCTGCATAGCTTCTTGTTGTCGCGGTGTACGTGCTGTTCTGTATTCAGTTAGGCCTAAGCCTCAGAATGTTCTGTGTCATAGTGACATTTCGTCGCGAATTCTGGATCCAATGGCTACGCAGAAACGACAGCACAATGGTCTTGCACTGGAAAAGAAGATGGATATTATCAATGACTTCGAGAGTGGTCGCTTTACTAAAACGGCGCTTGCGACGAAGTACGGCGTCCCGAAGGGCAGCCTGATAGAATCCTCCAAGACAAGGACAAGCTGCGGGCGGCATTCGAAATGTCACGCTTTGGTCCCCAGCGAAAAAGACTACGAGCGCCTGACCACGAGGATCTGGAGAAGTGCCTCGTGCTTTGGCTGCAAAGGGCCCGCAGCGGAAACATCGCCATCAGCGGACCACTCATTCGTGCTAAAGGAGAATTTTCTCTCCAGCTCGCCATTGAGGGCTTTTCATGCAGCGACGGGTGGCTGACTAGGTTTAAAGACCAGAATGGTGTAGTGTTCCGTGCCATTTCAGGGGAAGCTGCCGATACGACGGAATGCGGAGAGTGGAAAGCAAGACGGCTGCCCGAAATTCTATAGGAGTACGACCCTGAAAACGTGTACAACGTGACGCATAAAATCATTTTTCAGCAGCCAATAAATTAAATCGCAGTTCCCACTAGCCTACCCACAGAAGAGTAAGCGGTCTGTTCTTTTTTTTTTAATATTCCTGTACTCAGAGAAAAAAAAATGTTCGCTGTATACTTTGTGCAGTAAAGTTCTTGCCCATTGTATACTGTTCTCCTTATCACCGAAATTTTGCATTTCGGGATTCACTTCCGTGGAAATCACAAACTGAGTGCCTGCCTGTCATGTCAGTACCGCAGAAGCTGATTGCGCAATGCTTAACCCATTATCTCGGTAAACGGAACTCCTGATAAACGGAACATATTTTTCCGCTACCTTGAGGTTCCGTTTAACGAGAGTACACTGTATATTAATGGAGTCGTCAGTACTGACGTGAAGCATAAGTTATTTTTTTGGACTAGTCTCCAAAATGTATAATAATTTTTAACTACACAGAACCACAGGGCACCAAGTGAGATTAGAGAGAAATAAAAATGTTGCAGAGAGGCCTCATAAATGGACAAGAAAAGGTACTGAACCATTCACTTTAGAAACTTGTTGGCATAGCTTATAGACATCTTACATCTTCGTGCTGACAAAAGGTGAACCACAATGATATAACACATGCAGACTAGTTTTCATAAATCATGTGTAATACAGATGGAGAATATTTTGCCTCTAAAAAAAAAATTGTTTTAGATCATTTTGTAATGAACACCTCTTTTAATACAATTTTGCTTTTAGGTGTATGCTCTGGTGGACCTGATGAGTATTTTTATATTTCTAAAAGGAAATGTCTGAACATATACATTTGACCAGATAGTTGTTTTCATACCAAAATACTTTTATTGCAAAAGCAATACTACTTTCACTTTCACCCCTTCGCGTAGCGAGGCAGTAGCTACCATTGACCTTTAGCATGACCTTTGGCGCACCGCCAAGCACAGCTGCGCAAAAAACAGGGACCCCAACTCGTGCCGTCAACTTGTGAGGCGGTAGCTATCAAACGCAACCTAACTCCTGCTCCCTCTGTGAGGGAGAGCTACACCCGGAGCGACGTGATCCCATCTGCCGCAAAAAGAGGGCCCCCAACTCGCGCTGGTAGGTACCAACCCCGGCCTAACTCCCGCTCCTACCGCAGCTATCGCCGAGGGTGCAACGTTGAATACTATAGGAGGTGGCCTAGCGGCAGGTGGAACCAATGCAGCTTCCAGGGATGCTTTCATTTCTGCTGGCGTAAAGAATTCCGTTGCAGCCGGTGCTGGAGCGGCAGTTGTACATTCTGCCTTAACCTCACCCACAACTAACTATATCGTGGCAGCCAATGCACTCCTTGCCTCGCTACTAGTTATACATAGAATAATCAGGTAGCACCCCACAATAAACAATAGTTGAACCATATGCCGTGGCCAGAGTGAATCGCTGCATAACCATAAGCATAACCACAAGCACCGCAACCAGCTACACCACCAGCTGAACCTAGGCATAGCCATAGCTATTGCTTTCGTAATTACCAGGCTTAACCAAGCTAAGCCACTGCCAATTTTTCTAACACCACATTTCATGCATAATGTTCACAGCCCACTCCTGTCTCAATGGATTGCAGTTCTAGCTGCTATTATAGTGTCCTACATGTCTTATATGGTCAGGGGCACCATATGGCCAATTTAGGTGGGTCACGGCCCTGCTCCTGCCATGTTGGCATGGGTAAAGATACGCATGTACAGAGCAATCTTAGTGCATGAATGCACCTAAATGCAGACAGAACTGAAAAACACTAAAGTGCCTATAATGAACCTCCACTACCTAGGTGGTGCTGCAATTTTTTACAGCGCACCTCAAAAATGCTATTGTTAGCTGCTTGGTTTACGATAAATGACCGAGCATATTCAGCATCATTTAGATACATATGTGACGGATAACGTCCCTTCCTAGACGCGCTTGATGTACAAGCATCTAGCGTAGGAATAATACTTGGTCAGCTTATCCTCCTCCTTTGTTGTGCAATGCGACACGCACTGATTGCATGGCATTGAGCTGCCCGGCATGTCCATAGAGCATTTAGGAGCTACCACTGGTTGTTGTCCTTCTAGGAACAAGCTCAGTCTCTCATCCATGCTGGAACGAAACCACAGCTTCTGCCGGTGCAAAGCTTCAACAGGGTATGCAATCTAATCGCCGTAAGGTCACGCAGGTGGTGAGAAAACCTCTTATGAGAGCGCATCAAAAGTATTTTCTCTTCTCACTAGGTTATGTGTTATGGCACTGCAATCAGTGCAGCAAACTTTATTGCAGGCTGTCTATGGAGTCTTGTACCAGTAAAGATGAGAGCTGTACCTGGCCTCGTTACCGTACATGTGCTAGCTTTTATAGCTTGTAATGTACAAGAGTACTAATCTACAAATATAGGACAGACTACTGGTTACAGTAATGATTAAAAAATATATAAACACATTCTACAAGGATGGGTTACAGGAAATACTAGATGTGATTCCGCGCAACTTACCATTCGCACATATGCTCAGACACACTTCTCACCCATTTCTTGCACTGCCCTCTGCACCTAGGTGGTATTCCACTCTTTGTTAATGTTGATGGTCTCACAATTAAAACACAGAGAAGAGATGAACGCGTAGAAGTGCCCACTTCTAGAAAATTTTGAGGTGAGAGTGGTCCTGCATTCTAACCAAGGTTGCTCCCTTTCAATCTGTAGCACTTCATGCTCCTCGTGCAGTCGGACTCCCACAGAAAGAAAAACCCCCCTCCTTGGCAGTAAAATAGGATGAGTGGCCATTTAGAAAAGTAAACAAATAAAATAAAATGAACACCCGGAACACTTGGTTACACTTAGGCATCGTGACTTGTATAATGTCCTCGTAAAACTGAAGAAAAGTGCAAAACAAAAAAGCAAAACGGCATAAATTTCATGTACCGCTACACATGCATATAGACGAACAGTGTAAGCATTCTTTACGGAAATCATGTAAAAGGACATACAAAGATCAAAGATAACCAGTGGTAAGAATCGCCTGTCTCCTTCAGATTGATTGTGTTTGTTGGTTGTCCAGCTTGCAGATGCACTTATAAAATTCATCTTTCCCACTGTCAGTATTCACGGTCGCCAGTAGGTCTCTTGAAACTCAGTTTGATTGTTCATGAGTCTTGAATCTGCTTCCCTCTTCGTGGAGTTGAGATCAATGTCGAACTCTCCAAGTTCCAAAATCTCGAATGAGTCTCGAACCACCCTTGCAGGCTGAGGTGCTTGAATCTCATTTTGCCCAGGAGGACGCAGCAGGGTTCTGCTAAGTTTGTCTTGAAGGGCGCACTGGCGCACGCGAATTTCTTTGAGCCTCCTGGACGTGATTCTTGAGGTCATTTGCATTCCCAAGCACTCCAAGGCAATTCACTTGCTTCAATTTTTGTTTGACAGAGAAGTACTCTTTTTCTAAGGCCGTACGCACTTCATCTCTCTTCTCACTGAACGATTCACACATAGCCCGATTCTTTGTCTTTCTCAATTATGAACGGGCACCACATGGCCAAAAATTGTCCTTCCTACGTAAGTGTCATTACACAGTTGATCAGAACAAGTCGCAGCATCACTTAACAGCCTACCATGTTTTCAAGCGCATCATATTTAAATGGCTCCCAACCGATCCCCTGAGGTTGTTCTTTCTTGAGAGCATAACAAAGTTGACAAATTCAGCTTCCAGCTGGGTGTCTTTTAATCTCGCTTTCCACAGCCTCTCTTTTGGCACTTTCTCCAGGCCAGTAAATAAGCATTGATTCTTGTGCCAGAAGTGGAAGTAGCATACTCCCATACATGACATGTGGAGGTTCTGTGAATGTTCCTCATGGGAATGATGGTAGCACGCATCATGAACACAACGCAAACCCTGAGAAAGTTCTTGTCCCCTCAGCCTTGTTGGTATTAGATGAAATGAAGGAGCAAATGTATGTGTAGGACAAAAAAAGATATGGTTTACTCTTTTAACAATGCAGCAAACAAGCTTCATCCCATGCAGCCCATGCTTGTTATCATATAATTGTTTGTTTTTTTTTGTGTTCTCTGCATATTGTGGGGCCCCACAGCCCCTCCTGATGTTTGAAAATGAGGCCTTTTTTTATTGAATTCCTGCTTCGATAGGGGAGCTGTCATAAGCGGGCACGGCTTGCAGGGGTGTAAAGCGAGTCGAGGAGGTTGCATTTACACTCCTGTAGTGCCATCATTTTACTCTCATGGTTTCCTGTACCTATTATTGGTTCTTTTTTCTTATAAATTGAGCTCCTTTCACACAAGTAATGTGTCTTATGTAATATGCAAGCATGGTTAAAATGTACATGCATAAGATCATGCTCGCTAAGGGCAAAGATGAGAGGTAGTCGCTATTTTCTAAGTGCTACTGAATCTAACATAGATACTATCAGTCAGAAATGTGAGAATATCCAGGAAATAAGCTGAGTAGCAGCGATCTCTTGCTTGAGCTTCAAAAGAGATCTGGTCAAGTAATATTGGCTGCATGGTTACTTTTCTCTTGGGAAATATAATGGCCATGCTCTCTCTGCATACTTCTGTGTGTTGCTGTTTGGGCTGAAAGTTTGCAAGCATTTCTGCAAAGTCATTGTTTATCAGGTGCTATTACATTACTGCTTCACAATCCTGATAGAATGCTCATCACCAGCTTTGTGCAAGGTTGAAATATATTCCTTTCTGTACCCACTTCTGCCACAGCGATGGGAGGTGCGGCCAGGGTAAAAGAGTGTTTGCATGTGCATTTAAACTGCGTGAAATAGACCTGTGAAAGTTTGCATATTCCAAGCCGTCGATAAGGTAACACCTTCTGGTGCAGAACTAATGTGGAAGCTCATGTGCGAAATCCTGCATCAAAGTGATACTTTTCAAGGGGCTTCATGTACCTAAAAGTACTATATCGTTCATTACAAAGCTGCAGTTGTGTGTCCACATCTTGGACTTTTCACTGACCAGTGATGGATTGCTTAGCCAGGACTGGCATGCTGTTGAGAAACTTCCAACACAAGAAAAATCTTTCTCAGGGAGCGAACATACTTGCTGGTTGTTGAAGAATACCTGTCGCACCTGCCAGAGCTAAAATAAAGACGGAGCACAAACATCTCGATAAAGCCGCATTGTCTAGCACAGCCTAGAACATTCCAGAAATATATGTGAGTGGCCGGAATCTTCGAGACACATTTGGGTGCGTCTTTCATGACAAAGAAACTGATAAAGCTGTTTGGTGAGAATGATCATGAAGAAACAGAAAACATAGAATTGATCTGTGTGCTACAATCACACTGTCAGCGACTGTCACAAATCCAGATCTGAATAGTATGTGGTAATATTAAGTACTGGAAATCCGGGGTCTAGTATTGCAAAAATTTTGAATTAGGTGATGACACTGGTGCCATGCCACACTTGGTTTAATCGAAAGGCCAGCCTGGTGCTGCTCTTCATTGCACGGTTGCAAGCTGTGTTCCTTTTGATCCTGTACTTTTGAATGGCTCCTTCTCTCATACCTCTTCATTCCACTGCTTGTGCAGAGTCACCTTGAATGGTAGTACTGACAGGTACCCGCTACTGCTGCAACAGATCTGTGCATGAAATTTGGTCTGGGTATTCAAAAAACCATTAGACTGGAGACTTGTGAGGCATTGCCATCAGATGGTTTCATGCCACTCTGTCTGCTGGGCCTCCATGTGTTCTATAAATTATCTTGTGATCAAAACTTATGGCTGCTACCACCATCTATGAAGAAAGGTTTTTCTTTTGCTGCAGAAACAAGCTGCCTTTATAGAGACAAGTGCACTCCTAAAAAAGAAAAAACTTTTTTAAGTGTTCAATGCAATATAGGTGAGTTCACTGCACCATTTTTCACATAGCTTACTGCAGTTGCTGCATGCCATTTCTTGACCATAATGTCAGGTCTAAAAAGGTCAAGACACTTAAGTGTCTGCTGCGTGCCATTTTATTTTTTCAATCGGGATTATAGCCCCCTGATTACGGCAAAAAAACATGGAATGTGTGCTGAGCTCCGTTAAGCTGCACATAGACTGAATGGCATTTTGCATACATCGCTTTCTGCATTCATATCATTGATCTTTGGGGAAGGAGAGAGCTCCTTCTATCTCTTGGTTGTAAACCACATTAAAATAGGTAAATACTCGTACAAATAAGTGATTATGCTTACTTTCTCACTAACCCTCAATCCCACATAACTAGTTTTTGGTGAAAAAAACAACGCAGGCCAAGCATACAAATGTCCCAACCCAAAGCACATTACTTTTTGAAGAGTTTCATTCCACAATACCCGGAAGGACGGTAAAGTCAATTGATAAATGCAAGTCCCACGTTCTACCACAGTACACGGCCATCACACATATTTTTTGCCTGCACAGATGAAGAAATCGGGCAGGATGCTATAGTGAAATTGTAGCTCTGCTTGAACGTGTGCTCCGATCCAAATCGGCCGATGTAGAACTTGTAAATACTATGCTGTGTAAGAAGTGGAAGTACTGGCAGGTAGTTCTCTCACCCCCGTGATAGGAACCACCAACCGTGGTGCAGAGCTGCTTGTCATTCTGTGCAAATGTTTCACCATGTACAATCAGTTAACCCCTACTCAAGACTCAAACTTATTTTTTTTTCTCGGGCAGAGATTGTGGTGTGTGTTCGCCAAGCTGCCCTTGCCCGAGCATATCCCATAAAAGTGCTCCGACCATGGTATTCTTGCTTACTTATAAACTTATGCTAGAATTTAACAGCATGTAAAATGTGCAACTGCATAATTACGAAACATCTTTAATGCTTTCTTAGCCCTCATACGATTTCACTTTCACATTTTACCTTGGCGCCCACTGTGAAACAAACCCATTTTCATTGGACACATTGGACGGCCAATCTCAATTTTACTGGGTGCTCTTGAGCACCGATTTGATTGTTCAATAACTAAATATAAACTGCCTTAAGCATGTGCCCTCTTTTCTCTCGTAATGCACAATAACAAAAAAAAGGCAGCAGTAGGGTCCAGAACCATACACACACATTTATGCTTTGTGCATACTTACACTGAATGGCCTTTTAGTGCTGTAGTTGCCTCATTGCCTTCGGCTCCTCACAGAGCTTGGAGTAACCCTTTCCGTAATCCCTTTGTCAGTTCTGTTTCCATAATGGTGGCTAACTGATGAGCTGTAACAATCTGAAAAAAAATGAAAACACCCTGACTGTAAACTCTGAACTAAAAGTGATAAACACAGTTGTGAATTTGCCTTAAACCTCCACTCACGAAAATTCTGCACA
Source organism: Amblyomma maculatum (assembly GCF_055883805.1). Lineage (NCBI taxonomy): Eukaryota > Metazoa > Arthropoda > Arachnida > Ixodida > Ixodidae > Amblyomma > Amblyomma maculatum. The sequence continues at coordinate 82,928,685 of NC_139350.1, forward strand.
AGTTAGTGTGCCAAGAATGAGTCATCACTATGCACTTTGTGGCATTTAATGAACTGAAGGAAGACATGGGCCGAGAGAGAAGCTGCAGTGAATGGCCCCAAATTATTTTGGACCACGTGATGCTCTTTATAGCTGAAAAAAATTCTCGTGCAGTCTTAGGTCTCGCTGCCTTTTAAAGGGTGCCGCCACGACAAGAACCTGATTCTACAATGAAATGAGTGGCCAAATATGCCCAAGGCAGTGAGCTCGCAAGGTGAGTGCATCTATGTGAGAATCTAGGTTCACTGGTAGCTAAAAAACAATGTGCAGTAGCTAGCCAAAGCCACCCGGTAATCCAAACCTAGTGCACTGTATTCTGAGCTCTGAACATTCAGAAAAATAGAATGGGCCCTTACCCTGCCAGCACACACATTTCACCATGTCGAGACTGGGTTTCTGCTTTGTCATAACTATCTGAAGAGGCACAATCAAAACTATGGATGCTTCTCTGGCTGGACCTTCTGGTGTCTGTTTTGATTCGCAAGAAACAGCCATGAGAGCTCTGAAATGTTCAGAGCACGCATCTGATATAGCCTCTTTCTTTGACCATACATTATTCAGAGCAGACTGAGAAATAACCACAAATAATGCAGTGTCTTCTACATACATCTCACGCCAACTCAACACAGCTTTGATGACTTCTAAGCACTTTACTGCTCATATTTCTGATGCAAATTGGGCAAGAGGTTTTTCAGCTGTCTAAGTAAACACAGTCACTTCTGGCAGGGGGTTACTATCACTTTCTTGGCTGCCACAACTTGGCATGAGTTTGGTAGGACAACAGACTCAGCCTTATCATGTGCCTGCCTAACCTCTGACGTTTCTGCTCATAAAAGTGTTCCCTGTGCTTCACAGAAGTCAGGTGGTTTTTCAGCTGTCTAAGTAAATGCAGAGTTTCTTCTGGCAGGTTGGTTATTGGCAGTTTCTTGGCTGCCATAACATGGCACGGGTTTGGTAGGACGACATAAACAGTCATATCAGATGCCAGCCTAACCTCTGACGTTTCTGCCAATGTGAAGAGTTCCTTGTGCTTCACGGAATTCAGTTTGAGAAAATCTTTCGAAATGATTTGGTCGTTGAGGTGGATAGTGCACGGTCGCAACACAAGTTCTGTCCTGGGCATTCAGCACAGAGTCGCACTTATGTTTACCCAAAGAACTAGGCATTGTTTTTATGGTAAGCTTGCAGGCATCCAGTAGCGGCTTGTCTGGATGCTTTTCTCTGGCTGGAACTTCTGGTGTCTGTTTTGATTCTCAAGAATGAAACAGCCATGAGAGCTCTGAAATGTTCAGAGCATGCTTTTGATATAGCCCGCTTCCCTGACCATACATAATTTATAGGAGGCTACAAAAAAACATCAAATAATGCACCTTCCTCTACATACATCTCACGCCAACACAACAAATCTTGAAATCTTCTAGGGACTTGACTGCTCATATTTCTGATGCAAATTGGGCAGGTGGTTTTTCACCTGATACAAATAAACGCAGTCTGTTCTAGCAGGGGGGTTATTATCACTTTCTTGGCTTGCGCAATTTGGCATGAGTTTGGTAGGACAACGGACTCAGCCTTGTCATGTGCCTGCCTAACCGCTGACATTTCTGCCCATAAAAGATTTCCATGTGCTTTACAGAAGTCAGGTGATTTTTCAGCTGTCCAAGTAAATGCAGTTTCTTCTGGAAGCGTGGTTTTTGGCAGTTTCTTGGCTGCCGTAACATGGGATGAGTTTGGTAGGATGATGTACACAGTCATGACAGGTGGCAGCCTAACCTCTGATGTTTCCGCCAGTTCAGAGATTCCTTGTGTTCCAGAAAAGTAACGTTCACACAACCTTTCGAAATCACTTGGTCCTTAAGGTGGATGGTGCATGGTCACAACATAGGTTTTGTCGTGGGCGTTCAGCGCCGAGTGACATTTATGTTTGTCCAGAGATCTAGGCTCTGTTGTTATGGTAAGCTTGCTGGCATTCAGTAGCAGCTTGTTTGGATACTTTTCTCTCACTGGAACTTCTGCTGTCTGTTTTGTTTCGCAAGAATGAAACATCCATGAGAGCTTTTAAATATTGAGAGCACACAAAAGATATGGGCTTTTCCTTGAACATACATAATTTAGAGGCTGAGAAATAACCACAAATGAATGCACTGGCCAGTATATCACGCCAACTCAACTGTGTTGACATCTTCTAGTGACTTGACTGCTCATATGACTGATGCAAATTGGTCTGGTGAATATTCAGTTATCCGAGTAAACACAGAGTTTCGTTTGGCAAGGTGGTTATTATCACTCTTGGCTGCCAGAACTTGGCATGATTTTGGTGTGACGATGGACACAGCCTTGTCAGGTGCCAGACTATTCTCTTGACGTTTCTGCTAATACAAAGAGTTCCTTCTGTATTGCAGCAGTCACATTCTCACTACCTTTCAAAATCACTTGGTCGTTAAGGTGAATAGTGCATAGTCACAAGACAAGTTCTATCATGGCCATTCTGCACAGAGTCACACTTATATTTTGCCCAAAGAACTAGGCTCTGTTTTTATGGTAAGCTTGCTTGCATCCGGTGGTGGCTTGTATGGATGCTTTTCTCTGGCCGGAACTTCTGGTGTCTGTTTTCATTAGCAAGAATCAAACAGCCATGAGAGCTCTGAAATGTTCCGAGCACGCAATTGATATAGCCTTTTTCCTTGACCATACTTATATTAGAGGAGGCTGACACGTAACCGCAAGTAATGCACTGTCCTGTACTTATATCACGCCAACTCAGCACAGTCGTGACATATTCTAGGGACATGGCTGCTGGTATTTCTGACGCAAACTGGGCAGGTGATTTTTCAGCTGTCCAAGCAAACGCAGTGTTTCTAATGGCAGGGTGGTTATGGACCCTTTCTTGGCTGCCGTAACATGGCATGAGTTTGGTAGGACGACGTAAACAGTCATATCAGGTGCCAGCCTAACAATGTTTCCGCCAATATGAATCGTTCCTTGTGCTTCACAGAATTCAGGTTGAGAAAACCTTTCAAAAAGATTTGGTCATTAACGTGGATGGTGGACGGTTATAATACACGTTCTGTCCTGGGCATTCAGCACAGAGTCACACTAATATTTACCCAAAGAACTAGGCTCTGTTTTTATCGTAAACTTGCTGGCATCTACTAGCAGCTTGTCTGGATACATTTCTCTGGTTGGAACTTCCGGTGTCTCTTTTGATTCGCAAGAATCATGCAGCCATGAGAGCTCTGAAATGTTCAGAGCATGTAATTGATATAGCCTTTTTCCTTGACCATACATAACTTAGAGGAGGCTGAGACGTAACCAAAAATAATTCACTGTCCTGTACCTATATCATGCCAACTCAGCACAGTCGATGTCTTCTAGGGTCTTGACTGCTAGTATTTCTGATGCAAACTGGGCAGGTGATTTTTCAGCTGTCCAAGCAAATGCAGTGCTTCTTCTTGCAGGGTAGTTATTGGCACTTTCTTGGCTGCCACAACTTGGCATGAGTTTGGTAGGACGACGTAAACAGTTATGTCAGGTGGCAACCTAACGACGTTTCCTCCAATAAGAACCGTTCCTTGTGCTTCACAGAATTCAGTTTGAGAAAACCTTTCTAAATCACTTGGTCGTTAAGGTGGATGGTGCATGGTCGCAACATAGGTTCTGTCCTGGGCATTCATCAGAGTCACACTTATGTTTGCCCAGAGAACTAGGCTCTGTTTTTATGGTAAGCTTGCTGGCATCCAGTAGCGGCTTGTCTGGATGCTTTTCTCTAGCTGGAACTTCTGGTGTCAGTTTTGATTCGCAAGAATGAAACAGCCATGATTGCCCTGAAATATTCAGAGCATGTATTTGATATAGCCCCTTACTTTGACCATTCATAATTTAGAGGAGGATGAGAAATAACTACAAATAATGCAGTGTCCTCTACATACATCTCACACACACTCAACACAGCCTTGATGTCTTCTAGGCACTTGACTGCTCATATTTGTGATGAAAATTGGACACGAGATTTTTCAGCAGTCCAAGTTAATGCAGTGTTTCTTCTGGCAGGGTGGTTATTCTCAGTTTCTTGGCTGCCATAACTTGCATGAGTTTGGTAGGACAACGTAAACAGTCATAGCAGGTGCCAGCCTAACCTCTGACATTTCTGCCAATGTGAAGAGTTCCTTGTGCTTCAAGGAATTCAGTTTGAGAAAACCTTTCGAAATGATTTGGTCGTTGAGGGTGATGGTGCACGGTCGCAACACAGGTTCTGTCCTTGGCATTCAGCACAGAGTCGCACTTATGTTTAACCAAAGAACTAGACTGTTTTTATGGTAAGCTTGCTGGCATCCAGTAGTGGCTTGCCTGGATGCTTTTCTCTGGCTGGAATTTCTGGCATCGGTTTTGATTCGCAAGAATGAAACAGCCATGAGAGCTCTGAAATGTCAGAGCACGCATTTGATATAGCCCTTTCCTTGACCATACATAATTTAGAGGAGGCTGAGAAATAATATCAAATATTGCATTTTCCTCTACATACATCTCACGCCAACTCAACAAATCTTGACGTCTTCTAGACACTCGACTGCTCATATTTCTGATGCAAATTGGACAGGTGGCTTTTCACCTGTCCGAGTAAACGCAGTCTGTTCTAGCAGGGTGGTTATTGGCACTTTCTTGGCTGCCGCAATTTGGCATGGGTTTTATAGGACAATGGACTCAGCCTTGTCATGTGCCTGCTTAACCTCTGATGTTCCTGCCTATAAAAGAGATCCTTGTGCTTTACAGAAGTCAGGTATTTTTCAGCTGTCCAAGTAGATGCAGAGTTTCTTCTGGCAGGGTGGTTTTTGCAGTTTCTTGGCAGCCATAACTTGGCATGAGTTTGGTAGGACGACGTTCACAGTCATGTCAGGTGCCAGCCTAACCTCTGACGTTTCCGCCGATACAAAGAGTTCCTTGTGCTTCACAGAATTCAGTTTGAGAAAACCTTTCGAAATGATTTGGTCGTTAAGGTGGATGGTGCACGGTTGCAACGCAGGTTGTCCTGGGCATTCAGCACAGAGTCACACTTATGTTTTGCCAGAGAACTAGGCTCTGCTTTTATGGCAAGCTTGCTGGCATACAGTAGCGGCTTGTCTGGATGTTTTTCTCTCACTGGAACTTCTGGTTTCTGTTTTGATTCACAAGAATCAAACAGCGATGAGAGCTCAGAAATGTTCAGAACACACAATTGATATAGGCCTTTTTCTTGACCGTACATAATTTAGAGCAGGCTTAGAGATAACCACAAATGAATTTACTGTCCTGTACATATATCACGTCTACTCAACACAGTCCTGATATCTTCTTGGGACTTGACACATCTTGTATTTCTGATGCAAATTGGGCAAGTGATTTTTCAACTGTTCGAGTAAACACAGTTTTTCTTCTTGCAAGGTTGACGTTGGCGCTTTTGTGGCTGCTGCAACTTCGCATTAGTGTGGTAGGATGATGAATACAACCTTGTTAGGTGCCAGCCTAACCTCTGACATTTCTGTCAATACGAAGAGTTCCTTGTGTTTAGCAGAAGTAACGTTCACACAACCTTTCGAAATCACTTGGTCGTTGAGGTTAATTCTGCATGGTCACAACACAGGTTTTGTCCTGGGTATTCAAGAGTCACACTATTGTTTGCATAGAGAACTGGCCTGTTTTTATAGTAAGCTTGCTGGCATCTAGTAGCGGCTTGTCTGGATGCTTTTCTCTGGCTGGAACTTTTGATGTCTGTCTTGATTCGCAAGAATCAAACAGCCATGATAGCTCTGAAATGTTCAGAACACGGAATTGATATAGGCTTGTTTCTTGACTATACAAAATTTAGAAGAGGCTGAGAATTAACCAGAAATGATGCACTGTCCCGTACATACATTTCACGCCAACTCAACAGAGTTTTGACGTATTCTAGGAACCTGATTGCTCGTATTTCTGATGCAAACTGGGCAGGTAATTTTTCAGCTGTCTGATTAAATGCAGTTTCTTCTGGCAGGGTGGGTATTATCACTTTCTTGGCTGCCACAACTTGGCATGAGTTTGGCACGATGACAGACAGTCATGTCAGGTGCCAGCCTAACCTTGGAGGTTTCTTTCAATACAAAGAATTTCTTGTGTTCCAGAGAAGTAACGTTCACACAACCTTTCAAAATCACTTGGTTATTAAGGTGGATGGTGCATGGTCACAACACAGGTTTTATCCTAATCATTTAGCACAGAGTCACCTTTGTTTGTCCTCAAATCTAGGCTCTGTTTTTATGGTAAGCTTGCTGGCATCCAGTAGCGGCTTGCCTGGATGCTTTTCTCTGGCTGGAACTTCTGGTGTCTGTTTTTTGGTTTGCAAGAATCAAACAGCATGAGAGCTCTGAAATGTTCAGATACACGCAATTGATATAGGCCTTTTTCTTGACCATACATATATTTAGAGGAGGCTGAGAAATAACCACAAATGAATTGTCCTGTAGATACATATCACGTCAACTCAACATTGTCTAGACATCTTCTAGGGACTTGACAGCTCGTTTTTCTGATGCAAATTGGGCAGGTGATTTTTCAGCTGTCTGAGTAAACACAGTTTTTTTTCTGGCAAGGTGGATCTTGGCACTTTTGTGGCTGCTGCAACTTCGCATTAGTGTGGTAGGACGATGAATACAACCTTGTTAGGTGCCAACCTAACCTCTGACGTTTCTGCCAATATGAAGAGTTCCATGTGTTTCATTCACAAAACCTTTTAAAATCACTTTGTCGTTAAGGTAGATGGTGCATAGTCACACACAGGTTCTATCCTGGGCATTCAGCAGTCACACTTATGTTTGCCCAGAGAACTAAGCTCTGTTTTCATGGTAAGCTTGCTGGCATCCAGTAGCGGCTTGTCTGCATGCTTTTCTCTGGCTGGAACTTTTGATGTCTGTTTTGATTTGCAAGAATCTTGTTTTGTGAGGCTGTAAACAGTTGTTATTTTAAAGCCGTAGCAATTGGCTGGTTTTTTCATGGGTGGTCATTGTTCCACACATGGTAGGTCACGCTGTTGCGACATACAGTAGACTCTCGATAAACAGAAATCGGTTAAACGGAACAGATTCTTAAACGGAACAAATTCATCAGAGTTGGTTGGTTTTCTATGAATGCAATATAAAAAAAATCTCGTTAATCGGAACTCAAGTTTTTCGACCATCGCATGAACAGAACCGAAAGCAAACTCGAAACCAAAACTAGTTGGGCAAATGCAGCGCCATCGCGGTGCGCATCACTGTCCCTCTCCCACTCAACCGCCCCGACCTCCTGGCAGTTTCGGCAGTTTCGGGTTTTCTCGCACAGTGCGCCACATCGCTGCTTGTTGTCGCGGTGTACGTGCTGTATTCAGTTAGGCCTAAGCCTCAGAAACTTTGTTCTGTGTCATAGCGACATTTCGTCGTGAAATCAGGATCCAATGGCTACGCAGAAACGACAGCACAATGCTCTTGCACTGGAAAAGAAGATGGATATCATCAATGACTTCGATAGTGGTCACTTTACTGAAACGGCGCTAGCGACGAAGTATGGCGTCCCGAAGAGCAGCCTGACGAGAATCCTCCAAGACAAGGACAAGCTGCGGGCGGCATACGAAATGTCACGCTTTGGTCCCCAGCGAAAAAGACTACGAGCGCCTGACCACGAGGATCGGAAGAAGTGCCTCGTGCTTTGGCTGCAAAGGGCCCGCAGCGGAAACATCCCCATCAGCGGACCACTCATTCCTGCTAAAGGAGAAGAATTTGCTCTCCAGCTCGCCATTGAGGGCTTTTCATGCAGCAACGAGTCGCTGACTGGGTTTAAAGACCGGAATGGTGTAGTGTTCTGTGCCATTTCAGGGGAAGCTGCCGATACGACGGCATGCGGAGAGTGGAAAGCAAGACGGCTGCCCGAAATTTTATAGGAGTACGACCCTGAAAACGTGTACAACGTGACGCATAAAATCATTTTTCAGCAGCCAATAAATTAAATCGCAGTTCCCACTACCCTACCAACAGAAGAGTAAGTGGTCTGTTCTTTTTTTTTTTAATATTCCTGTACTCTGAGAAAAAAAAATGTTCGCTGTGTACTTTGTGCAGTAAAGTTCTTGCCCATTGTATACTGTTCTCCTTATTACCGAAATTTTGCATTTCGGGATTCACTTCCGTGGAAATCACAAACTGCGTGCCTGCCTGTCATGTCAGGACTGCACAAGCTGATTGCGCAATGCTTAACCCATTCTCTCGGTAAACGGAACTCCTGATAAACGGAACATATTTTTCCGCTCCCTTGAGGTTCCGTTTAACGAGAGTACACTGTATATTAATGGAGTCGCCAGTACTGACGTGAAGCACAAGTTATTTTTTTGGACTAGTCTCCAACATTTATAATAATTTTTAACTACACAGAACCACAGGGCACCAAGTGAGATCAGAGAGAAATGAAAATGTTGCTGAGAGGTCTCATAAATGGACAAGAAAAGGTATTGAACCATTCACTTTAGAAACTTGTTGGCATAGCTTATATAAGACATCTTACATCTTCGTGCTGACAAAAGGTGAACCACAATGATATAACACATGCAGAGACTAGTTTTCTTAAATCATGTGTAATACAGATGGAGAATATTTTGCCTCTAAAAAAAATTGTTTTAGATCATTTTGTAATGAACACCTCTTTTAATACAATTTTGCTTTTAGGTGTATGCTCTGGTGGACCTGATGGGTATTTTTATATTTCTAAAAGGAAATGTCTTGAACATATACATTTGACCAGATAGTTGTTTTCATACCAAAATACTTTTATTGCAAAAGCAATACTACTTTCACTTTCACCCCTTCGCGTAGCGAGGCAGTAGCTACCATTGACCTTTAGCATGACCTTTGGCGCACCGCCAAGCACAGCTGCGCAAAAAACAGGGACCCCAACTCGTGCCGTCAACTTGTGAGGCGGTAGCTATCAAACGCAACCTAACTCCTGCTCCCTCTGTGAGGGAGAGCTACACCCGGAGCGACGTGATCCCATCTGCCACAAAAAGAGGGCCCCCAACTCGCGCTGGTAGGTACCAACCCCGGCCTAACTCCCGCTCCTACCGCAGCTATCGCCGAGGGTGCAACGTTGAATACTATAGGAGGTGGCCTAGCGGCAGGTGGAACCAATGCAGCTTCCAGGGATGCTTTCAATTCTGCTGGCGTAAAGAATTCCGTTGCAGCCGGTGCTGGAGCGGCAGTTGTACATTCTGCCTTAACCTCACCCACAACTAACTATATCGTGGCAGCCAATGCACTCCTTGCCTCGCTACTAGTTATACATAGAACAATCAGGTAGCACCCCACAATAAACAATAGTTGAACCATATGCCGTGGCCAGAGTGAATCGCTGCATAACATAAGCATAACCACAAGCACCGCAACCAGCTACACCACCAGCTGAACCTAGGCGTAGCCATAGCTATTGCTTTCGTAATTACCAGGCTTAACCAAGCTTAGCCACTGCCAATTTTTCTAACACCACATTTCATGCATAATGTTCACAGCCCACTCCTGTCTCAATGGATTGCAGTTCTAGCTGCTATTAGGTGTCCTACATGTCTTATATGGTCAGGGGCACCATATGGCCAATTTAGGTGGGTCACGGCCCTGCTCCTGCCATGTTGGCATGGGTAAAGATACGCATGTACAGAGCAATCTTAGTGCATGAATGCACCTAAATGCAGACAGAACTGAAAAACACTAAAGTGCCTATAATGAACCTCCACTACCTAGGTTGTGCTGCAATTTTTTACAGCGCACCTCAAAAATGCTGCTGTTAGCTGCTTGGTTTACGATAAATGACCGAGCATATTCAGCATCATATAGATACATATGTGACGGATAACGTCCCTTCCTAGACGCGCTTGATGTACAAGCATCTGGCGTAGTAATAATACTTGGTCAGCTTATCCTCCTGCTTTGTTGTGCAATGCCACACGCACTGATTGCATGGCATTGAGCTGCCCGGCATGTCCATGGAGCATTTAGGAGCTGCCACTGGTTATTGTCCGTCTAGGAACAAGCTCAGTCTCTCATCCATGCTGGAACGAAACCGCAGCTTCTGCCGGTGCAAAGCTTCAACAGGGCATGCAATCTAATCGCTGTAAGGTCACGCAGGTGGTGTGAAAACGACTTATGAGAGCGCATCAAAAGTGTTTGCTCTTCTCACTAGGTTATGTGTTATGGCACTGCAATCGGTGCAGCAAACTTTATTGCAGGCTGTCTATGGAGTCTTGTACCAGTAAAGATGAGAGCTGTACCTGGCCTCGTTACCGTGCATGTGCTAGCTTTTATAGCTTCTAATGTACAAGAGAACTAATCTACAAATATAGGACAGACTACAGGTTACAGTAATGATTAAAAAATATATAAACACATTCTACAAGGGTGGGTTACAGGAAATACTAGATGTGATTCCGCGCAACTTCCCATTCGCACATATGCTCAGACACACTTCTCACTCATTTCTTGCACTGCCCTCTGCACCTAGGTGGTATTCCGCTCTTTGTTAGTGTTGATGGTCTCACAATTAAAACACAGAGAAGGGATGAACGCGTGGAAGTGCCCACTTCTAGAAAATTTTGAGGTGAAAGTGGTCCTGCATTCTAACCAAGGTTGCTCCCTTTCAATCTGTAGCACTTCATGCTCCTCGTGCAGTCGGACTCCTACAGAAAGAAAAACCCCCCTCCTTGGCAGTAAAATAGGATGAGTGGCCATCAAACACACAAAATAAAATGAACACCCGGAACACTTGGTTACACTTAGGCATCGTGACTTGTATAACGTCCTCGTAAAACTGAAGAAAAGTGCAAAACAAAAAAGCAAAACGGCATAAATTTAATGTAACGCTACACATGCATATAGACGAACAGTGTAAACATTCTTTACGGAAATCATGTAAAAGGACATACAAAGATCAAAGATAACCACTGGTAAGAATCGCCTTTCTCCTTCAGATTGATTGTGTTTGTTGGTTTTCCAGCTTGGAGATGCACTTATAAAATTCATCTTTCCTGCTGTCAGTATTCACGGTCGCCAGTAGGTCTCTTGAAACTCGGTTTGATTGTTCATGAGTCTTGAATCTGCTTCCCTCTTCGTGGAGTTGAGATCATTGTCGAACTCTCCAAGTTCCAAAATCTCGAATGAGTCTCGAACCACCCTTGCAGGCTGAGGTGCTTGAATCTGATTTTGCCCAGGAGGACGCAGCAGGGTTCTGCTAAGTTTGTCTTGAAGGGCGCACAGGCGCAGGCGATTTTCTTTGAGCCTCCTGGACGTGATTCTTGAGGTCATTTGCATTCCCAAGCACTCCAAGGCAATTCACTTGCTTCAATTTTTGTTTGACAGAGAAGTACTCTTTTTCTAAGGCCGTACACACTTCATCTCTCTTCCCACTAAACGATCACGCATAGCCCAAATCTTTGTCTTTCTCAATTATGAACGGGCACCACATGCCCAAAACTTGTCCTTCCTACATAAGTGTCATTACACAGTTGATCAGAACAAGTCGCAGCATCACTTAACAGCCTACCATGTTTTCAAGCGCATCATATTTAAATGGCTCCCAACCGATCCCCTGAGGTTGTTCTTTGTTGAGAGCATAACAAAGTTGATAAATTCAGCTTCCAGCTGGGTGCCTTTTAATCTCACTTTCCACAGCCTCTCTTTTGGCAGTTCCTCCAGGCCAGTAAATAAGCATCGATTCTTGTGCCAGAAGTGGAAGTTACATACTCCCATACATGACATGTGGAGGTTCTGTGAATGTTCCTCATGGGAATGATGGTAGCATGCATCATGAACACAACGCAAACCCTGAGAAAGTTCTTGTCCCCTCAGCCTTGTTGGTATTAGATGAAATGAAGGAGCAAATGTATGTGTAGGAGAAAAAAAGATATGGTTTACTCTTTTAACAATGCAGCAAACAAGCTTCATCCCATGCAGCCCATGCTTGTTATAAAATTGTTTTTTTTTTGTGTTCTCTGCATATTGTGGGGCCCCACAGCCCCTCGTGATGTTTGAAAATGAGGCCTTTTTCTATTGAATTCCTGCTTTGATAGGGGAGCTGTCATAAGCGGGCACGGCTTGCAGGGGTGTAAAGCGAGTCGAGGAGGTTGCATTTACACTCCTGTAGTGCCATCATTTTACTCTCATGGTTTCCTGTACCTATTATTGGTTCTTTTTTCTTATAAATTGAGCTCCTTTCACACAAGTAATGTGTCTTATGTAATATGCAAGCATGGTTAAAATGTACATGCATAAGATCATGCTCGCTAAGGGCAAAGATGAGAGGTAGTCGCTATTTTCTAAGTGCTACTGAATCTAACATAGATACTATCAGTCAGAAATGTGAGTATATCCAGGAAATAAGCTGAATAGCAGCGATCTGTTCCTTGAACTTCAAAACAGATCTGATCAAGTAATATTGGCTGCATGGTTACTTCTCTCTTGGGAAATATAATGGCCATGCTCTCTCTGCATACTTCTGTGTGTTGCTGTTTGGGCTGAAAGTTTGCAAGCATTTCTGCAAAGTCATTGTTTATCACGTGCTATTACATTACTGCTTCACAATCCTGATAGAATGCTCATCACCAGCTTTGTGCAAGGTTGAAATATATTCCTTTCTGTACCCACTTCTGCCACAGTGATGGGAGGTGCGGCCAGGGTAAAAGAGTGTTTGCATGTGCATTTAAACTGCGTCAAATAAACTTGTGAAAGTTTGCATATTCCAAGCCGTCGATAAGGTAACTCCTTCTGGTGCAGAACTAATGTGGAAGCTCATGTGCGAAATCCTGCATCATAGTGATACTTTTCAAGGGGATTCATGTCCCTAAAAGTATTATATCGTTCATGACAAAGTTCAGTTGTGTGTCCACATCTTGGACTTTTCGCTGACAATTGATGGATTGCTTAGCCAGGACTGGCATGCTGTTGAGAAACTTCCAACACAAGAAAAATCTTTCTCAGGGAGCAAACATACTTGCTGGTTGTTGAAGAATACCTGTCGCACCCGCCAGAGCTAAAATAAAGACGGTGCACAAACTTCTCGATAAAGCCGCATTGTCTAGCACAGCCTAGAACATTCCAGAAATATATGTGAGTGGCTGGAATCTTCGAGACACATTTGGGTGCGTCTTTCATGACAAAGAAACTGATAAAGCTGTTTGGTGAGAATTATCATGAAGAAACAGAAAACATAGAATTGATCTGTGTGCTATAATCACACTGTCAGCGACTGTCACAAATCTAGATCTGAATAGTATGTGGTAATATTAAGTACTGGAAATCCGGGGTGTAGTATTGCAAAAATTTTGAATTAGGTGATGACAGTGGTGCCATGCCACACTTGGTTTAATCGAAAGGCCAGCCTGGTGCTGCTCTTCATTGCACGGTTGCAAGCTGTGTTCCTTTTGATCCTGTACTTTTGGATGGCTCCTTCTCTCATACCTCTTCATTCCACTGCTTGTGCAGAGTCACCTTGAATGGTAGTACTGACGGGTACCCGCTACTGCTGCAACAGATCTGTGCATGAAATTTGGTCTGGGTATTCAAAAAACCATTAGACTGGAGACTTGTGAGGCATTGCCATCAGATGGTTGCATGCCGCTCCGTCTGCTGGGCCTCCATGTGTTCTATAAATTATCTTGTGATTAAAACTTATGGCTGCTACCACCATCTATGAAGAAAGGTTTTTCTTTTGCTGCAGAAACAAGCTGCCTTTATAGAGACAAGTGCACTCCTAAAAAAGAAAAAACTTTTTTAAGTGTTCAATACAATATAGGTGAGTTCACTGCATCATTTTTCACATAGCTTACTGCAGTTGCTGCATGCCATTTCTTGACCATAATGTCAGGTCTAAAAAGGTCAAGACACTTAAGTGTCTGCTGCGTGCCATTTTATTTTTTCAATCGGGATTATAGCCCCCCGATTACGGCAAAAAAACATGGAATGTGTGCTGAGCTCCGTTAAGCTGCACATAGACTGAATGGCATTTTGCATAGATCGCTTTCTGCATTCATATCATTGATCTTTGGGGCAGGAGAGAGCTCCTTCTATGTCTTGGTTGTAAACCACATTAAAATAGGTAAACACTTGTACAAATAAGTGATTATGCTTACTTTCTCACTAACCCTCAATCCCACATAACTTGTTTTTGGTTAAAAAAACAACCCAGGCCAAGCATACAAATGTCCCAACCCAAAGCACATTACTTTTCGAAGAGTTTCATTCCACAATACCCGGAAGGATGGTAAAGTCAGTTGATAAATGCAAGTCCCACGTTCTACCACAGTACACGGCCATCACACATATTTTTTGCCTGCACAGATAAAGAAATCGGGCATGGTGCAATAGTGAAATTGTAGCTCTGCTTGAACGTGTGCTCCGATCCAAATCGGCCGATGTAGAACGTGTAAATACTATGCTGTGTAAGAAGTGGAAGTACTGGCAGGTTGTTCTCTCACCCCCGTGATAGGAACCACCAACCGTGGTGCAGAGCTGCTTGTCATTCTGTGCAAATGTTTCACCATGTACAATCAGTTAACCCCTACTCAAGACTCAAACTTATTTTTTTTTCTCGGGCAGAGATTGTGGTGTGTGTTCACCGAGCTGCCCTTGCCCAAGCATATCCCATAAAAGTGCTCCGACCATGGTATTCTTGCTTACTTATAAACTTATGCTAGAATTTAACAGCATGTAAAATGTGCACCTGCATAATTACGAAACATCTTTAATGCTTTCTTAGCCCTCATACGATTTCACTTTCACATTTTACCTTGGCCCCCACTGTGAAACAAACCCATTTTCATTGGACACATTGGACGGCCAATCTCAATTTTACTGGGTGCTCTTGAGCACCGATTTGATTGTTCAATAACTAAATATAAACTGCCTTAAGCATGTGCCCTCTTTTCTCTCGTAATGCACAATAACAAAAAAAAGGCAGCAGTAGGGTCCAGAACCATACACACACATTTATGCTTTGTGCATACTTACACTGAATGGCCTTTTAGTGCTGTAGTTGCCTCATTGCCTTCGGCTCCTCACAGTGCTTGGAGTAACCCTTTCCAAAATCCCTTTGTCAGTTCTGTTTCCATAATGGTGGCTAACTGATGAGCTGTAACAATCTGAAAAAAAAATGAAAACACCCTGACTGTAAACTCTGAACTAAAAGTGATGAACACAGTTGTGAATTTGCCTTAAACCTCCACTCACGAAAATTCTGCACAAGTTAGTGTGCCAAGAATGAGTCATCACTATGCACTTTGTGGCATTTAATGAACTGAAGGAAGACATGGGCTGAGAGAGAAGCTGCAGTGAATGGCCCCAAATTATTTTGGACCACGTGATGCTCTTTATAGCTGAAAAAAATTCTCGTGCAGTCTTACATCTCGCTGCCTTTTAATGGGTGCCGCCACGACAAGAACCTGATTCTACAATGAAATGAGTGGCCAAATATGCCCAAGGCAGTGAGCTCGCAAGGTCAGTGCATCTATGTGAGAATCTAGCTTCACTGGTAGCTAAACAACAATGTGCAGTAGCTAGCCAAAGCCACCCAGTAATCCAAACCTAGTGCACTGTATTCTGAGCTCTGAACATTCAGAAAAATACAATGGGCCCTTACCCTGCCAGCACACACATTTCACCATGTCGAGATTGGGTTTCTGCTTTGTCATAAATATGCGAACAGGCACAATCAGAACTATGGATGCTTTTCTCTGGCTGGACCTTCTGGTGTCTGTTTTGATTCGCAAGAAACAGCCATGAGAGCTCTGAAATGTTCAGAGCACGTATCTGATATAGCCCCTTTCTTTGACCATGCATAATTCAGAGAAGGCTGAGAAATAACCACAAATAATGCAGCGTCTTCTACATACATCTCATGCCAGCTCAACACAGCTTTGATGACTTCTAAGCACTTTACTGCTCATATTTCTGATGCAAATTGGGCAAGAGGTTTTTCAGCTGTCTAAGTAAACACAGTCTCTTCTGGCAGGGGGGTTACTATCACTTTCTTGGCTGCTGCAACTTGGCATGAGTTTGGTAGGACAACAGACTCAGCCTTATCATGTGCTGCCTAACCTCTGACGTTTCTGCTCATAAAAGTGTTCCCTGTGCTTCACAGAAGTCAGGTGGTTTTTCAGCTGTCTAAGTAAATGCAGAGTTTCTTCTGGCAGGTTGGTTATTGGCAGTTTCTTGGCTGCCATAATATGGCACGAGTTTGGTAGGACGACATAAACAGTCATATCAGATGCCAGCCTAACCTCTGACGTTTCCGCCAATGTGAAGAGTTCCTTGTGCTTCACGGAATTCAGTTTGAGAAAATCTTTCGAAATGATTTGGTCGTTGAGGTGGATAGTGCACGGTCGCAACACAAGTTCTGTCCTGGGCAATCAGCACAGAGTCGCACTTATGTTTACCCAAAGAACTAGGCATTGTTTTTATGGTAAGCTTGCAGGCATCCAGTAGCGGCTTGTCTGGATGCTTTTCTCTGGCTGGAACTTCTGGCGTCTGTTTTGATTCTCAAGAATGAAACAGCCATGAGAGCTCTGAAATGTTCAGAGCATGCTTTTGATACAGCCCGTTTCCCTGACCATACATAATTTAGAGGAGGCTGCAAAAAAACATCAAATAACGCACCTTCCTCTACATACATCTCACGCCAACACAACAAATCTTGACATCTTCTAGGGACTTGACTGCTCATATTTCTGATGGAAATTGGGCAGGTGGTTTTTCACCTGATACAAATAAATGCAGTCTGTTCTAGCAGGGGGGTTATTATCACTTTCTTGGCTTGCGCAATTTGGCATGAGTTTGGTAGGACAACGGACTCAGCCTTGTCATGTGCCTGCCTAACCGCTGACATTCCTGCCCATAAAAGATTTCCATGTGCTTTACAGAAGTCAGGTGATTTTTCAGCTGTCCAAGTAAATGCAGTTTCTTCTGGAAGGGTGGTTTTTGGCAGTTTCTTGGCTGCCGTAACATGGCATGAGTTTTTTAGGACGACGTAAACAGTCATATCAGGTGCCAGCCTAACAATGTTTCCGCCAATATGAATCGTTCCTTGTGCTTCACAGAATTCAGGTTGAGGAAACCTTTCAAAAAGATTTGGTCATTAACGTGGATGGTGGACGGTTATAACACACGTTCTGTCCTGGGCATTCAGCACAGAGTCACACTAATATTTACCCAAAGAACTAGGCTCTGTTTTTATCGTAAACTTGCTGGCATCTACTAGCAGCTTGTCTGGATACTTTTCTCTGGTTGGAACTTCCGGTGTCTCTTTTGATTCGCAAAAATCATGCAGCCATGACAGCTCTGAAATGTTCAGAGCACGCAATTGCTATAGCCTTTTTCCTTGACCATACATAATTTAGAGGAGGCTGAAACGTAACCACAAATAATTCACTGTCCTGTACCTATATCATGCCAACTCAGCACAGTCTTGATGTCTTCTAGGGACTTGACTGCTAGTATTTCTGATGCAAATTGGGCAGGTGATTTTTCAGCTGTCCAAGCAAATGCAGTGTTTCTTCTTGCAGGGTAGTTATTGGCACTTTCTTGGCTGCCACAACTTGGCATGAGTTTGGTAGGACGACGTAAACAGTTATGTCAGGTGGCAACCTAACGACATTTCCTCCAATAAGAACCGTTCCTTGTGCTTCACAGAATTCAGTTTGAGAAAGCCTTTCTAAATCACTTGGTCGTTAAGGTGGATGGTGCATGGTCGCAACATAGGTTCTGTCCTGGGCATTCATCAGAGTCACACTTATGTTTGCCCAGAGAACTAGGCTCTGTTTTTATGGTAAGCTTGCTGGCATCCAGTAGCGGCTTGTCTGGATGCTTTTCTCGGGCTGGAACTTCTGGTGTCTGTTTTGATTCTCAAGAATGAAACAGCCATGATTGCTCTGAAATATTCAGAGCATGTATTTGATATAGCCCCCTACTTTGACCATTCATAATTTAGAGGAGGATGAGAAATAACTACAAATAATGCAGTGTCCTCTACATACATCTCATGCACACTCACCACAGCCTTGATGTCTTCTAGGCACTTGACTGCTGATATTTCTGATGAAAATTGGGCACGAGATTTTTCAGCAGTCCACGTAAATGCAGTTTCATCTGGCATGAGTTTAGTACGACGACTTGCACAGTCATGTCAGGTGCCAGCCTAACCTTTGACGTTTCCGCCAATACAAAGAGTTCCTTGTGCTTCTCACAATTCAGTTTGAGAAAACCTTTCGAAATGATTTGGTCGTTAAGGTGGATGGTGCACGGTCGCAATGCAGGTTGTCCTGGGCATTCTGCACAGAGTCACACTTATGTTTGGACAGAGAACTAGGCTCTGTTTTTATGGTAAGCTTGCTGGCATACAGTAGCGGCTTGTCTGGATGTTTTTCTCTCACTGGAACTTCTGGTTTCTGTTTTGATTCGCAAGAATCAAACAACAATGAGAGCTCGGAAATGTTCTGAACACGCAATTGATATAGGCCTTTTCCTTGACCATACATAATTTAGAGCAGGCTTAGAGATAACCACAAATGAATTTACCGTCCTGTACATATATCACGTCTACTCAACACAGTCTTGATGTCTTCTTGGGACTTGACACATCTTGTATTTCTGATGCAAATTGGGCAAGAATTTTCAACTGTTCGAGTAAACACAGTTTTTCTTCTCGCAAGGTGGATGTTGGCGCTTTTGTGGCTGCTGCAACTTCGCATTAGTGTGGTAGGACGATGAATATAACCTTGTTAGGTGCCAGCCTAACCTCTGACATTTCTATCAATTCTAAGAGTTCCTTGTATTTAGCAGAAGTAACGTTTACATAACCTTTCGAAATCATTTCGTCGTTGAGGTGAATTCTGCATGGTTACAACACAGGTTTTGTCCTGGGTATTCAACAGTCACACTATTGTTTGCACGGAGAACTAGACTGTTTTATAGTAAGCTTGCTGGCATCCAGTAGCGGCTTGTCTGGATGCTTTTCCCTGGCTGGAACTTCTGATGTCTGTCTTGATTCGCAAGAATCAAACAGCCATGAGAGCTCTGAAATGTTCAGAACACGGAATTGATATAGGCTTTTTTCTCGACTATACAAAATTTAGAAGAGGCTGAGAATTAACCAGAAATGATGCACTGTCCTGTACATACATCTCACGCCAACTCAACAGAGTTTTGACGTATTCTAGGAACCTGATTGCTCGTATTTCTGATGCAAACTGGGCAGGTAATTTTTCAGCTGTCTGATAAATGTAGTTTCTTCTGGCAGGGTGGGTATTATCACTTTCTTGGCTGCCACAACTTGACATGAGTTTGGTACGATGACAGAAAGTCCTGTCAGGTGCCGGCCTAACCTTGGACGTTTCTGTCAATGCGAAGAGTTCCTTGTGTTTCAGAGAATTAACGTTCACACAACCTTTCAAAATCACTTGATTATTAAGGTGGATGGTGCATGGTCGCAACACAAGTTTTGTCCTAATCATTTTACATGCTACGCGCGAATGCTCAAAAACACACGCTAAACAAAAAAAATACAGTACGTAAACGGCACCGGGTACAGAGGGAGGAAGTCCTATTCCTCTGGACGCGCACATGCTCATGCCTGGCGGATGGTCTCAGACGAACATCGCTATCGGGATCTAATGTCGAGATAACTGATGCGCGTGATAAAAGGACGGCTGCTGCTAGGCGGGAACTAGCGCCGAAATTAAATAAGACGGACACTAACTCATAGTCTTAACAAATTTCTTTTTGGTCTCAGTCACACTAGAAATAACGCAATAGCATTTGTTTTAGACATTCCCAGTCGTCAATTTAAACTTCGGTGGATTTAATTGCAGATGACCTGAAGGGGGACACTTCCTAAGCACAGCAGTAATGAGACCCTTTTTGGCAATTTAAGAGTTAGCAGAAAGAAAGAAAGAAAGAAAGAAAGAAAGAACCTCTTCCTTTTCGATTTAAATGAGGTATAAAGCTTATAATATTGCATACCAGCATCTTGTAGGTACTGCGGAGGCAGGATAAAGTAGGCGGTAAAAAATTGATTTCCTTGAATTTACAGATGAAACGATTCGCTTCCTTAAGATTAGCAAGTAAAAATCAGTACGCCGGAAATCACTAACATTCCTGGCAGGCTGTGGTGGTCAATGACCTCCTGTCGTTAAAGGTCAGCACTGAATCATTGCTGACTTGATTTATGCAGAAGCCGATGCATACTCCTTCTCTTCTGTGCACACTCCCCTAGGCTAATTCCCTCACTGTAGACCATAGTTAAATGATGCAAAGATCGATATTTGTAACCGTTGAGACTGTTTTCATCCCGGCGTTGTATAGACTTAATTTCTTCCATGTTGTTGAATGACATTCTTGTGCACTACGATGAGTTTTGGTGTGCAGGGTTTTTTCTTTTTTTTTTCACGCATGTCGAATTCTGTTGTGACTCTTTTCGGGAATCGTTCTGAGCTCCCGTGAATGTAGTTTCCAACCACTTTGAATCATAGCCGGGTGCTTCCTCTGGTTCATCTTGCTGTCTCGTCAAATTTGTTTGCCTCTACATCACGGTGTTATACGCTGAATTCGGATTGTTTTATATTGTTAAAAATGCACACTATGAAGTTTTACCTCAAAATCTTTGTCAAAGAAAACCACCCGGCCCCTTTTACCAAAATGTTAAATTGAGGAAACTTCCCGCATAACAATATCGATTGAAGCGTCGGTATGTTGGAAGTAAGGTTCCACTAGAATGGTGAGTAGCAGCTTTCGCCAGTTATGAGATGAAAGTGTACATCACGAACGATGAGAAAAACGTTGGAGACAAATGTGCGCTATCACCACAGGCGATAACATAACGTTTGCGTACAAGTGCTGCAAAGGCGTGGCTGAATTTCATATATATCTGAGCTGTGCACCTGTCATTCCGAAGGTTTAGTGACGCCCCTTCACCGCAATACCAGCGGCAGAATTTACAAGCTCCTGATAGTAGATACGTGCTGCCCCAAAAGTGAAACTAACCTCCGAAAACTTAATCGTGTGACGGAGGCCGCTGCTAAACACGAGAAAAAACGTGACAGTGCAGCATGTAGTTACCTGTGGTGCTTCGCGTACTTAAGGACGCCGCATCGAATTTGGTCTTTACAATTTCATTATGCCCCTGCTCTTCAGCGGCTGTGTGTATGTGGATGTTACGCGAAAAAAAATGAACCCTTGTCTGGAAAAAGGCAGAATTCCCTGAAATGCACGCGCAGTAAAATTGACAGTAGTGCAGTAGTTAGAAAAATCACGTGATTGAATACAGGTATCGAGTGAGCCAAGCAAAATGACCGCAGGAATTTGTGCTTTATAAAAAGATGGCTGAGCATGCACGCCTCAATGATTTAAGGCAACACAGGTGTATGTTACCGACAAACATCAATTTTTACTTTCTCATTTTGCTTGCATAACTATTTTCAACTGCCTAAAATATGTTGATTTGTTTACTTGGCGATGTATTATTATTGCGATATTAAAAAGAAGCTCAAGTAAGACCTTCCAAATAGCGCTCGTTCACGATGTAATATTTCAAGACCCCGATAAAAGTGCATTGCGTATTCAAAAGCGATGCTTGGCCTTTTCCACAATGCTTTCGTGCTCCTTACGATAATTAAAGTACAAAAATTTTACCACCGTTCGCGCCTGAAGGAAATAGTCTCGAATATGTCGCAGGTCACTAGCGCTAGCTAAGTTTGTATGGGCCGCCAGTAGAGCCGCCGCTATCGAATCCAACCATGATCGCGCCTGTTGTGCCCGTGCCCGGCTCCCATTGTCACAAGCCCAGGGGAGGCTTCCCTGTCTACGGGAATGCAAGGCGGCCATTTCCCCTTCGCCCTTTCACGGCCGGTCTCGAGGGAGAGCGCGCTCTCTCTCGAGTCCCGCCCTGGCCTTTCATAGCTCTCTCTCCCTCTCAACGAAAAACCAGTTGGCCAAGATGGATGCCGCGTTGGCGGCAGAGGGACGCTCCCACTATCTGCACGCTGACAGTGTCAGTGTCGTTTCCGCCGGCAGTCCACAGCCCCCCCCCCCCCCTTTTGTTTCTTTCTCCGCTTCCTCCTCGTCCACTTAAATAAGCAACATGCGGCGTTGTTCGTCTCGCTGATCATGGCAGTGCTGCTCATGCAGTCGTCTTTCTCCTTCGGTGACTTTATGCTGATCTGCGATGTTTCTGTTCGTGCTCATTTAGCACGAGAACGAGCACAAGTGCTATATCATCTGAGAAGACACAGTGCAAAAGTCCTCACCGCGGGACATTGGAAACTTCGACAGAACGAGGTTTGGGGAAGGCGAAGAAAATCCGCGTGGGTCCACCACATTGCACCTATATTTCATATTACAGGTAAGCGTCTCTTTGCTACGATGTGTTTTGAATTGTATTCTGAAGAGAGAAATGAATCGTAACGCTGACACCTAACCGCAGACGAAGAAATGGAAAGATGGAGCAGAGAGCTTAGCAGGCTGAACCGGAAACGCCATGAAGAGCCTGATGCGTGGAAGAAGGTACGCAATGGGATGTTTGTCTTTGTTTTCTACTTTTAGTAGCTACGACGACGGGTGAAGTTTCTTAACCCCCCTGTTACCCTAAGCAACCACCTTGATCTTGAGCACTGCCTCTAGCCCCCTAGCATGAAAAGCACAAAGGCGCCAGACTATAGGCACCGTGCAGAACCCAGAGGGCAGCACTCGCGGCGAACAGGCAGCGCCACGAGTGAGTGCCGGAACAGTTTGATAGGGAGACGCACGGCCGGCGCGGCCGCCTGGGCTGGGCGCACGCTTGAAAAAGGCGGCCTGCGCAGCGAAATGGTAGCAGTTTCAGCCTGCTCGAGTGACTTAGAGAAGCAGAAACAATGCGAGAGCCACACGACACAAGACGAAGAGACAGGGACGAGCCCTGGCCGCCCGCTGGGCGTTTATTTCTAGGCTGAAAACACGCGAAACGGAAGACTACAGGAGAAGCACGCACAGTTGGAAAAGGCCGAGCAAAAAGAGGGTGGAAGGGTGGGGGGCGTAAAAAACTCGGTAAAAATGTAGAAAATGCAAAAAACATTTGTGGCGAACGCCCCTCCTCCTAAGTGTGGTACAGCTTCACAAAGGCCAGCTCGAACGCCCCAAGCTGGAGTGGTTGAGAAAAAAAAAAGCTGCGGCGAATCAAGCGGCCGAGAAGGATGGAACGAGTGTGGGAGAAAAATAGGAATAGATGTAGTCGAAAAAGAGAAAAAGCTTAAAAAGAAGCGACAAGCCTCAAAACTTGAGAACACTTGAGTATGCTCAGAACTTGAGCATACTTCTGTGTGTTGCTGTTTGGAATGAAAGTTTGCAAGCGTTTCTGCAAAGTCATTGTTTATCAGGTGCATTACATTACTGCTGCACAATCCTGATAGAATGCTCATCGCCAGATTTGTGCAAGGTTGAAATATATTCCTTTCTGTACCCACTTCTGCCACAGCGATGGGAGGTCTGGCCAGGGTAAAAGCTTTTTTCATGTGCATTTAAATTGCGTTAAATAAACTTGTGAGTTTGCATATTCCAAGCCGTTGATAATGTAACTCCTTTTGGTGCAGAACTAATGTGGAAGCACATGTGCGAAATCTTGCATTAAAGTGATACTTTTCAAGGGGCTTCATGTACCTAAAAGTACTATATCGTTCATGACAAAGCTGCAGTTGTGTGTCCACTTGGACTTTTCACTGACCATTGATGGATTGCTTAGCCAGGACTGGCATGCTGTTGAGAAACTTCCAACACAAGAAAAATCTTTCTCAGCGGGCGAACATACTTGCTGGTTGTTGAAGAATACCTGTCGCACCCGCCAAAGCTAAAATAAAGATGGCGCACAAACCTCTCGATAAAGCCGCATTGTCTAGCACAGCCTAGAACATTCCAGAAATATATGTGAGTGGCTGGAATCTTCGAGACACATTTGGGTGCGTCTTTCATGATAAAGCATGAAGAAACAGAAAACATGGAATTGATCTGTGTGCTACAATTACACTGTCAGCTACTGTCACAAATCCAGATCTGAATAGTATGTGGTAGTATTAAGTACTGGAAATCCGGGGTCTAGTATTGCAAAAATTTTAAATTAGGTGATGACACTGGTGCCATGCCACACTTTGTTTAATCGAAAGGCCAGCCTGGTGCTGCTCTTCATTGCACGGTTGCAAGCTGTGTTCCTTTTGATCCTGTACTTTTGGATGGCTCCTTCTCTCATACCTCTTCATTCCACTGCTTGTGCAGAGTCACCTTGAATGGTAGTACTGACAGGTACCCGCTACTGCTGCAACAGATCTGTGCATGAAATTTGGTCTGGGTATTCTAAAAAACCATTAGACTGGAGACTTAAGAATGAGGCATTGCTATCAGATGGTTGCATGCCACTCTGTCTGCTGGGCCTCCATGTGTTCTATAAATTATCTTGTCGTCAAGATTTATGGCTGCTACCACCATCTATGGAGAAAGGTTTTTCTTTTTGCTGCAGAAACAAGCTGCCTTTATAGAGACAAGTGCACTCCTAAAAAAGAAAAGTTTTATAGTGTTCAATACAATATAGGTGAGTTCACTGCATCATTTTTCACATAGCCTACTGTAGTTGCTGCATGCCATTTCTTGACCATAATGTCAGGTCTAAAAAGGTCAAGACACTTAAGTGTCTGCTAACATGCCATTTTATTTTTTCAATCAGGATTATAGCCCCCCGATTATGGCAAAAAAACATGGAATGTGTGCTGAGCTCTGTTAAGCTGCACACAGACTGAATGGCATTTTGCATACATCGCTTTCTGCATTCATATCATTGATCTTTGGGGCAGGAGAGAGCTCCTTCTATCTCTTGGTTGTAAACCACATTAATATAGGTAAATACTCGTACAAAGAAGTGATTATGCTTACTTTCTCACTAACCCTCAATCCCACATAACTAGTTTTTGGTGAACCCAAAGCACATTACTTTTTGAAGAGTTTCATTCCACAATATCCGGAAGGACGGTAGTAAAGTCAGTTGATAAATGCAAGTCCCACGTTCTACCACAGTACACGGCCATCACACTTATTTTTTGCCTGCACAGATGAAGAAATCGGGCAGGATGCAATAGTGAAATTGTACCTCTGCTTGAACGTGTGCTCCGATCCAAATCGGCCGATGTAGAACTTGTATGTACTATGCTGTGTAAGAAGCGGAAGTACTGGCAGGTTGTTCTCTCACCCCCGTGATAGGAACCACCAACCGTGGTGCAGAGCTGCTTGTCATTCTGTGCAACCCATGTACAATCAGTTAACCCCTACTCAAGACTCAAACTTATTTTTTTTTCTCGGGCAGAGATTGTGGTGTGTGTTCGCCGAGCTGCCCTTGCCCGAGCATATCCCATAAAAGTGCTCCGACCATGGTATTCTTGCTTACTTATAAACTTATGCTAGAATTTAAGAGCATGTAAAATGTGCACCTGCATAATTACGAAACATCTTTAATGCTTTGTTAGCCCTCATACAATTTCACTTTCACATTTTGCCTTGGCCCCCCACCGTGAAACAAACCTATTTTCATTGGACACATTGGACGGCCAATCTCAATTTTACTGGGTGCTCTTGAGCACCGATTTGTTTGTTCAATATCTAAATATATACTGCCTTATGCATGTGCCCTCTTTTCTCTCGTAATGCGCAATAACAAAAAAAAGGCAGCAGTGTGGTCCAGAACCATACACACACATTTATGCTTTGTGCATACTTACACTGAATGGCCTTTTAGTGCTTTAGTTGCCTCATTGCCTTCGGCTCCTCACAGTGCTTGGAGTAACCCTTTCCAAAATCCCTTTGTCAGTTCTGTTTCCATAATGGTGGCTAACTGATGAGCCGTAACAATCTGAAAAAAGTGAAAACACCCTGACTCTAAACTCTGAACTAAAAGTGCTGAACACAGTTGTGAATTTGCCTTAAACTTCCACTCACAAAAATTCTGCACAACAAGTTAGTGTGCCAAGAATGAGTCATCACTATGCAATTTGTGGCATTTAATGAACTGAAGGAAGACATAGGCTGAGAGAGAAGCTGTAATGAATGGCCCCACATTATTTTGGACCACGTGAGGCTCTTTATAGCTGAAAAATATTCTCGTGCAGTCTTCTGTCTCGCTGCCTTTTAAAGGGTGCCGCCACGACAAGAACCTGATTCTACAATGAAATGAGTGGCCAAATATGCCCAACCCTATTGCCAAAACCAGCGTCTCCAGTGTGAAACTAGTCGCGCTGGTTTTGCACTGGATCTGCTGGGCACGCTGGAGGTCTGCAATATTCACTGGAGCAGTAACGGGAAGACACTGGCTGCACTGGTGCGATGGAAGAAAAACGCTGGGATTAGCCTTTTGACGCTGGGTGTGTCGCTGGCATCCGCGATGCACTGGCAGAAGCGCTGTATGTGCTCTGGGGAAGCACTGGTCCCAGTGCCCCAGTATAGGCGGTGCGGCCTGCGGCGTGAGCCGGAGTAGCATCTCTCAGGCGCCAACAAGGCGTACTTTCAATCGACCATGGGGGGCATATGAAAAATATGGTTCAAGCAAGCGCTTTTTGCTGCGAAGTCGTTGTGCATTTGTAAGAAAACAAAGGCAGTATCTTTTTTTCTAGAGTTTCCATGTTTCCATAGGTCGTTTCGAGGTTTTCGAGAGAGACAACGACTGCCGCGCCTCGATCTCATGACACACTGGCGATTAACGCACAACTAAAGCTCGAATTGAATAATGTGGGCTACCATGCATAACCAACTCACAGCTGATCTTAAGGGCACTCTAACACAATGATTACTGCCAAAATGTTCAATGCGGGCTCAATCGCAGGCGAGCGTAGCCTGCACCATGGCCCAGTATAAAAAGCAGAAAGAAAAACTAAAACCAGGAAGAGAGTAGTTTACCGAGCGATGGGCCCATGAGAGAAAAAGCAACAACATACAGCGCTTGTAATGCATAATATTTGGTGTGTTTCTCAAGGTTTTGCACTCCTTCTTACTCTGCGTATCAAGCAGCCGAGCCCTCGGTCATCGCAACGCTTCCCGCAATGTTTACATACAAATGAGGTTTAGTTACACGCAATTAGGGTCATCGCTGCGGCGCTTGCCGGTATTGAAGCTCGGTCGCACTTTTTTCCTTGAAGGCTTCTACTAAAGCTCCGTGTTCAGCGAAAATTACGCCCATGGTAGCAGAGCATCACCCAAGAGCTGGCGTTGGTAAATGTGCCAGTGATGTCAAACTCCACATGTTAAAATGATTCCAGTGCACAAAATAGCACGCATAGGCACCCACAACATTAGTTGCAAGTCGTGAGAGCAGACAGCAAGCTAAAATGATCAAGAAGTTGCAATCGTTAGAGCGGTAGCAATGGCCTGTAGACTGCGAAACATGAAGTCCCAACTTTATAAATGCGGTTCATGACATAAAATGCAGAAATATTTCAAGAACAACCAGTTCCGGGCGTGGACGAGTGGTTAGCGTGCTGAGCTAGTGATTGACATATACCTAGGGACGTAGTTCGAGGCGCGCTTGGTGCAGTGATTTTTTTCTTTCTTTTTTACTTTTTTTAGGTTTTTTATGTACCTAACTTGTTTCGTTACTTTTTAATTTTTATCCCACGCCTTTTTTCTCCGGGCGAACAGTGCCGCCAGTGCGGAGCGTCCCAGTAGGCCGCATCCCAGAGCGCCCAGTTTCCAGCGTCACACTGGGACCATAATCAGGTATGGCGCTGGAGCGCTGGCACCCAGTGGCACTTGCTTTTGCAATAGGGAAGGCAGTGAGCTCGCAAGGTCAGTGCATCTATGTGAGAATCTAGCTTCACTGGTAGCTAAAAAACAATGTGCAGCAGCTAGCCAAAGCCACCCAGTAATCCAAACCTAGTGCACTGTATTCTGAGCTCTGAACATTCAGAAAAATACAATGGGCCCTTACCCTGCCAGCACACACATTTCACCGTGTCGAGATCAGGTTTCTGCTTTGTCATAACTATCTGAAGAGGCGTGAAACAGCAGAAAAGATCTTGAGCGACGCGCACTCCCACAATCATGAAGTATGCGCCTGCAGCATTTGACTGTTGCAACAAAGCCAGGCTCTTCCACCCCGCCTTTCAATTCTCGTGACTTGTGGTTCGTGCTACGATGAAGGCTCAGTGAAGGTAGGTGTACGGTGTCTGAGCTCGGCTGATACCGGTGATGTCCCAGTGCGAACGTGTCCAGCCTGTGTGAAGTCACGGCTAAGCCGACAAAGAAGGAATAAGCGAGACAGAGGTAATCGTGTACAGTCTGTGCCAGAAGTCAGCGGGCCATGATACACGCAAACGATGGTCACCGCCGGGCCATGTGGTCGTGTAACTAAGGCACAAGTCGCTGGTGTTTCAGAGCTCTTTCGACTGAAGAGAACAGTATCCCCCCTCCCTTCCTCTGGTTACTTTGTCTGAATATGATGGTCCACCACCTGCTATCTAAGCTTTTACAGCAACTTCAGCAAACGGTGTCTGCACAGAAGGTGCTCTTTGTAAGTCAAACTTGTCAGTGAGAAGGAAGGGTAGGCCAATCAAGATGACCTAATGACTGTGTTTGCACATAATCAGTCCAGAATCCCTACAGTTTTCTGAAGTGAAAAGCTGAAAGTATCGACATCGAAATAAATATCAAATATTGGTACAGACAAATGGAGCTTGTTACTCAGCGTAGATAGAAACAGTCCCAGGCCAACTGACAGAAGGGTATGTGAGTATTCGTATATCTCGACAGGAGTACAAACGGGCTGAACTTAATTTCCAACTATTGCATGTTTTGATGTGGCACATGCTTGTCAAAGCATGCTCTGCTCATAAACGCTCCTTCACTGGTAAGAAGGTTCGAGTTCTGATGGGCATACACGTGAGTAATTTGAAATAAATATTACGTGGGGCACTGTCTTCACCCCTTTATTGCAGAATAATAACAAGAGTTTATAATAAAAAAAACAAGGTCACAAAACCTGACAGAAATCTCGTGGCCACCTGCAGAAAGTGAATGAATGTGGACTTTAAAACCCGGGTGTTGGAAATTTACGGAGCTCTCTACTACGGTGTCTAATTGTATGAAGCACTTCGTGGTGTTAAAGCCCATAATTTAGACCAACCATAGTTGTGTTTTCGAAGCTGGAAACTTTTGGCAAATGTGTGTCAAGCAGTGGCAAATGTATGTAAGCAATACATTTAGCACACATCAAACATGTTCAAATCTTAAAATGATGAAGCAAACAAGCACCATTTGGTAAAGATGACATTTTCATCAAAGCAATTTTATTTGTGTATTCTACATATTGTGAGGTCCCACAGCCTCTCTTAGCATTTCAATATGAGTGCTTTTTTTATATTATTCATGCTTTGCTCAAGGAGTGTGAGGGTGGATAGGTGAGCTGGCTGTGGGGGCATGGCTTGCAGGGCTGTAAAGCACGTCGAGGGGGTTGTGCCACAACTATAGTGCCATCAGGATATTCTCATGATGATTGCCTGTATTCATTATTTGGTTTTCTAATAAAATGAGCTTCTTTAACACTACTCACACGAGAATTTTGTGATACATATTGGCGAGCGTGGTTATGAATGTACATGCATAGGGTTGTCCACTCTTGGGGTGAACGTGTGAGGTAGTCACTCTTTTCGAAGCACTGCTGAAGTGCTACTCAATAGAAAATATCAGACCATGAAATGTGAGTGTGTCCAGGGAATGAGCTTAGTAGTAGCGATCGCTTCTCGAACTTCTGAAAACCAGTCCAATCTCCAATGAATTGGCTCCTGGGTTTCGTGTCTATTGTGGCAATATAATGACACTCATATTGTGACACTCACTCTCGGCATGCTTCTCCTTTTTATTGCTGTCCTAAGTGAGGGTTTACGGGTGCCTGTGCAAAACCGTTGCTTTGTAGTTGCAACTCGTCCCTAGCTTCGCAACCACCAAGGAATGTTGTTCGCCAGATTCATGCACAACAAATATATTCTATGCTGAAGCCAACTTCTGCCATAGTGGCAGGCCATGCCACCCTGTTAAAAATGTGCACCTTGACCGCACCAGAGTTAATATTCTAAGCTGCCGTAAGGTGTTTTGCTACCGGCATGCTGGTGACACGAAAATTATGTGCTACGTCATGAATAATAGTTCTCAGCCCCTTCCTCGAGAAGCTTCAGCTCTCTGGCCTAGAAAATTTCAACTAGGTGATATCCTTGACAAGGCACTTCATCTGCTTGAAAACCCTATGTCGTTCACGACGAAGCTGCAGTTCTGGGTCCACTTCCTGGACTTTACAGTGCCTGTCGATTGATCGCTGCATCGGAAATGACACGCCGTCGAGAAACTTTAAAATGGGGAAAAAAACCCTGTTTCCCAATTAGGCCTCATCAGCTGCCTCACCACAATTTGTAGTGAGCCTGTTTTCCTTCTCGTGGCCATATGCATGTGCACTGTTTGCTGAAGAATGTTTCTAGTTTCTACATAAAGTGAACAATCATTGCTCGCAATGTCACATAGCGGGGAAATGAAAGGACCTCTCTGCCTGGTGAGGAACTAAAAACCACTATGAACCAAACAGCCCTGCAACATTTCGGATAACATAGATCATTTTTTCCTAGTGAATTCCAGCATATGAAAACCTATTCCATCTCTTTCAACTTTTAACAAAATAACAGTAAACAAACTGGGGGCTTCCCAAGCATGGAGATGCCAAGAAATACATGCACACCATGCTCATCGGGAAAAACTTACATTACGAGTCACTGAATTTCAGTTTAAACTTTCCACACAGGAACAGCTCTGCTGAAAAGGCACTATACTTGCTCAGTTCATGCCAAACACCTCAGTCTTCTTAGTGCTATTAGTAAAGATGGCATATTTAAATGTGCAGAATATTTCTGTCAATGAACAGCGATATGTGCTCTGAAACTGCACGTGGAAATGAATTCTTGCGCACCCAGTTGTAAGCACTAGCTGGTAGAGTAAACGGGCTGTTTTGATATGAACACACTTACCTGAATCAAGTAGACTCTCACCAGCTTGTACGGCGCAGCCGTAACAAAATCGTGCGGTAAAGACAGCGTTAATATATTGCCATGCTGTGCATTTTTTGGCATATTTTATTCCTGCAATCGCCACTACTGAAGTCATGCTCACAAATTACACTGCTTAAGGTGGTCCCTTGATATTGACATTGAAATGCTTTGTGATGTTAATGAGGAAGGACATGAAAAGGAAGCTGCCAATGAGGGGGTTGCCAGTGAGGCTGCCGGCGAACTTGTCAAATTTTGTTCCATGCTGTCACTGCAAAAACGCAACAATAACCACAACGTCAACACGTAGCGCATGAGGCATTGAAGTTGAAACGGTACTCATGCTTAATAAACAGTGTGCAAAAGCTCAGAACCAATCAATTTCGAAGCTTAGTAAGGCATTTTTTAGATAACAAATTACGCCAATAAAAGATGAAGTTAGAGCACACCACCAAACACCACATAGCGAAAGCATCTCTTGCACAATGCACTGAGCAGTCACTGAAATCACCTTTGCTCTTCTGTGTTCGAAAATTGCACGTTTGCGCAATAAGGGACTGAGCAGGGATGGATTTCTGACATTCAAGTGCAATTAAGCCACCTATTCAGTCGGGAGAATGCTTTTTCAATTTTCTTGTCGTGAGACAATGGTCAGTACGTGTGAAATACTCATACGAGAAAATGCATTTCAGCATTTTTTAGAGAAGCTTAAATTTCCTCAGGCCTAACTTCATTATCAGCTGCAACACCTTGCTAACCCCCATCTCAAGGAACACTGCCAAATAACACTGATGAACAGACAACAGAAAAAAAAGCAGGAGGGTAATTACAACAGTAATTAGCACCATGTTTTAAGTAGAAGCTTATGTTGTATGATACTGTGTGTACTGTAGTAAAGTATTCAACAGCGAGCATAAGGTGACTGGACATGCATTCGCAGTGATCTGAGATAAAGGCTATTTGTTTATTTGGTGTTTAATTTCCCTGGGAAGGCAAGCATAGCAAGGGAGGGAGAAACTCGGGCAGGCAGACGAGATAAGGACGTTTGCAGGGATTGTGGGTTATTGAGTGATGATGGCCAATTTTGAATGCCACAAGAAATAGGATTCGGGAACCTCTGAACATGTCTACCTTTTACACAGTATTATTCCTGCACAAAAGACACTCTGCAGAGCCATTCAAAACTATCAAAGGGGAAATTCCCACAGCAGTAAATAGCATGAAAAAAACTCTTTTCAGTGAAACAACATAAAAGACACTGGAGAAAGAATTAAAATTGGTTTCTGATTAGCCTAAAGCTAACATGATAATTAATTTATGGGTAAATATGCTGTAGATGCAGCTGAAGTTCAAGACTGCAAGAGCAAAAAATAAATGACAGAATATACATAAACTGTGATCACACTGCAAAATGGAAATGAGCGGGAGCCATAAGAGGCAAACAATCAACAGCAATCGATACACCTCCATTTCAAATGGTATGCTCATTACTGCCTCTTAGCTTATACCTGTGCACATCCACTCATGCTGCTTACGGTCGGACTGTGTTGTGATGCGCTCAATGCAGTGTTAACCATGCATTGATACCAGACAGTTGGCTGAGGAAGACACAAAAAGGGGACCACGCAACTCGGCGATGTGCATTTTGAGCATATGCGCCGAAGATGGCACTGTGTGGTACTGGGTGCATGCAAGACTCGGTTGCCGTAGTGGCCCTCACACTCACGCACATACACTCTCAAACACCTGTTGGCATGAACACTGAAGAGTCTCATACTGAGAGTTCGCAAGAATGGAAACCGCTCCAATTCAGTTTCCTACACTGGTAGAGGACAAACATATCAATGTCAGACCCCACTGGCCACATTTGTCACCACTCAAGATTTGGACAGAAACACAGAATCAGGAAGACATTCAACCACAAGATGGAAGCAAACATGCTCTGGACAAGATTCACAAAACAAGGGCACAAAATCAAGAGGCTTTATGAGAAGAAAGATAAGGGTACGTCATTAAAAAATTTTCAGTTGGCAAAAGGTTGCCCACAAACACAGATTCAGCTATAGCACAGTCAAGTGTACACATGTGTTACATGTATGATATTTATAATATCCAAAGTTCTCCAACCGAATTTCTCATTATCATTTTCCGAAACGGACAGAAAGTCGCGGACAGCAAAGGGGTTTTATTAACTAGCAGCAGCATTGTACACATACACACGCATGCTCACACGTTGAAAATTCCCCGGGGGGGCCGCATTGGGGCTGCAGAGATGCTACTGGCTTATTGCAGCGAGGAGGATTCGTACTTGATTAGCCAACGGCAGCACTTCACTATACATGTTATTGCTGGAGGTATGCTTGTGCAGCTTCAGGTAATGCTTTTGTTGCAAAAAAGTTGACAAAAAAGAAATCAAAATGCACGGTCCCTCTAATTGATCTAGCTCATTCACCTCCACTGCCTCATGGGGCGCAGGAGAAAATCGAAAAGGAAAAAAAGAACAGGGAAAGATGCACGTGTTGCATATTTATATGCATAAGTGTCTTTTTTTACTCATATCTAACAGCATGACTCCCATTTTTACTGGATTCATGTGTGGCCAATCCTCTCAGTGGGTACGTGCCATTATCTGAGAGCACAATAAAACGCGTGTCGCAGCAGCAGTTGTTCACCACCGAGGCGCGGTGCTGATTGAAATGATGATTTTGCCCTATAAAAGCTAACAAGACGACAATCAATGTAATCCGCTTTGAGACATGAACACCAGGTGCATATTACATATTGTCATAGAAATTTGTTATCTGCAAAAATTAAGTTCTAAGTTTAAGGGGCCCGAACATGAAAAGCTATTTACTAAAGCAGAAATGCACATGAGCAAGGGTATTCATCTGTCCCCTCCACAATACAAATATTTTTAAACGAGCTTGAGGGAATTCAACATTCCCCTAGCTTGCATGACACGGTGAACACCCTATCTCTCTCTTATCTTTCTCCTTCCCCTGAGCTGTGGTGGAGAGGGGGCATGCAAGCGAACTGGCGTAGCATGCTGAGCGGCCCCTCCTCCCTCTCGTCATCTCAGCAAACAGCATCTGCATCCAGGGAGGCGATGCCGTGAAGCCGGAGCACGCGGATGCTGCTATGACTGAGCAGGAAAATTGGGCACTCCCAATTAACAGCTTGGCCCGCATGCTGTGCTTCGGTGTTTTGTTCTTCCCTGCCACAGATGTGGCCTAAGCTAACAGTGAGGCGTAACCGAGTCCCGTGAGAACCCCCACAAGCATCAGTAATGTCAAACAAATCAGTGATAAAAATGACACTCCTCTCCCCTTTGACGCTTAGGAATGCCTATGTATAAAGGCGAAAACTTCTGCAGTTCCTTGATCTCAGAATTGTGCATAACAGTCCATGCAGGTGTTCGCAGTTTGTTGATCTCAGAATTGTGCATAACAGCCAATGCAGGTGCTGGCAGATGAGCCTGCCACTACACATCTATCTTCCTTGTCTGTAGGGCTCGTCCCATCTTGTGTGGTTTGACCAGGAAACACTGATCTCAGCTAAGCATGACAGACAGTACACTCTGAGCAGGTGCCAGCAGAGGGGTTTGCATGCACATGCCGTCATCATTTTTAGCTAGAAGCATGCACTGTTGTGATTACCGGTGAGAGGCCTCCTCTGTGATGGTTGGCATGCATTATCAACATAAGCTCAGAGATAGATCAAGAGATTGCTGCGAAGTTGGAACCGGATTGCACAGCTGACCATGAATTTCTTTTTTGGGTGTCTTAGGAATTAAGATTAGCAAGTTTTTTCAAATCTTTTTTTGAAATTTTTTGCATTCATTGTTTCGAAAGGAAATGTGAATACATAGCATGCACACATATTTTATATTTTGTATGCATTGTCCGAGCCAGAATCCATGGAGCAGAACATTAGCAAAGCTATAATTTTCCATCCGAGCCACAATTCATGGTGCAGAACATTTGCAAAGCAATACTACTGTAGCGGTGGTGAAATTAATGCAGCTATTTGTCATACACGATCATTGGCAAATGCACATGCAGCTGACCACCATGAATGTATTCGATTTACATTTTGTGTACAGGAATCTCGTATGGAACAGGGCATATGAGCAGCTATTCTACAGAGGAAGCGGAGGAGCAGTACCAAATTTGTTTTTCTGATGCAACAAGTACTTCGTCAACTGTTTATGCAAAGTATCCAATCCGTGTTGCTCGGACGTACTTACCGGTAGGACCGTAAGATCATGGTTACGACGTGTCACATCCTAACGGCATACCAAGGCTTGAACAATGACATGTTTCACTTCGCTGAGTTCAGAAAGTAGACGGACGTGAGGCTAGTTCTGCGCTATATTCACGGCCAACCTCCGAAAAAATATGTCCACTTTTTCCGAGCCCTCGCTTTTTAACTGTACAGTGCGCAGTATGGTGCTCAACTTTACTGTGTCCACCAGGCATTCTATTTCTTAATCTCGAATGCACATCACAGCCACAAATATCTCATCGAGGCTTGTGTTCTCCTGAAAAGATCACACAACAGTTTCCCACGGACAGTGTGGGATGTCGCCTGCTTCTTCGTTCTGTGTCGCGGTCAGGTGTAGTTTCCGAAGCGAGGTTGCCGCTTTGACACATAGACCCAGAGCTGAGGCTATCGAATTGTCAAGGTCAAAAGCTGGAATCTCCCAAGTCGAGCTTGTGATGTGGTGCAGTAATGGCACACACTAAAAAGCCTGGCAGATGACACCTTTGGTACCCTGCTTTTAAAGCCCGCGAACCTCTGAAAATGCTCGACACTCCATCTTGCTGTGCCAATCTCTAAGAAAGCATTCCATCTTAAAGCCTACCTTGTCTTTGGCACCACCTTCGTGCAGCAAGCTAAATAGTTTCAGTAGCTAACGATTATCCTCAGGGACTATTTTTGAAGTCACTATGGTGGCGTTGTTTTCCTCACCACGGCTACAAAAAGCATTTTCCTCTATGCCATTGACAACATATGAAAATCAAGCGATATTTCCTCTATCATCTCGCTCTGCACGGAGGCTTCGAGCCACAAGATGTTGACCTGGGTGGCTCAAAAATACTCCACATTCCTAATACAATCATGCTAAGTGAAAGAAGAGCAGTATTCTACGTAAATATCTTGGCTATAACTGACGTGGTATGTCGGTCAATGATAATGTCTACGAGCTTAGCGTCAGAGATCATTCTGCTCTGTGACAGTCCTTCCAATGTCAACAGCCACTACTTGCGCTGATAAACCTTCGCTAACCCGGGTGACACGTGTAATATGTGGTGCTCTTCTTCAGATACTCGGCGAACTCAGAGTGGCTCAGAAATGAAACCTTGGCCTTGTAGTGTTCGCTCACTGACCGCTCCTTCAGGGCTGTGTTTTGTTGCAGCGCTGCCAAAAATTCAAGCGCTTCCGGTTCGGACATTTGTGGAATCTTGAGCATGGTCAGGAACGTCGTCATTCATAGAACACTGGTGAGTGTGAGAAAGAACACGGAACACGGGTGGAGCTGAGTAGAGATACTCGAGTCGATCGAGGTGGCACCATGACTTGATCCATGCGCAAATGTTTTTGTACCCATCCTTACCGACAAGCGAGATCTTGAGTCTGCACCGACTCGTTCTCACTGAAGGCATCGCAGAACAGATCGTCATATGGGTGGAACAACTTGTAGCACACAACCCAGTAAAGGAGTTCAATGCTCTCTATGTATTGGTGGTTTTTCAAAAGGCAGCTGAGAAGACAGCCTTGTGGCAGTCCATAAAGTGTCGTACAGAGGGGTGATGACTACGGCCATCACTGAGGCTTACCAGTGACAGTTGGCCCTTCATTTTAGAGCACTTTCGAAGCTCGTAGTGAATGCAGTATAACATCTCATTCCACACTGGAAGGTGGTGGATGATCTGACAAGTTCGATCCTCATTCCCCGTGCAGGGGAGCTCGATGTCGATAGGAGACACTGTGTACCAGATCGTGGTGCAGCGTACATAGGGCAGCCAAGTTGGAGGCCCCATTGTATTTGATGAGGATTCAGGGCTAGCCATCCAGGTACTGCGTAACGGGTTAGGTGATATCTGTGAGCAGAATTTAGGGAGAATGACTATCTCTCGTAGTGCAACAATCTAGAATGAGACCAAAGCTTAGGCACTATAGCGGTGCTCAGAAATTCCTTCTTCAGGTCTAATTCGCAAGTAAAAAAAAACAGTTGTGTCTGAGGAATACAGTGCGCGCTTTTACTTACTGCACGAAATATTTGCACGTGAAGAGCAGGATTGCTCTCCCTTCATTGTCATACCAAGTTTACTGATGCATTGCAAATGTGCGCATGCTCACGATTCATGTCACGTTATAAGTGTTACTTTCGTGAAGTTAGCTACGGTTGTTACAGGACAGGTGTCTGTGCTCTACCCCTTGAAATGACCCTGCTGTCTCATCTTTGAGCCAATTATCCTCATACACTCCATCTCATCCATCCGCTTTGCTTTTTACTGGATCCTGTTGCATTGTTATATGCTGCATTTTTCATCCATTTTTTGTTAGCAACGAGCGTGCATCATTCAAACATGGCACCACATTAGTATACGCATGGTGGCAGCAAATGCATATGCGAGTTCGTGATTCCGTTCTGCAGGTGCAGACTCCCCCACATTACCTCCGCCATTCATTGCCATGTGAAAAGCGAGTGATAATTTCTGCATGATTATATTCTACAGGAAATGTTCAAGCTACCCAGTGTTCATGTTCTACAGCCACAAAGTATCAACAATTATCAAGAAGAGAAGTTTAGTCTCAGCATGCACATGGGAATTCAGAAGGGTGGAAATCTGTGTGAAACGTTTCTCGTCATCCGTGCGTTATTTGTCTTGTAATTGACAGGAACGCGTGGCTTCCAAATCTTTCCAGTGACTAAAGATTTAAGGTTTTCAGTCCTATCTTCACTGCACACAACAGTCATTTTTTTGCTTTTTTGCCTCCTTTACATCTCCACCATTCGTGCTGATGTTTCTCGGACTGAAGTTTGACACACAATCCAGCTTCACCTTTATTGAAGGTGTCTTGTGGTTGGTACTATGAAATTGCCACCGGTGAAGCCAGAAATCAGGTGGAGACCTCACTTTCATCGGTAGACTGCTTTGCCTTAAGTGGTCTTGTACAACAGCTGATGCCATGTTTTCAACAGCGGATGCACCTGATTCCTTGAAATCACTGATGCCCAAAGAGAGTGCAATGTTATCCACCTTCTTGTGAATGACAGTGTCGTAAATGTTCCCGCCCAGCATCAGTACTTCCATCAAACATGCCAAGAGGATCTCTTTTCTTTTGACATGGAGCGGGCCAATTGTTTCACTCTGGCGCTGATGTCTTGGACGTTGTTCTGAATTTAATTTTGCTTACCTAGGATTGTGTTCAGGGTGGAGACAGGGAAACAAAGTTTGTGTTCCACGTCCACAAGTTTCTTCCAGATCTTTGTTGACTTTTGAAAGGATGCCGAGTTTATCTTTTAGAGAGAACATTTTCCACTTCCTACTCATGATGAAACATGTCGCCAAACCTCAAGAACTGCAAGTACAAACGATCTGAATGCATGGAAAAAAACAACACAAATGACACCAACAATATTGACCTGCCTACACCACATACCTCGCCATGAATGCATTCACGTTGTTCTAGGGTCCTTATTTGGTTTTGGGATAAACTGCAGAAAAATTAATAATGATCATTATGATTATCGCACAGTCTGAATGAGCTATTAGTGGCCACCACACTGCTGCAGAACAGAACTCTAGAAGGTAATAAATCTGAGATTTCACTTTCAGCTGAAAGTATTATTGAATCTTGATGCCTCTTGGTACGGAAGTCTGAACTACAGTGCTTCTTTACAGGTCAGTGATGATTTTTCCTGCAAAAGTTGTCCAAGACCGGATCATATACGGTTGTGCCTCATTACTAAGACCCTCATTAATATGGACGACTTGAATTATGGACAGTATTTCTGGAGACGAAAGTTTTTCATTTCTTTTGTGCCTTGTTAATATGGACAATCGCTGTCCGGACAATAGACATAGAAAAACTACACAGTTTGTTGGGGCCCATGTATTTTTGCCGCGTTAATCTGGACAGAGATGGGAACAAATGCTCTGCCTGCACTTCTAGTGCATGTCATCAGAGGAACGCAATTATGAAGGGCAAATGGCTAAGTAATGCTCGTTTTATTCCGTAGTTTTTGTTTACATTGTGAATTTTTCTAGCTGATGGACTAACCCTTTCATTGCATCAATGGCTGTGGAGAAAACGCTCAGCAGCTTGTGCAAAATTTGTGTATTGTGAGCAGTTATAATAGAAGTTCGGTTATATTTAAATGAGACGTCAATAAATGCCATAAGATGCATTGGGTTGAGCATCATTATTATAAGCACAATGATGACTGGGATAACGGACTTATAGTTCACCAACTTGCGACTGATTTCAGCTTCTCTGGCTTCTGCAATGCACAAAAGTGGACCATAACTATAGCCTGTTTGTTTTTAATAATTTTTCTTCATGATTCATTATTATGGACGATTTACTTTATGGACAGGTTTGGTCGGGAACCAAGATATGCATAATAATGAGGATTCTACTTCATGCATTAACTCCTTGAACAATCGGCGTTCAACAAAGTCGTCTGACAGCAGGTCGAGTTTCAGCATCCAAGCAATCCTCGTCCGGATTTCTCGGTTTTGTTGCTGCGACAACTCCTTGGCCCTATCAAACTTACATTTCATTGAAGGCTGCAATGCACTGCCGAAATTTGTTTGCTTATAGCTTTCCACCAGAAATGTATTGTGCAAAGAGTAATGTTTGCTCCTTAGGCAGTTTTCCAGCAGTTTCATTGTCATGTTGCAGCTGCTCACGTTCCAAAGACACAATCTTACTGTTCATCGCAAACTCTTCGTACCGGATTATGTATGTGGTATCGAAATTCTTCTCACAGGCATGCACATTTGGGGAATCAAATGAGGAGCCAGCTACTTATTTTCTGGGAATGGAACATTGAGACAGTTAATTTTGCGGGCTTCACCCAGAAACGAAGTGTTCATCACGGGTACACTGTCGCAGGGGAGATTCCAAAGGGGCGAACAAGGTCAAGGGGCAGCTTGACGTTGGCTGATTTATAACCGTTGCGCAGGCGGCCGCCTTTCAGAAGTGATGCCAGAACACATGGCAGCAGGCAGCGCTGCTGGTTCTGTCCGTCCCAATTCTCAGAAAAGGCTCGCTTCGACCATGCTGCGAGGAAGGCAAGACAGAGCAGTTAGAAAGCACAGTGTAAGCGCAGTGGTTGTGGGTTCAGCGCTAACAGCTATGTCTCGGTTTGAGTGGAGAGGGAGCAGAGGCCATAAATCCCAAAACGCGGCAGAACACGAGCCTGGGAGAATGCACTGCAGAGGCACCCGCGTTTGACACGTCCTCTCGGGAAGACGCCTGGACGTCCCTTTGAATCCGCCTCCTGCGCGCAACCGACCAAGAGCAGAGATCGGAATGTTTGGGCCTGAGGTTTGCGTGTGTGTGTTTATATGTGTGTTTTTGGAAGTGTAACTGTTGACGCCGTTTGTCTGCGACTGCTTGGCACCTCTTGCATGAATTGAGGGAAGACTTCGGGAGAGTGTAAATCGCAGATGTGTGTGTTTGCATGTGCAACCACTCGCTGCTGAGTGCATGCGTTGTGTTTGTTTTACTTGACATGCGTAGGCGAGAGGTATATGTGGCACAGTGATTGACCAGCTCATTTTGAAACACTGCATGTTATTGGCCACGGAGTGACTAGTCGTTGATCGGTCAACGACTAGACTCGAATTTTGGTAATGCTAAGGAGCGAGCGTTGAGGAAAGTTGGGCCGAGAGGAGAGTTGGGCTGAGACGAGAGTCAAGGGCTGACGGGTGTTTCGAGGAGGGAGGCTAGGCTGATGGAGGTCTCAAGGGACTCTGGCCTAAAGTGTAGCAGAAGGCCAAGGCCTGATTCTGCTAACCTCTGACCTCTGATCGTCCACCCATTTGCAGTTAGCCCTCCATGTTTGATGTCGTATCTTACGACGTTATTGTGCATAAGTTGTAAAAAAAATCTAAATAAATGTGTACAGTCTGAGAAGGGAAGTTCTCATCTCCGCACCACAATGTGTTGCTGCGCCACGGACGCAGCGGAGGTCACTAACACCACTCTGTATGAGCGAAGGCAGAAGAAGCAGCAAAAAATACCTGCTGTATACGCGATGCGCAAAACGCCGACAACGCCGCATGTCGCCAAAGCTGCAAAACATATGTGGGCTCTGTCGGGCACTGTTGTTGTTGTTGTTGTTGTTGTTGTCCAAATAACTTATGGCACATACCCACAGAGGGAACTGTTCGTGTCAGCGTCTATGCGCGCACGTCGTTTTTTCGTCTTTGATCGCGGCATAACAGATATAACACCGCTGTCGACCTTTAGCAATGTCCGGGAAGAATTGCTGCGTCGATGGTTTTTTTGAAAACATATAAAACCTTGCCAGGAACATGTTTGTATAGACAAGCGTCAGCCCATGATGTCAGTGGATATGCGGCGGCGCTGGTGACACCAGTGACTTTCATGGTGTAGGCAAGAGCGCGGGCCGTCTGCATTGGATGCGCAGTGCTTGCCGTGTTTTCAGGCATTACTCCCAATATTTCTGCAAGCTGTGGTGCGGTTGATTGTGCCACGAGGCACAAAAAACAAAATGGCACCTGTTTCAACATGTTTCTTGCGGTTGGATAAAGATGAAAGCGAAGGGCAGCGGCGTTGAGCGCGACAAGTAGACTTCGGTGACGAATTGCCTTCGCGGCTAACGTGCGTTGCAGTTCTGCACTGAAAGTAGGTCCGTTCATTTCCAACCCTTAACTGTCGTAAAGCTTTTTGGCGGCACAACGAATAGCACAAGAACGCTTGTAGCTCATGGCCGTGTTGTTGTATATACTATCAAGTTATAAGAATTGTTTAGACGTGATATTCTGTGTGCGTATGATCACGCAGGGAAGTTGCAATGTGAGTTCCATTCACCTGCAGTACGGCTCGTGCATACGTTTACTCAGAAAAGGACACAAAAAGCGGCAGCAAAGGTAACTGCTGTAATAGGGCGTTTATTGACGCTCAGATGGAGAGCTGTGAGGACAGTACCTTGCAACGGCGAGCCCAGCGTACTTCTTTGTCTTCGTCGCACAACGCACAGGTGCATGTCGATGGCTGAAGGGCTATCACAGTACATTTTCCCCCCGGGTAAAAAAAAGGAGCCATCCTGGCGACTTATGGCGCGGAAAGCACAGCGGGGTCATAGAATGGCTTCAATCGGTTCACGTGAACTGTTTCACGACCACGGCGACGCAAGTCTGCAGAGGGCGTGACGGGCTCAACTACGTAGTTGACTGCAGATGTTTGCTGGAGGACCCTATATGGCCCGTGGTAGCGACGTAGTTGACTGCAGATGTTTGCTGGAGGACCCTATATGGCCCGTGGTAGCGAGCAAGAAACTTCTTTGAAAGGCCAGGGGTTGTGGAGGGCACCCAGAGCCACACCAGTGTGTCCGGGAGATATGACGAAGCTTCGCCGGTATCACGGAGGTATTTTTGTTGCCACTGATTTTCTGTTGTGAGAGAGCGGGCGAGCTGACGGCATTCTTCTGCGTACGTGACGGCATCGGATAGCGGGGAAGATTCGGAAACGTCAGGGCGGTAGGGAAAAAGTGTGTCCATAGTACAGGGTGGCTCGCGCCCGTAAAGGAGAAAGAATGGAGAGAATCCAGTAGTGGCCTGTGTCGCGGTGTTATATGCGTAAGTAACAAACAGTAGAACTTGGTCCCAATTGGAATGGTCGGTGTTCACTTACATAGCCAGCATGTCACCGAGAGTGCGGTTAAAACGTTCGGTCAGTCCATTCGTCTGAGGGAGGTACGAGGTAGCGGTGCGGTGTATGATGCGGAATTCTTTCAGGAGAGCCTCAAGAGCGTCTGATAAGAAAACGCGTCCGCGGTCACTGAGCAGTTCGCGAGGGGCACCATGGCGAAGAACCAGGTTTTTCAGAATAAAGGCAGCCACGTCGCGTGCGGAAGCAGAGGGCAATGATGATGTCTCAGTGTAGTGGGTTAGATGATCCACTGCCACGATAATCCAGCGGTTGCCAGCTGAAGTTGTAGGAAGGGGACCGTATAGATCTATGCCGACAAGATCAAACGGACGGGCAGGACAGGGCAACGGCTGCAACGAAGCAGGGGACTTGAGAGGAGTTTTTCGGCGTTGGCAAGACTGGCAGGAGCGGACAAAATGGCGGACAAAGCGGTACATTCCACGCCAGAAGAAGCGTAGACGCAAGCGCGTGTAGGTTTTCAACACTCCGCCGTGGGCGCACTGGGGATCAGTATGGAAAGCAGCACAAATTTCGGCGCGGAGATGACGGGGGATGACTAAAAGCCACTTCCTTCCGTCGTGAAGATAATTGCGGCGATAGAGCAGCCCGTCACGAATTGAAAAATGGTGAGCTTGGCGGGCAAGCGCCCGAGACAGACGACCTGGAGAGTGACTTGAAAGAAAGTCCAGAAGTGTAGATATCCACGGGTCGCGCCGCTGTTCCGTGGCCATGTCAATAGTGGCAAGCGAAGACAAATCGCAGGCGCAGATCTCATCAGGCAACGAAGAGGGAGGCAGTGGTGAGCGCGAAAGAGCGTCCGCGTCAGTATGCTTGAGGCCTGAGCGATATATGACACGAATGTCATACTCTTGGAGGCGAAGAGCCCAGCGAGCAAGGCGGCCGGACGGGTCCTTGAGGGACGCCAGCCAGCACAGAGCGTGATGATCAGTGACCACATAAAATGGTCGGCCATAGACATACGGATGGAATTTGCCGATGGCCCAAATAATGGCCGTAACAGAATAATTGGACTCTGCCTTGGTCAAGGTGCGGCTTGCGTACGCCACCACATAGTCTCGGATACCAGGTTTGCGTTGGGTGAGAACGGCGCCTATCCCAATACCGCTAGCGTCAGTGTGAATCTCAGTTGGCGCATTCGCGTCGAAGTGGCGGAGGATGGGAGGCGAAACTAAAAGACGGCGTAAAGTGTTGAAGGCGTCATCACAAGCAGGTGTCCATGCGCAGAGGTCGGAGCTGCCGGAGAGGAGCTGGATGAGAGGAGCAATA
This sequence comes from Amblyomma maculatum, assembly GCF_055883805.1. Lineage (NCBI taxonomy): Eukaryota > Metazoa > Arthropoda > Arachnida > Ixodida > Ixodidae > Amblyomma > Amblyomma maculatum. Next base: position 82,973,008 of record NC_139350.1, read on the forward strand.
ATAGAGGCGAAATTTAAGATGAAGCGGCGGAAGTAGGAGCACAGGCCAATGAAACTTCGTAGCTGCTTCAGTGATTTTGGGCGGGGGAATTCGGCAACTGCACGAAGTTTGGTGGGATCGGGAAGAATGCCATCCTTAGAAACGACATGACCTAGAATTGTTAGTCGGCGAGCAGCAAAGCGGCACTTCTTCAGATTCAGTTGGAGGCCGGCGGTAGCGAGACAAGTGAGAACGTCCTTCAGTCGGAGCAGGTGGGATTGAAAATCGGTAGAAAAGACTACGATATCATCGAGATAGCAAAGACAGGTTCGCCACTTGAATCCACGAAGCACAGTGTCCATGAGGCGTTCAAATGTGGCCGGGGCGTTGCAAAGCCGTTGAATTCATATAATCCATCTGGTGTGATGAAGGCAGTTTTAGAGCGGTCAGCGTCAGCCATTGGCACCTGCCAGTAGCCAGATCGTAAATCCAACGAGGAGAAAAACTCGGCGCCCTGCAAGCAGTCTAGTGCGTCATCGATGCGTGGCAGAGGATAGACGTCCTTGCGCGTGATCTTGTTGAGCCGGCGGTAGTCGACACAAAACCGGAAGCAGCCATCTTTCTTAGGTACCAACACAACTGGAGACGCCCAGGGACTGTGGGATGGCCGAATGACACCACGACGGAGCATGTCGTCCACATGATCAGCAATTACTTGGCGCTCCGAAGCCAACACGCGATAGGGGCGCTGGCGCAAAGGTGCAGTTTTACCGGTGTCGATGGTGTGCTCTACGACAGACGTGCGGCCCAAGTCAGTTTGAGGAAAGTCGAATGAAGAAGCGAAGGTCTGCAAGAGGGCGACAAGTTGATCACGTTGCGCAAGTGGAAGATCAGCATCAATAGCATGTTGGAAAACGTCGGAGGGCGTCAAAGCGGTCGCAACATCGCAAGAGCACAGACTAACGTCGAAGGAGGGGGTTGAGTCAGCAAGAGTGGTGATATGACTGGGATCAAGCTCTTCAAGACGTCCAATGCATTCGCCACGGAGCAGGACTGCTGGGCAAGAAAATGGGTTCGAGGCATAAAGTGCACTCTTGCCGTCTTGAATTTCGAGAACTGCGAACGGAAAAAGGAGGCAGGGATGACGAGAGGTGGCTTCGGAAGGTGTAAAAATCGCAGTCAAAGGAGTTACCCACTCACAAGACAGTGGTACGAGGGCAGCAGAGAACGGAGGAATGTCGGTGTCATGGGCGACGAGAAGTTTTGCAGTGCGGGGAGGGGTATCACAGAGGGGGGCATCACAGAGGGGGGCGAAGGCAATTTGCGCACAAGCACAGTCAATAACGGCTTGATGAGTCGATAGAAAATCGTATCCGAGGATGATATCATGCGAGCAGTTCGGCAGAACAATAAACTCGATGGGGTACAAGACGTCTTGAATGAGCACACGGGCTGTGCAAGATGCGGAGGGGTGAATGTGCTGTGATGAGGCGGTGCGGAGCGAAAAGTCGGAAATCGGAGTGGTCACTTTGCGAATTCGACGGCAGAGCGCTTCACTGATGACGGAGACGGCTGCACCGGTATCGACGAGAGCGAGAACTGTGGCGCCTTCTACAGAAACTTTGATAACATTAGCGGGACGACATGGAGGACTTGAGGAATTCGAAACAAGCGCAGTTCTTGCCGCCGGAACTGCGACTGTTAGTTTCCCTCAACGGTGCTGGTAGAACGTCGCAGCATTGGAGAAAGCGATCGGCGCCGAGAAGAATGTGATCGACGAGTGGTATAGGTTTGGTGATCTTGTGGGACAAATTGAGAACCGGGCGGAATCATTTGCGAGCGTGAGTCGGTATCGTACGGGTAAAGTCGAATGTCAGGCTGTGAAGGTTGGAGGCGCTGGCGACAAAGGCGCGCAACATGGCCCGGCCGACCGCAGGCATAGCAAATCGGAAGGTTGTCCGTAGTACGGCAAGGTTTCATAGGATGTGGGCGGAACCTTGAGGGTGGGGCTTGAAACGAAGGCTCAGCATGCGGCGGTGAACGGTAGGCAGGGACCTACACATAGGAGCCAGACGTGGGCGAAGGTGGTGGCCTAGCCGTTACTTGGGCATACGTGAGAGGTGCCGTCACAGGCGGCACCACGGGGTTGGACGGCAAGACATCAGCGACGTGTTCTTGCACGACACGGCGTATAGCAGGGGCCAAAGATGGAGCCAGTTCAGGAACGAGGCGGCCCGAGTCTTGAAAATGGGGAAGGAGTGAGATTTGATGTGCGACCTCTTCACGAATAAAATCTTTGATCTTTTGATTCAGCGGGCTCCCTTCAGAAGTTGGCGAACCACCCAGGGCTAATGCGGATACGTCTTCGTCGCACACACTGGAGCGGTGCCTAGAAGCGCGCCGCCGCTTGCGGAGCTCGTCGTAGCTCTGGCAAAGCTTCACGAGTTCACTAACGCTGGTGGGATCTTTCGCTACCAGCATCTGGAAGGCGTCCTCAGAAATGCCCTCGAGGATGTAGCGGATTTTGTTTGCTTCCGGCATGGCCGGGTCGACTCGTCTGCAGAGATCAACGACGTCTTCTATGTAGCTGGTAAAGGTCTCATCAGCGCGCTGAACACGATCGTGTAAACGTTGTTTGGCACGAAGCTTACGCACTGCCGGGCGGCCGAACACCTCCGCGAAATTCTTTTTAAATGTCGACTAAGATGACAGGTCAGCCTCATGGTTGCGAAACCAGAGGTTCGCCACGTCCGTCAGATAGAATATGACGTTACTGAGCTTGTATGAGTCATCCCACTTGTTGTAGCTGCTTACTCTTTCATAGGATGACAGCCAGTCGTCGACATCTTGATCGGCCGTGCCGCTGAACAGGCAAGGGTCACGCTGGCGCACGACGCCAGCACACATGATCGTGGGTGGAACGGCCGGCAGCGTCGAAGTGGACTCGTCTTGCATGGCGGTCGTAGAGGGTAGTGTACGGCTTCGCAGTTCCAGTTTGGGTGGGATCGTTTCCGGCACCTCCGCCAATTTGTAATAGGGCGTTTATTGACGCTCAGATGGAGAGCTGTGAGGACAGTACCTTGCAACGGCGAGCCCAGCGTACTTCTTCTTTGTCTTCGTCGCACAACGCACAGGTGCATGTCGATGGCTGAAGGGCTATCACAGTACACTGCAATTACCTTGAGCAGTCACTCCAGCGCGATATTGCTGAAATTCCCGGACTTGTGAAACTAGCTTTTGTCTTCTTTTTGTCTACTTTTCCGAGTTTCAATGAGTGACTCTTTATCACCGGTTCTAGAAAGCGAGTAAACATCGTAAGGATCCGGGCAGCCATGCAGTGTTATTTCTCATATTCTTAAATTTTCTTTTTGAAGGTCATCAAGGTCCTGACGAACGAATTAAATATTCACGTACAACCTAGCTATCGAGCAGGATATTTATAGTATATATGATACATGAAGTTTAGTGTCGCAAAGTGGAATCGGCTATGAGGGGTGCAAATAAGCAGAATAAGATGACGCACATTTGAATAAAAAATTTCGAAGTATTTAAAAAAAAGGTCGACAGATCGCGCAAATTTCGCTCGAAGCGATCGTGGAGAACGTTGCATTTGCGCTCATGCGTGTCTCCTATAGAGCAAAGAGAATAAAATGAAAGCATTCTTACGGACCCTCATGTGTATATTAACCTATGAATGACCTTCGTTACATCTGTAAGATGACAGACGTCAAACATCTTTTTTATCCAGCAGGCTAAAACAAGTTTGTAACGCACTAGACGATATGTTACAAAGAACTAAAAGATTGAATTTTTATTAAATATGCAATTCTATGACTTAAGTTGCCGGTACAGTGAGCTAGAAATGGGATTTCTAGTTCACTATAGTTGCCGATAATATTGTTCTTTAGAGTGAAAGTGCTTGAAGCAGTAGAAAGCCAGTCAAAAGAGTCGTCATATGAAAAATACACTTCCAGTTATTCATATAGTCGTCCTCCTTGGATGTGCTAGGAATACGCCCGGCCCGGAGTTGAACAGTGTTGACTATTAGTCTTTCTTATGCATTGCACTTTCTCATTTTTATTGAACTTAAATACTCACTGCAGTCGCCTACGCACCGTAGCCGCGCTGTTGAGGCCATGGAGAAGGAAGGCAATGCAGCACTCTTCACCAGGTAATTGCAGCAGTAATCGGCTGATAACGTGCTGAACTACTTACTCTCCAGGCATAAACCAAACTATTTCTACGCAGAAGCGAAGCTTACGCTTGAAATTATTCACACGCCTGACCTGGTTTCGAAGGCAGTGTCGCTTGGCGCAGTGTAGGCACGCTGCGTTTTGCCTACACCTCATGTCGCTGCCGATTGCAGCGCCACCTTTGTTTACAAGCATGACGCTTGTCTATAAGTTTCAGAGATGGTTCATGAAAACGACGGGGGCCGTGAATCTCTGCTGTTCAACGCAGAAAGCAAGCAATCGCACTGAATGACATTTGTTCAGGTTAATATCATTTTTTCGACGCACTGCTATACGACCAAAGCTAATGACTTTCCAAATTGGTAACTGTGATTGGTATGCAAATATTTAAGTGCCTTCAATATGTTGCGAGTTTTAGCGCGTGTCCTGTGTCTTCTTTGCTTGTGTGTGTCTTCCTGTGCGCTTTATCTTCAGTCAAGTTGCGAAGATGAAGGCGCTCTAAACGAAAGCAGCCTTTAAATCGACATTCATGTCTTCAATACCTTATAACCAACCTCTTGATTACGACTATTAATTACGAAGTTAGAGGCTGTGTCAGCGGCGTTTGTTTACGAAAGGGTTTGGAAGTTGCACACTTCTGCGCACTTCTGCGCTCGACTGCGAAACGCGTACGAGTTTCAGCAACGTAAACTTTCCGCACTAAAGCAAAGAGCAACACATAAAATAGGCCGTATCTAGTGTCCGAAGGCGATATTATAGTAAATCGTTCTCTCGGCGTATTAACGCCCGTCGAAAAATGCTTGAGCTTAGCCTCATGAAGAAAGAATACTGCAAATTTGATGCTTGCTACATTGGATGTCACGAGCTTACCGCAACGATGCTGTCCGTGAAGGTGGCTGATGACTGCCCTCTGGCCGTGTGCTAGGCCCTAGTCGTCAATATACCTAAACGCCTTAGTGGTTTCGCTTAAAAGCTATAGCTGGAAGTGCTTTGGAAATAGTAAATTTCTTATTCATAAAACTGCCTTACTATCAGTTCAATTGTCTCACAAATTGTCTTACAGTACACGGAAGGTGTAACTTCGGCGACGTCTTAGCAGCGGAGCTAGAGAACGAAATTGGATGAGCTGCGTCACACCGGTGGCAGCTGCTAAAAGCAGAAATTTGCTTGTATTGCTGTTATCACTTCTTCCAAAATCTCGTTACATAACAGTGCTCCTAAGTAAAGCTAATTTTTTTTTAGATTCCTTCCTCAAACTAAGCGCGCATTATTTAAGATGAACGGAGCATGCTTTTCTGAAGGTGGCGAAAGAAATTCGCCATGTTGGCGACTCAGCGCCGACAGACCGCGAAGCGGAAGCGACCTGTTCCGCCCGCACTGGCTATGGGTTGGCTGGCAGCGATGGACGCGTTTTTTTTACGATGCTATTTGGCATATTTCATAGATGATTAGCTGCAAAATTATGGGTGCATAGTAGTATTTAATGCAGGTGGCACTTTTGTAGCTTATTTTGGGTGTATCTTCTCACCGAGTGTCTGGTGTCGGCATAACAGATTTCTTCGCTGATCGCATTCGGATAAGTACCTCAAACTCATTTGATACCTAACGTTGTTTTCATCGAATGTCATATTTTGTCATGTAGCAGCAAACAAATATAATTTTGAACGGTCATCATTTGATAGAAAAGGCATTAAATTTGCCGCATGGCAGGGCTGAGTGATAACTATTTTTCAGTATTTTCTGCTTGTCATTGCACCTTCCATGAACACCTCTTGTTTAAACTTGGTCGGGTCCGCTAGCCGGGAACAATATGCATTAGATTTGTGAAATGCTTAGCCAGACGATCTGTAGCATGCATATTGACATCGCATAGCACACGGTTGCATTTTGCGTTTCGCCTCCACCTAAACGCAGGTGGCGCGGTCGACTTCGGTCCCTAACTCGATAACTCGATCCTTCTCAGTAGCCTGAGCCACTGCGGCGGGTTATTGGACAGATATTTGCCAATATGCGTTCTGAAACTTGCAAAACAATTACTTTGAAAACCAGAGCCAGTGTTTCTGTTGTCTGGCAAGATTACGAAAACATAACACGTCGCTGCACTTGCTATTCAGACTCGAGAGCTTGTTATAAAGCGCCCTGTAATTCTGCAGTTGGGCGTGAGGGTGATACAAATGAAATGATACTAAAATAGGATATAAAATTTAAATCTAATATGCTCTTGGCTAACCTGTGATGCAGTTTATTAGATTATGCCTCTGCTGATATCTCACTCCCCCATGAAATTATCTAACCGATCTGCCGTTTTGATGACGGAATACGTGAAATCCATGCTGTACAGGCAGAAAGTGCTAGCATGAAAAATCTGAGCCTTTGCTACAGGAACCCAATATGCACTTTTTTTCTGATGCTTAGAATGCTGGTTTGCAAGCTCACTCACTTTGCCTGCGGTCGCACCGGTACGAAACCGCTCGCAGTTTCGACGATGCTGCCTAGTTTACTGTAACAATATATTGCATGTAAACGAAGTAAGCATGTACCATTAAGCAAAGAAAGAACGTTGGTTCATAGGTCAAGGAAGGAACAAGTGAGCGTGGCATTGTAATCAAAGCGGGATACTCAAAATGAACTCCACTTCATACGCAACATGGTCTGACGTTCATCTGCAGCAGACACTTGATACATATGGAGCCGATGTAGTTCCAGACGGCCATGATATCGAACACATGTCCACTATTATAAAGTGCGGTCCCCTTGCACACACTGTAACTGTGGAAGTGCCCGCGAGACGCACACAAATGGCAGAACGCACATGCGCACCACGGCCATGCTTGCCGCATGAGGCCTGCCTCCGGTTCTGGCGCCCACCACTGCGCGGCTTTCAGTGTCGCCCCTATAGGCACTGCGCATGGCGTATAGGGAAGTTCATCCTTTCCCCACGCCTTCGCACGTTTTGAAAATAACTGGCCCAGTCGAGACAGGATCAGCCCAGCGACTTCCTGCAGAGTGGGGAGAGATTGACGCCCAGGGACTGATGTACACTGAAGGTGGCACACCACTACCTCGGTGAGGTAGTGTGGTGCTCTCTGGATCGACGCTACCGACCACAGAGAACCGGCGACAGTCAGACGACATCCCAGCGAGAGGCCTCAGAAGCCAAGGCTTCATTCACGACAACACTGACGTGCGAGAGGCTGCCGAGAAAGTGAGCGGACCGCTGCGACAACGAGACGACGGACCCTATTCTGTGCGGCAGCTGCGTATGGGGACTTTGCAAGCTCCGCGGTTGACAGCCCGACAGCTGAGTAAGTTTTTCCGCTCTCATTTTACTTGCCTCAGCATATGCGCATGAGTTGCAGGGTTAATGTAAAGTAACGCACAATGGCTACATTAAGTTGAAGTGATTATGACTGTGCATACGGCACTTGGTATGTGCCAATGTCTGAGCGAGCTAAGGAAAAAGAGAAAAAGGTGAGAAGCGAAGTGCATATCCGCAATCTCTTGTGGCAGATAGCCATAGCCGAGGAAGAGCTCAGGCAGGAAAGGAAGCGTTTTGAAGGAGAGCGCTCACGGAGAGCGGCGCGTGAGCTACCGGAGCCGGTGCAGATTCAAGTGCACACTAGCGTAAATTGCCCTGATCAAACGCTGATCGAGGCAGTTGGTGAGGTTAGCAGCAGCAACGGCATTAAGACTTCTTGCAGAGAACGTAAAAGAGGAGTGCCAGATTCCTGCAGAAAGTGCTGTGATTTCCAGTGATCCGGAGAGTGCAGTTGAAGTTTGTGTCGAGAAACCTTGGATTGTAGAATCAATTGATGCTGAGAGAGGAGCAGTCTCCTAACCCTGAGGTAGAGGTGTCCTCTACGGAGGCGCCTGTGACATTGAAGGTCATTGACTAAAATGTGCAGGCTGAGTCATGCGAAGTAGCGGAAAGTGTTCACGATCTTAATGACGCCAAAGAGAGCAGATATGCGAATTGTTTGGCTCGTGCAAGTACTGAACTTGGGTTCCCGACCAAAGTCACAGTGTGCCAGGCAGGCTGTGTCGAAAGTGCGACTGTCGAAACAGTATCGCGATACCAGTAGTATAGCATCTGAGGAGCCAGCCGCACAGCCAGTTAGACGAGGTGATCCTGACCCGAAAACACTGGTTCGTGTGAAGATGTAGATGAGCGCAGTCTGAGGCATGGTCTGAGCGATGGCGACGGAAATTGCGTCCCACTCTTAGAAAACAGCAAAGTAACACTGTCACAGGCAGTGACGGACCATGACCAGCATTGGGACCTCGGTGCGCATCTGCATAAAGGAAGAATCGCTACTTCAGAGCCTAATGAGAATGAGCTTCTTGAGCCAGGCATGATAGTTTCAGACACACCTTTTAGGTGCATCCTGGTTCGCGCTTTTGGGGAAGTGTGTGAACAGTGTACACACTCAGTTAGCATCTTATGTGATGCAGGAGAGCGGTACAGTCAGAAAGCAGGGCTCGTGTGATTATCTTGCATGCTGCAGCTCATTTTTGCATTGCGAGCCATCCAGCCATCTGATCCCGGTAGTAAGTGCTGAGCAATGTTCACAGTGTTAACCCACTCTGCCACTACCAGTTTGTGACAGGCGTAAAGGTCCCCTGTGACTCGACCACGTGCTGAGTCTGTGACTGAGAGTGAGAGAACGTTGACTAGACTTGGAACAGGGAGTGGACAGTCATTCCTGTGTGAGACATGTGTATTGTGCGAACTTCTGTTCTTTGTGCTTGATCATGCTGTGTTTATTGTTTGGGTTGGTATTGTGTATGCCAAGCTGTGTCACCTTCTATGGCGTATGGTTTATTTAGTAGTTGTGAAAGTGCACACAGAGCATTGTCGTTCAGGGCGCACACGCCTCTGCATGGTGTGATGAACTATTGTTTTGCATTCTGCATCTGTTTCTGCTTGTTTGGTGTACGAGACACCACAATGTTCCCCTTCCCCCCTCTTCTGTTAGCGGAGTTTTATGTTGAGCTTACAGCAAGTGTACGCGAACACTCTCGATGGGGAGGAGTTAAGTTTGCGGGCTTTGCCCAGAAACGAAGTGTTCATCGCAGGTACACTGTCGCGGAGGAGATTCCGAAGGGGCGAACAATGTCAAGGGGCAGCTTGACGGTGGCTGATTTATAACGGTCGCGCAGGTGGCCCCCTTTCGGAAGTGAGGCCAGAACACATGGTAGCGGGCGACGCTGCCGGTTCTGTCCGTCCCGATTGTCGGAAAAGTCGCGCTTCAACCTGCCGCGAGGGAGGCAAGATAGAGCAGTTAGAAAGCACAGCGTAAGCGCAGTGGTTGTGGGTTTGGCACTAACTCCTCTTGGTTTGAGTGAAGAGGGCGCGGAGGCCATAAATCCCGAAATGCGGCAGAACAGGAAGCCAGAGAGAATGCGCTGCAGAGGGAGCCGCTGTTGACATATCTTCTCGGGAAGACTCCTGGACATCCCTTTGAATCCACCCTCCACGGACAACCGACCAAGGGCAGCGATCGGAATGTTTGGGCCTGAGGTTTGCGAGTGTGTGTTTTCGGAAGTGTAACCGTCGACGCCGTTTCTCATTGCAACTGCTTGGCGCCTCTTGCGTGAACTGAGGGAAGACTTCGGGAGAGAGTGTAAATCGCAGATGTGTGTGTTTGCATGCGCAATCACTCGCTGGTGAGTGCATGCATTGTGTTTGTTTTACTTGACATGCGTAGGAGAGGGGTATATGTAGCACAGTGATTGGCCAGCTCATTTTGAAACACTGCATGTTATTGGCCACAGTGACTAGTCGTTGATTGGTCAATGGACTAGACTCAAATTTTGGTAATGCTAAGAAAGCGAGCATTGAGGACAGTTGAGCCGAGAGGGGAGCAAGGCTCAGATGAGAGTCGAGGGCAGACGGGTTGTTCGTGGAGGGAGGCTAGGCTGACAGAGGTCTCAAGGGACTCCAGCCTAAAGTGTAGCAGAAGGCCAAGGCCTGATTCTGCTAGCATCTGACCTCTGATCGTTCACCCATTTGCAGTTAGCCCTCCATGTTTGATGTCGCATCTGTCGACGTTATTGTATATAAGTTGTAACAAAATCTAAATAAATGTGTACAGTCTGAGAAGGGAAGTTCTCATCTCCGCACCGCAATGTGTCGCTGAGCCACGGATGCAGCGGTGGTCACCAACACCACTCTACGAGCGAAGGCAGAAGAAGAAACAGCAAGAATTATCTGCTGTATAAGGAAGTCCATATATTCCCCACGCCTTCGCAGTAAATTGTTTAACTGCGACTTTATTCATAGTTTGGTGTCGGATGGCAAACGAAAGCGACATCTTTTGTCGTTGGTTCTGTAGCCGGAGCGGCAGCCCGTCACAAAGCAAGATGATAGCATTGTTCACATAATGTATGCATTCACTTATTGTTCACATAACGTATGCATTCACTTAGCTTAGCAATTTTTGTGACGATATATTATGGCAATAAATGACTACCGTATTTTCTGGTTTATAAGATGCACATTTGTATATGACGCACCTCAATTTATTCAGGTCAGGGCAATAAGGCATGCATACTCGACCATCGCATTCAATGTGCCTGAGAAAAAATTTGTTATATGCATGTGTGAATGATAGCAAAAAGAACAAACAGATGCAACAGTTATGCGCAAAAGAACTCTCGCTCAGTGAGAGCAGAAATACTTTATTATTACTCAAAGCCTTGAAAGGCTTCATCTCGGCATGCGTTCGCCAATTTCTCGTGACAGCGCTCAGGCGTCCTTTGCGAGGAGCATGGATGTCGCCACCTTTTGGCATTTTGCCAGGGTGATGACTGTGCAATTCTAGACACTACAATGACTGTAAGTATTATAAATACAGGCACCGCTACTGTTACTGTTTCAGGATAAAGTTCGGCTATGAACATTGTGCAAAACAAAAAAAAACACATAAGTTGCACAATTGTATAGGATGCACTGCCGAAAATTAGGAAAAAAACGCGTCTTATAATAAAAAATACAGTAAATTAAAACAACTCTGCCAAACACCAATGAGTGAAAGCACCTCTTGCACAAGGCACTGAGTGGTCACTGAAATCGCCGTTGCTCTTCGGTATTCAAAATTACACGTTTGCAAAATAAGGGACTGAGCAGGAGGTCTTCTTTGTGACATTCAAGCACAACTAAGAAACCTATTCAGTCGGAAGAAGTTTTCTGCAATTTTCTTGCAGTGACACAACGGTCAGTACGTGTGAAATAGTCATACGAGAAATGGCGGTTTATTTTTTAAAGGAGCCTAAATTTGCTTCAGCCCTAACTGCAGCATCAATCGCAATGCATTGCTAACGCCCTTCTTAAGAAACACTGCCAAATAACACGGATGACAGACAGCAAAGAAAGAAGCAGTGGGTTAATTGCAACCATTGCTAGAACCAACCTGTAAGTTAAAATTTTGATGTAAGATGTCGTAGGTACCACAGTAAAGCATGAGACAGCGAGCATCAGACGACTTAACTTGCTTCACAGTGATGAGAGATGAAGGGTATTTATTTATATTGTGTTTAAATGTAAACAAGAATATTGCCCTCACTTAGGATCACAATGACCAGACGACCTCTACTCGAAGCTGGCATTGGGTCAGTGCGTAGGCTGGCGAGCTAGGTCATTTGCCCAGTTTTCTCCCACATTCCATGTTTTTCAGTAGGGCTGTGATGTCATTTCTCTTCCCACTTTGTCCTTGCATTTGCATAATCTCATTGAGAGATGTCCCAAATGATGGGGAAATGCTTTGCAATCCAAGGCGTACCTGTAGGCTGACAGTATTCCAAATACAGCAGAAACAACATGACTATACGTGCGCACATGTCCATGTGTTTGGGGTGCTTTGTCAACAACTGAGAGGGATCCATGCAGCTGCTGCAGAAAAATGGAAGGAAAAGTATCAAAGTGGGCAGAAAAACGAGTTTCACTTTGAATTCGTATTGGTTGCCCTTCAGAATCGCAAGGCAAAAAAATGTTCTTCCCTGTTATCGACATCGCCTGGCATATTTTTGTTGTTCCAAATCCACATCGAGCTTCATCACATTTATCTTCAAGATCTGCAATGCAGAATGTCATGTGAATCTACCTTTAAAAGCCCACTGTCCACCCTTTAAAAGCCCACTGTCGAAAATATTTTCTTCCCGGTGACTGTGAGATTTCGCCCCTATAACGCAAGGCCACAAAATGTTTTTGAAAAGAGTAACTAACGCAGTTACAGCCACCGCAATCACCCGATTCTGTCATGCTTCTCTCCTTCCATTCCCTCGCAAAGGTTTTTCACTCTCCTGCCCGAGGTCGTCTAGCCTCCGCAAGACAAACTCTCCTTCCTCCTTCACGTTTGGCGGGAGGTGGGGCGTGGCACTTCGCGTGCACGAAAAAAAAAGGGGGGAGGGAGCTCGTGCCGCTGGATTCAGTCTGGCCGGGCGAGGGAAAAGCGCACAGCGAGCGGTAGACACCCATCCTTCTCCTGTCAGTCAGCGAGACGGACCAATGAACGTCGTTCTCAGGAAGTACGTCATAACTGTGGCTCGACGGGCCAGCGCAGGAAACGGGGAAGCTGGCTTCCCGAAGGAGCGCATGAGAGCTTTGATTTGTATTTACGTTGCTTTGCGGTGCACGTGTCACTGTAGCATTTTGCACAGACTATCTCCGGTACCTGATCGAAACACTGGGCTCCTTTGCTTAAAAGGTCCTTCCCTGGGCAGTGGCCCTTTAAGGACATGCATAAAAACTTATTATAGGTCTTAAGCCATGTTGGGGTTCATATGTAGAACATTTTCAAGAAAGTGATTTTATGCCATGTTTGCATAGCTTATAGACATCATGTACCTTTGTGCTGACAAAAGGTGAACCATAATGATATAACACATGCAGAGACTAGTTTTTCATAAATCATGTATAATACATATGGAGAAAATTTTTCCTCTAAGGAAAAAATTGTTTTAGATCATTTTGCAATGAACATCTCTTTCAATACAACTTTGCTTTTAGGTGAGTATGCTCTGATTGACCTGTTGGGTATTTTTATATTTCTAAAAGGAAATGTCTTGAACATATACATTTGACCAGGTAGTTTAATCCATACCAAAATACTTTTCTAACCCCACATTTCATGCATAATGTTAACAGCCTACTCCTGTCCCAATGGCTTGCAGTCCTAGCTGCTATTATAGTATCCTACATGTCTTATATGGTCAGGGGCACCATATGGCCAATCTATGTGGGTCACGGCCCTGCTCCTGCCATGTTGGCATGATAAAGATATGCATGCACAAGGCAATCTTAGTGCATGTATGCGCCTAAATGCATAGAGAACTTTGAAAAACACTAAAGTGCCTATAATGAACCGCCACTACCTAGATGGCGCTGCAATTTTTTGCAGCGCACCTCAAAAATGCTACTGTTAGCTGTTTGGTTTGCGATAAATGACCGAGCATATTCAGCATCATTTAAGATACGTATGTGACAGATAACATTCCTTCCTAGGCGCTCTCGATGTACAAGCATGTACAAGGTTAGCTTATCCTCCTCCTTTCTTGTGCAATGCCACATGCGCTGATTGCATGGTATTGAGCTGCCCGGCATGTCCATAGAGCATTTAGGAGCTGCCACTGGTTGTTGTCCTTCTAGGAACAAGCTCAGTCTCTCATCCATGCTGGAACGAAACCACAGCTTCTGCCGGTGCAAAGCTTCAACAGGGCATGCAATCTGATCCCTGTAAGGTCACGCAGGTGGAGTGAAAATGTCTTACGACAGCGCATCAAAAGTATTTGCTCTTCTCACTAGGTTATGTGTTATGGCACTGCAATCGGCACAGCAAACTTTATTGCAGGCTGTCTATGGAGTCTTATAGCAGTAAAGATGAGAGCTGTACCTGGCCTCGTTACCGTGCATGTGCTAGCTTTTATAGCTTCTAATGTACAAGAGAACTAATCTACAAATATAGGACAGACTACAGGTTACAGTAATGATTAAAAAATATATAAACACAATGTACAAGGGTGGGTTACAGGAAATCTAGATATGATTCCGCACAACTTACCATTCGCGCACATGCTCAGACACACCTCTCTCATTTCTTGCACTACCCTCTGCACTTAGGTGGTGTTCCGCTCTTTGTTAATGTTGATGGTCTCACAATTAAAACACAGAGGAGGGATGGACGCTTGGAAGTGCCCACTTCTAGAAACTTTTGAGGTGAGAGTGGTCCTGCATCCTAACCAAGGTCGCTCCCTTTCAATCTGTAGCACTTCATGCCCCTCGCTCAGTCGGACTCTTACAGAAAGAAAAACGCCCCTCCTTGGCAGTAAAATAGGAGGAATGGCCATTTAGAAAAGTAAACACATAAAATGAAATGAACACCCAGAAAACTTGGTTACACTTAGGCATCCTGACTTGTGTCACGTCCTCGTTAAACTGAAGAAAAAAGTGCAAAACAAAAAAGCACAAATGGCACAATTTCCATGTAACGCTGGACATACTTATAGACAAACAGTGTAAACATTCTTTACGGACATCATGTAAAAGGACACACAAAGATCAAAGATAACCACTGGTTAAAATTGCCTATCTGTCTCGTTCAGATTGATTATGTTTGTCGGTTTTCCAGCTTGCAGATGCACTCATAAAATTCATCTCTCCCACTGTCAGTATTTACGGTCGCCAGTAGGCCTCTTGAATCTCAATCTGATTGCTTCATGAGTCTCAGATCTGCTTCCCTCTTTGTGGTGTGGAGATCATTGTTGAGCTCTTCAAGTTCCAACATCTCAAATGAGTCTTGAACCACACTTGCAGGCGGAGGTGCTTGAATCTGAATTTGCCCAGGAGGACGCAGCAGGGTTCTGGAGCCCCTTCTAAGTGTGCCTTGTAGGGCGCACTGGTGCAGGCGAATTTCCTTGAGCCTCCTGGATGTGATTTTTGAGGTCATTCACATTCCCCAGCACTCCAAGGCAATTCACTTGCTTCAATTTTTGTTTGACAGGGAAGTGCTCTTTCTCTAAGACTGTACGCACTTCATCTCTCTTCCCACTAAATGATTCACACATAGCCCGAATCTTTGTCTTTCTCAGTTATCAACGGGCACCACACACCCCAAAAAATTGTCCTTCCTACATAAGTGTCATTGCACAGTTGATCGCACAAAGTCGCTGCATCACTTTACAGCCTACCATGTTTTTAAGCACATCATATTTAAACAGCTCCCAACCGATCCCCTTTGTTGAGAACACAACCAAGTTGACAAATTCAGCTTCCGGCTGGGTGTCATTTGATCTCACTTTCCACAGCCACTCTTTTGGAACTTCCTCCAGGCCAATAAATAAGCATCGATTCTTGTGGCAGAAGAGGAAGCAACATACTCCCATACGTGACATGTGGAAGTTCTGTGAATGTTCTTCATGGGAATGATGATAGCATGCATCAACACAACACGGCCGCACGGCAGGCTATGCAGCCCTCCGGGTTGACAAGCCTGAAGGTCTCTCCTCATGAGGCGAGGCCTAACACGAAAGAACACTTATCTGGGGCGCGCTCCTCCGCTGCCTCTGAAGAGGAGGCAATGGACACGAGCCCCGGTAGGGCTGTGCCTTCGACGTCAGACGGACGACGGCACAGCTTAGACCGTCAAAAAAAAGACAGGCCCCGAGTCGTTGGGCCAAAAAAAACCTAAGCTAGTTTTTTCACATTTTTTATAAAATAAGATGGCGTGTATAATACATTGGAATTGTAGAGGACTACTAAATAATTACAGCGACATAAAGGACATCCTGGCTACATTCTCCCCATTGGCTTTGTGTCTCCAGGAAACCAACTTAGGTCCTCAGAACAAAAATTTCCTTAAAAATTATAAAATCATCCGCCGGGACCGGGAGCTGTTCAGCAGACTCTCGGGTGGTGTAGCCATCGTCGTGAAAACTGGAATCGCTGCTCAGGAGTTGACTCTTCTTAATACCAGACTTGAAGCAGTAGCAGCCACATTATTAACACATAAAACCATCACAGTATGTTCAGTATACCTCCAACCACACATCAGGATAACACTGAATGATTTAGAAGACCTTTTACAACAGCTTCCCGAGCCATATATTTTAGTTGGTGATTTTAATGCTCATTCGTGTCTTTGGGGCAGCGAGCAAACAGATACTCGTGGTCAGCTTATAGAAGATTTTATTTTATGCAGCAACGTGTGCCTCCTAAACTCTGGCAATCCAACATACTACTCCCCAGCCACAGGCAAAGCGAGTTGTTTAGATCTGTCTTTTAGTTCACCTTCTATTTTTACCGATTTTAAATGCGAAGTTTTAAATAATCCGTACGGAAGCGACCATCTTCCTGTCATGATCAGCTTATCATCCTCACCATCAGTCATCCCGACAAAACCCAGGCGGTGGAAACTGCATTTAGCTGACTGGTCTTTGTTCAGGCAAGAAGCCAGTCTAAATGAAATATATTCAGAGAAAATTGATATAGACAAAATGAATGAAATATTTACAGCATGCATTCTTGCGGCAGCACGTCTATCCATTCCCCAATCCACAGGAGTAGTGCACCAAAACCACAAAGTCTGGTGGACACAGGACTGTAAAGAAGCCAAAAAAGAACAAAATAAAGCCTGGGGTATTTTTCGGAGATACCCAACATATGAAAATCTGACAGTTTTTAAAAAAGCAAGAGCCAAAGCTCGATATATTCATCGTAATGCCGAAAAAAAATCATGGCAGAAGTATGTTACATCTATAAACAGCTCCACAACATCAAAAAAAATGTGGGAACAAATTCATAAACTAAATGGCAGCTTCTCCCCATTCACAATTCCAATCCTCACAGCTCCTAATACACAGACAAGCATCGAAGAACAAGCTAATATACTAGGGGAGCATTTCCACAAAATTTCGAGTTCTGCACACTATACAAAAACATTCTTAAAGTACAAGGACAGGATTGAAAAATATAGGCTTCCTACGAGGGGCAGCACGAACACACCTTACAATAGGTTGATTACGCTGCAAGAACTGAAAGATGTTCTCGCTTGCGGAAAAAAAACTGCACCTGGTCCTGATGAGATTCATTATGAGATGCTCGCCCATCTATCAGAAGCATCTGTAGAAGCGCTTCTAAAGTTTTTTAACAAAATCTGGGTACTAGCTAAAATACCGGAGACTTGGAAAAGAGCCATAATTGTGCCGTTCCTAAAACCCGGCAAGCCGCCGACCTGTCCTGGGAGTTACAGGCTTATAGCCCTAACTAGTTGTTTAGCAAAATCTTTTGAAAGTATTTTAAACACTAGATTAACCTTTATTTTAGAATCAAGCAAACTTCTTAATATTCATCAGTGCGGTTTTAAGAAAGGATGCTCAACTACGGACCACCTAGTACGCCTCGAAAACACTATCCGCGAGGCGTTTATACATAGACAGCATTGTCTCGCTGTTTTCTTCGATCTAGAAAAGGCATATGATACAACTTGGAGATTCGGCATCCTACGTGATCTAGCAGCTTTGGGCATCCGTGGTCGAATGCTCAGTGTTTTAAAAGACTTTCACATCGTTCATTCCAAGTGCGCCTCGGTACCACCTTGTCAAGAAGCTTCATTCAGGAGAATGGGGTACCTCAGGGGTGCATTCTAAGCACAACGCTTTTTGTTGTAAAAATCAATTCCATTACCAATGAAATCCCAAATTCCATTATGTGCTCACTCTATGTAGATGACCTCCAGATAGCCTACACCTCTTCCAATATATCAACGTGTGAGAGACAAATACAAATAACAATAAATTAGTGGCATGGGCCGACAAAAATGGGTTTCAGTTTTCCCCCCAAAAGACGGTGGCAGTTATGTTTTCACTCAAACGGGGTATTCAGAACAACCCTGTCTTGCACTTAAATAGAACCGAATTACCATTAAAAGAAGAGCACAAATTCCTAGGCATTACTTTCGATAAAATACTCACATTTCTACCTCACATAAACACACTAAAAAAGAAAGCCTCAAAATCTCTTAACATACTGAAAGTTCTTTCGCGGAAACATTGGGGTTCCGACAGGGCATGTCTTTTACATGTATACCGTTCTGTTGTACGCTCCCGCATGGACTATGGGAGTATAGTGTACGGTTCAGCTAGGCCTTCATATCTAAAAAAACTGGACCCTGTACATAACTTAGGTCTGCGCCTTGCATGCGGTGCATACAGAACATCCCCTATAAGCAGCCTGTATGTAGAAACAAATGAGCCTTCACTGGAAGACAGACGAATAGCCCTCACGTGTGCTTACATTCTAAGAATAAGGTCACAGAAAAAACACCTCTGTTATCCAGTTGTCACAACTTGCCCCTCTCGATTAATTTTCACAAATAAACCCAAAGCAACAAGGCCACTGATCATGCGATTCGAAAGCATGTGCAGTGAGCTGCAGGTCCTGGACACCTTGCCTGATGTCGCACAAAACAACAGCCCTCTACCTCCATGGTACAGTCTTCCTGAAATCTGTGACCTCACTCTCACACAGTTTCCAAAAACCAAAACCCCACAAGAGCACATTATTCAGGAATTCCTAAATTTGCAGGAAAAGTACAAAAACTTCACAGGCTTTTATACCGATGGATCTAAAACTGCTGTGTACACTGGAAGTGCAGTTGTGCAAGGAGATTCTGTGGAAATCATAAGACTTCCACACTGTGCGTCTATTTTCACTGCTGAATCCTATGCCATTTCTGTTGCCGTAGAGAAAATATTAAAAGAGAATGTCATAAACAGCATTATATTTACAGACTCTCTAAGTGCTCTCACAGCTCTAAATTCCAGAAATGCAGCTGCTCCTTTACTTGGAAACATAATACACAATATAACAACAGCCATGGCTCGAGGATACAACGTAAAATTCTGCTGGGTCCCGAGTCACGTGGGCATTAAAGGCAATGACAGAGCAGACACATGTGCTGCTGAAGCCCGCGACAAGCAAATAAAGAGCATAAGCATACCTTACAAAGACTGTACGAAACTTGTACATCTCAAATTAAAAGAAAAATGGCAGTCTGCCTGGGACAGTGAAGTGGGAAATAAACTACACTTGGTAAAGCCCATTTTGGGAGAATGGATGTCGTGCCGGCATAAGGAGCGTTTTATAGAAGTGATCCTATGCCGTCTCCGCATTGGACACACGCACCTGACACACAATTTTTTGTTGAAAAAAGAAGAGAAACCACGATGCGAAAAATGCGGAGAGGAACTAACTATTAACCACATTTTATTCACATGCGCAAGTCTTGAAAGGATAAGAAAAAAATTTTTTGCAAAATTTTACAGAGAATACATTCCTTTTCACCCTAAACTGATTTTAGATGATGATGGACTTGTTGATTTATCTTGTGTTTTTAGTTTCATAAGGGAAGCAAATGTTTTACACAAACTGTAGGAAAAAATGAAACATACATACAGAAACATAAACCTTGTGCTCACATCATGGTGTTGGCAGCTTAAGCACCATTGGATCTAAAACAACCCAAGTTTTTAAAAGGAGATTTTTGAAACAAATTAGTTTTTAACACACTCATTTTCCCATTTCTTGCAAAACAAAACTTTCACCTTGCTCGTGGCGCATGATAGCCTTAGTTGCTTATGCGCCAAAAAACCCAACACAACACAACACACCCATACGTGACATGTGGAAGTTCTGTGAATGTTCTTCATGGGAATGATGATAGCATGCATCAACACAACACGGCCGCACAACACAAAGCCTGACAAAGTTCTTGTCTCCTAGCCTCGTTGGTATTAGATGAAATGAAGGAGCAAATGTGTGTGCACGACAAAAAAATATATGGTCAACTCTTTTAACAATGCAGCAAACAAGATTCATTCCATGCAGCCTAAGTTTGTTATTAAAATAATTGTTTTTATTTGTGTTCACTGCATATTGTGGGGCCCCACAGCCCCTCCTAATATTTCAAAATGAGGGCTTTTTTTATTGAATTTCTGCTTCAATAGGGGAGGTGTCATAAGCGGGCACAGCTTGCAGGGGTGTAAAGCGAGCCGAGAAGGTTGCATTTACACTCCTGTAGTGCCGTCATTGTACTCTCATGGTTTTCTGTACTTATTAGTGGTTTTTTTTTCTTATAAATTGTGCTCCTTTTACACAAGAAAGGTGTCTTGTATAATATGCAAGCATTTTTAGAATGTACATGCATAAGATCATGCTCGCTAAGGGCGAAGATGAGAGGTAGTCACTATTTTCAAAGTGCTGCTGAATCTAACATAGAAACTATCAGTAAGAAATGTGAGTGTATCCAGGAAATAAGCTGAGTAGCAGCGATCTCTTGCTTGAACTTCAAAACAGATCTGTCCAAGGAATATTGGCTGCATGGTTACTTCTCTCTTGTGAAATATAATGGCCATGCTCTCTCTGCATGCTTCTATGTGTTGCTGTTTGGGCTGAAAGTTTGCAATCATTTCTGCAAAGTCATTGTTTATGCAGTGCTGAAATATATTCCTTTCTGCACCCACTTCTGCCACAGCGATGGGAGGTGTGGCCAGGGTAAAAGCGTATTTGCATGTGCATTTAAACTGCGTCAAATAAACTTGTGAGCAGAGCTAATGCGGAAGCACGTGTGCAAAATCCTGCATCAATGTGATACTTTTCAAGGGGCTTCAAGCACCTAAATGTACTATGTCGTTCATGACAAAGCTGCAGTTGTGTGTTCGCTTCTTGGACTTTTCATTGGCCATTGATGGGTTGCTTAGCCAGGAGTGGCATGCTGTTTAGAAACTTTAACACGTGAAAAATCTTTCCTTTCTCAGCAAGCCAATATACTTCCAGGTAGTTGAAGAATACCTGTCGCACCCACCAACACTAAAATGAAGAAGGTGCACAAACCTCTTGATAAATCCGCAGTGTCTAGCACAACGTAGAGTATTCCAGAAATATATGTGAGTGGCCAGAATCTTCGAGACACATCCGGGTGGGTCTTTCATGACAAAGAAAGCTGTCTGGCAAGAATGAGAATGAAGAAACAGAAAATACAGAATTGATCTGTTCGCTACAATTACACTGATAAGGGTGCATGCCAGTGGCTGTAACAAATCCAGATCTTAATAGTATGTGGCAATATTAAGGGCTAGAAGTAAGGGGTCTAGTATTGCAAAAATTTTGAATTAGGTGATGACACTGGCACTATGCCATACTTGGTTTTTTCGAAAGGCTAGCCTGGTGCTGCTTTTCATTGCGCGGTTGCAAGCGGTGTTCCTTTTGATCCTGTACTTTTGGATGGCTCCTTTTTCATATCTCCTCATTCTGCTGCTTGTGCAGAGCCACCTTGAATGGTAGTGCTCACAGGTACCTGCCTCTGCTGCAACAGATCTGTGCATGAAATTTGGTCTGGATATTCCAAAAAAGTTCAGACTGGAAACCCTAAGTGTGCTGCATTGCAATCAGATGGTTGCATGCCACTCTCTCTGCTGGGCCTCCACATGTCCCATAAATTATCTTGCCATTAACCATTTATAGAGAAAGGGTTTTCTTTTTGCTGCAGAAACAAGCTGCCTTTATAGAGACAAGTGCACTCCTAAAAAAGAAAAAAAACGTTTTTATGTGCTCATTACATTATAGGTGAGTTCACTGCATCATTTTTCTTATAGCCTACTGCAGTTGCTGCATGTCATTTCTTGACCCTAATGTCAGGTCTAAAAAGTCAGACACTTATGTGTCTGCTAGCGTGGCGTTTTATTTTTATATCGGGATCATAGCCCCCGATTAGAGCAAAAAAACGTGAAATGTGCGCTGAGCTCTGTTAAGCTGCACACAGACTGAATGGCATTTTGCATGCATCGCTTCCTGATCATTGATCTTTGGGGCAGGAGAGAGCTGCTTCTACCTATGGGTTGTAAACCACATTAAAATAGGTAAATACTCATACAAAGAAGTGATTATGCTTACTTTCTCACTATCTCTCATCCCCACATTAACTAGTTTTTGGTGAAAAAAACAACCCAGGCCAAGCATGCAAATGTCGCAGAGTTTCCCAAAACACATTACTTTTTGAAGTTTCATTCCACAATACACAGAAGGACGTTAATGTCAGTTGATAAATGCAAGTCTCCCGTTCTAACACAGTACACGGCCATCGCACATACCTTTTGCCTGCACACATGAAGGAATAGGGTAAGGTGCAATAATGAAATTGTAGCTCTGCATGAACGTGTGCTCCGATCCCAATCGGCCGGTGTAGAACTCGTAAATACTATGTTGTGTAAGAAGCGGAAGCACTGGCAGGTTGTTCTCTCACCCCCGTGATAGGAGGAACCACCAACCGTGGTGCAGAGCTGCTTGTCATTCTGTGCAAACGTTTCACCGTGTACAATCAGGTGACCACTACTCAAGGCTCAAACTCATTTTTTATCTTGGGCAAAGATTGTAGTATGTATTCGCAGAGGTGCCCTTGCCCGAGCATATCCCATAAAAGTGCTCCGACCATTGTATTCTTGCTTACTTATAAACTTGTGCCAGAATTTAACAGCATGTAAAATGTGCACCTGCATAATTACGAAACATCTTTAATGCTTTCCTAGCTCTCGTACAATTTCAGTTTCGCATCTTACCTTCTCGGCCCCCCACTGTGAAAGCAAACCCATTTTCATTGGACGGCCAATCTCAATTTTACTGGGTGCTCTTGAGCACAGATTTGTTTGTTAAATAACTAAATATATATTGCTTTAAGGATGTGCCCTCTTCTCTCTTGTAATGCACAATAACAAAAAAAGGCAGCAGTAAGGTCCAGAACGACTTTGTGCATACTTACACTGGATGGCCTTTTAGGGCTTCAGTTGGGTCATTGCCTTCGGCTCCTCACAAGCAACCTTTTCCAAAATTCCTTTTTCAGTTGTTTCCATAATGATGGCTAACTGATGAGCTGTAACATCTGAAAAAAAAATGAAAACACACCCTGACTGTAAACTCTGAACTTAAAGTGATGAGCAGTGGTGAATTCACCTTATACCTTCACTCACGAAAATTCTGCACAAGTTAGTATGCCAAAAATGAGTCATCACTGCGCACTTTTTGGGATTCAATGAACTGAAGGAAGATATGGACTGAGACTTTAACCTGCCTGAGGATATAATTCCTTTAAGATTAAGATTTTGAAAAAGCATTTGATAAAGTGGCTTTAAACATATTTTATGCAAACTCTCACACTTGAACTGAAAGTTATTCTTGTTGCATTGGTAAAAGCATTTGGCACACGCCTGAAACTGCTTCAGTGTGAGAATGCGAAAGCATAGCCATTTGTGTGGCTGCAATCTCGCTACAACTGTTTTAAATTCGTTGAAGTTCCTTCTTATAAAGTGCTGTACAACAAATCACTGATATTTGGATCTTTTTGCTACTAAACGACAGATTCCAGTCCAACTATGTGTGGCCTGATAACACATAGGTGCGTTCGAGGCTTCACTCATGTTTATATCGTGCAGTGTTTCAATGCGTGAAGACCGCTCACATAACCCACCGCCTCAGCACATCCACCGCATTCCCCGATTGCATTCGGTGATTATTGCTGTAGTATCAGTATGCATCCGAAACATAAGTTATACACAAGAATAGAAAACTGGGCAAGTTGGTATGGATTCATCTTGTTGTGGCACCACAGGGACGAGGACAGATACGGAGAAACACACCACACGCGTTCGCGAGGTACCGCTCCGACATGCTTGAGCCAACTACCCTTTGTGGCTGGCCTATGTGTCGTATGCCTGCTTAGTGCGCAGAGGGCTGGGGTTTAAACCTTAATGCCAAGCAATTAAATTGAATTAACTTTATTTTTCAGTGTACCACTTGCCTCATTTATGTTTGGTCTATGGTGTATTGATAACATTAACTACAATGCCAGATGAATTTTCGCATTAAGGGTTTTCAGAAGCTGCCAGCAATTTGTTTTGGCTACCCTGAGTCTTCAATGTTCCCTGTAATGTGTAGTGTATCGCAAGGTACGGTCTTATCAAATGTCTTGAAGCCAAGCGGCCTCGGCGGCCGCTTTTCGATGGAGCCGAAAAGCAAGGCGCCCGTGTACTGTGCGATGTCAGTGCACATTAAAGAACCCCAGGTGGTCGAAATTTCCGGAGTCCTCCACTACGGCGTCTCTCATAGCTTGAGTCGCTTTGGGACGTTAAACCCAACAAACCAACCAACCAAAGGATTTGTCTGAACCGCAAAGTGGAGCAGTCAGGCTATCGTCGAAGGCCAAATGACATTTAAAATTCTAGGAAATCATTTATCACAGCAAGAAACTGTGTCATCGCATTTCACGGCTGTTTAGTTTTTAATGGTGCCATGACTGATTGATTTTGCACTTGAGATAAAAATCCTTGGCTTCAAGACTTTTGACCAAGACTGCAGTTCTGAACAGTTTTAATTTCTAACCTGCGTTAAGTCTTCCAAATGGCAGCATCATCTAATGGAGCAACATTAGAAGTGCCTAATCCCATCTACAAAACAATTAAACACTAATTGAAAACTGCTGTTCTAACTTGACGTCCTTGAATGCTAATAATACCCCTGTCCCACGGCCAGTTTCAATGTCCATTGAGTCTGGAGATCGAACTCAATGGGGATCGGCCACTGCCTCACAGCAGTTTGAAGATTATTGAACTTGGTCAGCATTGACTCAATAGTTTGCAAATGACCATTGGAATGCCAAGGAATATTGAGAGCAGCCTTGCACCCACCCAATGAACATCTTCTGGGTTAAACAGTTCATAAACTAGTTTTTCAGGAGTCAGAAGGATTGTTCAATCTATAGAATGGGCAGTGTTCAGATGAAAACACATTGTTCTAGGGTGTCTAGCGGCTAGTGTGTGGCTGTGTGGAATCCTGCAGTGTTCCGCTCATGTTCGCCCTTTATCGTGCTTTGCGACAACTGAGACCAAGAGGCTCACATGTGCTTCTAACAATAGCAACTACGAACACAATGAAGACCACCAAGCCGTGGCAGCATCCTGGGACAAACAGAATGCCGCAATTGCACGTCATCGTTTCGTCGTCACTTTCCTATGGGTTATGCAGTGCTGTGAGGTATTTGAATAACTTTCTATGAACAAACTTTCATTGAAAAATAGCTTTTAGTGTGATATCCACCCGTCGCACTTCATTTTTAATGGATGTTACCCGTGGCACTACCTGTCGGATCACAAGCTCACTACTCAGTTGTCATTGAAATATGCCGTGCGGCAGTGATGCATGTCGATGACCATCAAAAATTTCAATTGCCATTCACTCTATGGGCATTGAGATTGCCCATGTGACAGAGGGTGGAAGCAGGCTCAAGCATTTTGGAACAGCTCAGGGAACAGTAATACAGCCTATTTAGAGCAGGTTTGGAGCAATAAAATGAGAATTTGGAGCATTCGTATTATATTTTAGAGCATGCTTCTAAGGTCAAACGCTTTCAATAATTGCAAGTTTTTGTTCCTGACACCAAAATACCCGATTTGATTCCTTTCTATTAAGTCTGACTGTTTTGACACGATAGGTTCAAACGTGGAGTTCACCACTTGATGTGCTCAAGCGCCACCTACCACTAGTTTGAAGTTGACATCAATGAAAAGCACATGTCAACTCTGTCCTGCGCATATCAGTTTAAACATATACCTGTGCTGAAAAATTCCATGGAACTGGTCAGCAGTGCCTTCAGGAAGGATAGACGACACTCAAGGATGGTAGTTTCCTCCTCCACATTCTTTTGCTTCATAGCCTTTTGCCAATGGCTCATCATATTTTCATCTGAGCGACTCCAGTGCTTCTTTAATTTAAACGCGTTGGCGATAGGCCCGTGTGGCTTTCGAACATTTTTGAGAACATGTGAAGTGAATGGCATTTTTGTGGCGTGACTCCTTTATGCTTCAAGTATGCTTTGGTCTGATGTAGGCTTCACACGCTTGTTACGAACAAAGAGGCATGATGGTGAAGTACCTGCTGGTTTTCACAGCTGAACCCTTAGAATTCGAGTTGTACTGTGTTGCCGAAAAACTTTACTAATGGCTCGAGATACCCGCCGTGACTGCTTTGCTCACTTCTCTCACCACTGACGATTCAAACCGTACCTATTGGGCTGCCTTTGTTTTGACTGAAGCGGCCCCTAGAGTGTGTACACGGAACTCACAGCATGCCACCGCCCCAGTGTGTTTCTCTCAGTCACTTAATCAAATTGCATCGAATCACATTTTTTTGAAGAAATATTATGATTTATAAATAACCCTCTGTGCAGCAAAAATCTGTGTTCTGCTAAATTTGATGGCAAAACATTGAGGCAGCTGGTTTGGAGCAGAATGGAGTAAATGGAGCAGCACTTCCACCTCTGGTATAGAACACTAGTCCCACTTCATCGTCATCCTGCAAATTATAGGATATGCAGCCACTAACCATTTCCTTGGCTACCTAAAACACCATATATTCGTCCCACCTGTAGTAAAAGTAGCTATTGATTTAACTTTGATCAAAAAAATAATCTTGAATATGCATGTGCGATTTTGGACTCCCGTCAAACTTTAGCCCTTGAAATTCATCCAGAATCATGCTTTTCATCTATGAAATCTCAAGCTGACTTTCCCTGCATTGAATTGCACCGAAAAAATGAAAGGGTTCAACGCTGCTGAACCAAATATGGAGCGAAAGCATTAGCTGCGGGTGACAGAGCATTCTATTTGTTTACGGACATGGCACACAGCGACGAGCGGTTAGACCTGGCGTAGTATTGGTTTTGCAATCAAA
This sequence comes from Amblyomma maculatum, assembly GCF_055883805.1. NCBI lineage: Eukaryota > Metazoa > Arthropoda > Arachnida > Ixodida > Ixodidae > Amblyomma > Amblyomma maculatum. The sequence continues at coordinate 82,999,948 of NC_139350.1, forward strand.
TACATTTTTCCCTTCACAATATTTTGCTGTTCTTCCCCAAATGCTTTCGTCATTCATGCCATATTGATCACACCTGATCATTTGAAGTGTTTTTTACCTAGACTGGAAAAGTGGAACAACCTGGCAACAAGAAGACATCAGTCACAATCGAACTAATACCTATCTGAGTCGACCACTAATGCAATGTTTTCTGCAGGGCAAGAGCTACAAAGAAATAAAGGGTTATTGTTCATGAATATAAGTGACAGCAGAATTAACACCGCGTCCTGTTGCTCTTTTTTGCATGAACTAAAAGCACACAAATGAAGAGTTTTGCTGGATGCATTGTTATTAGGACTATGCTGCGGCTTGGTCAGTCATGAAATGCATAAACAAAATGAAGGTTCGGTAGTGCACTGCTGCCTACCTTGACATTGTTGGTCAACAGAGCCTGAAGTTGTGTAAATAAATAATGCATCAAGCTGTGTTCCTTTGCTCCTTTATTTCACACCTCCAAAAAGGATAGAACGCCTTGGAAAACTCATAGTTGCAAGCAGCACCCTGGAAAGCAAGCCACATTATCACAATGTAATTAGCACAAAGAGCTAAAATGAAACATTACAAATATCACCATCCTAGAAATCTAAACTGACTACAAAATGTCATCTAAATACAGCCGCAACCACCGCAGGTAACAGCAAAATAGACAAAAGTAAAGCTAGCAAGTAAAAATAGAGGAATAGAATACCTTAAGATAAAAAGAGCAGGCGTGCTCCGATGCTTAGAAAACCTCCAAACTAAGGAAAGAACAGCCCATTTTAATTGACCATATGGATTAAGGTATGACTCATGCCTCACTAGACTGAAATGCACCCGAAAGTGAACAAGAGAACACCTAATTATAGTAAAAGCTTTTGAATGAGTGATACCTGGAATTTAATACCATGGTACTAGAAGCAGGTCAGCACAAACTAGATAGTTGTGCAAAATTGTTCTGTAATTTGACAATTCACCAAGACCAAGATTTGGAGGGAGCTGTAAGGCATTGGCTCAGAATGCACACCCTACAAGCATTATTAAACAGGGCCGACTTTGACAATATTCACTGCACTACAGTACCTAGATTGCAGGAAGCTCAAATGTGTTCCTCCATTGACCATGGCAGCCCGCCACCACCCATATGTCTGCACCATCACAGCACACAGGATTACACCTGTTTAAGCTATGCAAGAGGCAACACTAACCCCATTCATTGTCATTATTGAACAGTGCTAACGGCAGAAATGAAAACCAACTTCGACAGGATACCTAGACACTAGGAAGCTCAAGTGTTTCTCTATTGACTGTGACAGCCCGCCACCACCCACAGACAGATGTCTGCACCGTCACAGCATTATGCCTGTTTAACCTGTGCAAGAAGCAACACTAACCCCATTCATTATCATTATCGAACAGTGCTAAATGCAGAAATGAAAACCGACTTCGATAGGGTACCTACACACTAGGAAGCTCAAATTTTTCTCTATTCAACGTGACAGCCCGCCACCACCCACAGACAGATGTCTGCACCGTCGCAGCATTATCCCTGTTTAACCTAAGCAAGAGGCAACACTAACCCCATTCATTATCATTATTGAAGAGTGCTAAAGGGAGAAATGAAAACTGACCTCGACAGGGTACCTAAACATTAGGAAGCTCAAATTTTTCTCTATTCAACGTGACAGCCCGCCACCACCCACAGACAGATGTCTGCACCGTCGCAGCATTATGCCTGTTTAACCTATGCAAGAGGCAACACTAACCCCACTCATTATCATTATTGAACAGTGCTAAAGGCAGAAATGAAAACTGACCTCGACAGGGTACCTAGACACTAGGAAGCTCAAATGTTTCTCTTGACCGTGACAGCCCGCCACCACCCACAGACAGATGTCTGCACCGTCAAAGCATTATGCCTGTTTAACTTATGCAAGAGGCAACACTAACCCCATTCATTATCACTATTGAACAGTGCTAAAGGCAGAAATGAAAACTGACCTCGACAGGGTACCTAGACACTAGGAAGCTCAAATTTTTCTCTATTGAACGTGACAACCCGCCACCACCCACAGACAGATGTCTGCACCATTGCAGCATTATGCCTGTTTAACTTAAGCAAGAGGCAACACTAACCCCATTCATTATCATTATTGAACGGTGCTAAAGGCAGAAATGAAAACTGAGCTCGACAGGGTACCTAAACACTAGGAAGCTGAAATATTTCTCTATTGACCGTGACAGCCCGCCACCACCCACAGACAGATGTCTGCATCGTCACAGCATTATGCCTGTTTAACCTATGCAAGAGGCAACACTAACCCCATTCATTATCATTATTGAACAGTGCTAAAGGCAGAAATGAAAACTGACCTCAACAGGGTACCTAGACATTAGGAAGCTCAAATGTTTCTCTATTGACCGTGACAGCCCGCCACCAGGGTACCTAGACACTAGGAAGCTCAAATGTTTCTCTATTGACCGTTACAGCCCGCCACCACCCACAGACAGATGTCTGCACCATCAAAGCATTATGCCTGTTTAACCTATACAAGAGGCAACACTAACCCCATTCATTATCATTATTGAACAGTGCTAAAGGCAGAAATGAAAACTGACCTCGACAGGGTACCTAGACACTAGGAAGCTCAAATTTTTCTCTATTGACCGTGACAGCCCGCCACCACCCACAGACAGATGTCTGCACCGTCACAGCATTATGCCTGTTTAACCTATGCAAGAGGCAACACTAACCCCATTCATTATCATAATTGAACAGTGCTAAAGGCAGAAATGAAAACACCTCGACAAGGTACCTAGACGTTAGGAAGCTCAAATGTTTCTCTATTGACCGTGACAGCCCGCCACCAGGGTACCCTAGACATTAGGAAGCTCAAATGTTTCTCTGTTGACCATGACAGCCCGCCAGACGTTTGCACCGTCACAGCATTATGCCTGTTTAACCTATGCAAGAGGCAACACTAACCCCATTGATTATCATTATTGAACAGTGCTAAAGGAAAAAATGAAAACTGACCTCGACAGGGTACCTAGACACTAGGAAGCTCAAATGTTTCTCTGTTGACCGTGACCTCCCGCCACAACCCACAGACAGATGTCTGCACATTCACAGCATTATGCCTGTTTAACCTATGCAAAAGGCAACACTAACCCCATTCATTATCATTATTGAACAGTGGTAAAGGCAGAAATGAAAACGGACCTCGACAGGGTACCTAGACACTAGGAAGCTCAAATGTTTCTCTGTTGACCGTGACAGCCCGCCACCACCCACAGACAGATGTCTGCACCGTCACAGCATTATGCCTGTTTAACCTATGCAAGAGGCAACACTAACCCCATTTATTATCATTATTGAACAGTGCTAAAGGAAGAAATGAAAACTGACCGCGACAAGGTACTTAGACACTAGGAAGCTGAAATATTTCTCTATTGACCGTGACAGCCCGCCACCACCCACAGACAGATGTCTGCACCGTCACAACATTATGCCTGTTTAACCTATGCAAGAGGCAACACTAACCTCATCATTATCATTATTGAACAGTGCTAAAGGCAGAAATGAAAACTGACCTCGACAGGGTACCTAGACACTAGGAAGCTCAAATGTTTCTCTGTTGACCGTGACAGCCCGCCACAACCCACAGACAGATGTCTGCCCCGTCACAGCATTATGCCTGTTTAACCTATGCAAGAGGCAACACTAACCCCATTCATTATTATTATTGAACAGTGCTAAAAGCAGAAATGAAAACTGACATCGACAGGGTACCTAGACACTAGGAAGCTCAAATGTTTCTCTGTTGACCGTGACAGCCCGCCACCACCCACAGACAGATGTCTGCACCGTCAAAGCATTATGCCTGTTTAACCTATGCAAGAGGCAACACTAAGCCGATTGATTATCATTATTGAACAGTGCTAAAGGAAGAAATGAAAACTGACCTCGACAGGGTACCTAGATACTAGGAAGCTGAAATATTTCTCTATTGACCGTGACAGCCCGCCACCACCCACAGACAGATGTCTGCACCGTCACAACATTATGCCTGTTTAACCTATGCAAGAGGCAACACTAACCTCATCATTATCATTATTGAACAGTGCTAAAGGCAGAAATGAAAACTGACCTCGACAGGGTACCTAGACACAAGGAAGCTCAAATGTTTCTCTGTTGACCGTGACAGCCCGCCACCACCCACAGACAGATGTCTGCACCGTCACAGCATTATGCCTGTTTAACATATGCGAGAGGCAACACTAACCCCATTGATTATCATTATTGAACAGTGCTAAAGGAAGAAATGAAAACTGACCTCGATAGGGTACCTAGACACTAGGAAGCTGAAATATTTCTCTATTGACCGTGACAGCCCGCCACCACCCACAGACAGATGTCTGCACCGTCACAGCATTATGCCTGTTTAACCTATGCAAGAGGCAACACTAACCCCATTCATTATCATTATTGAACAGTGCTAAAGGCAGAAGTGAAAACTGACTTCGATAGGGTACCTAGACACTAGGAAGCTGAAATGTTTCTCTATTGACCGTGACAGCCCGCCACCACCCACAGACAGATGTCGGCACAGTCACAGCATTATGCCTGTTTAACCTATGCAAGAGGCAACACTAACCCCATTCATTATCATTATTGAACAGTGCTAAAGGCAGAAATGAAAACTGACCTCGACAGGGTACCTAGACACTAGGAAGCTGAAATATTTGTTTATTGACCGTGACAGCCCGCCACCACCCACAGACAGATGTCTGCACCGTCACAGCATTATGCCTGTTTAACCTATGCAAGAGGCAACACCAACCCCATTCATTATCATTATTGAACAGTGCTAAAGGCAGAAATGAAAACTGACCTCGACAGGGTACCTAGACACTAGGAAGCTGAAATATTTCTCTATTGACCGTGACAGCCCGCTACCACCCACAGACAGATGTCTGCACCGTCACAGCATTACGCCTGTTTAACCTATGCAAGAGGCAACACTAACCCCATTCATTATCATTATTGAACATTGCTAAAGGCAGAGATGAAAACTGACTTCGACAGGGTACCTAGACACCAAGCTCAAATTTTTCTCTATTGACCGTGACAGCCCGCCACCACTCACAGACAGATGTCTGCACCGTCACAGCACATAACATTATGCCTGTAACCTATGCAACTGGCAGCACTGACCCCCCTGTTTTACCACAGCAAGATTTTGAAAACCAGTTAGTGGCTGCAAACTGCGACCATACACTGCATTCATGCACACCATCACCATACACCTGTTCGTGCTATGCATGAGGGAACAACACTTGAGGTGACTGTCACACATGTAACACAACACCAGTTAGTGGCTGCAACTACCCACACCGTGTGAGCACACCATCACCATACACCTGTTCCCACAATGCATGTGGCAACAACATCTGGAGGAAACTATCACTACGTTCCTCCGAGGCTGGTTAATGCCACTTGGCTGCAAACTATGACTGCCTACACCGTGTGAGCACACCATCACCATACACCTGTTCACACAATGATGTAGCAGCAACACCTGGAGGAAACTATCACTACGTTCCTCCAAGGCTAGTTAATGCCACTTGACTGCAAACTATGACTGCCCACACCGTGTGTGCACACTATCACCATACACCTGTTCGTGCTATGCATGAGGGAACAACACTTGAGGTGACTGCCACACATGTAACACAACGCCAGTTAGTGGCTGCAACTACCCACACCGTGTGAGCACACCATCATCATACACCTAGTCCCACAATGCATGTGGCAACAACACCTGGAGGAAACTATCACTACGTTCCTCCAAGGCTAGTTAATGCCACTTGACTGCAAACTATGACTGCCCACACCGTGTGTGCACACTATCACCATACACCTGTTCCCACAATGCATGTGGGAACAACATCTACAGGAAACTATCACTACGTTCCTCCAAGGCTAGTTAATGCCACTTGGCTGCAAACTATGACTGCCCACACCGTGTGAGCACACCATACACCTGTTCACACAATGATGTAGCAACAACACCAGGGGGAAACTATCACATATGTTCTTCCAAGGCTAGTTAATGCCACTTGGCTGCAAACTATGACTGCCCACACCGTGTGAGCACACCATCACAATACACCTGTTCTCACAATGAATGTGGCAACAACACCTGGACGAAACTATCACTACGTTCCTCCATGGCTAGTTAATGCCACTTGGCTACAAACTATGACTGCCCACAATGTGTGAGCACACCATCACCATACACGTGTTCCCACTATGCATGTGGCAACACCTGGGGAATCTACCGCAGACATACTAACAAAGCCAGATAGTTCAACAAAACTGCAGAATACACACACAAGCTCGCCACTGAAAAAAAGCAGTACCACAATTTCAAGGAAACCACAGCAGGCACATCAATGCTTAACCCTGTGTGCCCGGCTTCGCATATGTATAGGGTTGGACTTTTTGGTTAAAGCAATTAGAAGTATGCCAAAATCGTATTTCATAATTTGCCTGTCAACGAAAGAGGTCACCAATTTAGCATGCAATGCATATGTAGGTAGCTATTATGACTGAGTTACATGCACTCGTTGAAAATTTGCTATATGTATCACTTAAATAGCTTCAACATCATGGAATACAAAGGATTTTTGTATCAACATTACGAAAGATCTATCACTAGCACGAACCTTTATTACTTGCCCTCTTGCTCAACTGCGATGATTGTGCTGTGAATATCAATGTCATTTACAATAACTTACAATTTTGTCTGCAGGCGGATGTAATTTGAATTGCTTTTGTAATGGGGTTAGAAACTCCTTTACAAGCATGGCTTGAAGCACTGCCGTTTACGCGTAAGCTATGGCAAATAAACTGTTTAAGTTGGAAATAGATGGTAAGACATAATTAATCACACAATGTAAATTACATCATTAATTGCCAAGAAAACAATACAAGCATTGTGAACTAAACACTGAGAAACATGTGAAATTGTGAGAATATAGCCAAAAACTCCAATCCCAAAATATGATAGAGTATAAATGAATTATTTTCGCTCGTACAAGTAGTATTCTTGCAGTAATAGTAATTTAGAACATATCTATCAATGGAAAGTGAAAGCAGGCAAAAATGCGAAAGGCTTGTGAATAGAAATGTTAATGCAAAAGGAAAAACCAACTAAGCAAAACAGCCTCAAATTCCTAGAGCAGTTTTCAAATTTGCACCTTATTTCCTGTGACTTTATATTTGCACAGTTTATTGCCTGAGATATTCAGAAATTACAATTAGCTGTAACCATTTTGTCATGGAGATATTTGCAATGAGACACAAGGTTTTTAGATTCCTGTCATCAAAGTGACGTTCAAGGCATTTACGTTTTCGACACCCGAGATTACAGAGTTGAGATAATGCTGCTGTTACGTGGATCCTGTTGACATTAGGGCTGCTGTCTTGCACGCTCACTTTGTGAACTTGATGCAGCTGACGCAGAAATGGTGGCATTGCTACTTTTTGGCCAGTACCTTGACTGCTTCTCGTGCGGTTTGTTGGCAGGAGGTGGCCTAGGCAGAGGTGGTTCCTCTTCCTTATCAGCACATCTCCCGACAATCTGCTTAAGTATGCCAATTTGTTTATGCAGAGCTGCTGCCACTTCTGGGTCGGCTGAAGTCTTTTTACTGATTTCGCGTGTAAGAGCAGCAAGCTCAATGTCAATACCCAATACGTGCGAGTACATTTGATTCTTGCGACTGAATCATGTCCCTTTGAATGCTCTCAAATAGTGCCTCAGGATTACTGGCAGGGATTGAATGGCCATCTGCAGATGCGTCCTCACTGACCAGCTCATGAACGGTACCATCTGCTGCTCGCAGCTCCCACTGCACAACTGCATGGATATGGTGGCACAGTTTGATGCGTGCAAAAAATTCCATGCATGTGCACTGGAAGCTGTGGACACAAGTAACACAAACAGAGCAGCTTTGCGGGCACCATTTGTTGCACTGTGTGTCTGTCTTGACAACAGTGTACTCGACACACTTCTTGGACTGTGACTGCACAAACCACTTTCCATCAGAAAATTTGGTCACACCAGATTTGCAGATTTCCATTCCTGCAGTATGCTTTCTGAAGCAGTCTACTGTGCGATTGTTTGCCTTGGGTTTCACTCGGCAGATGAGCTGCTTCATCAGCCGGTCACGTGCCAAATTCATCACAGATGCCAGCAATTTGTTAAACCGCCAGTTCTGAAGCCCTCCCAAATAACCTTTCTTGAGCTCATTAAAGGCCCCTTAGTGGATGCAATACACCACTTTGATCCACGCTTCCCACAGACGGCACCTCCAGGCTGACCCACCCGGGGGAAATTGGCAGTCGCCTTTTCCTATCCTCCCCTCCATCTTTCACTTTCCTATCTTGCATCCTACAACTCTCCTGTCCTCTACTCTCTTCTTGTTTTCCCTTACTTCCTGGTGGCAAGGGTTAACTGTGTGTGGAGTAACTACCCTAGCTGTGTTACCCCATATTAGGTTATAGTTAGGGTGTACAGCTGGCGGAGGCAGGACGTTTTCGGAGTTTCCGGTCCCGTCCCCTTGTTGAGCTCCATGGTGGGTGGCTGGCACCATGGCTGAACAGCATACCTTTTTATAAATTCCTCCCCAAAATCAAATGATCGCCTACAAAAAGGCGGACCAAAGCAGCATCTGACTTTTTCTGCAAAAAACCAGAAGTGTTCAAGTTCCACATAATCCACAGTGAAAAACCACCATATACAATGTCCCCATTCTCTGTCTCTAAGACTCTTACCCAACTCTAGGACGAGGATACAAAGTATATAAACTAGCCAGTGGAGACCTTCTACTAGAAGTCCGAGACCATGTCCAATGCTCGAAAGTTTCACAGCTTGAGAACTTTGGGGAAATCCCCATTACAGTATCTGCACACAGATCCCTGAACTTTGTCCGTGGAGTGATATCCGAAAGCGACTTCTTGAACCTCACAGAGGAAGAAATGCTGGAGGGACTACAAGAACAAAATGCGACTAATGTGCACCGAATCAAAATAAGAACAGACAAGGAAATACCTACCAAACACATTGTCCTGACTTTTGCAACCTCCAAACTTCCTGAATCAATTGAAGTAGGGTAGATTAAAGTAAACGTTCGACACTACATACCCAACCCCAGACGCTGCTTTAACTGCCAACATTTCGGTCATGGCTCACAGAGTTGCCGCGGCTGCAAAACATGTGCCAGATGTGCTGCAAAGGACCATGTATCCGATGACTGTACTGCTGCGCTGCATTGTGCAAACTGCGAGGGTGACCACCCCGCATACTTTAGGTCATGCCAGTCATGAAAAAAAGAAAAGGAAATTATAACAGTGAAAACACCGAAAAGCTTCAAAGAAGCACGTCCACAAGTCAAAGATTAAAACCTGTTTGTTTTCACAGTGAAAGCAAACTACTCCAAGGTGGCATGGGGGCGACGCGCCACACTTGGATCATGGTTCCTGCTCAGGCTATGCCGCAAGCAGTAGCACCTCCACCTCAGACAGGGACAGCAAAAGTTGCCCTGTCAGCTAAGAAACAGGGCCCGCCGGCCCCTCAACCCCCAAGCAGCACACCAGCATTGGTCCAACAATGGTTCATCACTGGAAAATAATGGCATCAATATTGGGCTGATATTGGCATTTGGGCATTTTACTACATTCTCCATTCTTGGCCCATCTTTCGTTCCAAGATTGGTCCAGTGTTCAACCAAGCTGGAGCCACCAATGTAGGCACAATATTAGACTTTCCATTCATGCACCATGATTCTTGCCAATACTGTCCAGCATTATACCATCATTGTATTACCAATATTTGTTTAATACCAGCTATTCCATTGATGGCCCATTTTCAATGCCAATATCATACCAATGGTTAGCCATTGCAGGTGCACTGGCTACTCCATTCATGCCGCATATTGTCGATACCAATATTCATCCAATGGTTTATGGGTACACCGGCTACTCCATTCATGTACCATTGATGATGTCAAGATTACACATTTTGTGGCACTGCCTGTACCGGCCATAAAATGCAGCAGTTTTCATTCAAGCCATATTCGCGACAGCACATCGAACTTGCTGGGGCAATAATGGCCTTTCAAATAGGAGTGGCCATAATAATTCAAATTGTCGCTCATGAGCAACCAGTAGATATTCACAAAACAAGGGCATGGTTCACAAAAAGATAATATTTATTGCAATTGTTACTAGACGGCAGTTGTTACTAGCCAGCGCTGAGGGCACACACAGCCGCAGCTGGCGGGGCAGTGGCAGGCGGAGTGGCAGCAGGGGCGTGCAGGGCAGTGGCAGGGTTGGGCAGGGCAGGGCGGGCTCTCGGGAAGTGGAAGGGGCCAGGGAGCTGGAGGGCACACTCATAGGCGTAGTGAGGGGGCTGACCCTGCAATTGCATTCACAGGTGGCATGCCTGGTTCGCCAGGGGAGGTTTCAGCATAACGCCTTTTTCTTCCACCACCTCTCTCACAGGAACCAGGCAGCCACCTGCGAATAAATGCGTGTGCCTCCAAATCGTCCAACGCAACTTTTTCGCAAATGGCACCTGCACAAAAACAACGAGGAAACAAAATTTACAACACTATTACCAGGCATATAAAATCGCGCGCATTATTTTAGGAAGATGTAGAAAATTCCAGGATTCATGTACCGAAATTCATGGTCAATGAGAAACACTATACTGATGAGTTCCAGATTAGTTTCAGCTGCCTTGGGTTTATGAGGATGAAAGACGCACATACATTGCATAGCATGTGCCCTGTTGCATTTTGATCGCCTCCACAGCAATACGGCTGAGACAGCCAGTGTTTCATCCCACACTAGGAATTAGTGCTTGATTGTCGGCTGTCTCCGCATATGACTGGCGCGCTAGTTTTTTGCCGCTCCTACGCTTTCTGCGATGTGCAAAACAGTTTATACTACAATTCGTTGCCAAGAGAATGTTCGACGACCATTTGCATCTTTTGAAATGGCTAGATATAATATACACAAGCGATCTACGTCCACGACTGCTGCACTGGCCGCTGGTTAGCTGATATACGCTTTTGACTGGTTTTGTGGGTAGCTCACTTAAACGGGAGCTCACGTAAACGGGTAGCTCACAGATGCATCATTTTTGCACATATACTGCTTGGCCAAGCAAATTTGATCCAAGAGATAAAAAAAAAACATTTCGGAGGCAGGCAAAGGAAACCAGATACATATTGCTGGAAGCTACCTTGAGCGCCACAGAAAAGGTTTTGTTTGGAATCCTTAATTGACATTATTTACCTAAATTACTGATTAATGACTTACGCAATAAATGGTGTTGCTAGTTTGAAGAGTACCGGCACAAACCACGTTTGATTATTTGTGATAAAGAACCCTCACGTCTGCATTTTGAACGCCAGATACAATAGGAAACCACAAAAATACAAAAATCTGATTCCCGGATAATACAATTGAGGACTTGGCTTGGCTCGACAGCCCTGTGTAGCGTTAGACCTACAAGTTGCCTATGGTTTCTTCGTCCGCGCCAGCACATCGTCCAACAAGACTGTATTTGTATTTTACAGCTGAAAAATACTGTTAAACTCATTTGTATCCTTACCGCTTTGTAGTCATTATCCGCATTGCAAAGTTCGGCGCGCTCATTGTAACTCGAGCCTTCATGTGCGCCAGAAGGCCGACGCGAAGCAACCATTGCCAGCATATCACCCTTACTCATGCATGGGGCTAGCAATCATAGCGGCAGGTTGTTTTGTCCGCTCAAAATCATGTTGTGAGCAGCACAATTGAGGTGCGCGAATGGGCTGGTAACAGTTTCGGTATCTACATAACCCGGAATTTATCTGCAGCTGGAAAAAAAGGTACACATGAGGTTTCTAACCGCAAATATTGAAACAGGGGTTTCCGAACGTGCTCACCGACTCTAAGTCCTACTTATTGTCTAAAGTGAATATTTAGTACTTGAAGCGAATAACCTTACTTCCCTACGTACAAAATAAAAATTTTCTGCGCTATCCTAAGCGGCTGCCAGCAATGCGCCACCGGTTTCCATCGTCTGTTTCTAATGGTTTATTTATAACCCTTGGCTCAAGCTATGGGGCGCAGCAGGTGTAATGTAGCTTGAATAAAACCTGCAAGAGATCATATATATGGGTAGATTTGTAAGGTTTACAGATTTCACTTACAAATTCTACAGGAATAGCGTCACTGCGGCCTTTCTTTAAAATTGACACGTAATAGCGCTATATTCGTGGCTAAAATAAGGTACTCAGAGCATTAATTCAGCTTACCAAGTGCAGCTGTAACAGAAAGTGAGGGCTGGCGACACCTAAGGTGTGCCTAGCTTTCAAATTTTCTTAGATGGCACAACCGTTCGAAATATGGAATATTAAAAAAAGCCCTTGATATTGGCTTTCTCACAGCGTATTATGGGTGCCTTAGATAAGAAACATAATCGAGGTCCCATGGCCATCTTTAGTTTCCAATGAAATTTTTATATGTGGTGGGCGGATATCTAGACACAAAAGAATTAACCTCTGTTTTTCAAGATACGCGTAGTTTCCTCGAAAAACAAAATTGTATGGTATATCTCTAGAGGTAGAAAACGCTGTTTTTGCCATTTCAAAATGTTGCAAGTATGGATACCATGATTTTGTCATCTACTATTTTTTACTCGCTAAATATATGAAGGTTTCACATTTACAAACACTATTAAAAACCTATTTTGTTTTTGCAGTTGAGTTATTAAAAAATCGCAAACTTTGCTTCAGGAGCGATACACTGCAAAAATATTTATTTTTAACCTTATGTACTGGCATATGATGCATTAGGTTGGTTGCACTAAATGTTTTTTCACTTCCTGACGCATGTTCTTAATTCCAGGCAGTATCTGGAGCTCCAGACCACTAGGTGTGTTCTCCACAACGCATCAAAATTGTTCAGAATTCGAAAACAGCAGTAAAGGGCAAATTTGCTGCAATTAAAAAAAGATCATCTTCGATTTTCATTCAAATCCCTCTCAAAAATCTTCAGTACCTCAAAAATATCATGGACTAAAAAGTGTTGCGTTAGACTGTTTAAAAATATAACATTGAATATTAAACCGAGTGCTTGTGCTGATAATGGCCAAACTCAGCCTGCATTCTTGCAAGATCCAATAATATCTTGGCACAGAAACTATTTCTCTGCATTATCTAGGTTCCATTCTTTATTTCTGAAAAAATTTGAAGCTCTAGATTTGTGTGTGTTTCTGCATATTATTTTTTAATTGGACAAAAGTAAGAAAATGGTAAAATAAGGAAAACTGATTAGAATTGAAGAAACGGCCGCAACATCAATTTTTATCAAAATCTGTGGAAACGATGCGAAGTACTTTGTTAATTTGAGTCAGTAAATATATTGAATTCTGCAAAATGTAATATTATAAATATAAAACTGCTTGTTTTTGTTCTATTGATGTGCTTATATGGCTCGCCCTTATGGAGTAGGCATCAAGACTTCAATTTAGTATTTGCTGAATTTAGTTACATTTTACCTTAAGTAAAATTTGAAACCTTGTCAGCGCTTATACACCCTTTTCCTGCTTCTGGGACAAATACTTAATATAGCTTAAAATGGTATTAATTCACTATTTCTGTCAATTTCATGGCAGAACGCAAGTGAAGGCTGAACTTTTTCTCTGTCCTGCATTCTTTTTTATTGCTAGGTGCAATAGTATTCAATCTAGTTTATTAATATATTATTCCATTTCTCAGCTTTGACCACCACTAACAATACTATATTTTTGAAGATGATTTTTCAATGTGTAATTTTTATAATTACAATAATAGGCAAATCGCTTTCCACCATAATACTTTTGATGGCGTTACAGAGAACACACATAGCAGCTTAGAGCTCCAAATTCTGCCTTAAATTAACAATATGACCTGCGTAATAAACACAGAATGTTTTAGTGCAAACAACGCAACGCGTCACGCCAGTATGTAAGGTTGAACATTAATATTTTTGTAGCGCGTTGTTCGTGAAGCAAAGTTTGCGATTTTTTACTAAATCAACTGCATCACTGAAACACACTTCTAATACTTCTTATACAAGTAAACGTTCCAAATGCGGTTAGTAAAAAACAGTGGATGACAAAATTTTACGCAACCAGCCGGCCTCCAAACGTGCAACTTTTTGAAACGACAAAAACGGCGTTTTCCAGCTTTAGTGATAGGCGTCTTTTTTTTTTTTTCGAGAATACTACGCCGCATCTGGCAAACCTAAGGGTCATTCCTTTGTGTCGAGACATTAGCCCACGACATATGAAAATTTAATTGAAAAAAAATGATCATGGCACCACGATTACTGTTCCTGTCCGAAGACATCCATATTTGTTTTCATTTCGTCTCTAATAATAAACAGGCTGGTTAAGCCAATGCGGTGAATAAAAATATCATCGCATATATTAAAGATTTTCGCGCTATACGTTATACCTAAAGCTACCTATTTTGTCACAACTGTCATACATTATTTGTAGCTGAAACAACATCACAAAAGGGATTCGATTGCAAATTGTTCGCTAGTTAAATAGACGTACGAGATGATACACGTATACTTTGTAGAATACAATTTAGGAAATAGCAGATACAAACTACAGGCGAATAATGCTATGATATGGAGCATATGTATTACTCCGGTTAACAGTAAAAACAACTTTTAACATATTAATATAATCGGCAAACTATTGCACGCTCACATAGGAACACAATTAATGAGCTCATCCACGCATCTAATGTCTATGGGAGTTTTGTTTCGAAGCCGCTCTCCACGCTGTCACCCGCCGTGCTCGTCCAGAGGGCGATGGTCTGTTCAGCTGCTGGCATTCGAAAGGGTTCTCCTCTCACCCGCCGTGCTCGGTTGCGCTGACCGGCGGTCTGTTGAGTTGTACCTGCTGGGCACCTTGGAGTACTACCCGGAGTCGAACCAGGTTTACAACATCTTTATTGTACTGGTCTCTCCTCTTTTCAAGTTACCCCTGACAGCTTGTTAAATAGACTCCCTAAACAAAGCCCCTATCACTGCGCCAATAGGGACGCAGTAAACTCTCTGGGCGGGGCCAATAGGCTCCAGCACAGTTCCTCCTCACTCACGTCATCCTGTACGCACATCACGCGTGCACATTCCAGAGTTCAAATCCGCCGCCGTGGTCACGTACGTCCTTGCCGGACAGCTCGAGTCCCGTGGGAATGAGCTTCCTGGCCTCCGCGGCTCCTTTACACAAGAGCCCAGCGAGCGCACACACACAAACACACACCTCCACACACCGTGGATGATCTGCGGTTCGAATAGTGCTGCTGGCCTTGCCGACGCGGGACATCCGGAGTCGTCTTGCGGGCGGGGTTGCGTCGGCGACTTGAAATCCGCGCCAGCCAGGCGATCCGCGATCCAGGGTCACGGGAAATGAACGAAAAGTCACGCACCGCGCCCCGGCCCTCAAGTGCACGCCCCGCAGCTGCGCTCGCGACGAGCAGGCGCCAGTCCAGAAGCAAGCCGACGGTGTAGTATGTCGCGTTGATGAGCACAACAATGGGCATTAGACGTGTGGATGACTTCGTTTTATTCCAATTCGTGCGTCACTCAAAATAATTGAACGAGAAAAAAGTTAATGTCTACACAATTTTCAGTGAGTATACCACAAAATATACTAAGGTGCTTCATGTATGTCACATCACCTAGCAAGTGAAATGGGATAACAGAAGTAATCAGACTCTAACCCTGATCAGCATTTCGCTTTTGCGCCATCTTTGTAAGTTTTTAGACAGACTTTTCCACTGATTATCCTCTTCTTTATACCCCTGCCACCCACAAGACACAAATCTTCTGGGGGTACCGAACTGTTGGTTTTCGCACCAGTGATACAACTTAATCGTCCCATTTATACGTATAAAACACTCTCGATGGGCACCTAAAAAAAATGAAAGCATGTATGTGTAGGCGAAATCATTCACCGGCGATTTAATAATATGATTTGAACAATAAAATCAAAGGATCACACTCGAAGTAACAAAAAAGTGATGGAGAGATAGGAATTGAAGCATTGAAAGGCTTTTGCTTTCTGCAAAAAGCCAATAGCAAGAGGTCCACCGTCTATAAGAATCGGCAATAAAAATAAGGCATATTTAAAGGTGCATGCAGCAGTTACAGTGATGCAGTGCTACCTTTTTTTAGGCAGGCTTTTCCGCTGATTTTCCTCTTCTTTATTGCCCTTCCAACCACAGGACACATATCTTCTGGGGGTTGTCGGTTTTCGCACCAGTGATACAACTCAATCGATCCATTTCTACGTGGAAAACGCTCCCGATGCGCATCTAAAAAAATGAAAGCATGTATGTGCAGGCTAAATCATTCACACATGATAAAACAATATGATTTGAACAATGAAATCAAATGATCACACCCAGAGCAACAAGAAAGTGGTGGAGAGATAGAAATTGAAGCAATGAAAGACGGTTGCTTACTGAACAAAGCCTATAGCAAGAGGTCCTGCGTCTATAAGAATAGGCAATAAAATTAAGGCACGTTTATAGGTGCATGCAGCAGTTAAAGCGATGCAGTGTTACCTTTCTTTTTCACTGCAGTGATTGGTATAAATATTACAGCAATTGCTAGGCATCTCAGGTAACCCCATTGAAAACTTCCTCCAAGGTACCGAGGAGCAGTGGCGTGTTATTTGCAGCTGTTAACGGAAAGACAGGCTATCCTATGAGTGCATGCGCATTTCCTTCTTTTTGTACCTTGAATAAAAGCGACTGAACAGTGAGTGTTGTAAGAGGTGCAGCGTCCCTAGGAATGGGGAACAAAATTAAGTTTCAGGAAACAGAGGTATAAAAAGAAGCAAATATGCCTGCAATAATAGCATGATGGCCTACCTTTTGATCAACAGCTGTAAACAACCTGTCACTGCCAGTCGGTTCTTTAGATAGGCTTATCAATGCCAGAGCTTAAAGCTAAGACCAATATGAGTAATATTTATTGCGGTCACGGCAGTAAACAATTCTAGCGGAACACTCCATTACTGTAACTATTCAACCGTCCATTTATACATATCGTTCATTAAAGAACCATGCACATCATATGAAGTTGCTCTTTTCTACTCCCAAATGATTTCCTATAGAATTAGAATACGTGG
This sequence comes from Amblyomma maculatum, assembly GCF_055883805.1. Classification (NCBI taxonomy): domain Eukaryota; kingdom Metazoa; phylum Arthropoda; class Arachnida; order Ixodida; family Ixodidae; genus Amblyomma; species Amblyomma maculatum. Next base: position 83,017,218 of record NC_139350.1, read on the forward strand.
ATCGCTGCTTCGGTTTCAACATTCTTGCACGATGGCTATGGCGTGCACTTCATGCATACGGTACGGTACGTGAGGTACAAAGAGCTGTAATTGCCGAACAGGCGGACCTGACGGCCTGTCCCATTTCGCCTGAAAGTGCGCGCCGTGATCGAGCGCTTCGCGAGCAATATATTTCGGACGACATGGTCGCCTCATACCGGCCGTCAATGTTTTGTACAATGTGTCCCGCGTGCACGTTGTTTACTTTGCAGTGACAGGGACGCAGTGCACACACGGCTTATGTGCCTGTTTGCTTGTATTGTTATTTTCCCCCGCCTTCGAAGCGCGTCTGCGAAATCACTCTCCTATTGTCGCCGCTTTCTGATAACGCCCTCACCTGAAGGCGCGTGCTCAGAAGGGGGGCGTCGATTAAGAAAATTTTGAAAAGGGGCTCACTTGCGCTATTCGCGGCTTTCAATTCCTCAATATGATATTAACCATTATAAAAGTGGAGGTTCATTATGACTTAATTATAGCCTAATCATCAAGCGGCATCGCGCACATAATGTCCGCCCCACTGTAAAATTCGCTTGCACAGACGGCACGAACAGTTTTCAAAACTTCGTCTGTACATCTGAAAACAAAAAACTGCCCTTAACTCTTCACAAAATCCAAAAACTGTGTGAACATGGCTTCCTGCGCGCAGAAGAGAGGCTGTCCAAAATATATGTACAAAGCCGGGTGCATAGTATCTGGTTACTAATTGATTGCGGCGCGCTGCACAGTCAAAAAACTGCGCAAATGGCTGCCTGCAGTGTTCTGTCACGCGTTGATGGCACACACACTTGTTACGCACGGCTCCTCTATTTTCGGCGCAAATGCTATTCATATCGCAGCCAGCAAATAAGTCCACGCACTTGCTTGCATGTAACCCGGACGAAAATTCGCTTAGTTCTTGAAGTCATGCTTCGCGCAGTTGTTACGAGGAGAATACGGAAAGAGAACATTTGGGACTGGTAGGAGATTATATAAAACCAATTATGAAGCAATGGCATGCTGCAAAGATATATACTCACGGTCTAAGATGAAGGCATTCACTGAGTCCGATAATGCCGATGGTATCCCGCCGTTGCTGTAATCCGTACTCCGGCAACATTTCACAGCTCAGCTATTCACTGATATGTGGCAAGCACAAACCGGAGCACATGGACATGTATAGGCGCAAGAGAAAAATATGCACAGCACAATGAAAAAGAAAATTAATGAGGGAAGAAATTAAAGAAAGGTTTAAGAAGCTGTCACAAGTCTTGTAGCGTCTCCAACAAGCTCTGAAATGAACGCTTCGGGAGGAGGCCGCACAGCAGCGCAGCTGGGGATGCTTTCTGTTGTGTCTTGCACGTAGACGCGTAGGCGAGGGGGAACAACGAACCGCTCAACTAGTGGGCGATTCCCGCCGCGGTGTTGTGTTCGCAAGGGCTGCGCGTGGGAACGAAGGACCAACGACCCTCTCAACATTCCATTCCTCCTTTACCCAGCCCTCTTCTGCTTGCACCGGCCAGCCGTGACTTCGGACCACCCTGCCGATGAGCGGCCGCCAGCGCGCACCGCTCGAGTCGAGTTCTAATAAATAGTTTTGTTTTGTGTGTTCGCAAACGCATTGTTTCTTGAAGCCAACCACAGACATAACATTTTCTAAAAAAATAGAAAGCCTCCCCATCTACCATCCACATTCTTGCGTAAATCCATACAGTTGGTGCATCGACAAATGCGCGCGTCCCCTCCCTTTCGCCACCTATGATCGAACTAAGGATAGTCGTTCGACCTTTTATATTTACTTCAAAATATTATATATTGTTTGATGACTGATTAATAATGTCAAAGAGGCGGAGTTCCGAGCTTTTCTTCTATTCTGGCCAACTTTGGTTATAGATTATACAAATTATGCTCAAGTTAGCTAGCTGAATATTATCTCACTAAATATATACATGTTTTTATTTGTATTCAGTTAATGTTCGCTTTTCGGGTATGAGTAGATTTTTTTTATAAAAATTCTCAACATCGGCCCAGGAAACGAAAATTTTCCTAATTTGCAGGCCTTTATTTCAGAAAAGGTTCATGGTAGAGCAGCAATAATTCCACAGTATGTTCTCAGCATAATTATCCGCAAACAGCTAAAGCTCATATTTTTATGACGTTTGGATACAGAGATACGATCGCGCTAATTTACAGAAAACAGCGAACATTGAAAATTTTTAGGAAAAAAAAACAGTTTTCACATTGTTTAAACTTTTTCCACCTATTCTACACTACCTCAGCTTTCAAAACCATTAAAACACCTTGCATAATTTTGTTGCGCAAGTAATTATGGCCACTTCGATAAAGCCTTTGTCCAATTATAGCGCACCGCGCTGTTCTGAACATTCTACGAAATTTGTGAATTGTTCAAGGTTTTTAAATTTTGGCATATAATTTTGTAACAGGGAGAAATATATTTACAAAAGAGGATTAAAGATATACACATTGAGGAACAGCCAAGGAGCCAGGCTACGAGGGCCCCCCATTCGACGCACTTCTTTTTCTTAATCTTCCACAAACGAGCGCGCCACTTCGTCCTCATCATTCTCCAGCTGTAACAATATTTCTTCGCTCATGTTTTGTCTCGACTTCGCAAATCGACGGTAACAGACACAGCAATGAATGATTCAGAATCAATTTTGTGCGCGTCGAGGTCCTGATGCGCTGTGGCATCAGGCAACACACAAACGTTTTTCGCAATCACCTTCACCTTAACGCGGATTGCACAAAAAGACGATAACGTTCAATGAGCAAGCAACGTATTCCAAATCATTTTAGTAGAATGAAAGAATTGGAAAGGGCATGGAAAACTGCCTCATTAAAACACTGTTTCTGGCTGCATTCGTTTTTTCGAATGACTCAACAGCGCACAATATTTTCATTCCTGTACAGTTTTTTTTATTCCTTTGCCACGCGCCTAGCGCGGTTGGAATGGTCAAACTCTAAACTAATAGGCGGAACAAACTATTTTTGTTGTTTATTGGCGATATATATGTTGTGCACCATATAAATGTACCGGGGCCTTCATTCTCGCAGTCTGCACGAAAAACTGTCATTTTTTTTTTACCACCATGTGAATGCCCAAAACTAAAATGGTAACCTCGCGAGTCTTCTGGCTTTTCATTTTCCAGTGATTGCGTCTAGAAAGTACACACATCGTATTCGGTCCTTTCTCCAGGTAAACAGACGATGCTGCGCGTAGTTCCTTATGGATAATACAAAAGCACTAGAACAAAAACATCGCTGAGAAAATGGTCATTTGTTCCTTCAACTTGAGGCAACGTTTTCCTTCTCGGCAATGAAAAAGCTACCTTCTAATCACTAATTTAATGTCACATGAACATGCTATGGCGACACGATTTCGTTTGTATGCGCGTGCTCACTGACAGCTGGATTTGTACTACAGGTTAAGTATATATGCAGGGATGTGATCGGCGTCCAATACAGGCATATTGGGTCGTGAGTGCTAGCCGGTCTGGGGTATACATATGTGGTCGCACGGTCGTGCTATCATCAGATATATTTGTGCGACAAACGTATGCGCCTGCGACGAAATCTGCGTGCATGCCAATAGGCTAAAACCGTAAAAACATATAGCCGACCCCAAAGGTGCGCCGCATATGAGCGCACCGAAAAGACGAATCCAGACAGTTGCAGCGGTACGTGCTTGAATGCGTACGTTATAGTAATTGTCGTCCCGTACGTGGTACTCTGTGAGGTCCGAACGATCGGCTGAAATGTTGTCGGAATTAAATGCCGCGGTTTGGCATCCAGCGCACGTGTATTCAACCATAAAAATGGAGAATTTGTTTTGATTGAATGGTCAACGGAAAATATTCACTTCGGCAGCCCATTAAAGCTGCGTTTTTAGGATGGCAATGACAATTGCGAGATCAGGGGACAAAGTTGTCCATCGTGGGCAGTTTTCATACAGGGATAGCTAATACTGGAAAAACACAAGACAAATTGCAATGGTCCATTACAGCCAGTTTAAAAAAACGGAACGGTCAACGTCGGAAGAACACAGGACACCTTGGTCCATTGTAGCCAGTTTTAAAAACTGAACGGGCAACGCCGGAAGAACACTGGACAACATGGTCCATTGTAGCCAGTTTTAAAAAAGGAACGGCCAACGACGGCGGAACACAGGACAACATGGTCCATTGTAGCCATCTTTAAAAAACTGAACATCCAATACTGGAAGAACAGAGGATAACATTGTCCATTGTAGCCATGTTTAAAAACCGGAACCTCCAATGCCGGAAGAACACAGGACAACTTGGTCCATTGTAGCCAGTTTTAAAAAACGGAAATCCCAACGACGGAGGAACGCAGGACAGCTTGGCCCATTATAGCCAGTTTTAAAACCCGGTGCGACCATTATTGGAGGAACAACGGCAATCTCGGTCCAATATAGGCATTCTGTATGTACGGCAGTGCCAATATCGGGTACTCACTGTACATCTTGGCCCAAGCTAGCCAGTGTTGGCTATTGGCAGCGCCAACACTTGGAGAGCATTGGCTAGTCTGGGCCATTGTTGGACATTGTGTTGACTGGCATATATTATGCTGGGAGCATGCTGGTTAGGCTGGCCCAATGTAGGACCACTGTTTGCCGTCGTACTTACAACATTGGCCCAATGCTTTGTGCTGCCTGGGCCGACTGCCCAAAAGGCTTCTTCGCAAGAGAAGCCTGAAATCTCCTCTCCCGCAGCTCGTCTGCGAACCTCCAGTGCCTCCGACCAGGCAATGGATACTACCCCTCACTCACCCCCGCTCCAGCGGCGGCACTCTCTGGCACAAAAGAAAGAGCGAAATAAAATAACAGGGCCGGATAATCCGGAAACCGAAGTTTTTAGCCCCATCTTCACAAATCATTAAACATGGCATTACTGGTCCATTGGAACTGCCGTGGACTCATTAGAAACTACAGTGATGTAACCGATCTTTTATAAATTCACTTGCCCCGGTTGCTCTATGTTTACAGGAGACAAACCTATGGCCTAAACACACAAACATTCTAAAAAAGTATAAAGTCTTTCGCTGTGATCGACAGCAAGCAAATAGGTTATCCGGAGGCGCTGCTATTATCATCCAGAATTCAATGGCAACTCATCAAATTGACCTCAAAACTAATTATGAAGCTGTTGCGGTCACTATCCTGCACTACAAAACTATAACATTATGTTCTGTATACCTTGAACCCCATTCTAATGTCACACTTCATGACCTGGAATCACTTTTTAAACAGCTAGCAGAGCCATATCATGTAGTTTGAGATTTTATTGCACATTCCACTTTTTGGGGAAGTAAACATACTGACAGCAGGGGCCGTATTTTAGAAGATTTTGTTTTGTACAATGATGTTTGCCTGCTCAATACTGGCAGACCCACTTACTGCTCGCCAAGTACTGGAGCAATGAGTTGCTTAGATCTGTCTTTTTGTTCACCATCAATTTTTACAGATTTTAAATGGGATGTTCAGGACAACCCACAGGGAAGTGATTATTTCCCTGTCACAATCAGCTTAACACATTCACCAGCCATCACACTTAACAAACCACGACGGTGGAAGCTTCACCTAGCTAACAGCTAACCTCAAATCAAAAGCTAACCTTGAAAACATTTATTCAGATCACCTCAGCGTAGATGAGCTGAACGAAAAGATTACAACTTGCATCATTGCTGCGGCATACTTAGCTATCCCACAGTCCTCAGGAGCTGTGGAAAAAATTGCAAGATCTGGTATTCACGAGAATGTAAAGAAGCAAAAACAAAAGGCATGGGGAATTTTTTGAAGGCACCCCAGGGATAAAAATCTCACAAGTTTTAAGCAGGCAATAGCCAAAGCACGATATGTCTGCCGCAATGCCGAAATGTCTTCCTGATAAAAATATACTATATCTTCTATAAATAGTTCAATCACATCTAAAAAATGTGGGAGAAAGTTCATAAACTTGACGGAACCTTCTCTCCTTTCACAATTCCATTTCTTACAGATCCCAGCAAGCAAACGAGCATAGAAAAACAGGCAGACATTTTAGGCGAACACTTTTCTTCAGTATCAAGTTCATTACACTACACAAAATGCTTCTTAAAATACAAAACGTCAGCTGAAAAACAGAGACTTCCAACAAGTGGGAGTGGAAATGAACCTTACAACTCTTTGCTCACAGTACAAGAAATAAATACCGTTTTAGCTGCTGGTAAAAAGACGGCGCCAGGCCCGGACGAAATACACTATGAAATGCTAGCACATCTGTCCACACCTGCGATAGGAGCCCTTGTGAATATTTTCAATAACATATGGGTATCTGAAAAGATCCCAGAGGCATGAAAGAAATCATTTATTGTGCCATTCCTGAAGCCAGGAAAGCCACCCACTGCCCCCAGTAGTTATAGACCTATAGCCCTTACAGTTGCCTTGCAAAATCATTTGAATGTGTTTTAAATATTAGGCTAACCTTCGTCCTTCAATCTCGGGAACTTCTAGATATCCACAAGTGTGGTTTCAGAAAAGCATGTTCTACAACGGACCATTTAGTCCGCCTTGAAAACACGGTCCGTGAAGCATTTATACATAAGCAGCACTGTCTTGCAGTCTTCTTCGATATGGAGAAGGCATACGATACGACGTGGAGATTCGGCATCCTTCGCGACCTAGCGGATTTGGACATCCGCGGTAGAATGCTGAACTGTTTAAAAGACTTCCTTTCGAATCGTACATTTCGTGTGCGCCTAGGCTCAACTTTTTCAAAGAACTTTATGCAGGAAAATGTACAACTCTCTTTGTGGTGAAAATGAATTCTTTAAACAAAATAATCCCGAAATCTGTAATGTATTCACTATATAGTATATAAGAGAAATGCGCAACAACTTAAACAGGACACGGGAAGAAACACATACAACAGTTCACGAGCGCAACTGCCAACTGTTTAATGGGGTGAAGCAACAGCATATATACAGAAAAGCAGAGCATGCGTAAAGGTAGAGCAGGCACACACATCACAAACACCGCAATTTTACACAAACAAATCAAGATGTGAAACTTCAGCATCATAGATCTGCAACGAAGCATCACTTACGCAGCGATCAGATTGTTTTTTTGACATGGAAGGCCTCTAAGACAAGCCGGGCTTTCACATTGGTACTCCTGCCTAGAATCTTTGTCATCTCAAATCTTGCCCTACACGTGCTAATGCAGGAAGAAATGTGCCTTACAAGGTTTGAATTTTTATCATTATTGTCTACATTTTTTGCATGCTCCCGTAGCCGGTCATTAACGCAACGGCCAGTTTGGCCTACATAGAGGAAGAGCCACAAGAAAAGGGCAAGCTGTATACCACTCCTGTGGCGCACTTAACATAGGAGGTGCCATGCTAGAAATGCGGCGGCAAAGCTTTGATAGCTTGTTGGGGGCTGAGAACACCAATGGTACATCTACCGCCAAGAGGCGGGAAACCTGATAGTCGAGACTTTCCTGCATGCTATGAGGGCACGACTTGTGAAGCGCCGACTCCAAACAGACACGCAATGACTCTTTTTACAACCTTGGAGTGTGAGGAGTCATATCTCAGTAGCTCCTTGTTAGCACGGGGGGAATACATATGGCAAACATGGTTGCCACAGAACGTAAGTTTGAGGTCCAAAAAATTTAACTCATGATTATCTGGGAGTTCATGTGTAAAAACCAACCCTCATCCCAATTGATTAAAAGTGGTTAAAATCTGTGAAACAACCTGGCCAAGGGATGTAAAGGTCTCAGACTTTAAAGGGATTAAAAAATCGTCAACATATTAAAACCTTTTAAAACCGGGCCGTCACTTAGGGTTAGTTGCAATGAGTAGTCAATATAAGATAAAAAGATAAAACACCTTTTTATCTAAAATGGGTGCATAAAATGGGTGCATCGCATGAACCTATGCAAATGCCTTTGCGCTGCAGGTAAAACTGGTTGTCATGAAAGATAAAGGTAACATGCAGGTAATAGTCTAAAAGCTTTAAGAAATTATCTGTAGAAGTGCCGGCTATGTTCTGGAATGCCACCGCCCCCGAGCTGTCGATACAATCTCTAACAGAGGCCAACAAGTCAGCATGTGGGACAGAATAAAACAAATCTTGAATATCCACGGAGAAGGCAGAACCTATCTGATCGTTATTTTGCAGAAACTCTGCAACATCAGCAGACTTTTTTACCAAGAACGGATCGTTAAAGGAAAGGCATTTAAGCTTAGCAAGAAGGAATCGGCTGACTTGGTACTGTGCTGGAGGTACTCCTAGAAGGTGTGGACAGCCTAAAAAGGTTGGTTTTTCCTTACTTCCAGGTGCGAGGGTTAACCTTGTGTGGCTGACTACCCTGAGTTACGCCATATTAGGTTACAGTTACGGTGTGCAGCTGACGTGGACAGGACTTGCTGCCAATTCCTGCCCCGTCCCCTCGTTGGGCTCCATGGTGGGTGGCTGGCGCCGCGGCCGAACATCATACATATGGCTTCTTCCTCCAAACAAACTGATTGCCTTTCCAAGAAAAGGTGGACCGATGGATCAAGCCAGTTCTTTTCAACGAAGCATGAAACCTTCCCTAAATATTATGTGATCCACAGTGAGAGCCCTGCCAAACAAGCTTGGCTAATTATCCCCTTTTGCAGTATCTAGGTCTCTCACAATTATACTAGGCCCCGGATACAAAGTGAGTAAACTGGCTAGCGGGGATCTCCTGCTTGAGCTCCAAAGCAAACACCAGTACCGCAACCTTCAGCAACTTGCCACATTTGGGGACATCCCAGTAACAGTCAGTGCTCCCAGATCCTTGAACACAGTCCAAGGCGTGATCTCAGAGAACGACTTCCTGTCACTCACCGAAGAACTTCTAGGTCTTTCCGAGCAAAATGTAATCGGTGTACACTGAATCAAAATCCGAAAGAACCAAGAAATACCAACAAAGCACATAGTTCTGACTTTCAACTCTAGCAAACTCCCTGAATCCATTGCAGTCGGTTACATCAAAGTACATCCGGCCATATATCCCAAACCCTAGACGTTGTTTCAACTGCCAAAGATTCGCTCATGGCTCCCGGAGCTGCCGTGGCCGAAAAACATGCGCAAAATGTGCCTCAAATGAGCATAAATCTGACGAGTGTGAAGCTGCGCCTCACTGCGCAAACTGCAGGTGAACACGCCGCATACTCATGGTCATGTCCTTCTTGGAAGAAGGAAAAGGACATCATTACCATAAAAGTCAAGGAAAACATAACGTTTAAAGAGGCACGACAGCGATATCTTGTTAAACAGGGAACTTTTGTATTCACAGCCGAACCGAACTATCCAAATGTGGTGGAGCGTGGGAGCAACACACCACAACAGAATTTGGTCTCCACCGAGGGTAAGCCTCAGGCAGGGCCATCCCCGCCCCAGGCAGAAGCAGCGAAAGCTGCCCTGCCATTGCAGAAACAGGGCACACTGGCCCCACAGCCAGCAGCCCAAAAGGCTTCTCCCCCAAAAGAGAAGCCTTCAACCAACAATCCTAATTCTCCCCAAACGTCCAAAGCCCTCGAGGCAATGGAAACAACCCCTTCTTCGTCCCAGCTGCAGCGGCGGCATAACTCTCTGGAAAGAAAAGGGGGAGAAAAAGCTTGTATACCCGGACCAGACAAACCTGAAACCTAAATTAAGGCACATTCCATAAAAGAAAAAAAGAATGGCATTCTTTATACACTGGAACTGCTGAGGTCTCATAAACAACTACAACAATATAAGACATTTTACATTCATTTTCTCCTGTAGTCCTTTGCCTACAGGAAACTAACTTAGGACTACATCAAAGCATTTTAAAAGGACACGTCTTTTGCTGCGACCGAAAATAAGCAAATAGGCTATCTGGAGGTGTCACTATTGTAGTGCAGAATGGAGTTGCAACATGTGAGATCAGCCTCAAACCTAAGTTCGAAGCTGTTGCTGTCTCTATCATTCATTATAAAACAATAACTATATGCTCACTGTATCTCCAACCGCACCTAATTGTAACCCTTCATGATCTGGAAGAGCTTTTAGAACAACTGCCAGAACCATATCTGGTTGTTGAAGATTTTAATGCGCACTCCACTTTTTGGAGAAAAGATTAGACAGACACTAGAGGCCGTATATTAGAGGATTTCATATTATGCAATGATGTCTGCCTGCTAAATACAGGAAAGCATACATACTGCTCCCCAAGCACGGGGAAAATGAGCGTTTTAGACTGAACATTTAGCTCCCCATCAATTTTTACTGATTTTAAATGGGACGTCCTTGACAATCCTCTAGGAAGTGATCATTTGCCTGTCATTATCAGCCTAACACCCTCACCCTCCATCACTCTAAACAAATCCAAGTGGTGGAAGCTGCACCTTGCGAACTGGGCTCTCTTCCAGTCTGAAGCCAGCCTGAAAAAGGTCTTTTCCAAAAACCTCAGTGTTGACAAGTTAAATGAAAACTTTAAGGCCTGCATCATTGATGTGCACTTGTAGCTATACCGCAATCTTCAGGAGTGCTACTGAAAAAGTGCAGAGAAGCAAAAAAGAAACAAAACAAATTTGGGGAACCTTTCGCAGGTACCCTACAAACGAAAACCTAATAAAATTCAAGCAGGCGAAAGCAAGGGCACGGTATGTCCGCCGCAACGCTGAGAAGGCTTCTTGGCAAAAATACATATCATCAATAAATAGCTCAATCACATAAAAAAATGTGGGAGCTTGTTCACAAACTGGATGGCAACTTCACCCCATACACAGTCCCCTTTCTAACATCTCCTGGCACTCAAACAAACTTACAGGAACAGGCAGATATTCTAGGCGAGCATTTTTCTGCAATTTCAAGCTCTCTACACTACCCAAAATCTTTCATAATGTACAAAACCAAGGCCGAAAAACAAAAACTGCCAACAAGTGGAAGTACAAATGAAGCATATAGCAAGTTATTAACACTACAAGAAATAAACACGGTTCTATCTTCCGGCACGAAGACTGCACCTGGCCCAAATCAAATTCACTATCAGATGCTTGCACATCTTTCTACACCAGCTTTAGAAACACTTCTGAAATTTTTCAACAAAGTATGGGTATCCGGGAGTATTCCTGAGGCCTGGAAAAAAAGCTGTTGTGCCTTTCCTGAAACCAGGAAAGCCACCAATGGCCCCCAGTAGTTATAGACCCATAGCTCTCACAAGTTGCCTTGCAAAGTCTTTTGAAAGTGTTCTTAATGCCAGATTAGCCTTTGTCCTTTATTCCCGAGAAGTTCGACATTCACCAATGTGGGTTCAAAACAGCATGTTCTACCACGGACCATCTAGTCCGCCTTGAAAACGCTTTCAGTTTTCAGTTTCAGTTTTCTTCTCAAAAAGCAGTGGCTGTTCTATTCTCTCTCAAACAAGGCTTACAGACAGATCCTACGCTACACCTGAACAAAACGAAATTACCGGTGAAAAACGAACACAAATTTCTAGGTGTAACTTTTGACATAAAACTCACCTTTCTTCCTCATATAATTGTCTTGAAGAAAAAAGCTTCCAAATCTTTAAACATACTAAAAGTTCTTTCGCGTAAACACTGGGGTGCTGACAGGACATGCCTTAAACACATTTACAGAACTGTCGTACACTCCTCTTTAGACTATATCTGCATAGTGTATGGGTCAGCTAGATTATCATACTTAAAAAAATTAGACCGTATACATAACTCAGGACTTTGACTCTCATGTGGAGCATACCGAACTTCTATATTGTTTTTTATTTATTTTCTTCTCCTATATCCAGTCTGCTTGTGGAAACAAATGAACCTCCTCTTGAAATCAGAACTTCACTTACATGTGCCTATATATTTAAAATTAGATCTCTGCCAAAGCATATCTGCTATTCCCTAGTAACTAAATGCCCTTCTAGAACGCTATTCACCAACAAACCCAATGCTGTGAGGCCACTGCTCCTAACGTTTGAGCAAATGTGTCAAGAGGTTGAGCTACCAGATTGTTTACCTAGTATTGCCAAAAGACCTAACCCTCTGCCTCCTTGGTACCTGGTCCCTACAGTCTGCGACCTCTCACACAGTTCCAAAAAACAATAACCCCACAAGAGCACATCATACAAGAATTCTTTCAGCCGAAAGAAAAATACAGTAGCTTCACGGACTTATACACGGATGGCTCGAAAACAGATCATTATGTCGGAAGCGCAGTTGTTCAAGGCGAATGGGAGGAAATAATAAGACTTCCACAGTGTGCGTCCATCTTTACTGCTTAATGTTATGCTGTCTCTGTTGCCATGGAGAAAATAATAAAAGAAAAAAGAAGTGCAGATACCATCTCAAGACTGCCTGAAATTGATGCAAAGTAAACTGATGCAAAAATGGCAGTCCACTTGGAACACTGAAACAAATAACAAACTACACCTCATAAAGCCTGTAATAGAAGAGTGGAAATCGAGTACCCACCTTGAACGTTCTAAAGAAGTGGCTCTATGCCGTCTTCGTATAGGACACACACATTTAACACATAGCTTCAGTTTAACAGGATAGGCCCCTGTGTGATTCATGCAGACACGAGCTAACAGTCACCCACATTTTAATCTCATGCAGACAACTTGAACAACTAAGAAAAAACATTTTATGCAGTTTTACAAAGAACACATTCCTCTTCATCCAGCGTTGCTTTTAGGTGAAAATCCGCTCGTTGATTTGCCCTGTGTTTTCTGGTTTTTAATAGAAGCAAATGTTCTAAACAGAATGTAAGTTTAAATTACGTAATAGCAACACTCTTAGCCTTGAAGTTGGCACATGATAGCCTAAGTTGCTTATGCGCCACTAAACAGAACTGGCACACAGCCACGGTTGCTCCAAGTGCACGATGAGCCCAACCTGCGGTCATATTGTTTGAGAGCTTGCATTTGTTCAGGTTATGTGGGATTCCAAGTTATTTATATTGCCGCGAAACCTTCAAAACAGTATTTGCTGCTTTTTAACAACCGCCGGCATGCGGCCTTATTACTCTGATTCTGGATCGCGTATCAGTTCTGTATTCTTTGTTAATGCTCGATGTCGCGAGTCGCATCTTTATCAGTTTCGTTGTAGCGCAAGATGCACCGATCTGTCTCGAAGATTCCGGCCACTCGTGTGTCTTCAATGTTCCAGCTTGTGCTTGTAGCAGTTGCGACGTTATCTAGATTGTTCTGAGCAGCCTTTAAATTGAGCGTTGACGAGTGCGACGGGCATTCTGTTTGACGATCGACAAGCAAGTGTGTTGCTATCATCGCCAGCGAGTTGCTTAGTTCTTTTGCGGGCGTAAGTCAGCCCAATAAAGAGTTTCTTTAGTGCAATCATCGACTCTTCATTGTGTCATCGACCTTGTAACCACCACGTGGCATCTGGTGGAGGTGCTGCCCTTGATCCTTCAAGCGAAGACCTCATTCTTGTTCGTGTTGCCCTCGAAGACCCGCGTACAGGTCACCAAGCCAGCCGCCAACTCCAAGGCCTACAACCCAAACACGGTCTGCTGCCTGACCCCGTTCGACTCCGGAAGGCAACAACTTTGGGAATGCCCAGTCAACAGCACCAGTCTTCTTCGTGCAGCCCAGGGAGCCCCCAATGCTCGACGTGGAACTGCCGACAAAGCTCGATTGCCGCAAGCCCGAAGATTGGACACGATGGCACCGCAGGTGGAAACGCTACCGACTCATCTCCGGTCTGACAGGACAGGACGAGACGATGCAAATCAACACATAGGCCATGGGCGAAGGAGCGGAGGACGTGCTCGCTGCTTTGAAACTGACAGACCAACAGATGGCATCTTGCTCCGCCGTGGTGAGTACTTTTGAAAAGCATTTCCTACCTCGAAAGAATGTCATCTATGAGAGAGCGCGATTTAACTCTCGGAAACAAGAGCAGCATGAAAACGTGGACGCATTTGAGATTGAAGTGTTCAAGATAGCCGAAGGATGCGATTACGGAACTCTCAAAGACGAACTGATTCGGGACAGGCTCGTGGTTGACTTGCGAGACGTAAAACTCAGCGAGAGCCTGCAGCTTGATGCAGAACTCACTCTCGAAAAAGCAATCACAGCTGCCCGCGATTCGGAGAGCGTGAAACTTCAACACAAGGAAATTCGCCCCATCGATCAGCCAGCTCTCGACATGGGAGAAGTTCGCGGCCAGGCAAACGTCAAAACTCGCCGGAACGAAGCGAAGGTGCCTTTCAAGTCGCGTCCTCAACGTACACACAAGACGGAAGACGAATGCTACAAGTGTTTTGGTGGTGTGCGTGACCACACGAAGACACAGTGTCCCGCGATAGACAAGACGTGCAACCAGTGTGGGAAAAAAGGCCACTACGCCCGCGTCTGCATGTCTAAGCCGAAGGACGAGACCTCGAGTATCCGACAACGACCAAAAGATCTCGGAGAGCTATGTCTAGGCGAAATCAAAGTGGGAGTGAACACGCCGTGGAGGATTACTGCTACCGTGAACAACTTGCCTTTTACCTTCAAGGTCGACACCGGCATGGATGTGACTGCAATCGCACACGACCAGTAGAACAGAACCGTCATGGGACCCACCAAGTCAACGCAACAGCCGTTGATAGGCCCACGCCAGACAGCGCTAGCCACTGTTGGCTACATCGATGCAACAGTCACCTGGCGCAACACTTAAGTCCAACTAGCAGTCTTCATCATCAAAGGATTAAAAGAACCGCTTCTCAGTCCACACACTATAGAATCACTTGGGATTCGACAGCGCCCTCTTGAGCTAGACGAAACCCTCGCACCATCAACTGATGTCCCCAACTTCTTGGCGTCATACCCAAAGCTAACGTCTAAGCTTGGAGTCATGAAGACTGAGTACCGCATCAAAGTCAAAAAGGATGCTGAGCCATACGCAGTCAGTTATCCTAGGCGCGTGCCTCTTCCACTGCTTCCACTTGTGAAGAAAGAACTAGAAAGGATGGAAAACTTAGGAGTCATCCAGAAGATCCAGTGAGCAACCAAGTGGTGTTTTCCAATGGTTGTCGCACGAAAAAAGAACAATGAGCTGCGCATCTGCGTGGACTATGCTTAACGCAACCAACAAATAATACGCGACTGTGTGCTCATGCCTACAGTGGACGAGTGTCTTGCAAAATTAGCAAGTGCGACAGTTTTCAGCCGCCTAGATGCACAAGCAGGGTACTGGCAGGCGCCACTGTCTAAGGACTCTCGCGAATACACAACCTTCATCACACCCTCAACATCGACAAGTGCTCTTTTCGACAAACAGAAGTAACATTCTTAGGACACGTCGTAAACTCAGCAGGAGTCAGCGCCGAGCCGGAAAAGGTCAGGGCCATAGTCCAGCTCGACCCACCATGTGATGTGTCAGAAGTCAGGTCTTTGTTGGGCTCTGCAAACTACCTAGCGAAATTTCTTCCAGAGCTAGCAGACTTTACGAAGCCTCTCAGAGACTTGCTCCACCAAGACGCCGACTGGCACTGGGGCTCAGCTCAGCAGCAGTTTTGACAAACTCAAGCAAGCTTTAAGCAGGATGCCGATTCTCACTCACTACGATGCTCAGTCGCCTGACACAGTGTCTGTGGATGCTTCCTCATACGGTCTTGGGGCTGTACTACTACAGCAGTCGCACGGAAAGCTCCTACCTGTGGCGTATGCATCACGCTCCCTTACGGATACAGAACAAAGATATGCCCAAATCGAAAAGGAGGCACTGGCAATCACATGGGCTTGCAAACATTTCTGCAAATACCTGCTGGAATCAACCTTTCATGTGGAAACGGACCACAAGCCGTTGATACCACTGCTGACGACTAAACGACTTGACGAGCTGAGTCCTCGCCTTCAGCGTTTCAGGATGCGCCTTTTGGAGTACGACTATACCGTGTCCCACACTCCCAGTAAAAAGCAGTACACAGCTGACCTTCTGTCCCGGAAGCCATCTGGGAAACCAGCAGACAAAGAAAGAACTCTCGAGAGTGCAGTGCGCTAGTTTGAAGAATTAGCGCTTGAACAGGTCCCTGCTTCAAACCAGGTGCTGGACAGAATCAGGGCAAGCAACCAGTCAGATGAAACACTTTCCGGGGAGGCTACCTTCTGCACTACATCATGGCCAACTGTGCATGGGCTGTCACCTGACCTGAAAAGGTACATCGAGGTGGCTAGTGAGATTTCGCTCGCTGATGGTCTGCTATTCAAAGGCGACAGAATAATCATCCCGCCAGACATCAGAGTAGAGGTTCTGGAAAAACTCCATGCAGGCCACTTGGCACAACGAGGTGCCGAGCGAGGGCAAGAGAATGCATATGGTGGCCAGGCATAGGCAAGCACGTTGAAGACTATGTGGAAAAGTGTCCAACTTGCAGAGAGCACAGAAAGCCAAACAGAACCCCTGCTTCTAACCACATTGCCAGCATACCCTTGGGACACAGTCGGCATGGATCTCTTCACGCTGGAGGCAAAAGAGTACGTTGTAGTAGTACACTACTACCGATTTTTAGAGCTAGAACAGCTGCCGAGGACAGCTACAAAAAACATAGCCCTAGTCTTGGAGCCAATGTTTGCACGGTACAGTGTTCCACGGACAATACGCACAGACAACGGGCCGCAGTTCACTTCCACAGAGTTCAAAGAACCCACACGGCATTTGACATCTGACGGACGACCGTCGATACGCTCGCTTCGGAGGTTCGGACCTCCGTCGGTCATCCGGTTTTGCCCCGAAATCATCTCTCGGACGTCCTACGGACCATCCGATGCAAGACCGCAGAACATATACAGTTAATCCAGCGGATGTCCGAGCGCGGACATACGAACCATTCTCGGACGTTTCATAGTATCATGTATACCTACCAAATCCGCGTGGTTTTTACATGCATTTGTTTAAAACGGTGGCAGGCCACTGATTTTATTAAAAGGACTAGTTGTAAGTGAAATGAAAGTTTTATTTCACGATATGTACATACATCAAGAAGAATGTGCTGTCAGATGTGCTCTTGCGGGTTGAGCTAACCATTCCGATGAATGCCTCGGCCACGATTTCGCGACAGCCTCAGAGGTGCCCCTAGAGTCCGAGTGTAGGCTCCTCGCTGCAGCTAGAAAAAAATGAAGTTCAAAATACCGCAATGAGAACTCGCAACTGCCCCGCAGGGGGCACCTGTTAAAGCAGGTGTTTGTGTGTTTTGTGCGACACCACGGACCCCGAGCACCCACGCTTAGCCGTGCGTGGCATCGTCGTGTCTGGGGAAAAGGGGATCCTGGTGGTTGAGCCGATGCCGAGTGTTTGGACCTTTAAGGCCCCTCGGCGGAGGCAACACACCACTTTGGCCCACGCTTCCCATAGACGGCACCTCCGGGCTGACCCACCCGGGGGAAATCGGCAGTCGCCTTTTCCTGTTCTCCCCTCCATCTTTCACTTTCCTATTTTCTTTCTCAGAACTGTCCTGTCCTCTCTTACCTTCTTCATTTCTTCCTACTTCCAGGCGGAGAGGGTTAACCTTGTGTGGCTAGCTACCCTGAGTTACGCCATATTGGGTTATAGTTGCGGTGTACAGCTGGCGTGGGCAGGAATTGACAATTTCTGTCCCGTCCCCTCGTTGGGCTCCATGGTGGGTGGCTGGCACTGCAGCCGAACAATACACTTTTTTATGGCATCTAAACTCCTTAACCCCGATCGTCCTCCTTCTAAAAGGGGGCGCACCGAGACCACCATGTTCTTCTCAAAGAACATAAGCAACTTTCCTCGTTTCCACGTGGTCCACAGTGACCACGAGGAAATTACTGCACGACTTGTGTCCCCATTTGTTGTTTCTCGAACGTTGACTGAGGCCATTGGCCAGGGCTATAAGATAAAGAAACTTGGAAACGGTGACCTGCTACTAGAATTAATATACAATCATCAGTATCAGAAGCTAAGTGCAGTCGAATCATTTGGAGAAATACCGGTACAGATTAGCCCGCACCGATCACTAAACACTGCCCGAGGAGTCATCTCTGATGATGACCTTAGGTACGTAAGTGAACAAGAACTTCTTGAAGGCCTGAAGGAACAAAATGTCACAGATGTTTACCGGATAAAAATCAGAAGAGATAACAAAGAGATAGAAACAAAGCACATTGTACTCACCTTTGCTGCAAGCACTCTCCGAGAATCTGTCGAAGTAGGCTACACAAAGATAAAACTGAGGCCCTACATCCCTAACCCACGCCGTTGCTTCAAATGTCAGAAATATGGCCATGGCTTTCAGAGTTGCCGTGGTCAACTCACATGTGCAAAGTGTGCCTCGCACGAACACCCTACAGACAACTGCGAAGAACAGTCGCTTCTCTGCTCAAACTGCGAAGGTAACCACCCAGCTTATTCACGCTCATGCCCGTACTGGAAAAAAGAAAAAGAAAACATTACACTGAAAGTCACCGAAAACATATCTTACGGAGAGGCACGAAAGCGGCTTTCTCTTCCTCAAAAGCCACACTACTCCGTTGTGACGCAGCAGGGCGCGGCATCACAGCGGTCGTCGGCACCTGCCCAGGAAGCACACAGTTCTTCCAGGGCAGCGCCACCTGCGCCCTCGGTGGAGTCAGCTAGCGCTACTCCACCACCACCCGCAAAGCTGGCTGCGCGGACCCCCAGGTCAGCCGGCCCAAAGGCCTCGACCCATGAGTCGAGGCCTAAAACTGACAATCCTGTGCTTTCTGCACAGTCGTCCACCGCATCTGAAGATGCGATGGACACAACTTCTTCACCCCAGCTGCCTAGGCGGCAAAGCTCACTGGAGCGAAAAAGAAGGGGAAAAATCCCAATAACAGGTCCCAAGGACCTACAAACCTAAGTTTAAACTTGTCCCCTAAATAACTTTTAATTATGGCGCTCCTCATTTATTGGAACTGTCGAGGACTCTTTAAAAATTTAGATGATATATATGAAATTCTTGCGGACTATCAACCAAACATACTTTGTCTGCAAGAAACCCATTTAAAACCAGCAGACTCAAATTTCCTTAAGCAATATAATATATTCAGGAACGACAGGCAAGGCAGCTCTCACTCCTCTGGTGGCGTTGCCATTGTAACACAAAAATCAATCCCCTCTCGAAACATCTCACTCAACACAGACTTAGAGGCAGTGGCAATCAGAAGCTTAGTTCATGGTAAAATAACAACGGTATGTTCCCTGTATATTGCTCCAACTTATAAGCTAAGTAGCGAAAGTTTTGAAAAATTGATTGATCAACTTCCGGAACCTTGGTTGCTGGTCGGAGACTTTAATGCTCACCACCCATTATGGGGATGTACAAGAACGGACTCCCGAGGTGTTCTAATCGAAAAATTCTTATTGTCCTCGGGATCATGCTTACTAAACACGAAACAGCCAACTTACTACAATATAGCACATAACTCTTACACATCCATAGATCTAGCCATTGGCTCCTCGATGTTCCTGGCAGCTACAGAGTGGACTGTCATTAACAACCTATACGGAAGTGACCATTTTCCGATCTTAATAAAATATACTGGGAACGGAAATGAAAATGTGTCGAATCCCAGAAAATTCAAAGAAAATGCAGCCAACTGGAAGATGTTCAGGGAACACTCATCCCTGCCTTGTTCTTCCATTAGTGGTCTAGATGTAGATGAAACTCAGCGCTTGATTACACTGCACATTATAGAAGCTGCAGAAAAATGCATCCCACAAACGTCAAGTAAGCCACGAAACAAACGAAGACCCTGGTGGAATGCAGAATGTAAGACTGCTCGTGAAGCTCAGAACAAGGCATGGTCGAACTTGCGACGACACCCCACTGCCGAAAACCTAATAGCCTTTAAGCAAGCAAAGGCAAATGGCAGGCGTGTTCGACGCATCTCCAAGCGAGAAAGCTGGGCCTCGTTCCTTTCGTCTGTGAACTCTTATACTGACGCACACAAAGTCTACAACTAAATAAGAGCACTCAAAGGATATAACACACTCACACCTCTTGTCAGCACTAGTGGCGACACACTAGAACATCAAGCAGACACACTAGGGAAACACTTTGAATACATATTTAGCTCGACACACTATACAGATTCCTTTCTGCGGCACAAGGTGACCGAAGAGAGTAAACCTATACATGATAAGAGACCATGCACAGGAGGGTACAATAGCCCGTTCACACTACAGGAGCTGAAGAGTGCACTAGACACATGCAAGAACACAGCAGCTGGTGCTGACAGGATCACATATGCAATGCTCAGGCACCTCCATGTGAACACCCTCGAAACCCTACTCTGCCTGTATAATAAAATATGGGCCACAGGACGCTTTCCTCAAGCATGGAAGGAAGCAATCATTGTCCCGATATTAAAATCTGGCAAAGAACCCACACTTGCAGCGAGCTATCGGCCCATCGCCCTCACCAGTTGCTTATGCAAGCTTTTCGAAAAAATGGTAAACCGTCGTCTTGTTCACTTCCTAGAATACAATGGCCTTCTTGACACAAACCAAGCTGGTTTTAGGGCTGGGCGATCAACAGACGATCAGCTCATTGCATTTGAGTCCTATGCAAGGGATGCTTTTGTACACAAACAACACTGTCTATCTGTCTTTTTCTATCTTGAAAAAGCATATGATACCACATGGCGCTATGGTATTATCCGCGACCTCTTCTCTCTCGGTATCACAGGGAACATGTTGAACACGTTAAAAAGCTACTTGTCTGAACGAACCTTCAAAGTTCGTGTTGGCAATACATACTCGAAGCTGTTTATACAGGAAAATGGTGTCCCTCAAGGTGGTGTCCTCAGCTGCACGCTTTTTATTGTCAAAATGAACTCGCTAAAGGGCGTGCTGCCAAGAACCATCTCTTATTCTTTATATGTCGATGACGTCCAGATAAGTTTCAAATCTTGCAACCTGGCCATCTGTGAACGCCAGATTCAACTAGGCGTCAACCAACTGTCTAGGTGGGCTGACGACAATGGGTTTAAGTTTAACTCTGCAAAGACCGTCTGCGTGCTTTTCACTAAGCAGCGTGGCATTAGACCTGAGCCCAACATTACACTGAGTGGTCAGAGCCTTGCAGTTCAAAAAGAACATAAATTTCTTGGTGTAGTTTTTGATGAAAAGCTTTCCTTCATATCACACATAAAACAGCTGAGATTAAAATGTCTGAAGGCAATGAACCTGCTAAAAATTCTGTCCCACCAGTCCTGGGGCACAGATCGTGACTGCCTCTTGAGCCTTCTGAATAGCGTAGTTTTGTCTCGTATTGACTATGGCTCAATGGTTTACGGGTCAGCATCACCTTCTGCCCTAAAAATGCTCGATCCAGTGCACCACCTTGGCCTTCGCCTTGCCACGGGTGCTTTTCGAACTAGCCCAATTGCTAGCCTCTATGTTGAGGCTAACCGATGGTCATTACAGCGAAGAAGACAATTTACTGCTGTAAGATATGCTACCAAAATATTGTTTCAACTGGACCATCCTTGTCGCCGGCTCCTGCTTGACACAGCTAACACAGAACTTTTCACAAGAAAACCATCACTAATACCACCATACCCAATAAGACTAGCCACTCATATTGAATATCTGGACATCCCGGTTGGCAGCCTCCATACAACTTCCATAAAAGACTTCATCGCTCCGTGGGAAATGCACGCTGTTAATTGCGACCTAACATTTCTTCAAGTCGGGAAACATGCCCTTCCTATAGCCATACAACAGCACTTCATGTCGCTGCAGGCAAAATACATTTGTAATGAGTATTACACTGATGCTTCAAAGTCGACTCAAGTCTCATGTGCCGCACATGGACCACAATTTTCACTAACAAAAACACTTAACAGACATACAAGTATATTTACTGCAGAATCCCATGGTATCCTGTTAGCCGTGAGACACATTATAGAAAACAAAATACAGTCATCGGTCATCTACACAGACTCCCTTAGTGTTTTAACCTCCCTAACTTCTTGGAAATGGCACAATAAGAACCCAGTCCTGAATACTCTATTTAACAACCTTATCACTGCCCATAAATTACAACTTAAAATTACACTTTGCTGGGTGCCAGGCCACTGTAGCATACCAGGTAACGAGGCGGCTGATAGGCTTGCTGTGTCAGCTGCCTGTCGAAATACTACAGACATCGACAAAATAATATACCAGGACCTCAAGCCACACATTAAAAACAAAATTCGACAACAGTGGCAAGAGGAATGGGACACAGCGACTGAAAATAAACTACACACTATAAAACCTATCATAGGCAGGTACACTACAGACAAAAGACACAGATTCAAAGAAGTAGCCTTGTGCAGGCTGAGAATAGGCCACACACATACTACACACTCATACCTTTTAACGAACTCTCCTGCACCACGCTGCTCGAGATGTGGTGGTCATCTTACAGTAATACATATTTTAATTGAATGTCCAACACTTGAAAAACAAAGGCGAAATCATTTTTCCGAAATACACAAAAAACATATACCGAAACATCCGTGCATATTTCTCGGCGATGACCCAATGTTCCCACCCGAAAGAGTTCTTAAATATTTTTCAAAGGTAGGGTTTTTATGTCATATTTTTTATCAACGCCCACCCGTCCCTCTTACTTAGATAACTAGCGTTTTAACATTTACATTTCTTCTTTTAATATTTCACTCAGACCAGACCACTATACATCTCGGAACGTTTTAGGCTCTATACACCACTGTTTTTAGAGATCATACACTGCAAACGAACTTTTAGGCCCTATACACCATAGCTTTTAGCGCATCATCATCATAATCGCCAAAACTATCACATCAACCGGAGATGGCATTTCACCTTGTGTTTGGCGCTCTTTGGCCATAGATGCCCTTGCGCCAGAAAAAATCAGTTCATCATCATCATCATCATCATCATCAACTCGCAACTGTTTGGTCGCGCAAAACATTTGCACAGCGAATGACAATCATGGGATGAGATTACTACTACTATCTAAAAAGGTAAAAGCAGTGCCTCTGGGAGCAAACAGTAGGAACGTATGCGATTTTAACCAGAGCTGCGTTCTAACTCTTGCAACGTGTAACGCTAAACGCGAATCGTAACATCTTTCTATCGGTTAATCCGCTGCCTTATTCGGCTGTTATTTGCCAGATAGTACATAACTGTATCGTTCTTAATATCACTTTCGGCAATTTATTTGCCTGATACGATTAGAATCAAGCTGAAACATGTGTCTGCAGCATCGGCGGTCGACAACCCAGATAACGAGGCTTGGCTGCTTATGGGTCGCCGCGGCAACGATGCTGCAGAAGGATTTCGAATGATTTGTGGTCGAATCAGGCAAGTACATAATCTAAACTGGTTTTAAAAAAAGACAGACGGTTGTATGCTATACGTGTGCCGAATTTCAGCGTGAATAAGCGAGCGGTTTAACCGACAGAAACATTTTGCAATCCGTGTTGACCGTTGGAACACTCGTACCAAATGAACCACTCCCAAAACCAAAATTAGCGCTGCTAATTACTAGACAGATTGAAGAGCACTTAAATAGCCCTGATGGGTGCATTAAGAGATGTTTACTTACCACGACATGGCTAGATGCACCGGATTGTGAATCGCACACCGACGGTGAGAACACGACCACTTGTGCTGAGCGGCTAGAGGCTATGGCTGGCGTAGGCTTAGGCTGGCTTTGCCGAGACTTTGGCCGAGCCGCCAGTAACGCATATGTGGCATATTACACCATTATGCCAAAATAAAACTTCCAGTTAAAATTTTAATGTGTCACAATAAATAATATGCAACACTTTGTATTAAAACAATTTTTTAACAGCAGTTTATTAATATTACTTGTACACTTTGAGTCAAGACAAGCCGAAGCCATCTATGATATGTAAACAAACATGGCGGATAAAACGTCGATAATATATTCAATATACCATTATAGTATAGTGCCTAGAATATATTGGCTAGTGTGCCGACCGAGGCCTCCCGGGTGGCACAATGAGCGATGAATGCCGGTGGCCGCCGCCAGGAGCGCTGCAAACTGGGTGAGTACCAGCCGCGCTGTCTGCTGCCTACCGCGCTCTCACATCTTCGGCAAGAGGGCTGCTTACACTGCATTTCAGCTCTCATTAAGTCGCAACCGACCTCAGCTATAACTGAAGCCGCTGACTACTAGTTTCAGGGTGTGTGTTTTGTCTTAGACTGGAAGCGGCGCACGTATTTAACGCTTCTTGCTTGCGAAGGCTTCTGCGAAGTTTGAGCACCTTAGTCCCGGACATCCCGTGCTCACAAAGGGAAAACCTGAATTTCTATTCTAACAACAATTAAAGCATAGGCATTTATTTCTCTGGAACAAAGTGAAATGCTTCATTTTTACTGACATATGGTTGTTTCTGCGCACTGTACACTTGCTGACAAGTAAACACGTACGCGCAGTTTTATTTATATATTGTATATGCGAAGAACACGGGAAACAAAGTCACGCAACACTCCTCTTATGTATATGTAATAACAAACACAGGCGCATGTGGCAGAATTGCATGAACCATTGTATAATGTTAACGTTTTGAAAATAACGATGTTAAAATAACCATCTTCTACATGCTTCTGTTTCGCACCCCAGTTATGTAACCCCCCTCAAAAATACTCCAATCGGAGCCCGTGAGGTATTTGAATAAAAAAAAATAATAAAAAAAACAGCAGAACACAAACGAGGAACCTTTACTTACAGCGGCTAAGGTACATCGCGGCCTGCGATTGCACAAGGTTTTGCCGAGGTCACCATCTTTTGAATGAAAAAGCTGACAAAGTTCTTTTTTTCTCAGATACACAATATGCACGAGACTCGGTCGGTTCATCGCGATGAAGCTCGTTGGTAATGCCGCGCTTACGGTGAAACATGCGCCTAATATATAACTGCATCCATATAACATATGTGTAGCGCAAAAGGACAATCGAGGGACACAGAAAAGGTACACAACACAGGTGCTGTCTGTAGCGCCTGATTGTGTACACTCTGTGCTACACACTGTCATGGAGCACCGTTACCGACTCGCCCAAGTTTCCATCTTTGTGAATATAACTGCATGCTCTAAAAATGTTTCTCGCCAACAAAAGCAGCTGCCGTTTACCTTCCGTCATTTCTATCGATGCTTCGTTCCCATTGTACAGAATGCGTACTTACGTAGCATCAGATAGCACATACGTACGCTCCTTGTTCTAGCGGTAGCCCCGTTTGCCAAAAAAGCAAGTCTTCTCTGTGCACCACCACTTTCTCTTTGGCATTTTTCTCAGCAGTTTTGTCAGAGGCACTGGGGAAACAACAATCGGGAACCGCGCTTCACCACTGGCGACACAGTAAAAAAAGAAGGGATACAGGCGAGCACAGAACGCGCGCACAAAACGCGAAAAAAAAAACCGATGCAATCGTCGCCGAGCAGGTAGAAGTGCGGAACGACTCGCATGAGCAAACACCTACACCGTAAATAAACTGCTGCACCTTCGTGAAAGCAAAAGACGCGCAGAAGCAGGTTTACCACGCACGCACAACACCAACAGATTGCCGCATTCTGAAGCGAGAAAACTGCATCGTCTGCTCAGGTGGTACCCTCCCGACAAGCAGCGCTCTCTGCCGCTAACGATTGGCTTTCATTGCAAACAGCGCCATCCTCGCCCATAAGAAAGCGCGGGCGCTCGTCACACTAGCCAGTATATTCTAGGCACTGTAGTTATAGTATAGTGCCTAGTGCCTAGAAATATACTGGCTAGTGTGCGCAGCGAGCGCGTTTCGTCCGGGAGGGAGAGGCTCTCACCGCGATGACTGCGCGGAGAGGCCGCAAGGGGCGCTGCTGGTCGAGTGGGTGCGTGAAAGCATTGAAAGCGTGGCGAAAGCTCGCGAACTCCTGTCGTCTGCTACCCCGCCGATGCTGCGCAGCCTCGCGCGATTGCTTAGTACGTGACCATTCTTAACAAGGCAAGCACGACGGCCGGCCAGAGCACGCTGATCGCATGCGGCGACTTTAATGCGATGGATCCGGCGTGGGGCTACGTCAAAAGTAATGCGAAAGGCAGAAACCTATCCCAAGACGCGGCGGAACTCGACTATACCCTCATAACCGACCCGGCTTACCCAACGAGAATTGGCAACTCCGTGTCCCGAGATACCAGCCCCGACCTCACGTTCGTCAAGAACAACGAACCGATCACGATCACGTGGAGGAACACGGGGGTGGACCTCGGTAGCGACCACATGATATTGGAAATCGTCATACCGGAGCAGAGCAGTACCAAAGTCAGGAAACATACGTAGATCGATTGGTCTGCTTTCAGAGATAACAGAAATCAGGAAGCGGAAGAGACCGAAATCGACGACATCGACGCGTGGACCAACAAGATCCTCCAAGACGTTCGAAACTCAACCAAAGACATAGTAACAGACTTCGAAACGAACAGAATGGATAGCCGACTGGCCCACCTTATCAAGGCCAAGCAGTCCATTCTCAACAGATGGAAATAACAACGCCTTAATCGTAGGCTACGAAAGAAAGTCGCAGAACTCAACAGAGTAATCGAGGACCACTGTCGAACGCTATGTGAGCAACAGTGGAACGAGATATGCAACGCTGCCGATGGCCAGATGCACAACGGGAAAACATGGAACTTGCTGAAGCATCTGCTCGACGAAACCAAGACTAAGTCACACCAAAGGGACCGACTGGCGAAACTCATCCATCGAGAAGTCACTAAACACGGCGCCGATAAGGTGACGAAACGCATCAGCGACAGATACCTGCCGACTACGCCCACGGAGTGCCATGGGCCGTACGGGGGGCTGCCCAACGCCCGTCTCGACAGAGATATAGGCGTAGAAGAAGTTCGCACGGCACTGCAGGACCTCAACAGCAGGTCGGCGGCCGGGCTGGACCGCATCACCAACAAGGCGCTTAAGAACCTCGACGACAAATCCATAGAAAGCCTCACGAGTTATTACAACAAATGCTGGAAAACGGGAACGCTGCCGACGCAGTGGAAGAAGGCCAAGATCATCCTAACCCCCAAGCCGGGCAAGCCATCCGACACGGATAACCTCCGACCCATATCGCTCACATCTTGCGTGGGCAAGGTGTTGGAGCACGTCCTGCTCAACAGGTGGCAAGAATACCTCGAGAAAGAAGATCTCTATCCGGAAACGATCATTGGCTTCAGGCAGCAACTAAGTACCCAAGACGCCATGATACAGCTCAAGCATCAGATCATCGACGGCAAAACTGGTGACAACAAAGCAGTACTGGGACTCGACCTACAGAGCGCCTTCGACAAGGTGAAGCACTCAGCGATCTTATTTCAAGTCTCGAAACTCAACATGGGAGAGAGATCATACAATTACATCAAAGACTTTCTCACGGACAGAACTGCCGAGCTCAGAGCGGGGGACCTCCAAGCACAGGAGAAGAAGCTGGGAAGCACAGGCACACCTCAGGGATCGGTCATCTCGCCGGTGCTTTTCAATCTCGTGATGATAGGAGTGGCCGAAAGGCTCAGGAACATCAAGGAAGTCCGACATACGATATACGCGGACGACATAACGCTGTGGGTGGAAGGGGGCAGCGATGCCCACATCGAATCCACCCTACAGGCGGCCGTTGATGCGATCGAAGACCAACTCGACGGAACGGGGCTCAGATGCTCGCCGAGCAAGTCGGAGCTCCTCGTCTACCCGCCCGTGAAGCACCGCAAACCTAAGAGCAGCCCGAGAGAGTACGAGGCAAAGTCAAGACCAGAGAGGGAAACGCGATCCCAAGAGTCAACAAGATCAGAGTGTTGGGGATGACGATCGAGACGCACGGCAGAAACGGCGAGACCGTCACCCGGCTCATTGCGAAAGCGGTGAACGCCACGAGACTACTCAAACGAGCCACGAACAAGAAAAGTGGAATGAAGGAAGAGAGCCTGATCAGAATGATCTACTCGTTCGTCATATGTCACGTAGCGTATGTGGCGGCCTACCACAAGTGGAACAAGAGCGAGAGAAACAAGATAGATATACTCATCCGCAGAGCCTACAAGACGGCACTGGGACTGTTCGAAACAACGAGCACCAAACGCCTCCTGCAGCTAGGGGTGCACAACACGCTGGAGGAGATAGCGGAGGCCCAACGATCCGCACAGCTCGAAAGACTGTCTACGACCAAGGCTGGCCGGAAAATCCTGGACAACCTGGGAATTGGATATCAAGGCAGGGAGCAGACGCAGCTCTCCATCCCCGATGAGATCAGGCGCAACATCAGAGTGGACTCGGTACCGAAGAACATGCACCCGGAGTATAACAAAGGGAGGAGAGCAGCGAGAGCCAAGGCGCTGATAGACCAGCACGCGGCCGACACACACGCACGCTACGTTGACGCGGCTGAGTATGCCAAGATACACGGGTTCACGACGGTCGTCGTAGACGCGACCGGCACCGTTCGCACGACCGCCAGCACGAGATGCACCAAGGCAGAGCAAGCGGAGGAGGTGGCAATCGCCCTGGCCATCGCCGACCGCGACTGCCACACAGTGCTGTGCGACTCGAGGCAGGCGGTGAGAAATTACGCCAAAGGCAGGATAGCGAAAGAAGCTGTGCGCATACTGCAGGCAACCAAAAACGACAATGGCAGCAGACTAGTGAGAATCAAGTGGTTCCCGGCGCACGCGGGCGAGGCGTCAGACCGCAACGCCAACCACAACGAGACGGCACACGCCGAGGCGCGCGCACTAACGGACCGCGCCTCGGTCGACTGGCCGCTGTGGTTCAGCACCAAAGACCGAATGACGGACTGCAACGAAATAACCAAGGTGTTCCGCCTAGCTCGCAGAACCCTTCCACCCCCTTGCTCGGGGCTCAGTTGAGAGCAAGCCGTTTTATTTAGACAGCTACAGACGGGCTCACTCCCCAGTCCGTTGCTGATGCATAGAATGTATCCCGAGACGCACCCGACAGACAAATGCAGAGTCTGCCGAACGGAGACTGCCGGCTTCGCACACATGCTGTGGAATTGTACCCAGTACCAGGAAGAAGCTAAGTCTGGGAGGACCCCGCCGCGACTGCAAGCAGCAGCAGGGAGCGACAATCAAGAGGAGCAACTCTGGGCCGTCCACGGCGAGCGGGGACCCAGGCCGCGCGGCCGGTGCCCAGAGGACGACGTAGGCGCCGTCCGGAGCGCGCGCGCGAGCGCGCGTTCTACTGCAGGCCCCGAATAAACGTTTTACCAATCCAACAATTAGTACGTGTGCAATCAATGTTTGACACGCAACATCTCTTGGATTGTGAAGCTGGAAGACACTAGACGTGAGAAGCAACATCCTGAGATGTCGAAGGCTAAGCGACAGTGCAAAGAGCGGGCATGTTTCGTGCCGTTGTGTCGAAGCGGTTTTCGGCCCAACGAAGAAAAGGTGTTTTTGTTTACTGCACCGGCAGACCCAGCATGGCTCGCTGAATGGGAAAATAGAATCAAGAGGGCAGACAGAAGGCCGACACCAAAGGCTGTTGCGTGTGAAAAACATTTAGAGGTCGAATGCTGGTTTGTTGGTTGGTTGGTTTGTGGGGTTTAACGTCCCAAAGTGACTAAGGCTATGAGAGACGCCGTAGTGGAGGACTCCGGAAATTTCGACCACCTGAGGTTCTTTAACGTGCACTGACATCGCACAGCACACGGACGCCACTCCGTTTCGCCTCCATCGAAACGCAGCCGACGAGGCCGGGATTCGATCCCACGTCCTTGGGCACAGTGGTCGAGCGCCTTAACTGCTGCGCCAACCCGGCGGGGCGAGGTTGAATGCATCGAAATATCTTTTCAGATTACGGTGATTGGTGTCGTGAACGAACTCTCCCAAGAGAAGCCACGCCTGAAGCCCAATGCTGAAGTGGTGAAGTTTTATGTCTTGTTAAGGTTAAGGTTTTTCGTTAAGGACCTGAACAAGGAAAGAGAAGGTCAAAGGCAGCGACAAAAACTCCTCAAGTTGCGCCGCTGCCAGTAGCATGAAGTGTGAATAAGTCTTCTTTGTCCCCTCTCTGTAGCAGCTGATTTGTTCTATAATACTGTACAATGTTCTGTGAATAAATTACATACTTTACCCATTTTTTTTGTCTGCAGTAAATAGAGACGACCAGAATTTTGGTTTCATATTTTTGTGTTTTCAGATATCCGTAGATTTCATGCACGTAATTGCCATTAGCTTGACTAAGAAAGATAAGCTTTAAAGCTGCTGTAAAATATTGCTTTTTAGAAGCTTGTTTATTCTGGATGCAGATGAAAAACAGGTTAAATTGTTGGCATGCTTTGGCCATGCCATCCTGTACATGAGCCATCGGGCTTCTGTTCTCAACACCTCGCTATCTGGTAAATGGACTATTAGAATTGTAATGAAGTTGCTGAAATTGTTGGAGTAATAATAAGTCGAAATTGTAACATTCTGGTTTTGTTTATTTCCACATTTGGGCAACATACAAGTATTGCCCACGAGGCAAGACAAAAGGAGGTGCTGAACCTCCTGACTGGTTACAGCAGCAGGAGCGGTATTGCCTTATACAAAAAAAAAAATGCTATCTTCGCCGTCATTTACAAAACAGATTCCAAATATCCAAAGAATGTAAATTCGTTTTCAAATGTCAATAATTATTTAAAATTTATCGCGGGGTCATTTTAAATTTCACTGCCATAAAGTTCTTGATTTCAATTTTTTAATTTCCATTGCAAACTAGGCATCTCGTATGTTGCTTTAGTAACAGAAGAATGACCATTATGTCATTCTTTTTTTTTTCACTTGAAGTATGGTCGCATGATGGCTATGTGGTAAGGGGCTTGGACTTTCTGAAAACTTTTTGCTCTTGAGAGCTTAGAAACTAAAAGAAAAAAAATGTTGGATGGTTACTGTAGAGTTTTTTGCCGATGAAAGAAACCTGCTAGAATACGCAAACAAATCGAGCTCCATATAATACCGCAAAATGTGCACTGTGAACGAGCTTGCTGAAACATTTTTGTAAGAGCGCGCCAAATACAACGTCATTGTTTACTCTCACTGCTCCGAGCGCGCGTATCACGGCAACGTAGATGCACCCATCGACACAACAGCACCCCAAGCGGGCGCCGCCGGAAATCATTCTCCTTGGGACCCTCTCCTGGCTCGCCCTTGCCACACTAGCCAGAATGTTTTGGCTCAATGCATGTGCGATTGAAGTTCATGAACTGAGGACGTTTCTTTGCGGTTAGTGACATCATAAATGTAGTATTTCGGATCAGAGCGCTGTGAGCGCGTCCAAGGAGCGGTCCGAAAAGGCCAGTGCACTGCTGGACACCGCAGAACTGCCCTGATAGCCTCTTAAATGGATAGCTTTTCGCGAGAAAACGCGACCATTGATAACTTGATATAAATTGCAATGACTGACAGGGACTATTGCTTTTTTACTGGTACATTTAAGTTATAATGAGTGCGCTCAGTTCGGAATTCCCTTGGTAGCCCATTCCTCTAATGAGTGCCCACCAGTGCCCACACATGAACTGATGAGCACGGGTTCTGTTGAGGTCTGTATCAAGAGACTATTTTTCTGAATAATTGTTTGAATGTTGATGAAAACAGACATCCGAATACGGATGTCCGTTTTCGGCTGTGTTTTGTTCCTACCGGTTCATGTCCCGATTCGGATGATCCGTTTTCGGATGTGTTTCGTTCTTCCGGCGGACGTTCCGCTCCGGCTTCGGACGTGCGGTCTTTAACCGGACGTCCGACGGACATTATTGGCCGTGTGGGAACTAGTGCATCACTGGGAAGCCTCACACACAACCTCAAGCCCTTACTACCCGCAGAGCAACGGTGTGGCTGAGAGGGCTGTGCAGACAGCAAAACAGCTTTTGAGGAAGTCTTCCAACATACACGAAGCGCTGCTTGCCTACAGGGCCACACCCAGCCTGGAAGTGCTTTCACCAGAAGAACTCTTAATGGGTCGTCGTCTGAACACCACAGTACTGTTGTGACCGTGCATGGTCCGCGCTTGCGCGCACTATTGTGCGTCTGTGGGCATGGTATTGTTATGTGCTGTTGGTGCAAGAGCTCTAAGTGAGCCTGTTCCCATGAATCGTTTTGTGTGAGCATGCTTTGCTTTGTCGTGACCCTACAACTGCCAAGTTGACCCTGTCAAGGGAATGTCAAGAAAAATACAAAGAAACGTCGCCCTGTGAGAAATAGCCGGAAGTGCTTTTGTTCAACTGTTCACCCTTCCTGTCGAGAGGCGCTATTGTCAAGTGAGGAATGCCTATTGTCCAAAGGAGACAATCGGAGTGACACGTCCGCTGACGTACAGGAGAAGAAAGGAGCATGAGGATTACGGCCATTAGAGGATTTCCCGTGAATGCAGGAAAGAGTTGCAATTGCCGGAAAGGGACAATGCTGGGAGCAGTAGTCGTGGCGCGCACGTACACTTGGGTTTCTGAGAAGAAAATCCACTTGCCGGAACCAACATCGCGAATCTGCAGAAGAATCGAAATTTACCTCCTCGCCATTCCCAAGCTCTACGCGTCAACAAGTGACCACGCCCGACGAAACAATACTGGACCAGTCAGTGCATCAGACCATCAGTGCAGTGATGTGATCGATTGGTTGCCGATATCTGAGGGGTGTGCCCTGGAACTGATTGGTCAACATCTTCAGAGAGGGGCTGGACATAGGGGGATTTAATGACGTTGCAGAGCATGAAATGACGCTCTGAGCCCTGGGTAAATGGCTGATCCAGACGCTTCTCGCTATGAACTCTTAATGCTTGCCATTTTGCTGATATACCTTTTTTTCATGTAAATAAGTTTTCTCAAAGTGCCATTAAACCTGCTTGTATATATTTTACCAACTTCAAAGATTCAATCCTTCATCAACCCGGAGTCTCTGCATGCTACCAAGTGAAGGCCGGGTCGACTTAGTCCCAGCGTCACGACAACTGGTGACCAGCGTTGGGATCTGAATCTACAAGCCACAACATCTGGTGATCGGAGGTGGCTTCTGAAGCTACAAGCCACAACATCTGGTGATCGGAGGTGGCATCTCAAGCAACAAGCAGGAGCAACAATCGGCCAACAAGAGAGCAGCTCGGAACATCGATCGCATGTGTGGGTGAGTGCTTGGCTTTTCTTCTGGTGTGGACCAGATTCTAGAACAGGGTTAGATTTTAGAACTGGTAAAGAATGTTGAAACGCCTTTAGCTTTGGTAGTTTGCACAGTTGTTTTGGAAATAGCCGACACTCGGAGCGATTATGGACCTACAAAAGCTGCAGAAACCGGAACTGTTGCTATTGTGTGAGAATTGGGAATTGATACAAGTGGTTTGGCATGAAAACCTTTGATTTTAAAGGCAATCACTGATTTGGGAACCGATGATGAGGAGCTCAGTGATGCATGGAACCTCACTGGACAAAAAAGGAGGAGCAGCTCAGACAGCAGAAAGCGCGGGAAAAAGAGGAAAAGAGGCGGGAGCGTGAAACTGAGAGAGAAGCAAAAAGGCTGGAGCAAGAAATTGAGCTCCGGAAATTAGAAGTAGAGTTTAGCAAGATGTCGGGCAATTGTCCCCAGCTAGCGGTACCTCTTCTCAACAAGGAGGCAGATTTCAAGATGTCAAAGTACATGCAGCCGTATGTGATATCAGGGGATATCGGTCTGTATCTGGCTAACTGAGCGAACCTGAGAAAAACTGTCCTTCGAGCGAGACACTTGGTCTCGGAGATTATTGACGGTTCTACCCTGCGAGGCAGCGGAGGTTGTCGCGGGGCTAAGCAAGGAGGACGCGGACAACTACGAGAAGGTCAAGGCTTGCCTTCTGAGAAAGTATAGGCATAGCGCCGAGGCGTTCTGACAACGTTTTCGGAACGCTAATAAGTTCAGGGACGAGAGTTACCCTGAATTCCTGTACAATTTAAGAGTCAATTTGGGCGAGTGGCTAAAGAGCACTGATTCCTACAGTGATAGGGACGCTGTAGTGGAGCGAATTCTTTTGGGGCAGTTTTATAACTGCCTCCCAGAAAAAGAAATTGGTTACAGGACCGAGGCGACATTAAGTCGGCAACTGAAGCTGCCGAACTCATTGAGGAGTACGCTTCGCGTCAACAATTCAGCAACCCAGCAGTGGATAGGCCCCGCAATCCCAATTTGAGTGTGAATAACTGTCAGGAAAGGCACTTTGCTAGAGTTGCAAACGAAGAAAGGAAGGCTTCTTCAGGCAAACTCCCTAGAAAGGACGGCAGTGAGAAATGTGGGGAAGTGACCAACGCGCAGAACACAAAGAACAAGCTTGAGGCTAGGAAGCCGCTCACATGCTTTAGGTGTAATGAGCAGGGTCACATTGCCGTCAACTGCCGGAAGGAAAAGATTGCTTTCTCTTATGTCAGTGACTGCGATGAAAACATGAAGCTTTTGGAACCCTACAAGCATGACCTAGTAGTCAACGGGAAGCCTTGCAAGGTACTGCGCGATTCGGCCGCAACGATGGATGTTGTCCATCCGGCGTATGTGTCGCCTTCCGACTATACAGGACAGTGTGCGTGGATCCGCCAGGTAGTGGAGGAACAGAGTGTGTGCTTGCCAATCGCGAACGTGGTCATCGAGGGCCCTTTCGGCGAGTTAACAACCGAGGCTGCCGTTTCAGGAAAGCTTCCTAAGTGCTATCCGTATTTGTTTCCCAACAAATCGGACATGCTGCTGCGAAAGAGGGGCATCCTTTTCGGAGACAGAGTTGTGGAAGCCTTATCATGTTCAAAGGCGCGAGAACTAGCTACACTGCTCATTCCAGAAAATTCCACAGCGGAGGAAACGGCAACTAAAACAGTGGTCGATGCGGAAGATAGCGGGTCAGAAAACTTTGAGAGCGAGGCATTTAAGATAAGTCAACTTGAAAGTGAGCTTGATGAGACGCTGAATGAGGACGTTCTTGAGAGTAACCTCTTGCCGCCAGTGTCTAGTAATCTCACGAGACTTCTAAGTGGAACCCGAGATTACTTAGCTATGGAGCAAGCCAATGATCCAAAGATACAGGAGATAAGGAAGCGCCACCGCGCCACTAAGACAGCAAAGTTTCTTTCGAGATGAGAAAGGGAGTGCTGTATCGCTTATTCAAGGATAAGCGCGGAGTAGAGCGGGACCAATTAGTCGTTCCCCAAAAGTACCGCGAAGACTTACTGTGACTTTCCCATGGCAGCTCGTGGTCACGTCACCTTGGAATAAGGAAAACAAAGCAGGGGTTGTTGCAAGAATACTATTGGCCTATCTGTTTGAAAGACACGGAAAATTTTATACGGTCATGCGACACGTGCCAGCGGGTTGGAAAGGCGCAAGATAAGTGGAAAGCTCCGATGGTGTTAGTACCAATCATTACCGGGCCATTTCACCGGTTAGTAATAGATGTAATTGGGCCACTTCCTGTGACAGTCAGGGTACCATTATATCCTCTCTATGTTATGCCCAGCCACAAAGTTTCCAGAGGCTGTTCCGCTGCGCGAGGTGACGTCCGAGAGTGTAGTGGATTCGCTGCTGTCAGTGTTTGCACGAGTTGGATTCTCTTCCGAGGTCCAAAGTGATCAGGGTAGCGTTTTCACAAGTGTCCTCACCACCTCATTTCTCGAGCGATGCGGCATTAAGGTAGTGCACAGCTCGATCCACCATCCGCAGAGCAACAGCGTAGAAAGATGGCATTCTGTTCTCAAACGCGTCCTGAGGGGACTGTGCTATGAAAACAAGCCCGAATGGGATACCTGCCTGCCTGCAGCACTTTTCGCTTTGCGGTCAGTGCCGCACGAATTCACTGGATTTAGCCCAGCCGAGTTGGTGTACGGAAGGTCACTGCGCTCACCTTTGCGAATGGTGCGCGAAGCCTGGGAGGGGCGCGGAGAAGACCCAACAGTAGTAGAAATCATTCTGAACCTCCTGAATCGCTTACATAACACTAAGGAACTCGTTGAGGCCAGCATGAAGTCAGCCCAGGCTCGTTCCAAAGTGTACTATGATAAGTCAAAGGACGTTTCGTATCGGGGACCAGGTGATGTTGCTGAGAGGTTCAAGGCAGAATAAGCTCGAAGTACAGTGGGAAGGACCTGCTGAAGTCGTTGCAAAGCTTTCTAACCCTAACTACGCAGTGAAAATCCGCGGTAGGCGTAAAGAAGTGCGCATTTATCATTGCAATCTTATGAAGCCTTATGTGCAGAGGGAAGCCGTTGCAAATCTAACGTTAAACCTTCCCGAAGAGATGGGTGACAACTTGATTTGCCTCAGCGGAGAAGAAAGCAATGCTTAGGAGCTTCTCAAAAAGACGGAGCGGAGAGGGCTTATTGCGCGATAGAGAAAGAGTGCGCTTACAATGTATGGGCCATTCAAAAATTGAAGTGCTATCTTGGAGGGGCCAAATTCACCGTAGAGACGGACCATTGTCCCCTGGCTTGGCTGCAAACTGCGACATCGAAGAACAGTTGCCTTCTGAGGTGAAGCTTGATTTTACAGCACTACAAATTTGAAATAAGATACAAAAAGGGGAAGTTAAATGGGAATGCGGACGCGCTTAGCCGCTGTTTCTAACCGATCCGAGGTGCTCCCCACCATGTATTCAAATTGATACTCAGGTTCTTTTTTTTCGTGCGCTTGTATATATGTGACTATGTAAAGCAGCACGTTTGGTTTTCTAGGCATATGTGGGTCCTGAGCGTCTTGAGTGTGGGCTTTTCTCGGACAACGATGGCAGTTTTCTTTTGACCTGGTCTCTTCAGACGGGAGCCGAGTGCTTGCTTAGACGTGTGGTTGAGTTTCAGAGACAGCTCAAGCAATTTGGCCTATGACAATCAAGACAACGCGACAAGCGACAGCGAGCTTCAAGCGTTCATGTGCAGGCCATTAAGTCATCTCTTCATGCAGCAGCTGCGACTGCTGCCCTCCGTGACTCTTCTGGCGGGGGAGGAGGCTGTTGCGACCGTGCATGGTTCGCGCTTGCGCGCACTATTGTGCGCCTGTGGGCATGGTATTGATATGTGCTGTTGGTGCAAGGGCTCTAAGTGAGCCTGTTGCTGTGAATCTTTTTGTGTGAGCATGCTTTGCTTTGTCGTGACCCTACAACTGCCAAGTTGGCCCTGTCAAGGGAACGTCAAGAAAAATACAAAGAAACGTCGCCCTGTGAGAAATAGCCGGAAGTGCTTTTGTTCAACTGTTCACCCTTCCCGTCGAGAGGCGCTATTGTCAAGTGAGGAATGCCTATTGTCCAAAGGAGACAATCGGAGTGACACGTCCGCTGACGTACAGGAGAAGAAAGGAGCATAAGGATTACGGCCATTAGAGGATTTCCCGTGAATGCAGGAAAGAGTTGCAATTGCCGGAAAGGGACAATGCTGGGAGTAGTATTCGTTGCGCGCACGTACACTTGGGTTTCTGAGAAGGAAATCCACTTACCGGAACCAACATAGCGAATATTTGCAGAAGAATCGAAATTTACCTCCTCGCCGTTCCCAAGCTCTACCCGCCAACAAGTGACCACGCCCGAGGAAACAATACTGGACCAGTAAGTGCATCAGACCATCAGTGCAGTGATGTGATCGATTGGATGCCGATATCTGAGGGGCGTGCCCTGGAACTGGTTGGTCAGCATCTTCAGAGAGGGGCTAGACATAGGGGGTTTTAAGGACATTGCAGAGCACGAAATGACGCTCTGAGCCCTGGGTAAACGGCTCATTCAGACGCTTTTCGCTATGAACTCTTAACACTTTTCATTTTGCTGATATACCATTTTTTTCATGTAAATAAGTTTTCTCAGAGTGCCATTAAACCTGCTTGTATATATTTTACCAACTTCGAAGATTCAATCCTTCATCAACCCGGAGTCTCTGCACGCTACCAAGTGAAAGCCGGGTCGACTTAGTCCCAGCGTCATGACAGTACCAACCACTTAGAAGCTGCTAGTCCCGAAGTGGGACGACAGCGAATTCAGACAAAATAATGCGGCCTACAGAGCTCGTGCAAAACGATCATACGACACCCGGCGCAAGGTACGGAGCCGAGAGCGCTTACCACCAGGCACAGCGGTGCGCATCCTTGCTGGAGCTGCATCACACGGCGTGGTAACACAGCCAACATCAGAACCAAGGTCCTACGTTGTACAAACCGACAGAGGACAAGCAAGACGTACAGCAAGACACCTGCAACCGTTGCAGGACACGAGCACCACAAGAAGTGGACGTGTTTGTAAGCGACCAGAATGCCTGGACCTATGAGAGCAAACCTTTCAAGAAAGGGGTTGTTGTGGGCGCCAGTGAGGACAGCGCCCCAAGCGGCAAGCTAACCAGGCGGACTGCCGGGAGACCCCGGCATGGGGGACCTAGCCAAGGAGAGCGAAAACGGGCGCCATTACCTGATGTATAAATAAACAGTTTTGCTTGTTATACCGGCTACATCTACCACACAGACAGACAATCAGACAGACGAAAAGACGAACAGAAAGACACGAACAGACAGAGAGACAAACGGACAGACAGACGAATAGGCAAATGCACAGACAGACAGAGAAACAAACAGAGGAAGAGACAGACAGACTAACAGACAAAAGGACAGACAGACGAACAGTAAGATGCACAGACAGACAGACAAATGAACAGATGGGCAGACGAACAGACGAAAAGACAGAGAAACGGACAGAAACACGAACAGACAGACAGGCGATAAAACAGACATATAGAGAGGTAGACATGCGTACCGACAGACAGAACAGACTGACAGACGGAAGAACGTATAAACGAACAGACAGGCGGACGGACCGACAGACTTACAGAGAGACAGATGGACAGAAAGACAGACAGTCAGAAGAACAGGCAGACAATCAGACAGACGAAACAACAGACGAACAGACAGACCGACAGATATAGAGAGACAAAGACACACTGACAGACAAACGAATAGACAGACTAACAGAAAGACGAACAGACAGGCGAGCAGATGGACGGACAGACAGAGAGACGAAGAGGGAGACGGTAAGACAGAGAGACATACAGACGGACAGACAGGATTATTGACAGGCAAACAGACAGAAGAAAAGACAAACAGACAGATAGACTGAAGAACACACAGATGTACAGACGAACAGGCAGACAAACAGACCGACTGACAGACACACAGACAGACGGATGGACCGAAACAGACAGATGGACTGACGACCAACAGACAGACGAACACAGAGAAAAACGGACGGACGGAAGAACATACGGGCGAACAGACAGACGAACCGACAAACAGCCGGACGGATGAACGGGCTAACAGACAGACAGACAGAAAGACATGCAGACAGACGAACCGACGGACAGACGAACCAATGATCAGACGAACAGACGGAAGAAGAGACGAAAAGACAGACAGACGAACAAACGGACGAGCACAGACGAACAGACAAGCAGACAGACGTACAGACAGACAGACACACAGACAGATGAACAGACGAACCGACAAAGAGACGAACAGGTGGACGAACAGACAGGCAGACGGATGAACTGACTGACGAAAAGACGGATGAACACACAGATGAACAGAGAGACTAGCAGACAGCCAGAAGAACAGTCAGATGAACTAAGGAACTGTCAGACAAACAGAACAACAGTGTGACGAACAGACAGTCAGACAAACAGTCAAACGAACAGCCAAGCAGTCAGACAAAAACGCGAACAGACAGATGTACAGACACATTGACAGACAGACAGATGAATAGACAGACCAACAGACGAACAAATGGACAGACGAACAGACAGACAAAACAGACAGATATACAGGCAGACATACGAACCGACAGACAGACAGATGGACTGACAGACATACAGAGAGACCAACAGACAGACAGACGGGCAGTCAGGCAAACAGACCGAAGAACTGACACACAGACGAAAAGACGGACTGGCGAACAGAGACAGAAGAACAGACGAAAAGTTAGACAGACAGACCGACAGAAAGACGGACGGGCGGACCGACACAGACAGACGAACAGATATGCAGACAGACGGACGGACGGATCAGCCGTCAGACGGATGAAGGGACGGACCGGCACATAGACCGACAGACCGACAAAGAGGCAGACAAACAGATCGACGGACGAACATACGGACTAGCAGACAGACGGACGGACCGACAAACAGGCAGACGAACAGACAGACGGACGAACATACGGACTAGCAGACAGACGGACGGACCGACAGACATACAGACAGACGAAACAACAGACAGACGAACCGGCGGACAGACGAAAGCACAGACAGACGGACGAACATATGGATGAACAGTCAGACGAAGAGTCAGACGAAAAGACGGACAGACGAACAGACTAAACGGCCTGTCACACTAGCCCGACACGGCGCCGATTTGGTCTGCCAACAGACCATATTCCTGATGTCTGCGTCTATGTCAGACTGCGCCGACGGAAACAGTCGGCCGACAGTCGGTGTCGGCGCCGCGTCGCTCGCAAGACAGTTGTTGACCGACGGTCGCCCAACTCCTATGTCACACTATCCAGACGTGGGAAACCTCCCCACCGCCCAGGCCCTCTCATTCTCACTCTCTTCTCGTGTTATTATACATTCATTTTCTTAATCCTTTTATTTTTTTCTACCATGCGAAATTCTCCTGTCTCTAGCTACTCCTTTTCTTGGTTTATTCTCAAAATTACTAAGTTAAGGAACGCTTAATTTTAATTCTGTTTCATATATTCGACCATACCAAAACATGCACCTCAACAGTCGTGATTATTGGCCGAGACTGAATAGTGCCCAGTATTTTACGGCTCTGGTTGCCGGATCAGAACGTCATTGTTCGAAAAATAAAAGCTGTCCACGGCGAATAAGAGACAGTGTATATTAAAATCTAAAAAAAAAGAAAAGAAACAAAACTCTACCTCTGGGATCGAACTTACGACCTTCTGTTTGACAGCCAGCTGCGCTAACCACTGCACCACAAATGTTAAGCCTAATTACTGCTTTCAGAGGTTGAGATATGGTTTTAGCTAATATGCTGTCTTGTAGTGTGAAAGTTGGGAAGGCAA
Organism: Amblyomma maculatum; assembly: GCF_055883805.1. Taxonomy (NCBI): domain Eukaryota; kingdom Metazoa; phylum Arthropoda; class Arachnida; order Ixodida; family Ixodidae; genus Amblyomma; species Amblyomma maculatum. Next base: position 83,058,312 of record NC_139350.1, read on the forward strand.
TAGGAGCGTTTACCGTTTAACTGACTGTCCTGCTTGCTGAAAGTAAATTGCAGGTAGTTTGAATCATGCCGTGTTGCGCAGTAACAAGTAAAACTTTCGGCGGATTTCGTAAGGGCCGGCCGCGGGACCACGACTGTTGTTGGTTCTGTTGTAAAGTTTAAACGCAAGTTCTGTGCTTTTTGTGCACACAATTCTTGAAACACATTGAATTATGGAACAAAATATTTATTGCGCGATGCGTAACGTAGCGTTGAAATAGGCTTGTGAAGTAGCGACGCAGCGACTAGATGTTATGACGTAAACACAACGATCGAAGTGCGCAGGAGGATCGGCAGTTCTAGGCTGGCTACAGGAAAATAATCGCTTCTTTTCATAATTTATTTGCCACGCACTATGTTCATTTTGCACTATTCTGTGATGTTCGGAAACGCGGAAAGATTGCTCACGGTCCCAACGCGCGCCGAAAATATATGTGCCCTGAATTCACTCGCCCCGAAAAAAAAACGCTGCCGTTGATATACCACGCGCATTCGGCGGCCCCGAGTATATTTTGGCGGCTCACGCTCGGGTTTTGGCCAGGGATTAGGCGTTGATTCTACTTTTTCACGTATATTAATGCTGAGGTATTTGCCGACGACGTGGTGTACAGAGTCGGCTTTGCGTTTCGAGAAAGTTTTTGCTCGGCAGCCGATCTCGCGAAGACTCGGTCACCGACAGTCGGCAGACTGGTTTTTTCGGTGTCCCCGGCCTCAAAGCCTGTCACACTGGGAAGACATTTGGTTTACGGTCGTGTTGGTGTCGTCGTCGGCCTAGTGTGACAGCTTGGTCGGCCGACGAGTTGGCCGACCGTCGGCGTCGTGTCGTGCTTGTGTGACAGGCCCTTAACAGACACATTGACATATAGAGAGACTGGCAAACAGACAGACCAACAAACAGTCCAACAGACGAACAAATGGACCGATGAAGAGACAACAGACAGACAGACAGAGAGACAGACTAAAAGACAAACTAGCCGACAGACAGACAGGTGAACCGACAGACATTCGAACAGACGAACAGACCAACGAACAGTCAGACGAACATACAAACAGACAGATGAACAGATGACAGACAAAGAGACACAAACAGACAGACCAAGGGACAGACAAACAGACAAACGGACAGACTAACAGATGGACACACAGATGAACAAATGAACAGACAGACAGACAAGCAGACAAAAAGACAGATGAACAGAGATGAGACAAAGGGACGAAAAAACGAACAGATAGACAGATCAACAGATGAACAGACAGACAGACCAGTAGACGAAAAGACAGACAGATGAACAGACAGATGAATAGACGAGCAGACAGACATATGAAGAAAGACAGACGGACAGACAGAGAGACAGACCAAAAGACAGACGGTTCGACAGACAGAGAGACGAACCGAATGACAGTAATGCAGACGGACGAACAGTTAGAGGAACAAACAAAGAGACAGACAAACACAGACAGACCATCAAACAGACCAACAGATGCACTAACGGACAGACGAAAAGACAAACAGACATATTAACAGACAAACAGACACACAGGTGAACAAAAACAGACAAAGACGAACAAACAAACAGACAGGCAGACAAACAGATAGAAAGACAAACAGGTGAACATGAAGGCAAGAAGCCAACAGTCGGCGAGGCCAAGGAAAGCGTTGGGGATGGCACTTTATGTCTTTTTTTATGTTTACTTGGATAATCACACATATTAGTAATGTAATCAGTTTAGGGGAAAGATAATTAAACACAATGTAGAAGAAAAACAACATACGATGGTGCGAACCGAACCCACGACCTCCGAAAATCGCGCCCGGTGCTCTTCCAACTGAGCTGCATCGGCCGCTGTCCCCCCTGCTACTTGCTTGGGTATTTATGTTGTCTGTATACGAACCTTGAGAGTGTTCACCAGCGCCACCCTCAGCCATAGCGGCGGACGTGGAACGTCCTTTTGTTACCGCCAGCATCACCTAGAACGTGATCAAGAGCGAGGGCGAAAGCTGTGCAAGAACCCTCTTACGCTACCTATGTCTTCAAGACTACCAGAACCGAGACCCCCGTAAGCTACAAGCAGATCAATTAGGAGAAAATGAGGGTGCTCGTTATAATACATGAAGGAAAGAAACCAACAGTCGGCGAGGCCAAGGAAAGCATTGGGGATGGTACTTTATGTCTTTTTTTGTTTTTTTGTTTTTTAATGTTTACTTGGATAATCACACATATTAGAAATGTAACCTGTTTAGGGGAAAGATAATTAAACACAATGTAGAAGAAAGAACAACGTGCCAATGGTGGGAACCGAACCCACGACCTCAGAAAATCGCGTCCGGTGCTCTTCCAACTGAGCTGCATCGGCCGGTGTCCCCCGTGCTACTTGCTTGGGTATTTATGTTGTCTGTATACGAACCTTGAGTGTTCACCAGCGCCACCCTCAGCCATAGCGGCGGACGTGGAACGTTCTTTTGTTACCGCCAGCGTCACCTAGAACGTGATCAAGAGCGAGGGCGAAAGCTGTGCTAGAACCCTCTTACGCTACATATGGCTTCAAGACTGCCAGAACCGAGACCCCCGTAAGCTACAAGCAGATCAAATAAGGGAAAATGAGTGTGCTCGTTATAATACATGAAGGAAAGAAGCCAACAGTCGGCGAGGCCAAGGAAAGCATTAGGAATGGTACTTTTTTTGTTTAACCATCGGCACGTTGTTTTTTCTTCTACATTGTGTTTAATTATCTTTCCCCTAAACAGATTACATTACTAATATGTGTGCTTATACAAGTAAACATTAAAAAAAAGACATAAAGTACCATCCCCAACGCTTTCCTTGGCCTCTCCGACTGTTGGCTTCTTTCCTTCATGTATTATAACGAGCACCCTCATTTTCCCTTAATTGATCTGCTTGAAGCTTACGGGGGTCTCGGTTCTGGCAGTCTTGAAGCCATAGGTAGTGTAAGAGGGTTCTAGCACAGCTTCCGCCCTCGCTCTTGATCACGTTCTAGGTGACACTGGCGTTAACAAAAGGACATTCCACGTCCGCCGCTTTGGCTGAGAGTGGCGCTGGTGAACACTCTCAAGGTTCGTATACAGACAACATAAATACCCAAGCAAGTAGCACGGGGGACAGCGGCCGATGTAGCTCAGTTGGCAGAGCACCGGACGCGATTTTCGGAGGTCGTGGGTTCGGTTCCCACCATCGGCACGTTGTTTTTTCTTCTCAATTGTGTTTAATTATGTTTTCCCTAAACAGATTACATTACTAATATGTGTGATTATCTAAGTAAACATTAAAAAAAAGACTACCATCCCCAACGCTTTCCTTGGCCTCACCGACTGTTGGCTTTTTTCCTTCATGTATTATAACGAGCACCCTCATTTTCCCTTAATTGATCTGCTTGTAGCTTACGGGGGTCTCGGTTCTGGCAGTCTTGAAGCCATACGTAGCGTAAGAGGGTTCTAGCACAGCTTTCGCCCTCGCTCTTGATCACGTTCTAGGTGACGCTGGCGGTAACAAAAGGACGTTCCACGTCCGCCGCTATGGCTGAGGGTGGCGCTGGTGAACACTCTCAAGGTTCATATACAGACAACATAAATACCCAAGCAAGTAGCAGGGGGGGACAGCGGCCGATGTAGCTCAGTTGGAAGAGCACCGGACGCGATTTTCGGAGGTCATGGGTTCGGTTCCCACCATCGGCACGTTGTTTTCTCTTCTACATTGTGTTTAATTATCTTTCCCCTAAACTGATTACATTACTAATATGTGTGATTATCCAAGTAAACATTAAAAAAAGACATAAAGTACCATCCCCAAGGCTTTCCTTGGCCTCATCGGCTGTTGGCTTCTTTCCTTCATGTATTATAATGAGCACCCTCATTTTCCCTTAATTGATCTGCTTGTAGCTTACGGGGGTCACGGTTCTTGCAGTCTTGAAGCCATAGGTAGCGTAAGAGGGTTCTAGCACAGCTTTCACCCTCGCTCTTGATCACGTTCTAGGTTGCGCTGGCGGTAACAAAAGGGCGTTCCACGTCCGCCGCTATGGCTGAGAGTGGCGCTGGTGAACACTCTCAAGGTTCGTATACAGACAACATAAATACCCAAGCAAGTAGCACGGGGGACAGCGGCCGATGTAGCTCAGTTGGAAGAGAACCGGACGCGATTTTCGGAGGTCGTGGGTTCGGTTCCCACCATCGACACGTTGTTTTTTCTTCTACGTTGTGTTTAATTATCTTTCCCCTAAACAGATTACATTTCTAATATGTGTAATTATCCAAGTAAACATTAAAAAAGACATAAAGTACCATCCCCAATGCTTTCCTTGGCCTCGCCGACTGTTGGCTTCTTTCCTTCATGTATTATAACGAGCACCCTCATTTTCTCCTAATTGATCTGCTTGTATCTTACGGGGGTCTCGGTTCTGGTAGTCTTGAAGCCATAGGTAGCGTAAGAGGGTCCTAGCACAGCTTTCGCCCTCGCTCTTGATCACGTTCTAGGTGATGCTGGCGGTAACAAAAGGACGTTCCACGTCCGCCGCTATGGCTGAGGGTGGCGCTGGTGAACACTCTCAAGGTTCGTATACAGACAACATAAATACCCAAGCAAGTAGCAGGGGGGACAGCGGCAGATGTAGTTCAGTTGGAAGAGCACCGGGCGCGATTTTCGGAGGTCGTGGGTTCGGTTCCCACCATCGTATGTTGTTTTTCTTCTCAATTGTGTTTATGTTTTCCCTAAACAGAATACATTTCTAATATGTGTGATTATCCAAGTAAACATTAAAAAAAGACAAAGTACCATCCCCAACACTCTCCTTGGCCTCGCCGACTGTTGGCTTCTTTCCTTCATGTATTATAACGAGCACCCTCATTTTTTCCTTAATTAAACAGGTGAACAGACAGACAGACCAACAGATGAACACACACACAGACTAACAGAACAGCCAGTCAGGCCAGCAGACAATACAACAGACAGACGAACAGGTGAACAGACAGACAGGCGAACAGATGAACAGACATGCAAACAGACAAATAGATGAACAGACAGACAGACGAAGCCAGATGAACAGATGAATGGTTAGATGAACATAACCGTCAGATGAAAAGACAAAGAGACTAACAGATAGACACATTAAAGATAGACAGACTGACATACAGACAAACAGTCAAACAGAGTAACACACAGACTAACAGACGAACAAACGGACACCCGAACAGACACACAGTCAGCCGCACAGACGAACAGACAGACAATCAGACAGACGAACAGACACACAGACGAACAGACAAATAGACAGAAAAATAGTGAGACACAGAAAGACAGGCAAACAGATAAACAGACAGACTGACAGACAGAAGAAACAGATAGACAGACAGACGAACAGTCAGACAAACAGACTAAAAGTCAGATGAGCAGTCAGACGAACAGTCCGACGAAAAGATGAACAGACTAACAGGCAGACAAATATACAGACAGACAGACTGACAGATCGACATAGAGACGAACAGACAGACGAACAGATGAACAGTCAGATGCACAGACGTACAGACAGGCAGAGACAAACAGACGAACAGACAAATGGACAGACAGACAAACAATCAGATGCACAGACAGAGAGATGAACAGATGGGCAGAACAGAGAAACGGACAGACAGACGAACAGACAGATGACAAAACACAGATAGACAGGCAGACATATGTACCGACAGACGGACGAACATACGGATGAACAGACGAATGAAGAGACAGAGGAACGGACAGACGGTCGGACTGACAGACATTTAGAGGCAGACAGACAGACAAAGAACAGGCAGGCGAACAGACAGACAGATGGACAGACCGACAGACACACAGAGAGACAAAGAAACAGACAGACAGACAGAACAGACAAACAGGCAAGCGAACAGACGAACGGACCGACAGACATACAGACAGACGAACAGACAAACAGACAGACGAACAGACAGGCGAAAAGACAAACGAACAGACAGACAGACTGAAGAGCAGACAGACGTGCAGACAAACACAAAGACACAGACCGACCGACCGACAGACAGACACCACAGACGGACGAACCGACCCCCGACAGACAAACAGACCGACAGACGAACAGACAAATTAATGGACAGACAAATAGGCAGACGAACAGACACAGACAGACGGACGGACGGACGTACGGACCGACAGACAGACATACATACAGACGGGCAGGCAGACAAGGAAAAAGACAAACAGACAGACAGAACAAACAAACACACACAGACAGACAGACAGACGAACAAACAGACACACAAAACAGACAGACTGGCAAAGAAACAGACAGACCAATGTACGAACAAACGGACAGACGGACAGACAAGCAGACAAATGGGCAGGCGAACCGACAAACAGACGGACAGACAGACAAACAGACAAACATGAAAATACAGACAGACAGACAGACGAACAGACAAACCGACAGACAGGCAGACGAACAGACAGACGGACGAAAAGACAGACGAACAGATAGATAGACGGACGAAAAGAGACGAACAGACAGACAGACGAAAAGACAGACGGACGGACGGACGGACGGACGGACGGACCGACAGACAGACATACAGACTGACGAACAGACAGACAGGCAGGCAGGCAGAAAGACAAACAGCCAGACACACAAAGATAGACAAACCAATAGACCGACAGACGAACGAACAGACAGATGGAATGAAAGGAGGCTTCGGTGATTGGGTTGCTGACGAATTTCACTGTTGATAATGTAAGAGCACGGGTCGGAAAAGCAGGAAGTGCCTGTCTGGAAGTATTTACAGAAAAGGTGCATAAACCTGACTGCCCCCTGAGGGCGACTGTATTGGGGAAATGCATTTAGCAAGCAGACGTTGGTTCCTACTTACTGCGCCACTTGAACAGCTTGACAGTTGACCATCCTTTCCTCATGAGGACCTGATCAGAAGTAGTTCGGCGTCTGCAAGAGGGTATGAAGGATACTACCATCGAATTCACAATTAATGTAGAAGGCCTGTTCTACTCCGTCCCTCACAGCGGCCTTTACACTGCTGTTCGTGAGGCCATAGTTCACTCAGATAAACTGAACTTCAGAATAGCTCCAGTATTATAAGCGATGACTCCATTCAGCTGCTAGAATTCTATCTAGATTCGACGGTTATCTAGTTTAGCGGCCACTACGTTGTGCAAAAGAACGGTATATGCATACGTTCATCAATCGCTTCTATTCTGTGTGACAATTTCCTGGCTGGTTGGTTGGTTGGTTGGTTCACAGGAAGGGAAAGGCGCAGTATCTGTCACACTTGCTCTGTGGACACCTGAACCGCGCCGTAAGGGAAGGGAGGAAGGTGGGAGTGAAGGGGGAAAGAGAGAAAGGGGAGCCGTAATGGAGGGCTACGGAGTAATTTCGACCACCTGGGGATCTTTAACGTGCGCTGACATCGCACAGCACACGGACGCCACTTCGTTTCGCCTCCATCGAAACGCAGCCGCCGAGGTCGGGTTCGAACCCGGGAACTCCGGCACAGTAGTCGGGCGTCTTACCACTGCGCCACCCCGGCGGGGCAGGCTGCAATGGACAAATGTATTTGTGGAAGACTTCCAGGGACTGGATTCATATGTCGGTAGATGTATGACATCTTAACTGTTCCTAATAGCTGCTCTCTTTTCTCTGTTGACAGTCAGCGCCTGTCCTGTTGTGTGTTCGTCCATGTCTGTTCGCGCTGTCGATTATTAGTATGTAGAAAAAGAAGAGCGAGAGAAAAAGAGAAAGTGAAAGAGGGGGAAAGACAGCACAAGAATGCTAAATTGGGCGAGTTGGTGCATTCGCATTTTAGGAAACGTAGCGCAAAGAGGACAAGAACAAAAAAGAAGGAAAAGCAGGAAGACAGGAGAAGGACAGGGAGGCTTCACTCTCTAGGAGGAGGAGGGAGAACGAAAAAGAAAAAGGGAGCAAATGAAGAAGAGACCCGCGCCTTCCGCCCGTTCCCCGCTTTTTCTCCCCCGCTCTCACTTTCTGCTTCTCCTTATACCGGTTTTCATTGGGCGAACAGGAGCAAGAGCAACGAGCAGCCAGAGCAGCGTACGAAAGCACTGGGGACGCGCGTTCTTGTCTCCCCAATGGAACATTCAGGCTGCTCGGAGAGCAGCGTACCGAGGCGGTGCGCGTGACATCAGGCGTCATGTGATCAAACTTTTCCCGCGCTTGCGTTGCCCGTATCTGCCGGCCGAACGCCCCACTGCTGTTGTCTTCCGCCACTTTTATCGACCGTCCTGCCCGGGCTCCGGGCGCGCTCTCTCCTTCGGGACCGGCCGTGCCAGAAGTGACATCAAAAAGGTCACGTGACTTCCTCCGTTCTTCCTGTACTCCGCCGCTGGCGATGGAGCACCGAGGACTGCTCTCGGCTGCTCCCGGGACCCCAAAAGCGCGCCTACTCTATCAATAGAACACAATGCTACTGCTCCTGTTCGACCACTGGTAGGCGCTGAAACTCGCGAGAACACTTTTAGTGCAGCTAAAAGTGCTCCTGTTCGCCCAATGGAAATCGGTATTAGAGAGAATCGACTGGGACTCCTTCCTTCCTCCTTTCTCCAGCAGATCATTAATATTATTATTTTATTAATAATATTATTTCTTCCTCGTCATAACAATCATAATAGAAGAAAAAGAGGAAAATAATTCTTTTTCTTTTCATCTTTTTTTTCTTTCACGTAGGAGGGGGCTCAGGAGAGAGAAAAAGAGACACAAAGAAAGTGAGACGAGCTTTATTTCTCCTTTTTCTTTATTATTATTATTATTATAAAGAGGAAGGAATAATAATAAAAAAAGAATCTTCTTTCACTTCTCTAGTTGGATGGATACATATTTCTTCCTTTTTTTCCGTCTCACTCACTCGCATTCATATTTTACACGGGTGAATGGGCTGCTTCATCTTTATCTTGCTCTCTCTTGTAGATACCCATCGTCATCGCGGAGAGTGGTTCGCTACAGTGTGCGACCAGGGCTTCAGATCTCCAATAAAACCTGATCCGCCAAGCCCGACCTTCGCGTTACCTTACACGTGGTGGAGGTGCGGGGTAGAGTGGGAAGAAGCCAGAACAGCGGAATGGCCCTCTTGGGTCATGACGATGGTGGTCGGGGTCAAACGGCGGCCAGAACGGAGCTCCGGTAGATAGATGCAGGTGACGAAGCAGCTGGAAAGTCAAGGCGCACCTCCACCACGTGTAAGGTACCGCGAAGGTCGGGATCACAATATACAAAAAAATTAAGTATATACAAATATAATAATAATAATAAAATTATTAATATTAATATTAATAATTTTATTACTTGCCTGCTCTTCTGCTCGTCATTTCCGTCACTACTAGCTGGCTTCATTAAGCGGGGGACTTGGACAAGTTGGCAGCGGTAGGGGTGGCTGTGGCAGGACTTCGGTAACTGTAACTGCTTCCGTCCGGTGAGCGCACCCACCGCCTAACGAACACTGATCTCCTGGCGTCTCTGATAGCCAGAGTCGCTCTGGGACGTTAAACCCCACAAACCACCACTTATCCCCTGTATGTGTTTATAAGAGGTAGTGTTTTTCGGTTCCTTTGTTGATTTCCTTTTTCATGCCGCCGACTGCGAAGTGTTATTTCTGAACTTTGCTGCGTTGATATGGATGAGAGCGAGGAGTGTATTGTCTGTCTGAAGACATTGCCGGATGACAGCTGTTTTATGAGATGCATGGACTATAAAGAGCCGTATCATTTGAGACAGAACTGCTCAGGTATCGGTTCAAATACGTTCAGTACGATGGGCCCTCAAAAAAGAAACATTTGGGTGTGCCAAAACCTACCGTACTAGCAAAACACGCAGTGGCTCGAATTCGCAGCAGCTGACACAATCAGTGGACCGCTCTGACGTACTTGTAGCATTTATGGCAGATATTAAAGAGATTACACGAAATGTCGAATCCATGCCGGAACTTCATGTAAAAGTTGATTCTTTGCTTCTGCTTAAAGCAGAATTCACTAAGCTTTGTACAACGGTTCACGATGAGGAAGAATCGGTTAGCTTCCTATCTGCAAGTATGACGCAGTGGCCGAACAATTTAAAGCTGATAAGGGAGAAGCGTCGGCTCGTAAGGAAGAAATATGCCAACTGCAAGAAAAAGTGCTCGATCAGAAATCTTCGATTCAGCGACTGCAGAAAGCGCTTAACGATTCTGAGCAGCATAGAAGGAACGTTAACATGGAAATTAATTTCTTAGAAATGGGAAGAGCTGAAAATCTGATTAAGTTCATTGACGAGCTGGCCGAGAATTTGAACTTCAAAGACCTTGTAATAGGGAAGTGGTGGCTGTCCACCGTCTTCCCAGCAAGCAATCATCGCCTCCGATCTTGGTTTGATTCTCTTCTGTTGCTGTTCGAGAACGCTGGTTCGCAGCGAGGGGCAAGCTCCAAAGCCTTTCTGATCCGGAATCATAGAACCAGCTTTACTTCAATGAAAATTTGACAGAGGGCAACATGAGGTAGTTTTGGCTAGCAAGGATCAAAGGAAGGAAAGAACACTACAAATTTGTTTGGGTTAGAGGCGGCCAAATCATCGCAAAGAAGGACGAAACCGTCGCTCTCATTCGAGTTACTTGTGACTCTGACATCGATAAGATAAAATGATCCCGGATCCTTCACAAATCCACTCGAGTTTACAGACTTTGCTGTTTTTAAAGTACACCTTGGCCGAAATGCAGGTCACGAATTCATGTTGGTAAGCTTCAATATTTGTAGTCTTCGCAAGTATTAGGAACGATTCAAGATGCTAGCAGAGAAATTGGTTGGTTTTGTCGACATATTTGTCACCGGGATAAATTCATCTGAATCCTATTTACATGTGTTCGCCGTGAATGGTTATCGTGCTAGTTTTGCCACACGCGGAGTGCGCCGTGTTGTAGGCATTTCTGTCTTTGTGAACCAAAAGTACAATGTTTCTGTTGTTGACATCTCGTTTGCACATGCGGAATGTTTAGCCTTAAAGGCATTGCATGCGTCTCTTACATCATTGGCTGTGTATAGACTACCATGTGCTAACATAACGCGATTTCTCACTAAACTCGAAGAGGTACCTCTGAAGCACAAAGCAGATGACTTGTTCAGCATGGCAGGGGACTTGAATATCGATATTTTATGCCCAAATAAGATTCGTGTTTCAGATTACCTGTCCTCTATTTCGGCATTTGAAATAGAAAACATTATCAATGCCCCTACGCGTGAAGAAGACTCGTGAGGTCTTGCCTTGATCACATCGCTGTTCGTGCACTGCATCACACCTTGTCCGCATGTGTTATTTCACAGCGCTTAGCTGATCATCATTTCACTACCTGCCTTTTTTCGACGAAATATAAACTACCTGGAATCACTGCATCCAGTGGCAGGGATGCTAATAAGCTAACTGTCACAATTATAGATGAAAGAAGATTGGATAAGCTGATGGGGTCCTTTCGTTGGGCACACTTAACTGAAGGCGAACCGGTGGAGATAGTTTACACAAAGTTGTGTAATAAACCTGTCCAGCTGAAAAAAACGTGTACTCGAAAACTAGTTCGTAAGAAAAGGCGGAATCATAACTGGGTAAACTCCGAAATTGTGCGGGCAATCGCAAATCGCGATTGGCTTTGGAAACGCTCTAAACGTGCTCCTAAAAACAATGACCTTCGTTCTGAATACAGAGCCACCAGGAATAGGGTTGTGGTACTTATTCGATCCGCACGACGGCTGTACTTTCAGCAGCAGTTCCAACGATTCTATAAAAATCCTGCAAAAATGTGGTCTCTGATTAAACACCTTCGGGAAAATGATAGAAACCTTCTTGTTCGGACGTTTTAGTAGACGAAACTGTTTCGAACGGCGACGATTTCAATAAGTATTTCATGCTAGCGACCGAAATGGCAGCAGCACGGCAAGACTTTAAATGTACACTAAAAAAAGTCTTTATCAGCGTCCGCGCATCTTCCAAGGCTATCAAAGGACGATCTTGACAGGCTAGTGTTCTCTTCCGAAGAAACAAGCCCACCGGAATAGATGGTATTTCGGCTGCACTGGTACATTGGAATTTTCATGCTCTTTCGGACATACTGCTCTTCTTGATTAACGGGTGTTCGGAAAACACCGTAATACCTGAAGATTTGAAAACTGCTATCGTAAGACCGCTGTTCAAGGGGGGACAAAAACACGCTATCGAGAACTACAGACCGATTTATATCCTACCAATTATCTCACAGATACTAGAGAAATTCCTATTTGAATGTATGATTCCTTCTTAGACAAATTCGATGTCAGTTCAAACCGTCACTATGGGTCCACAAGGGAACAGCTACTACTTTATTGTTTGAGGAACTTCCTGATGAGTTGTGCGCTACTTTCGATGAGAACACGTTTACCTATACTCTTTTTCAAGACGTTAAGATAGCCTTTGATACGGTTAATCAGACTATTTTATTTCAAAAACTTTACATTCTGTGCTTTCGACGTCCTTTCTATGGTATTCAAAGGAATATTTTTATGCGGACGTTCACAAGTGGTCAGAATTAACAGCCAAAGGGAGCACAGTGGAAAGCTCCCTGTGAAAGCGAGTGTACTGCAGGGATCCATTCTATCCCCTTGCTCTTTAATATTATTACAAATGATATGAGCTCTGTAACATCTAAGTGCTTAGTTTTACAGTACGCGGACGACAAAGTTCTGCTCACGAAGCATACAAACTACGAGACGGCAGTGAATGTGTTGCAGGATAGCATTAATTATGTCATGAAATGGTTTTCCGAGAATGTAATCTCGGTGAGCATAAACAAAACCAAAATTATATGTTTCAGATATCCTTTAAAGACACTACTTATAGACAAGTATTCTTGCGTGATCACGATTCCCTCCAGTGTTGTTGCAAGCCAACAGAATATGTAAACTCGATCAAATATCTCGGTGTTGTTTTTGACAGAACCTTATCTTGGCATGACCACTTGACATATCTGTGGACTAAGCTAGGGAAAGTTACATGGTTACTCTTCAATATGAAGTCTTTGGCGCCGATCTCCGTGAAAAAACTATAGTTCATGCACTCGGTCGGGTGCAGTGTTCTCAGATACGGCTAACTAAATTTGCGCCATGTCATTCAAGCTGACATTGCCGTATTGATAGTATATTAAAAAAACATGAAGAGCATTGCGTACAATTGCCACATACCATCCGGCCCGGACGTCTTTCAGTTCCTAGGTCATCCGTCATTTGTCTTTTTGTGCAGACAGTTGTTCACCGGCATTTTTAGAATTCAAACCTTTTAATTATTAATACTCCTAAACGGAAGTTCAGGAAAACAATTCATTATTATGTATCACGGAGATTAACTAGATATGGGAAAGCTAGGTGCTGTGCTTATGTACCTGAAACCTTTAATGAGTTACAGGATTAAATTTTTGCTGTAACTTCTATGCGTGACCTGAAGACGCATCTGAAAGCCCTCTATTAATCTTTGTATTTTTGGTTAGAGTGAAGTTATGCTTAAATATATATGGGCAATTTATTTTTATTTTGACGTTTACTCTTGGTTTAGAGTAGAATTTCTCACTACTCATGCTGTTAACCTGAGTTGTCCACTTATTTTTCTTTCGCTCTCGCGTGTGTGTAACGAAAAGCGTTGCTATATCTATTGCATTTTTGGAGTCTTGGCCGTAAGTGCCGGGCCCAATCCCTCCAGCCTCTTGTTGGCGTTGACGGGCCTGAACCATATTGTATCATCTAAAAAGTGGCAATAAAGATTATTATCAATACTATTATTAGTAGTATCAATAACATTATCATTATTATGCGGCTTTATCAGACATTGAAGGACGATTCGGCCCCTCTTCGGAAGCCGTTATGTCATGCATAGCAAGTACTGGAACTCATGCTTTACGAAAAGGAGCCATCGAAAGCCGACAAACGCGTGATCGACCTCTACGGCGAAGTCTATCTTTGCAAAGTAATTGCTCTAGTGCACTCACTACACGAAGACCACCGCAGTCTGTGAAAGACTTATAGGGGAAGAAATTGGAGAGATGCTTAAGCTCCGCCTCCAAAGGTATGATGCGATAGCTTTAATGGCTCCTTTTGCAAGATCCCATTGCGGATTCTGTTTCGCGTACATTCACTTTGCTATAAATGCTTTTAATGCAATGGAGTTACAAGCACCGTTCTGCAGAACTCGGTAGCTAGCACTGTGAGTGAAAAACCGCGGGCACAGCTCTGGCATATGACATGGCCGGGCACTGATGCACCAGCGGATGACCTGCTGATCCTATGCTTGAGCCTGACGGTGGTGGCGGCGAGGGTCTCGTTGGAGGGTGCTGCAGACCCCCTACCACACTCTGCACAGGGGAGGGCTCCGTGCTCCTGTGTTGAGCAGAGTGCTTAAAGCATACCTTTCAGTTTTTCTCGACGTGCCCGTGACTGCAGTCACTCTTGCCTACAGAGCCAAGTCCGCATGGGCAGCATGCATACTGCTACGAAATGAGTGGTTATTTTTCATATTCTTCTGTGATATGATACATTTTTGCCTTTTCTGCGACGGTTGTCACACGAGTCCGGTATAGGCGGGCAGCAGTTTTTTTTATATATTTTTCTCCATCCTTTCTCTTACCCGTGCATTTTGCGGTTAATATAACCTGGTTTAGTGACGGTTGTCTTTTCGCATCAGACTAGATTTAATAGCTTCTTTTCTCCTAATATTTTGTATACGTTTTACAATTCTTTCTCATCCCCTCCCTCTAGTCTGGTTTGATTCTTCTGCTCCTTAATTTAGTATTTTTTCTCTCTGTGAATTCGTGGACCAACGATTACAATGCCGGAGGAGACTGCAATTCCCTATTGTCCACCCGATTTTTATTTCTTTGTTTGGGACTGTCCTGTTTACTATTCTACCTCAGTCTCTCTTTTTTTTCTTATGTTTTCGGTTTCGTACGTCTGCCTCTCTCCGTACGTTACCTGTCATTTTGTATGACTTGTTTTGCTGCTGTCCTCTTCTTTTCTGGTTCTGGTTCCTGTTTTTGTTTCATTTGCAGGTCTAGATGCTACCTTCTGGTTTTTTTAATTTTTATTCTTCTTAAGCCAGTGTGGACCACCTTGCGACATGGACCTCGTTTTTTTTAATACATTCTTTCGCTTTTTAAATTTTTTTTAACTCGAGCTACTGCTCCCTTTTATTTATTTTTAAGCTTTTGCTGGTCCGCGCTCCCTCTTTTTTTTTCTCAGTTCCAGAGGACGAATAAAATGGTAAAAATGGACCTTTTGGAGGGAACGCGGCACCGCTTCGACGGCCGCGCTCGAGCCGGGCCGAGAGGGAGACCCCTCCGCGGCATCGCAAGGTACGCACGCTACTTGTCTGCCGACCTTTGTCCGCGCAAACCGGGGTGTACTCGAGTCGGCCCGCTACAGGTCATACCTGAGAGCGCAGCTCGAGCCTGTCGCTCGTGATCCAGCAATCCGCAGCAGGCGTACCTTGCGATTATTAATCACTATTACTCAAGGAACCCCTTGATCACCGCGAGAGGAATCCCAGCACACCCCAGCATGCTTGCGGCGGGCATTCCTCGTCACTTCGTTCGCGCAGCGGAGCCTTGCACTCGCGCGCGCCCGGGACGCGGCGGCTGAGTGTTTGCGTGTATCACTGGAGGATGGCGTTCAATAAACGTCTCCTTTGTGAGCTTGGAACCTTGTGTCATTGCAGCTGAGCGCTCTCCTTCCTTCGGAGGTTGGATACGCGCTGCGGTGCTTCAGTGTGCGCGTCGTGATAGCTGATTGCGACTTAGGTTCACTCGAAGCTCGAACCCGCGCTGGTTGGTGGCCGATGCCCACTTCGTAGCCAAATGCTTTATATTTCTGTCGGGTGGTCGCTTACGACCGGCACCCGGATTACTATTCTAAAAAGAACTGTAAGATATTAGAGCCAAAATTAAGGGATTGGTATTTAATCGAGCAGATATGAACTACATTGACGCGAAAGAGGAACTGCAAATAAGCCTCAGACGGGTGCCATTAACGCTATCGCGTTATTCCCTTCGAGACGCGGCTTAAGGGTCCCAAAAATTACTGTGTGATGTTGCAACTTCGCACGACCCCAGAACACGTCAGTGCTCCGCCATGTCACCTGGCAACTGCCACCTGCCTGAGCTATGGCAAAGATTTTCTGCCTCAAAACGGTGAGGAGACCGTCGCCAGATTTACTGGAAAGAGGGGCATTTATTGGTATTAGGTTGATGCTCTAAAAACGCATCGATATGCGTTTGTTATAAGGAAATTGAGACCATCATTCGGGTTATAATAATGATGCCTTCTTTCCTCGTATGAAGCAGAATGATCGTTCAGTACACTGTGAAAACTGGCCTCAGAATACGGTAGAAAGGTAATTCACGTGTAGTAGCCGTATTGAAAAATAACCTATTTGCGATTTTGATAGGTCCTGTATGGAATAATATGGGAGTATGAAGGAGCCGAAACGGGGAATAAAGGACCCATAAAGAAGCATGCAGGTCTGGTAGGACAACGCTCAGAATATGCTCACAAGTACTGTTTCTCGTTTACAGGCTCCATTAACTCCTGTATATCGCATGTGGATATATATTAGGAGTTATCGGAGTTACGAATAGGTCCTGTGTACCATGATACAGGAGTTGGATGTGCTCCTTAATCAGGATTTGTTTATGTAAGGTTGCAAAGGTAAAGTTTCTTATACGCATGTGGTGTCCCGCTAAATTGTATCAAGATTTAAAAACAACCAAGCCTTTTTTCAGATTTTAATGAAATGAACATTATTGAAAGTTTATTTTGCATTATCAATCTGCATATCTCTAGCTGTGAGCGCATGCGGTAAATACAATCTACAATTGCTGCACATCTTCTGATCTTATGTCGCACGTTCATATCTGCAACTGATGAAGAGTCTGCACTGCGAATGTGCAGGGAATAAATTCGTCTTTCCACATCAACATAAGTTTTCTCGAGCATAACTCAAAACACGTCGCACCGCCCACCGAATTATTCACTGATAGCTGCATACCAACAGCGATGCTTATTTAAGGATTTGCATATGCAAAAGACGTAATGAGAAGTGAAATACTGCTGCCGCTTGTCCATCGTAATCATTGAAGCTAAGAAGTGATCTATGACAAGCCGCAATGCAGGAGATATCACTAGTAGAAAGAGAAATCTAACACGAAAAACTACCCAGAACATAACATATTCGCATATTCAGGTCGTGTACGTGCAAATAACTGATACTTTTGAATGATTAATGACATTGGCTATCCCTGGTTATATAAAAAAAGTTCAGCGCGTTTACAGGGCAATCGTCGAAGGACGATCGCACTTAAGAAAAAAATGCAAAGTTCGAAACTGCAAAGTAGCGCAACAAAAGGACAAATATAAGCACAGCCAGCATCGGTCACCGTAGTGTAGTGTAATATTTCTTCATCAGTACTCCGGAATTACGCTCAGTGGAAGGCTATAGACCAATCACACTTACAAATGTGGATTACAAGATTTTTGCCAAAATTTTATCAAATCGCCTACAGTTGGCAATGTCGGTTCTCATTGGCCCTCATCAAACGTGCGGCTTAAGGGGCCGTGCCATTCAAAGTAACGCAGATTGCGCGCACAATCCTCGAATCGTGTTCCTGCTCTCATGATCCGGTTGTTTTACTTCAGGTCGACCTCGCAAAAGCATTTGATAGAGTTCGTCATACCTGTTTTCTCTTCTGGAGCGAGCGAATGTTGGTTCTGTAGTACTGAACGGGGTGCAACTTTGCTATAGGAATTGTTCGACTCACCTGATTGTAAATGGCCACCTATCAAGCCCCGTATCAATCAACTCGTCTGGGAAGCGAGGCTGTCTGATGTCTCGGCTGCTTTTTGCTCTTTACTTGGAGTCACTTTGTCTCAGCGCTTTACATAATAGTAGTATCTATGGAGTCTCTCTCCTTGGAAATGAGGTAAAAGTGCTTGCATATGCGAGTGATCTCGTGTTTTTCTGCATTGACAAACCAAGCATAGAAAAAGTTATATCAAGCAGAGAACAATTTGGCATTGCTTCTGGTGCTCAGATCAATCACTCTAAGAGTAATGGCTTTTGGTTTGGTTCGTGGGGCTCAACACCGGTCTATATGCAGAGTGTAATGGTCATGCGTGCCCCCTAAATATCTAGGCGTTCCATTGCATGCAATTAGGTCAAGTGCAAATTACTAGAAAAAGCAGTTTCAATCGTCCAGCGTTATGCTAATACATTTTTTCCCTATCGGCTTTCAATCTTTGGTCGGGCTGAAGCCTGCAACATGTTTCTGGCGACAAAATTTTATTACGTGCTTCAGGTCCTCCACTGTGCTAGACATTACATCTAGCGTTTTCATCGAACATTTGCGACGTTTATTTGGTCACCACATTTTGAACCGATTCGTCGTGATAACAAATTCAGACCTGTTTGGGCAGGGGGGCGCGGTGAGGCAGTTAATTGCCTGTTTCTTCTTTTTCGTGATTGTTCGCATCCGACTATTAGATCACTCCTGCAAGTTAATTTCATAATTTTATTCCCAACGTAGTGATTTCTTCAGATTTTACTGACTGCCCACAGTTACTAAGATTCATAAAGGAAGTTTAGGCTTCAGTGCGGTTTTTGACAGTATGGTTTTCGAATGAGTACTTATATTCATTCTGTTTTGCGCAAGAGTCTATACAAGGAATTGATAGCAATGCTTTTTCCACCACCACTGTATCGTTCTTTAAATTTTGGTCTTAAGGGTCATGATGTGCTAAAGAGGATGCGTAAAATGTAGATTTTTCCTCGCACGAAAACATTATTCTTTAATTTACACACTGAAGCTCTACCTGTTAACACATGGCTCCATAGGAAAAATATTTTTGTATCTTCTGTAAACAGCAGTCTGATGTGCCTGAAACAATTGAGCACTGTTTCATTAGTTGCAAAGACTCAATTCTCTTTTGGGACGTGCTGCAAAAACCTCTAAAGAAACACTTTGTTCTAAATTCGTAGTGTGCGGTATATTGCTGTTACACAATCTAATTACGAACCATATGACATGTTTTTCCTTACAGGACTTATAGCTTGTGGAAGACACGCATGTTCGATCGCAACACTGATCCTGTTATTACACCTATTTCAACAGACTGATACTACAACTGAAGGACATTTATGAAGGAAATGCCTTTCAACCTAACTGATTTCCGCTGTTGACACGGTGTACATCTTTGCCTGCCTTTTAGGTGTTTACTGTTGTGCAGCTAAGCAACGGCTGAGTGCCTGTGGAAGAGCCACATAACCGATCGCCACGCACAGCCACCACGTTTATCGAAGTCTCTGTTCAGAGAACAATGTGCTCTGGTGCGGGGGGGGGGGGGGGGTATATGCTGCGCAGGATCGACCTCCTGCCTGGTTACATTTACTTGACGCATGTATATGTCTCCCGGAATTTTGATGTGTGATCAAAGTGAGAGAGCTCGATGCTGGTGTAACGGTGTATTGGCAGGTTGTGGAATGCGACCTGGTTAAAGTGCTCGAAGTACTTCTATCATCATCATCATCATCATCATCATCAGCCTGACTATATCCACTGCAGGGTGAAGGCCTCTCCCATATTTCTCCACTTAACCCGGTTCTATGCTAGCTGTATCCACTTGACCCCTGCGAACTTCTTAACCTCATCCGCCCACCTAACTCCAGATTGTTACCCTAAGCGACCATCGGTTACCCTCTCTTCGCACTACATGTCCTGCCCATGCCCATTTCTTCTTATTTCCACTAGAATGTCGGTAACTTGAGTTATTTCTCTGACCCACTCATCACGCTTCCTATCTCTTAATGTTACCCCTACCATTTTTCGTTCCATAGCCCTCAGGGTTGTCCTTAAATTAAGTAGAACTTCTAAGCAATAACGAATTTTTTGTTTTACCTACATCATTTTGTTTATCTGAACGTCCTTTCATCCTCGATCCGCATTTTCCCCAGAACGAGGACCACTGAACACATTCTACAACCCCTATAACCCGCCACTCCCATATCCAATAACCCGGTATGAATAAGTCCCATATATATTTTTCAATAGAGATGGTAGTGGCACAGGTTCACCAAGAAGTTAGAGGCACTATTCACCTGGCTGAATTCATTAAAATGTTTGTCCTTGCATTAGTGATGATTTGGTTTTTGGGCATCGTGAAAAGTTAATTACCGAGCAGTTACGCAAAGCCTCACGCAATGTGTGTGTAAGCGTTGGAAAGCCTGCTGGGTCAGGAGTTTATTTAGTCACTTTGTTTGAACGAGAGAG
Organism: Amblyomma maculatum; assembly: GCF_055883805.1. Classification (NCBI taxonomy): domain Eukaryota; kingdom Metazoa; phylum Arthropoda; class Arachnida; order Ixodida; family Ixodidae; genus Amblyomma; species Amblyomma maculatum. The sequence goes on from NC_139350.1 coordinate 83,078,679, forward strand.
CCACCTTACAAAGTCATCAGCCTGACTATACCCACTGCAGGGCGAAGGCCTCTCCCATATTTCTCCACTTAACCCGGTTCTGTGCTAGCTGCATCACTTGACCCTTGCGAACTTCTTAACATATCCGCCCACCTAACTTTCTGTCGCCCTCTGTTGCGTTTTACTTCCCTTGGAATCTGGTTTGTTAACCTAAGCGACCATCGGCTAGCCATACGGCATTCAACGAAAACTACTCGGTAAGGTTAACCTTACCTTACTGAGTACTTTTCGTTAAATGCTTGAGCGACACTTTCTTGAATTTTATAAATGACAGGCTAGCAAAACTTCGTTAAAACCATCGCAATCCTAAAAATCATTATCTCGTAACTTAACGTATCTCATCTGCAACACTATATCATAAAATGATATATCCAAATTGACGCCACGGCAAGCAACGTGTACCCCTCCCCCTCACCCCTGAAATTAAATCTACATGGATTTACGCCGCTGGTAGTTGGGTGTTGACGGCCTGCAGTAGATTTCACAGCAGACAAAACTTCATGACTAGGGATTTATTATTTGCACTACACACAGCTTCCGCGTCTACAACCTGTTCGAGCCTCTGAGCGTACACAATAGCCATTTATGTACTACATGTTAAGAGAGGCTCTCATGTTCTTTCACCTGGGACGGTTATTTTGCAAGTCGCCGTGGACGTTTTTCGTTATACATTCTTGTGCTGTTGTGTAATTTGACGCACACATAAGTACAATATATTCCTCCTCTCAAGGAATCTGACTAAACGCATCCACGAGGAAATTATATTTGAGGGTGTTTAACAGAGTCAGGCAGTGAACGACGCTTCGCTGCAGTTCAAGCGGTAAAATGCCTAAAAGCGATAAAAATTATTTGGTTTGAATTCGATGTGCTTAATAACCATCGCAATATTACATTAAAATGTGCCGTTACAGCGAACGCACAGTGACTGTGGTGGGCGCAGATATTATGGCTCGCCGGGAGGAGGACTCCTTGCTGCGGCCTGCTTGAAACCAGGAGGCAAGCCGGTGCCGGAGGGCGAGCCGCGTGAACGCGAAGAACACGAAGGCACCCTGCAAAGATTTCATATCTGGGCTCCCGGTCCGGAACAAGGCGGTGCACGTACATGTACGACCATAAGTAAACAGAACACGCTTTTTCGTTCAAATTAAAATCACATTTCCTGCACTACACCTAAAAAAATATTTTTTTCTATGTGAAAGGGCACAGGCGACTACCACCGGTCTGCACATACCACGACTGCCGGTTTCAATTACGTTATGCGTCAAACATTTTAAAAATAGCATGCTCCATTTACTTTATTCCGCACCGGTACATGGCGCCCTCTGCCGTCAGTCGAGAATGCATGCACTTCTCCCGGTACGAAAGGCAGCTGCTAAAGAAACCACTGCTTGCATTGAGCGAATGATCTCACACGTCCACGACACATTTCAGACCAAAATTGCTTCGAAGCTCCTAAAACGAGCCTCTCGGGGATTTCTTACACCAGTAGCTTGAAAAAGTGATGCGACGGAAAATAAACTTCATACCATGGCGTTAGGCGATAGGGAAGCCATGAAGACTCTCAACGTGGTTCTCTCTGCCAAATAAGGTCTTCGAGATTTGAAATGTTTATTGTTACAGCAAACTGGCGTGAAGAGCAATGCCAACAAGCAATAGTGTTAGTCCTGATGACTTGATGGCTTCCACCACTGTCTGCAGTCGTTTTAGGTGGTCTTCAAAGTTTGACGAGAAGACAACAGCAGGGCACCTCGGTTTGCGCGCACGTTGCATCTAATCCGGGAGAAGTACAGTCGAGCGCGATTTGAAGGTTATCGCGCGAGCGTCGACCGGGAACATGAACAGCGCCATGGCCAAGAATTCTCTGCCGAGGCGAGGGAGGTATTAGACCAGCTTCCCTCACTCTTTTTGCTGTTCCTTCAGCAGCCGTCACTCCCTGCAGGGACGTCACTTTCTTTTTTTCTTCTTTTGGTTCTGCGAACAGGCAGTGACCGTTGTGCGCAAGACGTATTCTTCGGTATTATCTGAAATTGGACTCTTTATCGCAACAATTAGAAAGCTTAAAATAGAGAGAAAGGGCGGTGAGTTTGTCGCGGGGGTGATGGTTGTATGGAACAGCGAACGAGGGAGAGAAGAGTGCGAAATGATAATTTTTCTTGTTCCAAACCCGGCCGTCAGGTGCCTGGAGTGCTAGGCTGGTCGACGCTCGCGCGATAACATTCAAATCACGCTCGACTGTACTACTGGCCGCGACTGCCTGCCGACGTTGTCCATTACGTAAAAACGTGCCGTGAGTGCCAGCGACGCAAGACGCCGCCGATCAGGCCAGCTGGGCTACTGAATCCGATACCGCCCCCAACCCTGCCCTTTCGACAAATTGGGATGGATCTTCTCGACCCCTTTCCACTTTCATCTGCGGGTAATAAGTTGATCATCGTGGCCACCGACTACCTTACCCGATACGCCGAAGCAAAAGCACTGCCTAATGGTACTGAGGCAGAAGTCGCAGTTTTTTGTCGAATAACTTCTCTTGCGACACGGCGCCCCAGAAGTCCTCATCACGGGCAGTGGAACGGCACTTACGGCTGAGCTGACGCAAGCCATCCTAGAATACAGTCCAAGTCATCGACGAACTACTGCGTACCATCCTCAGACAAATGGACTTACGGAGCGTCTCAACAAAACTATTGCGGATATAATCGCAATGTACGTCGACGCTGAGCACAAGACATGGGACGCCATTCTACCCTACGTCATCTTCGCTTATAATACCGCCGTCCAGGAGACGACCAGAGCGACTCCGTTCACGCTTGTGTACGGCAGGGAGCCCACGACGACGCTCGACGCAATGCTGCCGCACGTAACCAACGAGGACAACCTTGACGTCGCCGCCTACCTGCAGCGTGCAGAGGAAGCCCGACGACTCGCACGGCTGCGTATTAAAGACCGACAGCGCACCGACAGCCGACGATACAACTTACGACGACGCCACGCAGAGTACAATCCAGGAGACCAAGTGTGGGTTTGGACACCAATTCGCCGTCGCGGACTAAGCGAAAAGTTGCGTCGATACTTTGGGCCGTACAAAATCATTCGCCGCGTCGGGCCACTGGACTATGAAGTCATTCCCGACGGAACGTCAGCATCACAACGGCAACGCGCACGCTCAGAAATTGTACATGTTGTTCGTCTGAAGCCTTATTACGCGCGTTAATAAATCCGTGGTGTTTAAACTGTGTAATGTTCCTATTTAAGTTACTTTGTTTATTTTGGAGCATGGAGGCGATGTTGTTTTAAGGGGGGAGTAATGCCGCGAAACCTTCAAAACTATTTGCTATTCTGGCGCGCTTATCAATTCTGTATCCCGTGTTTGTTCATGCTCGTTGTCGCGATACAACGCGTTATCATTTTCTTTGTCGCAAAAGATGCGCCGAGATCTGTCTCGAAGATTCCAGTCACTCGCGTATGTTTCTAAAATGTTCCAGGTTGTGCTACTAGCAGTTCGCGACGTTATCTAGATTGTTCTGAGCAGCCTCTAAATTGAGCGTTGACGAGTGCGACGTGCATTCTTTGTTCGATGATCGACGAGCACGTTTGTTACTATCGCCGCCGCCAAGTTGCTTAGTTATTTTGCGGGCGCAAGTCAGCCCAATAGAGTTTTTTTCAGTGCAATCACCGACTCTTCGTTTGTGTCATCGACCTTGTCACCACCACGTGACACTATAAATAACATTAAAAACGGCCTCAAATTTCTTCTACGCAGCGGCGCACAGACAGACAAGGGCATACTTAGGAGACCAGGGTGCCACATGCGCGCACTTTTTGAATTAAAAAGTAAGCGACCTAACAAAGCATCCCAATTGCAAAAATTCGATTCTAACTTGATTTCGCTATTTATAGTGAACATACGATGTCAAGTCTGAAAAGGGGCGTCAAATGTCATTTGATTTGGTGAGACCGGAGATAGATGAAGTCCTAACGAGAAGCGCGGTATCATATGCTGCGACTTTCGACAACGCCACTGGCCACGGCTAAGGGCTTTTGCGGCCCATGTCGCAACAATTAGCTCCCTGGCACTTCAGACAAGTAGTTTTCCTCTTTCGCTTTTGGACTAAGAAATCCACCCATCTGGCAGCGTGACCTCGCGGCTAGCTGATACGAATGCGCAGCAGTGACGATAGCAGGTAAATGTTTAGTGAGTGCGGTGGGCAGCTCTAGATGCCTGTGAGGACTCGTTGGCAGTACGCACACGAACAACTCACACCTACCCGCTGTCTGTGCTCCAGGAACTGACAACAGAACGTGCCAATGTACGGCTCAAATGACAAGAAGGTCGCCTGACGCAGGACGCACTGTCACCAGAAGCGGAATGGCACCGTCTAACCGAAATGGTTGCCCTCGGTATAGCTTATCCTCCCGTAGCCATCCCTAGAGAGTCGGCGACCTGCGTAACAGCCTGGCTTTCTGGGAATCAGACGGTCACCCGCGGTAGATTGCTGGCGCAGCGACGGCTAATGTTTGAGCTCCATCTTTACGTGTGTGACATGACCACGTTAACGACTCCCGGCTTCCTTAGTGGATTCTCGCTCGCGTACATGCACATCGCAGCTGGCTTAAACAGTAATACCGTAATTTCTATCTATACCATTTACCACGTAATTTTTAGCATATAGTCGTGAGCTACTATATTGTGCAAAAGACCACATCTCATATCGAACTCCGCTTAACGAATCCGTTTTTACGCCCCTACGTAGTCAAGGGACAGCATGTCCAACTCTGAACGCAGTGGTTTACAAGGCTCGATTTCCTTCACCTTCCAGCCGTGGTGGTTCAGTAGTTGCGGCGCTCGACTACTGAACCCAAGGATGCGGGAACGAATCCCGGCCGCTGCGGCCGCTTTTCGATGGAGGCGAAAAGAAAGGCGCCCGTGTGCTGTGCGATGTCAGTGTACGTTAAAGAACCCCAGGTGGCGAAGTTTCCGGAGCCCTCCACTGCGACGTCTCTCATAACCTCAGTCGCTTTGTAACGTTAAACCACATAAACCATAAACCATCTCCCCTCACCTTTATATTCAGAAGCCAGAGTTGGCAGCTCCTGCCTATTCGCTCATGTACTGTGGTTGTACACAACTAGACTACCAGTAAATGCCCGGCGACTTCAGCCGCCAGCTACAACCTACCCAAGCCCAAGCCATGACCGTAGTTTTTCGGTCTCAACGCAGACACCTGATATTCTGGAAAACATTGAGGAGATAGTCATGTCACTCCGCAAAGTCATCTTATGTGCGATTGGCGCTCGGCCGGCGGAGCCATTGCCATAGCAACTAGGATGTAAATCTCCTCCCTTGTTACTATAGTAACAGACCCCAGGCGCCTCGCTGATATTTATAGTAACGGAAATTTCAGCCGCTGCCGAGCCATCTTAGCGGCCCCCTTGCGTTCTATTTGCTGCTCGTGAAACATCAGTAGCTGACAGCATCCTGACGTACTAGACAGATGGTACGAGCTCCTTTAACACCAGAAAAACAGGCAGCAAGGCTAAAGGCAGTCATAAAAAGCGTGTTAAACGGAGCGCTGTAACGATTTCGCGCAACACTGGTTCAATCATGCTTAAACCTGCTAACTTTTTCCCCCATATTTCCGAACTGTATACGTGTCTGAGATGTCCTGGGATATTTAAAGAAATGGCAAACTTAGAAACCGGTGTACAGCGTCTCTTCGAAGCACTTACAATGTTTGTTTCTTTTATTTAAGGTGGAAGCCATTGTGCATTTTCTCAGGAGGCCAGGTACCGACTTGTGCATTGCTTCATTCGCCGTCAGGCATAACTCACTGAGTGTGAACTGCGCGATCGACGAATTAGTGCACCGCGCGTCTTTGAATGTGAAGGTCCGGAACTTTCAAAGAGGGCATGTTTGTACGCGCCTGTCCTTGTAAAAAGATTCGTATTTATACAACGAGGTACAAGAAGCGTACGTCGTGCTTGTCAGTTCTTAGTGGGAAAGTTCGTGCACTGTTTTCGGGATTGCCTCATATACTCGCGGCTATGAACCTGTTCGTCAGGCCACAAAAAGTGCCGCATTTTATGAGATTCCGCGGGATAGTAAGAAATTGTGACGTCATCACCTAATGATGCCTTCGGCCAGTCAATCATGAGGATGAGAGAAATAAGCCCCGTCTCCACAGAATCGAACCTCTATCAATTGGATCCCCAGCCGAGCGCTTTAACCAACTGCGACATCGTGAAATGCACATCATAATCTCCTTGTCTACAGTGAGTATAACAGTAGAGATGACAACGACGCTGCAATTAGTGATGATGACATTAGCGAAGATAATGACTGTGCATTTAGTTAATTGGGAGCAAACGTGATGCACAGCGTGCACCAGTAACGCTCAGATTTTCGCATTTCAGCCATGTGGATTCAACAGTGCTCCGAATTTTTTTGTTTTCCTTTTGAGCAGTAAGGAGGAAATCAAAATAATATTCCGAAACCCCTCTGCATCAAAATGGACCTATAGCGTCCTTTCTAGGAAATACTCCGGTTCCCCGGCCAGTGAGAGCAAAAGTACTATGCATGCGTCACGTCAGTACTGCAGGGCAGCTAGCCTGGACCCTGCTGGAAATTATTCTGACGCGGTGGCGGCTGCGATGACGACGGCGGTTGACATATCTCCGGCTAGATCGCATATCGTTGCATGCGTAAATGCTCGCGTGCTCAGAAGCTCAGAGTTCCTTCGCAGTCAGGCGTAACCCACCAGCAGTGCGTCTTACTATCGCTAAATCAGTGTTCTGTGCTCACGTGAACGTCTCAGGAGGTCAAGTACCGACTTCTGCATTGCTTGATTCGCCGTCAAGCATACCTCACTGAGTGTGGACTGTGAGATCAACGAATTAGTTCACCGCGAGTCTTTGAATGTGGTTTTGTTGATTTTAAGAGATGTACACAGCACAGTGAGCATGTGATTTGTTCTTCGCTTGTGTCCAGTCAATTTAACAGCGATAGCACGCGTTAGTGCCTAAAGCCAAGAAAAGGAGTGAAAAACCTACCCTGGTTGCGAAGCCAGCACCTTCAAAGCGGATACAAGAACGTGCAAGTCCAGAATCGCGAAATAAAATTGTAAAAAAATACAGCCTCTCAGCGTCTGCTGCATAACCTCATCTGACAAGTTTTTCATGAGTAATGTGTGAGAGCAAGTCCATCACAATCAAAGATGTCATGTTGAAATGCGCCTGTCCTTGCAAAAAGATTCGTATTTATACAACGAGGTACAAGACGCCTACGTCGGTCTTGTAAGTTCTTAGCCGGGAAGTTAGTGCACTGTTTTCGGAAGTTTCGAACGGTAATACTGCAGCTGCTTGCACAGCGCTTGACGTAATATTCATTGGTGTTTACTATTTTTTATTGTGGTCAGTGTTGCTGAGGTTTAACATTTGTTCCCGTTTTTTTTTTTTTGTCTTTCTCGGTGTGCATGTCCAAGATTTAGAATAGGGAGACTATCTGTTAAAAGGATAGCGGGATGCGAGTACCCATAAGCAAAACGTTACTCTGAAAGGTTGAGGGGTACACCTTTAATTCTGGCCATGCGCACTCACACCCAGTTATTCCCCTATATCCCCCTAACCGATAGGGTATGTTGCTGGGCGAGTTGGTTATTCATTGTCAGAGAAAGAACGCTAGCAGACGACGGACAAGGAAGAGGAGGATACACACATATGCGCTCCTCTTCCTGGTCCGTCGTCTGCTAGCGTTCTTTCTCTGACAATGAATAACCAACTCGCCCAGCAACATACCCTGTTCAAAGAGCATATATGCGTGTGTCCTCTTCCTGGTCAGTCTTCTGCTAGCGTTCTTTTTCTGAAAATGAATAACCGATAGGGCCCAGAGTCTTAAAGCTCGCTGATGACAAAAATTTTCTTTCTAGATATGAACTGCTGCTGTGCCTATAAACATGAATTGCTCGAGAAATGTAGCTGTTCGGGATTTTATGTAGCACCGGTAATAGGTTATTGTAACTCGATCCTCGTCCTGAGCCCATTTTTAGAGGCTGTGATTTTTTTTTTTTTACAAGAAACGTGTGTTAACCGTTGTTAACCGTTAAGTTACAAATTACAGAAGTAGTTGACCGCAACCTCCCATGATTAGTACTTTCAAACTCCGGCCCTCAGTCACCAGCGGCTGCGGAACAACTGACCACGGCGACGGTCAGACCTGTGACTCTGCAGGGGGTGCTAAGAATTCCTGGCTCCGCTGGACAGGCCGCCATTGAAAACTGACCCTGGCAACGTTGAACGCTAGAACCCTAGCTAGTGAAGCTAGTTTTGCAGTGCTGTTAGAGGAACTAGAGAGTATGAAATGGGTGGGATAGCATAGGGTTTCGTGAGGTTAGGAGGCCGAATGAGGCATATACTGTACTGAATGATGGACATGTATTGTGCTATCGAGGTTTACCGGAGAGGCGCGAACTAGGAGTGGGTTTCCTTGTCAATAAGTATATAGCGGGTAATATAGATTAATTCTATAGTAATAATGAGAGGGTGGCAGGCATCGTAGTTAGGCTTAATAAGCGGTATAAACTGAAAGTTGTACAGGCCTATGCACGTACATGTAGTTAAGATGACCAGGCAGTTGAAAGCTTCTACGAAGATGTAGAATCGGCTATGCGAAAAGTAAAGACGCAGTATACTGTACTAATGGGCGACTTCAATGCCAATGTGGGGAAAAAGCAGGCAGGAGACCCGGCAGTAGGTGACTATGACGGTTCTAGAAATTGCAGGGGTGAGCTACTAGTTGAGTTTGCAGAGCGTAATAACTCAAGAAAATTGAATACCTTCTTCAGCAAGCGGAAGAACCGGAAATAGACATGGAAAAGTCCTAACGGGGAGGCTAAAATGAAATTGACTTCATACCGTATTCCTCATTTATAACATTATCCTCATTCATAAGAAAGGAGACGCTAAGGACCCTAAAAAATTACAGACCAATCAGCTTACTGTCTGTTACGCATAAGGTATTTACTAAGGTAATTGCTAAAAGACTCGGGACAACCTTAGACTGCAATCAAGCAATGGATCAAGCAGGATTTCGGAAACGATACTCTACTATCGATCATATCCATACCATCAACCAGGTGATCGAAAATGCTCGGAATATAACCAGCCCTTACACATAGCATTCATTGATTACGAAAAAGCATTTTACTCAGTTGAAACCTCGGCGGTGATGCAGGCATTGCGAAATCAGGGGTTAGACGAGCCGTGCGTGAAAGTACTGGAAGATATATATATATAGTGGCTGCACAGCAACCATAGTTCTGCATAAAGAAAGTAACAAAATTCCCATAAAGAAAGGTGTTAGGCAAGGAGACACAATCTCCCCAGTACTATTCACAGCTTGTTTAGAGGAAGTATTTAGAGACTTGGAATGGGAGCAGTTAGGGATAAGGGTAGGTGGAGAATACCTCAGTAATCTGCAATTTGCTGATGACACTGCCTTGCTAAATAACTCAGGAGATTAACCACAAAGAATAATTGGTGACCTAGACATGAAAAGTAGAAAGGTAGGCATGAAGATCAATATGCAGAAGACTAAGGTAATGTTCAACCGCCTCGGGAAGGAACAGCAGTTTACGTTAGGTAGCGAAGCACTGGAAGTAGTAGGCAAATATGTCTACTTAGGACAGGTAGCAACCGCAGATCCGGGCCATGAAAAGGAAATAACAAGAAGAATACGATTGGAATGGAGCGCATTTGTTAAGCACTCGCAGATTATGACTAACTGCTTACCGGTATTGCTCAAGAGGAAAGTATACAACAGTTGCATCTTACCTGTACTCACCTGTGGGATTGAACCGTGGAGGCTAATCAAGAGGGTTCTACTTAAGTTGAGGGCAACGCAGAGGGCTACGGAACGAAACATAGTAGGGGTAACATTAAGCGATAGGAAGCGTGCTGAGTGGGTCAGAGAATTGACTCAAGTTACTGGCATTCTAGCGGAAATCAAGAAGAAGAAATGGGCATGGGCAGAACATGTAGTGCGAAGAGAGGATAACCGATGGTCGCTTAGGGTAACAAACTGGATTTCAAGGGAAGGAAAGCGTAGCAGGGGGCGGCAGAAAATTTGGTGGGCGGATGAGGTAAAGTTCGCGGGGGTAAAGTGGATGCAGCTAGCACAGAACCGGGTTAATTGGAGAAATATGGGAAATGCCTTCGCCCTGCAGTGGATATAGTCAGGCTGATGATGATGATGAAGTTACAGACTGGGATAAGATGCAACCGGTTCCCCTATGACACTTGCGCATTCCCGACGGAGCAACACTGCAGGAGAAAGCGACCAAAGCCAAGGGCTAATCTTGGCCAGCAACAACAGGAACCCGCAAGAAATAGCGCCTTGAGTATTTCACTTTTTGATACATGAAGTTGGAGCTAAATTTTCTGTCTTATCAACGGTGTATTTTTAGTATCAGGGACAAATTTCCCATCAGCGATGCTAGCCTGTCAATGTAGTTATAGCCTTGCCATTGCACTTCAGTGGCCCTGTAAGGTTTATTATGTTCACGTGTTATTGATGTCGCACGCCGGTTGATCTTTTTTAAACAAGCTTTAAGTCCATCAATCACGCACTGTTTCGTTTTTTTGTGATACGACGCATAATCTCAAGCGTCACAAAGGAAAGGATACGGAGGTTGCGATAAGTTGCTAGCTATATATTAAGGCAAAAGCCCCTAATGGCTCGTACTGTCTGCGTCAGTATAGTCACACTGACACAGTCAATAAAATGACGTCATGATGACGTCATCAGAAAAGTCCTCTCCCTGGAATCGAACCGCCATCCCTCGGATCCTCAACCGAGCGCTTCAACCAACTGCGCCACGCCCGATATTTTTTTCTTTATTGCATGAAAGTACTTCAAGCCCAATTTAACCAGGTCGCATCCCGCAACCTGTCATACTCAGTCGCACAAGCATCGAGCTCTCACTTTGTCCACACGGTAAAATTACAGGAGACATACATACCCCACACACCATAGCACACTGTTCTTTGAGCAGAGGCTTCAATGAACGCGGCGGCTCTGCGTGGCGATCTGTCATGCAGCTCTACCACAGGACACTCCCATGAGCACAAAAAGATCACATGGAACCTCAGAAGCTTCCATTGTAGGCAAAAATGTCCTTTTTTGAGGGAGCATCCTATCATACATCTGCTTGTCTGCCGTGAGCATAATAATAGCGATGACAATGGCGCTACAATTAATGATATTGACAATGATGACAGCGATGATAATGACTTTATATTTAGTAGATGATAATGAGAATGTGATGCACCGTGTGCAGCGTCAACGCTTAAGTTTTCACATTTCCGCCATGTATATTAATCAGTGCTCTCGGATTTTTAGGCCTGTTTAATGGACCCGACCGCGGGGGCCGAAATGAGAGATTGAGTTAAATAGACTCACCCTATCGGGTTTACATAAACGCGACCCACCTAGCGGAGATTACGGCGGCGCCTCGAGTCGAGACGAAGAACTAGCAGACGGTGCGCCCGATGTGTGTTTGTACCCAGCGCTTTGTCCCGAGTTTCACCCCCACTGTTCTCTCCCACTGTGCCCATACTCAACTCAACAGCATTTACATGCTTCCTGCAGCGGAATCGAGCGAGCCAACTCAGTCCTTGCTGCGTAGTTTACACACCTCGACTCCTCAAGCTCGTTTACCCAAACCAAGGCGTTTATATAAAAACTAAACGGTTTTCGACCCGGTAACGACTCAATCCGTTGATGTCGTGTCTAAGTAAACGCTATTGGCGCTTACGGTTCTTTGAACGTTCGCAATTATTGCGAACTTTTTCATCGCAGAGTTCACCGGTACACGCGGCCGCGTTAGTTTATGTGGGTTATATGGCCCACGCGTGCGCCTTGTGCACTCTCGTTTTTAGGTCATGAAGACATTGCACGCCGGAAAGTTGTGCGGCAGGCACATTTCAAAACTCATTCATGCCTCCTAGCCATCGCAGTGTTCTCACGTTGGCATGTTCGAAATACATATTCAGTGAATTCAAAGAAATATTTTCTTTACAAATGGCAAGTTCTCACGATATCATTGGCAGCAAAGTATACCTAATCGTGCTGACAATGTTAATTATCTTGTTTTGTTTGTGTTCTATCGCCAATCCTCAGTTTTCTGGTCCCACTTCAGGCTTTCCTATTAACCAGCCGTGAAAGAAAAAAAAAAGACAAACACACATATGTAGTACACCAAGCATTTCACTGTGTGTTCTCGCTTGTTATTGTATAGGGAAGAGACTGGTGGCCTTAGACCACATTCTGTTTGAACTATCGCTGTCCACACGGCATCTCCTATGCCCCGGCGGACGCGTAATCAATGCTCACGCCAACCAGAGCGCGTAACTGCCGCCGTGGCTGCGGCATCATCCGCTCCATGTTTGTTTCGTTTGCTGGACCGAAAGCTCACCTACCAGGATCTCCGTCAGGGTGGACGCCAGTACGTAATCACTCGGACTAATCCAGCCGTTGGGGCAATTCACAAGGCTTTTCTTTTCACCTGCGCACAACGGCGGCAGCTAAAAGAACGAAGTAACTTTTCAACGGAGGACTGTGTTCTGAAGACATTTTATGCGACATCGCATACGTACGGGGCAAATCGGTCGAAACGGTGTCGCCGTAACCTGGAAATAGAGAGGTTTAGTACTGCGTACGTAAGCATACGCAGAACCCTTGCGTACGTAGGCGGCCTGCGTGCTGCTTACTGCGCATGCGTCATACGTATCACAATTCTTGCGTACTGCGTATACGTTGCTCGCGTACGCAGAAATCCCTACCTCTGCGTGCGTTCGCTGAACAGTCTGTGCGCGTTGCTGACGCGTATGAGAAAGCTCGACAGACACGTTTGGCTATATGGCCGCGCATGATAAGCAGCAAACACGCAGCGCGTGTTCGTTTCTTTTCTATTCATTGCAGGCGATTTGACGTTTCGCAAGAAGTAAGATCTTTTAATTCATTTTTCTGCTCCGCAGTAGAAGGCCTTATGCGACGCACAAATTGTTTTCTATGAATGCGCTGCGCGAACGCTCGAACTTCTAGCTGGTGTATTTCGACGTCAGGATCTCTGAAACTTGAAGCAGTAAGTACCAAGTTTCCCGTGGGCTTTACACCTATAGACAAACGCCGTATTCACAAACAAATGGAGCGCTCGCGACCCCGCCGCAGACTGGGGGTGAAATGTATAGGCTTACCACCTATGAGAATATGTGGAAGCGAAATATTTCAAAGCCATTTTATGTCTTCACGGGGGCACCTATGATTTTGTTTTTGGTATAGAGCAAACATCCTAGAACAGACTGTGAAAATATGAAATGCCATTTCAAAGGCGGAGTATCTATATAACGCTGCGTGACTTATAGGGGTACGAGCTGGTAGGGCCCTTAGAAAACATGTAAACACAACTTACCGCAGTATCTCTCTCGTTTAGCACAGTACCACTGAAGGCTGCTTATCATTAAATGTTGGCGAGTGCTTTGAATAAATGTGTGACAAAGTATCTATTTATAAACGCCGCTAAAATATGGGCTGTGAAGCAGTACATACCGCACACACGCTCGCTATGCGCTGGGTGCTTCTCCCAATCGCGGAAGCTTCTCGTATACAGCTGCCGTATGTACTAAAGTTTCTTAATACCTTTTATTGAAAGTAAGCAGCCCATAGAGAAAACTACATTCAAAAGGCATTTTTAAACTTCGGAAGGGAACGGTCCATTGTAGCAGACGGCGGCGCAGCGGACGCTCTATTTGATCGCAGACGACGCCGGCGACCGCGAATGACATCCGTGTTAGCAGACGGACTGTTCGTCGTCTGCTGTTGTGCACGGTTCGTTTTTCGTGCCGAGCGATGACTACTTTTAGCCTAAAAGCTTGTATCATTTGAGCGGCCGCCTTTAAGAGGGAACGTTGAAACTTTCGGAAGAGCAGACAGCTAAATTTCAGGCGTATGTAGGTTTTTACAACGCAGATTCATCGAGGCGCGTTAAATATTGTTTGGCTCCAAAAAAGCGGTAGCATATTTTGTCACACTTTTTCTTTAAAACATTCGCTAACTTAACCATCTGCCGGGTTCATTGGGGCTGGCCTAAACCGGAAAATTATTTTGGTAAGTTTTCTTTGCTTATGGGCCATGGTGTCGACTTTTACGGCATACGTTTCGTGGCATTTTAAATATACTCCGCCTCTCTAATGAGACTTCGTATAGTTTCGCAGTGTATTTTCCGAGGTTCATAGTTACTTTGCACTGAATGATGACATCATAGGCGTACTGTAAACTCGGAAAACTGCTTTGCCATGACATTGTTTCTTTCAGAAAAACGTTTTGCTTCTTCGGATTTAAAATTTGCACGGGGTTGTATTGTTAATTTTCGTTTTCTACTACGTTTGCTGGGGGTAGTGCTCCGATTCGGTTAAGGTTATTAATTATATCCTCATCCTCAGTAACAACGACGAAGCAAATCAGCACCTTTGCAGCATGGGTTTTATCTCTCGCCTGTCGGGAAAACAAAGAAGCAGGAGTTCCTGCGCTGGAAAATTCAGTTTTTGAATGGCTGCGAGATGGCACTGCACAGGCCACGGCGCTTTCCGCGTTAGCTTTCAGACCCCTGCGTACGTATGTACTTCCGCCCTACTAAAAATCTTTCTGTGGCATGTACGCGATCGTGGCATAGCGTTTCGCAAAGTACGTGGGCTGTGCGTACGTAGCGTTCACTGCGCAGTACTAAAACTCTCTATTGACGGTATGGAAAAAACATGTCGGAATAAACACACTTCGTTTCGTGCCAAAATTCTGAGAACCGTTCATTGTGCAGCGTCCTGGGTTTGTCATACCATTTCGCTTCCCATTAGCATCCCTCTTTTAGTCACGTTAGAGGCTAAAACAGTTTTTGGGCGAGTCGATAAGACACCATCTTCAAAGTACACTGCACACAAATCCAATGACATGAAGGTTAACATGGCAGCCTTCTTTTTTTCAAAAGGTTAGAGGCTACTTTGTGCAGAAGACTCGAACCGACGGCATTCGTGCAGCCGCCCACAGGTTTAGCACGAATGACTGAAAGCGTGGTATGTACTAGCACTAGCACCGCGAAGCAATAGTCATCTGGTGCGAGATCATGCACTCGGTACGTTTACGGCGGCTGGCGATAGCTGTTGAGCAACTTGCTTTGCTATTTCGACTGTGCCCGATCCGAGTGTAGGTAGCTCACTCGTAACGTAGCCACTTCTCGTTTTTATCGCGGATGCGCCCTCGCAAGCCCGGCGATTGTTTTGCCACAACAACGCTGGCAACAACACGCAACGCTTGTCAGCCCTGGTCAAAATATATGATCACTGAAGCAGTATAGAGGCAGAAAGGCGTCGATATATTTTCTGCACAAGGAAACCGACGCACAATATATATCACGAAAAATGGGGGGAACGCTACACAATTCTATGCGACAGTTTTTTGTTATCCACCCTAACCGACTGCACACGTTTTCCTTGCTGCTTGCTCATTCCTTCTTTGAGAAAACGACACAATACCTGCGACTTTTTTTGGAATTGTAAAGGTACCACATTGCCCATAAAAATTTTAAATCCGCAGCCTAGCTTCGATCGAAACTAGGGAAGCGGGCGCGACAGCTGCGGCAGCTTGGTTCCCTCGATATGACCACTGAAACGCGTTTCCTTGACGTGCGAGGCCGAGAAACGAATGAGCACACTCTCTGCACGGCAGTCGGGAGCAGTCGAAAGAGCGGTGAAAGCGAGCGGAGCACCAGGTATCGTCAGCCGCCGTAAAAGTACCGAGAGCATTATCCCGCAACCGAAGACTATCGTTTCGTAGTGCTGGTGGCAATCCAAGCCAATGTTTTCAGTCATTCGTGTTAAGCTTGTGGGTGCCTCCGACTGTATACTGCTCCTTGTATGTGTAGTGTCCGCGAAGAAGTGGTACAAATATACGCCGACTTCATTTTTCCAAAAGCCAAACCAAAGAACTCCAAACTCTGCCAGTCTCTCAGTGCGAACTCGCGCAACAAAAAGGGGGTGTTAAAGCGAAGTTTAAGCTTCTGAATTACAGTGCTGTTTATAAAGAGCAGGGGCAATCTAACTGCTTTGCTGGACAGGTCTCTTTCTTAGCTTTACCAGACAGACGCTCTGACTTCTGCCTCAGTCAGATGTGAGCTCGCCTTTTTGTGCGGAATATTTCAGTTAGCTAAGTTGATTTAGAGTGGCGCCACTCATGAAGTCAAGGCTGCGCCCCATTAACACTCACCTGCAGGCTGTTGAGGATAACGAAGGCGTGCCAGAGAGCCTGTGCCCTTGCGAACGGTGCCACGAAGCCTAGAGTCCACGTAGCGCCCATGACCAGCGCCAGCTTCACGTAGACCATGAGGCGCCATCGGGTGTGCACACCTCGCCGCATCTGGGGGGAAAACGCGCAAGAAAATCCTCTGCAGCAGCGGCTTCCAGAACGAGTATGCTCAGTCAGACTGGTCAGACTGCGATTTTTTTTCGGCCTACCCAATTTATAGTTCCCCACCCTGCCACACAACCATAACTCTGAGAGATGTATTTATTTATTAACAAATTTATACCTCAAAGATTTCCAGAGGCCGCCACAATGGAAAATGTTAGGCTATGGGATTTAAACTCCCAAAGCGATTCAGACTATGAGAGACGCCGTAGTGGAAGACTCCGGAAATGTAGACCACCTGGTGTTCTTTAGCGTGCATCGACATCGCACAGCACAAGGCTGTCTTGCTTTTGCGCTCGCCGGGGTCGAGACGAAAAGCAAAATCAAGGTTCCTACACTCATTACTGTTAATGACTCCAATAGCCAATTATTTTTAAAAGCGCCCACAGCAAGGGCTTGAAGATAGCACTATAAACGCCCCAAACTAGGGGCGGCTTCTATAAAAGCAACTGGGCGAAGCTCACTTTCTTCTATCATGCGTAAAGAGTAATTTTATAGGCTATTTTTGCACTCAGTTCATGTTGGACGAAAGCCAACCTGGCCGGGTCCTCATCCGCTGCATGCGTACTAAAATGGCAATTCATTTCCTTGCAGCCATTAGCCTCATCCATGCAATAAGGATTTCTCCGATCAAGTAGGAACCATATTCACAGTGGTTAATACCATGACCTTAGTTGTACTTTTTTTCTTTGGACTGCACTCAAAACGGTTCACGCCCATGGTGCAGTCAGCACCGACTGTGGAGACCACGTGTAGATGGACATCAATAACTGAGTAATATAACCTACGCAACCATCCACGGCTTTATGCTTTCTAGCTTCGGAATATCTCAGGCCGGCAGACTTTATAGCACAGTGCCGCCTAGTCCGGCATATTGTGTGGTCATTGTAAAACGTCTTAAATAGCTTCCTCTACCTGAAGCTCACAGCAAAGAGATTGTTTTAATAGAAGACCGCTCCATAGCGCATCCTGTACAGAGATTATACTTTGGCAAATTTATTCGTCATTGTTAGTGCGCTCAAAACGGTCACGGCGAGTTTACAATGGCCCCCATGTTACACCGAAGCAACAGGTAACGTGGCTGCGAAATCTAGCCCAGAAAGCTTGGTCATGCGTATCATAACAGTCCCGAAGGAAATACCTCGACAAATAAGTGCACGGCACAACACTTAGCTTTATTAGACCGTCTCTGCAAAGTGAAGATGAATGGGCACTGCGGAGGTCTTATTTCTTCCCATTTTCCTCGTGCTATCGGGCCTGCAACTTAAACAGCTCTCTTCGGATCGTCGGTATCAAAATGCGTGAAGTTACTGCTTTTTTCCCTGAGTTGAAAGAATTCTTGCATATGTTCTGGTGGTGCCTTCCAGAACTGCGTAAGAACTGTAGTACGAATGTGAATCTATCATTTAGGACACTTTAATGGGGTTTTGCACTACAATTGTTAGGAGTATGGGTCCGGAAATACAAGAAGAAAGCGGTTTTCTGAGTTTTAAATGTGGAATGATAATAGCTTTCTTCAATACTTTGTTTACTTTCCCGATAACCAAATGTTTACAAACCTTAAAAGCGTCTTTACAACATGCTCAGAAATGGTGGCATTTAAAAATTTATTTTATCAAGCCAGATTACAGACTGCTTACCGACGGGCACTAGTATTAAATTTCTTTAATTGTAATTAAATTACAATACAGTTCATTTGTGCTGCCACTTCTCGGCAGCATGTATCTAAGGCTATTTTCGTATTTCAGATATTAAGTGCTTGTGATGGCTTTGAGCTATAAACTTCCGAAAAATATTAATCGCAAACGTCTGCCTTTTCTGTGTACCAGCGCCTGTAAAAAGAACTCAATAGGGGATAGCTGTAATTTCGCTTCCGAAAATTACCAGCATTTTTTAATAGAATTGAGTTTTTTCTAAGCGACAAGTAATGCTGTCACGGCGTGTACAGGGCACTGCGACGGGTGCACCGAATTTTCATTGTCTTTAAAGTTGAAGTTCTGCATTGAGTAGGGAAGATTCTCCAGGGATTGTGTGTTTCTGTGCATTTTTGGCGTACCAAAATTTGCGTTTGTTTTATCAGTCCAGAAAACGGAGAAAATAACCCGGCGAGCAGGCTTCAGAATACACTTCGTTAACGCTCCATTAAGTACGTCCACACTGAATACCTGCGATTATCGCGGCAGGCTTTTCTGAGAGCAATGCTCAGCCCACTAAAAACCGCTTCCAACTTCGGGGTTTTCTTATTACTTCCGGCGGAGATGTCACGCGATTAGTAGATGCAAATAAATGACCGCTTGTATGTGGGTTGTCTAAGGTACTGTGAGAAAGCAGGATGCCCTTTTCTCTTGCCAGATCAGCCAAAGCCACAACTATCAACCAGTCACACTTCGTCTTCGGACGAGATGACAGATGATGAATATGTACACATGAAGATGACGTTCACGCACAGTGCTTCCAGCATTTCATTTAAAGAAAAACAAAGCGTGCGACAAAAAGGTTTGGTTTGGTTTGTGCGTTTTAACGTCCCAAAGCGACTCGGGCTATGAGAGACGCCGTAGTAGAAGACTCCAGAAATTTCGACCACCTGGAGTTATTTAACGTGCAGTCACATCGCATAGCACACGGGCGCCTGGCTTTTTGCCTCCATCGAAATGCAGACGCCGAGGCCGGGATTCGAACACGCATCGTTGGGAACAATAGTCGAGCGCCGTAACCACTGCGCCACCCCGGCGAGGCGCGTAAAACAAAAACGTAGCCTATAACGGTCGTTTTTCTCAGCTAAGAGAAAATGTTTATTTCTTTACGTTTAGTAGCGAAACCTTTTACTCAGTATAAGATCCTGAATAACTTTACCTCAAGTATCGGTTTTGTCACCACCCCTCTGAAATGCGCACTGAAACACATTAAATACGGCTACAAAAGCTGGTCTAGAATGCCTTTTAGTTCATCCATGTTTACACTAAAATGTGGCTCTAGATGTACGCAGCACGCTTTAAATATTTTCATCGTATTTAACAGCCACAGCTTCTGATATATTTAAAAGGCAAAGCCGGTTCGAGTGGTTTGCAACGAGGCGAACGAAAGCTCATTCAGGTCTTTAAAAGCGGCATTAGTAGGACAACCGGTGCTGAGAGCCCCTGAGTATCACCGTCCCTTTATCCTTGTATGCGATGCTAGCGACACGGGCATGGGAGCAGTTCGGAGAAGAGCATCCGGTTTTGTTCGTGAGCCGAAAGTTGACCACAAGAGGAGAGCAGGCTCACAGTGCATCCGAAAAAGAGTACACCTGCTTGGTCTGGGCCACTCAAAGACTGAGGTGCTACTTGGCAGGCTCTAGATTCACGAAAGGAACAGGTCACTCCGTTAACGTAACTTAGAAACATGTCACCTAAGAATGGGAAACTTCTGCGCTGGAATCTAGTACTTCGAAGCAAAACTTTGAAATCAGCTATTGAAAGTTGCGCGAGAACGGGAATGCTGATATAGCTTCAGCCGCAGCTTCCCTTTATAATTTTGCGTGAAATTATCACAATGCTTGAAATGTTTTTTCTTTATGTATGTACATTATGTGCCTGATTGCTTTAACGAGGAGCGGTGTCCTCAAAATTCAGAACAGCACATTTTGCTGAAACAAAAAAAAAAAGATCTGCCAGTTCCCGTTCAGCAGATTTCCAGACTTGTGCTATGACAAAGGGCTAAGTCACACCCAAAATTGTACTCATGTTACTCAACAGAAAAGTCTGGCGATTTGCTTTGGTTGGCCGTGTACTGCCTTCCGGAGATGGGAGCTAGGCTCCGACCTGATCGCTCATGCTCCACTGAGGACTCTTGCAAGCTGTGCAGGTCATCGGGGTTTGACTACGAGTCAGACTGCAACTCTGACGCCCATTCGTGGTGCACCGATCAGCTGCGACCTCTTCATGGCGTCTTTTTGGCGGCATTCGAGCTGTTACGACTGGGATCTCAGCCGAAGTTATTGAGCCTCCAACAGATAAAGGCAGAAGAGAAGCGGTTGCCGGCGAGCCGCGGCCATCGAGGACGGTGACGACGACAGACGTTCCATTCCCACGTGCTGCGACGGTAAGTTACCCTTCCATGCCGAAACGGGTGAAGCGACCCTCGTGATGCCTTTATTCTCCCATGGGTAAACGTCTCTAGCCAGGCGCTCATCTCTGCTTGACAAAGAGCGTCAATCAACCTTCTTGACGGAGGGAGCCGAGTGTGGAACCAAGCCAATTCCAGGAACAGAAGATGTACGCGCTGCTTAACCCCCAGCTGCGGAATGCCCGGTCAAGAAAGATGACTTTCCTGAGAGCACGTGGCGTGACACCTCAGCCGAAGGCCTGTTTCCTGCACAACATCGACACCAGCGGTTCTGACCCTCGCCACTGATCGGAAGAGCTGCGAGGAGGTTCCAGTGACGCATCTAGCAGTGGGTCGGGCCTCTGGTGACCACTTGTGGCCGCTGATTGAATTGGACCAATTTAACTTCATATCCCCAGCTAGGAAACTGAGGATTGCGGATGCTATAATAATGCGTGGAACTGTATCCACGAACAGCTCAGCTCTTCTCGTCTGAGTTCCTATACCTAATTCGGCCCATAAAATGTGTGTATAAAACTTTGCGAACTCTCCCTGCTGCTCTCAGTCCGATGTCTTGTCCGCCTGATCATGGTGGTGGTGGTAGTGGTTTATTATTATTTTTTAAATAATCGAAAAGAAGGAAATGAGTATTGCGGGCCGCGGCAACTGCGATCTAAAAAAACCGAAGCACATGAGCGGCGGCCAGCGGGAAAGAAAAAGGGATAGGAAGAGGATAGCGAGGGGAAATATAAAGGGGAGCGATATGAAGAAAGGACAGGGGGAGCTTTGTACATTATTTACGACGTACAAGCGGTCAACGAGTTCGCGTCACTCACGCGCAAGTGTCCGAGCACTGTCCACAATTGCCTGCGCGCGAGCGGCCACTGCAGTTGTTTACAGTGTATATATATATAGTACCATTGATGTATATACATAGTCGCGCGTGCGTAGCGTCCTGTCGCAGAAAGATCCCGCGCGCGACACAATGCACTAGCTGCCGGGGTGGGGCGCCCGGCAGCATAAGTCCAAGGTAGCACACACGGAGCGTTCAGGTCATGCACGCACTACCTGGCGAAGAGCAAGCGAGGCTTCAAGCCCGCCTGCTGGATGAACGCACAGAGGCTCACCATTGTCCTGTCTTCGGTGCGCGCACTGCCTCGCGGCCATAGGAGCATCTCGATGCTGTCCGGGATGATTTGGTGTACCCTATAAGCCGCGAGCATCTCGCGACGTGGCTCTGCGGATGCGGTACAGCGAAGCAGCATGTGCTCCAATGTCTACTGCACCGCAAGCCGCTGCTGCGCGCGATATGCGAGTGCCTCGAGCGCTTCGCAGAGCGTAGGGGCGGCATTCGCGCGCAGTGGGTGCCCGGCCACTACGGCATACACGGCAATGAGCAAGCCGACGAACTCGCCACCGCCGCCCATCAACGTCCTCCCAGCGACGAACCTCTTGTCTTGGAGGACGTGCGTGCAGTTATCTATGACCACCCCCGTCAGCAACACCCTGACGCACGTATCGCCCGAGGAGAGCGCATCCCTGTTAGCGCGCGGTCATTGTCACGCCTACAGCGTGCAATGACCATCCTAGCGCTCGTCGGCAGCGTGTGGCCCGTGGTAAGACGGGTGCGCCACGGACTTTCGTCGAGCGACGCGTGATCATGCTACCCAGAAGTCTTGGCCCCCGAACCCGATCGTATCAGTAAGAATCATGTGCTTCGCAGGAATTTTGTGTAAACTCAGTTATTCTGCACATATTGATCATGTTTAAATTATATAGGACATCCATAGGGTCTTCAGCTACATATTTGAGATCGTCGTCGACTCCGCAGACGGCGGTGAAGGAGTGATGAGCAATAATTGTTCCAGGGATTTCGCCAGAAGAACTCTCATCAGAACGTTTTTCTTCTTGGTGGTTCTAAAGTAATTTCAATTAGGACCGTCGTTTGTCAATTGTTTTCGCTTTGTATACTTCTGTGACTCCTAATGTCCTGGGCGCCCACCACGGAGCACAACATGAGGCAAGAAAGCCCGAAGCGCAGATTGCTGTTATTTATTTATTTATTTATTTATTTATTTATTTATTTATTTATTTATTTATTTATTTATATGATACTGCAGGCGAAAGGCCCAGGCAGGAGGGGCATACAAGACGTAGAGTACGATGAAATACAAGCACAAGATACATAAACTGGAGCAATGGTACGTGATCAGGGCACAAAAAAAAAGAAAAAAAACAAGTTGATGAATTGATGCGGTGCTACAAAAACAAAAGACATAAGGATAACATCAATCATTTGATCGCAGCACACTGACAATGGAGTCAAGCGAGTGAAGGCAATACTCAGGTAAATCATTCCAGTCATGAATAGTCTGGGGAAAGAGCGAAAATTTGTATAAGTTTGTCCTAGCAAAATATGATGCAAGAGAAAGGGGATGGGTATGGCGGGTTATGCGCGTTGCAAGAGGGGATAGATACGGGTTAGGATCAAGAGCAAGTTTGCGGTTTATTAATAAAAATAAAAATTTCAGACGCACAAACTTGCGTCTGGACTGCAGAGTTCTGATACCATCATCATGCATAAGTTTAGAAACAGAGTCAGTGCGACTGTACTTGAGAAGATAAAACGAACAGATCTTCGCTGAATTTTTTCAAGCGCATCTATGTTTAACTTTGTATGTGGGTCCCAGATGACGCATGCGTACTCGAGTTTGGATCTTATTAAGGCTGTATAAGCTAGTTTTTTAATCTGTGAAGGGGCATCTTTAAGCTTATGGCACAGTAAACAAAGCCTGCGAAATGCGGATGAGCAGATGTCGCTAATATGGGAATTCCACTTCCAGTGGTTCGTTAGCGTCACACCCAGATACTTAAATTTAGTGACCTCAGTTAACAGCATGCCCTCTATAGAATAAGAAAATATAAACGGTTTTTTCTTGTTGGTAACGCGAAGTAGGACAGATTTTTCGGTGTTAATTTTCATTCCCCACTCATTACACCAGGTGTCACCCGTTAATAATTATGGGGTATTATTATTAACGATGCGCCCTTAATGGTGCGCACACTCCCAGACACCCTTAGAGTGAGTGAGGGTAGCTGTTCCGGTCGCAAAGGAGATGCCCTCGACCTGCGTGGCAAGCTCAGCCGGAATTCAGCTACCTTGTAGTGACAGAAGGGGGTGGACGTTTGGTGCCCAGCGGTCGCCGGTTCAAACCAGAGAAAGGATCGGAGTCAGAAGTAACAAACAAAAACACAATTTATGCACAGCAAGAGACGATACAAAGGAACACACAAGATCACTTGAAATGCACAGACGAGAGGTTCACAGAATAACAAACGCTAAGCATGCAATTACACAGGTATTCAATAACATAGAGGCTTTACAACAGATGAAACACGAGAGAGTTACATAAACGAACACCAAATTGTTCACCGGGCACTGTTGCAGTCCGACGCCTCAAGAGTCACGATGTGGCCGCCATACGAGACGAGCTCCGCTCCCTTGTAGGTCCGTAGGCTTGCCAGCAGCGGGTGATCCCCGGGAGTCCAGCCGAAGCACAGGCGAACACGTCGAAACACTGACGAACTGTCTGACTGACTGACTGACTCACAAGCGGCGCGGTCTCTTTAAATAGGGCGCGCCGCGTCTGTCTGTTAGCACGCACCAAAACTAGCGCGCACACACACTTAGCTTCGCTGGTTATAGCGCTCCCTCTTCCTCCCGTCGAGCCGCGCGTCGTCATTGGCTAGGTCCCATAGAAGAGTCTGGAATTTTCTGGCGGATTCCAGTCCGATGAACCACCGTCCTCCCCGGGCAATGGGAAAGAGGGTGACGGCAACGCGTACAAAGCTACGCGCTCTCCCGCGCGGGGAAGGGGGCTTTTCTCTACATGCTTTCCACGCGACGCCGCGCGGGCCTCGCGCCGTGCCGGCTTGATGAAAATGTGCGCCGATTTCGTGACACCAGGCTGCAATATTGGTAAGATTAGAGCTTAGGGCATGTTGGTCAGAGATACTCTGTACCTCGTTGAAAAGGATGCAATCGTCTGCAAATAAGCGGAGTTTAGTAGGATCGTTAATGACATTTACAATATCATTACAAAAAATCAGGAAAAGTAAGGGGCCAAGCACACTACCTTGGGGTACACCGGAAGTAACTGGTAAGACGTTAGAAATGTGGCTTTTTACCTCCATATATTGATTACGGCCAGTCAGATATTCAGATACCCAAGCAATTATGAAAATAGGAAGATCAATGATTTGGAATTTATAGATTAATTTGTCATGCGGAACGCGATCAAATGCCTTACTAAAATCTAGAAAAATCATGTCACCTTGAGCACCTTTATCGAGAATCGAAGCAATATGATGAGTTACTGTAGCTAATTGAGGAACGGTAGAATACCCTTTCCGGAAGCCATGCTGGAATGGGGATAAAATGTGGTGTCTTTCCAGAAAGTCATTATTGTAATTCGTCAATATGTGCTCCAGGAGCTTGCAGGGAGATGAAACAATCGAAATTGGCCGATAGTTAAGAACAGAATACTGGTACGACTCTAGCCAATTTCCAGTCTAGGGGCAATGTTGCTGATGTTATTGATGTTTGAAAGATAACGAGGAATCTGGCTATGGGCTCAGCATAACGATGAAGGAAGGCATTCGGAATATTATCAGGCCCTGTCGAAGATTTAACCTTTAGTCGCAGAATCATATTTAGAACGCCCTGATATGAGATATGAAGATCAGAAAAATGTGATGAACTCTCACGTTGAAGATCGGATGAATCAGAAAAGACGCTACTAAAGTGAGTATTAAAGTGATGCGCGATAAGCTCGGGGTCTTCAATTATAGCACGAATGTCTAAAATCCGCTCAACCTGTTTCTTTCGGTCGCTTAAATAGTTCCAAAATTTTTGAGGGTCATTTTAAATAAAACTAGGCAGAGTTTTATTGAAGTAAAAACTTTTCGCTTGGTGAATAGCCTGCGATAAGGTACGTCGAATGTCACTGAGACCGTCACATGATGACCCTTTCTTTCTTAGGCGTTCAGAGTTTCGTATGAGATCTATTATTTCTCTTGTCATCCATGGCGTGTAAAAGCATATATCTTTGAACTTATCCCAAAGAGCATGAACATAGTTTTCGCTATCGAAGTTATCCAACTCGGTATTAAGGTTATCTAATACTGCAATATCATCAGCATACGTGTAATCTTTAACTGCTATCAGCGCAGACATATCCGAAGAATTTTTTTTACATTCAGAGGAAATAGGACCGCGACCATGTGGTGATCAGATATGCCCGGTTCTACAGACACTTCATAATCAGCAATGCAACGAGGAATAAAAACAAGGTCTAAGAGTGACGATGAGGAATCGGTGACACGCGTTGGTTCATGCACAACTTGTACAAGATCATGATAAAACAAAATGTCGAACATAGGACTAGAATTGTTAGTAGAACCGGAACCTGATTGTAAGCGGTCCCAGTCCAGATGGAAGGTTGAAATCGCCAGCTAAAATGATTTTATATTTCTGGTAATCAGCCATATGCGTTTTAGTTCGGATAAGAAGTCAGGCGCCGAATCTGGTGACCTGTATACAGCATGCAGTACAAAAAAAATGGCCAGAAATATTAATTTCAGGCACGAACATTCGCTAGATTGAACCCGTGGTAAGAGGGAGGCCTCAATATCAGATTTAATCACAACAGCAACGCCACCACCTCGGGTTTCCCTGTCCCTACGGAATATTTTATACGATGGTATAATTAAATCCTCGTCGCAGATTCAACTATGAAGCCAGGTTTCGGTAATGACAAGAATGTGAGGGCAGTAAGTTAAAAGAATTTATTCGAGTTGGTCTGTTTTGTTTGCAATACTACAAGCATTTATATTCAGGAGCCTGATATACTTTTCATGACAAAGTCATGAAACCTGCTTAGGGTGCGTCTTTGATATTTTCTGCCGAACATTGTTCACTTCATCCCAAACAAAGGTGTCGTTATCAATCCGCAATTTGTCATGAACTAGTGAAACTTTTTTTCCTTGCAATTTCTCAGATTTTGCACTATCCCACAGAAGTTTACGTTTCTTAAGTGTTTCCTGCGAGAGGTCATTCTGGACAGGAATGCCTGTATTTTTCAGCTTACTGATATTCTTAAAGATGGCTATCTTTTCGTTGAAGTCTTGAAGGAACACTATAATAGGTCTATTTCCCGGCTATCTGCCAAGCCGATGAATACGGCCCACAGATTCACATTTCACTCCCAGTTCGTTGCGGAATGTGTCGTCAATGGCTCTTTTTAAGGTCAGATTCAGTTTCATTATCTGTTTCGGAGATGCCACGGATGACCAAGTTTGATCGTCGGCTTCTATCTTCCAGGTCAGCAAGTTTATGTGCCTGAAAGAGCACAACTTTATCGTACATTTTAATGGCTGCGTCTATATTGTCGAGAACTGGTGTTTTTTGTTTAAGCTCATCTATGTACAGTTCAATCCCTCGAAAACGTAAACCTAAGTCAGCAATCATGTTTTCAGTTTTAGTTTTCAGATTAGCTATTTCAGCGCGTAGTAAGTTCTGGCCATCAATGATTGATTGCAACACTGCTGCATTTGTAGCACATAATGTTAAACCTAGCCGCCTGGAACAGGGAAAAAACCAAAAAGAAAGGAGAAGACAAAAATAATAAGAGGAACGTGAGAGGAGAGCGAAAGATGTGGGAGGTGGGGGAGGTGGATAGGAAAAGGAAGGTGGTCGGGCCAACCTTGAAGTGCCGTCTACAGGAAACGGGAGAAAGCTGCGTGTTGCCTCCCCTTAGGGACTCTATATGGACTTGCTCCGATACAGTACACATTATCATCATCATCAGCCTGACTATACCCACTACAGGGCGAAGGCCTCTCCCATATTTCTCCAATTAACCCGGTTCTGTGCTAGCTGCATCCACTTGAAGCCTGCGAACTTCTTAACCTCATCTGCCCACCTAACTTTCTGCCGCCCCCTTCTACGCTTTCCTTCCCTTGGAATCCAGTTTGTTACCCTAAGCGACCATCGGTTATCCTCTCTTCGCACTACATGTCCTATCCATGCCCATTTCTGCTTGATTTCCACAAGAATGTCAGTTACTTGAGCTATTTCTCTGATCCACTCTGCACGCTTCCTATCTTTTAATGTTACCCCTACCATTTTTCGTTCCATAGCACACTGCGTTGTCCTCACCTTAAGTAGACCCCACTTGGTTAACCTCCACGTCTCTGCCCCATACGTGAGTACAACTAAGATGCAGCTGTTGTATACTTTCCTCTTGAGCGATACCGGTACGCTGCTATGTCACAGTCCGCGAGTGCTTACCAAATGCGCTCCATTCCAATCTTATTCTTATTTCGTTTTCATGGTCCGGATCTGCGGTTACTACCTGTCCTAAGTAGACACATTCCCCCACCACCTCCAGTGCCTCGCCACCTAACGTAAACTGCTGTTCCTTCCCGAGGCTGTTGAACATTACCTTAGTCTTCTGCATTTTGATTTTCAAGCCTACTTTTCAACTTTTCGCTGCCTAGGTCATCAATCATTATTTGCAGGTCATCCTCCGAGTTACTTAGCAAGGCAATGTCATCAGCAAATCGCAGATCTCCATCTACCCTTATTCCTGACGGCTCTCATTCCAAGTCTCTGAGTACTTCCTCTAAGCAAGCTGTGAAGAGTACTGGGGATATCGTGTCTCCTTGCCTAACTCCTTTCTTTATGGGAATTTGGTTACTTTCTTTATGCAGAACTATGATTGCTGTGCAGCCACTATATATATCTTCCAGCACTTTCACGTACGGCTCGTCTACACCCTACACAGCCGAGGTTACTAATGAGTCAAATGCTTTTTCGTAATCAATGAATGCTATGCATAAGGGCTGGTTATATTCCGAGCATTTTTCTATCACCTGGTTGATGGTATGGATATGATCGATAATAGAGTACCGTTTCCGAAAACCTGCTTGATCCTTTGCTTGATTACAGTCTAAGGTTGTCCTGATTCTATTAGCGATTACCTTAGTAAATACCTTATACGTAACAGACAGTAAGCTGATTGGTCTAATTTTTAAGGTCCTTGGAGTCCCCTTTCTTATGAATGAGGATAATGTTTGCATTCTTCCATGGTTCCGGTACCGTCGATGACACCAGGCACTGCGTATACAGGGGGGCGAGTTTTTCTAGCACGATATCCACCCCGTCCTTTAACAAATCTGAAGTTATCTGATCCTCTCCAGCTGATCTCCCTTTTTCATAGTTTCTAATGCTTTCTTGACCTCGTCCTTAGTCACTGGTGGAACATCTTTTTCCCTACCGCCAATCTCATTACGGTCCTGACTACTTTGCCTACTGTAGAGATCTGTATAGAACTCCTCTGCTACTTTACGTTTTATTATTTTAATGTATTCGGCCGCAAAATAATGTCCAATTAATAAAGTAAACTTGGCAATCATGAATTTTGCTTTTTTTAGTTCAGAAAAACGCATACAGTCATTGTCATTATCGCTAGGGTGAACATCATTTTTCTTCAGTATATAGTAAGAACTCGTTTGTTTTATTCCTAATGGGAATCTTATTCATGTGGGTCGGTGAGATGAATTCTTTGTATTGCATTATGGGACCCATGCGTTGTAACGTGGTACCGATGTAGGCCTGAAATGAAACCACCCACAAAAAGGGGCGGGTGAGGAATGAGAGGAGGGCGGCGAGTATTGTTGCGACTTCAGTGTAGACATGAAGTCCCCGCAGTTTTTTACTTTTATCCCGGATATTAACTGCTGTATGAAATTAATAAAATACAACCTTCATACAACAAATATTCTGACGCCTATATATCCGGGATTATCGAGAAATATATATTTGCTTTCCGTTATGGTTTAATTTAATTATTCATTTCTTTGCTCAGGCCCCTGACATCAACATCACATTGAGCTTGAGGTGAGGTTGAGTGAGGGCGTTAATCATCGCCTACGAAGTGAGGTGAGGTCGTTCAACCTCAGTTGCTGAGGTTGAATGAGGACGCCACCTCTGGTACACAAACGCCTGCTTTAACAGAAGCACCCTGGGGGAGAATAGGGAGAAGGGTCCCGCACAGTCGCTCTGACACCTGCGTCGCAGGTTGAACAGGGGCGGCGAATGAGGAAACAATTGGCTGTGGTTTAACTCTGGTTAACATTAAAGAATGAGAAAGCACTTTGTCTTTTCTTGGTCTCATTACGTCTAGCTTGTGCAGCTTCTCTCGAAGAAGTCGACGCCTGTGTCTTCATCGGAAGGTCGAGGTCGCTTTTCAGCTCGCCTAGCTGCATCGAAAATTCTCCGTGCTTCCAACCTTTCCTTGCGTTGTTCCTAGGCTTCTTCGGCGCGTCGTTATCGCACCTTTTCATTTGAATGGTCTCGCCACGCAGGCCTAGCGCCTTCACAATTGGAACTAGAGCAGCTAGCTTCAAAGTCACACTGTGAGGTCGAAGCACTTTGAGAAGCAGCAGGCTTAGCTGCCAGTCTCATAAGCCGTTGCTGGCATCGTGCGGCACGCTCTTTGTTTCTTCAGCACGTTGCTTCTTCCTCGCCTCAGTCTATCTTCTTGCTGTCTCCTTAAGGTGTATTCACACGACGGACCACGGACTCGGCCGCGGATCGCTCACGTGGTGTCGATCGCTCACGGTCCAGCTATGTCCGTCCCGCGACAGCATCCACACGGCGGACCAAATTAGCAGCCGACAAGCCGGACCACGGGGCCGGCCGAAGGTATACACTATTTACTTCGCCGTTTCGCGATGGGCTCGTTGGACACTGCCTCCGATTTTTTTTTACATTATTTCACAATGCCGAAGTTAGCGTGCATTTGGGCAATATTCAGGTACGGCCTTTGTCTATAGTGGCTTCATATAAACATGGACGCACCTGTGCAGCCCTAAAAACGTACCTGAGTTGACAGCGTTCCACTTAATCCGTTTAATTCCAGATGCAAAGATGAAGGTGATAAGGACCACATCAACATACGCGGACGCCTTAACTGTGGACCGAACTTAGCCGCAGTTAACGCGAATAGCAGCTCAATACTGCTGCACAGCGCGCAACCATTACCATTTAGGCGATCAGCATAACGAAGCTGCGGTTACAAATATATTTATAACACCGTACGTGGAGCTGCTTCCGACTCGGGCGGCAATAGCGCGCTCATGCATTGCCCTACCGCCGCATCGAGGCGTGCTACGGCAGCGGGAGATATCTCTTGCGTCAGCATGCGTTGTGAAATAGTCTTTCCTAGAAGAACAAGCCTGACATAAAGGCGTATCCGAACCAACCACTTCGTGAGGATCACTGTGATAACAAGCAAGTTTGTGCATAACAGCTGCCGCATGTGCAGCGCCGGCTCTCCCGGCCTTCTTGTACGCTATCTCCGCTGCTAAGGGCTCGCCCATATATGGCTATATCTTTTTTTTTTTTTACAACACAGTCGGAAGACCTTTTTTTTTTTCACTGGGCAGGCCATTTACAACAGGGCTGGTCAAATCGAAAGCACCATTCGCGGTGGCTTCGATGCGAAACAATCTAGGCCTAGTGACGACTAGGGAGTATAGGTGCGGTCAGTGCGCCGTCGTCCGGGACGTGACTGGGCAGCAGTACGTAGTGCTGCACGTACCGTGGTATGCAGTACTCGAAGACTGCATAAAAACATCGTCATACTCCACTCTAGACACTGCCTATGTAACTTGGTGCTCTTCACAACGTGCTCAAAGTGCACTTTGTTGATGTGGGCTCGCTCATGCGCTTTAATCGAGCGCAAACGCGCCTCCTCCGTTCACAACGCCGTCAGATCCGTGGTCCGCGGTCCGAGAAAAATACCCAGCCATTTTCACCCGTTCCGGTGCGCGGACCTGGCGCGGACCTCCTAAACCGGTAGTGGAAAGTCAGGTGACGCTTGGTCCGCGGACCAAAACAGGTACGTGGTCTCGTGTGGATACACCTTTAGCTTTATCGCCTGTTCAGCCGATAAAAAATGGACATATAGAAAGACACGTTTCTATCTGTCCGTGTTTCTAGCGCTGTTTTAACATAATGTCAAACCAACCCAACAAGCCACTTTTCCGGTCCTCCGCCTGAGCGAGCGCAAGGGCGAGGGGGGGAGCGAACGAGCGCTGTCGCGTTGTAACGCAACGCTCACCATCTACTAAGCGCGGTTATACGCGGCGGCGGCTCAACCATAGAGTTAATACAAAGACTCTAGAGGGAAAGCTGCCCGTTCAGCCAATGCATTCGAGTGGTGACCGCGTGATTGCCGCCATCATCACACTGTTTAATGGTTGCCAGATGATTTTTACCTGCTAAATCGGGCACATGAAGATGGTTTGAAGCTGGCAACGTGGATCGTGGGAAGATGGCGGCGTGCAGTTAATTGGCGGCTACTGTGCTACTGTCGAGTAGGTGCTGTAAACAATGGCAGAATCGTCGCGTCTGGAGCATTTCTGGTGGTATGTTGCGTCGCGTACCTACTGTAACATCACATAGGTGTCCTGCCTCTTCCGAGTTGTTATCGTAAGGCGGGCTATCCCTGCGATTGTTGCGCGCTTCGCATGCATTTCGTCTGTCGAGAACACATGCATCTCCTATGCCCGATCACCTGAAAACACGTCAGAAATTTGCTTTGGCGCAAGACGGCGACCACAGTATATTAAAAAAAAAAACAGTGACGAATTCCACAGGTCTATCCGGGATGGCTAGTGCTGCATACAGTAAATGTCAAAGGGTGCTCGTGTGTGTTTACTGCTGATTTGCCTTGTGTGCGTATTTTTTATTTTGTTTCCTTTTATAAATTTCAAAGGCTTCTTAACTCATGCGGATCTTGTGCATTTTTTTACCTTGCGTCTCGCATAGATGAAGTTGACGTATCTTTTTGGCGCGGGACGATGTCGCAATGGGATTATCTCACCACAGCATCATCTCCAGCCATTTTAACAGCTGTTTGTTCTTCAGTATATGAAGTAGCAGTTGTGAGAAATCAGAAATGCGCTGAATAATATAGTCTTTATTACCGCATGTATCAGCAATGCAAAACATTGCTCTAAAAAAATTTAGATGCCACTGAAAACACTCGATCATTCACCTTTTAAAATTAGCATAACGTGTCCCCTAGTAGGCTGGGGAAATGGCGATAAGGAAGCTGAATATACTTAAAAATAAACAGCATCATAATGGTTTTTGTGCATCTCCTGGCAAGACATGCACATAGCAGTAAGGCATATCACTGAAGACCTTTTATTCGAGTTGCAGCCCGAAGTTAGGGACTGAGCATTTTAGTCATCTCATAGTGTGCTATTTCACAGCCATGTAGCATTAAACGAGATGGTGTAAGTATATCCTGTCCAGCTGTTCCTTATTCCTGTGAGGAATGCTGCAAATAAAATGTTCAGCTCGCCTGGTGTCGTTTATTTGCCTTTAAGAAACAGTTCAAAGTCAGGAAGGTTTTTGTTCACGTACACGCCTTGCAGTCCATAGTTTCGACTTTCACGCATACCTCTCCTTGTAGAAGGTATTATTATGAACACCTATTATGAAATTTGCAAATATAAAATGTGGCACGTCTACTCACACGTGAAGCGATATGCCGGATCCTTTTATAGCTGTTGCCTTGCATACAGCGCAGGAAGGCGCCATCGCGATGCATGAAAGAGCAAGCACCTGTTCGCTATAAACTTCTCGTTGTTTCAAGTGTCTGACCTCGAGGCGCTCGAAAACTGAAATTTGAAACCGAAACTCAAAGGGAGTCTGCTACGTCTGCTCGCAAAGACGGCTTTTCAATCGTTCTACATCATTCCTTTACGACTAAGAAGATGCCTGAAAGATCATATAATATGCTTGAAACTTGAAAACAGTGTATAGAAATTTCCTACAGTTGTGTTATCTGCAGCGGTTTTTAAGTCTTTTGTTCAAACCTTTATTCATTTTTGACGCAGTGAGCAGAAACTGTGCTGGCCACAATGACGAATTTGATGATGGCGACGAACCAGTGGAAAGCTCGTTTCCCTGCCCAGCTTTCCCTCTAGAGTCTTTGTATTAACTCTATGGGCTCAAGGTCGCCGTAACTCCTCTTCACGGCGCAGCTGCGGGCACCCGAGGTCTCGCTTTGGCTGTCTCAGAATCACTGGAAAAATTTCAGAGTACCACATTCGTTTTCCCCGCGCCGCCGCTCGCCTACTGGCTGATCCGCGTCACGTGACTTCGCGTCGCCATATCCCTTCCAAGCGCGTGCGCGGAATACGTGTCTTGCGCGGGAGTTCCTCTTTTTTCCGATCGTTTCTCGCAGTGTACACGTGAGAAATTCTGCTATGTCTCTGGTGCAACACCAGGCCCGAGTCTAGATATACGTTTTCTCTTTGTCTGGACGAAAACAGTGATCTGCTCCAGTGGTAGGTGTGGCTTCACAGAACCGACCAAGAAAAATCCGTGCCATCAAGGAACACCTTCCGCGAAATACGCTGGTTCATTGGTTTGAAATTTTGTTCGTTTAGCTGCGAAAGAAGCGCACCAAGTATTTAACGTGAACGTGGTTCGCCTAATGGCAACATGTGTTTATACCTTCCAACGCCGTGTGCCACACGTGCGCAGCAATATGCAGCGTCCATTTTACTTGCGGAAGTTTGCAAAAGCTACCCTCAAATTAAGGTAAATATCTAGCCAGCCGGCATCAGATGCATCTATATTCAGTTCTGCGAAATTACACACACTGCATGTTCGTGTGCGGATCGGATCGATGACCGCCGCTGCTCTTCCTTTTTTATTTTTATTATTATTGCAAATAAAGCTCCAAGCACAGATTTATTAGTTATTTATTTCTAGTTGTGCGTTAAAGAAACCCAGGTGTTGGAAATTCCCGGAGCTCTCCACTACGGTGTCTCATTGTATGAACCGCTTCGGGATGTTAAACCCCATAACTAAACCAATCAACCATAGTTGTGTGTTCGCAGCTGGAAACTTGGCAAATATGTGTCAGAGATGCCATCAATGTGCGATGTCATTTTAATTTTTAACGGCAGTTAATGAGCGATATTCTAGCAAATTGGCGGCACGAGGCGTATGCTGATGAAACAACATAAAGAGATACCATTACACAATGAAAAGTACAATATTCACAACCGCGCGGCGATAGCAATGACATAGTAGGCCATGTTTTTTTTTCAGGGTGAAACTGGGTGCGACCAGCGCGTTACTTTTCCTTCACGTAATGACGACGCCGCAAAAGAATTAAGTTCACGCAAAACAAAGCCTGCTTGGCGTCCTTGGAGCAGCGACGGCGATACTAAATTGTATCTTAGTCTGTTTACGCTGTCTACGCGAGCCTGCTGCTTCACTTTGTGTTCCTTATACAAAGCGATTCATCGTGTCAGAGCGCAATAAACTCTGCACCTTGGCCCCCGTGTCTTTACCGCGTCTGGCACAGCGGCGCCTGCGGACGGCATTCTTAACAATACATGCGCACGTTCCTGCGATCTTCGCAGACATGGTATTTCACAGTTCGTCACTTTATAATGTTGTAACACATGTAACACCACTGCACTGCCCGTAAAACGCGAGTTGATCCAATTATCCGGCGATTTACAAGAGCAGGCACTCTGAAGTGCTCGCCGGTTCACCCACACACTTCATCTTTTCCCATCGATTGCGGACTAAAGTAATAAAGTTAGTCACCATGTAATCACTGGTGGTACTGTTCTGAATAAACATGGCAAAATTTTTCAGTTTTGGTTCTTTAAAAGCATGTTAGGAGACTTAGAATGCTGTCACTCGCCGTTCAGATGGCGGCTGGGTCCGGTGGTCTGGAAGGAAAATGGCGCCCGTGGGCACCTTTGCGGTACTCTGAAAATTTTCCAGTGACTAGACTCAGTGTTTGCAAACCAGCCGCCGCGAACGTGCTCGAGACGCCGTGAAAGGAGGCGCAGGTCGTCCTCGTGGAGACTTGCGCAGAGTAATGGCTGCGCAAGTCTCCACGGAGTTGGTGCGAGATTGCTACAATGCTTTTCTGCGCTCATAACATTAACATAAAATCTGGTCTGCTACTCTGAATTCAGGAAGGGGAGAAGAAAGATGACCATGATGGGCTTGGCAACATAAAGCGCGGTTAAATTCATGTGAGGAAGATCATGATGAGATTGGCAAAATAAAGCCGGTTAAGTTCATGTGAAGAGCGTTACCGCGCCTACCTCGACTAACGTCCCAGAACTTCTTTTTCTGCAGCATTTCCCTGACAGCTGCCATTGTGAACGACGCATTCACGGAGAGGTAAACGTGCGACAAAAGCTACAAACGAATTGGGGAGCCTCGATGCCACGAAATCGTTAACTGTCGCATCTGTGGCTTCTCTTTGAGCCCACAATGATTGTGGAAGACCAGTTTTGGCAATGATATTTAAAAACGCTGCTGGGACGCATGTAAGTTTTATGTCACGTTGAAACTTATAATCGTGGCACCGCACTAAAAGTGTGCATTGCTAATTTGTGTCTCTTAATTCAGTAATAACAGGTGTATCTACCCTAAACAGCAAAGCCGGCAGTGAGCTACCTGAAGACTGTCGGAAACACCCAAGTAACAAAAAAGGGCCATGATTCTCACATCTCGCGTCGTTTCGACTGCACGTCATGAAATCATTGCATGTTTTCTCTTATTAAAGCCAACCACTTTCGTCGATCATCTCTGAAAATGTGAGTAAATGCTGCGATGGCACGCACCTTGTTAGCGTTGGTGAGGGTGCCAGAGATGCGGACGACGCAGAGGGCGAAAAGGCCCATGTTCACTGCGACAATGGCCGCAATTGGAGCTGCGAAAAAGGCAAGTAGCGCCAGGCGGTTGTAGATCCAGCAGACACCGCGACCGTAGCCTGGGGAGAGCGGATGGGATACGGGGAGGATCCACAGGTCCATCACCGCAGAGATGGCAACCACCGAACAGGGCAGAGACCAGCAGTAGGCGCTAAAGAGCCAGAAAGAGTGGCCTGCTCGCCTCCCGGTTCGGTCTGCAATGGACGCCACGCACCAGTAGAGGTCCAAAGCCAGCGCGTTCGTCCAGAAGAAGCTGTAATTCACGCAAAAAGAGACGCGCGTGACGCATGCTCTTCTCTTGCTTTTAGGCACTCAGGCTACGGGTCCCGGAAAGAAATAATCTCAGAACTTCCCTTACGTTCGAACGTTTGAACGACAGGTTCCCATTCGTCATGATGGCAACTTTCAGG
The DNA here is from genome assembly GCF_055883805.1 of Amblyomma maculatum. Taxonomy (NCBI): domain Eukaryota; kingdom Metazoa; phylum Arthropoda; class Arachnida; order Ixodida; family Ixodidae; genus Amblyomma; species Amblyomma maculatum. Next base: position 83,115,555 of record NC_139350.1, read on the forward strand.
AAAGTTCAACACAACACACGTACTGGTCACACGTACCCGTAACTGAGAATAGGACCATGCGTTTTTGCGCTAGATGTGAAAAATATTTTCACCTCATTTGCTTCCTACGCGATCAATTTGATCTAGCGCGGGCTGCATTAATTTTGCATTCTGATTGGGGGGAAGCGGCGAGGAAATACTGTGTGGCCTCACGACAGCAGAGCAAAGACAGAGTCTCAACTGCCTGTATATCATGTATCGTTCATAGAAAACTGCCAGTGGATGGAATACAGAACAAAAAACCTAGCTGTTCTAGCCAAATACTTTTAAAAAAGGACATTTAAACCCCTAGGCAAGTAATTGCTCAGACATCTAGGCGCCGGATTATTCAGGGCCGGAAACGCAAGAAATCAGGTGGATGTTGCTTTAGAAAAATGCAGTGTTTTTTTTTTTTGTCATTCCGAGACCTAAATTCTTAGGCCCGGTAAATTTACCGAAAGCAGTGGCGGAGCCTTCTACAAAACTATGACAGAAAATCACGTACGGGAGGAAGAGTGCTAAACCGTTACTCCAATAGCGCATGCAAAGTACTCACCTGGCCAGAAAGAAGTAGTGCACGAGCATAGCAATCAGCGTGCACAGTATCCGATACCGGGCAGCCACCATTACGAAGAGGAAGAGTAGCTGTGCCGCAAAGATGGACAGGGAGAGCATGCTGATTAGCAGGTCCGGAAGCTTCCAGGGCCCCGGCGCACGGATCTGCAGCGCCAACTTGACCAATAGGCACGCTAGGGAAACTATGCTGCCAGCAAGCGTAATGTAGCCTTCGGTGTCGCGAAACTTATACACAGCCATCCTCCGCGCGGGAAGGAGGCCGGACTCAGCGCACACGAGTATGGAGCCGTCAGCGCGCAGTTCGTACTCGCCTGGCACAAGCAGCTCACCGGTGCCGGCGTCGGCCCGGAGCGTGGCCGTATGGTTCTCCCAGAGTGTGAACTCGTCCACGTCCAGAGCCACCTTGCTGCAGTTGGATGCCAAGAGAGCGCGAGGCACAGCGGAAGACCCGTACGCGGCCCGCAGAGCGCTGGCCACGCAGAGGCCGTCCCGCAGCTCGAAGAGCTTTCCGCACACTAGGTTACGGCAGGTCTGCTTCCAAGGGTCGTAAGCCTGGTTGGGCGCACAGCGGTCCTGGAGCCCCACTTTGGCTCCTCCCCTGGCGAAGTCGACGTCTATGAGGAGCGAGTACGAAGGGAGTACATCTTTGTGGGGTATTTCCTCACTCTGGTCCCCCTCAATCCAGGGGTACTCGACCATACTGCCTTCTTCGACGCAGGCTACATCAGTCATTGAGACACCATAGCAAAGAGCGCAGTAGAAGTTCTTGTAGTTGACGCCTGTCAGTAGGTCCTGCACAGGTGCGAAATACGCGTGGCATCCGTCGCGCAGCCGTGAGTTGCGGTCATGAAAATCGACCGGGCAGTCTGACACCAGGTCCGAACGACAGACGCGGAAGTACTGTTGAGGCTTCTTGCCATGCATGAAATCAGGACATCCCAGAAACACGGGACACTGTGACGGGTCCCCGAAATGTGGGCAGGTCTGCGAGGCACTGTCACTGAGGGAGCGCAGGAAGGCCGTCCACATCTTCACGTTGAAGTCCCGATTGCACACTGCGCAGCGCACATTTTTGTACGTTACATTGGTGCTCCTGCTGGTCACGGGAATGGTCAGGAATGGATCAGACTCCACCGCCAGCTCTTCTTCGCACTCGCTGCGAGTTGGGGAACCACATGGGTTGCATTATGATATGGGCTTAAACAACGCGTTTGATCTGACAGCGCCAACTAGTCAACCAGGAAATGAGAAGCAGCTACACACTCGAGTTTTGCAAGTGCCAGAAGGGCAGGTGGACTGAATCGACGCGCCATTCGATACGGTCTCTCATATGTGACTGTCTATAAACCCTCTTTCTTTATACCGAGTGCCCCGGCTAAATGCAAAACCTTTTAAGAAGAAATGTCCTAGCCCGAAGGCCAACGGCTGCCGACAGTTTAGAAGCCAGCCAGCAGTAATTTTCTAGTTCTCCAAAGTTGAATAATTAGTTACGACCAACTGGTTAACTATTAATTTTTCAGGAACGAAGTATAGATTTAAGAGTTTTAGGTAGAAATCCAAATCAGCTGAGTGAAAAGCTTGTACCAAGCTAACGTATGCGCCAAGGGGCTTTTTTTTAACGGCAGATGGTACTTCTGTGCAAATATACTAGTCATTTGTATGCTTAGACGATATATTTCTGAAAAATACGTTGATTATGAAGGTAATGGTATTGTTTCGCGGTGTGTTTATCAAGATCGCAGCGGCCATGATCGAATTGGCCCCTTCGGGATGAGCAGTCGAGTGCCCCAATCCATTAGCCATCGCAGCGAGATCCAAAAGCTAATGAATAAAAAGTTAGCGAGAAGGAAAATAGCCGCGAACCGGAGCGCGCAGAGTCATTCTTCTTCTCTGTTATGGTGACTAGCCACCATACCTCTGTTGTGCGCAGACGCGGAGAGAGCAGCGGGGCGCCGTAACATGGTACGCACAAACCACTCGCGCTGCGCAGTATTTTGCGCAAAAAGAGTCTTAAATAGCCGAAAAGCGTCTAAGCTGCTCAGCGGATATTAGCGGTGCGCTATCTTTATTGTCTTTTATATTATTTATGGTTTTAGATACCCTACCCCTCTCCTTTTCACGCCTTTCTTTCCTTCCCCTCCTCGTTCGTTTCATTTTCACCGGCCGCAGCTTTGTTACTAACATGGTCCGCGGATACCAAAATAATTTGCTGTGCCGTTCGAATTATGAAGAGATTCACAGCCGGAAGCAGATTATTAACAGAAGATAAAAAAATTAACAGCGGCGGTATGGATGTTCGTCGCTGTACGCTCTCACTCCTTCAATCGGGCGAAAATGATCGACCATTGAATTTCAAGCACCAACCGAAAATGTTTCGCCTTGGCAGCCTTTCGCGTGAGTTCCGAACGCTGTGTTTGTAAAGAAGGGACAGGAAAAATTAAAGGGGATGATTTTCTTTGCGGCAAAAATTAAGAAAATATGCCATCTAACGACAAAAGTATTTCGGCGCAGTCCCTTCGGATTTATGAATGTATACAAAAATATGCCTATATATCCCGCGAGACAACGTTGCCTAATAAAATTGTTATCAGCGTAATATTCAGTGAAATAGCGCTACAATACATTTCTAAAAGAATGCATCTCGTAAGCTTTTGCTGTCGATAATGAATATGAATGTGACCATGGGAATGACAGCTATTCCTTAAAGTAAGCAAACTTTGCGACGACAAATGAGCTATTAATAATTGTTCATCAAATAAGCTTTCGCTGAGGTAATTACGGGACATTATTCAATAGGGCCATCTAGATCAATTGTCCTTTTTCTGTTTTGTGTGGCTATACATCAGCATGACGGCAGCATCAGACGAACGCATCCAGCAGCCTATCACAGAAATTAGAGGACAGCAGCTCCCGCAATCGACAACAGTCACCGCTGCTCGCACCGGCAAACCGGTAGGTGAGTCATGCAAGCTATGCTTAAAACATCGCCAGACATGCTAGGACGCTTAAACAACGCTTGAACGATTTGTCACCCAACAACGGTGGTCTAGGGCAGAGTAAATTGATCCGAAATGCACAACAGATCCTCATGAAAAGAACATCAGTGGAGGTGTGAGAAGTCCATGCGGTAGCCGCTGAAGCACTTAACACTACTTGCATGATCGGTTGGGCATTTAAACGTAGAGTTTTTAGCATTGCTCCAAAAAATGTAATGAAACGACTACATTCGCTTGTTCTCACTGTTTAAACTGTTACGGTACCCCGTAAACCATTAGAGGATAAAAAGCAGATCAAAAACTTCCTTTCATTACGTGCTTCACCGCCCTCTATCGCGGCCAGGGGTGCATCACTTCCTCTGTGTGCCCCATAGCAGTTACTTTACAATTTAATCAGGCTTGTGGTCTTCGGCCGAGCTGACCAGGTGCATAAATCCCGGTCATTAATGACAGAGGGCCTTCGCTGCTGCTAAAAACGTTTTTTTCTTTCCGTCAGGTACTCTCAAAACACGCACAAAAAAGAAAAACTGAATACGAAATCTCCGCAATATTGATGCGCTTCTTGTCTCCTGTTCCGCGGACGCGACCGCGCATGCCAGCATGGCGGTTTTTCTCAACTTAAACACTAGATGGCACCACCTACATAAAATGGCATAAGGACATGGCTAGGGGTAGTTTATTTAGGAACAGGACACCAATGCAGGCAAGGAAACAAGGATCTCGTTGAATGTCTCAGTGACTATATGAGCCAGTTGGAGACGGAGCCGATATTCTACTGGGGGACAAACGACCACATCGACGGTATGGATGGATACACGGATTGCAACGGGAAGCTAATGCTGGATTTCTGTGAGCGACACGATCTAGTTTTTATAAATATAGAAACAAAATGCGAGGGACAAACCACGTAGAAATTCCGCAATAGGCAGATGACCATTTACTGCTGTCTAATGTCGCAGGGAATTTATAGCCCCCAAGGTCACAAAAATGAAAATAGACGAAGGGGAGTGCAGTCTGGGAAGTGATCATAAACGTATTAGTCTGCAGATGGGGCCCTTGATGAAAAGAGAAATGGAACTTAGACAAAAAGTAAACGCAAAATTAAACGACGAATAAATGTCGCGGATAGCGGCAGACAGAGGAAGCAATAGAGAAAATCCCCATGGAAGACTGGAATTATGAACAGGTAGAACTATTCATAAGGAGAAATATTAATGAGGCTTAAGTAGCAAACGACTGGAATGGATAGAGGAAGCCACGGAGCTTGTGGAATAAAGAAATCAGGAAGCCATGGAGCAACGACGGGCAGATTCAAGGGAACACCGAGAGGCAAAGAAAGCACAGGTATCTCGGGAGGAAATAGACCAAAAATGGGAATCATATCGACAAAAGAAACTTGATGTATAGGCCTTCATCCAAAGTAAAATAAAGTAGTCCACCGATCGCTGCATAGCTGACATATACGATGCCACTAGAGGCGGACCAAGAAAATTCTGGAACCATATAAGCTGGCTAGGCAAAAAGAATCAAAGAAAGCAGGACCAGATTCAAGATAACGAGGGATATTGTTTAAAGGGGGACAACGCAGTGAACTACATTACATCAGTTACAGCAGAGTCATTTAAGAACGACGATAGGGTAATCTACACAAATCAGGAAGCAACACGAGATATAAGAATACAAAGTAGCTTACAACTGACTAATCTAAACTGGAAAAAGGCAGAAAAAAATATTCCTAAAAACACATCTAGAGGAATAGATGAAACTTGGTCCAAGAATTAAGGAAACGTTAAAAGCTTTGTAAACAGTCATAACAAATAAGCAAATTCCTGACAGCTGGCGGCAGAGTAAAATAACTTGATTTATAAAGGGAAAAGAGAAAGGATGCACATAAAATCCTACAGGCCGATTACCATAACATCTGTTATATACAGGTTTGTCATGCAGGCCGTGAAATTAAAGATGCAAGCATGGGTAGAAAGTAACAAGATACTCTGAGAACTTCAGAACGGCTTTAGAAATGGTAGGCGCTTAGATGATAGCCTGTTCGTGCTTACCCAATGCATCGCAATATCTAGAGTGGAAAATAGACCTTTGTATTTGGCCTTCCTGGACATAAACGGGGCGTAGGATAACGTAAATAGAGAACTCTTGTGGAACATTAAAAGAAGAAGGTATCGGTTATGAGGTAACAGAGTTCCTACAGAAAAAATGGGAAGGGATAAGAAGTACGGAAGCTGCCAAGGTATGCAAAGGATTAAGACAAGGTTGTCCTCTATGGGGACCCAGCAGAATGTTATGTTTTTGGGACGCTATCTGTACTATCGTGTGTGTTATGTTGCCAATAAGTGGCTCAACTTTATTTTTAGAGTTTAATGCAGTGAGGACACTTAGAGTCAGTAAAAATGACGATATTTTTAATGCTTTCATTCCTTTTTTTTTTTTTACAGCCGTACAAACAGCATAGCACTCTGCAGTGAAAACTGATGTATAAGGAGGTAGCCTTATTATTGCGCCTGCTTCATCTTGTACTACTGCTATTCCAACAGTTACTTTTGTTTCGAACCATCTGTGTAAAATGCAATGTAATTCGTATATTTTTCTTTTAGTGCCAGGAATCCCTGCAATATGTGTTCATGTGGAGTGTGCGTTTTTTGAAACTGTGTTAGCGTGAGGTCAGCAACTGCAGGGAGAGTGTACCACGGAGGGAGTGGTTCGTGTCTTGGTACAATACATTCATCTTCATTTAATACGTCTAGCTCTCGGCATTTTTCTTCGAAGCGCAAGAACAAAGGCCTAATTGCTTGAGGCTTGTTGTTGAAGAGTATTCGGAAAGAGCATTTCGTGACAATAGAGTAACATAGATGGTTAGGCATGGAACGGATTTTGAGGACGTATGTACAAGATAGTGCAGTTTTTCGATCTTATAAAGCAGGTTAATTAGTTTCCGCATAGAGGCTAGCTATTGGAGAAGTTCTATAAGCACCGGATGATAAATGTAAACCAAGATTCTGAACTGGATCTAGCCGTTTTAAATAGGATGGCCTGGCCTGGCCGAGCCGTATACTATTGAGCCATTGTCTAACTTAGAGCGTATTAGAGAACGGTAAATATGTAAACAACATGCCCTATCGGATCCCCAGCGTTTTCTTGAGAGTACTTTCATCACATTGAGGGCTTGGGATGTTTTTTTCTTTAAGTTGTTTATGTGTGGAAGAAAGGTTAGTTTTTGTCAAAGGGGACACCTAAAAATTTATGTTCTTGTTTAACGGGCAATGTATTCTCGTTGAGGTGAAGTGTGGGTTGCTTTGCAATCCTCGTCATAGCGAAAATAAAACAGCTACCGTTTTTTGTGGAGAAATTAAATCTGTTGTCTGCCCACGCGGACAGTTTGTTTATAGTGATTTGTATTTGTCTCTCGCAGACTGACCAGTTGGAGGACGTGCATGCTATTTGGACATCGTCTACATAATGAGAATACATTATGGACCTTGGGATCGCTTTTGCTAAGGAATTTATCCTAATTATGAAGAGAGTGGTGCTTAAGACACAGCCCTGGGGAACGCCGTTTTCCTGCACAAAGTTAATTGAAAACGTTGAGCCTAAGCGGACTTTGAATGTACGGTTGGTTAGGAAGTCACTCAAGTAGCTTAGCATCCTGCCACGGATACCTAGCTCGGCTAGGTCACGCAGGATGCCAAACCTCCACGTTGTATAGGCAGGTTCAACCATGGTTAACTCGCGTCTTTGCTTTTCCCCTGTATTCCCTAATCACCAGCGATTGGCCCTTTTGCGCCAAGTTTACGCATGTTAAATCACGTAGTTCTGACAGCATTCCAGCAGGCAGGAATAGTGTTGGTCAAATATTTAGGGGAAACCCCCAAGGTGGAGTAGATTCGTAGTAAGGGAGTAATTACTCACTGACATCCACCAAAGCGCAGCCATACGGCTACCTCAGAAACTTCGCAGTTAAAGAAAAATTCATCCTGATCCGGAAATCGAACCCTTATTAGAAATCTACTCCACCTTGGGGGATTCCCCTAAATATTTGGCCAACGCTATTCTCACTTCGAGTTATAGATCAATTCGCTCTCGCCCTACCATCTGATCTGCTGACCGTCCTGGTTAGCTCAGTCGGTAGAGCGACTGCCCCGGAAAGGCGGTGGTGCCGGGTTCGATCCCCGGATCAGGACGAAATCTTCTTGAACTACGAAGTTTCCGAGAAAGGTGTATAACTTTCCTTCGTAGCCGTACGGCTGCGCTTGGGTGGATGCCAAGGAGTAAATTACTCCCTTATCAAGCAGGAATATAGTGAAATTGTTCTGAAATGAAAGTGAAATACGTGAAATGAAAGACGCGGATGCTAAACCGGGCGTGTTGGAGTACAAAAAGGTTGGTTTTTGTGCGGTTCAACCTCCCAAAGAGACTCAGGCTATGAGGGACGCCGTAGTGGAGGACTCCGGATGTTTCGACCATCTGGGGTTCTTTAACGTGCATTGACATCGCACAGCATATACGGGCGCCTTGCTTTTCACCTCTACAGCCGCCGCGGCCGGGATTAGATCTCGCAACCGCCAAACCACTGCTCCACCACGGCGGGGTGAGAAGTACAAAAAGGAAAATGCACGCAAGCGCTTGTGATGATACGGTGGTCTTATGCACGCGCACATTGAAAGAACTCGGCGGGGTGATGGCGTCAAGCACGCTTGGCACTCGATCAGAACTACCGCCGCTGTCATCGGCGCTCAGTTGGAAGGCGGAGGAGAACATTCGGCAATAAACGGAGAAAGCAGCCACGACAACCTAGAACTTCGAGCAAGCAGATTGACGTGTCGACAGTCTTGCCAAATGAATCTGATTGCCTCTGCGGCATGACGAAGGGATAATTTGATGTGTCGGCGGCTACAAGAAATGAACATTATAAAGCTTCACAGATATACTTGTTGATACATTGCGCGTGACGTCTCCTACCAATGCTAGTTGAAGGCGCTAAAAGATTGGGCTCATGGGACACTTCGGGGAGTGTGTGTTCATAACGGCAGCGCTGGGAACAAGGAATCTCTGAAAAATGACTATGGAATGATCTCAAATGATCTAGCCGCCTAAATGACACTGAGTTAAATTAGTAATGTCCAAGAACACAGCACACGTCATATACAATTAATCCTAGATGCGGCCATAAATTGCTAACATTTTATGAGCTTTCACAAAGCCGCCTTAATTGTCACACTAGTAGAGAGATTGACATCACAATGCTCTTGTCAGCCAGCTATGGCAGCTTTAGATCAGGCGAAGTGCACTGTTGCACAGCTTTAACATGAAACCTCCTCCTGTTGAACGCAGAATTCGCTGCACTAGCGCCGAATACGACCGAGGATGAAGCTTGGCATTTTCACGCCGAAACGAAAAATAAATGTTTCACGGCTGCGAACCTTTGGCGTCAAGCGGCATCAAGTATAGCGAACGTGTTGGTCAGGCAGTCAGTCATATGATGACTCCTCTCTCACGATCAGCCTACACAATGTAGTGCAGCAGTTGTGTATTAGTTCGAGCATTCACTCGTATGCAGCCCGTATGGAATTCGATTCACTCCGCCGCGCGGGTAGTAGCGCTTTCCCGTGGGTACCAGTATAGGTTTCTCCTGGCCTGGTGAAATGCTTGGAAATGGTTCATAGAGGGCACGTTGCGCAAAGAAAATTCCTTGTATCATGGCGCACTTCAGCGAAAACTGCTCTTGCGCCTATAAAATTAATCATAATTAAATGTACAATGACAGCATCCCCCCCCCAAAAAAAAAAAAAAAAACAAGAGTTCGGGCGTTCAGGGCACGGCTGCAGTGCGCAGTTGGCAGATAAATGGGGTTGTTACATTGCAAGCATAAACAGCTACCAGTTTTATAAGCACCGAAAGTAGCACATTTTGCCAGTATTTTGAATGTTTTAGTTTTATGCTGACTGAATAACTTCTGATTCTACGATAGTCATGTACTCATTTTGAAGTGAAAAGCGAGAAAGTAACATCCGGAAGCCACTCTGGCTTTGAGGGACACCGTAACAGATGACTCTGGATTATTTCTGACCACCTGTATTTCTCTGACGTGCACCGACATCGCACAGTGCACGCGTGCCGCCGCCCAAGGCTCAGCAGGTGAGCGCCACAACCACTGGGTCACCCCGTCGGGACATTCACTTCACCGTGTTACATAAAAAAGTAATTAACAGCCACTGACACTAAGGAAATAATAAGAGGTTTTTTTCTAATGTTAAGAAATGTGCAATAATGTAACAGTGAATCGGGAGGTTGTCGGCCGCCGTTGACTCGCTTTGCATGCGTCTCGACGCGAGCCCCTCATTTCCATATTTTTGTTTATATTTGACTAGCTTAACGAGGAACTGGAACATGGTAGCCTTGAAGTCATAGGTAGCTAACAGAGAGCTCTTTGATCATAAAAGTTGGAAAAGTGCCTTATCACTAACCGTATATGCATTTTTCAGATGCTTCCGGATTGCAGCGCCATATAACAGCGGTAAATAAACTGCCATTGTCATTCCCTTCTGAAAAGCGCCTCTTTTTCTTCACCTCTTAGTTAATTACGTCTACAAGTGTCACGTCTACAAGTGTCACGTCTACAAGTGTCACGTCTACAAGTGTCACGTCTACAAGTGTCACGTCTACAAGTGTCACGTCTACAAGTGTCACGTCTACAAGTGTCACGTCTACAAGTGTCACGTCTACAAGTGTCACGTCTACAAGTGTCACGTCTACAAGTGTCACGTCTACAAGTGTTCGTTAGAGCCTTTTTTTCAACTGATTTTGATGGCCGGGCTAGTACATTTATCAAAATTTTCAGATTGCAATTTGGACAGTTTTAGTAATTACCGCGGGCGTCGACACTAACGGTCAACACCCGAATTTCCACGCTTCAACCGCCGAATAATGATATGTAAGGAATAAGGAAAGTTTCGCAAATAGTAATATGGGCTCTGGCTTAAGAGGGTTACCCCAGCTTCCACCTTTCCCGTGAAATCTCATTCTGCGTGGCACTCGCGGTAATACAGGATGTTCCACGTCCACCGTTATGGATGACGGTGGCGCTGGTGAACACTCTCGTGGATTGGTTAAACGCAGTACAAATAAAAGACCGAACAGCCGGTGCTGTAGCTCAACTGTTAGAGCCCCGAACGCGGAATCGGGAGGTCGTGGGTTGAGATTTCACCGGTGGCCTGTGGTTCTTTTTTAACCTACTTTCCAACCGTTTATCTCCATGATTATACTATTATTTCACCCCAATGAGCACGAAAACAAATCCCCTACGCTTTCCTTGGGGCCAGTGGCTGTTTGCCCCCTATGTATGCGCCTGAGTTTTCTTACGTTCGTTTGCTACATGCTGTGCGAGAAAGTGTGACAGGTATTACTGTAGACTTTACCGTTCCATCCCATACCTAGTATGAGCAGAGTGCTGCGTCATGCATGCGAATTGTTGAAGCACATTCTGTGCGCAAATGTGAACGTCTATTATCTATACCTATACTCGGCCGATTCTTCAACGGCATGACAACGGTGTCAAACAAACAGTCGTGTGGTCGCCTCTGACGAAGCCTTCGCGCACTGACCCCGTCGTGTGCCTCCCGCTCCACTTTGTCGCAGAGCAATTGTATAGCTGTGTGGTCGACAATGTTGGGATATCTGATAAAAAATGGTCCGGTGTATCTGCATGGTACCCTTCGCCAAGCTGCCTACGGTGATCTAAGCAAACGCAATTGCACGAACCAGAGCTGCGATAAATTTAGCATATAGTACTAAGCTAATCATTACGATTTCTCATATTAACAGCAAACAAGTCTAGACACGAATAGCAAATTTCGCTTCCTTGCAGTGTTTTTATTCTACCTTAGCCAATATGCTGTATGCAAGTTGTAAAAAACGATGTCAACAAATTAGATTTTTTTTCACATGGACTTAACTGGAAACCATAAAAAAGTTCAATAAGATATGGTTTTAATTCAACCTAAGTTATGTGATGTTAGGAAGATAGTGAGAGACCGGAAAGCGTGGCGTAATATGGTCCATAGGGTCACGAAGTGTCGGACAAGACTGAACGACTGAACTGAACTGAATATTCATCATTTCAGTACATAAGAATACGTGATCTCTTGTGCTTCACGCTGCCCGAAAAAAAAAAATGCGCCAGGCACCCCATTTATCTTCGGAGTTCCGGTAAAAATGTCCCCGAAAAAAAAAATGGCCTCGGAAGAAAAGTCCTCATTTGTGAAGTAGAAAAAAAATTCACCATAAAGGGCGCAATCAAACGTACTCTAACATCAACCTTCACCTCGCCTGGTGCCCTGCTTATCAGGGCACCGGCTTATACTAATTTTAATTTACATCTCCATTTACGGTTTCAGCTGGAACCTTATATTTTGTTTCCGCCTTTTTTATTTCCACACGCGCCCCCGCACGCGCGTCGCACGCGAGAATAGGATGCTGACTTCTCGTGTGAGGCAGCGCAAGAAGCTGAGAAAGACCTACTTTCCAACAGCGTCAGCGCGTTAGAACGAACGTTTTTACGGCCACTTTTGTGTCTTTCACAGTATACGCACACACACACACACACACATCAGCGTGTGTTGAAAAAAAAGTTGAAAACAAACCAAAGAAAGCCACTAACCGTACTCGACTGGGAGCACGTTTCGTCCTCTGAAGCCCGAAACATGGGGGCCCGCCCGACCCTCAATGCGCGAGCGCTTCAGTGACTCTGTACACGAACACACACTTTGAATGGAAGAGTAAACAAAACAAAGCGCGAAAACGTGCGCTCGGCTTTGATTCTACTGGTAATGCACCGACTGCAGCTAGCAAGACTTCCCCAACCCCATCACCCTAATGCTGGGTTACTGTAAGCAGGAATGCGTCTGAAAAAAAAAAAAAAAAAACATTACAAGAGTTCAATGCTGCTGAACCAAATATTGAGCGAAAGCTTTAGCTGCGGTGAAAGAGCGTTATTCTCAGTTTGTTCTTCCTCAGCCCACATATAAAGCCCCGCTTTAACCAAGCCGTATGAACGTACCTTAGTTGCCTATAGGGGTAACGTGAATGCCAGGGTCCTAAAAGGCTGATTCTGACAACCGTCCCATGTGACACCACGCTTTCACCCGTCGGGTTTTAAGGGGCCAAATATCACATTAATGTGGGGCGTCAATAACTAATAATTATCGTAGTCGAAAGTATTTGTTGAGGGCAAGTGCCTCTCTGCATTGACATCACTGATCGAAGTGTAGTGCGATGCTGTATGACATGATCTGCACTTCACTGCCGTCGTGTGAACTTATACTCCAACCGCGGCCCTATCGGCGGCGACCTCGTCTTTGCAGTTTTTGTTTTCTTTGCGAGATAAAGGTTGCGTTGAGCAAAGCCTTCTGTAGGCCGGTCGCTGCGAACAGTGCTTCAGGTGGCCGTTCTCAGCGACTGGTTAAGGTTGGTTTTGCAGTCCTTAATGTACTGCATATTCATCACCACCGGAACAATGCAAGCATTTTACACTATAGCAACTGAAAGTTTACATGCCCGTCACTAGCACATCTGCGAGGGTTTCCAGTGACCCCTTCTGCCGTGGGTTGTTCCCGAAAACTAACAGATTGTGCGTTTCTTAATGAGTACTCATAATATTACCTAGGTGATGAGACCTATTTTATCGAGTGCTCAATAGAGCTGGGAAACTGGGGGCCGGCCTTTTTTATTACGAAATTTATTACGAAACGATTCATTCTTATGGTCAGTTTTTGGCTTGAGGGAGTTTTTTCCGAGGGGTCGCTTCCTCAGGAAACTTTTCAGGGGACGTTTTTTACGGGGCGTTATCTTCCGGGGACATTTTTACTTATACACCCTCGATTCGCCATAGCGCAGCTTGTTTCGTGCGCTGTACGGTTCCTCCAGAAAACTTCCTACCTTATGTGCTGCTCACTTTATTCAGAAGGCTGTAACCACGCGAGGTTAACGTGCTCTCGTTTAAGCAATGTGATTCTCGACATGCCTGCAGGTAGCTTAGCAGTATTCGTGTCGGAAGTACTCGCAAAAGTGGTCTTCTTACAAAGACGACCTCGGCTACGCAAGCAAATGACGCAAATAAAAGAGAAAGTGGAGCTGACACCTCACCTGCGCACTTGGTCATCCTTCCAGTCGCGGGCGCACCTGGTGCGCATGTAGACACTTGACGAGACGTCCGTCAGCCGGACGTCCCGGCACGACATGACGGGTGGACCGAGAGGTGACGTCCCCAGACTCGCGTCTAGGCAGCAGGAGCCGTAGTCGACGCACGAAGGCGCGCAGTCGCAGCTGGGCCTCGCGAAACGGGTTTTAGAGACGTGGTGCACAGCGCTCGCAGGACACGCCGTGTCCACGGCACAGCTCAGGTTGTGCGCTCGGCACAGAAAGACGACCTGCGCGAAGAGGAGTGCCAGGCACGACGGCAGAGCGGCCATGTTCGGCGGTGTGCAATGTAAGGATGCTGACGGCGACAAGCAGCTCAGAGGGCAGGCAGTCTGGCTGGCCGTCCACCCGCCCGAAAGCCCTGTAACAAGACAAACCCCAGTTCCACCAGGTAAAGTGCGCAGCAGGCGTCGTGATTAAGGACCAGCTAGTCGAGGCGGCAGCATCGACAAGGGCTTGAGTTCAGTTAGCACGAGTGGCAGAAGCACCGCCCGTCCCTCTCCCCCCTCGCCTCCTTGCCCTCACCTGCACTTAAGCATTGTGCAAATACCTGTGCAGACTGCTGCATAATGTTTCCAGTTCACACGCAACGCGATTTTATCGATCCCGTGCCAACACATGGTGATAAAAATATGCACCTTCAGGAGCAGCATCCTGATGAAGCAAGTGCTTAAAGTAAGGGGCGGGTACGCAATTTTTCCAGACGGCAGTGCTCGAACGCGGTTATATAATATGCTTTACCGAGGGGCTTAGCGTGAGGCAGACGAGGACAAGAGATGGACACAGGATGCACCTTTGACCCTTCACTTAATTTAGGCTCTCTGATAACAAACATATTCTGTCATCTCTTTAGCCCGGAACCGATTTCTGAAATACCAGGTTGAATCCAAGAGGGTGCTTGAAGGTACAATTTTCCACTGTTTAGAAGCTGCAGACACAGCACGGAAAGTTGCAGAGGTTGTGTGTGTATTTTTTTTAGCTTTGCTCATTATGCGAGTGTGATTTCTGTTGATTGCAATGTTGTTACTCCTTCATTAATGTCTGATGACAATGTTCTGATTAGATCTAAGGATAAGATCGAAAAGTGCATTGTGGATGTTTGCCTGCCAGATGACAAGGTGCAGGCATGGCCATGACACACTATCGTTGTTTGCAAATCAAGTGACACATGGCTATGCGAGCTCAGAAATCCATCGCCCATAAAAAAGATCTACAAAACCGTCCCAGGTGGACGTCATGGCGGACCTAATTGCTGTACTTCTTCAGCGAAAAATGTTAATCAGGACAAGTAATTGGTGAAACGTAAGTACGTTCATACAACGTAGCACTGCAACGCAAAGAGAAATGATTGAGGTCATAGAAAATTCAGTGCAGCTGCGTTTGTCCCAATGTGATAACGTGTTGCACAGTATAAGCTCCGGCAAGGAAGGCATAAAAGGATTTCATAAAAAATAATTTCGGACTTGCGCTATTCAACAAAAGTGCTCACATTCCTCGGTTCAAAACGGTAGTAGATAAACTGGATTTGTATTAAAGGAAAAACCAACAATTTCTAATTAGGATATCTAGATCGCTCAAAATAAAAACACTTCGTCTGGAGGGACCAAGTTTTAAAGAAATTGAGGCTATTCATAAAATAAACAGAGCAAAATGATTTCCTCCCATTTTACAAGATTTGCAAAACGGGAAACAAAGTACAAATGAAAATGAAAGAAAAATACGCTAATAGGCAGAAAAATCCACCCGAGCGATAAACTATAACACCGGCTTGAAAAAGCTGCTCTAGCAGAATTTTAACTGGCTTGGAAATTAAAGTATAGTGAGTGCTGCATGCCACTTCATCTTTCTTACCTGTGTACATGCGGCTTCATCTTTCTCTTTTGCAGATAACCATCCTCGTCGCTTAGGGCTGTACGCTTCAGTGAGTGACTGGAGCTTCATGTCCGAATAAACATAGTCCGTCGAGCCCAGCTTTAAAGTATCATTTGTAAAAAAAAGTGGAAAGGCACGACTGCAATTTCTATGGAACAAGGAGGTCTGAGCAAAACAAAACATGTAACAAGATTTTTGCGGGCTAGTTGGTGTGCCGTTATTGTTGCTGCAGCGTGTGTTTTCGGCGCAGTAATTGCCATAACAAGATCATACATTGAAGTAGGACACAAAGTTACGCTGCAGCAAACATGGTTTGTTTCATGGCCACACTGCCTATGTTCCAGCAAAACGCACTTCAGGCGGCCCCACCGCGTTGGATCAGTGGTTAGTGATCGGAGAGCCTCAGTCAACCGCGGCCACGTTTGATGGAGGCAAAACGCAAGACGGCCATATACTCTGCGATGTCAGTGTAGGTTAATGCAGCTCAGGCGGTCGTAATTATTAAACCAAAAACCTTTCTAGACTCGTGGTGACTCGTCTGCACTCGTCTCGTCTAGACTCGTCTGCAAGATGTGTCCGCGAGATGCATCAGCGAGACGTCGCAGTTTGGTTCGGAGGCAGCATAATTGCCCCGATTAGGAGATCGCAATAGGCACTGCCGACGAAGTCGAAACAAATAATGAAATTATATCATCATCATCATCCTCATTACCATCAGCCGGACTATACCCACTGCAGGGCAAAGGCCTCTCCCACATCCCTCCAATTAGCCCAGTCTTGTGCTAGCTGCATCCACTGGACCCCTGCGAACCTCTTAACCTCATCTGCCCACCTAACTTTCTGCCGCCCCCTACTACGCTTTCCTTCCCTTGGAATCTAGTTTGTTAACCTAAGCGACCATCGGTTATCTCCTCTTCGCGCTATATGTCCTGCCCACGCCCATTTCTTCTTGATTTCTACTCGAATGTCAGTAACTAGAGTTATTTCTCTGACCCACTCTGCACGTTTCCTATCTAGACACAATGGACTAACTGGGCACAATCGATGTCGTTGACAGACATCGACTTGACTCCGCATTGAAAAGTACGACTGGGATCTGTTCCTAACTCAAACGTCTGAAAGCTCTCTCTACGATTCATTCGTTGAAACATTCTCACAGTTGTTAGAGTCCTGTAAAAAAACTATAATCATTAAGGAAAGAAAGACTGGTTGTCCGTGGATTAATAACGATTTTATATCGGCTATTGCAGAAAGGGAAATGGCTTGGGCCCGTTGTAGGCGTTCGCCTACAAACACTCAATTGAGGGCGCTGTACAGGTGTGCCCGCAACAGGGATAACGCATTACTCCTATCAAAAAGACGTCAATATTTCCAGGCAAGGTTTCAGATGTCGAAAGGGAAGCCAACTAGATCCTGGTATGTTGTTAATCGCTTACGTGGCTGATTCTATTTCCCGCAACTTTAGGGCGTTATCTCTGACACTTGCTGATGAGTTCAATGCCTTTTTTTTCGACTGCTGGTCTGGCCGCGCATTCGACAGAACGTGGTCTACCATCTCACAGCATGCAATCGGCGCTTGAATCAGCATTTCTGCCTTCTTGCACTCAGGGCAATCTGCGCTGCATCCTTTCTGGCTTTAGCAGGCGAGAGTTTCCAGGGTGGGATGATATCTCTGTCGATACACTTATCAGAAATTTTGAACGATTAAAACATGTTCTGCTCGCGATTATCAATGGCATAATTCCCACCCTAACAGTACCTGAGGGTTTGAAGAAGGCGAAGGTTATCCTCATCTACAAGAATGGAGGAAACAATTAAGTTGAAAATTATTGAGATATCTCGATTATACCATGCATTGCCCTTCTTATAGAAAAACACATTTCGACGGTGGTCAGTTTTTTTTTTAAGCTCATGACGTGTTCTCTGGTAATCAGTTCGGGTTTATTAAGGGTCGCGGAACGCAGAACACGCTAGATGAACTATGTAATCTTCTAAAGAGCTGCATTGAAGAAAATGAATTTGCTTGTTCCTTATTTTGGATGTGTCGAAGGCGTTTGACTCTGTTAATCAGGATGTATTGTCAGATAAACTCCACAAATATAGGTTTAGAGGTTCTTTTCTGTCTCTTCTTGTTAATTATCTATCCAATCTCTCAGAGCTTATTGCATTACGTAAATATAGAAGTGGCCTGCAGCAGATTAGATCCGGTGTTCCTCAAGGATCTATGCTTGCACCAATTTTGTTTAATTTATATGTCAATAATTTCAGCTCTGCAAACTGTGCAGTGTTTTTCAACACGCTGATGATACGCTCTTAGTTTCTAGACACAAGGACTATAAGATAGCATTATATTTTATTCAACATGACAGCGAGTTAGTTATGGAATGGTTCAGCATTAAATTAATAAGTGTTAACAATAAAAAGACACACTAAGTATTTTTTTCACAATTTTTTAAAGTGAAGTCCTAATGGCTTGTTAATTCGTTTGCACAGACCTAATTGTGTTCATTGCAAATGTCCGTAAATCATGACTGTGTCAACAGTCAAATACTTAGAAGTATGCTTCGATTCCGACATGTCGTGGAATACTCATTTATCTTTTGTATGTTCTCAACTCCGGAAATTGCATGTTTGCTGTACTGTATCAAGTTCCTTTGCCCAATGAATGTACGCAAGCAAATAGGATACGCCTTAGCCTACAGTGTGCTACGCTATGGCATTTGCTGCTTTTATTTCTGCTCTGCCTTTTGGCGAAAGAAAGTGAACAGTGTACTGTAATGAGCCCTTAAATCAGTATTACATGGTAGGGCACGAGATGAACATATTAACGTTTTTAAACTTTTAGATACGCCTGACTTTTCTAATCTGTTTTCTGAAACAATACTTTTTAAACGCATCTCGTCAAACGATGTTTGCATACCTTATGTTCCTGTGAAATATTTATGAAGTCAGGATCGTTCTCTCGTGTCTATAGGGCGTACACGCTATGGCGAGCGTCTTCGAACACATTATGTTCCCACTTTTCTTAACCGGTTACTCAAAGAGATATTTTCTGCTTATTCCAAAAAGATAGTGAAAGTTTGTCTTGTGAAATTAAGATGTTAGTTCCAGAAAACCACTTTGATACTTGTGTTTTTATATGTTTCCTCACCTGGTGTGTGTATTTTTGTGTTCGCTTTTTTTAATCCATTTTCTTCTCTCGTTTTTTTTTTTTTCTGTTTTTAGTTGTTGTTTTTTTTCAACATATCGGCTCGGTGCATGGCTTATATGCTGTCTACTGCCGGGCACTCAATTCAAGCTTCAGAGGCTTTGGCAGGCCTGCATTTGTAATGGAAAAAGGAAATACAAGTTTTATCTCCTAATGTTACCCCTACCATTTTTGGTTCCATAGCCCTCTGCGTTCTCCTCAACTTAAATAACTCTCTTGGTTAGCCACCATGTTTCAGCCCCATAGGTGAGTACAGGCAAGATGCAACTGTTGTATACTTTCCTCTTGAGCGATACCGGTAAGCTGCTAGTCATAATCTGCGATTGCTTACAAAATGCGCCCTATCCCAATCTTCTTCTCCTTGCTAATTCCCTTTCATGGTCCAGATCTGCGGTTACTACCTGTCCTAAGTAGACATATCACAGCAATCCCGTAGCCTTCACTGCCTTCAATCAGATATTTTTAGGCTAACTAACCACATCCGAACGGGACCTCGATTTTATACGATGCCTGAAAAGTAGCAAATAACGGGGAATCAGGTGTTTCTATGCATGCCGCCATGTGCACGCTTTGACGCCGTCAGCGTGCCCTTGCGACAACATAGGTTACTGAGGGGAAGATTTAATTATAAACTTAAGAACGCTTCTAGTTCTGCTTGATGTTATGGAGCTTAAAAAATAGTTCCTTGGAAAGAGGACATTTTATTTATTGCGTATTTATTGCGCCGTTTTCCAAAAAGTTAGGAGGCGGCCCCTTGTCGTGCTTGGCTATGGTCATGGCAACGATGCAACAGCAGCCTTGACCTCGGAACGGACACTTCAGGGGCTCAGTATTGCCCCTGACTCTGGTCCATACGACTCCGGTCATACTAAGTTGATTAGGTGGGAGCTGGCTGTCTCGTGTTTACGGCAGGCGCTGATCAAATCCTGCCTGCACTTGATGGGCGACAGTGTCAACATTCAGATTGAGAGGTTGAAACGAAGCGGATATCCGAGTAGCATGCTGATATCTGCGGCTGAAAGCTGTTTGAAGAATATGCCACCCCGAACAAGAGAACGTAAAGAGACTGAAAAGAGAAGACAGGCTGATGTCCTGCCCTACGTACATGGCATATCACACAGTCTTAAGAAGATAGCCAGCCGATTCGAAATTAGGGTCGTGCTGTCTGCACCGAACAAGTTCAAAAGTATGTGCAGGAAGGTGAATGAAACGAGAGAGACTAAGAAAGGGTGCGGAGTACTGCACAAGGAACGCTTTGTCAGATGCCGCACGGGTGTCATGTACAAGATCCTCCTGACATTGTGGGAAGGCCTATGTGGGGCAAACAGGCGGTGCATCAATGAAAGGCTAAGGAAACACAGAAATTCGTGTGCCGCATTGTCTGCTCCAGGAAACCTGGCGACCCATTGCTCTTGTTTTAAAACGGAAGACGATCAACAGAACTTGAGGGGCACCCATCGTGTACCAAGGTTCACCGAAACTGAGGTGCTGGCAGGCGCAAAAGACAGTTTTAAAAGACAGATTATTGAAGCATTCAAGATGATTTCGGGAGAAGAAGGGGAATGCGTGAGTGTTCCGTCGGTGGCGCTCAACAGCAAGGAGGTGACACCTCTCCGTTTCGACAATGTGACAAGAAGTTAGACGTAATTTGTCATTATTTTCGTTTTATTTTCATTTAATTTTTTTCATTCTGAATTTCTTCGCATTTTTTTTATTCTTTTGTAGCAGAATTTCGATTTGACTTCCCTTTCGCCTGTATCTTACCAGGCGGAGAGAAATAACGGTCAGGTAAAGCAGAGCAAACGTGAGCTTGTGGTCTATGTAAAACTTGGATAAAATGTAAATATGCCGGTAACAGAGGTTCGGGTTCTTGATTTGAAATTCTCTGACAGCGCGCATCCGAGGGTTCTCAGAAGCGCTCTCGCTCTGCTTTTCCTAATCTTATTTAAAACGGCAGCTTTGAGGTCAATCTCGATAGGCGCCTTGTCCGGTTGTGGAGATAAGCAATGCGCAACGTGTATTTTCGCCTGCAAGACCGCAGTCGCGAGCAAAATGCGGCGCAAGGGGCCCGTCAAGAGCGCGAAGTCTCCCAATTGGTCGGACACAGGCGAAATACAAGTCAAATCGAACTGAGTTGAAACTGTCATCAGCCCCCGCAAACGCCCGAAGCTTCGTGGCTCTGGCGTTATCCCATGCCATGCTGTTTAGCGTTCTTACTGAGCGTGCTCACGGCGGTATTTAACAAAGACGAGATCGCGATCAGCACGCAAGTAAACCTTGAGTGAGGTTCGAATTCCTGAGCGTCAATGAAAAAAAAGCACATTCTAGGCGAGCATTTTTCAGGAGCAGAAATTTTGACGACCTCAGTTTTTTTTTTTATTAACTGGTTAATCGCCACAAGTAGGTTCACTATCTGAGGGCATCGGGCAGGCGTCAGCGAAGGCGGCTACCGTTTTCACTGCAAACTACATTTTCTAGTAAGCGCACAGTTTTCACCTTCTGCCATGTGCTGTGAGTGAAGGTCGGGAAGGGTTGGGTTTGCGGGGGAGTCGAAGGTTTAGCTGATACATAGAACATAACGAAGGCAGATGAAGCAGTCTTCGTTGTTTTTCCGTATTTTCCGCCCGTGTTGTTCGTTTATTCTGGAAGAATACAGCGTGTCTGCTGCGTGCAAGGGGTGTCACCCGCATGCAGGGAATAAAGAAAAAGTGTCGATGTCCTGCCTACCTATTGACCGCAACTGGCGGTAAATGTGAAAAAGTGCTATATCACGAAGAAGAAGATTGTGGCTTTACGTTTGACTCCCCGCAAGTGTGTGTCGGCGAAAAGCGCTTCCACGCGAGTGGTATATTGTTCGCATGAACCAATGGATAGTTGATGGTGGGGTTGTCACGTCGCAGCGTGGTGTTTGAATACCTTTGCTGCACGCCATGCCGAGGATTTTCGTCTGCCGCCCGGAGTATTTGTCCAATTCAAAAAAGTCCCCGCCCGCATGCATGCCATAAGCGTAGCAAGTGCCCCCGGAAACCATCAGAGCTTCGAGGTTGCATGTACTACTGTGCATGCTTGCCCCTCTGACAAAGCTGTTGCTGAGAAGTGGCCGTACGGGGTGCCTTTTTGCAGACTTGTTCAATGCGTTCCCACGAATAAGTTTGCAACGATAGCATGCTCCAGTTGCACCTGAACCTAAAAGGAATCCATGTAAGACGCCGACTGATTTGACTCTCCTAAGAACGAAATGTTGTGAGCAAGTGCCTTCGACCACCTGTTTGGCCTTTTAAATATAGTATAAGAGAATATGGAGTTCATTATTGACAAGGTTCTATTCCCCACTGTATGCACGAACAGTGCAGAAAGCATAATGCTTGGCAATTAATTTTTGGTACTAACATGTGTTGCCAGTCATATTTTGTGGCAACCTTATGAGTCTCATAGCCACGTTGGATTTTAAGCACCACAGGAAAGCATAGTAACTCAATGGCATGAGTGCGCCAGTAAGAAAGTTAAGCTGAGGAGTCAACCGGCTAGAGGTCAAGCTATGAGGTCAAACATGTGAAATAAGGCTTCTGTGATGTGTTTATGTTCCTTTTATAAAGTATATTTGAGCTGTCAAGAATAAATAAAATCACACCAAGACCACCTCTTTCAGCTTTGATGTTTAAAGTTGTCGGCCTTTGATTTTTCTTATTCGCATTTGGCCTCAAACATCCGGGAGAATGAACTGTGTAATACATGCAGTGTACACATTAATGAATAAGCACATATTTATTACCACGAATATTCTCAACTTAATCGAAATTTTGTTTCTGACTGCAAGGGACCGAAATTTTTTATCATCATCCATCGCCTCCCCACAGGCCAGAATATGCGCACTGCAAGGAAAAGACCTCTCCCATATTTTCCCAATTATTGTGGTGCAGTGGTAGCTGCGTCCGCTTTACACACGGAAAACTTCGTAACCTCATCCACCCACCTAATTTCCTGCACCCCCTGCTATATTCACATTTCCTTGAGATCCGGCATGAGAATATGCCTGCTTAAAAGAAATTTTTGCATATATTGCGAGCTGTTTACTGTTTTCCTTTGTTACGTAAAAGTTGACATATATTATTATGCATTTTAGCGCTACTAACTTGTTACAAAATAAAATCTCTCCAAAAATAAACATGTTTTACGAGCCTTTGTTAAGAAAAAATAAAGCAAAGGATTTGGGCGCGCCTTTTACTGCCTCATTGACTCTTATCGCAAAACGTCAAGCCTTGGCGGCATCGTGATGTTTGCGTTGTTGTCACCTCAAGCGCATTTTTTTATGTCAATGCCAGATGAACGGACTCAACTTTGAAAGCCGGTAAAGCACTGAACTTCACCCTCAGTGTAAACGTCATCGTAACGATGCAAGCTATGCAGAATTAAAAAAAAAATAAAAACCGAGTAGAAAAAATATATTGTTTGCGTGTCTACCTCGAGGGTAGTGTAAGACATGACCCTTTTGTTGGCATATCACTGATCCTGCCCGGCTGATGTTTCAATTCCTAGTAATGAAAGATGACAGTTCGGCGCAGACTGAGTAAGATGCGGCGAGGCCTGCCTGCCTGCTTTCTACAGGGACGGCATAAAGCAAACAAAGGCTCAAAATAAGAATGACGTATTCGTCTTTAACTATTAGTAGCGTAAACGAACAAAGGTGCCGTCTACCAAACGAGAAGTCCTGCGGTCAGATTTGATTATATGACAAAACTAAGCAAGTCGAAGACGTATCCACATTTACTCGTGGTGACAAAGATTGTCCCGTTAGCGCGTTCAGTCACGGCGGAAGTGCTATCAGGGTCAATCGAAATCCGGACAAAGAACGCATAAATATTAGCTTCTGAAGACGTAATCAAGAGGCGTCCTTCAACGCCTCTAAAAAGCGGTCTTTGCTTCGTCAATGTCCAAATCAGGTCCACTTGCATTTAGTCTCTCTGAAACAAAATTTCATTTCGCGGACTTCGATTTCAATATTTTCTTTTTGTTCAGTTTTGTACTGACGGTACTTGAGATCAACACTAAGGAGAACAAAGTGGACGCCGCAACTCCACGGGGGGAATCGGTTAAGTATCTTGGCGTTGCTTGTCGAACATCATTAGAATGGAGCCTTCATATAAAGAGCAATGTGCTTAAAGGAGGACGGGCTCTAGGCAGGCTGACACGAATTGCGAATACAAAGTTTGGGATGCGTAGCGATACGCTATTGTTACTATACAAAGCCTGTGTGGGACCTCCTACCTGATTTTGGTTGCGGGCTGTTCTCTAGTAGTGCAAGCTACAAGATTCAAACCCTAGTCTTACTGGAAAGGCCCGCCCTGCGCCTCGGTTTCCCGAAATCAATTTTGAAACCCACTGGTTTATCTGGTAATTACAATCCCTGATCTATATTCCCGCTCTCAACTACTCACGGTGCGTTCTTTCATCAGGTCGTTTGACCCCGTCATTGATGTCAGTATACTCCTATTTTTGTGTCTAAACCGGCCTTATTGTTTTCTAATCATTGGCCATGGTACCAAATGTCACAAGTTATGGTAGCGGAGAAACTTTTAACCCCATTTGGGTTTGAGCTACAGTTGTCTGTTAGAGATTGACGACTCGCAAGTAATAGTGGAATTTAATTAACATCACATTTTCCACTCTCATGCGAAGTGCAGACCCACAAACATTTTAAACGGTCTTCTTTCCGATCACATAGAGGAATATCCCCGTCAAGTTGGTCTTCAACAGATGATTCCGTCAGCTTCGAAAAAGCGACAGCTGGCATCATTTCGAAGTATTTGACATAGAGCTATTTTTTCGTATCCCGGACTACATTCTTATATTATCGGCGGAATGTTTTGACTTTTGGATTGGCTCTGCACAAAATTTCATATGTGTTTGTTTGTCAGATTTAGTCTCACTTGAACTTTCATAAAAATATTAGAGCCGATTCCTTCGGTTTTTTTTATTTATTCCGTGCACTTTGACAGTGGTCCATTTTGTCTGGGTCCCTGACCATGCAGGCATTCATTGAAATGAGGTGGCTGATTTCTTACCAAGATCGGCTCAACTTAAACCTGTTAGTAATTTCCAGATTTCAACAGTTCAACCACATGTCATCCAGGCTATGGGATCTCTTACTAAATACTACCTAATATCAGAGCTTAGCATATAATCGGAAAGTCGGGCCATTTAAAACCTGGATGTGTGAGGCTTCAATGACGCTACTGCGGTGCAGGATTCCCAGTTTTAATTTATGTATCTTGCCGATTTGGTTGGGAACCGACAAACCTATGTGACTCATGTGCGGATGGATGGATGGGAAAACATTTATCATCGGCTTTAAGTGGTGAGGGTTCAGTCTGATTGTTGGCTGAGTCAGATGGCCGCCAGTTGCGTCCTGTGGGCGATCTCTTCGGCCCACTCAGTGACCCGAGCCTGGATGGCCGGGTACGAGCAGCACAGCACGGCCTCCCACGCCTCCAGAGATAGAGCTGGCAGCAAATCGGCGGGTGGCGGATAGGCCGCGCACCCCCATGTAATATGATCTAAAGTGGCATCGACGCCACACTCTTTAATTAAGGGTCAACCTGCTCTTTTAATATATATGAATATAATTTGTGTTTGTAGCTGAGGCCAGAGTATCTCCTGGGCCTTGCTTACTGAATTATGTGGGAGGAGGGGAGGGGGGGCTGGGGGAAGATGCGCCTTCCCAGGCTAAAATGGCGAGTTGTATCATAGAACGAGAGCAAGCCCTTCCTCGCGCCCGCGGAAAACGATAGAATATTTCCTCCTTTCCTGCCTGAAGTTCGCACATCAGAGAAAGACTTACCTGGAGGTCCCTCTCTCCAGGTTAGACCTCCTTTTCTCTCTACCAGTATTACTATCGTTTGGTGCGGGTTCCAAAGAATTTGCATTGTGTTCAATATGCGGGATTCTTCATGATTGCATAATTGCAACTCGTAGGTCGAACTGCTAACTCTATTAAATAAATTTCTTCGAATTGTTCTTTTTCCACCAAATTACTTTGCTTGGTATTTTACTTTAAATGTTCTTCTGTCGTTTTTCATCAATCGATTTTTCAAAATTCCCGATTGGCGCTATTATTTTTGTCGTAATCGCCTGTGGAAATTTTCATGTGTATGCCACCACACCTTGGCCAGTTCCCCGTTTTGGTATATGCCATGTCTCAAAATGACAACAACAAGAAGAAAACCAAACATGTGTGCAGTAACAATGCTTCTTCGCAGAATTCAAATTTAGCCGGCAGTACAACATGCATTGTATACTGGCTGGGCCATGCTATTATTATGGACGGTTCTTCCTCCCCTTCGTTTATTAGACTGGGTTTTTCGAGCCACTAGTGTTAGCCAGCCAGTTAGCTATGCAACTGGCACGGAAAAGAGAAAGAAGAGCCCGGTTGGGAGGCCTCACAATGGCGCTCGACCGATGGCCTGCAGGTACGCTCCTTTTTTTCACCCGCAACAGCAGCCGGCGGCGCAATTCTACCAGATGGAGCCGCACCTGCACGAGACTCTGATGAGCCCATTCCAACCCGATGTCCCAGTAAAGACTGAAAGATTCCTACTCAGCCGGTCACGGCCGCGTACGGTATCACCTGCCCATATGCCCCAGGACAAACGATCGGCACATTTCGGTAAGAGCACACTAGGAAGGAAAGGCGAGGAAGTCACCTTGTTTTTTTATCGGTACTTTGCATCCTTACATATTATTTTCTTGTTGAATAACGAAGCAAGCTGCAGCTGTTTCTTTCAAGGGACCACGCTTTCACGCTTTGTGTTGAGCTTTAAATAAGGCGCAAACTATTCGTCCAGTGTTTTCACTGCCATAAGCATGGGGCCGCCTCCTGAGGCTTACTGAAGGCTAGTGTAACACGTAACCTTCTATGGCCTACTAAAGTTTTCGCAAGTTGCAAACCTGGTTTAACTTAGAGCGCTTTTTATATTATATTTTTGAGCCGGGACAACTTTCCGCACAAGCGATATCGCCGCAGTTTAGGAGTTTTATTGTTATTATAATTGCGACAACTCATAACTACTCGTCCGGGACTCTGAGACAACCAATCCCGAGAACAATTAGCCACATTTGACCCTGCTATACCTAATAATAAGAGCGAAAGTTTTGCTTAGCATGCATACACGTGGTTAGACGTGGTGATTCTCACAGTTGGCGCATTCGCAGATGCAGCACAACTCAGCCTAGCAAGGCATTCTTAATGATACTTTGGGTTTTTGGCCAAGCGAACATAATTCAGGTGTCTCTTTTCATAGTTTAACAAGTCGCTTTCGCAAAATTTCCACACGGCGAACATCAAGACGCAGCCTGACGTCGGATTTGAACCGAGTGCACGTTTAGGATAAGCGCACGCGTAGTTGGTCCTGGTATTTCGAGGTCATTGCGCGGCTTTGTTGACCTTGAAGGTTGTAGTTCGGAGAAGTGAGGTTTAAGATAGGGGGACCCAGACGGTTAGGGGATAGGGTAATAGTGGGGCGACAATGCACACGCACAGAGTGCTGCCCAGTCAACCACGGATATCCGTGGTACGTCCGACTAGGATCCTATTCCTCATTGCCATGAGAGGACGCTGTAAGGCATCCTTACGGACGTCCAATTTCCGATATCCGTATCGGAGATTCGTTGTATGTCCGAGGAGCATCCGCTATTGGATGGCGAGCGGATGTCCGCACGCGGGCGCCCGAGAGGTATCCGTCAATGATCGTCTATGGCCACGAATTTGTGGCTGACATATATGTTTTGATTTTCCTCATGCAAAATATTTAACAAGTGATTCAGCTGTTGTGCAGATGACGAAATTATCTGACCCCATTCCTATTAGCGCTGATATAAAATAACATCTAAATTAATCATGCGACTTTCTAGCATCTGATCTGATAATTAATGCCGTTTTCTTTCTTCGGCGTTCTTACGTGCCGAGGCATGCACTCTTCGTTCTGTGAAAACGAAACTTCTATCAGGCAGCTACGCATAGGAGCTCACCTTAAATACCTGAAAGTCGATGCGATCCGATTCAATCTAGCATACAAGTTTTTTTGGCGCCATGGTCGCGGGTTTTGTCGTTCCATGGTGCTTCTTTGTAATTTTGTTTTACGAGCTTATTTTGTGCTGTTTGTTTATGGTGTGGTTATTTGGCTGTGCTACAAAAGTGATGTTCCACTTATGCGCTAGTCGAGACCTAGCTTCTTTTGGCCCTGAAGCTTTCTGCAACTGACTTCGCCAAGATGGTGCTTTGTTGTTTTGGATGAAAGGAGCGGCTGGTAACTCCCGAATGTAAGTAACAGTGCGTGAACATTACTTTGGGATGTTATTGCTGGATGGGTGAAGTGCTATTCACAGCTGCAACCTACTGCGCACTTCATTCACCCTGGCGTGTAATTTCAAGCACGGAGTGGTTACATGCGTGACGCGATACCTGTCACGAGACATGTTCGCGTTGACGAGTGTACCACAATGGCCCGAAAACGAGTGCCTCGCGCCTCTCTCTTCTATCTGCATTTCTTATTATGAGTGTTTGGCAATGTTTTAGAGGAAACCCTCAAGTCAGAGTGGAGTTTTGGAACGAGGGAGTAATTACGTTCACCCATGCACAGCCGCAAGCGACAAAAGGTGTGAATCGTGAATGATATGTAGTTTTCGTAGTTGTGATTAAACAGAATGCGAATAAAGCATATTGCCAGAACTACTAGGGCTTTGCAGTGGTGCGTGACTTTACTATCTTCTTCATTCCTTTTTTGTAGATTTGACCTGCACGCGTAGCGGATTGGTGTCGAAATGATGTCATGTCATGGAAAGATCAGGTAGAGTGAAAATGCAATGGTATTACTTTTGCATAATATTGACTCGTTTCCTTTGGCTTGCAGATTGATTAAACATGTACGGAACAGTATGTTGCCCTGTGCTGTAGAAGTGTACCGCAAAGATTAAATGTTCTGTTAGATTTTCTGGCTTCACACATATTCTCTACTTAAATCCTTATCTTTGTGCATGGACCGTAGTGAGATGATACCATGCATTAGTGCAGCCTTGAAAAACATATAAAGCTCACATAGATCAATGCTGAGCCAGATATGCGGGCTACGACACCCACGGAGCTACAGGTCCCTGAATTGTGATCAGACCACTCTTCCTTACTCCTTTAGAGCCCTGTTTTTTCAGATATGCTATCAATGCCGTGCTGCATGATTTATCAATGAACACACGAACAACGGCGCAACAACAGTAGTACAGAGAGAACCCGCAAGCACATTTACACTAACAGTAATCATTAGGAAAACAAGGATCCAAACTCTTCCTTCACATCTAAGCAGATGACACATCAGTTCAGTTCAGTTCAGTTCAGGCGTTCAGTCGTGTCCGACTCTTCGTGACCCTATGGACCATGTCACGCCACGCTTTCCGGTCTCTCACTATCTTCTTAACATCACATAGCTTCATCTGCAATGCCTCGAGAATGCCATCTAACCATCGCGTTCGCTGCCTACCCCTTCTCCGGCGACCCTCAACCTTTCCCAACATCAAATCTTTCTCCAGCGACTCCTCTCTTCTCATCAGATGACCAAAGTAGCTGAGCTTTAACTTGAGAATTTTACCCTCCAATGAGCAGTCAGGGTTTATGGTCGACAATATCGACTGATTTGATCTTCTGGCAGTCCAAGGAACTCTTAAGAGTCTTCGCCAGCACCACAATTCAAACGCGTCAATTCTTAGGCGGTCAGCCTTTTTCACAGTCCAACTCTCGCATCCATACATCACAACTGGAAAGACCATAGCACGGGTTATACGGATCTTGGTTGCCAGACTAATGTCTCTGCTCTTTACTAGGCGGTCAAGGCTAACCATTGCTCTCTTTCCCAGAAGCAGGCGTCTCCTAATTTCATGGCTGCAGTCTCCTTCCGAGGTAATCTTGGCGCCCAAGAACAGAAAATCTGTCACAGCTTCCACTTCTTGTCCATTGATGCTCCAGGACTTGATAGGGCAAGACGCCATGATCTTCGTCTTTTTAATGTTCAGTTTAAGCCCAAACTTCTCACTCTCTTCTTGTACGCGCATCAGAAGTCTCTTGAGTTCCACTTCACTTTCTGCCATTAAAGTGGTATCATCCGCATATCTAAGGTTGTTGATACGTTTTCCAGCAATCTTCACTCCAGCTGAAGACTCGTCCAGACCGGCCTTTCTCATGATGCACTCTGCATATAGGTTAAATAGGCAGGGCGACAGTATGCAGCCTTGCCTCACCCCTTTCTCAATCGGAAACCAATCAGTAAGACCATGCCCAATTCTGACTGTGGCCTCTTGCCCTTCATAAAGGTTCCTGAGGAGACAGATGAGGTGAATTGGAACTCCCATCTCTTGGAGAGCTTGCCACAATCTGCTGTGATCTACGCAGTCAAACGCTTTCGCATAATCAATAAAGCAGAAGTAAATGGGTTTCTGGAACTCTCTTGCTTTTTCCATGATCCAGCGAAGGTTGGCAATTTGGTCTCTAGTTCCTCTGCCCTTGCGAAACCCAGCTTGCACGTCCGGAAGCTCCCGATCCACATACTGCTGCAGCCTACCTTGCAGGATTTTTAACATCACCTTGCTAGCATGCGAAATAAGCGCGATCGCGCGGTAGTTGGAACAATCTTTGGCACTGCCTTTCTTTGGAATGGGGATGTAAACTGACCTCCTCCAATCCTGTGGCCACTGCAGGGTTGTCCAAATCTTTTGACATAATGTATGCAGTGTGTTAACAGCGTCGTGGTCGAGGTTTTGAAGCAACTCAGCTGGAATACCATCAATTCCGCTAGCTTTGTTCTTAGCAAGGCTGGCTAAGGCCCGTTCAACTTCACTCTTCAGGATGCCCGGCTCGAGATCAGTAATCACAACCGGCTTATGTTGGGTTTGCACATCCGGGTCCTTCTTGTACAGTTCTTCTGTGTATTCCTGCCACCTCTTCTTTATCTCTGAGGCTTCAGTGAGGTCCTTGCCTCGTTTGTCCTTTATCACGCCCAGCTTAGCACAGAAGCTTCCTTTGATATCTTTGATTGTCTTATACAGAGCTCTTGTGTTCCTTAATTGGCTGTTGTCCTCAACTGCTTGACACTGTATGTTCAGGAAGGCATTCTTATCTCTCCTTGCTATTTTCTGAAAATCCGCATTGAGAACCTTGTATCTTTCTCTTTCCCCCATACCTTTTGCCATCCTCCTTTCCTCAGCTATTTGCAAAGCCTCTTCAGATAACCAGTTTGCTTTTTTGCATTTCTTTTGCTTTGGAACTACCTTAGTAGCAACTTCTTGTATTATATCACGAACATCAGTCCACATCTCTTCGGGCTCTTTGTCTTCTAGATCTAATTCTTGAAATCGATTCCTCACTTCCACAGCATATTCTAATGGAATCTGATCCAGATCATACCTGAAAGGCCTTCTAGTTTTCTGCGTTTTCCTCAATCGAAGCTTAATTTTGGCAACAAGAAGCTGATGATCGGTGCCACAATCGGCCCCAGGCCTTGTTTTTACTGCTTGTATAGCGCTTCTCCATCTCTGCCGGCAAATAATATAATCGATCTGATTCCTGTACAGACCGTCCGGTGAAATCCATGTGTACAGGCGCCTCTTGTGCTGTTGAAAATGAGTATTCGCTATGGTCAGGTTGTTTTCTTGACAGAACTCTACTAGCCTCTGCCCAGCTTCATTTGGCTCACCAAGACCGAACTTGCCTGTAATTCCGGATATTTCTTCACTCCCGACCTTAGCATTCCAGTCTCCTATGAGAAAAACGACGTCTGATGATGGGGTGCGGTCTAAAAGGCATTGTAGGTCCGCATAAAATCTCTCAACATCAGCTTCTTCAGCAGCAGTGGTCGGTGCATAGACTTGGATAACTGTTATGTTGAAAGGGTGACCTTGGATCCGAAGTGAAATCATTCGGTCGTTTTTGGGGTTGTACCCTAGCACTGCTTTGCCCATTCTTCTGTTTACTATGAGAGCGACCCCATTCCTTCTCTTGGATTCGTGCCCACAATAAAAGACATAATGGTCGCCGGAGTTAAATTCTCCCATTCCGGTCCACTTGAGTTCGCTGATACCCAAGATATCAATGTTCAATCTGTCCATTTCTCGCTTGACGATATCCAGTTTACCTTGCGTCATAGATCTTACATTCCATGTTGCTATGTGATATATCTCCTTGCAACATCGGACTTTCCGGTCGCTTCCCGACACATCCACAACTGAGCGTCCTTTTGGCTTTAGCCCAGCCGCTTCATTCGTCCTGGAGCTACTAGGAATCGCCCTTTGTTCATCCCCAGTAACATGTGGGACGCCTTCCAACCTGGGGGGCTCATCTTCCGGCGCCATATCGATAATGGTATTGTGACTGGCCATAGGGTTTTCTTGGCAGGAAATACTGGAGTGGGTTGCCATTACCTTCTCCAGTGAATCACATTTTGTCAGAACTCTCTGCCGTGACCTGTCTATCTTGGGTGGCCCTACACAGCAGAGCTCACGACTTCATCGAGTTTCGCAAGCCCCTCCGCCACGACAAGGCAGTGATCCATGAAGGGGAGATGACACATCACTATCTCGCAAAACCCTTCTTTTACCCATGCATAAGGCTAACAAACAATGAAAAGTTTTCCTTTCCAAGAATTACCAAATAAGCCAAAGCAGTGTCCGCCCAATACTCACGAAGTGGCACGTGAAGTTTTAGCGGCTTTTTTTTTTTTTATAAAACAAAAAGGAAGAAAGGCAGCAGATGTGTCGGAACGGAATTACGACGCGTGATTCCGTTCTCTCAATGGTTGGGTAGTAATTCTAGGAGGGTCCTCTAAGCAGCGTCACCTGGCGACAAACTGAAAATATTGCCAAAATGAATAAGAGCGCATTTGAAGCATGTCGTTACTGTTGCTACTAAAAAAAAAGCTTCTGTGGCGCAATGGATTAACACTACTTACCTGAGCACTGATAAGTCTGTTTTAATCCTCCAAGTGCATTTTTTTTTACTTCGAACGTAAAAATAAACTCCCAACATCTTTTCTGGACTGCGTTCCCCTTTAGATTGCATTATGTAATGTTTTGATCCTTAATAGCTGCAAAACCAGCCGTGAATGCAGCCAGGAGGTGACGGTATGTCAACGTTTTCACTGTACAATTACCGTCACCGTAATCATTCCTTGCCTTCAATGGGTGTATATTACCTTTAGGCGGCGTTCAGAGACGCCTCTCAGCAACAATTGCCGTTTAACTTGCTGAGAGACAACTAGTGGAGAGAAAGTGGTACCCTACCGTTGAGGAAACGGAATTACGCGTCAGCAACACATTTACTAGGTATGCAGAGAAATGAAGTATCTTGATGCATATTTCTGTATTGTTGTGAGGGTTTTGTGGCAGCTCTGTTTTGCTTTGTGGTTAGGTGTGTGTGTGGCTCGCGACTTCTTCTGGTCTCAATGTGTGACTATGCTTTTGCTGTGTTTGTTTGGCTTTGTTTCTTTGGGTGGACACTGCTTTGGCTAAGACATTTGGTATCTTTATTTTCATAAAGGTAAAAAAATTCAATGTTGATTAGCTGAACCGGACTATTAAAAGTAAAAAACGTGCAAAGTGAGAGCGTTTAAAGGGTGCATATGAAATCAAGGATAAAATACGAGATGAAAACAACCTGCCTGTGCGAAATGAAAACAGAGGCTGTGCTCATGCATTCATCCTCCAGGTTTGCGATAGTGGCGGCTTTCACTATTCTGCGTGTGAGCTTTTCCTGGCACTTTTTCAGAATGGTCAATTCTTCAAAAACTGGTACATTTTGCATTGTGATCACATGTGCAATGTTCACTGCAGATTTCTAAACAAAGAACATTTGATTTCATTGCTGTACTTTGTTAGTCTTTTATTGATAGGTACGGCAAAGAGAAATACTGGTTGTACTATATGACACAAGCATACCATCTTAGCATATACAGAAATCGTCATATACTCCATCCACTATCTTCTGGCAAGCATACTTTGGCCAAACTGGCCGATCTATCAATAGAAGACTAATTTATAAAATGCAGCAATGATATTAAAGTTTCATAGTCCAGAAACCTGTCAGTACACTGTCACTAATGTGACAGCAATAAAAAATGTTCACCAGTTTTTGAACAAGCACCGCTCTGAACAAATGTCATAATAAGCTCTCACGCGAAATAGTGGGAGCAGCCATGATCGTGAAGCAGCATAGCCTGTATTCCTACCAAGCACGTAGATTGCATTCATCTGTGGGTTTATCTGAATTTATCCCCGATTTTTTTTTGCACCATTTACAAATTACCTTTTGTCCTTTTAAGTCTAGTTCAGTGCTTGTTTATTCTCTGTGCTTCTCCATGCTCTGTTCTCTTCCTGCTATGTGCTGCTGAAACTGATTGAAAACCAACGAGTTCCACAATCCGTTCTTCATCGATGAACCTTTCATACCGAGTAATTCTGACTAAGGCCATGTTTTGCTGCATAATGACATCAGCTAGTATGCTGCATGTATGTGTTACATAAGTTACTCTCTCACACATAATTCCTTGGCCATGCGCTGTGGAGGTTACTGACCTGGACTAGTGACAGTATAGTACCTGTTTTCACCAGCAGAGTGTAGTTAAGTTTGAACTGTAGTTCAGGTTTCTTCCCATCACATAATCAGCACTTTGTATTTGCTTTCTGCAGTATGCAGTCGGAGAAACGTCCAGCTATAGTTCAGTGTACTTGTACCTAGTAACAAGGCACTGAATCACAGATTACTTGCAACTGTGTGGCAAGAAATGGACTGAATCTGTCACTTATTATTAGGCTCTCAGAGTGGTCATATCTATAGCATCTGCATTGTATAATGCGGACTTTTTCCACTAAGGCATGTGTTTAAAATCTGTCTGGAAAATAAATATATTGCATTTCAGTCTTGCCACAGTGGTGCAATGGTCAGGGCACTCGTCTGCGAAACCTTAGTATACAAGGTCGAATTTCGACTATGATGGTTGCTTTTTCTATGGAGGCAAAAAGCAAGGTGCCCGTGTGTTGTGCAATGTTAGTGCATGGCAAAGAACAACAGGAGGACGAAATTTCCGGAGCCTTCCTCTATGGTAATAGCCCAAGTCACATTGGGATGTTAAACACCATAAACCAGACCAAACCTATACTGCACTTCAAGAAATAATATTTTGTTGCTTATTGGTTTTGACTTGTGGAAAATATATGCTCTTGCTCTTCCAGCTACATATGCTAAACTTTATGAGGTTGTGGGTTTGGATCCTACAAGCAACATCTCATTTTTCCTTTTTTTTTTGCTTTCTAATCAATCAAGTTTCAGCCTTAAAATAATATTGTTTCCTCGTTGATCGACGCTACAAATTAGAAGATATAAATATTCCCTTATTCTTTCCTTGGTTTTAGTAACTGCTGACTTTCTTCATGTCTATAACTTTGTACTATTCTTTCTGGCAGCCAATGATAAAATATGCATGAATATGTATGAAAAAGATGCTGCACTTTTTACACACCTGCCTGTAACATCTGGATACATGAACAGTGTGAATTGTTCCCTTATGCTCCACTAATTCCTATACTCCATGTCGAAGCCATTTGCAGCACTGCCAAAGGCAGGGCGACCTGAGCCAATCCTGGCACCTCTCACCTCTGCACGCTATAACAGATATGTGTGCTCCTACTCAACTGTTGACCCCACCAATTGGGGGGGGGGGGGGGTGGAGGTGAGGCATGTATGAGCAATATTTCCTATACATATAGTGCACAAGATCATAAATGGCGCAGGTCACCCTTGCTTTTCACAGGGCTGCTAACAGCTTCTGAAAGGGAGTATCAGTTTGTGAATGAAACACTGCTTAATACCTGCTACAGAATAAAACTGCAATCTTGAAAGTGTTCAGCCTTATTATTCCTGGCTGCAAATTATAGTGCCCAATTTTGCCTTCTGCACTTTGCATTCAGACTGATAGTGATAGTGACTATATGCACTGAAATACTTGTCCAAGCCTCACAGCCATGGAGATGCATTGATAAGTAGAGGAGAGTTTGCAGAAATATTGAGTTGTGTATCTCCAATATTGTTTGTAATAAAGTATATTAAACATTCAGGACCGTAATGAGATTGGCGGTAGGGAAGAACAGTCAGCTGTTCCACCAGTGACGAAGGACGAGGTTAAGAAAGCAATAGAAACTATGAAAAGGGGGAAAGCAGCTAGAGAGCATCAGATAACTATAGATTTGTCGAAGGACACAGGGGATATCGTGCTAGAAAAACTGACCACCCTGTATACGCAGTGTCTGGTGTCATCGACGGCACCGGAACCATAGAAGAACGCAAACATCATCCTCATTCATAAGAAAGGCGATGCTAAGGACCTTAAAAATTGCAGACCAATCAGCTTACTTTCTGTTACATATAAAGTGCTTACTAAGGTAATCACTAATAGAATCAGGACAACTTTAGGCTGCAGTCAAGCAAAGGATCAAGCAGGCATTAGGAAAATGTACTCTACTATCGATCATATCCATACCATCAACCAGGTGATAGAAAAATGTTCGGAATATAACCAGCCTTTATACATAGCATTCATTGATTACGAAAAAGCATTTGACTCAGTAGAAACCTCGGCGGTGATGTAGGCATTGCAAAATCAAGAGGTCGACGAGCCATACGTGAAAGTGCTGGAAGATATATATAGAACTGCACAGCAACCGTAGTTCTGCATAAAGAAATTAACAAAATTGCTGTCAAAAAAGGTGTTAGGCAAGGAGACACGATCTCCCCAGTACTATTCACAGCTTGCTTAGAGGAAGTATTCAGAGACTTGAAATGGGAGCAGTTAGAGATAAAGATAGATGAAGAATACCTCAGTAATTTGCGATTTGCTGATGACATTGCCTTGCTAAGTAACTCAGGACATGAACTGCAAAAAATGATTGGTGACCTAGACAGGAAAAGTAGAAAAGTAGGCTTGAAAATCAATATGCAGAAGACTAAATAATGTTCAACAGCCTCTAGAAGGAGCAGCAGCTTATGTTAGGTAGCGAAGCACTGGAAGTAGTAGGCGAATATGTCTACTTAGAACCGGTAGTAACCGCAGATCCGGACATGAAAAGGAAATAACAAGAAGAATAAGATTGGGATGAAGCGCATTTGGCAAGCACTTGCAGATTATGACTAGCAGCTTACCGGTATCGCTCAAGAGGAAAGTATACAGCAGTTGCATCTTACCTGTACTCATCTATGGGGCTGAAACGTGGAGGCTAACTAAGAGGGTTCTGCTTAAATTGAGGGCAACGCAGAGGGCTATGGAACGAAAAATGGTAGGGGTAACATTAAAAGATAGGAAGCGTAGAGAGTGGGTAGGATAAATAACTCAGGTTACTGACATTCTAGTGGAAATCAAGAAGAAGAAATGGGCATGGGCAGGACATGTAATGCGTAGAGATGATAACTGATGGTCGCTTAGGGTAACAAACTAGATTTCAAGGCAAGGAAAGCGTAGTAGGGGGTGGCATAAAGTTAGGTGGGCAGATGAGGTTAAGACATTCGCAGGGGTCAAGTGGATGGAGCTAGCACAGAACCGGGTTAATTGGAGAAATATGGGAAAGGCCTTCGCCTTGCAGTGGGTATAGACAGGTTGTTGATGATGATGATGATAATTTTGAACATAAAAATGCTTAGCCTTTCGATAACAGTGCCTGCTTTTGCATACTTTTGTTTTGTTTTTCAGAAAAGCATCCCAATTTTGGCTACAAGTCTTGCCGTAAGAATACTGCTTGCCCCGAGGCTGTGCAAGTAGGACCAGATTGAAAACGTCTTGAAGACTGGAAACAACATTATTTCATCAATAAAAGTACCATGAATTGTACTTTTTGGCTGTTTGCTGCTTTTAAAGGCATGCATCCCACGTACTTCGGGGCACATGCCCAATTTCAAGTATTTCATGGACTCGTAGTGCATGGAGTCTGCCCGATTTATTAATGGCCTGCAGTAATCATGGATTGCTTCTTCTAAGTAGAAGGGGCATCACTTTCGAATATCCTCAACAGATACGCCAACGGATATTCGACGCGGATTTCTGAGATTCAAATAAATATTTTTGTACATCCGTAGGAGATCCATGGGAGGTCCGTCGGTCGTCCGCGGATCTCCTACGGATATCTGTATGTCCAGAATCAGACGTACATCGAACGTCCGATGTACGTCCGGTGGTTGATTGGGAGGCGAGGGGCGCTGTAATCACTGGGCATGCGAAATCGCGCCCTGCAATTACCCTATTCCCCGAACCAATAGGGTCCCCATATTCTAAAGCCTCTTAATAATGCTTTCGGTTCCACGGTCGCCATCTTGAGAGTAGTTCAGATTCTGTCACCAGGCTACGCCACTAATCCATGACTGAGGAATTCAGTACCCAGCCTGCTTGACCTGCGCTGCCTTAAGGCTTTTCTTTTGTTGATGCGCGGGCTTTCACAGATTTCTGTGGCTCCACAGCGGCGTCCTGGCAGAGATGAGGAGGGCTTTTGACCCCGTCCTGTGCAGCATGGGCTGCCTAAATCAACTCCCCTCTTCAACCCACCGCACCGCTACTTCGAACAAATACATGCCCCGAGGATGGTACAAGAGCCTTCCCTCTACTGCCTAGTTTCCACTGTAGAGTCACGAACCCGATTACTCCTCCCCGCCGCGCGTGAGGGGGTTGGACTGAACTGCAATAGGCGAGCTTGCCTAAACACAAATGAAACAGGCTGTCAACATAATTGCACAGTGCAAATTTAGTACCAGTGAAAAGAAAAAGCGAATGGCATATATTTCTGCAGGCTTCGTCAAAGAACCTTAGTTGAAGTCGGCGCCTGTCTTGTGTCCTTTTGATCCTCGTCTTCAGCTCTGCGCAATCATGTGATCATTAACGAACTTCAGAATATGGTGAGTCTATCGGGAAGAGGGATAGGGTAATAGCGGGGCGCAGGTGCGCATGCCAGTATAATTACCGCATCCCTCTCCTGTACATCACGGCACTCGGCGCGTGCGCATTGTTGCCGCTTTATTACCCTATCACATTTTAAGCGGTAGGGGCCCCCAATTCCAAACCTCCCTATTGTTGATGCCATAGATATAGTAGGGACCCGAACACTTCTCGACTGGAGTGTAAACTGCCAGCTCTTGTGGCCGACAGAAATGTGTTTTATCAAACGTTACATATATGATATTATAGCTACAATCAGCTGAACTTCAGTCCACAATCGTCCTTGTTTCTTTTTTGTTCATGCTTGTCCAACCTTGGAAACTAGAGTTAGTAAGTTACAATGTTTAGATAAGTTAATGAGGCCATTTTCTTTTTTTTCTTTTGAGATGAATCGATATTGCGAACGAGACATGAAATCCACGAAGAGGCTATGTACCGCGCAGGATGCCGACATATATTCATGATCACTTCGGCACTGAAGAGGCGGATTCACACTAAACTATGTGGGAAATGGGAGAAGGGGAGAGGGGGTTGTAAATGAATGTTGCCAGAAAAAGAACCGAACGGGGCCAGTTTTGTAGGCGCGTATGGCGTCCTCTTCCCCTCTTATAATTTGATGCTCCACAGAGTCCTCATTTTATTTATTCACACGCGCGCGCGCACGCGTCCGTGTGTGTGTATATGGGGGGGGGGGGGGGGAGATAGATTTTGAGAGCGAGGGCAAATACTCCACAAGAAACGTAATTTCTGTAGTAACTAAATGTAGCCGGTGAGCATGAAAGACACGAGTGGCCAGCACACGCTCTCCTCCACAACTACTGTTGTAGAGAAAACAGATGCAATGGAACATGGCACAAGCACTGCCAGCTAGGCTTCGAATGGAAAATAATAAAAAAGCAATAGAAACGACGGAGCAGGAACGGACTATCTTGCGTGAGTAGTCGACAATGATTGAACGGGCTGCGGCGGCAACGTCAAAGTAAAGTTTATTCACACTTTTATAACATTTTGCTCCTGTACTGCCTAAATATGGGACATAAGCAAACAGCAATGTACTTGGGCCGATACCAGAGTTTAGCATCCGATGCATTCTTTATGATGTGTGCAGAGCGAAGCAGAAATTTAGTATTTCCTTTATCATTTTTTCTTTGTTGTGATTTCGTAAAATCTTCATATCATGCAATAACTTTGTGCGGCACGTAACAGCCTCTTCTCCTCATTTCATAACTTCGAAGCATCAGAATTTATTTTTCCTTCGAGGGTTTGCATGATACCGACCCTCTAATGCGCAAGACTTCATTGGCTCACTTTCAGTGTAAGACTGACTCGATAATAAGAATGTCGAGAGATTTCGCGTTGTCTGGATGTATCTCTAGCTGATAGGTTGAAATTATGGCAGCACTGTTCTTTGAATTGCTGATTCTACAGAGTCGTTTCTGTGGAAGGAAAGAGGCCTCCTCTGTTCGTCGGCTTCCCCGTGTTAGCGGTTATTAGCTTCTCTTGCGAAACAGCCCCACGAGCAGCGAGATGCCCGCTTTTTCCAAGCACAAGCATACATCATGTATGTTACTAAAAAAACTAAAAACGAGTAACAAAAGCCACTACTTGTACTGAACAAGAAACACATTTAGTTCGCCGGGGTACAGTGCTGACTGTAGCCTGGACGCACCTCAGCTGCACGCGCGAGAGCGCTGGCGTAGTTTCGGCACACAAACAGTATGACACATTGAATTGGAGGGGATAAATAAATCCCAAAGCAAGCAAGTGTACACTGTCAATGGACCTTTTTTTTTTTTAAGTAGCGCTACTGCGCGTGCGCGAAGCGTCCTCGGGCGCCAGTTTCGCCGGGATGCCACGCGAAAATAGGGTAATAGGGGGAGGACTTCGCTGCACATCCTGTTCCAGGAAACGACGTCCCTTGCTTCATCAACGCGACGAACTGCTGCACAATAACTGCGTGCAGTGCTAGCATCTTCTAGCCCTTCGGAATGCACGCATGATACTGTCCCCGCCTCCCGCAGCTTTCCTCGACGCGACCTGGTTCGCCCAGCTTTCTGTTGTAATTGTTGTGGTTTAACATGGGAGGGGAGGGGAGGGGTGTAGTGTATCAAGGTACGTTCACAGATGACTCACACGTCACCGCACAGGCTAGACGAGACTAGCCCTGCACTAAACTACTGCTTCGAAGATAATACCCCGGTCAGACGAGCAAGTTTAGTGTCACTTTCAACGAGTGCACTCCCCTTTAGTGTCATTCGCCTCGTGTCACACGATGAACTTTAATGACACTCGCTGCCGAACACACTCAGCGCAAAGTGAGTTTGGGGAACTCACTACACTTTGTCCGGCAGGCGAGTGTGTAGTCTCGACAGCAGGACACTTCATATTACTCATACATTTTTTTAGAATTACAATGCTTTAAAATGTTTATCGTAATTTTATGAGCGTTTTTATTAATAGGCAAGAGATTTAAGCTGTCACCAACTAAAAACGATGCGTACACTTGAATAGCTACCCTCGCTCTCAGTGCTTGCGCTGAGGCGAAGGCGTTCGTCTGCTGCTGCACTTCGATGATATGCGGTATCTCAAGCTGCATCAACGAAGTTGAAGTTATTTGTATACCCTGTCTCTAGAAAGTCGTCACTTGACACGGCAGCATTTCGCTCAAGCGCCGACCGAAGACAGCACCGCTTTTGCTCCCGCAAGCCGCCAGCGTCAAGCCAGCACCTTTACGGTGCACCCGGCCCCGCTGTCACTGGCGTGAGAAAAGTGTGCGAGAATTTGTTTTTCCCATAAATAATAATCCCTGGAGTAAAGCAATGTCAGAAATTAATACTTTTGGGGGATCGTTGACACGTACCGAGTCGCTAGCAGGAGTAATTGCTGCGATACAAGCAAATTTCTGCACGCAACTTCATAGCCATCGTCGCCGGTGGCGCGGCACAGCTCACCCTTGTAGAACACGCATACGCTAGCTACGCTTGAATTGCACATTTTTCTCATTATTTTCATTTCTCTCAAGGCAGTGCCACAAGTGAGCCATATATCCTATTAAGCTGGTCATACGAAAGCGCCACCCACTACTTCAATGCGAAGCAAACTATAGGCCTAGCGACGACCACGGATGAGCGCACTTGCCCCGCGCACTCTGCCGTTCACGGCGCTCACGGGCGGCACTACAGCGGAAAGCTAGTAGCATCCGGTACTGTGAACGCTGCGAACTTCTCGCCTACTTTCGTGATGCTGCGGAAATTGGACCTTTTTCGACGTTGTGTACAACTACACGCCAAGCAAACGCTGTGAAGACGTGACGATGCTGCCGTGCGTGGGTGCTGCGCCGCTGGACATTTTAGGCTGCTTAAAAGCGCCGTCGGACATGATTTCGTGTGAAAAAATGCACGCTGCTCTGAATCATGCAACTCGTGCACTTTTCGCGCTCGAACACCAGTGACTCCTTTCCAAACATAGGCGCTACCGACATTTCCTCGGTTAACGATGCAAATCAAAGTCGCAATTGCTACGTTCACGATAACCGCAGTTAGCAGCGTAACAATATATCATAAACGAGGCCGGTTTTGCATGTAAACAGCAGTAACCATACATGTTAGCGAAAAGCGCGTGCGACATCGCAATGCTTTTTAAGTGAAAACCATGTACTCAAATGCACAAATAAACTGAATATTAGCTTGGGGTAATTGTGCTTACAATAAAATTGCATTTTAAGGTATTTTTGTGAGAACTAAGTATTTTCCACATAGGGCTGCAGCATCCGCATCGGCACTGCCGTAATTTCAAAATGACACTTGATTTTGCCGTGTGACAGTGAGCACCGAAAGTGTCACTCTTCCTATGTAAGTGCACTTACTTGCCCGTGTGACTG
This sequence comes from Amblyomma maculatum, assembly GCF_055883805.1. Lineage (NCBI taxonomy): Eukaryota > Metazoa > Arthropoda > Arachnida > Ixodida > Ixodidae > Amblyomma > Amblyomma maculatum. The sequence continues at coordinate 83,158,311 of NC_139350.1, forward strand.
GGGTATAAGATCACCCCATGCACTACTAGGAATGAAGTTCTGCACAAATTCTTGGCAACCCGTCCCGTCAATAGTACGACACCTGGCGCCCTCAAGATGGGTGCGCTATTTGGAAAAAGGTCTATTTGCAGACGTCGCCAGACTTGATTCTTCACAGAGGGGGAGACTCGAACAATACTCCAGCTATTGTTCGGATCTCCCCTCCAGGGCAAATCCATGGGTCGACATCCCACTGTGCTCAAACTAAACTTGACCGCGTTTACATGATTTCTGCGGTGGGTCGAGCCGAGTCAACCCATTCCTGCACAATACTTCGACTCAACCACTCGACCCGACCCGCCAGTGTTTACCTGCCTCGCCCGATGGAAAGGAAAGGGCGGAGTGAAAACGTTGTAGAAACATAATACGGTCTCGTAAATACCCCTCGATTCAGAGTTTTTGTAGCGCCACCTTCGCAATTTTACTGAACTGCGACATTGTTAGTCCACGTACATTTCGTAGATGGCGCTACCTACTACATTTATCGTACGTGGCTCTGCTATTCCACTATTTGTTTTTGTACACTTTGTAATTGATAATTGTTACCAGTTGAATAAAGGAACGAAAGCCCGAAACGTTGAGTTATATTCGCCAGAAAAAAACAAGGCATGGAGCATTTCAATCGTACTTAAAGAGCTTGCGCGCTTCAAGCGAACCACGAAAAATTAGCTGAAATCACCCTGACCGTGCACACTCCTTGAGAGTCGTAGAGCAAAACCGATGCTTATCCTCTGACAGCGAAGTGTAAATTTTTTTCCACGCGAAACCTCAGCACCGCTAGAACCTTCGTACTTGAACAGTTTAGCATTTTCTTTAAGCCATTTTACAAAAAACGCCAACTATTCACAAATAGCTTTTACGCTAAATGAAGCAGACAGGCGATATTTTCTGGAAAAAGCAAACCTGGACGATCTCCAACTGTGAAAAAATCTCCGCAGCACAACGCATATCTTGAAAGTTATTGTATATATAGTTTCCTGTTTCTTACAATTTTCAAAGACATGTGGATAACAAGCCAAGCTATACACGATAACAAAAATGCTTAACTTTGTTCATTAGCATCTAATCTTAAAACTCCTCGAACGGTTTTTTTCTAGCTGCAAAAGGTTTCGCACAATTTTGCATTTCCTGAGACAAGTAGAGCTGAAAAGCGGTTTCTTACCTCTGTGCTTTCCTTTACAACTTAAGCATCTTTGTAGCTATTTGTAAACAAAATGCAGCATTAGAAAGCAGAGAAAATAAGCTTTACAAAGATATTAAAATCACATTTATAAACTAAACGAGTAAGGCATAGTAGACGTACGAATATCACCAAAAATGCCGTCTCTTCACCGCTGGAGTGGGACCGCCGCCTTAAAGAACTGATAAGACGCGCGCGTGTGGCTTAGACAAGGCAGCCGATGCCGCAAGTGGCGCCCGAAGCTTGCCGCCAATCTCCAAGAAAGCCAGGCTGATTTGCTGTTGTCCTGTATTTCAGAATCGCATGCATGTTCTTTTTTTTTCGCCCCCTGTTTCACGTTCAGCCTCGAGTTCTTGATCATGCCACAACAGTGCAAAAATAACGCGCGTTTCCTCTCTTCTCTTCTGTTATGATATATTTATACACGTTTTATCAACTATGCCAAACAAGCACTTTACGAATTATACAGTGGCTTTGCCACCTATTGTGCACCGATAGCTGTTAAAGTAATAGTCTCGGATACGCGGCATTTGAGTGTAAAAATGGTTGCGAGGTAAGTGAAGACGCAAAACTCACCTCCATATCAGTGGATACCACAATAGAACTGTGAGGGGAGCGATCATGTACATAGTGAAAGTAGGAAGTGAGAAAGAGATGGTGTAATGAAGGACGCCGAGAGTATGAGGGAAAGACTGCACCGTACAAGTACGGCCCGAAGTGCGCGGAATCTGGCAGCTGAGGCGTAACGTACCGAGAGGCCGCCGTGACGGTCACGGTTCCACGGCGACAAGACAGCCTGGTGATAGGGTACGAAAGCACCACGGCACAACGCAAGAAGGTGGCGCAGTGAGTGTTACAAATCAGATCGGGAGCAGCTACCGCTGTGTTCTCATATTATGCAACAATGCGTGCGCGTCTGTCCGTGCTTAATAAATACTATGTGCTCCTAAGTTTCATCGCTGGCAATGAGCTGCTCTGCAATAACAGGTGCTGCGTTCCGGTGCGCCGGTGTTGTTTAACGCGCATGGATACGTAATTACCCGGGAATTTTCTCATTGCTCATTCACCTCAATATGGCCTTCCCACGCTAGTGCTGCCGGAGCTTCCCGAACGTTGTGGCCAAGGGACTGGAATAGGAACGCAGTCCACATCACTGACAACCAACGCTACGTCGTCATTCAGCGCCAGAAACAGCGCGGGCTCTACGTCGACAGTCACCCCGTCCGAGTGCAGCAGCTTGGCACCGTACTGGATGCCGGATGAGATCAGGCACTACTTCCTGCACCGGCACACGGCTGAGGATGGCGAAGGAACCAGCAGCAGCCAGAAGACGGACAATGCGCTGCGAGACATTGGCCGAGAAAGGGAGCTACCTACTATCGACTCCAGCAACTGGTCCAGGTCAGCAGAGTTTGTGTCTTTTCTGGTCATTGGACATTCAAACAGCCGCTGTCATGATTGTATAAGTGCTTTTTTTTTTCGCAACAGTGCGAAGTTTTGTTTCTTTAGCAAATATTACTAGCCTTTTCTGCGCGTATAAAATAATGAAAGTGTCGGGTGAGCACAGGACGTATTTTGGAATGTTAGTTATCGTATCAGCAAGAGCAAAACTCAAAGCAAGGACTTCCGGTGTTAAACGCTCCCTAGTTCTATAACGCAGAATCGACCAGCTTACAACAGCTCCTCATCCGAGCTTTTCATAGAAGAGTAGAAGTTGTGAACAGGGCCCCTTGTATCGATTCATAAAATCAAGTTTGGGCGCACAGCAGTCGGATTAGTAAATATTCTGCGTTAGCATTATAATCTAAAGGATGGAAAACTAACTGTGTCCGCCTGCAACCTTGATTAGCAGGTTCCAGAATAGGGAGCAGAAAGCCCTGTCTACTTTCTTAGCAGAAGGAAAAAGACGGTGGGAGGCGAAAGGTAGCGCGTAAGGTGGTGCGGTGTACCACACTATGATTGCTGGTTTGGATCAAAAGAGTCTAGCGAGGGACCGCGTATCGGACGTTGTTTGACGGAGGGGCCACGCCACCTGCTCGCACGATCTGAACTTGTCAGAACTAAAGGCGGCTGCTTCTGTGGGTGAGCACTAATGCCAGCGCATGCTATGCCCAGTTTGTCGCATCTATCGCCTATACTTGTTTGCTAAAATATTTTAGTAAGTGTGTTTCATTCAGTCTGCCCATTACCTTACCTAACAAATGTGTTCATTATGTAGCATGGAAATCGAGCTGGTATTAGAGCGTCCTTTTCTTTTTTCTTAAGAAAAGAGCTGGGTGTGTTGGCTTTTGTTAATCATATTCAAACAGCTCGAAAAAGACGACGACGGAACAAACACAACACGAGCGCTGTGTTGCTGTGCTTGCTCCGTCGTCGCCTTCCCCCTCCTTTTTTTAAATAAAACAGGAAAATATCTATGCAAGGTTAATGCGCGTGCCTCAACTACCTTCGGTACGAACAGAGGAAGTTCAGTCCGAAAAGCGGATTGATGGATCCTGTTCAAGATTACGTGTCGATGACTACCGTCCACGCCGCGACATTCCGAGACTTTTTCTACCAAAGGAATGGAAGCCATAGAGCTGAACACAGCCTAGTTATTATATTAGGCGTGAAACGTTGTATATTGTCTGTATTTGTTGTACTGTGATAGTCAGCACTTCAGCCATCAACATGCACCAGTGCGTTGTGCGACGAAGACAAAGAAGAAGTACGCTGGGCTCGCCGTTGCAAGGTCCTCTCCGAACAGCTCTCCATCTGAGCGTCAATAAACGCCCTATTACAATTGGTGGAGGTGCTGGGTACGATCCCATCCAAACTGGAACTGCGAAGCCGTACACTACCCTCTACAACCGCCATGCAAGACCAGTCCACTTCTACGCTGCCGGCCGTTCCACCCACGATCATGTGTTCTGGCGTCGTGCGCCAGCGTGACCCTTGCCTCTTCAGTGGCACGGCCGACCAAGATGTCGACGACTGGCTGTCATCATATGAAAGAGTAAGCAGCTACAACAAGTGGGATGACTCATACAAGCTCAGTAACGCCATATTCTATCTGACGGACGTGGCGAACCTCTGGTTTCGCAACCATGAGGCTGACCTGTCATCTTGGTCGACATTTAAAAAGAATTTCGCGGAAGTGTTCGGCCGCCCGGCAGTGCGTAAGCTTCGTGCCGAACAACGTTTGCACGATCGTGTTCAGCGCGCTGATGAGACCTTTACCAGCTACATAGAAGACGTCGTTGATCTCTGCAAACGAGTCGACCCGGCCATGCCGGAAGCTAACAAAATCCGCTACATCCTCGAGGGTATTTCTGAGGACGCCTTCCAGATGCTGGTAGCGAAAGATCCCACCAGCGTTAGTGAACTCGTGAAGCTTTGCCAGAGCTACGACGAGCTCCGAAAGCGGCGCGCTTCTAGGCGCCGCTCCAGTGTGTGCGACGAAGGCGTATCCGCATTAGCCCTGGGCGGTTCGCCAACTTCTGAAGGGAGCCCGCTGAATCAACAGATCAAAGATTTTATTCGTGAAGAGGTCGCACGTCAAATCTCACTCCTTCCCCATTTTCAAGACTCGGGCCGCCTCGTTCCTGAACTGGCTCCATCTTTGGCCCCTACTATACGCCGTGTCGTGCAAGAACACGTCGCTGATGTCTTGCCGTCCAACCCCGTGCTGCCGCCTGTGACGGCACCTCTCACGTATGCCCAAGTAACGGCTAGGCCACCACCTTCGCCCACGTCTGGCTCCTATGTGCAGGTCCCTGCCTACCGGCCACCGCCGCATGCTGAGCCTTCGTTCCAAGCCCCACACTCAAGGTTCCGCCCACATCCTATGAAACCTTGGCGTACTACGGACAACCTTCCGATTTGCTATGCCTGCGGTCGCCCGGGCCATGTTGCACGCCTTTGTCGCCAGCGCCTCCAACCTTCACAGCCTGACATTCGACTTTATCCGTACGATACCGACTCACGCTCGCAAATGATTCCGCCCGGTTCTCAATTTGTCTCACAAGATCGCCAAACGTATGCCACTCGTCGATCACATTCTCCTCGGCGCCGATCGCTTTCTCCAATGCTGCGACGTTCTACTAGCACCGTTGAGGGAAACTAACAGCCGCAGTTCTGGGGGCAAGAACTGCGCTTGTTTCGAATTCCTCAAGTCCTCCGTGTCGTCCCGCTAATGTTATCAAAGTTTCTGTAGAAGGCGCCACAGTTCTCGCTCTCGTCGATACCGGTGCAGCCGTCTCCGTCATCAGTGAAGCGCTCTGCCGTCGAATTCGCAAAGTGACCACTCGGATTTCCGACTTTTCGCTCCGCACCGCCTCATCACAGCACATTCACCCCTCCGCATCTTGCACAGCCCGTGTGCTCATTCAAGACGTCTTGTACCCCATCGAGTTTATTGTTCTGCCGAACTGCTCGCATGATATCATCCTCGGATACGATTTTCTATCGACTCATCAAGCCGTTATTGACTGTGCCTGTGCGCAAATTGCCTTCGCCCCACTCTGTGATGCCCCCTTCTGTGATACCCCTCCCCGCACTGCAAAACTTCTCGTCGCCCATGACACCGACATTCCTCCGTTCTCTGCTGCCCTCGTACCACTGTCTTGTGAGTGGGTAACTCCTTTGACTGCGATTTTTACACCTTCCGAAGCCTATTACATTGTTATAAACCATACTTGCCACACAACTGGAAAACCTTAAGCGTTGAATTCAAGCAAGAAAATTGATTTTTATTTAATTTGTAAAAATTATCTAGGAGCATGAAATTACGTGAAGCTTCAGTAACTACGAAGCTTCTAGATGGCGCCAGGTGCTTCAGCGACACAATAAATTATCGCATGGAAAGCAGCGCGCCATTGCGCCAGGCAGGCAGTCGTGCGGCCCAACTGCAGCCTAACTTAAGCATAAAGGACTCGAAGAGGATCGTGAAAAAGTTCTGTATATTCATCATTCGATTTATAACACGTGGCTGCATATAACCGTATCTTAAGCCCCCGCTCCATGGGGCGCACAAGAGGCGCACGAGCAAGGCGCCTACGCGCCCAGTGCCGCGCCCTGACAACGCTGGAAAAAGTACGCATCTCCATGAAGCGTCTCTGACGCGCGAGCTCCTGTGTTGTTGCAAGTCTTTGTAGGCTGAAACCGGCCGAAACAGTTCGACTGCTACTTTAACCTTGTCCCGGGGCGACTTACAAAGCATTTGCACACGCTCGATGGTGTCTGCGCGATTGCAGCACGAGATTTTTAAGCACATTTCACTTATTCAATGCTTGCCGTAAACAATGCGCTGACCTGCGCGCGGTGCTCCCGGCAGCACCCAAGGCGCCACTTCTCCCCATATAGCTTCTTTAACTTGTTTATTTTATGCGGTTTGCGGCTGGCGAACCACAGCGAGTGGAGCCGCTGCACTGCGGCAATCAACTTTTCCTTGTCGATCGAGAAACTGTATGCACATCTCTACGTACCGCAGCACCGATGCCAAAAAAAAAAGCAGACAGAGAGAGATCGCGGAGACGGCGCGAAATGCATCATCTGATTGGTGCACGCCAGCCAATAACCGGCGAGTCTCCTCGCGCCAGCGCGAGCGCGCAGCGAGCGCCGCGGAAATATCTGACATGGACAGGTATCTGCTCCGCGCTCGCCTCAGCTCGCGCCTGACGCGTCACGCATGCGTAGACAGACTCCAGCGTACGTTCGTGCGCGTAGGCGCGCTCTCGGGCGCCCCATGGAGCGGGGGCTGGCGTGCTGGCAACATACCGCCCACTAGGTGGTGCTAGGGCTAACGTGCTGAATGCAGCGAATGGTTCTTTGAAAGTATACACTGCCTGTCATAATGTGCTAATCCTGTTCCCAGTACTTTGCAAATAAAATAATGACGAAGTAAAATTTTGATATAGGAGGTTTTACAAAGCCTTCGTTAGTTAAGTACTCTAGGTGAGTGCGCCGCTGGACTTCAGTTTTAATGGAATCTTCCAAGGTGGAGTAGATTCGTAGTAAGGGAGTAATTACTCATTGACATCCACCCAAGTGCAGCCATACGGCTACAAAGGATAGCTATGCAGCTTTCTCAGAAACTTCGTAGTTAAAACTTTGTAGAGACTTCGTAGACTGCCCCGGAAAGGCAGTGGTCCCGGGTTCAATCCCCGGACAAAGGCGAATTTTTCTTTAACTACGAAGTTTCTGAGAGAGCTGTATGGCTTTCCTTTGTAACTGTATAGCTGCGCTTGGGTGGACGTCAATGAGTAGTTGCTCCCTTGTTATGAATCTACTCCACCTTGGGAGATTCCCCTAAATATGCGACCAACACCGTTCCTACTTCGAGCTATTTATCAATTCGTTCTCGCTCTACCATCGGGTCTGCTGATCGTCTTGGTTAGCTCACCTGTTGGTGAGCGACTGCCCCGGAAAGGCGGTGGTCCCGGGTTCGATTCCACGATCAGGACGAATTTTTTTTCAATCAAGTTTCTGAGAAAGCTGCATAGCTTTCCTTTGTAGCCGTGTGGCTGCTCTTGGGTGGATGCAATGAGTAATTACTCCCTTATTAGACTTTAATTAGTGCTCCCCATGAGAGCGACGCGGCGTGGAAAATGAGTACTTTTTTATTAATCGAAGGCCAACCTTAATGTCACCCATGTTCATCTACTTCCACGTTTCACATGGCTAACGGTGACGTCCGCTGCCCAAGGTCGCGCATCCGACACCTGTCCGCGCTCAAAAAGGATTTGAAGCCCTTTATACCTCTGTCACACGGGCAGTTGCAATGTCCATTGAGTCGATGGAGATCGAACTCAATGCGGATCGGCCACTGCCACACGGCGGATTTCAATGACGATTGAACTCGATCGGCATTGACTCAATGAGGTTCGGGAATGGCCATTGGAATGCCAAGGAACATTGAGAGCATCCCCGCATTCACCCTAAGGTGAGACACAAGACGTAACCTTAAAAGAAACAAACCATCTTCTGGATTAAATTATTTAGACTACATTAATCAGCTCGTCAATTAGCTTTTCGGGAGTCAAAATGATCAATCACTCTAGAGAATGTGCGGTGTTCAGGTGTAAACAAACTGATGCGGTTCTAGGTGTTGTTCTGTGGCAGTGTGGCATGCTGCAGCGTTTCGCTCACGTTCGCCTTTTACTACGCCTTGCAACAACTGAGTCCAAGAAGAGCCCCACTTGTGAGACTACTGCCGAGCTTTGGCAGCATTGCTGGCGCAAAATGAATGCGGCGATTGCACATCGTTCGTCGTCGTTCCGCCGTTCCATGCCTGTGGTGCATGCGGGTTAGGCTGAGCGGTGAGGTATCTGAATACCCTTCTCTGAGCGGACTTTTATTTAAATATAGAACTTATTGCGATATCCACCCGCATCGTATTATCCTGTTTCACTTCATATTTTTACTGGATGGTGTTACCCGTGTCGTCATCTGTTGGATAACACGCTCACTATTCAATGGTCATTGAAATTTGCTGTGTGGCAGTGGTACAATTCGATGACCCTCGAAAATTTCAATGTCCATTCACTCAATGAACATTCAGATTGCCCGCGTGACAGAGGTAGTAGAAAAACGGCCTCCCTCCCCCCAGCAATGAACGATAAAGGAAACTGGAATTCGATGTGCTGCGATACTTCCCTATAGACTTTTTCAACACTGGCCAAAGGGCGCTGCCATATTAGAGACTGGGCTGTGCTCAAAACACAGGAAAACGCTGTGGATTCTTCCCCCACGCCTGCTTCACAGCCCAGTCAAACCGGTTTCTCCCAGGGTCGTGAAAAGGTCTATAGGATGGCGCAGCGGTTACGGCGCTCGACATACTGTTCCTAAGGACGCGGGATCGAATCCCGGCCTCGGCGGCCGCTTTTCAATGGAGGCGAAAAGCAGGCACCCGTGTGCTGTGCGATGTCAGTGCACGTTAAAGAACCCCAGATGGTCGAAATTTTGAGAGTCCTCCACTGCGGCGTCTCTCATAGCCTGAGTCGCATTGGGACGTTAAACCCCACAAGCCACAGACCAAAACTTCCTTATACCTTTAGCCGGCAATTTCAAGGAAGTAATCAGCCTGTTCAATATACACAATCATTTGAAATACCCAGGCTAGATAGTATTTGGTGAAATGATACAGTTACAGACGCTCCACCCCTGCAGCCTCTCATTAATTGCTAGGAAAACCCCCATCTTTCTGCGTTTTGGTAGAAAATAATGCTTGAGCTACTTTTTTGTGGATACATAGGAACTTACGCAAATTGGGAATATATGAAATGTATTTGAGGAACGAATCCAGGTAGTCCAATAGCGCATAAGCAAAGTTGCCGCCTTACTTTAGTGGCACTGATGTATTCAAATTTAGTTTTTTCCTGGTAGCATCAGGATTTCGAATAATGTGCCCAGCAAATTTAGTCGCTTGCAATAAACAAATTTGCGGATCAATTCAGGGGCTGAAAATTGCTCTACGAAGAACTTCATCACGTAATAAATCAGTAAAACACGTTGTTGGGCTAGTTGGTGCATTACATGAAGAAAGACTAACCAGCCAAGAAGGCTCACACAGGAAAAAACAGAGAAGCAGAAAGAAAGAGGCTGGACTACCAAATGATTAATTTGCAAGATCGAGGTTCAAATATATAGAGGTGCTAAGTCACATGACCTTCTCACAATCGCCATCACAACCTTCCCTCGTGGAAACACAATTTGCATTAATCGAAACTTCTTTATCTTACCTTCGCTTACCCAGTTATCGCTGCCTGCTTGTAATATAACAATATCTATGCAAAGCAGCGTCATAAACAACCAAAGGCATGCACAATACAAACAGCAACAAAACCCTTTGCACATTGTTATTCAACCATAAATCAACGCCATGTAGAACGGGCACACACTTTATCTAACAATGCCTGGAAATTATAAAACAGATTCAATGAACATGATTTCCTTACTTCTACATGGCGTTGATTTATGGTTGAAAGGGTTCTGTCACTGTTTGTATTGTGCTTGACTTTGGTTGTTTATCTTTGAATAGATAGTGTTATATTACAAGTAGGTAGCGCTCGAAGGTAAGATAAAGGAGTTTCAATTATTGCAAATTGTGTTTCCACGAGGGAAGGTTTTGATGGCAATTGTGAGAAGGTCATGTCACTGAGCGCCTCTATATATTTGAGCCTCGATCTTGCAAATAAATCAGTTAGTAGTCCAGCCTCTTTCTTTCTGCGTCTCTGTTTTTTCTTGTGTGCATCTTCTTGGCTGGTTAGCCTTCCTTCATGTAATAAATCAGCTTCTGTTTGGGTTTTACTTTTTTTTTTCATTTGCCTTTTACTTGTTTTACGGGTTTGCGAGGTAATATTTTGAAATATGTTGATTTTTTTAGACATTGTACTTCCCACTTCTTTTTAGCTCGAGTGGAGAGGCAGTGTCTGGAAATATTTTATGACAGCCCTCGGATTAGCAGCGATGACCACCATCGGCGAAGCTTGTGAGGGTAGTTGGAACCTTATTTTTTCTTATGGCTGAAATGGTTGTAAGGGAGTTCAGCTATTGTACCAAACTGGCCATGCCCGGACAGAGCTTTCAGCCAGACGCGGTGGTTGCGCAGGCGGAGAGGCAGGTGGTGCCACAAGCCCCGTCGCGCTCTGATCACGGTCATGGCGGTGACCGTGGCCGCGTTGCTGGCGATGTTCCTCGTCACAGTCGCGGCAGAGTCCCACCTCACTTGGACGAAATCCGAACTTCATGCCGGTGGCGCGCTTCGTGACGTGGATGCAGCGGGCGCCGAAGAAAATCTCAGCGAATTCCTCATGCCGGGGCCGAAAGATTGCAGGACGCGTCAAGGCGCCAATCGAAACGATGATTACGACGATCCAGAGAAGACCACAGCGGGTTCCCGCAGCGAGGATCAACCAGAAGCAACCGAACATGCAGCTGGTGAAGTGGTGCCGAAAAGTGACCACACTCACAAAGTTGGAGGGTTCAGGTCAAATGGCCTTATCGCTTTTCGCAAAGCAGTGAGTTTTCTTGTTCCTGTATATGCCGTTTTAATTTATTGATTTATTATACTCTAAGGGCCATGCCATTATATAGAGGAGGGGCTACAAGTAAAACATAAAAAAAAAAATTCAGCAAACTGGAGTCAAAGAAGCATAACACTACACCTCTTTCGCCCTACACGTAGCGAATGAAGTATCGGAGACGGCGAAGGGTGTGGTATGGTTTTATGGGCAAAACATGCCGCTGCTGGCAGCGTGGTAGTACGGAGGATTCGATCTTGTATGGGGACAGTTTGCTACGTTTCTCTCAATGGCGTCAAGTGGTTGCGTGGCGGATCGATCGAAAGAGAACAACAACACGGGTTTCTTTTGCCCCGGAATTAGCACCGAATGGGTTTTGGAGCCGTGCAAAGAACGAAACGTGAGACATTATGCGCTGTACAGGATCCGATATTGCAGTTGAAAGGAAGCTGATTTGCACAGGTATGCTCGCGCGTTCATGTTTGGATGAACAAACAAGCAGTTAGTTCGCATTACTGACCTCCCAAACAAATCTTGCTATAATGCTGATTCTTCGTGAGCTGAATGGCCCGGATTGCATGCGATCGCTGACAATGCTATAAATGTTTTTGTTGGGCATTTAGTTTATTCTAGTGCAGCAGATTATGTTCAACAAGTTGGCTTCTGTCTCTAGACGGCACCAAATTATGCACATGCGGACAGCATGATTGCTAATAGCGCCCTCGATCACTTGCACTAGTGCGCATCGGGCCGCCATGGTGCGCACCATATATCTACGGTCAACCGTACCGGTGCGCACCCGCTGTCCTAGATCACCGACAGCGAATTGGTGGTTCGCAAGGGTACAGTCTTGGCAGGCAATGCGGGACGCGCGTGGCGAAGAAGCTGCTTTGCACTGCTCGATGTGCTCGCGTGTGCACGCAGACTAACGAGATGAAGAAATAGTACGGATGGTTGGCACAATCGATAAACTGCAGTCAGATTCGTCTGATAGCCAAGACAATGTGATAATCAACCTCACACAGTGTAAACACTGTGTAGGACGCCCGAAAGACGACTGGTAGTTCTTTTATCGGGCAGATCGTCTTCAACGATAGGGGAGTGAGCATCTGTTTACGATTCGCTGCTTGGCATAGCAATGTGCAGAGAATGTGACACATGGAGCGTGGAATGTACGCCTCGTGCCTTTGAGACATGAAATGTGTGATTTATATGCAGTTCCGAAAGCATTTCTGAACTGGAACGTCTGCTACAATATGATCGCCATGGCTATGAGAAGTCGTGCTTTTAAGTTCTGTGGGGCCCTTACCCACAGAAGACGGCTGAAGAATACGCCCTTCCATTCATTCCTTTAGTAGGTAGCTTACACCCGTATGTTTCTGAGTGACCACGATTGTGTGCGTAGTGCCTGGATTTCATGTGTGGTATTTGGGCAGCAAAAGGTGCCCGTCGATGCTGTACACGCTCTGATAGACAACTGTTCAATGCTGCCATTGAACTGTGCCTCATTTCAACACTTATGCCATGCTGTACATCAATCATATCGCCTTCCTAGTGACTTTCGGGTGAGCAATTAAAATACGTAGCAGAGGCACCAAAATAAAGAAGACACGGATCGTTGTGTTGTAAAGAAATGGATACAGTGACAGTGCTGCTAGTTGATGTGCTTTACTTGACAGTGACTAGACCTTTCCCGCGTCACCGAGCGGCCGCGCAAAGCCCCCTGGAGAAATGGAGTGCCGCCGAGCTCACGTCTCTCCGACTCTCCCTGTTCTAAGGCGAACTTTTCTCTTCCATCTCGGCGCCCTTGCTGTGCTGCTGCTTCCCACTTTTTTCTTTGAAGTATATTGTGCCCACTATTCCTTTACATCGTGTTGCACAGTTGGGTGCTGCGTTCTAAATCCATGGACCACCATCCGACACGAAAAGTCCGCCGTTCGCCCACTGCTGCTCTCCGTGGCGGCGTGCGCATGCGCAGTATGGAATATGCCAGTGCTCGCTGGGACCCCTTCCAAATCGGATTAATTCAAAGACTTGAAAAAGTGCAACGCAGAGCAGCCAGATTGATCTTATCGAAATTTTCACGCAAAGATTCGGTCACACAGATGCTCAATTTGCTACAGTTACCTTCTTTAGCAGATCGACGTAAATCATCAAGGCTGAAACTTCTCTTCTTATTATCCAGGATCTTTTACAATATTGATAAATCACAGTATTTAGTTTTACGAGAAACAAAGAATTTACGAAGAAGGCATGATTATAATTACCACGTTCCACAACCCCACACTAATGCATACGCTAACTCATTTTTTCTCCGTATAACAGAGTGGAATTCTTTGCCAGTTGTTGTTATAGAATAAAACACATTATCTTGCTATGAAAATCTAACAAGAACTTGTAAATGCATTTTGTATACACTACTTTATTTATGTTTCCATTGTTTGTTGCGTTGTTCTTTTTTCTACAGACATTTAAGTTTTGTTGTTAAAAAGTGTATCAACTGCCTCCCACATTGTAACGTCCTTCACCGGCCAACAGTATCGAAAAATAAATAATAAATAAACCCTTCTCTCAGCGCCGACGCGCGCACCTGGAGCCCAGCGGCGAAACACCTTGGAACGGCGCAGCTCGTTGGATGGTTAGGACGCGTCCGCTGTAGCGGCGTGTGCCTCGCATGGCAACCTTGGCTTCACATGACGTAGTGAAGCTTTCGCTTCAATGTCACGAAAAAATTGCACACATACAGCACGCCAACAGGTTTGCCAGCATCCGACGCGGGATGCGATCGCTCCGTTCTCGCATCATGCTTTGCTCGCGGATCCGCCAGGGGATGACGCGGGGATGCAATTTGTGGAAAGGATTATTACGAGAGTCCCCGCATATCACTGATTAAGGGTTCCGTTAGTCTCCTTTACTCACTGTGTACACGAGGACAGCACTTACAGGAACTTCACATTTACGTTTGCATTCCTTTATTTTCCTTTAGGTGGGAACTGTATGCAGACAGCCTGTCTTCAAATTCTGTTCTGGTGGACCACCAGAGTTTTACTACAACAGAACAAGCAGTGTTTGTGAACTGCTGGCGTCGGACGGAACAGGGGTTTGCAACAGGGGTCGCAACCGATTTGCGTCGATGAACACCTGCCGCCAGCAGTGCGTGGACACTAAAACGCCCGCTCCAGAATGCTACAAGAAGGCCGTCTTCGCTCAATGTCAGGCGTAAGATACTGACAATCTCCTCACATTTCTTCGCCTAAAACGCTAACACTGAGAGCGCCAAGCGTTTTTGCAAGTACATGAAGTAATGGCAATAACCGTTTGAAGGCACAACTCCGAATGACGCTCTATACGCATATAATTTTTGGCCTTTCAAGCAATAGAAATACATAGCCCCGTAAGAGGGTTCGCTGAGACCTTTGAAAGCCACTGTTTATTGCCGAACATTCTGTATACGTAAGCTGTGCGAACAGATGTTCTGCCAAGGCTATGTGCAATGCAGTCTACGTTCTTCAGAAATGTTCTTCGCTAAATACAAACCAAAAAAAGAGAATTTACGTTTTCGCTTAAGACAGCAATATACATGCTACATTAAATCCGTGGGTACCTTGTGTAGCCGAGGAAAGACTAGATACACCTCATGCTTGAAGCTGCAAAGCCACTCTTTTCGCCTCAGACTGATGCTTCCTGAAATACACTGGTTTTCCAGCTCCATATTAATAAAATAGGAATGTTCCGGATGTAATCCGCCTTTTTCTCAAAATGTGGCGCCCTCTGCGAGTTGTTGAAAATCCTTCTGTTACTGGTTGAAAATGTCTTTAGGAGATGCAGCCGTCAGCGAAATGACGGTGTGCGTTCTTGACAGCTACCGCCATCTGTCGCATACGCCTGTCACGAATATTAACTACTCATGGCTTCCTATATCAGCTATGGCTGCGCCGATCGCTGAGGCCAAGAACTGCGCATGCGCAGCTGGGTTTGGTGGTTTGTTTTCAACCAGGGGGAGAGGCCCGCATGCGCAAAGCGGCCTTGTGAAAGAGGCGAATTTTACACACCGTTCCGAACTTAAATCCCTATCATATTGTACATGCAGACCAAAAGTAAAAAGGACCACGCGAGCCTAAAGGTGAAAACTATATTCAGCTCGCTCTACCGGCAGATGTACAGTAGAGAGCAAGAGTACGTAGGCACATCCGGTGAGGCACCTGGATGTTGAGATGCTCTTCTTATCGGCAGCCCGTGCGAAGATACTGTCTTTACCAAAAGTAACCGAGCAGCCCTGCCGGCCGGCGAGGCAGGCACGGTGCCGAGCCACAGAAAAAGAATTTCGTAAAGAGCGTACAATTCTATAGGGCCCAGCGGCCCAATTGACTGTAGCGCACCAAGCAGCCGGTGCTTGACACACATCCGCTTTCGATTCAAGGCCCGCGGTTTTAATACTAGCAAGCGCTGTCGTACATCCGCGCTCTGTTGGCGCAGTGTTCTGTACGGTGCGGTATTGTTTTTCTATGTATTTTCAGCATTGAAATATAAAATAAGTTAAAATTGCCGCTGACTGGCCATTAATACAGCTGCGTCAAAGTCTTTGCCAAACAGCAGCATTGCAGAAAAGACGCCAGGTGCTTTGTGAAATAAGCATTTATTTTGCTTTATACAAAAACAAATCCGACACACTTCTGTCACCGTTTGGTGCATAAAAGCAACCAAAATGTAGATACATCAGCCGACATGTAAATTACAAAAAAGTGACAAAAATGTTACACAAGGCAAGAAACAATCATAGGCAGACAAACGTAGCATTACGTGCAGATGCACAAAGTATGGCAAATGATAGTAAGAAAATAGACATACACAATGCTCACAATACACGCGGGGCTTCCTCAGAGTATACGCTGTATTTTATTATAAACACAGATTTCAAGCAAATACACTGCAAGTCGTCTTGGGTATTACTCCACTGCAGGACATCGCTTTGAGCATAAATGCACACCCCTTTCTTACAGCACCATGATCTTTTTGGCACGACCTTGGCAGCAAAATTCCAGCATCCTCAGCATTAATTTTTTTTTTCAACAAGTTTGAAAAGTTTCTTAACATAAATATGTTGCAAGCTCGAAACAAAGTAGAAAACATTCAGGCTCATGTTAAAAAATGTGAAGCATTCATTTCACGATGCAAATGTCACTAGCACTTGTTAAGTTCACAGCCAAGAGTTACAATATAAAAATGGCTCCACTATTATGCACGTCATTATAACCTGAGTATCTTGGGAACGCTGAACAATACAAACCAATCAAGCTTAGCATGGATTGTTATCACATAGTCAATTTTTTGGAATGTGAAAATGTGCACTGATATTAATATCTCAGGAAACATTAGGGACATTAATTTCGTGCCTATTAACGCATTTCCAGCTTGATTAACAGTTATATCGTTATTGAAATATATGATGTGCAAATTAAGTCACGTGAAATGGAAAGCCGAAAGCGAAAGCTCAAACCCATTGACTCGGGGGACATGGAAGTTTGATCCACACCTCTTTCGCGTATGCTGCAATTGTTTCACCAGGGCACACAGCAGAGACGGCCACTTCCTGGCATCAGCTGGAACAATAACAGTAGAAGTATTTGATCCCGTGATGCACCTTTTCCGAAGCTGTGTAAACAGGCGAAACGTGAGAAAGCTCTAAAGGAATGGAATTACAAACATGGTCAATATAATTTATCGAACCTCGCGCGCGTACCCACATCAAATGCACATTGCAAACTACACGGCGAAGATCCCTATCAGTAATGCCCGAGCATTGCTACATTTCCCGTTGTTAATTTTTGGTTTTAAAGCTGCACTGACAGCTCACTATGCGTTTCATTCGATAAAAATATCTAATACGCGGGCGGAAACAACAGAGCGGATACCAGACAGACGTTCATAGTTGTTGTTAAGAGCACTGAAAATAAAGGCGCGGGTAGAATGCATGTTTTCAAAAACGGAGAGGACGGAATCATCGGCGCTCCACTTCTTTAGTATCGAGCTCTTTAGAAGCACCTCGGCATTTCATTTTCTATGGTCATTCTTTAAAGCGCATTCCCTTGCTGCACGTTTGTAATGCGGGATTTTTTAGCGCTGATGACAGTCTTCGACACACAAGTTTCCTCACATAATTACAGGGTATTCAGCACAACACAAACACACACAAGAAAGGGGACACCACGGTGAATTCCCTGTTATTATGTGTGACGACCAACCAGCTCAGCAGGTAACTCTCTTAAGGTACAAATTACTAGTCTCCGATTGTTTATGTGTTACCTTTTTTTTCGGCCATCTTAACAATCTCTACGTAATACGCGAGAACTTTCGTCTTTACCACATTAGCCTATTCTTTCGTATTTGGAATTTCACCCGGCCAACACATAACCATCAGAGAGAGTAGCCGGGCCAATTGGTACATGATCACTAAGCAAAGGAACGCACTTTCGACAGGACACAGGGAGTAAGACAACACACAGAAGCAACATGAAGCGCTGAGTGTTGTTTTACTCCCCGTGTCCTGTTGAAAGTGCGCTCTTTTCCTTAGTGATCAGCACATATCACCTGAAATAAACTACGCAAAAGCAGCCCAAAACGTAAAACTCAACGTGAAACCATGCAAACCTAACCGCTAGGCAAACCAAACAAAGAGTGTCAGACATGGGGTTCGCTCTTATCTAACTGCGCAATAACCGGCGTGCACTTATTGCGCCATAGCTCAGCTCATATGCCTTCCCTTCACAATCGCGCCCGTCAGAATGGTGAGTTAAACTGCTTAAAATGCAGGGTAGTTTGCAAGAAGAAAGCATTTCTCACCTTGTCTTTGCTGGAAGCTGCCGGGGTCTCACGAACTGGCGGGCATAGAGCGAGATATATATAAAGAGATGACACTCACTGCCATTTGCGGCCCAGCCTTGGTCCAGCTCGAGGTTTCACAACTCTTTCAGATGGCGTTGCACTTACAAAAAATAAAGTTTTAGCTTCAGAATTGTATGTAAATAAAAAAAACTTTAGGCAGGTCGAAGTAACAGAATATATATTGTTTGGTTACTAAAAGTGAGAAAAGATTGAGTACACATAGTATTAATTTTCGCGGCTAGGTGGCATGCGTCGCAACCTCCCGATTCAAAGGGTTCTGCTTTATCTATAGCCCCATATGCCCATGCGAACACTTTTTGCGTCCCTGTCGTACCCTATAAAAGGGGCGCGAGAGTGGGCTGATGACGAGCAAAATCGTTCTGTATTGCTTCAGGTACTGCCTCCGCTCTTTTAAACAATGCCGGTAACTACTTAGCGAAGTGGCGCAAGTGCCTGTGAGTCAAACCGTCAAACTACGAGACGCATGCGAAAGACCGAAACCGAAAGTAGCATTGCGGCCTTCGAGATTTGATATTTTGAAGCGCCCCGCTCCGAGACTGGCACGCTTCACTGACTCCGCTGTTGATTAGTAATTAATAAGAATAGTTGATTAATTATTACAGGCTTGCATAGTAGTTGTCATAGGTTTGGCACATTTCAGAAGCAGGAAACAAAGTATGGCACTTAACAGTGCAGAAACATGACACAAAGTAGTGCTATGTACAATGTTTGCTTAGGGCAGTCTCCATTAGTGAGCCTTTCAAGACTACAGGCCTGCATATACTGCTAGGATGCATAGAACGCATTTGCTTAATTCTAAACAGTGTAAAGCTGACAAATTGAATGGATAATATTGCGAGTTTTAGTGCTCACAGTGATTGTAGCATGAGGAGAAAATCCCATAGGTATACAAACTGGTGCAAAAATATCAAATATGCATCGAGCAAATGGTGTGGGCAGAAGGTATCGCGCAAAAGCAAAGCAACCCAGTCATGGAGAACAAAAAACAATATACAGAGCACGCTACAATTAACGCTACATCGAAATCCCTGTCAGGTGACACTGCAGTAAATGAAGGCTTCAGGTTCAGTCCCGTCAGGGGTGGAAGCATTCCCATGATCATGTTCTTTACTAAACTATCCAACTACATACAAACAGATGATCATGCAACCACGGAGCTTCATTTTGGCCTACACTACATGCTTCACAGTCGTCTTGTACATCCTAAAGAGAAACAAATAGAACCACAGAGAATGCACGTTGCACTTTCAGCACTTTTCTCATCGATACTAGTAGGCGCCGACCGAAAACACCTCCGCAAGTTGTCTTTGTCCATTTCCGTGTCAAGCGCTCCACGAAATTTTATCGCTGCAGGCCCTGAACTTCGACTGCATTCTATTAGACTTTCAGCATGCTTACAGAATCCGCACGTTACTTCGAATTCAGACGACGCTAAAAAAACACCACCTTGTCACGGAATCAGCTGTTTGCTTGCAGGCTGCCATGTGCACGCCATGACGCCGCCTAGTGGTATCGTGTATGTCAGCCATTCAGCGTTCGGTGGACTGTTTTATTTTACTTTGGACGAGGGCCTGTACATCAAGTTTCTTTTGTCGATACAATTTCCATTTTTAGTCTATTTCCTCCAGAGATACCTGTGCTTTATTTGCCTCTCGGTGTTCCCTTGAAGCTGCCCGTCGTTGTTCAATGGCTTCCCTGATTTACTTATTCCACCAGCTCCTTGGCTTCCTCTTCCCACTGCAGCGGTTTGCTACTTTAATCTCCTTAATTTTTCTCCTTATGAGTAGTTCTACCTGTTCATAATCCCAGTCTTCCATGGGGCTTTTCTCTATTGCTTCTTCTATGTCTGCTGCTATCCGCGACATTTGATCGTCTTTTAATTTTGCGTTTACGTTTTGTCTAAGTTCCATTTCTCTTTTCATCAAGGGCCCCATCTGCAGACTAATACGTTTATGATCACTTCCCAGACTACACTCCCCTTCTTCGTCTATTTCCATTTTTGTGACCTTGCTATAAATTCCCTGCGACATTAGACAGTAGTCAATGGTCGTCTGCCTGTTCCGGAACTCCCACGTGATTTGTCCCTCATATTTTGTTTCTCTATTTACAATAACTAGGTCGTGTAGCTCACAGAAATCTACCATTAGCTTCCCGTTACAATCTGTGTATCCATCCAGATCGTTCATGTGGCCGTTGATGTCCCCCAGTAGAATATTATCGGCCCGTCTCCAAACTGGCTTATATCGTCGCTGAGACATTCAACGAGACCCTTGTTTTCTTGCCTGCATTGGTGTCCTGTTCCTAAATAAACTACCCCTAGCCATGTCATTATGCCGGCAATTGTTCCTGATATCCAGATATGTTCTTCGCAAGATGATTTTATTCCTTGCCAATTTGTTCCCTGGTGTGTCAACACACCTACCCCTCCTCCCTTTTTTCCGTTCTCGCTCTGTTGCACCCTTCCCAGACGTTGCCTTCTATCCTGAGATGAGTCTCGCATAGAGCATACACAACAATTTTGTCATCCTTCAACTATTGTTCTATCTCTAACCATTTCGCTCTTTTTCTACCTCCTTGCATGTTTACGTAGCTGATCCTAGTGTTAAATCTCTTTTTCGTACTTTTTTTCTCGACCTCCTCTTTGCGATTTTGTTGGGCTCAGCCTCCATTATTACGCTTTCTTCTGCTTCACTTTCAACTACCCCTGCGCACAGAGCCCTCGCGGACCCCGAAAAAAGCTACAACCCTGCCTGCCAGGGGCCAGCCGATCACTGCTCCCACCATTCTGTTAAAATGTATGCCATCTCGCTGAAAAGCCCTGCCAAAACCTGCTCTATGCACCTCCCTATTTACCTCAACCACTTCGAAACGCTTCTCCAGGCTTAACGTTCTTATGTCCTGATTAACTGTCACCCCGTCATTTTCAAGCTATCCGTTCGTTCCTAGCGCCTCCGGTACTGTGCATACAACTATCTGCGCTTGCTGAGCTTTCGCCCTGATATGGTCAACTTCCTGAGCTAAATTTTTCACCACTCCGGCAGCTTCACCATTTAGGACATCGTTCCGGCCCGCGATTACTATCACCATATTGCGCTCGACGGATTTTTTGAACAGCCTATTTTTGCTCTTTCAGCACTGCGCTCATTGTCATCCCTAGGAAGGTTCAAACTAACACTCGCTTATCACCATTTATCCGTTCCGTAATATCTCGCCTGCACCTGCTCATGTTGGAACTTCCCGGCGATAAGCACCTGGGCATTCTCTCTCTCTCCCTCCCAACTTTTGGCTCCTGCTTTAGGTTATCTATATCCTTCTCTCTGGAATTTTCATTCTTCCTTACTTCCTTTTTTCGCGACTTTTTAGCAGCTACTTCTGAATAACTCTGTAGGTTCAGCTCCGCTTGACCTACTTTGCTTATGCCTTCCATGCCAGTGCTGGTCCCATCCACGTGGCCCGCACTGGAATGTCCGTCTTTGTTGCTTCCAAGGGCAATGTCGGCCTTTTTTTTTTTTCATTTAAGGAAGCTGTCCCAGCAGTTTCTAATTTTCTGCCTTTAATAAACCTAATTCATTTTCTAAGGCTTCCACACGAGACACTAAACCGCCCTTTTCTAGTTCAAATATATCTAGGCGTGCACTCAGCACGCAACACGGGCACAGAACGTCAGTGCCTTCCGCTTCCTCTACCGAGTCGCAACGAGTTTTCTTGAGATTAACCTGCGTCTCACACTGCGTACACTGTACTTTCTTTTGATTGCACATCTTAAGCATATATTAACCGAACTATTTCTACTACGAATTCTCAGAATATACAGACTGCAAAGGAAAGACCCAAAAAACGACTAACAAACACGCGTTAAAATAAATTCTGCGAATGCCAATAGCCTAGACAAAAGATTAATTATCTAAAATTCTTACAAAATAGCTAAAAAATGAACGCCGAAAAAAGCTGAAAGCGAAATAAAGTTATAAAAGAAACAGCACATCTATTTGACGCTTTCGGAAGCTCCCGCTCCCGCTGGCTGTCAAGATGGAATGGAATGGATTGGAATGAAATATAGGAGCGCCCCCTTTGAAACGGGGTGGGAGCAGTTGCTATCATGCTCATTTATTGATATCCTGCTCAAGATAGTGCCAGAACACAACTCTGCCTCGTAGTGGCTGCGCGCGTAAACAGGAGAGGGCTGGGAGTGGGCATCGGTGCTTACACCCCAGGCACATTAAAAGTATGAAGACAACTATTACATGCTTTGCACAGCGAGAAAGAGTAGCAGTTAAAAACAAAGGATGATCGGCTGCGCCGATGGCGTAGCGGTCTGATGCTGTGGCCAATGGGGATCTTTTCGCACCGTAGCCTCGTCTGTGCGCAGTCTGGCCACATTTCATTCATTTTTGCGGCTCGCAAAGTAATCGTCTCTAGACATCGTTTTTTACTAGAAGGCAGGTAGTAGCGCTATAGTAGTGAGACAATACTTTTCGGCTAAGCTCAGCTTATGTCTTGACTGGGGTCAGTAAGAGTACACGTCAAACCGAGTAGTCACCTGTGAGGCATCAAAGCAGGCCTGCGAGATGCCCATCTCACTTGGCCGTCGCTGGTGAGGAGTTTAAAATGGGCAATATATGACGCTTCACCGCGTAGCCGTCTTGGAGACACCGAAGCGGGCCTGGGAGGCGGCACTGCTGACACGACCGGCAATGCGCTTGGGACAACAGGTTAGAGGCTCCTTACACTTATGTCAAGCGATTTAACTTGAAAAAGCGTATTTCTCGTACTTAAGCTCACTACGGTGAGCTCAATTGAGCTCACTTCGGTGAGAATAGCGACATAACACGTTTGGTAAGATAATTCTGCGATTAGTCACAGTCATTTCTTCCATTTTTATGAGTAAGCAGCGCACATACAAAGCCCGCCACGCACACCGGCTTCCGACGCTGGCTGTCAAGCTAAGTGCTACGGTGTACGGTCCGGTGAAGTCCTGAATCCAAGAGTATGGGTGACCACTTAGTCTCAAAGGTAGCTTAGCCGTTAAACGTAAGTATAAAAGCTGTCTCCTAGCCATCTTCCGCTTCCACGAGGGGTCTGACGCTATGAACTCATGGGACGTTATGTCAGGCTAGATTAAGCAGATGCCTGTTCGACTGTTCCTGCATGACTGTAGCGATATATTGCACCAACACTTTAACGGGTTATTTCCTGGCACGTTGCTGCAGGCGAGATATACTCGACACCTGGTGGTGGTACATGAATGGCAAGGGATGTCGCCGCTGGAGGTTCCCTCGTGGTCTCTGTCCCTCCAATGGAACGGACGTATTCCGCACTTCCCTGGACTGCATCCGCAGGTGCTCCGATCCCAAGGGACTCGAACCGTGTCACGCGCCGACTGCAGTACCCTGCGAGGCCAAGCAACTACGCTTCGGCTTCTTTGCGGACGCGAACCCGCATGGCTCCGGAACTAGGCGCTGCCGAGAGCTACCTTTCGCAGGCAGAGAACGGACGCGCCACTGCCTCGCCGGCGCCAACCGTTTCCCAACGATGGAGGCCTGCAGGATGGCCTGCATGCAAGCTGACCCTTAGGTCATGCCGAGCGGCGCAGTACAGTTATAGTTCACAATCCGGTTGCATTGTTTTCATCTGAATGACACGCATTTTATTGTCGCCATGTTATCACATGCGTGCAGCCACTATAGTAAAGCGGCATGAACACATTTGGAGGCAGTGATTAGCGGACTAGTGCTAACGACGAAGCCCGCAGCATAAACCTTGCAAATGCTGCCACCTATCTATATATAAAGATGAAAGAAATTTTGTACTAATGTGTAGATAAGACTCGATCGCGCTGCACATCTTCGAATTTTAGCACATTCAAGGGTACACTTAAAGTTTAGTTCCACATAAGTTTCAGTTAGAGTTAGTAATTGGGAAGGGTGGTGGCATTGCAGCAGAAGAAAGCTATGACCATTATTTACCGGGTAATTTTAGAGCGTTAGCTCTACTGCAGCCCTTCGTCAAGGTCATCTGACGCCACAACGTGACCTCAGGTGCGGCGCGAAGAGTCGCCACAGCTCAATTCTTCTTTGCCCATGCAGCGCGCGGGGCCGGTGGCACTCGTTTCTTCTTCTGCTCAGCACACTGCTGCTGCTTCTTCTTTCACAAACTAGCCAATATTTATTCGTACCGGCACATATCTCCACAAATATCCAACATTGCGTGACACCATGCCACACAGCCTTCCGTCTCCTGCCTACCCTTTCCCTCCACCGCCGCCGCTGACCCTCTGGCTCACCTCCTGGGAATTCTTTCTTCAAAATGCCTTCGATACCTTCGTGCCTTCACGGTTCATCACATTATAATCTCATGTTCAAATCTTGAACAACTTAGAACAAATATTTTACTATATTTTACAAAGACCACATACCATTTCGACCTGCATTGCGTTTAGGCGAACAAGCACTTGTTTTTTTTTTTCTTGTTTGTACGTTTCCGAAGAAAGCCAATGCTTTAAATCAGATATGAGTATTATAAGTATGGGCACTTAACAAATCATCTAAAGTTGCGTTTGACGCATGTTAGCCGCAGTCACGTATGCACCAGAAAACCCTACATAACTAACATTCGTGCCGTCTAGAGCCGGCTGTGGTGTCCTCAAAACTCGCAGACAGCCATGGAAGAATCGCGTGCTGAAACCGCTGCTTCGGGTGCGTTTCCATGATGTTCGCAGACTGTCATGGAGGAGTCAAGACACTGCAAACCGTCCATGACAAGACTTAACCGAGCTTCCGCTCTGTAAACTAGAGTCAGCCAAGTTGAATCCCAGCAGCCAACTCTCGCGAAACCACCGTAAGCAAGAAAGCCACCACCAGATTCCACCAAGACTTTACAGACAATCCTTTCTGATACGTGTGCAAAGTCTGTAACCGCCTGTGGCTCCAGCGCGATTTAAACCTGGTGAGTGGTCCCATGATTCCCCAGCTCCCATAATTTGCACTAACGCTCAACATTTGGTTCAACATTCAGCAGCGTCGAATGGCTGAGCACCCTCTGTTTTTTTTTTTTTTTTTTTTTTTTTTTTTTTATTCTAAAACCTGGTAGGCAACGTCGCTGCGTTTGTGAAGGTGGATTTCGCAGTAAAGTAGGCGTTATGACCATGATAGAGCATAATTCTTAGAAGAATAATAAAAATACGCAATCAACTTGTTTTTTCTGTTAAGGAGGTAATATTACGAAATTTAAGGCCGTTCACGTCAAAGAATAGCTTATTTTTAATATTCATAATCGGCAGTAAAGTCGAAGTATCGCAAGCTAAAATTGCGCACTTAAAAGCATACCTAGAGGGGGCATTTCTTTGTAGCGCCTCCCTCAGGCTGCGCTTTACGCACGGCCGCATGAAGACGGCGAAAATATATTAAAAAAAACTCGTTGTGGTGCGATGCTACGACTCGGTAATTCGATTCTGTGGAAGAATATCCAGCATCTCTCGGGACATACTCTTCAACCTTTACCTAACTGAACAATTAGGATAAATCGACCTAATTGGGGTGCCGCGCATGCAGGGGACTACAGCCCACACACATGCTATTCTCAAAGCCAAAGCCACTCACCTCGTACCATGATTACACCACCCATTACAGACTCGGGAAAAAAAAACATACCCAGCACTACAGAGCACACTGTGCAGGGAGCAATAGGAGGTGTGGAGAAAACTTCAAACCGATAAATTTCATAATCCATTCATTGCTTAAAAATTTTTAATTCAGTAATTAGCCCGGCCTGTCGCTTCTGCTGTGAAATAGCATAACTAAACCATATAATTTGGGATCGTTGGGCCAATCTACATCCTAGAGAACTCGTGGCTAATCCCTCCCTTGACACGGGGAATCAAGTATAGGACGACTCGGACATTCTATCCAAAGCCTTGGTATGGGCCTGTGTCGCGCGGGATCTTCATGGTCTTGGAAGCACGGGCTGACTGCTTTCCCTACCCCCACCTTTTTTTCCTTATCTTTGAATGGGTTGGACGTTATTTTCTTTTGCCCCCGAGACCTGCGCCTCCTTCTTAAACAGCCATGAAGTGGGGCCCCTGCTGCACGTGATATTGCCGCCAAAACTATGCCAACTTTTAAACCTTCAGATACAAAAGCAGCGTCTGTGTTTGATCTAGGTATTTCATAAATATTGAAAAAGGTATACAGCCAACTCAAAGAGTTTTCAAATGCGTTCTTTTTTTTCTGTTGATAACTCTAACTGCATTGCCGATTGAAACGACTTAAAAACTGTGCTAATTTTTTGTTAACGGCCTTCAATTTCGCATTATTGCCTCCTTAAAAGGAAGAGATCATTCATTAATATTAGTCGTTTAAAAGTCTCATTATTATGATCTACCACGTGAATGATGTCCGCCTTGCCTTGTAACCCACGTGCACAAACCGGACAGGCGTCTATTTCATAGTACTTAAATGCAAATCTACAAATAGTACTTAAAAGAAAACAGCCCGTATGAGCAGCTGCCCCCCGAATGCGGTACGCCGTTTCCTGGCGCGTTTACTACTCTTGGCGCGAAGGTAAACATGCTAACTTCAGCAGCGACTGCCTGCGAGGTTAAGCACAAGTCCGAATTCTTCGAAATCGTTGCTGTATGCTTTTCGATGTAAGAAGGGAAAAGGGCAAATAATGATTCAAAAGTCGAGTATGTTCTTTCGGGGCCGATCGCTTCGTCAGATTATAGGCAACCGCCTAATATACATATTTGCTTGAGCGTTGTTCGTCGAATGCGAAGGAGCACTTCTGGTGCCAACAAGGGGCGCGTACAAATTCTCTCGGCTAATTTTTCCGAGCCCTCACATCAGCTCCAATTGCTGATAATCAGGACTGTTACAGCAATAGTTTGTCGGTCGACTTTGTGCGTCACACGTCCTCGGGAAAGAGGGCCGTGTGGGTGACCAAATTTTAGCTCGCTTTTACTACGCGGTTCAAGGCCGTCACGTGGCTCTCTCTCCCAATATTTTCTCGATGTGTCGACAGCGCCTCGGGCAAGACCTTCACCTACTCAGCTGGCCTCACTTGTGACGTCAGAGAAGAACGGCGTCAGCTTAGCGTGTTTAACGCAATCGAGCGACAGAACGTAGATAGTGTTTCCAGACCCGGATCCCTTTTCACGTCTCCAGATAGCAACCCTGATCTATTAGGCGGTCTTTCTTCTCTCGTTGCCTTGTTTCATTTCTTACTGCACCGTTTAATTGTAACGACTGAGGTCGAACTAAGCGTCAAACTTTTCCAATCCGCACCGGGGACCGTCCTAATCTTTTTACCGACGGTCGCAACGATGAACCTGCGGAGCCGATTAACTAGACCACCATTGCCACTACGATGCCTTCGCTGGCGAATAGAGCTCACTGCCCAAAATTACAGAAACGCAAGTACGTTTGCAGCCCTGAGTGGGAACTCTCATCTGAACTTTCCACTGACCCACATTCCGCTCCCAAGGCCTTGGCCAACGAGAATGACACCAGACTGGCGTGCGTTATGAAACCGGACGCCCGGGATGGCTGCCTGAGATGCACGCTGTTGCGCCAGGGCTATTACGACGACGCGCAGCGTCATCAGGGACGCAACAAGTTGCGACGCCGAAAGAGGATCCAAATGTCAACGCGTCACTTTGCGCGAACTAAATACCGTTTCCGTATTACGCCGGACAACGACTGAAAACTGCCTCGGCAATTTGGTTGTTCCTAGCATTGGTCTTTACTCGCATATTACATTATGCTGCGACTGAAGCTGCAGGTGTAGTGAATTGTTCCAGCTTCTTTGGGGAGAAAGTGGCGATTGAGAGAAACAGCCGGTATGTGATATGTGACGAGAAGGGGATTTTTGCCACAATTCGAAGCGTCTAGGTATGTTATTGTCATTTCAAGCCCTCGTAGGTAGAAAAAGGCTTCCTGTGAACACGGTCCCCTAGTTCTTAATGCACAAACAGGAACGGGACGTCGTGCGACAGGCAATGGCTCGAAGCTATTATCAGCGACGGGCAGGGCTTCGCTCGCAATACGACCGATATACGACATCGCCAGCACCAGTGGCTTCGTTTATGTCATGCCAAAGTGCAGCTGAAACGTAAAAGTGAGCCAGATACGTCAAGGATGCTCACGAGAACACTTTTATCATAAATCTCCTATAATCATGGCGTAAGACTCTCCGGTAATTTTCACGCATAATGTAGAAATGTCCAACATTTTCGTGCTCGCTTGGATGTGAACGGAAGGCACAAAAACATTGTGAGGAAAAAGAATAAAAGAAGAAGTGAAATTTCTGCTAACTTCTGCGGCTTTCAGCACCAAATACTACGCATAGAAGCTGAACCAGCCCGTTTGTATAACAGCCCCTATACCTGTCTGCATGTGACAGCGCTGCGCAAGACTGACCCGTGTGAACGACGTCTGCATGTCTTCTTTTTGTCTTTTGAAAATATGAATATGCGTACCTTTGGTATCAAAGTCAACCAGCTGTCCAGAGGCAAGTCACGCTGCTTGCGTATAAAGGTTCTGTGCATAAAAAAAATTACTACTGCTATTTAAATAAATTGTTCTGATTTTCTTGCTGTAAGACAAAAAAAGCCAGGTTAAAAAAATTTTCAGCAACTGGCCTATATAAGGCGAGCGTTGTGGTTAGAAAAATGCTGCAAGAAGAAAAAAACGCACAACGTGGTGAAAAGTGTCGTTAGCCTCGAGAATTGAGCTCACGGCGTGTGTAACGTTACTGATTCCTGACTCACTACTAAACTTCTCCTGACAGGAAGCTCCAGAAAGAATACTGTAAATGCAGGACTATTTTTGCTTGTGGATACACTTCAGTTTTCAGTTAAACGCACAAATGGCAGCATATTAAGTGAGCTCGTCAGTATGTGGAGGATAATGTGTCAACAGCACCTGCGAAACAATGCATCTGAGCAAGTGAGCCGAATATTAAGAAACGATCGTTTTCTTGCAGCATTTGGTAGGAGGGTAATCGGCCCTCTGGCGGCACCTTTACAAAGTACATGAAATCAGTCATGGGGCTAAAATGGACCTCTCTCAGGACAACCTCCAGGGAGACTTTTCATACTAGTGAGGTAACTTCACTCTTCTCACCACCACTAAAATATATAGAGTGAACAGCGCCGGTGAAAGCGCGTGGATGTAAATGACGTTATATCGAGCAGCCAATGAGCCACCAGGGCACACACACACAAAAAGAGAAAAGATCATTACTTTGAGTTCAGAAAAATATACAGAAAACAAATAAACTAGACTCTGCAAAACATGTTCCGGGAAAGATGTTCCGGGAAAACCATTGATCGGCAGATGGCATACACATTTGAAGCAAAGGTGCGCCTAGAATGTACTGAGATGGACCAGAAGGCAGTTGCGCGCATTCAGAAGAAACGAGCGGGCAGCGAGCATAACTTATTGGAGAATTAAAAGCGCGCGCGATTTTTCGCCCAAAAAATAAAAGAAAAGGAAGATTTTAGCGTGCGCTTAAAACAACGTCATACTAAATGTAGACAACAGCTGAGAGGAGAGTTCCATTAACACAGACCAGTTCGAATGGATAGCTAAGGCAGTGAAAAAAAATTACCGTTCTGATACAGCTGCAAGTAAAAAAAAAAGAACAATGCGACTAATCTCGTTTATTGGTAAAGAAACAAGACACCGTACACTGCTTTATGCTGCGCTTTGAAAACTTAAGGCAACAAGAGTGAGCGGACTACACCGGATATACAAAAGCAAATGAACAAGGTTGACAAGGCTGTGCTAAGCTCTGCCTGCCTTTCACGGGGACATCGATGTTGCGTAAGATAGCAGTGCAAGTCATCATAAATCGCTTACAAGGTTGGACCGAAGAGGCTGATGTATTGGGAGAACTCCAGTACGGTCATGCAAGGTCGAGAATTAGACAAAAATTGCTAAATTTAGCTTTACTGTTGCATCATTCCGAAAAAGTGACCGTCGTACGATCTTAAAACCCTCGGGGTCAGAGTACAGACGAATAACGAGGTGACGGACGATATGCGTTGAAGAGGGCGCAGTGAGAGGAATGTCAGAGCCGACGGAGGAAAACAGGGGAGTGGAGGTAGCCACAGCGCCCATGGGAAGTATAGTAAGAAAGTGGCAAATGGAGAAAAGGACGGTGGTAAGGCGGAAGAGGTAGCCGGGGTACGTTGTGATAAGGGGCTGGTGGTCACAGACGCAGTGAAGCGGCCAGCTGATGGGAAACAAGGATGGCGTCATCTCTGCGCGCGTTAAACCTCACGCCTTTGACACGGGCTCCATTCATAGACGGCTGTTTCCAATGCGTGTTCTATACAACGCGGTCGAGCATTTCACGTAATGCCTTCGCTCGTTCGGCGCGGCGTGGTCCCCTTTAACGGCGCTACTCCGGCGTATCCTACAGGCCTGGTCATAACAGCCTTGGATGAAATAAGTTAGCATAGATTGTGCTCCGCAAATGGCCACATTCTGTGATTCACGTCCTTTTCAATGCTGTTGTGCACTTCGCGCAAATCATCCCCACGTTGGAAGTGGCGCAGCCATTCTTTGCTCCACTACGGCATCTCCCTCAAGCACCATAGACAACAGCGGCGAGTGAATTCAGTTTGTTCAGTTCACACTTAATCACTGTTGCTTGACCCCATTACCGTGGTGTCCACCCCCTCTTCGTCTATGTGTTTTTGTGCGCTGGAATAATGTTCTATAACACTGTTCAGGACCAACTAGCCCAGCTGTCTACGCTTACCAATGCATCGCAATTGCTTTAAGCGTATGGAATAACCCTTGTGGGTGAAGTTTTGACATTAAATACGCCTATGACAATGTAAACTCCTCCATGTTACGGAAAATTTCGAAGTAAGAAAAAAGAACGTGTCGGTAGCGAAACAGTGCCACCAAATACTTTCTGCTAGAACAAAATTGTACAACATCCTCTTGCAATGAGCCTGGCAGGCTTACAGTATTGTCCAATAAATAAATGAATGCTTGTTAGAACAAGTCAATAGTGAGGACAACGTCCCAGAAATTTGAGAAGAAAAGAAGAGTATAGCCAGAGTTCAGGCTAAAGGGGCACTCCTTCTTAAAGCCTGTGCCAGGAGGATTGTATGAAAACTGGACATGAGCAGAACAGAGTTTACCGTCGCGTCGTATAGGTCGACGGAAACACGTTGCTTAGTGAGACCGACGCATATGGAGATGATTTCGTTCTTCTAGAATATAAGTGCAAAAGATTCAAAATTTTTCGGAAATTTCCTGACAAGAGGTAGTGTGCGTGTATCTATGACTGAGATTAAAAATTGGGATTTATGCTCAACAAGGTTGACTTCCGTATGACGACGTTACACAATTTGGCGTTCTCTAACAAATGAGGCGCAAAGGTATCCTGGTACGTGATTAGTTTGGTTTGCAGTGTTTAGCGTCCCAAATCGACTCGGGATATTAGGAGCGCCGTAGTGGAGAGCTCCGGAAGTTTGTACCACCAGGGGTTCTTTAACATGAACTGATATTGCACAGTACGCGGGCGCCTTACTTTTCGCCTCCATCGAAAAGCGGCCGCCGCCGACAGGATTTGATACCACGTCCTTGGGCTCGGAAGTAGAGCGCCCCACAACGGCTGAGCCGCATTGGAGGAGCAGGTATATTGATTACTAAAGCCAGAGACTCTATGCGACACCAGAGGTAAGGAATGCTAAAGAAAGCGAAAAAGAAAAACTGCCGCCATCATAAAGCACAGGAAACTTCGAGGATATTACACACGTGCAGCGATCTAGGGTATCTAAAAAAGCGCCATTATATGGTACTGGAAGCTTGCATATGCTTTTGTGTGTATAGGATGTGCCACAAATTCCGCATTTGTATTCTCTACAGGCGACATGCTCATTCGTGTGCACATAGGAACACAGTTGATGTAACAGTAGATGTTTATACGCGGTGGTCAATGTTGGAAGCATGTGAGGCAAAAAGTAAGGCTTAAAATCAAGAACGGTGGAGGAAAATGGAGGAGACACAGTGGATGGCGAAAGTTGTCAGGTAGTACCGATACTAAATGAAAGAGAATTTGAAGACTTGAATATAATACTAAACTACTTCAAATGGCTGGAAGATATAGAACTGTTAGACGGAAAGTACCAACCTCATAAAATACTATTTGGAAAAATGATTAGATGGTAAAGCTGGTGTTCAAGCTCTGGAAGATGTTAAACTCTAACAAACAAGCAGCCATGCAGGCATTGTGTAATGAGTGCGTTGATGAGCTACATGTGAAAGTGCTGGAAGATGCATTTCTAGTGGCTGCACAGCAGCGATAGTTTTCCGTAAAAAAGGTAATAAAATTCCTACAAAAATTGTGTCAAGAAGGGAATGGGAGCAGTTAGGACAGTTGGTGGAGAATCCCGCCGTAATCTGCAATTCGCTAAGAACGTTGCCTTGCTAAGTAACTCAGGGGATGAATTGCAAAGAATGATTGATGAATGAAGGATGAATTAGACAGGAAAACTAGGAAGGTGGGCAAAAAATCAATACGCAGAAGACTAAGGTAATGTTCAACAGCCTGGGGAAAGAAGAGCAGTTTACGTTAGGTAGCGAAGCACTGGAAGTAGTAGGCGAATATCTCTACTTAGGACAGGTAGTAACCGCAGATCCGGAGCATGAAAGGGAACTAATATGGAGAATAAGATTGGGATGGAAAGCATTCGACAAGTACTCGCAGATCACTACAGTAGCTTGTCGGTATTGCTCAACAGGAAATTATATAACAGTCGCATCTTACCGGTACTCATGTATGGTGCTGTAACGTGGAGGAGGCTAACAGAAAGGATTCTGCTTAAGCTGAGGACAACGCGGAGTGATATGATGCGAAACATGGTAGATATAACGTTCAGAGATGAATCGTGTGCAGAGTGGGTCAGGGAAACAACTCGAGTTAGTGACATTTTAGTGGAAGTCAAGGAGAAGAAATTGGCAATGGCAGGAATGTCGTGCGAAGAGACACCTAATGAATGGTTGCTAAGGGTAATAAATTGTATTCCAAGTGAAGGAAAGCGTAGCATGGGGAAGCAGAAGGTTAGATAGGTGGACGAGGTTAACAAGTTTGCAGGGGTCGAGTGGATGCAGCTAGCACAGGACCGGGTTAATTCAAGTAATGTGTGAGAGACCTTTCCCCTGCAGTGGGCATAGTCCGAATTATGGTTATAATCATGATGAATCAAAATCCGGCCAATACCACTGCCAGGCTTGTTGAGGTGAACAGATAGCACTGCCGCTTAAGTGTGAAGTAGCACACTAGTCTACCAAACAGCTTGGCACTCTAGACTCGCTCATGTCAGGAATGAAAAGAAAACAAATGCGTGTGAAGCAACTGCTGCATTGCTGATGCATCGCACAATGCTAAGGCAAGTTTTGTGCCACGAATTTTGATGACAGGCAGGCGACACAAACAGCGGCAAAGTTGCATCCATATATCCACTCAAACGAAAAAGAATGTGGAGCCGCAAGTGCGGCCCAGCTTGGCGAACTCTTGTAACTTGTTGTGGTTCTGTATTGAAGTTTTAGAATGCCAGTTTTGCACTATGACAAAAAAATTTAAAGAATCTTTCACGGCTGTGCATTTGAAATTTTATGATTTTGCCTCTCTCTTTCTAAAAACTACTTTTGAAACTTCTTGCACAGTGTTCTCTGAGTTGTCCATTTCTCCAATAAATAACTCCAATTAATGACACTCTAGCCGAAATGAAGAAGAAAAAAAGGCCTGGGCAGCAGGAAATGTAATGCAAAGAGAGGATAGCCGATGGTCACTTAGAATAACAAATCGGCTTCCAAGGGAAGAAAAGTATAGCAGGGGGTGGCAGAAAGTTAGATGGGTGGTTGAGGTTAAGCTTGCAGTGGGTTCAATACAGCTGATGATGATGATAATAATAATAATAGTAACAGTCAACCAATCCATATACCAGGACGCTTGTATGGCTCACAAGATGACATTTCCTCTCCGTTTAGAGGCCTTTAAACCGGAGCAACCATGGCCGTCCAGCACATAGATCAGGGAAGCGCTAGCTTTTAAAAACTACTAGGGTGTGCCCAACCTTCACAAATTAGAAGCCAGTAAGAGGGCTGGGGGAGAGAGGCATGGGAGTTGTTTGAATTGGTGAAAAAGAAAGTCGCCTGAGCCACCGTTTAGGCGCGATTCTGAAGCGCATTTTTTTTTTTTTTTTACATAGACGTTCATATTCGCAAGCAAATTAAAATCAGATTGAAGAGCCTAAACAAGGCTTGGCATTTATTATATTCGTGTACAATTTATAGCTGCGTGTTACAAAACGATGTGTGTCAGAATCTTGCAAATACAGTGCAGCACAATTTTATGCTTAAGTTACAAATGTCACCATGCCGGAACAAAGGGAGTTCTGCTACTTCTGGCCATCTGTTTGTCTGTCTCGTCCATTTCTTCTCTGCGAATGTTTTTCCTCAAAATGTCAGGACATTATAAGGTACAATCCAAATTAACCCACAATAACTCTATCCTTGGTATTTGTGCGTAAATGAAGCAAGACACCACTAAAGATTACTTTGATTTTAGCACAATTCTTTATAAACCCTCAGCAAAAAATAATAATAATAATATGGAAGCCTCCGAAAGAATTATTCATGATCTCCACAATATAGGGTATCCGGGATTGCTTAAATAAGTTAACTTCTTTAGAGTATGCTACGAACTTCAAGATCTTTTTTCCCTTTTCTGAGCTTGTTAAAACACGACGGTATTGTATCGAAAGTGGGTGCGTTCGCCGAGTGCAGGGGCGGTGTGACAAGCGAAACTATATTCGTTTCCAATACACTGACCTCCCCCGCGTCAGTGCGTTGCACTTGGAGAAGGAGCCGCGGTCAACAAGCGCGTGCCTCCACTGACGACGAAATGGTTCGGTTGCTTAGCCGCCGAGAGTATAGAAATGCTATCCGACAGGTCTTATTCTTCGCTTCTTATCCAAGCAGCAATGCTGACGACTCCTGACTAGAGTTTCGCGTCCAAGGCTCGCCCACCTCACGCTGAAGGTGGCTGTCAACGAGAGAGGGCCCCGCCCACTGGGCGAGCGTCGAACGCACGTGTCTCTCTAGGGGGCCCTCTCAGCTGAGGCTCACATCACGCTCTCCAGATGCACGAATGACGCATTCTGGTGTCTCGGGAGACGCCGCCGTCCCGTCTGACCGCGAGACACAAGACAGCTGCGTCCGGTGGCGGTCGCGTCTGGGCCTCTCACGACACTCCCACATCCTTGCCGCGGTCCGAGACCGTTTCAAAGCGCGTAGCGGAGAGGCGCACAGTGCGGACGGGCGGCCGCAGCTCCTGGGGAGCCCACCGAACGAGCATGGCTGCGCACGGCATCGACACGAGGTGAGCGTCCTCGTTTCTCCCGCGATCGTAGGGCGATAACAGTCTCCAGGCGCACGATGAGCTTGGGGATATTTAGGGCTTCCTTGATCTTTGGCTGTGATTATTACACGTATTGAACAAAGCGAGCGTTGTTTGCATTCGGCATTGCCATGAGGTAAAATTATGGTCAATGAGTGGCGGTATGAACGACGCAAATCACTCCGCGACCCATTGACATTCCGCCAGCGTCTCAACTGCCGCCGCATTGACGCTTGGCTGTATAACGATTCTAACGAGGCATAATCTCCAAAGGGCTGCCTGAAAACCTTCGTCTGGAACATATCGCCAGTAAAGATTGCTAATAGCCCACCATAACGAAAGCCCAAACGCAGTTTAGCGCTTTCTAAAGTCTTCTTGCCATTCCTTCCCAGTGCATCAACATTTTGAAGCTCTTCTGCCTTCAGCCTTTGGGAAAGATAATCTGTTGGCGTAAGTAACGCAGTTCAAACAAGTATTTCATGCCGCTTCCTTCAACAACGCAATTCGTTCAATTAAGAAGCGGAATTACTACTCATAACATAGTTTTGATATTGGGCTTGTGTGTGGAGGGAAAGAGCAGCGGGGAAGAGGTGGCTTATGAGAAGGCAATCTTTAGTGAAGCTAATGGAAGTTTGATGCAAGAAGTATCGGTCTACATGAATGCACCCAGACACCTTTCTACGTAATGGTACGGGCTGCCTCACAGTCCACGAACAGACTGTCCATCGGAGCTGCTAAAGTTGTGCTTGAAGAACGTTAAAATGTTATGACGATGAGGTGTGTTAAATAATTTTGTCATATCAGATATTTGAAGGGGGCAATCAGGCATCACGTAGGGGAACGAAAATAATACTACGAGCATCCCATTCATTACTGATTGGCCCCTTGGCACATCGCCAGTGTTCGCGTGCATTGCTACATGATACTTCTATGGGGCTTTGGAAAGCTTTAAGGTATACATTCCTCTAGACATTAGAAATCAAAATTCGCCCACAACAACGTCACCACAAACATACTGTGCGCTCCAGCCAAAACTAGCCAAGTCTTTAAAAACTCGGAGCGTCCAGCGAACTGATACCAACTGAGTGCTATGGGGAGTCTTTTGGCTATAGTCTGCACTAATTTTTGTTCTTCAAATTTAATTCCTCAAGAATAATTTGAAAATATTTAATTACTGGTTTCTCGAAAAAACGGTCAATTCAGAAATTGAACGTCTTGAAATGCAGCTGACTGACGTTCGCACCCCGATATCACTTCGCAGCTTTATTTGCGGGTGCTAAAAAAGCTGCCACGCTGCAGCTGCTGGCTCAAATCTTTCTCCAGTAAAAATGAAGAGCCTCGGATCCGTGGGAGACAACCCTCCAGGGAAAAACTTTGTTCTAATTAGACGCGTCTCGGGACGCTGAAGCAGCTCCGCTGTCACGTCGAAACTTTTGCATTGTGCGAGTTATCTTTTAAGGTAGCCGAAAAGCTACTTCAAGC
Source organism: Amblyomma maculatum (assembly GCF_055883805.1). Lineage (NCBI taxonomy): Eukaryota > Metazoa > Arthropoda > Arachnida > Ixodida > Ixodidae > Amblyomma > Amblyomma maculatum. Next base: position 83,195,337 of record NC_139350.1, read on the forward strand.
AAATTGTACCCCAGTGCAAACGTCTCATCAAGCTGTTTTTCAATGCGACCTACAACTTCTACATCGAGCCTTTGTTCGTGAAGCAATAAGCAAAAAGTCAACTCATTTATCATGAATAAAAAATGCCGCAGACTATGCCCAGCTTTCCGGGGCATGTACTACTTACGCCATTTACCGGTAAGTGGCGGCGACAGGGTGCGTAACTTAATGGGAACGGGTACAAAAAAAATACGTAAAACGTGAGCAAAAGCACGTACGCAAAATAATTCCGGGTTTTATATAATATATAGTTAGCCGAAGATTGTGCCGAAGTTTCAGTTCTGTGCTGTTATTATACGAGCTTCCCAGCGCGTCTGAATATTATGCATTGCTTGCTATGGAAAGGCACCAAATTTTCCCGCTTTTTCAGACTTTAAAACTCTATAGTGTCGTAACGCTCATAGATATCGAAAATTGATTTCCGGTTTTAGATAACCTGACATATGCTGATTAAAATGGTTTGCGTCGATCTGGCATAGATTTAATCATGCATCTTCCTGGGGCCGTTTATGTGTAACCTGATGTCGCCTCGCATATGAAACGGCGCCTGCAGTAGGTAGTTACGCAAAAGAGATGGTTGGGTAACTTCACGTAAGATGGATGAAAGCGTGGCTGGTCAAAGTTTTTACGTGATGTTTCCTGATGTTTAAATAAAAAAAGATATGCAACTTGTTTTAGTCCATTTTTGTTTTCTAAGCACCGGATATAATTAATGACCAAGAAGTATAGTTCCGCTATTAAATGCTCTGCTGTTTTTGGCTATATTTTATGAATGACATAAAATGTTAAAGTGATGTAATAAAAACCGTTTGACTACATATCAAAATATTTTAATTTCCGCTCAGATATTTTTATTTTTGTTTTTATAGCAAAATTCTTTAACCAAACGTCAGCCAAGAAGACGTTTTTTTTTTCTTTTTGCTATTTTGCGTATCTAAATAAAAAAAAAAGGTTACGCCAAAGCAGCAGTAATGCGCATTATGTTCCATGGAAACTTATCTATCAAACTGCTGGCGCTCCTATCTAACGTTTCCAGTTAAGCGTTATGATCGGGCTAACTTCAACAAATGCCGCGCAATGAAAAATTCGGACAAAAATTAAAATACCTTGTATTTATTAAACTTTGTCCATATATTCTCCTCTACATCAGCTTTCAAAATTATTACAAACTTATTGCCTAATTTCATTGCACTAATAGTTACGGCTCCTTTAATGAGATCCCTGCGCAAGGCTCAGTGCGTGATGCAGGTTGTAGAGTCTATGGGTTCATACCAAGCCAACTCATCCAGACTTTGCACTCGACGATACTCGATTCCTTTTTAAAAAATGATAGCCTTTTCTATTACTATGATGAATATTACCCCGGCCTTGTTTTAGAGGAAAAACATTTTCCAACGTGGCCGCCGTTTGCAAACGAAACGAAACTTAGCCGCACAATAAAATTTGTAAAAATTAAAGTTCTTGAGGCACAACTTTTAAACTTTTTCATGGAAATAAAACAAGCATGTTTAGAGTGAGTACATATATAGATTACTTATTATAAATAAAACGCGCATAATTCTGATTTGCAAACATTTCAAGATTTTCGTTGTACTGTACCCTTTACAGGAGGCACCCGAAACAATGGAACAGGTCTCTTTTCATGCCGTCGCAGTTAACCACTTTGCCCCTGTTACGCTAGCTGCAAGCTTCACTAAAAAAAAAAAGGCAGTTCGTTTTGAAAAGGGCAATACAGTGCGAACATAAAATATTTCATTGCACACTGCCGTACGAAACATTCGGAAACAAAATCTAAGCATTCAGAATCACTGTGTCATTACAATGTATATCTGTTACATATAAAACCTGAACAGTCCACTATAGATGTCATTATAATATGAATGTAACTAAAAACATTTCACATCAGACAGGACACATAAAAGAAGCAGTGCTTTAAGAAAAAAAAAAGAAGGCAAACCTCGTCGGTTAGCAAAAAAAATCAGTCAGCAAAAATGGAGGTAATTTGAATATAAATATGCTCACGATTTATACAGCCAATGCAGCTTATGACAGGCAATGCAGCAATATCCTTGAGAGTGCCGAATGTTGTGGCTCGAGCTCCCAGATGGTGCAGAAATAACGGCACAGAACGGCGGACTATCACGTGCAGGAATAAGCGGACAAAGGAGTCAGGCCCTCTTAAATAACTTCGGGCGTAGCTTTGGCGCCTTTTTTGCCGGATAGGAGTGCTTTCTTCTATCTTCAGTTTCGCTGTACCTGATGGTGTATTTTCCCTCACCGGAGACGTCTCCACAGTCTCACTGACTAGATATTTAGCTTTCGGCATCGCATGTGTGTGTGTGTGTGTGTGTGTGTGTGTGTGTGTGTGTGTGTGTGTGTGTGTGTGTGTGTGTGTGTGTGTGTGTGTGTGTGTGTGTGTGTGTGTGTGTGTGTGTGTGTGTGTGTGTGTGTGTGTGTGTGTGTGTGTGTGTGTGTGTGTGTGTGTGTGTGTGTGTGTGTGTGTGTGTGTGTGTGTGTGTGTGTGTGTGTGTGTGTGTGTGTGTGTGTGTGTGTGTGTGTGTGTGTGTGTGTGTGTGTGTGTGTGTGTGTGTGTTTATTTATCCACTGCACAGACGAGAGAGAGTTTCCTCGTTGGTATCAAATTTAGTGCAGCGCCTGTGGAAGGCGTTTATATTTTAGAATGCTTCGTTAGGGGACCTAAATTACACACTGCACGTTCGCTACTCCCAAAAACACGAATCAGCCCCATGTCCCATTTCGTTTCTCGGTGAAGCGCCCCTCTCCCCTCTTCAAACCACTCGAATGCTGAACCCTTCGTTCTCTTCGCACATTTGTCCTGACTCTTGGTGTCATACATCAATATGTCATCGGGAAGGTCAAGTCAGGCAGCCATGTCAGTCACATAAACTGAAAAAATGAATGGCGACGCAGGGAAGAAAAAGGCGACAGTATGGTGCTCTTTGTTCTGGTGCCTGTGACGGGCGTAGCTGGGTTTTGAAGCGAAAAAAGAATAAACCAAGACCCGAGGATCGGCCCGTTTACCATGCCTTCAGCAGGGAATCTCAGAATGTGCGAATACGCTTCCAAAAAGAAAGCAATTTCCCTGCCCGCAGTGACCCAAGTGTCCGAACCCCACTTTAGAACCCCACTTTGCGGAGACAGACATCTCCATTTTTTTTCTAAATATAGCCTTTGTGAAGTTAAAGAAATGGACGCGACCTCTTTCTGCAGCTGGTCGCATGCTCGAATTCTTGGTAGCTGCAAGGAGGAAGTTTGTACACTAGTTCTGTAGTTTCAGGTCAAGCTCTGACGTTTCGGCCCCGCATTCTTTACTTGGGCTTCTGATGTTTCAGGCTCGTCAGGCGAGAAACAAGCTGGGCTTTAAATCAAGAGATGCCAGTTTTATTGCCCGTCTCGGCTGCAAATGCTTTCTTCTTTTATGGACACACGAGGGGCGCAGGCCAGCGGGAAGAAGTCAGTGGCGAAAGCGTGGCCCATGCACAGAGTCTTGTTTTCAGTGTTTCTGTTGTCCTGTCTTCCCGCGCTTAGCCTCCAGCAAAATCCATGCACCAGCTAGACTGCAAAAATGTTCTAGCAAAACGGACACAAAAAATACAGACAGCAAAGCCTCTTTAGTTAAGAAGTCTCCCCGTTTCTTTCTGTTTCTGTCCCCCTCTTCACACTCAGCGGGCGTCTGGGGTCCCACAAGAGCAAAGAACAGTCAGGCAGAAAGTGGGTACGACCGTTTGGAGAGGGTAGCAGGCCTGCATCGTTGCTGTAGTGCTGAACAATGGGAGAATCTGTTCAGTAGCAGTGGCGACAACCCAAAGAGGACCGGTCCAAAAGGTCACTTTATACAGGAGGAAAGCAGAGTACATTTTATGTGAACACGTTCCAGGAAAGCTTTGCTTAGAACAGGGGCTTAATTGGTGACTGGCAGTCATGCGCGCGCAATTCACTCACGGCACTGAAAGCCTCCAAGGGAGCCGCTGCAGATTCTGAAGCGGCTATTACATAGAAGGATAAAGAAAAATAAAACATGTTTGTCGGCCGCAGAAGCTGTTGTTTTACTGCGTAAGCACCTGAGCTGCGGTCAGTGGTAAACAAAAGGGACTGAAGAGGTTAGTAGGAGAATAACAGGGACAAAAGGCAGAACAGGACTATATGCACTAATTACATTATTCAAAACTATACGCAAGAAACAAGAAAAAGCAAAGAATGCCCCCCACACACACATACCCTGTGTTCGCATCACTGTTCTCCGCGGATGGGGAGTTTTGAGTTGTGCACATGTTCGGGCTTACCCGAAAGCCAGAGCCCGGCCAGGCCCGCATGCTTCAATTATGTATGTTTAATCATGTTCAACGACTAAATGCAGTTATTGGGTAGCTTGTTCCAATCCGATGGATTGGAAAAAGGAGTTCTGGAATGAAGCGGTCCTCGCGCAGTAATGTGTTAATGGAAGCGAATGACTGACGGGTTTGCAGCATACTCATCATCATCAGCCGGACTATACCCACTGCAGGGCACAAAAGGAGTCCCATATTTCTCTAATTATTCCGGTCCTATCCACTTTACCCCTGCGAACTTCTTGATCTCATCCGCCCACCTAACTTTCGGTCTCCCCCTGCTGGGCTTTCCTTCCTTTCAAATCTAATTCATGACCCTAAGCGACCATCGCTTGTCCTGTCTACGCACTACATGCCCTTCCCATGCCGATTTCTTCTTCTTGATTTCCACTAGAATGTCCGTAACTTCAGTTATTTCTCTGGCCCACTCTGCATGCTTCCTATCTCTTAACGTACTGCCGCGCACTAAGCAGAGTTAAATATGGATTGGGGTCTAAGAGAAGTCTGCGATTCTATAGCAAGTACAAATATTTTTGGCGTAAAAATTTCCGACTTGAGTGTAGCGCGTGAATGTTGTTGGACACCATCAGAGCAGATATGGAGTCTGTACGATGGTACACAGAGTGAATAAATGTCGATTTCCCAAGAATTCGTCTAATTCCTACTTCGAACGTGAAATTCAGAGCATGCTCAGAGCTCATTCATGATCTCAAAGACCCTACCCCCCCATCACACACACACACACACACACACACACACACACACACACACACACACACACACACACACACACACACACACACACACACACACACACACACACACACACACACACACACACACACACACACACACACACACACACACACACACACACACACACACACACACACACACACACACACACACACACACACACACACACACACACACACACACACACACACACACACACACACACACACACACACACACACACACACACACACACACACACACACACACACACACACACACACACACACACACACACACACACACACACACACACACACACACACACACACACACACACACACACACACACACACACACACACACACACACACACACACACACACACACACACACACACACACACACACTTTTTTTCTATTGTGTCAGCAGTGACTTTTGGCTCCCTTCTTATGTATCTCATTGTTAGCCTCTCATTGTGATTTAATTTGCATCGGCGCACCATTGCATACACACGAACCGGCTGTGTCCGGAGCTCCACGTCGAACCGAACCGCCATGGTACTTTTTGTTGGGATACCACATGAGCAGTGGGTTCTCTTTTAAACTTTAATGTCCTTTCTCGTGTACAGCTGGTATGTGAGCACTGCGCAATACCTTATCTTTTTTTTTTTTTTTTCAACTCTTTCAACAAGATGCTGCCCTTTACGGCGTAGCTGTCGCCACCCGAGGTCTCGCTTTGGCTGTCGTAGTATTGCTTTCGCAATAAAAGCAGCTCACTCAGCTATCAGATGACTAAAATAAGCATCTGCTGGGGAAATACAACGTAGATAAGCTATTCAGGATTGCCGCGAGGAGCACAAGCGCGACTGCACATGCCAGCATCTGCGCGAGTCAATCGGGAGTGCGCGTTGGGTTCCCCAATTATTGCAAAAGCAATATTCCGACAGTCAAAGCGAGACCTTGGGTGGTCGCAGCTACGCCGTGAGGAGGCGTAGATACGGTCTCCTCATAGAAACATCAGCCTGCCATGATATTTGCATTCACGTTACCCTTATCCCACGAGCAGGAGCTGCCAACTCGGGTCACTCCTTTCATATGAAGGGTGATATCAGAATCAGCCTGCCAGAACTGTTTGCATTCTAGTTACCCCTATGACATGCAGCCATGTCCATATGGTCGAAGCGTGACTTTATATGTGGGCTGGTAGCTTACGCTCTCGCGTCATACCCTTAAAGGATGAGTTTAAGTGTCCCTAATAATGTAGCACCTTACACTGATAGGGCGTGATAGGGGAATAATGTAGCCGGCAAAAGAAGCTTTCTCCGTTGCTTTCACAATTCAACTAGGGTTAACTAGAAATAAACCACGACAATTTTTTTATTGGAGCTTCCTATTAGGACGTACCATAGATGCTGCGTCCGCTAGTTAGAAGAACGAATACAGAGGGAATTGTCAATTACGTTGCATTTCAGTATAAACTACAATCCATCCGGTAACTGCGAAGAAAGCGATCAGCTGGTCCTGCTGCCGCAAACAAACCATTGTGACTAGAAAGCATGACATAGAAAAGCCAAGACCAAAACAACATAACAGAAGTGGTTCTGCTGTCTACAAATAAACTGCTTTGGTTGCTATCCAACCATGGTTTCAGCTCCACTCAGAAATTCCCTGTTGGCTTTTCATTTAGTTTTCGTCCCAGTAGCGACATTCACAGGTTTGTTCCTCACAGCCGATGTTACCCTTTGACAAAAAAAAAACATTTCCGAGTGATATTTCTGCTGGTGATGTTTTATAGTTCTGGCTGCTTCTAGCACCTTGCTGGTAAGCTGGCTACATTCACGATATCGTGGTGCTCTTTTTTTTTTACTTGAGATCGTGTAGTGTTACCAGACACATATCTTTTTCCGGAGTCGGGAATAGCTAGTTGCGGTGCCACATGACATCACGATGACACTTTGGCATCGCTGCAAATACAGGTCACAAATACTATAAGTTGCGAAATGCATTGAGTGTTTGGTGGTCCATCAAGGAAATGCAGTATGTAAATGAAAGCAATAATAACGCTTATGCTAAAAAATGTACATTTCCGTTTTGCGCATTTTGCCCGTAGGATGTATAGGTCGACATAAGGTCTGGTTAGAAAATGGGATTGTATACCCTGCTTATAAGGGACCTCTAATATTAGAGATAAAAACTGCACCCTAGTGCACGTACCTTATAAAAGGGTTCAACTGTAGTTGTAAGATTTGCAAAAGGAGTCTCCAGGAGGTTGAGAAGTGATACACCCCGGGAAAGAAGGGTGGAGTAACATACACTGCGCCATGTCTTTTCACGAAGGGCCGTATGTTTCCGTCGTGTAATACCAACTAGCCCAAAGCGCCACCTTAGTAAACTCAGATTTACACCCATGATCAGAAGCCAAATTAAAGTTTATAAAAAGATTTACGCAGTCAATGATGCTGAAAGCAGGGTTACCGGGTGTTTAGAGAAGCATCTCTGTGTGAAGGCAATGAGGACGTCTAACGGACCAATCTCAAAAATCATTCAGGGGAGCTGCAGGTTGCCGCTAAGACTTTATAGCTGCTTTCGCCTATCTTTGCTGCGGCTGAGTGCACCAGCTGTTTTATCGACGTAATGCTAGTACGAGTTTCGTGTCCAGAACTTAACTTATCTGATATGGAGCAACCATGACGGGTAGCTGAACTCTTAACAAATTTTGTGACAGGAGTGAGACACTCCGGTACAAGCTGAGGAAACAACGTTTTTAGACGCGTTCTCTCGCTTCGTGCACGCTGAGCGTTCGTGAAATCAGCGGCCCGCAGTGATAAAAAACACTCTGGCAGTTTTTCGAGAACTTTGGCTTTAGCGGACTGGTAGAAACACGATCTTCAAGTTTAAGTACTCAGGTCGCGGAATTGACGACAGACCAGAGTAAGAATAATCCCCCCCCCCCCCCCCCCATAAACACCACCACCACCAAACTATCGCAAAAAGCTGCACAGAGCACAAGTAGAATTATTCCTTGGTTCTTTTACATAGTTATCAAGCAAATGCATGTACCCATGTTTGCGTTCGATTGTTCAGTTTTAATTTAACGGTTCCAACAACATAGGTATGTAAACAATTCAGTATTCCCATACGACAGAGATTAAATCATTACTCTCTTCCTCTGAAACTGAACATATCGTTTGTTTAAAATATAGGCTGCCCTTTTCAAGACTCCAGTGGTGTGTAATCTTAAATTTACCATTCAAGGTAACTGTGAAGTTAACCCCAGAGCTACGTGGGGCTAGAAGTAATTTTCTCTCTCTTCAAGCGTCATCCACGGGTCCGTTGTTTCTGGGAAAAGAAGGGGCAGCTACTGGGGTCGAAGTACAAAGCCCTTTCCTTCCGAGCGCGTCGTCTTTCTTCCCATGCGTCTTGTTCCTGCCGGGTCGCGTAATAGCAAACCATATCCCGCTCGAGCAGACGACGCTTTGGCTCTGAGCAGCGCCACCTAGCGACAAATAGTGTATATATTGTCTAAAACGAATAAGAACGCCTTTAAAGGCCGCCGTTCCCGTCGTTTTTGTGGCGCAATGGATCAACATCAGCCATCTATGCACTGATGCCACTGAAACATTTGTCCGACTCCTGTGTTGTAATTTTTTTTTCTGAATATTTTTTTTGCACCACAGTTATATTCTGCTTTCAGTGAGTGTATGTACCTTTAGGTTGCGTTCAGAGAGTCTTTCAGCAACAATCGGCATGACAACAGTTACACTAACCAATTACATTCCCCATTATAATTTCCTGCCTCAGTGAGTGTATGTTACCTTTAGGTTGCGTTCAGAGACATCTTTTAGCAACAATCGCCGTTTTCAGTGAGTTATGTTACCTTTAGGTTGCGTTCCGAGAGACCTTTCAGCAACATTCGCTGTTTAACTCGCTCAGAGCGTCATTGCTCCAGTGCGCCTACGGGATATGGTTTGGCAATACGCTGCCTGGTCGGTCTACAGCTGTTCAGCCAGGCTTTGTGCGCGAGGGGCATCCCCCAGAGGGGGTGAACAAAAAGAGAGAGGGAAACAAGCGTGCAGCATTTCGTAATATGCGCTCGCTGGCAAGGGCAGGGCAAGTTTGTTTTCAAGCGGATCCTACTGTTGGGCGTAAGCCTAGTGGGGCGAGGGTTGGTGTTTTCGTTATTTTACTTTTGTTTTTTTTTCTTTAGAGCCTTGCTCTTCAGGAGGTGCACAGCAGGTGGTCAGTTGGCTGCTACGTGCAATATCTAGAGTACTGTTCGAATTTTGTTTGTGATGGCTGTCGCTGGTCTCACCTTGCCCCAGGGCTTGCGCACGGGCTCCGTGCATAGTTTGTAGTGTGTGCTGAACAAGGTTGGCGCTTTGGCCGGACTGCGTGGCCGAGAACGATTCCATCAGATATCGTAGCCCCGACGGACGTTTCCTGAAATTTGACGCTGGTCACCTTTCATGAGCTTCTGGTCGTGCGCGAGTCGACACTGTCAAAGCTTGACTTCTGCTTTGCATGTAGAGTTAGAAGGTTTAGTTCTCGTTTTCAATCCACGGGATTCTATTTTGAATAATCATCTCATGGTATCAACATGTTGGCAGCGTTGTACGGCCTGAGGTGCTGGTTACGAAGTGTTTTGGCAGTATTAGCTCTAAGACGAAATAGGTGCCAAGAGGGTGTGATTGAGGACGGGTAATAAGCTAGGCGGCAAGGCTCATTGCTGCATGCAGTACAGCGAGTGCAGCGAGTGTTGTGCTATCTTTAATGACCGTCGCTGTACTTCCTAACTCGCAGAGAGTTTAAAAACTGGAACATGCGGACATTGTCCGCTTGATTGAGAGTGTAAATGCGTGGAGAATTCTTACTGTGTGTCTTGAGCATGCTCCACCCCCAATCTGCGCTGCGTGAGTAAAAACCACGTGCACCTGCGAGGCGCTCGTCATCAACATCAATCCGGTGTATTCTCAATATAATAGTATCTTGTTTTTGACCACTGAGGTTCATGCAGTAAGAAAGTGGCAGGTGGCCGTGCTACTTTCCTAGCACGAAATGGAAAAAATAATGGCGAAAAAGGAAAAAGCAAACTTTTCTAGTGTCGTGTGGTGGATAATGGTCGGGCCGCGCAGAAAAGGCAAACTTAGGACTGCCGATCTATATTTAGCATCCAAGTGGATGTCGGCTCTCCACGCGGATTTGTTGGTGCGGCGCCCAGAGACCTCTTCAGCGGGAAGCTTTGTTCCATTTTTTTTTTTTTTCATTATTACTCACAGCCTGCCCTGCGTGACTCATTTAAACGGTGGTCCCAGAGCGTCATTTCTGAACGTTGTCTTTCCTGACAGTTACCACGATAAAAAACTACACCATTTTCAAGTGTAAGAAGCGTAAAGAGAAAACAAATGGCTTCATAATACAGCTCGTAAGAGCGCTATAATGTTGCCATACGTGAATCCCACACGGCGCTGACATATTCAAGAATCGATGTAATATATGTGTGAGGTGCAGCAGATATTTTACATCTGAGGCTGTGTGCAAATTTCGCCAAGATGTTCAACAACCTGTATGCTTTGCTAGTTGCATATTCTATATGAGTTCTTCATGAAATGTCCTCTCTAATATACACTCAAGGGCATTTAAATTCGGAACCTTTTTCCAAAGAATTGGAATTTAAACAGTATGCTGAGCTTCTTAGATTACGTTTTCTAGTCAGTGGAGCATCTTTGCATTCATATCAATTGAGCGTCCATTTCTCCGTGACGCGTCATTGGTGATGCTTTCTAGATCGTATAGAAAGCATCACCAATGACGCGTCACGGAGGTTCCGAATTTAAATGCCCTTGAGTGTATATTAGAGAGGACATTTCATGAAGAACTCATATAGAATATGCAACTAGCAAAGCATACAGGTTGTTGAACATCTTGGCGAAATTTGCACACAGCCTCAGATGTAAAATATCTGCTGCACCTCACACATATATTACATCAATTCTTGAATATGTCAGCGCCGTGTGGGATTCACGTATGGCTACATTATCAGATATCTTAGAACGCGTAAACCGTGTAACCCGCTTTGGTCTACAATTTTCAGCAAAGCGTTTCAGGAGTTTGGCTGGGAGTTTCTTAGTAGATCTAGTAGCAGCCTTAGCTTTATCAATCCCAGTTTTATCAAAACAGAGCAGAGCAAAGCAGAGTAAAATAAAATTCCCAGTCAAAAGATTCCACCACTGCTGAAACGTTGTGTTGAAAATTGTAGTCATTAACAAAGAAGCGGCTACACGCGCGGTTCTGTGTGCGTTCTAAGAGCCTGATAAGCTAACCATACGTGGATCCTACACTGTGCTGACACAATTAAGAATTGGTGTAATAAGTGGGAGGTACAGAAGTTCTTTTACATCTCAGGCTGTGTGAAATTTTCGCCAAGAAATTCATTATCCTGTAGGCTTTGCTAGTTTAATATTCGACAAAAGTTCTTCATGAATGTCCTATTTTGGTATGCACGCCCACTAATTTAGATTCGGAAGCTTTTTTCCAAAGCATTGGAATTTAAACCGTATGCCGAGCTTCTTGATATGCGTTTTCTAGTCAATTGAGTATATTTGCATTTATTTCAATTGAGTGTCCATTTCCTCGCGACGCGTCAATTGGTGGAAGCTGTCTAGATCGTTTACTGTAAGGCGAAAACGTTGTATTCGTTGAGTGTCGGGCTGCACATGTCTGCGTACAAGCGGATTTTGCGTGGAACTTTATGAACAATAGTGTTGCTATGTATTAATAACAATGAAGATGCCAGAAGAGACCTCTGAGGTAGACCGTATGTAGCATCGTTTAAGACGTAATGGGATCTACTAGACCGGTAGAGCTTACTAAGTAATAGCAGCACTCTGACGATCTGTATTATGGAGGTATTTGCTTTCTGCTTACGTTGCTTACGCTTGAAAATGGCTGGGGTTTTATCGTGATAATTGTCGGTAAAGACAGCCTGACAAATTACGCGCAAAAGCCACCGTATAAGGGAGTCTCGCCGGGCAGGCTGTAAGGAATAATGCACAGAACGGAAGAAAGCTTCCCGCTGAAGCGGTCCCTGGGCGCCACATCAAAAAATTCACGTTGACGGCCGACATCCACTTGGAGGCCAAAGATAGGCAGGCACGCCTTAGTTTGCTTTTCCTGTGCCGCCCGGGATGTCACTCACGGTACCGCATTAGAAAGTTTTACTTTTTCCTTTTTCACTATTATTTTTCCCGTTCGGTTCTCGGAAACCAGCATGGCCATCCGCCACTTTGCGACTGCATGAGTCTCGTTGGACAAGAACAAGACCCCTTTAGATTGGGAATGCACCGGTCTGATGGCAATGATGAGCGCGCACGCAGGTGTAAGTGCTTTGTACCCACACCGCGATAGTTGAGGGCGGAAGGCACACATTCCGAATTCACAACGATCTTACGCTCTCATTCAAGCTGAATATGATCTCATGCTCCACTTCGTAAATCCTTCGTGTGTTAAAAATCACAGACAGCTCAGCACTCACAGCATAAGATGCAGCAATGAGCATTGCCGCCTTGCCTATATTCCCGTTTTCAAAGACATCCGCTTGACAGTTACTTCGACTAATATTCACAAAACACTGCGCAACCATCACCTCAATCTGTACAACACTGTACAACATTGCCAACATAATAATAACATGACAGGAATTACTCGTAATAGGGCCTTATGTATCGAAAACGAGAACTACACATTCCAACTCGTGCATAAAAAGCCGAATTTAAGCTTGTATACTGTCGGACTCGCGCAAAACCAGAAGCTCATGAAAGCTGGCCAACTTCAAAGCTCAAGAAAAGTTCGCCGGGGCTACGATATATATCTGACGGAATCGTTCTCGGCCACGCAGTACAGCCATTGCACCAACCTCATCCAGAACGCAATACATGGCCCGGAGCACGTGCGCCAACCCTGAGGCAAACAGGCACAGAGACCAGCGACAGCCATAACAAACAATATTCGAACAAGATTCTAAATAGTGGCGTCGACTAGAACAGACGGCGGAACATCGAGCTCCGGAACTTACCGTCTTTTTGCCAGACCATCAACCCTGGGACCTCCATCGCCCAACTCACGTCATTCGGCAAGTACCTGGGATCATTCTGACTCCTCATGTGCTGAATTTGATAGCTTTTTGGCTAAGAACCGACCATATATAGGTTCCGATGATGCCCGGGGCTCGCTAAGCCTTGCCACGGATCTCGATTGTGTTACCATGGCAACGGCACCGCCGCCGCCACGTGCCGTCGATGAATTTCCTGGAGAAACACGTGCCCACGCTGCCGAAGCACGCGCCAACGCCTCAGATGCCAGAGAAGAACGCGCTTATACCTCTGAAGATTTCGATGCGTCTGACTGGATTACCCCAAAGAGGAAAGGCAAACAAAAGATTCCGGTGACACATTTCTCAACGCTGAAAACTGTCGTAATCAGGGCACCAAGTACACTCAATATCTCTCAGGTTAAACCCTACGAAATTCTTCAAGAAATTTCCTCAGCAGCAGACTTGGCGCCACATGAGCGACAGGCTCTGACTCTACAAATCAAATACCACCAGAATGTCATCCTTCTGAAGACCACCAACGAATTGACCGCCCGAAAGGTAGCAGCACTTTCCTCGTTATCCATCCGAGCCAAAACTCATAACATCCAATCTTACATGACGGCCCCGGTGGCATCGTGCCGGGGCGTAATTCATGGAATCGAGAAAGGTCTTTCAGAAGCCGAACTTTTAGAAAGCCTTGAATCGTGGCATGCGACGATCCTGTCCGCTCGTATGATGGGACAGACCGAGTCTGTATTAATAACTTTTGAAGGCACCCATGTACCTCGCCAAATTATGTTCCGCCGCGTCTTGTACAGATGCAAGCCTGAAAGACCAAATGCGTTGAAGTGCAGCAGGTGCCGTGAATATGGTCATCGGCTGCTGAACTGCCCTCACCCTCCGACATATCAACGCTGCCCCACCTGTTCAGCCCAGCTCAGCCAACAAGATGAACCACATCGTTGCTCCGCCTATTGCTTCCACTGCGGTGGAACCTACCCAACTTTTGACCTCACCTGCCCTGTACAGAAACAACAAGACCAAAAGAGCCACAAGGCTGCATATGACCGAAGGAAGAGTCTCAGAGAACAGCTGGAACCTTCTGTCCAAGAACAGAAAAAGCCATCTAATTCCCAGTGTCCCACTACAAAGCGACTATTGACTACGCGACAAAAATGTCTGGTCACCCTGGCAAGAAGAATACGCCACCCCATCATCCTCCGACTCGCGAGGACTTCCCGCCTCTGTCACATGCAAATCAAGAGACGGCACCACCCCCTCGGACCAATGTCTGGCATCAAGAAGTTCAAGAACTGCCAGCTGCCCCACGTCCGCTTCTCAAGCCAGCTACGCTCCCACCACCGGGTAAGCCGAGCCCGCCACTTCCCATTTCCCCTCCCAAACCTTTCTCTTATACATCTTCCGATTCCACACCAGTTATCACATCTGAGAATTATATGCGCCACATAAAAGATCGAAATGACCCTATTATCTGGTACCTTGCAGAAGAAATTTCCGCCATTCGCCAAGCATTCGAACTCATGCATACCCTCCTTAGCAATCTCCTGCAGGATGACGAACGCATGTATTTCCTAAATCATTCTCTTAAACGGCCCCGTCCATCTACATCCCCTGAAGCAACTGCTGCATCCTCTTCTGTCCCTCTCGAGAAGCGCGCTAACGTAGCTTAAGAATGGCAGGGAACAATCACATACACATTGTACAGTGGAATAGCAGAAACCTGCGTACCAATCGAACACTCTTTATCCAATGGCTCCTGACTTTACCCTCGCAGCCCCACGTCATTCTCATTCAAGAATCGCGTACTCTTAAAGGTATTCCGGGCTACCGTGCCCTGCATGCAGCGCATGACAGCGACTGTGCACCATTAGTGAGCACTTATATTCGTCGGGACATCCGATTTGAGGCCATTGAAGTCCCCAGTCGTCTTGAACGTCACCTTATTGCATTTACACTGTATTCTGATCACTTATCTCGCCCTTTATCCATTCTAAATTTTTATAACCCTCCTACAGAGTACACGCTTTTCAAACCGCTAATGCACTTTACTTCAAGATTGTTTCGAGACTCCGACTTCTTGATAGGTGGGGATTTTAATGCCCCGCACGTTATCTGGGGTTACCCACACACCTTCCGACCTGGCCGTATACTCAACGACGCATTAAACAGAGCTCAATTAACTGTTTATAACACCCCAAACTCCATTACCCGGGAAGGTTACAGGAACCAACAATCCACCATGCCAGACCTCACAGTGGGCCGCGGACTGCGAGAGGTCACCTGGCAAGTTACAGATGAAAAATTGCTCAGCGACCATTACATTAATAACATCACTGTCCCTAGCCGTACCCGTCCGCGTAAACGTAAAATTTCCCACACAAACTGGAATATCTTTCGCACTATACGCGATACCTCTCATATTACTGGCAGTCTTCAGAGCTGGACAAAAGCACTCAAACATGCTCAGAAACAAGCTACGCAGGAGAGTTCCACTTCAGCCCCGTCAGATAATCCGGACCCTTACCTTATACGCATCTGGAAGAGGCGGAAACGACTCTTGCGCACTCTTTGCACTCAGCCCAACAATGCTCGCCTCTCCGACCGAGTCACCTAATTGACGCGACAGGTTAAAGAACACTGCGTTACACTTGACACCAATCAATGGAACAAAATTTGTAACACCATTAACGGCACACTAAATCAAAAAAGAACCTGGCATTTACTCAGAGAACTACTCGGGCCTCAACCGGCGCCTGTTCCCACTCTCGAGAAGCACTATTCTCAACTAGGCACGGATGCCTTAACAGCCCAACTCCGCGATCTCTACATTCCTCCTCCCCTACCCAGCCTTTATACTCCGTACACTGGTGCTTCCAATGTAGAACTCGATCAGCCGTTTACCCTCTGGGATCTCGACTGGGCGCTAGAACAGCTAAAGCGGAAGTCAGTCCCAGGTGAAGACCAGATTACATACTCACTCATTCCAAATCTCTCTGACAAGGACAAAGAACATTTTCTGAGCATTATAACCTTACATTGGGAAGAAAGCACACTCCCAGCATCTCGGAAACAATCACTTATAACCCTACTTCCAAAGCCAGGCAAAAAACCTGCGCTTCAAAGCCTCCGCCCAGTTTCTTTAACATCGTGCCTGGGAAAAACCATGGAGCGGATGGTGCTCAATCGGCTCGAGACTCATCTTGAATCCATAGATTTCTTCCCCCTCAACAAATTGGCTTCCGAAAAGGTGTGTCTACTCAGGACCTATTTTTCTCCTCATGCACGAATTTGACCCTCCGCCCACTTCCCAGATCCAAGCCATAGTGGCCCTTGATGTGCGAAAAGCTTTTGATAACCTTGCCCACGATCCTCTATTAAACATCCTTGCCTCTACTGGCTGTGGTCCAAAGATGTATGGCTACCTCACAGCATTTCTCCGCGACCGTACGTCCAAGTTCCGTCTCCCCGATTCGATATCTGATCCTTTCCCCTCACACGTGGTACTCCTCAGGGCGCTATTCTGTCACCCACCCTTTTTAACCTTGCAATGGCTCCCCTATCTCGTACTTTAGCGTCTATCCCAAACCTAAAACACACATTCTATACAGACGCCTTACTCTTTGGTGCACTTCTGGGTCTCCTGGAGGAGTAGAGGAGACCCTACAGCAAGGTATCGATGCAGTCGTTAGTTACCTTGATAAAGTAGGGCTATCTCCCGCACCTGAAAAATCCGAATTGCTGCTGATTGCAAAAACTCGCTATCAACGCCAACATAACCAGCTGATCAATCTCACAATGGCAGGTCACCACATCCCTCGTGTATCATCTTGCCGGACCCTCGGACTTCATATCCATGAGTCAACCAATCAGGCCAATGTATCTACAACCGTTAAAGTTTGCAATCAGCTTACGCATCTAGTTCGCCGCATAGTCAATAAGCACGCCGGGCTGCGAGAGGGTCAAGTCAGGCAGCTTGTCCACGCATTAGCACTTAGCAAAACTTTATATACGATTCCTTACCTTACACTAACTTGTCGCCAAAGCCATCAGATTGAGGTTGCGCTTCACATATTGTACAAGGCCGCCCTTAACGTCCCTGTACATACGTCCACGGAGCGCCTATACTCTACGGGGCTGTTCTTGCCCCTGGGAGACCTCATACAACAACATCGCGACCGGCAAATGGCACGTCTTTCTAGCACCAAACAAGGACATTGGATACTACAGCAGGTTGCACTCAAACCTATAGACCTCCCTATAATTACCCTTCCTTCTTCGCTGCCGGATAACCTCAGAATAATCCCCATTCCAAAAAACGTTGCACCCGACACTAACACAGGCAGGCGTTCCACTCGCGTTTCCAACCATGTTCACCCGACAGATTCCACGATCATCTACACAGATGCATCACGAACTAACGTCGGAGTGGCTGCTTACTCAATTCAGAGCTGTAGCGATGTAGTGACGCATACCCTCGGTCCTTACATAGATCCTCCTCCTACAGCGACTCTCGAGACCCTACCAATAGTTACCAGTATTCAAGACCTCGCACAAGCACCCCCTATCCCTTCAGGATATACCATATACACTGATTCAATACAAGCTATACGCGCCATTCACACGGGTCGCATTCCTGAGGAACTACACGATGATCTACACAGAGCCCTTACCAAACTACGTCCCCACACTGTAACACTGAGGTGGATTCCTGGTCACGCTGGAATCCCATGCAATGAGGTAGTGCATCGCCTCGCCCGCGAACTTCAACACCGGGCGCCTGGGATTCCCTGGCCTTATCCACCAACGTGGGACACTACTCTTCACTACAAAAAAGAAATCAACGTTCACTACGACAACATTAGAGAAACACTCCGTACACTTCCTCTTCCTGATAAATCTCTCACTACCACGCAAATCCGCATTCTTAGACGCATACAACTAAATACACTGCTTACTCCTGCCCGATCTTTTCTATACAGAATCATACATTCCCCTGCATGCCCAAATTGCCCAGAACACTATGCAAACTTGGAGCATTGCATCTTTTCATGCCCTGTCGCCCTCCAATCTCCTCACTTTCCACACCCTCCTCCCCCAACGTGGCGGGCTTGGTTAGCCTCTGACCAGCTGCAAGATCAGTTGGCCTTGGTGACCCTGGCCCAGGACATTCTTAACGCTTAATGCAATGCGTTTAATAAAGTTGTTTCCTCTTCCTCCTCCTCCTTGAAAATAGCAGTCAACTCACCGCCCACTGTGAACCCGCTGAAGTGTGAGACTCCACTTTACAAAAAAGGGCAAAAGTAAAACTACGAAAACACTAACCCTCCTCCCACCAGGCTTACGCCCAACAGTTAGGATCCGCGAGAAAACAAACTAGCACTTGCCAGCGAGCGCATATTCCGAAACGCTGCTCGCAGGTTTCCGTTTGTTTTGTTTTTTTTATGTTTTTTTTTTCTGTTTGCCTCCTTCGTTGGATACTGCTCGCGCTCAAAGCCGAAACATCTGCAGACCGACTCGGCAGGGGTGAGGCGCTCGCAAACACAGAGAAAGGGAAGAAAGACGGCGCGCTCGAAAGGAAAGACATTTGTACTCCGACCCCAGTAGATTCCCCTACTTTTCCCTCAACCGAGGGACCCGCGGAAGACACTCGGCGACAGAAATTACTTCTAGAACCACACAGCATTGCGGTTAACTTCAGAAAAACTTTGTATTGTAAATTTAAGACTACACGCCGCTGGAGTCATAAAAAGTGCAGCTTATATTTTAAACAAACGACATGTTTTGTTTCAGCGGAGCAGAGTAATGACGTAATGTCTGTCGTACTGGAATACTGAATCAAGTTTACGTACCTATGTTGTCGTAGGAACCGTTAAATTAAAATTGAACAACCGAACTCAAGCAATGGCACATGCATCTGTTTAACAACTATGCAAAAGAACCAAGAAATAATACTAATCCGACTCTGTGCAGCTTTTTGCGAAAGCAGTGGTGGTGGTGTCTATGGGGGGATTATCCTTACTCTGGTCTGTCGGCAGTTCCGCGACCTGAGTACTTAAACTTGAAGATCATGTTTCCACCATAGTCCGCTAAAGCCAAAGTTCTCGAAAAACTTCGAGAGTATTTTTTGTCACTGCTGGCCGCTCATTTCACGAACGCTCAGCGTGCACGAAGCGAGAGACGTCGTCTAACAAAACGTTATTTCCTCATCTTGTACCGGAGTGTCTCACTCCCGCCACAAAATTCGTGAAGAGCGCAGCTACCCGTCATGGTTACTCCATATCAGATAAGTTCCGGACAGGAAACTCCTACGAGCATTACGTCGATAAAACAGCTGGTTCACTCAGCCGCAGCAAAGATAGGCGAAAGCAATTATAGAGTCTTAGCGGCAACCTGCAGCTCCCCTGAATGATTTTTGAGATTGGTCCGTTAGACGGCCTCATTGCCTTCACCCAAAGATGCTTCTCTAAACACCCGGTATCCATGCTTTTAGCATCATTGACTGCGTAAATATTTTTATAAACTTTATATTTGCTTCTGATCATGAATGTAAATCTGCGTTTACTAAGGTGGCACTTTAGGCTAGTTGGTATTACACAACGAAAATATACGGCCCTGCGTGGAGAGACATAGCACAGTGTGTGTCTCTGCGCCCTTCTTTCCCGGGGTGCATCACTTCTCAACCTCCTGGAGACTCCTTTTGCAAATCTTACAACTACAGTTCAACCCTTTTATAAGGTACGTGCACTGGGGAGCAGTTTTTATCTCTAATGTCAGAGGTCCCTTATAAGCATGGTATTCAATCCCATTTTCTAACCAGACCTTATTTCGACTTAGGCATCCTACTGGTAAAATGCGCAAAAAAGGAAAATGTATGTCCTTCAGCATAAGCGTTATTATCGCTTTCATTTACATACTGCATTTCCTTGATGGACTACCATACTTCGCAACTTTCTTATATTATTTGCGAACTGCTTTTGCAGCGATTGCAAAGTGCCATCGCGATGTGGCGTGGTACCGCAACTAGCGATTCCGAACTCCGGAAAAAGTTGTGTCTGGTAACACCACACGAATTTAAGTTAAAAAAAACAGCGCCACGATATCGGGACAGTAGCCAGCTTACCACCAAGGTGCTAGAAGCAGCCAGAACTATAAAACATCACTAGCAAAAATATCATTCGGAAATTTTGGCTTGTTTGGCAAAGGGTAACATCGGCTGTAACAAACCTGTGAATGTCGCTATTGAGGCGAAAAATAAATAAACAGCCACCAGGACGTTTCTGAGTGGAGCTGAAACCATGGTTGAATAGCAACCAGAGAAATGTATTTGTCTTGGCTAGAGCAGAACCACTTGTTCTATGTAGTTTGTTTTGGTCTTGGCTTGGCTATGTCTTGCTCTCTAGTCACAATGGTTTGTTTACGTCAGCAGCACCAGCTTACCGCTTTCTTCGCATTTACCGGATAGATTGTTCATATTGGAAAGGTACAGCGCAAAAAGACACAAGACGAACTGTCGCAACTGTTTAAAAGATGAAAAGAGAAAGAAGAAGAAAAACACTGGCGGCCTTTAGTTCCGAACATTAAGATTTTATTTCGACACCGAGATAAAATAACAAGAGAGCTGATGGAGGCCTACTTGATCCGAAAAAAACAGTCGCAATGTTTACACCAGCCTTCGGTTATATTAGTAGATAAGAAAGGGTCGTTCCTGGATAATTCATTATCTTGTCCTTAGTTTTCACAGGAGATGGGAGGAAAACACCCCCCAAAAATATATCGTCCGGTTATTGTGACTTATGACATGTTTTGGCCCCTAGCTTGCAATGTGCTTCGCGCAAGTGCTATAGGCTTCTTGTTATCGCTTGAAAGACTTGCATAAAAATTGTTTTTTTTTTAATAAAATTTAGTTGCGAGTCAGCGTACGTCTATCCGTCTTCTTCTTCGCCTTGTGTCTTTTTGCGCTGTACCTTTCCAATGTGAACCAATGCCCAATTGTCTATACTTCTTCGGATAGACTGTTGCTTATACTGAAAGTCAGCGTAATTGACGATTCCCGCTGTATTCTTCTAACTACCGAACACAACATCTATGGTATGCTCTGATAGGATGCTCCAATAATTGGAGAACCCAACGCGCACTTCCGGTAGGCTCGCGCAGATGCTCGCATGTGCAGTCGCGCTTGTGCTTCTCGCGGCAAGACTGAGGAGCTCATCTACGTTGCATTACCACTGCAGGTGCTTCTTTTATTCATCTGATAGCTGACCGACCTGCTTTTTGTTTACTGAAGTTATAATTAATCATGATGACGCAAGCGTGTCTCTTTTTTGTTTTCAATATAGCTGTAACTGAACCTGGCGATCGATGGTACCGCACCTAATGTACAAATGTTACAATCGTGACTGAGTATACCAAAATTCAAAGCTAACTTGTCCTTTATAGCCGACTGCCTTCTACATTCAATGTCTGTTAAAAAAAAAAGGCCCAATTGATAAATATTATACTGCAGCCAACCATTTGGGTGAACGGTGTTTCTTATATCCGACTGCCTATTACATTCATTCCTCTTATAACGGGGTTCGAGTTTATAACATTAACATTATGTGAACGATGATGTCAACAATTATCTGCCTCTACCCATAATCGACAGTAGATGTAAGCATGAAATGGTCAGGGGCTCAGTGATGGGCTCGTTGCCTTCTTGCGACTATCAGTTTGGGCTTGCTGGTAATACAAGACATGGAAGTATAAGAGCACATCCAGGTGAGGACCAGGAAGGATACGCACGAGCGCTAAGTCGCAACAATTTGTTTCGAGTCAAAGAGGCATTAGCGTACCGATATATTTTAGAAAAAAATTATGTAGAGCGAATTGGAAGGTGTCCTAATGATCGCCTCCCTGAACACCGAAGGAATATGTGTGGTGTGTGGGGAGGATTCCTTGATTGTAGAAAAATTAAAGCAAAAACTTGTCAAAATGTGCAATGTAGTGTCATTTCAAGTGTTAACCGAAGTTCTAAATCGAAGTGTTCACTTATCTGCCATTCACGAGTGAACCATCATCTCGAAAAGCAGGTCCAAACGGACGCGCGAAATCATTATGATAGATTAGCTGATTCCATGGTTTGGAATCATCTATTGTCCTCTGAGTTCATCAATGCGAAATAACAATGCAGCGTCATTGGAAAACTTATTCCAAAATAGAAGAAAAAAACAACCGTATGCAAGCTGTGGAATCCAAAACAGTGAGCTCTGAATTTCACGCTCGAAGTGGAAATTAGACGAATTCTTGGGACATCGAGCGGCATTATTGAATTGGCATTGCATTTTTAATACTGCGGCGCAGTATGGATTCGGCGGCTCGTTGCCGTTACGTACGGAAAATATCCTACTGTGGTTTTCCACACCTGCCGCACGTCTTACGAGCCTCTACTGTGATTTTCTTAAATAAAGTGGTAATAATAAATGCGATCTGGAGAGTGGTTGCAGTTTCGTTCACTTAATTTTCGTTTTGGTTTTTATGTATGATAACTGGAAAGTAATTTGAGACTAAATGGATTATACATATCGGAAGTAAATTTAATTTAATGTGAATGATTTTTGGAGCCGTAATTCGTATTGTTTTTTTTTTTTCAATTACTTTTGAAAAGCAATTTTACCGAGTATGTATCAGCGGCATGTGTTAATATATGCAACTAATTACCTACTAATATTCGCTAGGTTACGCATGGCGAGAGGTTTTATCACTGAGGCATACTTCCGTATTATCATGGCTTGGACTGTGCATACAGCGCGCCAGTGCAGCGCTGAACTGATCGTTGTTGCGCCAGCCTTCTTGCCGACTCGACTTCCTCGCTGCTCCGTTTGGACAGTGGAGACTGCTACAGCAAGCAACCGCGCGACGAAGGGAGTGGCGAGAAAGCTAGGGACTGGTGCCCGCGCGTGAGCTTCGTCTCCCCGTGCCCATGCATCCCCACCCCCTGTGGTGGTGGTGGTCGGTGGTCGAGCTATAGTCGAGCTTCCAAAAAGGGGGCAGGCGACTTAAACAGCCTCAATTGATTTCAATGGGTTAGGGCTCTTCGCATTTGTGAAAAACTTGGTTAACTTTACATTGTATGAACGAGTTGTCCAAGACAAAGTTATCACCTTTAGCCTATGTCTTTGTGTTACCGTGACTTTACATTGTATATACGCTTGGTATATAGCTTGATTAACTATACATTGTATATACGAGCTGTCCAAGCCAAAGTTATCACCTTTAGCCTATGTCTTTGTGTTACCGTGACTTTACATTGTATATACGCTTGGTATATAGCTTGGTTAACTATACATTGTATATACGAGCTGTCCAAGCCAAAGTTATCACCTTTAGCCTATGTCTTTGTGTTACCGTGACTTTACATTGCATATACGAGCTGTCCAAGCCAAAGTCAGGGTAACACAATGACATAGGCTAAAGGTGATAACTCAGTCACGCATACGTGGCACCCAAACTCAAAAGGAACAAGAAACCTGATACGGTGAAGAAGAGGACTAGCGTCAGCGTATACACTGACTAGCACGTAATGGGGTTATCACGCTTTTCTAGGGTGCTGCGGTGGCATGCTGGAGGACAAATACCGGAAAATTCTGCCGTGCTTGCTTTGTTAACAGTGTTAAGTTTATGTGTTTGTCTTTCCTGTAGCTGGGCGACAACGCTTGAGCGCGAAGATTGCTTGTGAAAATAAACACAAACCACAGGTGTTAAAATTAGTCATCCTTTGCTTAGCCGACTACATGTACAGCGCTACAAGCGATGTATGCCGGTTTAGCCTAGATATTTTAGCAATAAATCCGCAACGACGTCAATCCCAAATACGGCTACATGCAATGCGATGGTTACTTTATAGGCGTTCGAAGTGAAAATACGTGAAGTGAGAGCTCAACGACACTTGCAGAATGCTTTCAAATGAGAGAGCGAGAATTTCCTCTTCGCTAGCTAGAAACATTGCTGCAGCTGCACACACAAATTACCAAAACGGAGCCCGTGCAGCATGTCCATGGCATATGCTTGGCAGTTCGTTGTGACACTTGAAGATACGAAATATTTTAATGTCGCTGGGACACAATATCTTTATTGGACACCCGCGGTTTTCCCGTTCACACGTAACGTGCGTTTCTGTCTCTACATAGGGTCCGTTCATTCTGCCTCTAGGTCTCGTGTATATCGAGTGCCTCCTGTTGTATCTCTACCTATAGGCGATGTTGGCGACAACGGGAGAAACGTTGTCAACTTGTTAGCACTCCCCTTCCTTATTGTGTCGCTTGGTTTAGTCAAACATTTTGCTTTTCGCTTCGTATTATTCACATGCCGTAGGTGACGAGTATTCATTATGCATGTGGTTTTCGTTCATGCAACATTCTTATTGGCCGCCGTAAACTCTGTATGAAAACTAACAATACTGTTACATGGTGGCATTACAAGCGATGGAACACGGCGACACAACAGAAACAGAACGACGTGATGACATGACGATGAAATATGCTTTAATGGCCAGCGGGCCTGGCGGGAGCGCTCCGTCCCGCGCCACTGCCCGGTTCGTCATCTTCGTAGCATTACCCGAAGCCACCGAGCGATCATCCCGATCGATTGCTAGAAATCCAATGCATGACGTGACGATGAACACAGATGCAGGATTGGGACATGAAAAGCTGGACACCACAATGAATGCGAAGATGGGATGAATGCTTGCACCGGAGCATCAAGTCCAATCTTCACCGTTTGCCGAAGGCCAAGGCTCATGGACACGCCGAACGGCTTGGGCGGGGGTGCTGTCTTCGTTCGAGTGATCGTGAGGTCGCTTTGTCGTGGGGTCGGTAGGGTCGGTAGGGTCGGCTTTGAGCTTTTCCTGGTCGTCGTGTGTTTTTGTCAGGGCTGAGGACGAGTCTAGGGACAGCGGCTGGTCGGGTCTGAGCAAAAAGGGCTGTGGCCGAGCTGGGCGGCGATCTCCACGGGCTTTCGGCAGATGGACCCGGCGTACGGTTGGCTTCGACGGTGCAAGGCGAGGATGGGGATGAACCGCACCTCCACCAAATGTTACATGGTGGCATGACAAGCGATGGAACACGGCGACACAACAGAAACAGAACGACGTGATGACATGACGGTGAAATATGCTTTAATGGCCAGCGGGCCTGGCGGGAGCGCTCCGCCCCGCGCCAGTGCCCGCTTCGTCATCTTCGTAGCAATATCTAGGAAATACGAACGCATTGAATATAAGCAGCCATTTACAACACTTTCCGTGTGATTTATTGCAGATTTTCCCTGCGAAGCAAGAATAATGTTACGGCTGCCACTTGTGTTATAATTAAACGATCGCCATTACTCTCCAACCATCGCTCTAATTTGTCCAAGGAGTGGAACAAAGTTTAGAATAGTAGGCGGTATCAAGGGAGACCTTGCAGTAGCCTGCGATATCGCGCAACTGCCACTGTGCGTCAACCACTACTGCGATAGCACCCGTGTATGGAAGAGATTTGCTTGGAACAGCACCAGATGTGTGCTTTGCGCAGGCGCCTCTTTCTGTGGTTTCATCTTCCGCTTTCTTTTTTTTTTTTTTCTCCTGGGGCTGCTGAGTTTTTGGGTGCTGAGAAGAGCTCTGGATCTGAAAGCAAGACTTGTAGTTCTTTGTCAAGGTGCGAAGGCCATGGGCATTGCGCTCTGCAAGTGGTGAGAGGGGGAGAGAAGGGGACAGAGTTCATTGCTTTAGTCTGGCGTGGCTCGAGTAAAGTGATGATGCGAAATGGTGAAGTAATCGCCAAAAACGAACACAGATGCAATAACTGGGTTATGACAATGTAAATTATATAATTATTCTCGTAGCAAGCCAACATCACTGAATCCTTTATGACCAGGAGGAGGTGGGCAGAGAGAAACATCAAACATACAAGTGGCGAGCATTAGTCTTTGTGCTGTTCTCCTTTGGGCATCAAGAAAACGATTAAACGTGTTGCCTGAAACGATGTCAACCAACTAACGGAAGAGGCTTCTTTTGTAACCACTCCTGCGTTCAGTACATTCAAAGCTTCATCAGGGTGGATGCTTGGGTGAGTTTGTTTATCATGATAGAAGCATAGCGCTTTGAAGACAAGGGCAAATAACAGAGCGCAGGCTTTCCACTCTGTCTTTTGTCCTTGTCTTGTCTCGAGGCTCAAACAAGAACCACCTCAGTCGAAGAAACAAAAACAATAGAGCGCTAAAAACTTGTCGAACTGCCCCTCGTTTTCGATGATTGTCACAGAGGCGGCGCTGATGCGGAAATCCTTGCAGTTATTGCTCGCCACTACTCCAAAAAGTAGGCTTGGTAGATCCGGCAGGCTAGCAATGCTTGCAGCGTTGTGGCAAATGGCTCCCAAAGTGTTGTTAGCGAACCCTGCATGCTCCATCGTTTGCTCATTATAGCACCTACCAGTCTGTCTTATGTAAACTTCACCTCGAGAGACGGGAAACCCGAACACAACACCAACGTCTGGTGACAGGTATCGCACCCGGACTCCTTTTTAGCATCATTCACGTTCGCAAACATCGAAAGTGGTTTTTCAGGGGCGAAAAAAGGAAACACCTTCATCCCCTCTTTTGCGGCTACCACCTTGAGGTTGTGGGAAAGCCCGTGTAAAAGGGAATCCCCATAATAGGCTTTCGCGAGCCCGCGTCCTTCGAAGGGAATTTGCTGGCCTTTAACTTCTGCAGCAGCGTTTCACAGACAGCAGAAATGAGCGTTGCAGGACGCCAGCGTCTTGGATCCTGGCGATCTGACTTGCTTCTTCTTCTGCGCCTTTTACTAAAGATCAGTTGCTAGTCAGCCCCTTGTCCTGCGCTCTTACGTGTGTGTGTGTGTGTGTGTGTGTGTGTGTGTGTGTGTGTGTGTGTGTGTGTGTGTGTGTGTGTGTGTGTGTGTGTGTGTGTGTGTGTGTGTGTGTGTGTGTGTGTGTGTGTGTGTGTGTGTGTGTGTGTGTGTGTGTGTGTGTGTGTGCGCGCGCGTGTGTGTGTGTGTGTGTGTGCGCGCGCGTGTTTCTCTGTTTTTCCGTTAGGCTGCAGTGTCACCTTTGACATGAACCAAACAGATCAGTTCCAGATCCACCTGATGAGCCCAAATGCATGCCTTGAGTTACGCAAGTCCTAACCAAAATACCACTTGCGCTTCCACAGCATAGTTCATGTTGGGCGATCTCGGTTGAGTTATGTGACATGTATGTGATGTAACTGTACTGTCATCACCTATCCCTCTCTCACCCACAACTTTTATACCCATCTACCCCTCTCCCCCAGTGCAGGGTAGCGAACTAGTTCCTTTACCGGTTAACCTCCCTGCCTTTCCTCCTCATCTTCCTCTTCCTCCTCCTCCTCGGTTGAGTTTCCGTTGCAGTTTTGCAGAACATATAAACAGAAAATGTGCGCTTATAAGTGCATTGGCGGAAACATGGATATGAGCTTTGGGAAATATTTGAAAGGGCACGCAATATACTGCATTACATGTACCTAGATACCAGTGGAGGGGGGGGGGGATATTATAAGATTATCTGGCATACCATGCTGGCATCCAGCAAGTGAACGACGAATTGTTGAGTCGACCTCATGAAGACGACGCAAAGTGTGGGGTTAAGCGGTGCCCATCGAGCCTGGACTAGTTTTACACACTACTGTGTGGTTTTCCATCAGTAACAATATGAAACGCAAGTTCCGCACAGAAGGCATAAGTTGCGATAGTTTAGCACCACTATCCGAAGAGCACAAAACAGCTCTAACTAATCGCTGCATTTTTATTGCCGACTAAGTAATGAAGGGACTCAATTACTAAAATGTCGCATGCAACCCTGATTAGTTGTACTGCAAAAACTAAACAACTATTCACCAGAATATTTTATGTAACTTTGCTGATCTGTAGTTCACAATCTGCACACATCAGGAGCCATTGTGGAGGGGTATACAGGGTGTCCAAGCTAGCTTTAGCCAAGGGTTAAAAAATAAAATACTTAAGGTATACCAGAAATGCCACTTGTATACAGCTTCCAGGCATCTGGCGCACCCCAGTCAATTTTTTTTTTATTTTGCAATTAACATATTGGTAATTAAGGTAATTTTCTAAATTACTAATCATTGCCATTAGACAATAAATAGGATTTGCAGAGATGGACGTAGCTCCTTCTGAAACCCTCACTCCATTTATTTCCGATAAAGAAAGCTTCACGTGTATCGTTTTTCCAAGCTCTAAAGAAAGCGCGCGAAGTACAAAAAAAAAATATCACGTGATTCGCCCATTCGCGCGCCAAGATTTCTCGGTGTTCTCAATCGTGGTCTGAGGGAACAAAATCAGCTGCGGCCATGATTCGACCGCCAGTTTGAGCGGTAGGCTGATATGTTGGCAATGGTTGCAGCGATCACGGTGGGCTCTCTGTAGCCTTGCACCGTCACGTGCGCCGACTTCCTGAAACGGACGAAGAAACCATCGAAGACTTATCGTACTGCCGTTGCAGGCCATGAAGCAACAGACGCAACTGATTTCGTTCACTCAAACCACGGTTGGGAGCACCACAATCGTGACGCGCAAAAGCGTCAGTCGCATTAATTTTTTTTTTTTGTATTTCACGGGCTTTCTTAAGAGCTTGGAAAAAATATACGCTAAGGCTTTCTTTATCGGAAATAAATGGAATGGGGGTTTCAGAACACGCTCTCCAACATTTAAAATCACATGTATTACCTAAAGGCAATAGTTAGTAAATTAGAAAGTAACTTTATTACTAATTACTAAATTGCAAAAGAAAAAATTGCCTGTTTTGCAACAGATGGCTGGCAGCTATATAGAACCGGTTTCTTTGGCCTTCCTGAAAAGTTTTATAATGTACGCTAAAGTTAGCTTGGACACGTTGTATATAGATGGGCTTGAGGTATAGCATAGGTAAAAGTACCCACCTTCAAGTTGCGCTTTATTATTCTCATGCGCCTAACAGTTCCATGAGTTGGTGAATAATACCTAGGAGTATAAGAGTTTTATTGTAATATATGTGTGCGCGTAATATGTCTCAGCGGCTAAAAGAACACTCCTCGTATAAGGTAGTGGAGAAAAGACTGATATTTAGGCTGCAACAGAGTTAAACGCCCCCGAAAATTGCTTCGGCACATAGTCGTTCATTGCAGGCATTAGTAAAGGTATTTTTTTTTGTCACATACGTTATTCATGCGTTGAATCATCGCAGTAATTCCAACATGGGCTCAACACAAAAATATCTAGAAACAACGTTGCGAATGCTCAACTCCAGAATAGTGGCCACTTTCCCGTTGAAATTCAATTCTGTCTCGATATTCTGCCCATACCCGCCCTTCTTGATCCAAACACAAATTCAAGATGTCATGTTGAGTATTCTGAGCAGAGCCCTAACACCACCTATGGATTATTTTGTGAGGGTCTCGGCCAGTTTCCGCGCATGGCTGGGTAAATCAGCTAGTGGACGGTTAAAACTTCCCACTAAAATGCCAAAACTCTTCGAAAGCTACTTCAGTTGCGTTTCGTGCATTTTAATAAGGAGCACTGCTTGTTTTCACCAGCTCAAGCTTCATCGTAGTAAGCGAAAAAGAAAACGCATACCAGAACGCCAAATTCCCACTCAGGCGACATCCTTCACTGGTAACAAGATAATGTGCTGCGCGACCACTGACTGGGCACCTGAGGAAAAAAGCACTATCCATTTGTTTTTATTAGGAATTGTGCTACGTTTTAGGGCTCTGGTGTCGTTTATGTGGCAGTAAGCTACACGTTTATAGTTTAGAAAATAGGAGTCAATAATTTTTGCCAATTCCTTTAAACTCGTGACGTGTGTCTTAAAATTGACGCCGTGTTTGTCACCGAAAAGCGGATGACAATGAGAGATAGCCTCAAAGGTCGACAAAAAAAGCATCACCGCAGTTTTTCTGTCAGTGTGGCCGTGTTTACATTTTTGGAGTCATCTCTAGCTTACGAAACTTACTTTTTCAGGGAAAGTGGGTTTTTGATTATGAGAACGCGGTACTCAATACGCATAGTCCATATTCAATTTTTACCTTGGCATCTTTTCAAAAATTTTCTCATACTGTAAGTTTCATTGAACATACATGAGAAAAATAAATTGAAAAGTGAAATCAAAATAATATTCCTGTTCAGAACGAAGCTGTAAATAAAAAATAGAAATATCGACTTCGGCAGTGAAATCAATTCGCCCTTGCCTGCACTGACTTAAGTAGAAAAATGATTTATTAACTGAAGAAGCGAGTGAAAATAATAGTTCGTTCTTTAGCTGTTAATTTTTCTTCTTGCGAGAGGAAGAGCTAGAGAAATAGAATTTGTCGTTACGCTAAAGTCAAGAAGCTAGCGATGCAATTTAACTAACTCCTGACACCAATGGGACAAAAAGTCCACAAGTTTCTTTGACATGTTCTTGTTGTTCAAGTTAAAACAATACTTTTTACCACATGTGCGGCAATATCTGTTACTTTTATATCATCAGCTAGCGTCTTGTAGTCCTTTATTGCGAAATTCTCGGAATCCTCTTTGTTCAATATGTCACTGTAGAAAATGACCACTTTAGTGCGTCCTTCAGTAATCACCCGGACGTTGTAAAGTTAATTGGGGACATTTGACTCGTAGTTGGATGTCTCTGAAACTTCATCGTTTATAACTTTATTCCTGACAAACGAAAAAAAGGTATTAAATAGTGATAATCTGGTAATCCATTTCTAGAGTAAAAGTGAACGCTCCCGTATAATCAAAACCACCAATACTTAAACAACACAAAAAATAAGCAAGGTTTGGGGCGAAGTCTCGTCGATATTGCACAGAGGCTACCCCCAAGCGTGCTTTGGGTTGTGCAAGAATACTAAACTCTTGCCCTCTTTCTGACGCGGATAACACGGCAAACCCTATGTCGATTCTTGCCGCAAAATTATGCAACAGAATAAAAAAATGGTAGAGGTTCAACTATCCTTCAACCATGTTTCACAAATGAAGCCATCGGTCGCATCCACAGTCATTGCTGCCGCTTCGGCCTTGGTTCGCTTCCGCACTTGGCAACGGGCTAGTCTGGTTTCTCGTGGCTCGATGGCCTGTCTGGTACGGTTGCACTTTCTGTCTTTAGCGGCATATGGCTGTACACGACGAAAACTCTGGTGTCGGCGTCAGTATGAAGCATCCACCTACTAACATTGGCAGGCGGAAGGTCGTGTTTAAAGTGGTACCACCTGCCACAATACGCAGGTAGAAAGAGGTAAACTTTTTCTTCACTTGTAATGACTGACTACAAATTAAAATGACTGAGAATGACACAACAGAAATTTATAAAAAAAGGCGAATACAAATAAATAATAAAATCGAAATTGGAAGCAAGTCGGATTTGGGATAAAATCACAAGTGAAGTATATTTGCAAGATAAAAAAATGCTATCGCATTTCATCCCTATAATTCGAACAGATCACCATTATATTTCGTATTCGTTATTAATTCATTCGCTGCTTTCATTGCTCGAAACTACAAGCAATATGTGTTGCCCTGTGCTTCGCTTTTCCTTCCTCATAATCAATGTACTTTTTCTTTCGGTGTATGTACTCGTTTTTGTTATACTGACCTCCATCCTCCCCCTAAGCTTATGCATGCAGGGTAGCAGCACAAAGGAAGCTCGGTTCCGAAGTCTCAGCAATCCATGAGCTACACATTGCTAGACTACAATATCAGTATGAGATTTTCATAACAGATGGCCACATTGTTCTTCAAAGAATGAGCATGACTGAAGGCGACATGCTATTGCTACCTCGGCGCATTCAAGTCGCATTCCAGCGCTACTCACTCTGGTTGTTTTCTGAAGTCGGATTAAAGTTGTGTTTGCTTTAAAGGTATAATATTAAAGACTTCATCAGTAATGACTTATACCGGAAGTGACAATACGTTTCGATTAATCTTCATTACCTCCACCTCTAAGTACCTTGGGGGAAACATATAACCATCAGCTGGATCACCCGATGAGATTTCTGGTTGTGTACAGACTAGGCCTGGAAGGATCGGTTAACACAACCGTCGAAGAAAAATATATGGCGCTCGCGTTTGACGGCTCGACGGAAATGCGCGAGCAAGCATCGTTGCGGTATGCTTTGGTTCTTATTCGCTCACAAAAGCATTTTTGAATTTTCTCTCTGATCTTTTTTTTTTCGCGTTCTTGAGATGATTGGGAAAGCTTTTCTAATGGTCACTACCCTGTTTCAATGTTTACAGTTAAGGCACCGTTCCTTTCAGACACAACTATAAAGCTCATCTTAGCAAAGCCGTGTGAACGTGCCTTTACAGCCTATGGGGTTGCGTGTCAGACTGTGGTCATCTGTTGACAGCTTTTGTTGCGGCCTCATCCTTCCATCGCACAGTATCTGCCCGAGTTTGCAGTTCTTGCCTTGTCACGTGGTATCGAGTCGCATCACACAACTCGCCGCCATATCCCTGTGTGGCCATGCCAGCTGGCAACCACCAACTGCCAGAGGAATATCTCTGATTTCGCATGCATATACACCCCCTTGCATGTGCTGCCTAGGGTACATTCCTAGAGTAGAGTATAACCTTGTTATGGGTGCGTATTCCCCACACTACGTTCTTTGCGGCATGTCCTCTTTAAGCATCAAGCATTAAAAACTGAAACCTCGACGTATAAGCACTAAAATATAATAATTCCGTGGCCTTTTTAACATATTATGCAATAAAAGTGTCCCTGCGAACCTCAACGCGATGGCATTGAGGGCCCCGTTGTCCGGTGTTGTGGCAGGATCGATGGTTGGGAGCCAACATGACCGAGCACAGATTAGGTGGCAGGAACTGCCAGGTCAGGTCGCACCTTTAAAACGGGAGGGTGTGATTGGGATCGAAACCTCCGGCACTCACTCATGCATCCCAATCTGACATGCTACACCTAGGCCACACGTGGCCCATTCGTGCGGCTTCGTCAAAGCGAAGCTTTATATCTATGTTGCGTGGCATGGCGCGACAGTGTTAACGGCTCTCATCCGCCTGATAACCTTGATGATCCTCGTGCGCGTACCTGCATTTTGCTCGGCGCTGAACCAGGAATTCCTTACTTGGTCCCTCTGTTACCCGGTACGCATTTTGAGCGTACATTCACTCGTAAGCGACCACATAGCTGGTTATCAAATTAAACTTAAATATTGTCAAAAGAGCTTTCCAGTTGTCCAATGACTGATAGATGCCAATTATTAGAGAAAAAAACAATACGATGTCTTATTAACAACGCCACCATTTCCAATATTACCATCGTCAATATTCAAGCGTCTTTTCCTCCTACTTTGCCCGGACAGCACGTAATTTCAGCATGAAACGACTCAGAAAATGCGAATATACCCTGCCTTCCGCCCAGAAAAGATGATACCTTTGCACCCTAAACGATCCAGCTAAAAGCTGTTGATTTTTTATATTGATTTAAGGACTGGCCGGGTCTTCGCACTATGCCGTAATCGAGTAAAGGTGCAACATTTGAAGTTTTCGGGGCCATAACGGTGCAGCTCCTTTTAGGTAACTCCCTAGGATTTATTTAGTGTAATAGACATACATATGCAATAGACCAGACTTTATTAGCATGCTTAATTCATCTAAAACACCAATTTAGTTCGTTAGCTTTCCATAATTTGTACGCGAATCAAGTGAAATGCATCGATCGCTTGATAAATTTTTGGCGTTTGCAGAGAAATCGTATTTCGGTATTTCCTTTCGCTCACTGTTTATGTTGTTTGCTTCTTTGTACATGCATCAATCTACTGCTCTCTCTATTTTTGTTCTGGCTCTATGCAATAGCCACAAATGAAATTGTGCGAATTTTTACCCACCCATTCCTCTAGAAACTATCTATGGTTGGCAGTGCGTTGAAAGTAAATACATGCACTGAAGATATTTTATAGAAAAATGAAATGTTATATGAAATACTAGCAGTGAAATTCGAACCAACATTCTGCGCATATTGAGTACATCATGCTTTACGGCGTGGCTACATGTAACGTGGCAGCCCCTTAAAGCAAACAAACACAATACTAGGTTTTTAGTGCGCTGCCCTATCGAAGAAATGACTGAAGTAGCACGCGCTTCAAAACGTTTGCGCATTATTACCTTACTCAAAAGCTATAGCAAATACTTTCTTTTCCTACCACGGCGTTTTCTCATCCCTCCCCATCAACGGTATTGCTTCTGAGTCCGGAAAGGTGGCGCCATCCCATTCACTGCAAGAAGACGCACCAGAGTATTGGAGTTTAAAAGGAATTGCCGACTTGGGGAAGCGTGAGAAGCCAACGTAAGTAAAGAGGGTGGAGTTTTACTTGCACTATTGTCTTCAAAAAGTCTTTTTTTTTTTTTTCCTTGTGATACATGCCAAGATAACTTTGCCAAAATGTTATGCCAGTATAGCCTTTCTAGAAGTTGGCGTTCCCTTTTAATTAGCTCCGCATAGTTTATGGTAATTAAGTGTTTATATTGGTAATCTGCCTGGTGGTCGCTTCTTTACGTAATGAGGAGGTCTTCTTCTGGGAGCAGAACGACACTTCGTTTTAAACAGAATAGGAGCGAACTGAAACCCACGAAATATTTAGAAGGTGACGGGCTTGTAGAAGGTTCGTGTTCAAAGACTTCGTGTCTTGCTTTACTTTTATTGCTATTTCACCCTGGCCCGGTCAAAACAAGGCTGCGAAAACTCCCCTGAACCATAGTTGTACAAAACAAAGCGGTCCTCATCACATTTGAAACTTATCGACTAGGTATTTTTTCTGTACGCAGGGGAAAGGCGCCGCTCCTCCTGCTGGTGTCCGTGCTGGTGGCGTGTGCCGGCGGCGAGGAAGAAGGCAGCCTGCGGCTAGTCATCGGCGCCCGGGTGACCACTCATGAGGGCCGCGGCAACGTGGAGCTCTTCCACGCCGACCGCTGGGGCGCCATGTGCGACGACGAGTGGGACACTCGCGAGGCGCAAGTCGTCTGCCGCATGCTGGGCCACGAAAACGCCTCGGCACGAGCCACAGTCAGCGCACACTTCGGCAAGGCGCTCAGTGAGTGTGAAGTGACAAAGGCCACCGCGGAGGAACCACAGCTCTTTGATCGTAGCACGCGAATTCTCCACTTCGTATACAAGTCAAAAAAACGACAGTTAACTAGTACACCATCCTCTTTGTAGCAAGTTTGGATGATTTTCACCTATAGCTATAAAATACTACTGTCCTGACGTTCTTCGGATAACTGCCGATTTTCTTCTTTCCCCAACTAAATTACACTCTTGCTTTCTCCGCCACCCCTGTGATCCCTCTTTCTGACCTAAGTTTTGCTAGTTGAACATGTTCTGACTGTTCTTAAACACCAGCACGTCTCGGGTATTTGTGGTGTTAGTGAACTAAGGGCTCCGGGCCTTGCACTATAAAGCTAGATGCGAATTTTTTTTTTCTGTATAGCTTGCACTAATAGGAAATTACAGCCATGGGGTCACATCTTTGCGTAATTAAACATACTAGCCTTGAGAAGCACGGTGGTTGCTTTGGAATAGTCTAAGAAGTGTTCCTGTTTAATTCTGCTTTTAGGCGTCCTACACAATGTAAATTTCAACTCGCGTAGCGTTTTCTTTTGTCAGTAAATATTTTCTGAAATTGGTATTCGTATTTTTGCTAGCAAGCTTCCAGCTCTCATTCATGTAGTATCGATATTGAAGCGACATGAGGGCCTGAAATCTTTCGCCGCCTAGTGTTTTCCCTCCTTTTACATAAGTTTACCACAAGTTCAAGTGTTGACCACCACATATCAGCATGGCCTGATTCATTAGTCATGTTCCCTGTTACATTGGCAAATTTAATGTCATTCGAATCGAATGACATGAGCATCTAATGTCATTATTCTCCTTCTGCACGAGAAAATTTAATGTCATTAGGTTCGAGTGACATTCGCAATCGAATATGCTTAGGGAACTAATTCGCATTCGATTACGAACCGAATGTGTCTCTCTATACGCCAAATACGCAGCAGAAACAGGGAACGCGACAAACTATTCTGCGTACAGTGAAAATTTAAAATTATATTTCTTCAGTTTCGCATTGTGTATCCGCGCTTTGCTTGCTGTGTCATCCATATTGTTTGTTTACATTTATCGGATTTATGCATGGCACCATACTTGGCTTGGATTTTGATAGCTAAAGTGCTGCAGCTCAGCCAGAAATAATTTTCGTTTGAATTATCGTACAGAAATGTTTTAACCGATTTAAAATGCTACACACAACAAGTACAAACGCCTTTTATGCACACTGATGTTTCTTAATGGAGTATCTTTATATTTATCGCTGATCGTAATTGCCACCACTTGCGAACGACATTATACTTTACTGTGTATCACCTAAAAAACAGAAAGACATTAGATGCACCGAATGACATTCGTGTGACAGAGATATCAAATCTGCCTTTTTTTTTTTCAAGTACGGAATTTCTAGCAGATCTCAAGCACCAGAAACTGTTTGCAACCGTCAAGCTTGGTACCACGATACCTTTCTAGATTCCCCGAATCACCTCCCTTTTTTTTATGTCTCCAGAGTGTTCGGCGCTTCATGAGAGTGGCATTTAACTTCCTTTTCCTCATCTGGCCTTGCATCCAACCCCTCCTCTCACTCACGCATACTGATTGTTTGAAACACATTATTTATTAGAGCCCTGAATGAGAACATTGCTCGATGCATATGTGTAAGCGTGCGGCGCTACCGTTGTCATGGCGATCATGAAGGATGCTAATTCGTTCGGCGCCGACTGCCGCCAGCTGAGACTAGAGCAAAGCGACGGCCGGGCTATCATTTATCGCAGCAGGCACCCAGTCGCTATAGGTGCCCTGACGAATCGCAATAGAAATTTCTGTGAGCTTCATTCTCTATTCTTTCGTCGGAGTCATTCTTGAAAAAGTTACATTTCAAGGCTGGTGTGAGCGCAGTATTAGTCGCGAGACGACGAATCAGAGTTTGCATGTTACTTAGCGCGCTCCTCTTGTTCAGCGCAGAGGGGCTTAAGGGCCACCATACAGCGTCGCTTTTTCCAGATTTCCCTGACGAGGGAGCGGGTCGTATACGTAGCAGCCAAGGTGCATGTCGTGTGCATTCGACGGGGTTACAATGTTCTGTGTCACTGCTCGAGACACGTTGTTAGACCACACGTTGCCTACAACGCTTGCGTGTGCAGGCACTTTGGAAGTTGTCGCACCAATGACTTGTTTTAATTGTATTTCCCGAAATGTATATAAGGAACCATCGATGATGTATAGGGTAGTTTACCAAGCCCGCACCCACTCGTCTATATGTTTCATACGTGCTAGAGGAGAAAGGGAAGATGTGCGGCGTGTGGTCGTTATTCACCATACAATGGGCAATGTGAACCCACCTCACCACCCGGGAACGCTTACGAACTCCACGCTGGCTAGTATTGCCACAGGATGTGGGGAGCACAGCCCACCGGGTGGGGAGAGCCCAATCCCACTGTCATATATGCCATGTCTGTGCATATGAGAGTAGTGTTTACCAGTGGTTTGTGCGTTAAGCTACGCTTGCGCTTTTTGCCGGCGTCAATCCGAATTCCCATAGCAGGGAGCAATGTTTCTTGACAATTGTGCGCCATCTGTGAGTGAAATTGTGGGGTCTCATGGAGGATGGAGGAAAAAAAATACGGTGTTGGTAGTAATGCACCGCCGTTCGCGAGCCTCATGACCAGCTCAACCACTCGTCTCGCGAACGGCGGTACATCGCAGCTAACGCCAACGTTTTGTTTTCTTCGTGTTATTCAGGCGGCAGTCGCGATAAAACTTGCTAAATATTGCGATCTAGCGCACAAAGCCGCCGGTGATATCAGCGCTACCTGACCCCTTCGCACATAAAGAAAACAAACAACAAAATACATCGCGATCAGGACCCGTCGCACATAAACCAAACACGCATCGAACAAATCCTCATTGCGGCTATCACTATTGGGTTACACGCTTGGTGCAAACTCCAGTAGGTACTTTTATCATGCACATTTTGCTTAGATGCATATATATCTGTGTGTTTTTCGCACAGTCGAGAGTACGCAGTCGATTGCTAAGGTCGCCCATTGACATCTTGACGCTCGGTAGCCCTAATTCAAGCTTCACGTCGTTGTTGATCGCGGCTCATCGAAGAGAACCTGAAAAACTGCGTCCTGCATTCCGGCACGCCTCAAAAATGGCAACCGTACACGGCAGATGTGGTTGGCACAGCCCCCGTGCACTGGTGGCGCCGAGACGCCGTCCAATGTGTTTCCATCAGTCGCCGCAAGGAGCTAGCGCATGCGCAGAAAACTCGCGGAAAAGGCGGATTAGGTGACTTGAGCGCTTTTCCTTCTTTTTTCGTTTCTTCAGTGTGATAGGTCGATACAATCTCCATCCAGGATTGCTGTCGGTGGCCTGCCCATCCCTTATCGCTGATCGTGGTTTTCTGTGCTCCGGCATAATGTGCTAACGCATTTTGAGACGAGGCCGATAGTGGAGTTTGTCGGCCGCTCATTTCGAGACGGGGAGCGTGCACGCTTCGTTAATTCGAAACGCGCTTGGCAGCGCTACAGTACGGTAGTGCAAGACCGGGGCCGCGTGGTATTTTTTTTATTATTATTTCGCTGGCTTTCTTTAAATGTCGGAAAAAAAGATCACATAGGAGGAAGGTTAATGGAAAAAACTTGGTCGATTGTATCTTAAGCCCAACTTAATGAAGTACACTTGGCGGCAAAAGAAAAAAATTTTTTTTTCCCATAATTCATTTATGATTTGCTAATTGATCGGAATATAATAAATACTCTGAGAGCGCTACATAAAGACAAACAAGATATCTCAGCCAGATGCAAGCTTCACTTTTTTGAATCCTTGGTGCAAGTTGAAACACACACACACACACACACACACACACACACACACACACACACACACACACACACACACACACACACACACACACACACACACACACACACACACATATATATATATATATATATATATATATATATACTGATTTCTGAGGCACGGGAGGATTGTTTGAGGAAAGACTACGAAAAATGGATTATGACAGGTGACCATCCAATGTCTTCCGTTATTTGTACAATAAAAGCGAGGACACGTGATGGGAAAACCGCCCAGGTAGCACAGAATGTGGGGCCCCAGTAGGTCCGATGTAGGCAAGTGGGGCTGGGGCAACCATCATAAAACCTGCATCGGTCCCCGATGGGGCAAATGTGGGCAAGCCCCATTTGGGCTTGCCCCTGCTCCTCCTGCATGGGTCCCATAGCGGCGTTTCTTGGGCTAATGCAGAGCACATTCCTGCATCCAGACCACAAGGGTCCCTTGCCGGATATTTGAGGGCAATCCAACCTAAATGTGGGCTTTTTATGGGAAAGCCCTCATAGATCCGAAGTGAGGCCGCCCCCCTTAAATCTTTGTGGGACCAACATCGGCCGTAGTGGGGCAAGAAAACAGACATACCCACATGCTGCCCAAATCGGCCCCTTGTAGGTTACTTGAGGGCAGGTGAAATATGAATAAGGGATCAATTTGGGCAAGCCCTCGTGAAGCCCAAATGAGGCAGCCTTAGCTAAACCGCTTTAGGTCCCACATAGGCTCTAATGCGGCTGGAAGGCGGCCGTGCCCGCATGGTACCAAAATCGGTCCTTTGTGGGGGCTTTGAAGGCCCCTGCAACAGCAGGTGGGCTCTAGGTTCAAAAACAACGTCCAGCCCAATTGGGGCTGCCCACATAAAACTGCTTTATATCCCACATGGGCCGTAATGGGGCTGGAAGGCGGGAGGGCCCGCATGATACCAAAATTGGTCCCTTGTGGGGAATTTGAAGGCACGTGCAATAGCAAGTGGGCTTTAGGTTAAAAACCAACACCCAGCCCAATTGGGGCTGCCCACACAAAACCGCTGTAGGTCCCACATCGGCCGTAATGGGGCTAGATGGCGTGCGTACAATTGCGTAATCATTGTTTCCAACTTTTATTTGCATTAGATGTTGCCCTAAATTACTGTTATAGATGATCTGTATAACAGTTGTGGCAATGTTTAGTCGATTAGAAATTTACATGGCTTTAGTTCTCGCGCTCGTGCAAATT
Organism: Amblyomma maculatum; assembly: GCF_055883805.1. NCBI lineage: Eukaryota > Metazoa > Arthropoda > Arachnida > Ixodida > Ixodidae > Amblyomma > Amblyomma maculatum. The sequence goes on from NC_139350.1 coordinate 83,235,730, forward strand.
GCGCTACATATACTAAAACAAACTGATTGCTAACTGTTGCCTCTTATGTGGTTGCTTTGGACAGCCTGCAACTCGCAGTACAATATTACTGTTCAGAACACACATCTCCATAGCCTGAACAAGATGTACATGAAGTCATTTCGGCTAGATGAATGTTATGAATTACTGTAAAATTTATTATTGTGGCTGTTTAGAAAGTGCAGACATGTATAAAGTAATTACTTAATTATGTGCCGAAATATTGATTCGGAAAACTTGGACTAGGGCTTTCCATCAATTTCCTACGTCGGACCCCTATGAGAATAATGTGGGCAAGCCCAAGTGTGGCCAGCGCTATAGAACCCGCATTGGTCCTATGTCATTTTCTGAGGGGCTAACTGAAATAAAAAAAAAATGTTCCTCCAAAGCGGCTGCCCAAATCGGTCCAAAGTAGGACCATCGCGGGGAGTTGGCGGGATGTGCCCTTTTAATAATGCCGGAAAAATGTGGGCAGCCCCGCAAGGGCTGCCTGCATCGGCCCCTAGTGGGGCCAATTGGGGCTTTGTCGACAGCCCGCTTCGGGCCTACGTCGGCCCCTCTTGCAGCACCCACATTGAGCCCACCGGGGCTGTCCTGCATTGCCTACATCGGGCCCACCGGGGCCCACCCTTCATAGCCCACTTTGTGCTACCTGGGCGGTCTAGGAAGCCCACAGCAGGCTGTGCAATGGGGAAAATTAAGTCATCACGAACATCAAAACGAAAGTTAGTGAAACGAAGATCTTTAGTATACAGAAAAAATAGAAACAAATTAATAATTGCATGAATACTAATATGCAAAGAGCAAAATATGAAAAAAAAGGGTAGTTCAAGAGGCATTTTACTTCTATTTTGGGCTGAGCCAGGTTGCTTTAGAAGCAGGCAATATAGAAGTATATTAACAGCAATACGATATTTGTATAGCATTCGGAAGCAGTGTAAAAGCCACTTACTTATAGCACGTTAGAGTAGTAGATTGTAAAGCTATACATCTTGGTATCATATTCTAAACCCACTTCAGATTATAGTGCTGGAGAAATACCCGCCAAACGTCTTAATAGAATACAATATACTAGTGTGCTGCACAAAGTTAAGTAGATGTTACTGGGCGAAACAGCGCTTACCGACAGCGTCCAACGAGGGAAATTCCCAGTTGCACCCTGTTTCATGAATGCGCACTACTTCAAAAGGGAGGATTGTTGGGCTACTTGGTTCATGATCTAGAATAGAACAGCGCGAAAACACGGGACGGCAGCGCTCATGTCGGTGCTTCTTTTCTGTCGTCCGCTGTTTTCGCGCTGTTCTATTCTATGGCGCGCTTATACTCATTCTGTTCTGTAATCCGGGAAGTGAAGATAAACAATTATCTGCCACGTTCTGCATTTATCAAAACAAAGTTCTCTAGCGGCTCTTTCCAGTCCATGCCTGTTGTAATGCAGGGCCGATCCTGATGGACAACCTGTACTGTACGGGCCAAGAGCTTCACATAGCGGATTGCCCCTTCGACGGCTGGGGAGTGCACGACTGCGGCAGAGACGAGGCTGCGGGCGTCGAATGCCACCTGCCACCGCCGCCAACAACCGCTGACACTCCCTCTGTCGTCAGGATCAAGAAGAAAATACGGGTGAGGATTAAGGAAAGCGTGAACTATTGATTTCACAGCGGATGGTTCGTTTTGGACGCGCCCTTATCTGGAAGCGAACATGCTAATTATTTATTCTCTTAAATTCTGCTCTGTTGCCCCTTCTTTCAGTAAAACTGAATACTTGGCGAGTTGGTGGGAGTTAAGCACCTTGCGCAGCGCGAGAAACGAAGACCGGGGAAGAAATACACTCAGCCAAACCAAGCACTGACTATCAACTGAATTTTTTTATCAACTGAATTTTGTATTTTGAACTCATGCTTAAAAATATTAAAGTGTTGCCTCGCGCAGGCGCACAAGGCAAGAAAAACACACACACACACACACACAACGGACAAGCGAAACCAAACATGCGCATAAACTCATTGTACTGATAGATTGTCGTAAGGATAATCCACGTCTATTTGGTGTAATCCCACTGAAGGTTTAAAAACACGCGATGTGCTCGATGTGGCGATGAAATATGCCTCCACTATTTTCCGGCACACTTGATCTCTGTGTCGAAAGACGACATCGGCGCGCCTCAGATCTGGTGCACGTACAACATTATTTTCTTTGCTGCGGTCGCGGCAATGCACCACGAGATTTCAAGAGACAGTGGAGGTCTCCAATCATGCTCCCTCAGGAGGACATTGAGACACCTTCCCGTTCTTTATTTGATCCTATCGTATTCTGATAGCGAACAACAGTTTCGGGAAGTGCTTTCAATATCTAACAACTAATGCGGTTGAATTTTCCCTAAAATAAACTGGGTGGGGTCTTTGTCTAAAATATTTTGTCCGCCGGATTTGTTTTCGGGTGAGGCGGCGCAGCTCCCTGTCTATCGTCAGCGCTTAAAATTCCTTGTGAAAACAACCAGAAATCTCTCCCTCACTACGCGGGGCTCGGAATATTCAGGAGTGCTGCGAGTGCGTACGGCATAGCTCAGGCGCAAATCGCATGAACCATGTTATTTAAAAGGCTATGTGTTAGGCAGCCATAGCCTACATGCGTGGAGATGCTCACTGAGACAAATATTTCGGGGGTCATTTCCGAGTTAAGCATTGTAATAACGCAGCTTAGCGGTAACTTCATGACAAGGATGGTTGAAATTGTGTTGTAATGGTTACCGTATACTCCTCATAGGAACGTTTTAAAGAACTTAAGGACTACTTGAAAATCAGCTCTGATGCTACAGAGGTATGTGAAACATTGATTCATCTTAATGAAGGAAGTAGGCATGCAATTATTAATGTCAACCATAAGATCATTCGGCTATATTTCTGAAGCCGTGCTGAGAAACTGGAAACTGCACAGGTTGAAGATAAGCCACCGTAAGCATGCAAGCATGCACATGACTACTGTGAAACTTGAAATAGCGACAAACTCAGGGATGGACCTGGGCATGAAATATATTATGCAGACATGGAGTTTATCAATTCATTTTCGCAGGTGTCCTCTGGGTGCACCTTTTCTATCCTGGGCGGTTTCAAGCGCCTGGGATGAGGAATATGCGGAATCAAAAGTCTGTGCAAGGCACCGGCGTGCAGAAATTTGCCAGACCAATCAATACCTTGCATATTAATCAGAAATTTGACCATATACACAGCGACCGTGGCGCTGCCGAGAAAGTCAGTTAATGCTGCTGCTGTCAGCGAGACAGACTGCTCGGTCACCCTTATCGTTCGCACGGGTCTAAGTTGCCGATGTGCTTTGGAGTGCGGCTTATTTCAATCTCATCTCTGCAATTCCGAGCTAAAAAAAGGCAAACTTAAATGCAAAAGCTGTCAGAACACCATCCGCTCTTAAATAAGAACGAGCCACAAAGTAGCCTCTGCGGTTTGCTTCCTTCTGAACGGATCGTCACCATCACTAAGCCAATTGTTTAACAGATCGGCTTTTGCACCGCAGGATGCCATCCATTACTTAACTGATTTCACAACAAAAATGAACAATTCATTCTCTGCTGCTGTAAAATTATTTGCCGCTACGCGGAACCGTCACGGAAGCAGATGTGAAATGTTATAGAGGCTGCAATTTAGGTTATGTTCATAAAATCGAGGAAATCCTGTTGTTGAAAAAGACATGATGTTATCTTAGTTGAAACGTAGCAATTAATTTTGAAGATGTATCGTTTAAATACTCTTGGAAATAAGATTCCATTCCCAGGTTGCTCAGTCGTGTTGTTAAGGCCGCAGTTCTTTATCTGTATTGTGAAGGAGCCGTTTCCGTCTAGTATGGTGCTTTGAAATGGATCTGCGATTATCCTGTTGGAATGAAAACCACAAGCGATGGCGGTTGACAAAAATAATAACTTATTCTGCCCAGCCTAATTTTAATTTTAGATTTTTTTTAATTACATGATTGCTAGTGTTCTTTAGCGTACATTAATTCATTGTCATTACCATCTATCTCAAGCGAGGCCATCGATGTAGAAACGGACAGAATCTCTTGACAGGCTTCGCACGCACTTTCCCAGAAATGCTGAAATGACATGTTTTGTGAATAGTGCTGTTCTGTTCTTTCTTTCTCAGACATAATTTTTTAACCAAATTCCGGATGACGTTGTACCTTGGATTGAAAAGGCGCAGCGAATATATTTCGTCATCCACCCAAAATATCGATTAAAATGCACACATATAGCAAGGACCGTTGGGACCATGTACAAACACTTTCTCCCAGGTAGCACCGAACATTAGAACAATAATGCAAGAGTGTGGCGTAAGTTGCCTGTATATTGCCTAAAGTTGGTGCGACAAAAAGGACATTAAATAACATTCAAAATAGATATTATGCTCATGTTCACTTTTGAATTTTGTTACAGTATTACATGATGTTTTATTTTGTATTAAATGTAGTACTTCAATGGTAAAAGAAAACGTTGCTTGAATATAATCTTCTACACATAAAATAATACCTGCATCCTAACTATGAAACAACATAGAATATATATTTCACGCACTGAGTCTGACCAGTTATGCACTTCTTTTTTTATAAAACTGTCAGTAGCGTTTCTTTGGAACTAAATCTTTGAGATGACGCCTGCCAGAGAATGCACGCACAGTACTATAATTTTGATAGAAAGCTTTGCGTATTATTCGTTCGCCACTATCAGTCATGAAGTACCCCTCAATGAAGCATACAAAAGCTTGGCGCTAAGCTATTAGTTCAGAGCTTAGTGTAGGAGTTGTGTTGAATTGCGAAGCTCAAGTGGCGCGCTCATTGTTGGTCTCAGTGTAGCCTTGGTTGTACCATTACGAATGATGTGCTTATATGCTCGCGTCAGGTTACTTTATGATTTTCCTGAATGTTACATCTACGTTGTGCAGATGTTAGATTTGCGGTGTTTAAATAGTCATTGAAACATTACTCTAACATTTATATGTAACAGTGCTAAAACGCTGAAAAAAAAAAACCCTAAGAACATAGAAATAACGTTCGACTGACACAAAAATGTAAACTTAATGCAATGTGTCGGTGCTATCTGGGTCTTTTCAGTGCCACCGTACGTATTCACTTCGCTATCTAGTTATAGTAGCAAATGAGGTAAGTTGCAAACCGCATTATCCTGCAAGAAAATTCGCCTGTATCGCGCTGTACACAACGCCGCTTCCACATCGTCAGCATGTGGGGCCAAAGGATTCGTCCTATGTTTCCAAGAAGCGTTGAAGCAAAGAGTCAAGACCAAAATCACGCTTAGGTCTTTTCCGCCTGCTCTTTTTCATCTTTCGTTTTCTCTTTTGATTTCTCGCATAAGAGCAATGATTGATGTCGTGCGCTTTCTGGCCGTCTTCCGCAACATGCGTCTGGCCATGACCGAGGCTGCCTTGCAGGGTCGCAGCCGGGGCAGCGTCAAGTTGCGGCTGGTAGGCGGCAGAACCCGCACGGAGGGTCGCGTCGAAGTGTACATACCCAAGCGTGGATGGGGAACCGTTTGCGGAGACGGCTGGGGTCTGCTCGAAGCGGCCACCGTCTGCCGGCAGCTGGGATTCGGGTACGCCGACGCTGCGATACAGGTAAGTTGCAAAAGCTCACACTATTGCCCTTTTCTGTTTCTAGCTTTATGTCATCATTCATAAAGCTAGAAACTCGCATGGGAAAAGGAAGAAAAGGAAACATAATACACAAGCGCCAAGTTTTGCTAAACGTTTTATTTCTGGTCGGAACATTGAGGTTGTCACGACAGTTGTAAAAACTGTAATAGGGCGTTTATTGACGCTCAGATGGAGAGCTGTGAGGACAGAACCTTGCAACGGCGAGCCCAGCGTACTTCTTCTTTGTCTTCGTCGCACAACGCACAGGTGCATGTCGATGGCTGAAGTGCTATCACAGTACAAAACTATAAATGGAGGAATCTGCAAAAACATATTCCAATTATTAACAAAAAAAATCAAGTGATGTAAACACGGTTTACATGTTCGTACGCTGTACTGCGTCTAAGTAGGTCATTTCTGTTTTTGAAGGCATTATGAGTACAACACTGGCGCGTTATCTCTTTTATTCCCAGCGCTTGTCGTTTCAGCAGCTGCTATCATTCGCTCGTTATTTGGTCTGCGCTCCTGCTTGTCACTGTGTTTCCTTTTTTTTTTAATCCTCCATATTTAGTATTTGCCCGGATTACCCACTAACGTGGACACCCACACTGCTAGGGAATGTATCATCATAAAAAGGAAACGGCGATACGTCTGTTAATTTGTTCTTGCCCTGTCGTGGATGCGTCTTTGACAGTGTGACAGGTAATTAAGCGTAGTCACGCCAAAGAACTGGACCGAGGTCAAGCTAGCTCTGAACTAAACACCCATCCACGCTATAATTTCAGACGACAGCTCATATACTCCGATACTCAATGCAGTGGAAAGGCTGATCGTCACCTCGGCCGAGTACAGCTTTCACGCTTGTTCCAGAACTAAGGGTCAAGCAGGGGTGCTGCTGTTTATGCCACCTCGTTAGGCAGTAGGAAGCGATAAGTCTAGCAGAACTGTTGTGCCGTGAAGTACTCTTAGTCATTGTTTCCGCCAGACTGGGGCTTTCATTGTCCAGAAACCGAAACAAACCTGAAGGCGACAATGATGCTTGGTCCTTTTGAAGCATTCCGAAATATTTGGTAATTTGTATCAAGCAGAAGGAATAAACTTTACCACACCACAACCTCGAGTCAGGTTCGAAGCAGCGCAATCACAAGTTTGATAGAAAGTTTACTTGGAATAGAAGGTTGTTTAGCTTTCGTATGTGTTAAGAATGTTCAAAATATGGCTTGCATATAAAATTTTGACAAATAACTTGAAGTACACGACCAATATAGGCAGCAGTCATTTCCTATATAAGCAGCGTTGAATACAGCTATTGTTCGTCGAATAAAGAATCACAGCACGTCTACTAGACAAAGACAGAGAGTTGAAATATAAACTTGCTTTAGTGTGACCTAGGGTTCAGTCAATGCTTCAAGAGCAGCGCTTTGTAAATCCTTAAATGTTTGGAAATATTCCGCAACTTCCACTAGTCATGATAGCACAGCGGACCTCACAACTCGTGCTCTATTGTGGTAGTTAGCGAACTGATTAACTGATGACCCCAAAGCCGCAGAGAACATGTCCATGAGCTTCTATATCACTACAGTTGTTGCAAATTGATCTACCGCGACAACTTTAGTACCACGGGCACATGTTTACCAAATATAGCAGCTCACACAAGGGATTCTCTTTTCTTTATAACCTTGAGGATTTCACTAACTGGTGCCTGAATAAGTCAGTGTGTAGCGTATCTTTGCTCTGTCTTGCTATCAACTCTCAAAGCGTGAGAATAATTCGTGATGGCTCATGGCAATCACTTTACCAATCGTGATAGCAAGGCTTACGACAGAAAAAAGTGTCTGTCAATCACATGCCGTTCGAACTCACGAGAAGCCATGGTTCACATCGCGGATCTAAACATGATGTAGCTCCCGTTTCAGGACCCATAGTGTGCAAACCGGGGTGCAGCAGCCATATTCTCGGTCTTTTGCCACAGGGTGACTACTTCGGCGGCGTCAACGAGACCATGATGCTGAGCGGCGTCCAGTGCACGGGACTTGAGAAGAACCTGGCCGACTGCTTGCACGACCAGCTGGGCTCAGGGGCTGTCAGTTGTCCGGGGCTCGGGGACAGCATCGCCGGCGTCGTCTGCGTAAGGGGTAGGTGGTGGACGCACAGCTCCTTCCACATCACGTTAAAAAAATGTGAAGGCATGTCAGTATGCGGAAGTGTGCATGCAATGTATTGCTACATTGAGTCTGCATGCTCAACGCCGATCTCCTGCAATCCTTGCGCGATAACATGCTTCACAAGTTCTGTTACAGGCATGCTGTGCATTTGCTTGTCACGAGTCGAGAGAGACCGACCACAAGCGGTATTTGTTATTTTGTGACAGTAAACGCTACCGGTATTAGATGAGGTGCCTGCAACGGGAAACCAAACATTTTCTTCACGTGAGGTCATGAAGTGGCTTGCTAAAGTCAACAGCCGAAATCACTCGCAGAGGCAGGCTATTCCATATGTCAATCGTTCTCGAAAAATAAATGAATTCTTAAAAGCTTTAGTATGCGCGAAGAATGGTGCGCGATGACAACTAGTTCTACGTGCTTCTGAGAACTACACCTAGGGGCCGGGAGAAATGCCTAGAATTCTATGAATTAGTTGATGAAAAACAGCAAGAAAATATTGTCACGACTAAAGGCACAGGGAGTCGTGAAGGTGCACGTAGACGAAGACCCGAGAGTAAGGTCGGCTTCCAGCTCCGGTAACAGTGTCCAGGACCAGCGCGCCTCTCAAGCCAACAACCGCTTCGTCGTAGTCGGCATCAAGCACGGCAGCGGCGTTAGGCACGTGGCAATATTATTCAATTCACCGTTCGTGCATTTAATAAGATATACATGAAAAGGCATGTATGAATGCTTCTGAAAGGCAGGTACCAATAAAACAACAAAAAAAAAGGTCACAAATAAAGAACGGTTTGAATGTAAAATATTTTGTGCAGGTTCATAGGAATAGCAGGACATCAAAAATTTGTATATGCATTTTGATTATTGTCACAATTTCCTTTATGCCGGAAGAGGATATTCGGGCATTCTTAGCTGTCATTTGAAACAGGGTTTGATGAGCAAAGAACGCGTTAACTGCAATTTTGGCTGCCCAGACATGCATCAATGCACGCACGGGTTGATTAGCTCAAAGAGACATCAGCATATAAAAAAGGACACAGCGTCTTATCCCACTAAAACCAACTAAGAGCCGTTGAGAGACGTCTGTCCTAGTCTGCGGTATTTTTACAGGTCTTCACAGTTAGTCAATTAGTTATGATAAGGAGCTACCTTTTTAAATTTAAACATCAGTAACCAAGTGTCAATTCAGAACCTTTATAGCTACCTGCAATGTTTGCACCCTGTTGCCAGTCACGTAGCTTTTGTTTACTGGCCTTCAATGAAAGCTATCACGTGGCGAGCTACTAGCTAATATATCTCGCTTAGCACAAACGTTAAACTACATCGGAGAGACCACTCCAGAGAAAGCCGTATCTTGTTCTCTGCGATGCGGCTTATAGAACGCTGATGCAGTACCGCTGTCACGTGGACGCTTTTTTTTTTATATAGAGCTACTTACCTTCCAAATCTACGAAAAAAAAAAGCTACCTTATCTAACCTGAAACAAATCACGATATTCGCATTTTGTTCCTGAATCAGTGATTAAGAATGAGGTAGTTAGTACCTGCAGATGGTTAAAACCTGGAGAACGAAAAAGTACAGCAGGCTACGCTTCGCGACTTTCGATCCCCTTTGGTGATTTCATAGGACTCTGACACAGCGTCTCTTTAAAACCTTGGTCACATTTAGCTTGCACCTGTGCATGAAACCAAGATTAAAGGGGGGGGCGTTTGCGTTGCATGTTTCTTTCTCACTTCAATGCTGACAACCCTGTAGCTGAAACTTTTACCGCATACGGCTTTGTCACCACCGCTGGTAAGAGAAATTTGTGACTATACTTTGGGACTACGATTCAAGGATAGAGCGGACACATTAAGCTACCGTTAGTCCCCCAAGGAGACTAGCGGTGATTGTTTAGTATCTTTCGACTTGCGCGCGCGACGCTTTCAGACCACGTATTCGAGCAAGAATCAAGACGAAAAAAAAACAAAAATAAACAAAAGATAATACTTTGATCGGTGTCTTCATTCCAGGCCTTGAGTAAAAAAAGAACGCCTTACATCTGATGTCCCGAGCAATATTTAGGCTTACACTTAAGCTGTGACGTAAAAACGACCTGCGGGGCTCTGGGAGCTTGTGCGCAGAGAACTCGAATGAAGGCGCGCAATTTATTCTGCGAAGGCCGCCTCCGAACACAGAGCGCCGAAGTCACAAAGGAGCGTTCCACCCGGGCGCATGCAGGTTCCGTAAAATGTATTATGCATCAGATCGCGATTGTCTTCCGGTGGCCACCGCATGCCGGCGCCAATGTGCCACTGAAGCAGACAGGATAAAGAAAGCTAGTATGCACTTAGCTATTCGCTTAATTATTACTTCCGTAATTATAGAACCTCCCAGAAGACACATACTCATTATAGCTCACACTTGTAAAACCACTTTACATGAAAGACCATACGACATGCATATCAACGGCCGCTTTACCGAAGCCGTACACGCGTGTTTTCGTGACACAGTCGGTAGCGTTCCTGGCTGGTGACCGTACGGTGTTGGGTTGGCATCCTGGCCTCCATAAAGTATACTCAGTTGAAACGTGCGATGACCTTTGATTCCGGTTTCATATGGTGTTTAATCATTCGCATTCCAAGCATGTCTTGAGAGCGTCTAAGTTTAAAATCCCCGCGCGAGCTCATATTGGATGTGGCATCACGACCCTATCGACCAATCAGGTTCTTCGTGTCTCAGCTTTATCAACGCCGGCTTTTTTACGGCTTGTTCACACTGACCAGGCGTGGCGCGGTCATGCGACACAGTTAGACCGATTTGTCAAGGAGAAGGAACCCCGATCCGCTGCATTAGAGTACCAGATTAATCTAGTACATATCGCTGGTCATATCTTTTTTTTTTTTTTTTTGACGGGACTTGAAGTGCCGAAACTCCTCAGCCAGTCCGAGGTGGCGCAGGGTGTGATGTTAACCTATTTCCGTCTTCTTTCTTTGGCAAGAAAATCCAAGAGTTCATGTTTGCGTCTGCACGCCTTGCTGCGCACGTATAGTTTCGACACACATGTCTCAAACAGGGCAAATGCAGCATGCTCATTTGAAGGGGTATTCTTCGAGATGCGCTCAAAGCTAGGGCACCTGACGATTTACGTGGCCTACTACGCGATACTGCGAACAAGGCCTGCTTCCATCCTCGTTACTACAGTCGGGTACTACTCACGTCTGTAGTATATAGCTGACACACACGATTCCTCCACGACGGGAAGCATGACCATTGTAAACGCTTCTCTGATCACCTGAATAAAAAGGTAAGCATCAGGTCGAATTGACACCGCTGGAATTGCGGTGCATCTGGCTTGACTGGTATTGTCAATTATTAAAACTGACTCTGTTCACGGTTCAGCTGTACCACGTGCGGTTCAGCGTACCACTGTCCATAGTTGGTTTGTGGGGTTTAACGTCCCAAAGCGTCTCAGGCTATGAGAGACGCCATAGTGGAGGACTCCGGAAATTTCGACCACCTGCGGTTCTTTAACGTGCACTGACAGCGCACAGCACACGGGCGGCTTGCTTTTCGTCTCCACCGAAAAGCGGCCACCGAGGCCGGGATTCGATCCCGCGCCCTTGGGAACAGTAGTCGAGCGCCGTAACCACTGCGCCACCCCGGCGGGTCCACTGCCCATAGTTAGCAACTGCTGTTTTTTTTTTGTTTTTTTTTTGCAAGTTGTATCCTTCTGTTGACTGTTTTGCGCTGCAAAGCAGCGTTGCACATGAACATAGCCATAAACCCTCTTTCTTCGCTCAGATAATCGTACTTCGTGAAGGGAATCCAATTGATCGACCGGTAGCGGACGTACAGGAAGGGTCAAAAGAGCGCGAAATCCCCCTTTCCGTCAAGTCTCGTTAAAGAGAGAAATATCGGGAAGCGAGTCGCACGCCGCTTTGAACCCCATGGCGTCGCTCAGCGCTTGCCCCGGGTCAACGAAGCAATGTCGCGCGACCTCTTCGACTCTGTGAACGCGCCTTAAAGGCGTCGCGTCAACACTTTGTGGAAGGAAGGACAGTGCGCTAAAGTCCATATGCTTAATTGATACGCAACCGATGTGTAGTCTGAGCTCGATGGTCGCTTAAGGCGCGGCTACAGCTGGGTTTAGCTCACAGGCTCGTGCTCTTTTTTTTTTTCTCCCACTGTGCACGTCGCTTCGGCAATTTAACGCTGCTCCTGGCAAGTCTGTATCCCAGCCATTGATATCGCGTATCACTTTTGCAAGCGTTGGTGAATCCATGACCCCGCAACAGCGCTGTTTTGACATTCAACCAGTCGTCACAAATGACGACGTGTTGATTTTACTTGCAATTCCTATGTTGGTGAGAACATAAACTCGTGAACGTATCCTAACCCTGTGTGCACAAATTCCTGCATTATACATTTTTTTTTTTACAAATGCAGCTTTCCCATGACGTTGCGACATTTAAAGGAGTGGGTACAGAAATTTTTCGCAATGAACAGAGCAATAGCTAAAGTACATATTTGCAAAGGGGATATACCCGACATAAAATAAAAGATAACATTATAAAATCAAATCATTTTGGGTGTTCTCGCGCAAACTGACCTTCACGCAGTTAACGTCACACACAATCTTAATCATTTCACTGTTCGACTGTAAAAGGAAGGAACAAAAACCTAAACAAATTCAAAAACGGCGTAGACGGCGAGGTGTTAAGAGGGTGTGTATGGCGAGTGGACACGGGCCAAAAAAGTATTAAAGGAAATGGCTGTGTCAAAACAAATTTATTTTTTAATGATGTCGCGGAGGAGAACAGTGTGTTTGCACCTACGTCTGTTTTGAGGTGTGTCAAGTGACAGAGTGCTAGCATAAGATGACGGTGAGAAGTGGCGGTCATCGGTTTCGGTTTGTGGGGTTTAACGTCCCAAATCGACTTAGGGTATGAGAGATGCCGTACTGGGAGGCTCAGGGAATTTCAGCCACCTTGGGGTTCTTTAACATGCACTGGCATCGCATAGCACATGGGCGTCTAGCTTCTCGCCTCCATCGAAAAGTAGCCGCTGAGGCCAGGATTCGATCCCGCCTCCTCGGGCACAGCTGTCGAGCGCCCTAACCACTGCACCGCCACGGCGGGACAAGTGGCATTCATACCTGTGATGTTTAAATCCTATCACTTTTTTATACTTTCAAGCTTAACGATGTCTTTATGAAAGTGCGGCGACAATAATGCCGATTCATAGAGATGGGAGAAATCTGAAAAAAAAACTTTTGGGGAAAAAAACAAGGTCAGTTGTTGGGCGAGTTGGTGACGATGTTCCATATCTACAGCGCGATAAACGGGACAAGAGAACACAATAACGACAAACACAGCGCTGTGTTTGTCGTTATTGTGTTCTCTTGTCCCGTTTATCGCGCTGTAGATAGGGAAAAAAACAACTTTTTCTTCTCGTTTTTTCCTGAGGCATCATCACCATCATCATCAGCCTGACTATACCCACTGCAGGGCAAAGGCCTCTCCCATATTTCTCCAGTTAACCCGGTTCTGTGCTAGCTGCATCCACTTGACCCCTGCGAGCTTCTTAATCTCATCCGCTCATCTTTCTGCCTCCCCCTGCTACGCTTTCCTTCCCTTGGAATCCAGTTTGTTACCCTCAGCGACCATCGGTTATCCTCTCTTCGCACTACATGTCCTGCCCATGTCCATTTCTTCTTCTTAATTTCCACTAGAATGTCGGTAACTTGAGTTATTTCTCTGACCCACTCTGCACGCTTCCTATCTCTTAATGTTACCCCTACCATTTTTCGTTCCATAGCCCTCTGGGTTGTCCTCAACTTAAGTAGAACTTTCTTGGTTAGCCTCTATGTTTCAGCCGGGTTTCCTGAGGCATGGAAACCCGTAAAAACCGTAGAGTGCGATGCCCTCAAAAAACGTGAAAATTTGTGCTAATTGATAGATGGCTGCATCTAAATAAGAAAGAAAAAACCCAGAGAAGGCAGCAGAAGGATATAATTTATTGGCTGCTATATAGTTTTGGCTGCACAATTTAAGCCCAGTTCAGAATATTCGTGATTAATGCTGCATTTTCCCTCTTGCGCTGAGTGCCGAAGCGTGAACATGTGAATTGTAGCCTCCTTTCTCTCATTTGTATTTCGAATAAGCTACAAAGAGAAGCTAGTCACCTCGTAGTCTCATCGGCGAGTTTTCGCTCGACCACCGATGCCGGCGGTCGAGCGGCGGTCTGAGCGGCGGCGGCGCCTGCCGCTCAGACCATCGACCGCCCGTTTAATAGCGGCTGACAGCTGTCGCGCATGTGGTTGTGCCATTTTTAGTACGTCACATTACTGTGATATGACGTCATCTGTATTCACTGATACCCTTTTCGGCTTCATGCAATTATAAATATGGTGCTAATGATGGGTCTCGATCGGGCGAAACAGCATTTAACGGCTCTTTAAAACTGAATTAAGATATATGCAAAAGGTTTGCTGTGTCCAGAACTTGGCTGTGGGTGACCTTACATACAGAAGAAACCCGTAACATGCTCATATAGCCTCTAACATTGCTGTCCTATCCCCTTTCCAAACAACGTGATAACATCTGAATGCATACAAAATCAACTGGAAGAAAAAAGAACTGAGACTCAACATGAGTGGATTGGAACAATCTAAAAAGAAACGAGCACAAAAACGTCGCCAGTACAAGAACGCCTCGCGATGTCAATAATTTGATGAACAATGCGATGAACTTTAAGCTATCTGAGAAGCATTATAGGAAAATGAACACAGCTGGCAGTTCGCATTCGTGCACTGATATGACTAGAAAAAACTGAGAACACACGAAAAAGAGGCCAGCATTTTTTTTTGGTCACATGGCTTTCTTTACTGGAGAAAATTAACTATAAGCTACCAAGACTTCATAAATAAAAAAGGAGCCGCTGACGTCAACATAGAATATATATATATATAGCTTAAAATGCAGAAATGTGTCCGATACGTACTTCCGCAAAGCTTATTTGGAGGCAATTGTGGTAAATTTTGAAATACAGTTTAACATTCACTCGAAAAAAGAAAGAAAAGTGGGAGCAAGAGTAAGCACAGGTAAAAACACAGGAGGACCATACAGAAATGTTGACTGTAGACCTGGTAACGTGTTAGATGCAAGGAAAAATGAGATAAACCTCAAACAGTACAGGGTAACTCACAGGTATATAAAAGCACTTCTGAAAGTATATGTAAAACGACTGAAAAGTACCAGAAAGAAGAAAACACAGAATGTTGTGAGACCTTATTGCCACAACATTGATTCCAGAAAAAAAGTGATACAGATTGAACTGCGCATGAGATTTCCCCAGAAAAAAAAGAATAAATCACAAGTGAGAAATGTATCAGAAAAAAAAAAGCACTAGAAAAAAGGCGACGCGGAAACAAACCCAGAACTTTGTTTACTCTCACTATTTCGAATCGCTGCTGCTCTCATTTGAAGTGCCGCTCATTGAACTGGAGAATAAGTTGTATATTAAAAGGAATGAAAACAGCGTCTTTACTCTATTCCTGCACTTTGTGGGCACACATCCGAACTTTCACCATTATTTCTCAGTCATCATCTGTCCATGAAACATCTGGCGTCCCGCAGAGGTCAGTTTTACAGCCACTTTTATTTCTTATTTATATTAACGACGTCATTGCGGTTACTAAAAACACATCAGTTAAACTCCGTTTGTATGCAGGTGACTGCGTACTGTATTCAAATGGATATAGCACACGCGACCAGCAAACTCTTAACAAGGTATTTTCTCCATTCTGTGATTGGAGTTATACTTAACAAATGACAATAATTTTTTGCAAAACCATGGAGTGTTGCTAACAAAAAAATCCCTTTGGGTTTTCATACAATTGCAATAAACATCCATTAGAGCACGTAAAAGAATCCAATATCTCAGTGTAACTTTTTGTTTCAATTTTAAGTGGTATACAGACACGTAGATCTAGCATCCTCTAAAGCAGTCAGGAAACTTGGGCCTTGAATCATACGCTAAAATATGCAACCAAAACCTGCAAGCTGACTGTGCACTAATGTTTAAAAGGTCTATGCATGAATATGCTACAGCAACAAGCATGTAATGTTTCCAGAAATTTTTAAGGCTGGAAAAACAAAACAAGGAAGAAACAGACTTTTTTCCGGAAATATTGAAAAAAATATGAAAAACATCAATTATTTGTATTAATCAAGACGTATAAGTGCATTAAAATAGCAAACAGTACTTTTTCCTAGCAGTTTGCTGCTCGCATAGAGGTTGTGTCGCTTTTAAATAGTTATCGAAATACATCAATGACACATTTGACGGTTATAGAAGATTGCTGCCGTATATGCTGCAGCCTTGCATGGGAATGATTAAACGTGACAGACTATGATTTTAAACGTAACTAGCCCTCAATACGTCCTAGTAACCGGACACCACGATTTCCCGTGAAATATGCACCCAGTTTACTGATGAACTTGCTGTGAGAAACCTAGTCGAAAGTTTCTGAGTAGTCGATATTGGGACTACATTAGCTATTTTCCAGGTGAGTGGAACGGTTTGAGAAGGAAGTGATTTTTGAAAGATAACAGTCAGGTACAGGACGCACCACTCAGCGTACTTGTTAAGAAATTTGTTAGGAACGCCATCAGCTTCGGAACTCTTGGTCGTGCCAATATGGAATAAAAGATTATGAACTCCGTTGTAATTTGTGTTCAAATTCGGAAAGGCAGTCAGCTCGCCAGTTAAACGAAACATTGGCGTGGTGCCGCTTTCGCTATCAAAAACCGAAAAGTGTAGTGCGTTTCACTTGCCGTCGCACCTGCTGGGCTGCTCTGAGTACGGTTCGTGCGAGTAATGCTGTACACTGGACTGCAGACCAAGCGGACCTGGTAATCGACGAGCACGAAGTTGAGCGCTCGGCATACCTGGAGGACCGGCAGCTGCTGTACCTGCAATGCGCCATGGAGGAGCACTGCGTCTCCGCTTCTGCGTACGCGCTCAAGGCGGACCCAGGTGAGAGGACATTGTTTATTTGGGCGCTGTTAGCACTGCAGGATCACCTCACGGGCAGCGCAATATAATGCGACGCGGGAAAAAATGGCGATGCAGCCCAACGTCAGAGAAACCCTGTAAAAAGCCACCGGAGCGTTTGTAGCGTGAAAGGTTAATATATGCCACGCTGATTGTGTACGGGAAAACGCAAAGCTGTTTACAGGCTGCAGCGCTTCTTGATTTTGTAGTTTTTGGCCTGACGCACCAGTAGTGTCCGGTCATTATGGAAAAAAAGGGAGTGTGAAAGAGTGTTAGGAGAAAGATAGCCGAGAGTATAAAAAGCGCGGGTATCACTCGAACATTCAAAGCAAGGTATTATACAGGTATAGCCGAGTGTAGAAACTTACTCTTTGGTTGCCACACAGTAGCTCATCGCCGAAACAGTCAGCCAAGGTAGCTGTGACTGGTAGGAAGCAATATGAGTGATGTGATGACAACGCGGCGTAGTACGAATGAAAAACCCCACATTCATAGAATCGATTACGCTGTGCATTCTTTTTGAAGTAAAAAATAATGTAGAAAGCAATGTCATGCAAAAGTCACAGATGCTTTGTTCGGAAGTGCTATCGCAACTTACACATACTATGTAAAATAGTTGCAGGCTGCAGCTTAACCAATGATGATGGATTCTAATTTTTCTTCCCATCAAGACGGCTTTTTGCCTTTTTAAGTTACCTGTTTAAAGGAGATATGAGCCATTTCTTAATTTTTCTTTAGTTTCAAATGCGCTATGCCTCACCAAGAAGCCGTTTGTAAGTTTGTGATGGTGGTAGTTTGAATTGACGTTCACACGCACGTGATGCCTGCACGCATGACCTGGAATGCGCATACTGGAGTTGTACTACTGAGCATTTAATCGCTATCACTTGGATGACAACAAAACATGCCCTACATTCGCCACTGTTGAAGCATATGACATTTTGTTGCAGGGGTTTCTGTGAATTTAAAATTAAGAGAGTATAAATATTGAAGTGGGACGGAGGGGTCAGGGAGAGGTGAAGCGGTGGTCATTTTTCGTAGCAAAACTATAGAAAAAAATGGTTATGAACAGGGATGCCTTCAGAGAATGGATGTGTAGGCAATGCTGCTTCGTTTGCACGATGGGTACTTGAACATGCTCTTGGTTGCACATCACCTGAAAATGCCCTTCAAGAATCAACACCTTTCACATCAAAACTGCGTTCATTACTTTTAAAATAGGATATAAACATTCGTCTAAACCAATGCCATCTCACTTTCCGGCCCTTACAGTATAACCTGAGTGTGAAAGTGTTGATAAAGATGCGTAACACGAAAACACAGAATGTGAGTGTTCCCGCGTTCCCACGAACACACTCACGCACACACAATACATACATACATGCATACATACACACACACACATACATACATACATACATACATACATACATACATACATACATACATACATACATACATACATACATACATACATACATACATACATACATACATACATACATACATACATACATACATACATACATACATACATACATACATACATACATACATACATGCGTGCGTGCGTGCGTGCGTGCGTGCGTGCGTGCGTGCGTGCGTGCGTGCGTGCGTGCGTACGTACGTACGTACGTACGTACATACATACATACATACATGCATACATACATACATACATACATACATACATACATACATACATACATACATACATACATACATACATACATACATACATACATACATACATACATACATACACACACACACACATACATACATACATACATACATACATACATACATACATACATACATACATACATACATACATACATACATACATACATACATACATACATACATACATACATGCATACATACATACATACATACATACATACATACATACATACATACATACATACATACATACATACATACATACATACATACATACATACATACATACATACATACATACATACATACATACATACATACATACATACATACTGACAATGTGGAAACAAAAGGTATGTTTGAATCTGTCTGGTATATCTTCATTGATTGCATAAAGTAGCTTTATCTACCTCCTTAAATATGCGGACAAGAGAAGACCAGGAACAAAAAAAAAATTGAAAGCAATGGTTGAAGCGCCAAAGTATATAACGTTGCGACGGGGACACACCGACGACAGCACACTGCACAGGCTAAAGGGGAGTCGTGATGCCCACTTACCTGCCTGAAACATGGGCATGCAGAATTCAGGTCACTCGACCAATTATTGACTTTTCTTTAGAACTCTGCCATTTACCTCACGACGAGTATCAGCAACGGAATGCCAGTGATGCCACAGCGCGTTCGTGTGCTCTCTTTCAGGATGGCTGTACGAGAGCCGCCGCTTGCTTCGTTTCACAGCACGCGTGGCGAATGTGGGCACGGCCGAGTTCATGCCCTTTCTGCCCAAGCATGCCTGGATTTGGCACTCCTGCCACATGTGAGTAGCACTTCCGCTCAGACTTCACAGGCAGGCTAAAGCGTCATGTACTAGTACGCAGAAAATCTGTGAAGGGTTTTGACAGCGCCACATATTGCTGAAAGTGGTTCGGCCTTTTGCACTGTCCCAAAAACCAACAGAGAAAACAGAAATACGCATGTATCGTAAAGCGCACCCCACGTATCGTCTGAGAAAAGCTTTAAATAACCAAGGAGATGTCTAACACATCATCAATGCATTTTTGTGCTTTCCGCCCGCGGTGATTGGTTGATATGCCGTCAGGCCCCCTCCAATGCTTGGCATTACCTTCACAGTGAGTGGCAAGGGTGTCGTAGCATGACCTGCCGTGGCTTCAGCCAGCCGTCAAAGGCGAGATGTACATCAGCAACCTTGCATTATACCGGATTCGGTATGCATAGCAGAATTTGAGTTTAAACATTATTTTCAGCTTTTTAGTACATCTATAACGAGCGACGCTTCCCTTACGTGAGCTTAAGCCAGTTTTTTTGCGATTAAATATCGAATTTTCAAACATTTCAGGAACGGCGGACCGTTTAAAATGAATGACCACACGGCGACGAAATAAACCACAAATCTGGAGTTTCAAGTTCCGTTTCAATGCTCTCTCCCGCTCTGAAGGAAGAATGCAAAACCCAGTTAAGAGCACCAAATACAGCACGCTGATATGGACTGAAAGAGCGCGAACATTGCCTAGAAATGCCAATCAGTGGCCAAGGGGACGAGCATTGGCACGCGCGAGGTGACAGTAACACGCGCTTATGAGACGGACACCCCGAATTTCACTAAAGCTGGAAGATATCGCTCGCAAGGCTTACTGCTATAGGTTCATCAATTTTGCTTTGATCTAGTCAGAAATTTCAACGTAGTTCTGAATTAAAGCTGTCGTTGCAAAAATCACGCCACTCACTTGCGGCCTCTTATCACGCTCTGCAACCTTTCGAAAAGCGCCAGCGGTGTGGACGCTGTGTACAAGAATCTACAGTATGTTTTAATCCAAAACGAATTATAGATCTGATATCCAGTGTGAGTGAAAGGAAACAACAGGACCCATTATCCGAGCATAACGTTTGTTTTGGTTATTACTTACTGTACTGCAAATAAGATGTGGACGCGATTCCAATAGTAAGAAAATAATATGCTCTTGCAAAAAAAAAAAAAAAAAAAAAAAAAACGAACGCTGTAGACGATCGATTCGATTCACTGACGAGGTAATTGGTCAGCATTAGTTAACTATCCGTTAAATTTGCTTCTCCTATAAACAGCTTCAGCTGCTCGACGACCCAGTTGCGTCTTTTAATTTGCTTTAAGCAGATCTGTGGTATCGAGAGGCTTCTGGATGTGTACGTAGTCTTTTTGGGGTAGGATGAAGGCCTTTGTAGGGTAGAAATTGGCATGTGGATGATGGGAAGAAGCTCGTGGATAAAAATGTACCTTTCGGGTCCGCAGGATACCAACACCAACCCGAGACACTTTTTAGTGGTATTGAGCAATCTAAGGCAAATGTATCAGATTGCTTACGCAAGAAGAAGGGTTCAAAAAAACGGTGGTGTACAAATAGTTTAGGAGGTTCCTCGGAAGACGGCGTGCTGTCGGCGTTGAATGGCAGCTCTTTTTGCTCAAAAAGGCAGATTACGCCTGTCAGCTTGTCGAGATCGGAGCCTGCAATGTTATGACAATGGTGAAAACAAGTGTCTGATACACTTCAGTGTGCGTCTGCTGGTGGAAGTTTCAATAGTAACGGTTGTTTTTGTAGAAGTATATTTACTCGAAGCAGTGGTAGTAACTTCATAGTAGTAATGGTCATGGTTGTAGAATAATAGTAGTTCATTGCTAGTATTGGCGGTGGCAACAATTTCATAATTAATGCGTTTTTATTTTCAACGAGCTCACTGCACAACAATTTTCGGTGCGTGTACAAATTTTCTACAGAAAACGTTTTCAAACTGTTCCGCAGTTCCACAAACCTAACTTTTGTTTTTCAGACGCAGGAAAGTTTTACGGGTAATTGGTATACGCGCGCAACCAAGGCGGAATAACCGCAGCGCTTGAATAAATTGCCTATTGCAAACAATACTATGTCGAAAAAAAAAAGCAAGAAAACAAAGCTAATCTCGGCAACATATTAACGGAAAAATATGCCACACCTGCAGCTTCCAAATGAAATTCCTTTTTTTTTTTTCTAAGCGAAAGCTTTACTGGCCTCGTTGAGCCAAGGTCATCGGCGGCGCACTTTGACCTCGGGTGCAGTGCGAAGAGCCGACGACGGTCGCTTGTTCTGCTTCTTCTTCACACAACTGGAAAACCTTATTCGTACCGGCACATATCTCCATACAACATTGCCTCACACAATGTCACACACAACCCTCCAGTCTCCTGGCTACTCTTTTTCTCCACTGCCACCGCTGTCCCATCTGGCTCGAACCGGCTGGGGTGTTCTTGAAATTCGAAGACATCTATGGAGGAGTCGCGCGCTAAAACCAGCGCTTCAGCTCCGCTTCCTTGACGTCCGCAGCCAGCCTTGGAGGAGTTAAACCGCAACAAACTGTGTCTGACAATGCTTAATCGAGCTTCCCTTCATAAACTAGGTTACCTATATAAGTCTAACTTGGCTTAGCAACACAGCATAAGAAAGCTTTGGCTTGCATAACCGGGCTTAGCCGATCTAATCCGCAGCTTTTTTCTATTTTTCGTACGTTTGCCTCAGTTTCCAGTAACCAAGACGAACAACTCGTTCGTTGTGTGTCCGTTGGGGGCACAAAGCGGTGCCTCGAAAAGGTGTGGGAAAGTGTGCGACAAGGGTATTGTGCGCAGGCATTACCATTCCATGGAGGTCTTCGCACACTACGACGTGCTAGATGCGGATGGCCGTCGCGTGGCGGAAGGCCACAAGGCGAGCTTCTGTCTCGAGGACAACGTGTGCCAGCCCGGCGTGGACAAGCGCTACAACTGCGCTAACTACGGCGACCAGGGCATATCGGTGGGCTGCACCGACACCTACGCGCACAACATCGACTGCCAGTGGGTGGACATGACGGACGTGCCGCACGGACACTACACGCTAAAGGTGAGCGCTCGGCCTCCGGGCTTATGCGCGCAATAAGTGAACGAAGCGAGGATGCACGAATGCGTGAGGTTTATAACAGAACAAAGAGGTGTATCGGTAGAAAAAACTGAAAGCCTCCGAGTTTATTTTAGATTCTAGTTTGGAACTGTGAAATAGCTCGTCACAATAATAATAATATAATAATCAATTACTCAATCTATATTTAATGGGCGCAGGAACAACCATGTGGTCTTCGTGCTGCAGCACAAACAAAGAAAGATGAAAAGGCACACACACAGCTAGAACACAAAAGAAGAAATCAAAACACATGAAATGAAACTGAGACGAAAAGTGTCACGGAAAGAAAGAAATCAATGAGTAGCATGTCTTATATACACAGTCAGAGAATTGTTGAGCACATCACGAAAGAAAAAAAAAAAACGATAGATAGAGAGGAAAAAACAACAACAAATAACTGACATGGATTATAGTAATATAGAAATATACATAAAATAAACAACCATTCCAGGCGCAATAAGTGCGTGGTATTTAAAACACATGCTAGAAATATAAAAAAATACAATAAAGAAATAGAATTGAACGCGGGACAGTAAGATGCGAATATAAAGTTTAAAGTTAAGATATAAATAAGAAACGGATAAAAAGCAGTTCAAGGTACTGACTGCATTGAACAGGAAAAAAAGCAAAAAGTGAAGTAAATACAATATTTTAGGCTAGAAAGTGGGAGTTATATGTGATAAAGTACTATTTAGAATACAAACCTACGAACATCCAATATAAATGAACAGAGCGAGTTTTGGAAAATGTCAAGGTGAGGACAAAAAGAGTTAAATAGCCACTGCATTCTGTCCAGAGGGGAATGGGAATGAAGAGACGGAGAAACTTGAAATGGTCTGAATTCCCTCATGCTCTTTCGCGGAACGAGCGGTAGGATGTACTCTAAGAGCTGAGGGCACATAATGTGGCCATGAAGGAGTTTTTACAGAAAAATGATATCAACTCTTACACGACGGCAGTGAAGAGAAGGAAGATTCAGTTTGGTACTCCCGGTGGAGCGAGAGGAGGAAGTTGCGCAAGGAAAGCGATATCGAAATATCCGTAAAACATTTTTTGTACTCTGTCAACCTTGTCCAAGTTCCATTTGCAAGTGCCATTCCAAACAACCGACGCGTACTCCAAGAGCGGCAAGCATATTGACAGGTACAGTTTTAAGAACGAAAGTGGAGTACGAAACTCTCTCGAAAGTATGCAAATGAATCCGAGTGTGCGCATAGCCCGCTGAGCAATGCGTTTAGTATGAGAGGAGAAGCTGAGGGTGCGGTCATAAAGTACACCAAGGTCATTAATTTCGTCAACCCTGTCCAACAGCACAGAATTCACAGAATAATGGTAGAGAAAGCTGTGTGTTTTACAAATAAATGAGACAGCCCTAGTTTTGGAAGAATTGAGGGTAAGTCGATTCTTCGCACACCAATCAGAAAAAGCAGATATATCCGATTGAAACAACAAGCAATCTTGAAAAGAATGTATTAGCTTGAATTTTTTTATATCATCAGCATAAAGAAGAAACGAGGAGTACTTGATCGCCGAGAAAACATCATTAATAAAAACAGAGAAGAGAAGTGGGCCTAATACAGAATCTTGAAGAACTCCACTCGTTGCAGGGTAAACGAAGTCTGTCCATTCACACTTACAAAGCAGGAGCGATCAAGGAGATAGTTGCGTAGGAGGGCTACGAGTGAGACTTCGACGCCAGAGAGTAGAAGCGTTTCAAGAAATAGTGAATGAGTAACACCGTCGACAGCTTTGCTCATATCACAGTACACAGTGTCAACCTGACCTCTCTGAAGGACTGCTGCAGAGGCATCATCATCTTTATCATCATCATTTATTTTCCCTTAAGGACCCCTAGGCGGGGCATTACATAAGGGGGGAGCACAAATACGAAATCACAAACAAAAGGAACATTTGGAATATAGCAGTGAAGGCAAACATAATTGTTAAAAGAGCATTATAAAACGAAAGAGTGAACAATCATACATGCATTGAGGCCATCGCGCCATATGAAGAAGAGGAAAATGGGAACACTGTTTTGCATACAAAGGTTCCAACAGTATTTAAAAAAAAATACAACACGTGCAGAGGTGGTACTCAAAAGTGCAACTAAGGAAGAAGATAAGATAAAAGCAGGTTTTTGAATTTAATTGGGTCACTCTCTTTTACAATCGCCTCAGGTAGACCATTCCGCTGTTCAATGGCGGATGGCAAGAATGATTTATGAAATGCATTGGTGGAACCATGTAGACGCTGTAGGCTCGGACTGTTAAAAAGGCGACACGATGTTCTATTGGGAGGGAGTATGAGTGTGGAGTGCAAATGAGGAAAACAGTAATATAACTTGTGAAAAAGGCAGAATTCGGCAATTGTACGGCGAGAAGACAGTGGCGGTATGTCAAGCGATGATTTTATGCCAGAAACACTGCTCCTACGGTCGTAACATGAAGTAATAAATCGGGCCGCGCGACTCTGTACTGATTCTAATGCGTCAATTAGGTATGCCTGGTGTGGATTCCAAATGGGTGAGGCACATTCAAGTTTAGTGCGAATGAAAGTTTCGTAAGCAAGTTTGCGGATAAATGGAGGGGACACGGCTAGCAACCTTCACGGCATAAACGTCACTAGGTTTGTAGAAGCAGAGCGACCCGGTATTTGGTACTATGTTTGAGATGGAAGGAAAGTACGTTGTGCAAAGCTAATTCCAAAAGCTTAGAGGTTGCACATAGAAGAGAAATCGGACGATAATTGGAAACATCAGATTTGTTTCTTGGCTTGAACACAGGAAACACGCGTGACATTTTCCGCACGCGAGGAAAGGCAGCATTTTTTAAACAGTTCTTAATATTTTAAGCAGTTATTCAAAAATACAACTGAAGGCTTTTATTATGGCGGCTGGAATGCCATCAGGTCCAGGAGACAAAGATGGTCTCAGACGCTTAAGATTCACAGTTATCAACTTCTCCTCAAAGAGAATGGAATTAGATGGTGCACCAGATGGGAGGCAAACGGAATCACAATGTGGATGTTTGTAAACGGAGGAAAAATGTTGGGCAAAACTGTCGGCAACATCCCGAATTTCCGAACCCTGAGAGTCAACTAAGCTGATACTCGAATCTGATTTAATGGAACGCTTGCGAACGTATTGCCAGAACTAACCAGGACAATTTGAGGCACTCCTCTCCAAAGCCTCAAGATAAGAGTCGTGGTCCCGCTTGTATAAGCGTTTGCAAACAGAACGCAAGCGGCGAAACTCATCTGCCCAATTGTCAAACCCAGGGCATTTCGCTTTACGATGGGCTCGTTCCTTAAAGGGACAGAACACTGGCCAAAATATGTCATGAGATTATGGTGATGAAAAGACCTTGCCTCATATAGTACAGATCGAGCACTACGATTGAGCACGAAAAGAGGCTTTACAATTTTAATTTGCCATTGAACATCGCATAAAAACAACTGAAGCGCTATCTAGCGGAGAAACCCTAGTACTTTCAGTGTAGCCCCCCACGTGACTACATGTCAGCAAAATATCGCTGATTTTCGTAATTGCACACTGTTCTTTTTTCTTCTAGGAGTGCTTGCCATAATTTATTATACTTTGCGTTCTCTCCAGTGCGTTCTTAATAAAAACCATCTCTGCTTTCGCACCGCGAGAGGTATGCTTTCAAGTTTTGCCACTAGATGGCACCACAGTGTTTGCAATTTCGTGAATGAAGCAATGACAGTGCCCACTAAAACTTTCGTCGACGAGGGCGTGCGTTATTGTGCCGTAACAGTATTGAGTGTGAAACTGAAAAGGACGTTAGTCTACGCAAAAAATGTCTGATTACTGTCTGGCGAGTGAAAGTTATATTTGTTTTCGGTACGTCTTTTTTGTCGACCACCAGTCGTCATCGCGGTCGCTTCTCATGGTTTCCATCATCGGACTACATAAAAACGGGCGCACGCATTGATCGAAAAATTGCCGGTAAAAATTTTATACAGCGTTTCTAACGAAACCGTTATGGAATCGAACATTTTAGACATCAATCTTTCCACTGCGGCGAAAAAAAATCGAGACCTAAATTCTAGTGTTCTGTCCCTTTAAGTTTTAACGCCATTATCAGTTCCTTGAAAACCAGGAAGGAAACTTCCTACGCGTAGGAGTATGCAAAGGTATGTACCGACGCATACCATCAAGAACTATTTCAGTGAAGTGACTGACTTGTCCGTCGGAATCATTAATGTGATTTGAAAGGGACCAGTCGACGGAAGAGAAGAAATTGAAAAGACCGAAATAATCACCACATGCATACGCGAAACGGGGCGAATTCCTCACCCGATGTGAATTAGTAGAAAGTGAGGCAGAGACAGCAGTAGTAACTAGAAGTGGAGGATGAAATTTGTCACATCGAGTCAGCGGTATATCTGATCTCGAGACTCGAACACTTTCAAAATTCGATAGAAAGATGTCAAGAATATTACCACAGCAGTTTTCAGTGAAATTGTGTTGCTGCAAAGAGTTAAAGGCTATAAAATCAAGTAGAGTGTTACACTTACTTAATATGATTGTAATATGTAATAATTGTGGTGAGAAGAAGTAAACGCGTTCCAGTTGATACCTGGAGTATTAAAATCGCCTAAAATAAGAAGTTTGTGTTTGCTATGACGAGTTATAACATGTTCGATTGAGAGCAGAACATCATCATAAGCTGGAGGAGGAAAATTCGGAGGAATGTAGAAAGCTGCAAGTAAAAGTTTTTCATGTCGATTTAAAGTGGGCTCAAGCCACACACATTCTTCAACAGTTTCCAGATCGGAACGTCGAACACACTGCACAGAACTGTCAGTCGCAATGAGCACTCCACATCCTCTTTGTTTGGGTCCTGTTTCAGGGTAGTCGCTACGAAAAACAGAGTAATTATTAGGAAAGAAATCACTGGAAGGGATATCGCTTGACAGCCAGGTTTCGGTAACTACAACAGCGGTATAACAACAGGACAAAACGGTAGAAAAAAATTCAGATCTCTTAGTCCGAAGACCTCGGGCGTTTTGATAATAGATGTCCAAATTAGGGGCTGTAGAAACGGCGCAGCACACAGAACGGACTCGGAGCAGGGGGATGGTAATGGTGGTGCTCTCTGCGTGCGCGAAAACGAAACAGACGAGGAAAAAGCGTGCAGCAGCGAGCGGTGGACACAATTAGAAGTGTACGCCCATCCTAGCTTCTCCCGTCAGTCAGCGAGACGGACCAATGGACGTCGTTCGCGGCAAGTACGTCATGACTGTGGCTCGACGGGCCAGCGCAGGAAACGAGGAAGCTGGCTTCCCGAAGGAGAGCATGAGAGAGCTTTAATTTGTATTTTCGTTGCTTTGCGGCGCGCGTGTCACTGTAGCATTATGCACAGACTATCTCCGGTACCTGATCGAAACACTGGGCTCCTTTGCTTAAAAGGTCCTTCCCTGGACAGTGGCCCTTTAACATAGGGTGACCTAAAACCGATTAAAGCCTTTCGGTTCCGCTATCTTCTTATCCATTCGAACATTTTACTTTGGCCCTTCACGCCACATGTCATTTTTTTTTAGAGTCATCGGTGTTTTTATCGGTTTTAGGTCACCCTATGTTAAACATGGATTTTCTCGTTAGATAATTATATTGCTTTCTGACGTGTACCCTAGCTGATAGGTGGTGTGACGGTGTCCCTATATATTATGTGTGTACTTCAATAAAAGAATCAGTTGGCAGTAGCGCGTTGTCTTGTCTCCTGTGTTGTGTTCGTCTGCTTTGCGCTTACTTCTCTCCTGTACGATCATGCACCATCTAGCCTAGCAACAAGTTTTACTTCAGTAGCGCGCAAAAACCAAGCTGTAGTGGAGGCCCCTGCAGTAACTTTCCCACCTTAGTTCCAAAGTTCCTCGGAAAGTCTGGGCATAGGCGCTTGTTCACTGCGCCTCTATAGAAAATCAAAGGGATATATTTTGACAATAAACGCAAAAAAAAAAAGACTAACAGTGCCCTGAGGAGGGATATTCGGATGTGTTGATTGTTACAGTACAATCTTATGAAATGCACATAATAATGTGCTCATAAACAGCTTCTAATTAATAATGTTCATGACCAGTATTTTGTGGGTATGTGTACAGGAAATGCAGTATACAAATTAATGAAGATCATTTAATTTTATTCGAACTCTACTGCTTTTTTGAAGATGTGTGAAAATTCATTCACCGCTGTACTTAATCAGTTAGTTGTTGTTTTTCAGCGTGAGAATCCGCTGTTTTTTCTAATGGTAGCAAACCTCATAAGCAAACATTACGAGGCCGCAGAATAATGATCAATGTGCGACCCACCTATGAGGAAATTTTTAAATCTGCGCACCATTTTAATTTCACACATGCTTAACACACTACTACACGGCGGCCCCTGGAAATCCAGCCATGTTCCCAAAACTGCGCAGGCCGGAGCACAATTTAGCCCCGCATAAATTACGCGTACCCACTGTCTTCTCTACTGTCTGCAACATACCAAGTGTCCCAGCTAAGCTTCCACTTTTGCAGAATGACGGAAGATGACTCGCCTAGCATGAATCAAACGTAAAAAAAAAAATCCGTCGAAGCAGAGCGGATTCGAACCACAAGAATTTCTCCTGAAAAGAGAGTGCGTGGTCTCGTTGTCGTATCATCAACTTCTAAACAAAAACAAAACGCATGAACAGACAGGGGTGGACACATGCTTTCTCTCGTCTGCTCGGTTTAACTACGTTTAAAAATTACCACATTTTTCCTTAATTTGCACCAAGCCCGGCCACAAACATTGCTCAGTGGTAGAACTACAGCTTGAATAAAATTGAAAGTATTAGAAGTTAAGCGAACTGATAAATCATCTTCGTCATTGCTACATCAATACCGGTAGCACCAGTGGAATGTATACGTAAGCAGTAAATTCAATGTTGACAGTGTTTGCGTATCAAATTTTCAATTACACCTTGCATTACAGATTGCTTCCAGACGTCTTAACAGGAAAAAAATAAGTGTAGACTACTGCACTCAACCTTAGTGATTGTCCCTTAACCGCATTCATTTGAGATAATCACTAAAATAACGGGTCTATACTCCCGGTTTCCAGCCAACAGGAGCAAGAGGGGGGAAGGGGCGGGGGGGGGGGGGGGGGAGATCAGCTTCACAGGACGTAATTTGAGTCATTCAAAGCGTACAAAACTCTGGCTAGACCGCTAACTGAATATGCTAAATAGTGCGTGATCCGCAAACTGCCGCCAAAAGCCTCAAACTTGAGAGAACACGGCGATTTGTTGCAAGATTTCTCTATAATAAATACCGCCGCAACCATACCTCAACAGTATTCTGCAATCAAGCTCAACTAGCTATGCTAGAAGTCAGAACAAGGTATAAAAGATTGAAAACCTTTTCACCTTATTAACAGTTGTGTCAAAATAAAAAAAATTGATTACTTTCAAATCAAAAACAAAGAAACATCAAGGCATCACCATAGTAACTTGACTCTATTACCGACATACAAAATGATTGATTTAAGTTTAGTTATTTCCCGCGCAGCTGCGGAGATTGGAACTCTCTTCCAGATACTGCCGTTTCGTCTGCATCACTCACTGTATTCTTGCAGCTTTTAGAAAAAAAATGTGTATGACGCTAACAGTGATGGGAAATTTCGCAGTTACTGTAGCCTTATTTTTGATGTGTTGCTTTTAGATATTGTATTATTGTGTTCTTTGCGTATCTTGGTTTTTGTTGTGAAAATTTAGTTTGGTTCATGTGTTTATTTAGAGACTATGAGCTATTAGCTGCTCTATACCTGTACTTATTCAATGCTTATCTGTTTTGTTCTCCGAACTTGATGAATCATTGCTTCCAGCTTTATTTTCCACTCCTGTAAAAGCACTCAATTGGAGCTGACAGTATTAATAAATGAGATAATGAAATGAAATTAAAAAAAAAATACTTTTGTAACTCGGCGCTATAACTGACTCGAAATCTCGCATTTGTGTATAACAACTGAAACCTGCTAATCGGCAGTTGATTTCAATAAATTCAATGCTGCGACAGCCATTTTGTTTTTTTTTATCACGACGCAGGTATCCATCAACCCGGAGTTCAAGCTGGCTGAGATAAGCTACGATAACAACGCGGCAATCTGCGACCTGATCTACACACAGACATATGCTGCTGTCACAAACTGCACTCTAGGAAGGCCGTGACATTGGGGGCTAGTGAGATGGTGCTTCACACAGACCTTTATTTTGGTAACCTAGCCTATATAAACAATGAGGAAAGTAGAGCTCCAGGTATGTTTCTACGAAATCTGTCCGTTTGTCGTATACCTTGGTATCTGTCATCCTCCTGCCGACGTCGTCCTTTTGGTGGCCGCAATTCATCTGAAAAGTACACAGGGAACGGCGGCTCCCACTCGTCATGATCACATTGTCACGTCGACTGCAGTTGTTTCAAGCTGCATCATTTCATAGATGACAACAAATTGCCACATAACGCACCCACTAACCATCTAGTGGCACTCCACGCTGTTGTGAATGAACGTGCACGACGTGATAATGCCATCGGAACGTGCAAACAACTCTAATGGGGCTTCAAGCCAAACCAGGCCCAGCGGCCCACCTCGCATAACAGTTCCCATACTGCTATTTTTTTTTTGCTTATTTCTGAAATAATTGGTCAGAAATCGTTTTTTTTGCATCACATTCCGATTAAACTTTCACGCACGAAAGCCCTTTTTAGCTAATTTTCACGGTGTTTTATAGCGAGTACAGGAGACTTAAGCGCCAAATTATGCCAGAAACGCATGCAGAGCATCATACGCATATGCCTCCGTATACGGTATGAGCAACATTGCTGTATTCCAGGGCCACTCAAGGTGCCACGGAGACGGCGCTCCGCATCAAGCGCAGCGGCTCGGAAGAAACAAAAAATATTTATTTCCTGCTATTAAATATGTGCTTGCGTATCTAATGATGGGCAAATATGCATGTAGTAGAGAATAATACTGCAGCATGAACAGCCTCGAGTAGTGAAGGTGCTGCTACAAGAAAGAGCTCAATCCGAGTGCACTGCCTTTGATGTATACAACGAGCCCACTGCACCATCGACCAACAGTGATGCATCCGGGGCGATTCAGGTGTTCTAAAGCTGAAATAACTGTGAAAGACGGGTTTATAAGCTTGCCAGAACCTAAGAACGCCGTCAGTACCACACCAGCTTCCCAGTCTAGGCCAAGGTCGGCTTCTCTACCCCTTCAGCAACTCCAGGGCTCCGTGACTGCGATGCCTCACGAATCTGCACGTCACTGGGATGATGACGTGAAGTGGACGCATTTAACTTGTATTTCGTTTTACTTCTGGGAAACCGGATTTCGTACATTCGCGCCTGCATTCACTACTGCCAACCTGTAGAAAAGAAAAATGCAATAAAGATGGAGTTCTGTGCGTATTTCGTTGGGCTCACCTTATTGTGTACAAACCTCCTCTGGCAGCGCCCACATTTATTGTACATACACCTTCTAGAAGACTCTGAACAGACGCACCAATTATACAGCCTAAAAGTACGCTGAGCACAAACTGGATTTTCTGTAAGTAAGAAAAGATCACAAGAACGCAATTCCATCGCGATCGCCGGCTAATTTCGCGTACAAAATGCGTGCGTCAAAACCCGATTTTGCATGCGAAACCTACAGGCCACCGCCTTATATGTCGCGCCATGTTGGTTCAATGATTTAAGGGCT
This sequence comes from Amblyomma maculatum, assembly GCF_055883805.1. Taxonomy (NCBI): domain Eukaryota; kingdom Metazoa; phylum Arthropoda; class Arachnida; order Ixodida; family Ixodidae; genus Amblyomma; species Amblyomma maculatum. The sequence continues at coordinate 83,267,990 of NC_139350.1, forward strand.
CTCGACTGCTGTGCCCAAGGATTTTGGATCGAATCTCGGCCACGGCGGCCACTTTTTGACGCAGGCGGAAAGCAAGGCGCCCGTGTGCTGTGCGATGTCAGTGCTGTGCGATGTCAGAACCGCAGGTGGTCGAAATTTGCGGACCACTCCACTACGGCACCTCTCATTGTCTGAGTGACGTTGGGACGTTGAACCCCGTCAACCAAACTAAACCATAGCCTCCCATATTATCCATTCCTGTTAATAGACGCGAAATCAAAGAATGCCGACCATCGTGTTCAAGGCAGCGGCGGAAGAAAAAAGCAGTGCTCCGTCGGCGCGCCCGCGCTGCATAGGGATAGCATCCACCCATGGACGCCGCTAGAGGCGGTAGCACGTTGTGTAGGGGGGCAAGAAATGTGTATTTTTCTGTGGTACAAACGTCCGCCAAAGGAGGCAGAGAATTAATCTTTACTGAACGCAGGGTACAACGAGATGGAGAAAACGGCTACACAAATTCAAAGGAAACTAAACAAGGGTTTCTCTGATTGTTCCTTAATCCCCCTTCGTCACTGGTACCTGAGATTCAGTGTCCAAATTCTTATGTTCACTGGAGGGGCAAGCTTATCAGGACAAAAGAGCGTGCGTCACCTTTGCTTTGCGCTGTGTCATACGGCGAGCAAAGGGATCAATGGCCAACTTCCTGAATTCTCGGAACTAGAAAGGATAAGTGACCGCGTGCAAGTATCACGGGATGTAACATGGCTCCGCAGGTAGCCAGCTAGCTGGTCTTTTGTAAGTTTTCACTCAGCTTATGTTCGAAGGCATCGTGCCGCACAATGCTGCTGCAGACACGTGTGTGCTGCATTGAAAAACGCGAAGTGCATGATGTGCGGCTTGGCGGAAAACATGCATGCGTCCTGTTTCATACAAAACCGCCAGAGAAGCGGCGATTGCAACCACCCGATAGCGTGGTTGCAACACGCCGAAGCACTGCGAAAAGAAAGAGCCCTGGTAAACTAGGAACAATAGAGCTAGCTCTTGGGGCAGTTTGTGCACCTTAAAATTGTAGCAAAATGGGGGTACCAGCTGAAGTAAAAGACGCAAATGACGGATATAAAAGAGGCTAGAAGCTGCTGAAATCGCAGCGAATGAAAAAATTATGATGTCATACCAAAATAACGTCGCCTGCAATATGAATAAAAAGCATGGTGACACAGTGTAAACATGCTGCTTTATTCACCTTCCAAACTGATTAGCCTATCCTTGAAATTAAAAAAAAAAATAAAGGAATGAAGAACCGAGCATGTGGAACAGTAAAATCAAGCAAATGAAACCCTTTGTCGAGACAAGACAGGTTATTTACCTCATTCTGATGGCCTGTTTATTTCTTTCAATCGCAGCCGTCATAGCTTTGTGTTCTGTTCATATTTCATATCTGGTGACGTTTTATGGCACTTCAAGCCTTTTCCATGCCTCGGCTGTGATATGGTTAGCCTGCTTAAACAGCGCTACTGTTTGTGCTGTCTGCGACATGCATTTTTTTTTATTTTTGTACTTTATTGTTGTATTTGCTTGGTTGATATAATAAACCATAGATGAGAACACCGTAATTGTACACTTGGTACACTCTGTTGCGAACTGGGCACGCAACTGGGCACGAATGTCCGGTCGTCCCACTGTTTCTGGACCACACCTTGCTGCGCTGAGGGACAATGTACATGGCCAAAATACTTGCATGACTTGCAGCAGTATTTTCATTATGAATTTCCATGCTGCCCCGCCGGGGTGGTGCAGTGGTAAGACGCCCGACCACTGTGCCGGAGTACCCGGGTTCGAACCCAACCACGGCGGCTGTTTCGATGGAGGCGAAGCGAACAGGCGTCCGTGTGCTGTACGATGTTAGCGCACGTTAAAGATCCCCAGGGGGTCGAAATTACTCCACTACGGCTCATCTCCCTCTATTTACACTTTAACTCCCACCTTCCTTCCCTTACGCCGCGGCTAAGGTGTCCACAGAAACAAGTGTGACAGATACTACGCCTTTCCCTTCCTGTGAACCAAATATTATTTATATATTTCCATGCTTGGTGTATGCTTGGAAGTATTGCTGCCTTTCTATGCCGTCACTTTTGCCAACCACTTTCATTGTGCTGGAGCAATTGCTCATAAACATGGGCGTGAACAACAGAAACTTTAGTTCTTTCAGATGGCAAAAGTTGGCGCGTGCTGAAAGGCAACAACTTTCAAAAGATGCAGGCTCGTCAATGCCACGCGGCGGTTTTATGAAGACACTAGTTTATAATTTGCGGCAAAGTAAACGTATGCGTGACTTCATTCAACGTCAAAGCCCCCCAGTTTTATTGCACGCTAGAGTCCCAAGAGCCGCCATGTTTTGAACGTATGGGTGTCTATGGAACTGGCCTACACATCTACCCTGCTAAGTTATGTCTATGGAGCCTTCGCTACCATATTACTTGTACCTTGGCAGTGCCACGACTGATTTCTGCTGCTATCGACGCCCCCATGTTGCTGAGTTCTTTTGCGGACGCAAGTCAGCCCAATACAGTTCATTTCAGTGCAATTCCAGTCTCCTCGTCGGTTGCCTTCAGCTTCTTCCTCACTCTTTAGTGCCAGTTCTTGAAATACACTGAACAGTTAATCCTCTTAAGTCGATCCCGGATATATTGAATGTTGCTTATATCGAACTCAGAATATTCTCTTGAAAATTGCATGCGAAAGTATGGCAGTCTTGTTATATCGAACTCTCCTCCGCCCTGCAAGGCGCACTTCTAATGACATCGTCATCACTTTTCGCCAAGGAAGCGCCATAGCAGGATGCTACCGCTCGTTCGTTATGGCCAGCCGCGGCATCCACATACCCTACCTGCTCTAAGAGCATGTTACTATCATCATCATCATCATCAGCCTGACTATACCCACTGCAGGGCGAAGGCCTCTCCCATATTTCTCCAATTAACCCGGTTCTGTGCTAGCTGCATCGACTTGACCCCTGCGAACTTCTTAACCTCGTCCGCCTTCCTAATCCTAACTTTCTGCCGCCCCCTGCTGCGCTTTCCTTCCCTTGGAATCCAGTTTGTCACAATAAGCGGCCATTGGTTATCCTCTCTTCGCACTACATGTTACTATACATGTTACTATACAGGAGACTAATGATCTCTGCTCTCTTCTCATTGTTATGCTTGGGATGCATAGTCTTAGTAAAGGGAGGATGGATAGCCACCTCCTGATTTCCTCCTTAATTTCTGCCTTCGGGGTTGGTCCCCTTTCGGAATTGATGCCTAGTTTAACTAGGATACTAGTGCCCGTTTTCGTGACGCATAAGCTCTCAACCTGAAATGAACGCATCGCTTCCACCCGTTTCACCAGCGTGTTCTGTATACCGAGCGACAAAAGTCGCTTCGTGGATGTGCACGCGGGAAGGCCCATTGCGCGCTTAAGCATCTATGTACTAGTCTATAAATTTTCACAAGGATAAGGCGTAGAGTAGCTAATCCTGCTGAATATGAAAGCTTTTTGCCATCATCGTTAAACTATTTTCTTTTAATCCCCATCCTTTGCTCGTAACCCGCCTGATGAAACTCGGTGCCTGCATCGCGTGGCTCTCCAGTCGCTTTAGAGACTCTCCGTTGTGGTCGTGGTACTGAAGAACTATAGGCTGAGAATACGTATCTGCTCTGCTTTTGGGACTTCTGCGCCCGCTACCTGAATTCAAATTTCCGACGGTGTCTTACACCTCATATGTTTAGGATTTGTGAGGGTTCTTACTAAGCCGTCGAGCCTCTTTGAGGTCTAGGCCGCAAACACAGAGCTCCCGCGATCACACACCACGGGCAGCCGTTCTCACGGCCGCAAAGTGGTAATGCGAAGTACGACACAACACAGAACAGGACTTTGCACGGAACCAGATGTTTATTGGGTTTTCCCAAAAGGAACGCTGGTGAAGGTCTTGCTGGCGACCCTATCCTTTTGGATGAGGCCTGACACTTCGAAGGGCAAGATGGCGACAACAAAGAAGTATAGCGGGGAGGTATTTACCTTGCGTCCTTCCGTTGTCGCGGCTCGCTGTCGTCTCTCTCCGGTGGTAGCCGGTTCCCGCCGATCTCGGCGCATCTTGCCCTTTGTCCTTTTTCGGCCAATGAGCGTCGCGTCTGCGACGTCTAGCGGTGCGCTCCTGCGCCCGGCGAGGGAAGAGGGAAACGCGGCGCTATCGAGCAACCCGTTTGGGTTACTCAACCTCGGAAGAGAAGGAATACTTTTGTCCCCTTCATCCTCCGCGGCGCGCAGCGTTTCGGAGGGATGCGCGGTATTCCACGATCGCTACAGATTGTAGACGAATAGTTCTGATTTCTGTGACGAACAAGTCAATCCTCACTCTGCAGCGTACCTCACAATTATGTCGGTCGTTGCGTTGAATCTTCAATTTCCGAGTCACTACCCCGCTTGACCCATATGGTAATGTTGTGTGTGTAGAGACTGAATTTTACCTCCTCAATGCGCTCCAACTTGCCGAAAAGCGCGCACATGGCCCAGTTAAAAAGTAAGGGGGAAAACACCGAGCCCTGAAAGGTGCCCCTGCTACCCAGCGCCAATTGTAGAAGATTCAATAGACTGAAATTTTACTCAGGCCGCCCTGCCAGAAGGGAAATTTCGCGGGCAATTGAAGGTTTTAGTCCCACGTTGAGATTGAGTGCGCTGAGCACCTACCGACTTGTGCTTTACATTGTCAAATGCTTTCATCAGGCCTAGCCCTAAGATCCCCTTCGCGTTTTTTGATCGCGAGTCTAAGAAGTCATGTTTATTTGCAGCATGACATCCTGCATGCTGATGAGGGCGGGATCTGATCGTCGTGTGCAGCAGGAGGTTTTACTTTTGCAGGTATCCGTTTATTCTTGTCTGGATGACGTGCTCCATTAGCTTTCCTACGCACGAGGTAAGCAATACAGACCTGAGATTCTCGAGCTACGGAGGCTTGCCCGGCTTGAGTATTAAGATGACATTTGCCGATTTCCATTGCTGCGGTGGATGCAGCTAGCACAGAACCGGGTTAAGTGGAGAAATATGGGAGAGGCCTTCACCTGCACTGGGTATAGTCAGGCTGGTGATGATTGCTGCGGTAGCTCACCCTTGTCCCAACATTCTTGCATGTATCCTGTTAGGCAACATATTCAAGGTATCATCCATGTTCCTCGGCATTGTATTTGTAATTCCATTTACTGCGCGAAGGCTAATTCCGCTCTAACTTCCGCTTCTGTGATGGGGGCATAAAGCGCCTTTTTGGGCGCACTCTCATAGTTAGGAGTTCATTGCATTTCACCAACGAAGGTTTATATTAGTTAGCATGAAATCGTTCTCTCCGCTGACAAACGCGAGTCGAGCTTTGGCGAGCCTGATTCCCGATTGGGTTTTCGACTTTTCCGGGTCAAGCATATGGCAGAGGATACCCTCGTTCTGGCAAGGTTCATTTCTCCCTCAATCTGGTCATATCTGCTGCCCCAATTTTGTTCACATAATTTAAATGAGTAATCTTCAATTCTGTCGCACCAACCTTCTGCGGAGGTTTCGGTTCCACTTCTGTCTCTTTAGACATCTTTCCATGCTTTCCTCAGCCAAAAACTTAAACATTTCGACAGATTTGCCTGCCTGGTTGGGTTGATAATTAAGTGAAACTTGAAAATTCTCTAACCATCACTTTTTTTATTTTACCGAAACCCGACGTTTCGGAGCCGGTTCGGCTCCTTCTTCAGTGGTGCAAGACGCGGGGTTTGGTTCAGCTATAAGAAAAGGAACGGAGAGGCAAGGAGAGGGGAGAGAAGAGGGGGAGGAGTAGGTGAGATGGGTGTGAAACTAATGAGAAAGAAGGAGGGGGGTAAAAACCTATAATGAGTCCCGCTGCTGCAGGTACAGGGATGTCCGGTGGCATCTTTTTTCTTTTCTTCTGTGAAGTCGCCAATAGGAAGCGAAGGCCTTCAAAGTACACAACAGGAAGGTTGCCTATTGTCCGGTTGACATTGTTTGCGGTGTTGTGTATATGCCATGATTCGAGAAAGCATATGTATCGAAAATTGGTCTCGGTTTCTAGGATCAACGTTCCTTCGAAATTTATTCTCTGGTCGGAATCTTCTGAATGTTCACCTACGGGGTTGCGTTCTCTTGGGAAGTCTTGTACATCATTCTTATGTTGATTCTTTCTTCAAAGGCGTTTTGTTTCGCCAATGTAGCTAGCGTCACAGTCGGCGCAGGGCATTTTGTAAATAATGCACTATCCCTTTCTCTTGGTGGTCGACCTTTGTGAAAAGGTAGCGCGCTTCCCAAAGTGTTTGAAGGCTTAAGTTTTCAAACACTTAAGCCTGTGCGCTACTCGGATTGCTTCTTTTTCTAGCATACGGAGATGGTTTCGCTGACGCCTCCGACATAGAGAACAATTGCGTACTTTTGAGCTGCAATTTCCTCAGCCTCCCACATTTGGTGGAGTCGGCTATGCGCAATTTCGGGGGCGCCCTTCCATCCTAAGTTTTTGTTAAATTCCTTTACGTTCGACTTAAGCTGCTCCGCCTATTCCCCGATTTCATGAATGGTCTTCCCTTCCTTGTTGGATTCGACTATTCTGAAGCGGTCCCATTCGATGACGGCCGGCGCTCGCCCTGCGTGTCTTAAGGCCTTCTTTGAGATGTAGACCAGTATGTGGTGGCCGCTCCCAAAATTTGGCTCTGAATTGTGCCATTCGAGGCCGGCGACATTTTTTGTGCGGGTGAGACTCAGGGATACATCCACACTAACGCTGTTGCCCACTCGCGTGGGCTGTCGGGGACAGTGTACAACGAAATCCCTTGGTCTTGCATCAGTTCAGTTCATTTCAGTCGTTCAGTCGTGCGAACTGAACTGAACTGAATCCTTAATTCTCTTCCTTTTGGCCACTGATTAGGGTACCGCCAGGTCTGATGATGCGCGTTGAAATCTACTACCTCGAGTGGCCGGTTTCTTCTAATTTAGAGAGTCTTGCGGAGCAAAGCTTTGAACATCACCTTCCTTTGTTTAGGCGAGCTGTATATATTGAACAGAAAGAGGCTGGGTTCAGTTTCCTTGCCCGTTTAAATTTCGACGAAGACGTTCTCGATTTCCAGCGATAGAGCTCATGTCGCGGCGATGTTTCGTTTCACTAGTTTCGCGACCTTCGATTTCTCGCCCTAAGTGCTATAGAACGCTTGATATCCTGATAATTTGGCGGGTCTCCACGTCTCCTGGAGCGCAATCGCGACTGACGTGATGGTCAGTAGAGGAAGGTACTGCTGCAGAATCGGCGCTTTACGGTGGAAGCCGCGACAGTTTGACTACCAAATTTGATTCTCAGTGCAATTGGCCATTGTGCAATTTCGGAACAGCTTGCTCCATATTTTGCTGCCAAACGTTAATGGTAACCAACTCAATACCCAATCTCTGGGATTCCTCAGCTTGTTTCAGGCTAGCCTATAACTGGTTCTCTGCAGCTCTCCGAACAGCCTTAATTTGGGCGTTCATATTATAAATGAATGCGCCTAATTTGTTTTCCAGTTTTGTCATTCTAACTTTTAATGCGTTGACAGGGTTTTCGCGCTTCACCGGGGTGGGAGAGTCGCCTCGGTAACCATTTTGTCCTTGTTCGACGGTGGCTGCGGGGCCGATCGGGCCAAGGCAAAGGCAAGGGAGGGGCATGTGGTCCTTGTGGTTTCTCTAAATTGAGAATCTCTACCCTCTCAGATTCCGAGATTCCGCTTAAGTTTTCGACTATATTGTTAGGGGGTGGCATGCCGATGAACACACAGAGACCAGAGAGATGATTTCCGATTATTGTGAGATGATTTTTTTATGAATCGGGGCAAGTTGATCGGGCCGGGCCAAGCGCAAGCGCTCCTGCCCGCGCCACTGCACGCTTCTTCCTCGTCCGTAACACCACCCGGGGCCATCAAGAGATCGTCCCGATCGTGGACGAGGAAGTTTGTCGATGTCAATGAAATTCATGACATGACGACGGGCGTGACTGAATATGCTGCAAATAGAAGGGGAAGAAGAAAAAAGACAGTGGCTTACCGCCCCGATGATTCCCCGATGAAGCCTGACCCAGGATGCTTTCGTGCCACAGGCCACCAAGACCCTATGGCCAAGGCCAAGGCACGCACCGCGTGGCATGGACTGGGGATGATGCCTTCATGTAAAGCGACTCTTGGGTCTTAGGGTCTTTGGTTGGCACGTTGGGTCAGCAGGGTAACATAGTCGTTTGGCTGTCTCGTTGTCTTGTGGTCGTGTGGGTGGCGTGTCGGGTCATCTGTCCTTCGTCGTGTCTTATGGTCGAGTCGGGGGATATAACGGTAGAACGAGGAGGTCGCGTCGGGTCCGGCAGGCTGGGGACCAGTCATTCAATGCATCCTAGACCTTCTCCAATGGCGTAAGAAGACGCAGGTCGCCGAAACTTCGAGCCAGGATGACGAGTGATAATGACGTACCCAGCGCCTCCACCAAAATATTAAAGGGCGGCAAGCCGATGAACACAGGAGGACATAGACATGGGATGATGTCGGACGACTGCGAGGGGATTTTTAATGAATCGCGGTAGGCCAAGCGCGAGCGCTTCTGACCGCACAACTGCCTACCTTCCTCCGTGCTCTGTTTGAGAACGTCCGTAACAATATTTTGAAGCGAAAAGCTTCACTAGGCTAGTTAATTCTGAGTCTCGCGTGTGCTCCGTCGTTAGAAACACATTTAAAGCCCCACTTTAACCAAGCCGTATGAACGTGCCTTAGTGGCCTATAGGGGTAACGTGAATGCAAGGGTCCTGGCAGGCTGAGTCTGACATAACCGTCCCATGTGAAACGAGAGACCCAAGTTGGCAGCTTCTGTCACGGGACCCCGGTCATGGACACGGACACGGCACACAGCGACGAAGGGTTAGACCTGGCGTAGTATTCCTTTCGCAATAAAAGCCACAGCTGCGCATGCGCAAACCACGTGGCATCACAGGAGAGGCGCAGGTGGTCGGAGCCGCCACTGCCGCTGCAATCTGGATTCCACCGGTTGACATTTTAGCTGGTGCCGCGCGCTTTCACCGGGCTGCGTTTATGTCTATACAGAAGAGTAACGGTGAGGAATCGGAATATTAGTACGGCTGTAATCAATGCTTCACCATGATGATGAGCCATGGAATATCATAAGGTGCAACCGTGAACAACAAGGTAAGCCACAACTACGCCAATGAACCACAAGCTAAGCCATGGCATCGCCGAAGCTTTTCGCTTCTGATATCAAGGCTTAACCTAGCTAAGCGACCGCCAATTTTTTTTTAACTGGCGAATCTTTTCATCCCGGAAATCTTTCTTCGCCTGGGAGACCTTTACGAAGTTTATGCCCTTACGCTTCTGGCTTCTACCTCGTTTCCATTGGTTGGTCCGGTGCCTGGATTAATAATAATAATAATAATTGGTTCACAGGAAAGGAAAAGCGCAGTGTCTGTCACCCTTGCTCCGCGGATGCCTAAACCGTGGTTTGTGCTTCTCATTTTAACTTTATTTTACAGTAATACAATATTAAAAAAAAGCCAACTCAAACAAGGCTAACGTTGTTGAGTATGACGGCCTTCTCGATTGAATGTCGTGTAGGAAAAATTGATTATACTTGAAGGCTCAGTATAATCGTGCTAATTGTATAAAGCGCAATTTGCGCTCATTTTCACAAATAACTACTATTCTAGTTTCGCCATGCATGATTCCTAGGCTGTAGAATGAGCGGTTTTTCTGGTCAAGCTATGCGATGTGAGGCAGTATTACGGAAATCTTCAAATTGGAAAGGTAATTAAAAACGAACTAGCGAATAAATTTCGATGAAACTTCGTACACTCAACTATTATAATGTGCGCCCGAAGTGGTAAACATTTTACTGCTATGCACGTTGATAAAGCGCAGATATTCGTGCCCAAAATAGCCAAACTTTACCATGTTTAAAAGGCTGCCGATCAAATACTGATTAAATTAAAACTAATTACGCGTCATTTTCCCTAATATATATACCTATTCTATGTGTAGGCCAAAGGAAACTGTTCTAAGTGCAGCAGTTTCTTCAGCAAATTAATCCGAAATAGGGTATATCAACGACTTTAGCGAATTTGTCATCTGCAATACCCCCTCTCATGAAGTTGATAACGTTGGCACACTAAAGCAGCGCACATCATTTGACAGAGCGTATATTAAGCTTTCGAATGATGCCTACATTGTGATGTTCGAAAAAGAACAACGCGCAGAATCCTCACGCAAACATTGCCTAAAATGGCACATTCGCGCTGCCGGAGTGGGACCCCCGCCTTAAGAAGCGGCTGTGGGAATGTAATCTGGATCTGCGCAACGAATTGGTGGCAGTTTCGGCCAGCTTGAGTGATGTAGCGCAGCATAAACAATGCGGGAGCCACACGACACAAGACGGAGGGACACGGATGAGCCCTGGCCACCATACTCTGGCTGCCTGCTAGGCTGGAAACACGAGAAAAGGAAGACGAGAGAAGGAGGAGCGCGCGCAGTTGGAAAAGGCCGAGGAAAAAACGAAAGTGGTGAGGGGGGATGCAAAAACACAGTAAAAATGCAGAGAAATATAAAAACATTTGTGGCGGACACCCCTCCTCCAACCTGTGGCATAGCTTCACACAAAGCCAGCCTCGAACGCTCCAAGCGCGACTGGCTGAGAAAAAAAAAAAGGAAAGCTGCGTATTGTACGGCGGAGAAGGATGAAATGAGTATAGAAGAAGAATAGGAATGAATGAAGCTCGAGCTGAAGAGGAGAAAAAGACCTGAAAAAAAGTATAAACAACGCAAAAAGCCTGAAAACTCAAGAACGATTACCGGGGCTTGACAGTGCCGCAGGTATTTATATTACGCAGAAAACTTTTTAAAAGCTTTAGCAGCTGATGTTTCTGGTGAGGCGATTGCCACTTTTCTCGAAGACGAAGGGAAGGATGGCAGATTCACACAGATCGCTCTGTCCACGCGGTGCTCACGCACGCGATCGCTGATACAGCGACACAGCGAGAATAGAAAACTCCGGCCATTACAGAGCGATATCTACGGTTTCTAATACACTTGCATGTTTTAGCCTCTGTCAATGTACAAAGCTCCCCCTGTCCTTTCTTCCTATCGCTCCCCTCTCTACTTCCCCTCGCTATCCTCTCCCTATCCCCTTTTCCTTCCCGCCGGCCGCAGCTCAAGTGCTTCAGTTTTTTAGATAGCAGTTGCCGCGGCCGGCAATACTCTTTTCCTTCTTTTTATTAAAAAAAATAAATCAACCACTACCACCACCACCATATATAGGGATTGTAGCATGCCTACTTTTCCCTTTCGTTGAAAGAACAACCTGCATCTAATCCAGACTTGAATGATAGTTTTTTTTTGTACAAAATTAAGTTATGACAGGGGAAAGTAACAGGTGCCATTCAGCCACTCGGCCATTTGTTTGGAGCAGGATGGCATGTACAATGAATGCGAGATCTGTCATATAGGGAAGTGTTTTTTGTACATATTGTTACGGGGTAGTTCAGGTTGTAGCAGAGGGCGGACACCGAAGACAAGGCTTTCCAACGGACGTTCTCTGTAGGCACCAGCCGACGCTGTTGAACGTCGTCTTCTCTCTAAAAACTCACGAGAGTCTTCTTCTTCTTTCCTTATGCGTTGCACCGCCTAATGTGACACTACCCCGGCGGCTGAAAAGAACCGTCCCGGTGCGTACTAGCGTCTAAACCAGGGTCCATGTAGTACGGTTTCAGGCGTGCAACATGGACCGTCTCGGTGCGTGGTGTAGAGGCATGGCGGACGGGATGCAAGGGCGCAATTTCGTATGTCACTGGTGTCACTTGTCGTAAAATACGGTAGGGTCCTGTATACCGGGGCAAAAGTTTTTCCGAGAGGCCAACGCGGCGAGCTGGAGTCCAGAGCAGCACGAGAGAGCCGCAAGAATACTCGGTGTTGCGATGACAGGAATCATAGCGACGTTTCTGGGAGTGCTGAGAGGCTGCGAGTCGGTTGCGAGCAACAACGCGGGCAACATCAGCTCGGGCTATGGCGCACGAGCATATGAGCTGGCGGTGGTGACAGACGGGAGCAGGCTGTCAAAAGGAAGCAGAGGTTCACGGCCGTATAAAAGATAGAAGGGGGAGTAGCAGGTAGTGTCGTGACGCGACGAATTGTAAGCGAATGTCACAAATAGCAGCGTTATGTCCCAGTCGCGGTGGTCATCAGAAACGTACATAGACAACATGTCAGTCAGTGTCCGGTTAAGGCGTTCGGTAAGCCCGTTCGTCTGTGGATGGTAGGCAGTCGTGAAAGAATGACGAACGTTGCACAGCCGTAGGATCTCGTCGACTATACGAGCCAGAAAGCAACGGCCACGGTCGGTGAGCAGTTGGCGGGGAGCTCCATGGACGAGTATAACGTCGTTCAGGAGGAAAGCAGCGACATCGGTTGCACAACTGGTTGGTATTGCTCGTGTGACCGCGTAGCGTGTGGTGTAATCAGTGGCCACCGCAATCCATTTGTTCCCCGATGCGGACAGTGGAAAAGGCCCTAGAAGATCCAGACCCACTCGAGAAAATGGGTCTATGGGGATGTCGATTGGCTGCAGAAGTCCAGCTGGTAAATGTGATGGCTTTTTCCGGCGTTGACAGCGATCACAAGCAGCTACGTAACGGCGGACTGCGCGATATAGGCCTGGCCAAAAGAACCGACGACGCACACTGTCGTATGTGCGAGAGACGCCTAAATGAGCCGCTGTAGGAACGTCGTGAAGCTGTTGAAGGACGGCTGAGCGTAGGTGCTGAGGGACTGCTAGTAGAAGGTCGGGGCCATCAGGTCGCATATTGTGCCGGTATAAGGTGCCGTCGTGGAGCACAAACAAAAGAAGGGAAGGGTCATCGCGATCGGCGCTGAGGCGATTGATAATTTCGCGAAGCTGAGGGTCCTGGCGTTGCTCATGGCGAATGTTGGAGAAATCAGAAATAGAGAGCACGCAAGCGTCATTGTCACATTCAGGTTGGCTTGGCGGGTCGACTGGATAGGGGAACCGAGCTGACGTTGTGCGAGAACGGCACCAATTCCATGACCACTTGCGTCGGTGCGTACTTCTGTGGGCGCTGACGGATTGAAGTGAGCCAACACTGGCGGACCGGTGAGGTGGGCAATAAGAGCGACGAAGGCGGCCGATTGTTCGTGGCCCCAGGTAAAGGAGACCTCTTTTTTCAGAAGCTGCGTGAGCGGACGGGCTATTTCTGCGAAGTTTGGTACAAATCGCCGGAAATATGAGCAAAGTCCGAGGAACCTACGCACGTGGATGCTAGATTTCGGTTTAGGAAAATCCCTTACAGCGCGAATTTTGTCGGGATCCGGCTGGATGCCATGGGTGTTGACTAAATGTCCTAGGACCTTGAGTTCCCGGCGACCAAAGGTACACTTCTTGGAGTTCAACTGAAGGCCAGCTCGTCGGAAGACGCCAAGAATAGCCGAAACACGATGGAGGTGGCCTTCAAAGGTTGATGAAAATACGATGACGTCATCGAGGTAGCACAGACATGTGGTCCATTTGAGCCCGCGTAATAGGGAGTCCATCATACGCTCGAATGTCGCAGGGGCATTACATAAGCCGAAAGGCATCACTTTGAATTGGTAGAGGCCATCAGGGGTGACAAAAGCCGTCTTTTCACGATCTCTTTCGTCAACAGAGATCTGCCAATATCCAGAACGGAGATCGATGGAGGAGAAGTAGTTAGCACCATGCAGGCAGTCGAGAGCGTCATCGATCCTTGGAAGAGGGTACACGTCTTTCTTAGTTATCTTGTTTAGGTGTCGGTAATCAACGCAAAACCTCCAGCTGTTGTCTTTCTTTTTGACGAGTACTACCGGAGACGCCCAGGGGCTGTTCGACGGCTCAATAATGTTGCTTGCCAACATTTTCTCTACTTCTTCCTGAATGATCCTGCGTTCGGAAAGAGCAACTCTGTAAGGCCGTCGATGAATAGGTCGGGCATCTCCAGTATCAATACGATGTGTGACGACGGACGTTTGGCCCAGGGATCCGTGACCGAAATCAAAAATGTCGCTGAATGACCGCAAAAGGCCGGCAAGGGCGCTGGCATATTCGGGACGCAGGTCAGAGGCAACCATGGCTGAGATGCGGTCCTCCGGACTATGTGATGGGACAGGTTGTGCAGGTACGTCGGCGTGACGGTCGGACAGCACTGCAGAAATGGTAAAGCTGGACAAAGGCGACAGCTCGGCAAGGAAAATGCCCTCCGGGAGAACTTGTGAAGACATGCTGAAGTTGAGTACGGGAATGTAGGTGAGGTCATTCTCGACGTGTACAATGTTATGAGGTAGGACGATGTTGCGCTGTAGAGTGACGTCGGTGATGGGGTTGACAACGTAGTCGCCGTCAGGAAGGGAGGGAAAAGGTGACATGGGCACGTATACTGCCGCCTCGGGAGGTAGGCGAGTAAATGTACTGGAGCGGAGGCGAGGCTGGGATTGGTCAGCACAGGGGTCGTGAACACAATAGGGCAGGGCTAGGCGCAGAAGTCCGGCGGAACAGTCAATGAGAGCGGAATGGGCTGTTAAAAAGTCTAGGCCTAAAATCACGTCTTGAGGACAAGTATTAAGGATGGCGAAGAGCAAAGGGACATGGTGGCCGGCGATGCTAACGCGTGCAGTGCACATTCCGATGATGGCAGCAGTTTTTCCATCAGCAACGCGAACTGTAGGGGTGTTAGCAGGCGTAAGAACTTTTTTGAGGCGCTGGCGGAACGACGAACTAAGAACTGAAATATGGGCTCCAGTGTCAATGAGAGCGGGCACAGGGATTCGATCTACGAGGACATTGATCAGGTTGCGGCGTGGTGCGATGGTCGAAACACAGTTGGCTGTCCGGGTTGGTAACGCAGCGTCACGTCCGGGCGCTGCGTTGCCTAGTTTCCCGAGTAGGTGCCTTGGTACGTTGGGGACAAGCTGCGGCGACGAGTAGGTGATCGGGAATGGTGGGCTTGAGGCGATGGAGAACGGCTAGGACGACGGTCTTGCTCTGTGTTCTCAGTACGAAGATGTGCTGGGGTGACAGAAACGCGTCGTGGTGCATAATAGTTATGGCGGATAGGGCTGTAATAGGGCTGAGAGGGGGGAGCCGGACGGCTGCGGCAATAGCGGGATGTATGGCCAGCTCGACAGCAGACGAAGCAAATAGGCCTATCGTCAGATGTGCGCCACTCCGCAGGATTGCGGGTAGGGTAGCGCGGTGTGTAGGGCGGGGTTGTGGCAGCAGCAGCAACCACTGGGATTGGCTGTGGTGCAGGAGGTGGTGGGGCAGGATTTGAAACGAGGCCCACATTAGCAAATTCTTGGCGGACAACAGCCTGTATCATAGCTATTGTTGCCTGTGCAGGAGGTGACGTATGTGTAACAGGAGTCAAGGCCTCGATTTCTCTGCGGACGATGGTAGTGAGGTTATTCTGACTTGAAGGCTGCTGTAACGTGGGCAAGTCGTCACATGAGGATGTAGTCGCCGTGTTGGGAAGGCGTTGAAACCGATGGACGATGCGGCGCTGCTTCGCCTGTTCGAAACGGCGACAGACTTGCAGGACCGAGTCCACCGTAGAGCAGTCTTTGCAGAGAAGTATATTGAATGCGTCATCAGCGATACCCTTAAGTATATGGCCCACTTTATCATCTTCGGTCATGGAGGTATTCACCTTTCGACACAATGCGAGAACGTCCTGTATGTAGGCCAGGTATGACTCGGTTGACGATTGAGCCCGAGTAGCCAGGTCTTTTTTGGCTGCCAGAGCTCGCCCAATAGGTTTGCCGAATAAGTCCTGCAGTTTTTGTTTGCAGATGTCCCACGTAGGCATCTCCTGTTCGTGATTGGTAAACCAGGTCTTCGCCGTTCCCGCCAGATAGAAGATGATGTTTGCAAGCATTATGCTAGCATCCCAGCGGTTATTCTTGCTGCACCTTTCATATTCGTCCAGCCAATCTTCAACGTCCTTGTTGTCTTCGCCGTTAAAGATAGGCGGATGACGGATTTTGGTTAAAACCATGGGGGCAGCTGGAGTTTCCGTAGCGGGCGATGCGTCCTGGGATGCCATGCTTACTGTGGTAGTCGGTGGGGTGAGCTCAGGGAGATGACGTCCACTGCGCAAATCCAGGTTTCTGGCGTGAAAGTACGAGGAGCTGTGGCAAGGGGAATCGAAAGTACCTCCACCAAAGGTGTTACGGGGTAGTTCAGGTTGTAGCAGAGGGCGGACACCGAAGACAAGGCTTTCCAACGGACGTTCTCTGTAGGCACAAGCCGACGCTGTTGAACGTCGTCTTCTCTCCAAAAACTCACGAGAGTCTTCTTCTTCTTTCCTTATGCGTATGCGTTCTTCTTCTTTCCTTATGCGTTGCACCGCCTAATGTGACAATATTTTCGTTTGGTTTGCATTACAAAAGCAATGAAAACCGGGGGAGAGCAGGCAGAAGGTGTATCGACACCTGACGAATTAAGGGCCATCCACCCTGTAAGAAGAGTGTTTACAGAAATTAGCCTAAAAAAATTGCATAAAGACATACAACATGAAATATGCACGGAATTATACAATAGAAGACAAGTTACATGACAGCATAACACTGGGAAACAGATTAGACAGTACGTAATATCACATTACTCCGAGAAAAAAAAATAGAACTTGTACAAAAGGAATGCCAATTGGCACCATGCAGATGGTGCAGATTGCTATGAGTCGTCCAATTTCTTTTTTTCGTTTTTAGACGAGTTGTGAAAGACAGCTAATGCAGTGTGTCCTCTTTTGGAAAAAAAAAAAAAACGCTTCGCGGAAAATCTGGACGCCGCAAATCCGGGCATGATTGCCCTCACTGCCCGTTGGACGGCAGCGATTCAAACTTGGCGCCGCTTCGCTTCGTAAAGCTTATTTGGGGACGTGAAAGGTATTTTATCAGGCCAGTAAAGTAAAGAAATTCGATTATAAATTATTCAGCGGCTATAGGCGAATGCTATTTATGTTTAGTGATGTCTTATGCATCATAACAGAAAATAAAACACGAAATCAAAAATGAAGTGCCTGTACTACTTTGCAGAGTGTCAGGCAGTCAACCGGACAGCGATGTTTATTAATATTGCAACGACAGTGCGATAGCAGGTGCGCATGGTCTTCCTTGAACTAGCGGTGGCTGTTCAAAAATGACTAAGTGACACAAAAAGTAACGGTGAGGGTAAGAAACTACAAGTGTCCGCGGTGTGAAGAAGTGATTTTTTTTTTGTCTATTTCGTCAACTTGTGCTTTATAAGGTTCCCAGTAAGAAGCTGAACACCTTTTCGTATTTATGGAGGCAAGAAACTATACTTACAATAAAACACTGCACCGTTCCTCTTCTGAGAGAACAGCAAGTAAATGAAAAGCATCTTGCAGAGCCCACACTGACCTCCCGTTCTTGAGCATGCGCAGTTATTTTAAAGGTAGTCTAATTAAAATGATGTTTCTTTTTAATATTACACAAGAAACAGCTATCGTAAAGCCATATTTACCATGTGCCGTAGGACATTCTGTCAGGGAGCTGCTGCTGAACTGGTCATCAAAGGTGCCCTCTGAGGTCTGCACATTGGCTGGGACATTGCTGCCAGAAGACATTTGCAAGCATCCTGCAGGGGTGACAACATCAGCAAAATCTGTGCACTTACAGTAAACAGCACACTCACCAATCACAGAAGCTTCTTCTGTCATGAGTGTACTACTGGGCAAAGATTCCTCCGGCAAGCCTGCAGAAGACCCTTCCCCAGTCGCAAATGACCTGCCGCCGGCAGAGGTTTTCTCATCAGTAAATTATTCACTAAATTTGCGAGCGTTGAACTCACTGTGGATATCAGGGCCCTCCAATACGAAGGCACCGCTGCTGGAAACCTCTTCCGTGAATCCTGTAACCATCAACACCTGGTCAGTACAAACTGTAAAATAAAATGAAGCTTATTAACACCTTGCAATGCAGGTTCTGCCGTCACGTAGCAGTCGCACCGGTGGAGCCTGCAAGTATTTTTCTTTGGCGCAAGTTGCTCAGCATATATTATACAAAATGAAAAATAAACTTCGCTTTCACATGAACTTCTTGGTAGCTGGAACAATATAATAACAAAGTCACCAGTTCATAAACAAACAATTTCTTGAATTCAAGTAATTCATAGTCGTGTGAGGTACAGGCAGACTACCAGTGAAAGCGAGATAATATGCACAGTCCTTCAAAACAAAGTTGTGCAGGCCCACTGCTTATGTAAAGAAGGCAATCTTGCTGCAAAAAAAAACTAATAACCCCCAAAGAATTAAAATTTCGGATTTCTTACCAGCCACAACTTTGACACTGGTGTAGTCAGTGGGTTAAGAATAGCTTCAGAGCAAACTATAGAAATTTTAAATGGAGGGACCCATTGCAGAGAATTAGTTTTCTGCCAAATACTTACACTGTTCAACTGGAAAAATGCCAGATGCGGAGAGCTTTGTGAGCCTCGTGTGGCCAGAGTCCATAAAATCTTTAGCAGTGAAGTGGCCACTGCAAACCCTGTATGTTGCATACAGTAGGCTGGCCGGCTTTCTTAGAAGATAGTCTCTTCCAGTGTACTGAACCCATGCTGCCATCCTACAATGGCAATGAAAACACTATCAACGTAAAAGTAATTTCTTGAATAATATAATATTATTACATTCGGTATCACAAGACGTTTTAACCAAACGCAATAGCATAGGCACAGTAAAGGAATAATAATTGCTTGTGCATGGGCAAGCTTATGATAGCAGTGACAAAAAAGCATAATTTTGCTTTCTTTTGTAGTCCAAAATTACCGCCTACACCGCATTAAATGATACATATCAGACAATTCCACTATTGAGAGCAGGGTCCCAGCTTTTCTTATCCTTTCTTTGCCAATTTTCCTCGGGGCTTATCTAAACGCAAAATTTTTTTTTATTCCACCGCTACTGCAAGCATTCCGAAATAATAAATACAATATTTAGCAATAATGCTAGTAATTTGCAATACTTAAAACTCTAAAGCTGAGGCCGTATTGCCCAAGCCTCCCTATTATGAAGCTGACGAGTTAGCGCTTTAATATCGAATAAACTTTTTTCCTCAACTTTACTGCGCAAAAAGTAAGCATAAAAAATTGAAAACTTAAGAAAATTCAACGCACCTGCTGTGCCATGGAATGCGGAAGAAAATAATCCCTGGCTTTTTGTGTATCCTGCATTTGTTCTGGCACCGCGACACAGAGCAGTACATGCCGTAGGAAGGGCCGCCGGATGGCATGCTAGTATGGTCTGAAAAATGTCAATACACGCATGTGTTATTCTGAATTACCAAACCATATTTACAGGTCATAACCACGTTAAAAATTGTTTTGAACGCAGTAGAAAAGTGCTCCGCCATACAAAGACGCTGGCACAATGACACACGTAATAAAATTTGACTGATATCACTCTAAATAGGTGTTTACGACAGGCGCAGATAAAACATACCCGAAATATTATAGAAAATATGAGCCATTTCGGGGTTTGAAACACGCGCCAAATCTGCGCCTGCACGATCCTGCACCACGAGCAACAATCATCCCGCAATTGTCAGACTAATAAACAGGCTCAGGGTTTCATAAATGCACGCAACTTTGCCCGCGAAATAGGTGCATGCTTTATACATTCGTGCTCTGGCCCCTCATGGCCCCCTCCTCCCAATCTCTGTTGTAATCAAACCTGCATGGGCGCCGCGCTTTAAATGCCGTACTGCTATGTAAAAACATAACACTAGCCTGTGCTGACTCTTTCTGTCGGTGTTTTCAAGCAGAAAACGTTTTCACTTGTTGTTCAGCAAGCGAAAGGTCATTTGGTTGACCGACGCCCACGATTGCGCCATTACGCGGATAGAGCAGACGATGTGCAGTCTTGCATGTTCCTTCAATAAATTACATCTTCATATGAATTTCAAAATTGTGGCCTTAAAGCATAAGATAAATATTTTTTAACAAGAAAGTTTTACGCTTCAATTTAAAAACAATTTTTTTCCCGTTTGTGCCCTCTGTCGTTGGGTGAGAATACTAGACGCCTGCGTAGTTGTGACGTACTTCCTGAGGCCAGTTTCAGCCCAGTGTCCTCTCTTTCATTCCTCCACACTCTCTTTATATTTTATTTCTAAGCCATGGCGGAAGTATACCTTGTCTAAGCGATAAGAACAGAACGCTTGCAAGGTCTATGACGCTGGCGTAAAAGTGCGTTTGTACCGGTTTCAGTTGTGTGCGTACGACAGACGTGCGACCAAGAGCAGTGTTAGGAAGGTCGAAGGAAGAAGTGAAGCTGTGTAGGAGGGCAGTGAGTTGATCGCGTAGCGCGGGTGGAAGATCTGATTCAATGGCCTGTTGAAAAACATCGTGTTGTGTCGAAGTGGTCGGTATATCGCAAGAGCTGAGAACATTAACTTCGAATGAAGTAGGCATGTCAGAAAGAGTATTTACAAGAGCGGGATCAAGTTCTTCAATATGGCCGAGACACTCGCCGCGCAGCAGGACGAACGGGCAAAAAAATGGATTCGAGACGTATGTACAGTACTCACGGATTGAAATAGGACATTCGGAGCGCGTGGCCGTCGCTGAATGCAAGGCAGTGTGGTAAACAGGCCGGCTTATTGGCGACCGGAAGGAGCAGTTCTGCTTCTTAGATGTTCTCCCCCTTGAGCTATACCACAATGCAGCACCTTGGTTCCATGAGCATCCCCGGGCGGCGCTGCATGCAGCGACGGCCACGCGCTCCGGGTGTCCTATTTCAATCCGTGAGTACTGTACATTACACTAAGGCCACCTTCGAACTTGAGAACAGCAAACAGAAGCAGGAGGCAGGGATGGCGTGAAACGTCGTCGGAAGGTGTGAAGAAGACAGCCGAAAACGTTTTCAGAGGAGAATAGAACGATGGCAGCAGAAAATGGAGGAATGTCTGTGTCTCTGGCGACAAGGAGTTCTGCAGACCAGGCAGGGACGTCAGACAAGGTGGTATCACAAAGAGGGAATAAGGCAACTTCCGCGCGGGCGCAGTCAATAACGGCACAATGAGTGGAAAGGAAACCGTAGCCCAGGATGATGTCGTGTGAGCAGTGAGAGAGTACAATAAACTCGATGGTGTATAAGACGTCTTCGATGAGAACACAGGCCGTGCACGCCGCTGAGGGATGAATGCGCTGTGATGAGGCGGTGCGAAGCGAAAAGTCTGAAAGCGCGGTGGTCACCTTGCGAAGTCGACGGTAAAGAGCTTCACTGATGACGGATACGGCAGCGCCCGTGTCGACAAGAGCGAGTATTGCAACGCCGTCGATGAACACTTGTATTGCGTTAGCGCGAGAACACGGAGGACTTGAAGAGCTCGGACCAAGCGCAGTTCTTGCCCCGGGAACTGCGACTGTTAGTTTCCTTGAAAAGCACCGGTAGAACGTCGGATAATCGGGAATGATGAACTGCGACGAAGGGAGGATGATTGGTGAGTCGTATACGTGTGAAGGTCGCGAGATACAAAGTCGGAACCGGGCGGATTTCCCGACGAGGGCTGCTCGGTATCGTAGGAGTAGTTCTGGAGGTCAGGGCGAGAAGGTTGAAGGCATTGGCGGCAAAGGCGTGCGACATGTCATGGACGCCCGCAAGAGTAGCAGATTGGCCGGTTGTCCGCGGTACGACAAGGGTTCGTACGGCATTGACGTACCCTTGGAACAGGGACATGGAATGCAGACCCAGCCAAAGACGAAGGATGGAAGGAAGAGGCCGGCTGGTAGAAATCAGTTGCGGATGACATTAGCGGCCTGATTGCAACTTGGGCGTAAGTCAAAGGAGCCGTTACTTGCGGCAGGACAACAGCGATGTGCTCTTGTATGACACGTAGTATGGTAGAGGCCAAAGACGGAGCCATGTCAGGGACAAGGCGGCCATACCCCTCTCTGATATTGAAGAGGGGTCTGAGACCCCGCTAGCCTGCATTGTATTTAGGTATTGGCGAATCAGATTCTGAAAACAGCCATCTTTCCAAAACCAAGCAGGCATGCACAGACCTGCCGTCCAAATTCTTGTACCCACTGTCGCTTTTCTGCCTTGCGGCAAACACACGTACACCATGTGTGTGTCGCAAAATAAACGTAAAAAGAATAACTAAAGTCACTGCTTGTACTTGGCGGGGACAACTTTTCGTTAGCCAGGGCCTGCTCCAACCTGCACGAGCAAGCCCATCGGGTGGCGGCGGCTGGTCAAGACTTGGCGCACGAGCAATACGGAACACTGAATGGAATGCGATAAACAAAGTACAAAACAAGCAAGCGTGAGCTGGGGTTTCCTCTGCGCCGACGACCGACTAGCCCCTACTTTTTGAAAAGAAAAAAAAAACTTCCGCGTGACAGCGGACCATGCACACACTCCTATAGTAACGTTGATCGTATCTGATCTGCCCTTGGGCACCGGGTGCAAGACATAGGCACATGCGGCAGCATGGCTCTGAGCTCTGTAGGAATCCATCAGCAGGGTCCTCGTCCGCCGCCGTCCGTTACAAAAGAAAAGTGTACGCTAATTGAACGGACGACTTTTCTGGACAAACGACCGTTCTTTCGGCGTTCCTCACGTCACAGCCCCCCTCACTGCTTGGCCGAATCCTCCTCGCTATGACTTCCACTCTCTCCTTTTTTTTTTTTTTGTCTACTACCTCCTCCGTACTCGGAAGGCCCTCAGAAAGCGTAAACGTTTTGAAACTTTGGCTGGTTGCTGTGCCTCCCCCCCCCCCCCCCCCCACCCCTCATTATCCTACTGGGCCCGTTCTAGAACGGCTGCGGGATCAAGTGTATTTTTTTTTTCTCGCAGCCTCCTGACGCCTGCTCACGACACCCGTGCTAGCCCTAACGTCTAGGAGGCCTAAGCGTCCACAGCGATGGCCTAAACGGCTGTGGACGCTACAGGTCTCTCTCTCTCTAACACACACACACACACACACACACACACACACACACACACACACACACACACACACACACACACACACACACACACACACACACACACACACACACACACACACACACACACACACACACACACACACACACACACACACACACACACACATGGGCGTAAAGCCACTTACACGTGCGACCAATCTACCGCCTCCGTTCGGAGGGATGAAACTGCAAGGAAACAGGTGTAGTCTCCTGATTTCTTTTCGCTTTCAGCACGTTTCTGTCCTAGTCCCAGCTGCTCTGAACGTTGTACATCCCACCGAGCTCCACACTGGAGACAACTTCTGTGTTGGCTGTGTACTTAGCTTTTTCCTTCTTGGACTTCCGTTGTCGTGAAGTGTTTGCTGACGGTGAGTCTATCCTTGTAATCATGCCAAATTTCTAAAATGGCTACAAAGTTCAACAAAAAGTTCACGAGATTTTTTAGTCCCGTGCCGAAGACTGTTTCTGTGCACCATTGTATGGAAGACAACAATCGGACCCCTACACCTGCAGTTAACAAGGTTGACTCTCAGTCGTCTCAGATATCGAGCGATGGCGACGTTAGTGCCGATAGTACTTCGAACGTGCTTAAATGCTGGAGCGTTGAGCACGGAGAGTTCTTCAAGAAAATACATGGCTTAGCTTCGTGTACGGAAAGCTGAAATGCCTGTCATGCTCAAAGATTAAATATTCGGGCAGCCTCGTTCGAATTGCCCCCGAATGAACGGATGGGGAAGTCAAGGCATCCGGGGACGGCAAAGAAAAGCGGTATAAAACTCTGCGGAAGAAAATCTACCAGCAAAGGAACTCAGACGCACCCCTCAGAGAACAGCCAAGAAAAGAAAGCTGGAAGCTTCACGGAGCAGCTGAACGATCACCATGAAGTCACTAAGATTTTTCGGATCGCTTACAAACAAGCGAAAAACTGCCGTCTTTTCAATGTAGAAATTTGGGCAAGTCAGTACTGATCCATATCATACGAAAAATGCAACTCCAGGAAGACGGACAAAGGGGGAGAGAACACACAGCACAACACAGGCAACAGCGCACCGGCAAAGCATGTTAAGGTCTGCATCATTTGTACATGCATTTCGTATAAAGCTCTCTTGCAAACTGAGCAAAAAAAACTCCATCAAATTTTTTTCTGCTTTGTATAAATATGAGTAAAATATGCTGCGAACTGCTTTCTCTCTCCCTCATTATTTTCTTTCCATCTGTACTGGAATCACTAGGGACCCCCTTCCGATGGAGTCATATTTTAAGCCCTGGCTATACCCTGGCAAAGCCCGATTTCATTCCCACGGCCGCCTCCTTCAAGCGCGTGCCCTGCCCAGGCGGCCGCGCCGGTCACTGCCAAAATCCTCCGGCACCCACTCGTGGCGCTGCCTGTTAGCCGCGTATAGTGTGTGTGTGTAGTGTAGAAATAGAACTAGGTGGATCAGTTTATCAAGCGGAATTTATTGTTATTGCCCGTTCCACCCATGATGTGATTTTAGCCTTGGACTTTTTGAAAATGTGCGGCGCTACCGTTGACAGTGGAAGTGGGGCGGTTTATTTCGAGCAGACACTTGTACCTAATCTCTTGAAAAGTTCGTGCGATGCGGAAACTGTAGCAGTGTAGTCTCTGAAGACACAGTCATACCATTGTGGACTGCAGTGTGCATCCCAGTCCACTCATCGCTTTTAATGATGACACCTTTGAAGCTCTAGTCCAGCCTGTTTATTCGGCGTGTGTTAAGAGGAATGTACTTGTGCCTCATTGTTTGATTTCTGTGGTGAACGGTCGTGCGTGGTTATGGGCGATCAATTCCTCCCCTGAGCCCGCTGTTCTGCCAGCTGAATTGAAGCTTGCCTCCTTTGGACATGATATGCCCTCCGCTGTGGCATCGGTCAGAGTCGATTCAACCAAACCTCTTCCGCCTTCGTCACTAGAATCGACAATTGCTCGCATGGTAACCGCCAGTCTCAGTAGTACTGAACACCGAGCCCTGATGGACCTCCTACTGAAATACACATCTGTTTTTGATTTCGACCAACCCTCTGGACCGGCTTCTATTCCTGATTCTCGCATTAGTCACATGATCGACACAGGTTCTTCCCACCTGCTCCGTCAGAAACCTTACAGAGTATCATAATTTGAGCGCAAGATCATCAATTAACCAGTCCGAGAAATGCTCCACAAGGGGGCATTCAGGAGTCTTGCAGTCCCTGGGCGGCTCTTGTAATTCTGGTGAGCAAGAAGGACGACACGTGGCGGTTCTGCGTGGACTATCGACGTCTAAATCACCAAGAAAGACGTGTATCCCCTCCCTCGCATAGATCACGCCATAGATTGCCTTTCTGCCGCCTCCGACTTTTCTTGCCTCCATTTAAAATCCAGATATTGGCAGATTCCTGTGCACCCTGATGATAAAGAAAAAAACGGCATTTGACACGCCAGACGAACTTTTTTAATTCAATGTTATGCCCTTCAGACTTTGCAACGCGCCCGCAACTTTTGAAAGGTTTATGGATACGGTGCTTTGGGTTTAAAATGGGAGTTTTGTATGTGTTACCCATCAGTTCAGTTCAGTTCAGGCGTTCAGTCGTGTCCGACTCTTCGTGACCCTATGTACCATGTCACGCCACGCTTTCCGGTCTTTCACCATCTTCCTAACATCACATAACTTCATCTGCAGTGCCTCGAGGATGTCATCTAACCATCGCGTTCGCTGCCTACCCCTTCTCCGGCGGCGACCCTCAACCTTTCCCAACGTCAAATCTTTCTCCAGCGACTCCTCTCTTCTCATCAGATGACCAAAGTAGCTGAGCTTTAACTTTAGAATTTGACCCTCCAATGAGCAGTCAGGGTTTATGGTCGGCAATATCGACTGATTTGATCTTCTGGCAGTCCAAGGAACTCTAAAGAGTCTTCGCCAGCACCACAATTCAAACGCGTCAATTCTTCGGCGGTCAGCCTTTTTCACAGTCCAACCCATAGATGACGTAGTTAATTTTGGGAAGACCTTCAGAGAACACAACGAACGCCTAGCTGTTGTCCTAGGCTGTTTGCGTCACGCTGGCCTTATTCTTAATTCCAACAAGTGCCAGTTTGGCGAGTGGCAGGCAGTGGTGCTAGGACCTCAACACGGGGTGCGACCCGATCCCCAGAAAACGGAGGCTGTCGAATCGCTTAAGACACCCCAGACTGTCAAAGAGCTTCGCAGATTCTTGGGGTTATGTTCTTATTTTTGGCGTTTTGTGCATAGCTTTGCTAATATCGCCGCCCCACTGATCAGTCTGTTACATAAAGACGCTTCTTTCGAGTGGACCTCCGAATGTGACACCTCCTCTCGTCAGCTTAAGTTTCTGTTGACATCGCACCCTATTCTACGCCACTTCGACCCTGCAGCGCAGACAGAAGTTCACATAGATGCGAGTGGTGTTGGCATTGGGGCTATTTTGATTCAGCGCTGCAATGAGTAAGAACATGTTATTGCCATACGCCAGCCGTATTTTAAGCAAGTCCGAGCGGAACTACACTGTTACTGAGCAGGAATGTCTAACAGTGGTCTTCGGCATCCAGCGGTTTCGGTCATACTTACATGGTCACCCATTTAGTATTGCAATCGACCATCACTCTCTCTGCTGGCTTGTTAACCTTCGGGATCCCAATGGTCGTCTCGCGCGATGGGCCGTTTGGCTCCAGGAGTATACCTTCGAGGTGGTGTATAAGAGCGGTCGACACCACGCCAACGCAGACTGTCCATCACGTCTTCCTCTAGCCACCACTGAGTGTGACGCCAACTTCGACGACTACATTTCGGTTGTGGTTGCTGAGATTCGGGACTTTCAAGTGTTCAGATAAGAACAGCAAAGAGATCCAGGCCTCACGACTCTCTGCAATGCCCCGCAGACCCGTCGAGGTGCCGGCCGTTTTTGTGTACCTGATGGTGTCTTGTGGAAAAAGAACTATTCTTCAGTGGGCCCACGTTTACTACTTGTAGTTTCCCAAAGCATCTGTTCGTTTGCGCGTACTGCACGACGATCCCACGCCTGGTCATATTGAATCGGCTCGGACGCTCCGCCGCGCACACGAACGCTTTTATTGGCTGAATATGCGATCGACCATTGATAGATATGCGGCCACTTGCACACAATGTCAGCACCACAAACACCCTACAGTTGCTCCCGCTGGACTGTTGCACCATGTGCCACCTCCCAGCGTGTCTTGAGCAAGTCAGCATCGACCTGCTGGGTCCATTTCCAAAGTCTTGGTTTGGCAACTGCTGGATTGTCGTTTGTGCCAATTATATAATATATATACATATATATATATATATCTTACTCGGTTCTGTGAAACGGCGGCTATCCCATCAGCTACAGCCCATCAAGTCTCGCTGTTTCTACTCCGCTCCGTGATCTTGCCGTCAGTTTACGGGGCTGTCAGTTCACGGCGGATGTTGTCGAGGAGCTTCTGAACCTATATACAACAAATTTTCGCCACTCCACACCTTATTACCCGCAAACGAATGGCTTGACAGAGCGCATAAACAGGGAGTTGACAAATATGATTTAAAGTATGTACTTGGCTGCGGATCACAAGAACTGGGACATCATCCTGCCTTTTGTATATGCCTTCAATACAGCCACTCATGAGACTACGGGTTATAGCCCTTTCTTTCTTCTGTACGCCCGGCCACCATGCTACGCTCTGGACATCATATTGCCGTTCTCCCTAAGCGATGAACCCTGCATCGCCGAAACCCTGTGCCTCGCAGAAGAAGCTCGGCGACTGGCGCGCCTGCGGACCACTGCTTCGCAAGACCGCTCCAAGGAACGCTGCGGTAAACAGCGTCGGCACGTTACTTACATTCCGGGCAATGCTGTCTGGCTTTGGCGACCGCTAGGAAGGCGTGGGCTTAACCAGAAATTGTTAGTTTACTACAATGAACCTTAAGTGATCATTAGAGTTTTAGTACTGCGTAGTGAGCGCCACGTACGCACAGCCCACATACTTTGCGGAACGCTACGGCATGGTCGCGTACATGCCACAGAAAGACTTTTAGTAGGGCGGAAGCGCATATGTACGCAGGAGTGCGGAAGCTAACACGGCAAAGCGCAGTGGCCTGTGTAGTGTCATCTCGCAGCCACCCAAAAACTGAATTTTCCAGCGCAGGAACTCCAGCTTCTTTGTTTTTCCGACAGGCGAGAGATGGAACCCATGCTGCAAAGGTGCTGCTTTGGTTCGTCGTTGTTGCAGAGGATGAGGATACAAGGAATAACTTTGAATCGGGACACTACCCTTGCAAACGAAGTAGAAATTAAGCAAAAATTAAGAGTACAACCCAGTTCAAAATTTCAATCAGAAGAAGCAGACCGTTTTTTCGAGAGAAACAATGTCATGTCAAAGCAGTTTTCTCAGTTCACAGTGCGCCTATGATGTCATCATTCAGGGTAAAGTAACTATGAACCCCGGAGAACAACTGCGAAACTAACGAAGTCTCATTAGAGAGGCGGAGAATCTTTAAAATGCCACGAAACGTATACCGTAGAAGTCTGGAGCATGGCCCATGGAAACATATGCAAAGAAAACGTACCAAAATAATTTTCCGGTTTTGGCTAGCCCCAATGAACACAGCAGATGGTTAAAAGTTAGCGAATGTTTTGAAGAAAAAGTATGACAAAATATGCCGTGGCTTTTTTGGAGCCAAACAATATTTAATGCGCCTCGATGAATCTGCGTTGTAAAGACCTACATACGCCTGAAATCTAGCCGTCCGCTCTTCCGAGAGCTTCAGCGTTTCCTCTTGTAAGCAGCCGCTGAAATGATACAAGCTTTTAAGCTGAAGGTAGTCATCACTCGGCACGAGAACGAACCGTGCACAGCAGCAGACGACCAACAGTCCGTCTGCTCACACGAATGTCATTCGCGGTCGCTGTCGTCGTCTGCGATCGAATAGAGTGTCGGCTGCGCCGCTGTCTGCTACAATGGACCGTTCCCTTCAGATGTTTAAAAATGCTTTTTGAGTGTAGTGTAAGGAATGTAGTGTCTATGGGCTGCTTACTTTGAATGGCAGATAATAAGATAACGGACTCGATGAAACAGGCATTCTCCTTTCCGTCTCCTCCTCTTTCCTAGCCCTTTCTCAGTGCTTTCCTGTGTCCTACTCCATTCTGTTCTTTCGTTCTTCCTTGTGTGGCTAATTACTCAAACTGTGTGGCTAGTTAACCTTGTGTGGCTAATTACTCAGTTACACCAAGCAAAATGAACAGGCTCAGTACCCAAGACAACATTTCAACATGCTAACTTGTCTTCATCTAGCCTAGACAAAGACAAGTCTACTAGCCGGAATGTCTGCTAGCACACAATGACTTTGCAGAAACACACCGACATGCCATGTTCAGTGTTCTTTGGTGTGTCACAGATATACATAGAGATTCCTTTGAAAAACTGAATTCCGGTATATTTAAAGTGCTGAGGTTTAAATCTAGCTGAAATAGAATGCCTGAATTATACAAAATACTTCAGTACCATCAACGTCATGCAATGAGGATCCCTTTAAATAAAACTCCAGTGATTCGAACTTCTGAGCCTTTCAATTATTCCGATTCGACTATAATGTGCAGTTCAATGCCTTGAAATTAGAAGTGGTACTGCATTTATTGGACAGGAAAAAAAAAACATTAAGTGCCAACCCCTCCGTCATTTTATTTCCCCCCTTTTTCTGCACAGAATAGCAGATAAGATGTTAATTCCTCAAGTTGTGCCGTTTCTCTATATCTCTCTCCTTAGATTCTAAGCTTCCTGTTTGTCCATCATTTAGCATAAAGGAAATGTTCAAATCAAGTTTATATCTTGTTTACACCACAGACTATGATTTAAGCAAAGGCAGCATAAGCAGCATTATGGCGACACTTAGCTCTAAAAAAAGGCAATTTAGCGTGTCATCGCCTGCTTGAGCCACAAAAATCACTTGCAGTCGAATAGATGGTATGCCATTTACTCATACAAGAGGCTGCTCCCATTTTTTCGATGGCTGTGTTAACTTTGCACACTGTGTCTTGTACTCCCGCTCGACATTTGCTGTCGGCCAAGCGTCACCAGCGGTCTTCAACTGCAGCAGTACCAAGAGGAAAAAGAATAGAGCAGAATATCGGCAATATGCAATAGGCCAATACAAATTCAGAAGTGATACAGATTCCGACAATTCCTTGGCTAAAATGCATTGTGCAACCTTGCAATGTGCAGCCACTTGAATAATCACTACCACCAGAAATGCCCATCACGCAGTGAGCACTGGTGAGCAGCGAGCTGTAGGACTTCTTTGTAAATAAAAAAGGTCAGGCTGCCGTGGGCAGGGCGACATATATTTGTAGTTTGTTATATGGATGTTTGAGTGATAAGAATATTTTTCACGACCCCATGAGATTTGCAACAGCAAGATGCTACCCCATTTGCTGGACATTTGACCCTTTGCACTTATCGAGTGTATTAGGCATCTCTTGTGCATATTCTAGCCACCCTTGTTGACAGGCTTAAGATTAGGCTGCTGTCCAGTAGACAGCCCACTGAGTCCAAATAATACAATTTATTAACAGGCCTGTAGTTTCAGTGTGCTCCAACCATGCAACTGACCTTGGCCATGTGTCTGCAGCAGAACAAAGAGAAAGACTATTGAGAAGGCATTTGATCAGTCGCAGTAAAAGGAGTTTATTAAGCCGACTACAACAATCCCATTTCATCAGCAACAAAATCGCACGCCTTACTGACTGGCCCCAAAGAGTGAAAAGTTAGCAATGCCAAATCAGCAACAGTGCTACACTTTAACATACCCAGAGATGATCAAATAAGTGTAGCAGTGAGATGTAGAAAACATCAAGGGAGCAGTGCAGCTATAAGTAGCAGCAGCAGCAGCAGCAGCAGCAGAATTTCCATCACAATGAATTAGAACCATAAATATACAAAAAACTGAAAATCATGGCGAACTACTTTCTCTATTTAAATATATAATTTTAGTCCGGCTAACATCGTCCTATACAGTCCCATGGTGCACTATACTCATGGACAACATTCTGTGGCTCTACAGCAAAGGCTAGGCAGGAAAGGGAATGTGATGGATGGGCTTTTGTCCCCATCCAGCAGAGAATAGGCAAAGCCCTGCTGACTCCACACTAGGTCTCCAACTCCCTCCCCTTAACCCCACTGCATCCCTACTCGGAGCAATACATGCCATGGCAAGGTAACAAAGGCACATCTCCCCATTTAACATGATAGCATTAAAGGTCCAGTTCATCGAAAATCCAGTGTGGCCGGCAATCCACCAGCATTGGTGTTGTGAGAGATAAATCACGAGCATGGCACTGCCAGGGAGTAGCTGGCAGCTGACATGGACGAGCACTAACCGGACGTACGGTTGCCCAACATTGTTTGGCAGGACCAGTCAACTTGGGTCTCTCCTTTCACGTGGGAGGGCGATAACAGAACCAGCCTGCCAGCACCCTTGTATTCACGTTACCCTTAGCCATGGAGGCATGTTTATAAGGCTTGGTTAATGCAGGGTTTTATATGTGGGCCGGTAGCCTACGCTATCGCGTCCTACCCTTAAAGGCGGAGCTTAAGTGTACTCCAGAATTTTTTTTGCCTAGCTTTGCTACAGAGCCACAGAAAGCTGTTCGCGGGCATATCCCAAGACAAGCTGGTCAAGAAGTTGCAACGGTGAGTGTGCCTATTAAGAAACATAATGGCAAAACAGCTGAAAGAGCCCTTCTCTGGTTTGGTTGCAGTCAATTTGGCAGTGTGCAATGAAATAATGTGATTGCCCACTTCACTACCATTGAAACAATGATTCCTTAAATGCTTCAGAGGCTTTTGCAGTGCATGTGCATACTGTTTGGTTCATCAGCGTTGAATGAAAAATTGCAGTGCCACTAACAGCTAAAGCACACAGGCCTACACTCAAGCTGTACAAAACAGCAATACATGCACAAAATAGAGCATGTGTCCACTGCATACATCAGGCAAAAGTGGTACAGCTTAAATTTTCACAAAAATTCTGCTTCTTAATCTCATTCCCACATGAAGATTGTGTATAAAGCAAATAAATGTGGTTCTATAGAATCTGTCCTCCAAGCACCAACACAAATCTATGTTGAAACAAAACTGTCTTCAAACTTCTTCCTTCCAATGAGTATAACAGAACAGACACATATAGAAAACAGCGCCACCAAAGCTGCCCGTACGCTTACACTACACATGAGTGCTTTGTCCATCACACATACACACTACACTCGCATATAAACTAGCAAATAAAAAAAAAAAAGAAAACGCAGAGTGGTGAATTTTGTTAGCAGATGAGGGCACAAGTGCTCCTTTTAGAGTGCGCTGCCTCTTGAGCCTTAAACAAGGATGAATGAGCAGTTTGTCTGCCTCAAACCTGCTAGCAAAATTCACTGCGGCATTAAAGACCCACAAGCCCACTATTATGGCATGGTCAGTAGCCTTTGCAAGTGCAAGCCATGGCCAGGAGTTTGTTGCATGTTGTGTACAGCACTTTAAAGATATCTGCAAGTCAAGTAGTCAAGATTACTGCAGACAAGTCATTGTGCTACATTATGTTCATAAGTGGCCGAAGAAAGCTCCACGGAAAGTAGAAATAGTGCTAAATGCATTGCTTAGGTTGCTGTCTATTAAAAACCTGGTGCAGCACTGGACTGGAATAAGTTTTATATGCCAGTACTGTTAGTAGCAAAGGTGGGGTATGCAATTCATGTTGCAAGGCTCGATGCTCTTGCAACATCTTTTGGCATTTCAGGTAAGCACGGGTGCCACTTATCAAAACAAGTGGCATGCCTCTAGATAAAACCAGTCACTTCCTTGCCTGGCCCAGTGGAGCTACCGTGAAGTATACCATATTTTCTGATGTATAAGACTTTTTTTTAATTTACGGTAGTGCATCCTATACAATTGTGCATCTTATGTGCATTTTTTTTTCGTTTTGCGCAATGTTCATAGCCAAACTTTATCCTGAAACAGTAACAGCAGCGGTGCCTACGTTTATAATATTTATAGTCATTATAGTGTCTAGAATTGTACAGTCATCTCACTGGCAAAATGCCAAAAGTTGGCGACGTCCATGCTCCTCCCAGAGGACGCCTGAGCGCTGTCGCGAGAAATCTGCGAACGCATAACGAGATGAAGCCTTTAAAGGCTTTAAGTAATAATAAAGTGTTTTTGCTCTCACTGAGCGAGAGTTCTTTCGCACATAACTGTTGCATGTTTTTTTTTGGTATCATTCACACGTGCGCATAAATTTTCTCTCAGGCACTTAGAATGTGATGGTCGAGTATGCATGCCTTATTGCCCTAACCTGAATAAATTGAGGTGCGCCATACATAAAGGTGCGTCTTATAAACCAGAAAATACGGTACACCACTTTTTCTCACAACAGTATATATCTCTGCCAGTGGTGACTTGCCCAGCACTACACACATCACCATTCCTAACCTCTTGCAGACAGGATAAATATCAGGAAGTTGCTGCCTTGCACACCTCAACCCTACCCATGACAGCATGCCACTTTGGAGCCAAGGGGCGCTTGCTATGGCCTGAAATTCTGAAAAATCGAACTGCAGAGGCATAAGACACCCTGCTAATAAGAGCAGTCAAACACATAGAACACCACGTCCTCTTTTGTCCCCTGTAAATGTTGCAAGCCAGGACACAACCACATCATGATTCACCTGCAAAGGGCATTGTTTGGCAGTGCTAAATATGAAATCAAAAAATCAAATGGTCATAAAACAATGAAGATTACAACTGTGAAACATTTGTAGTGGCAGCGGTCATGTGCACTGGCCTACGACAATTACACAAAACAAAAAGCTCTTTCAGTTCAGCCTTGTGGACAGCCAATACACTGGTCCCCCCTTTCTAAAACAGCTTCAAACAGCCTTTACAGAAGCACCTCAAATAACATAATATAGCATTGCTGGAATGCTACAAGACACCACTGTAATTTTCCGAACGTGTCAGAGTAAGCAAGACTGGTGGTGACAGCAGCAATTCTGTTGCATGCGATAACTTATTAGAATGTAGTGTTTTGGCTTCTCTTTGAAAGCAGAGAAGCCTTGGAATGTTCTTTATCAAACCTGCAATTGGGAGCATCTCTTTCTGAAGCATTACCACTCTTCTTCAAGGAAGCAAATTTTCCATTCATTTGTGTCGTACTGTCTCAGTACACTAACAAACTAAAAAGATTCTTCTGCGGCTGCACAATGTAATAAAAAACAGAGTATGGCAAAACAATGTCATATTGTTACAAGGAAATAACCTGAACATGACATTTAAGCAGGCATCTTTCCTAGTGTACTGAAATAAAGCTGTTTTCTACATTTGAAATCATCTCAGTCAGAATCAACAAACATCTCCCCTTCACAAAGTAGCATCTTCTGGCTCCCTGACACCAAAGGTGCAGATCGGCTTCCTTAAAAGGGTCCACCTGAGTAATGAAGGTTGCATTATTTTCTGCAGAGAATATTTCTGAGGAAAAAAAGAGCAAGCCTTGTTAAATACTACAGCCCGCATTATACACCTGCTCTCAACAAAAACAGACAACAGGCTGCTGATAGTAGCAGTGCAAAGAATGCAAAAGTGAAAGATTCCATTGATTTTAATTTCTAGCTTAGTTACTTTAGCTAAGGGTGACAGCTACCATCTTTGTCCATGCAAAAGATGCAGCACTTTACTGTACTGCTCTTAACACTAGTAGTTCTTAGAACTGTCTGCCATAAACAACAATGTCATTTTTTAAAAGCTTGCTCTAAATAGAGTTTGAAAAAGTTGAGATGTTGAAATGAAAGCCACTGCATACATGAAAACAGTGTCACCCTGTTCAAGGAGTGAATGAGGCAAAATAAGCTCTGAATAGCAAAGACTCACTCTGAATAGCAGAACGCTGAACTTTGCTTTGCAAAGAGCCTCATAAGTGTACCAATGTGTACAGCAGAGGCCCTTAGGTCATGACAGCATAAAGAGAAAAGATTCAACACAAAAGTGCACAGTACACGAGTGGAAGGATACAACGCAACTCACTATAAACAAACCATCCAGTCATGTGTCAGGCTTTACATAACAAGCTGATCGTTGCTGTTTGAGTGATCAGTCTGGTCTGCTGCAGATGGTGCCACTCTATGGCTACCGTTTGCCTGAAGGATGCAGCTAAGTGCCATATGACACTGCACCTTTCACACCCATGCATAGTTGCTAGCACTCTGGCAGGCTATAATGCAAAAAAAAAGTGCTCAACTACCTAAGACGAAGTGCTTACGCAAGTGGCTACTTCTTGCTGCCCGAATTTTCTTTCTGCTTGCCTTGTGTGCTGTTCTCTCCTCCCAAAGCAATACCACCACACAGCCACTGAATATAGCTTTAATGTCTGAAATTAAGTTTTACTTAAGTTGGCTGAGCTCTTAATACCTTTATAGCACTATTTGGCACATCAAATTACTAGCAGACACGGCATGAAATTGAAACAAAACCCATACTAATGAACAATTTTTACAGCATGCAGAACAGTTTAAATGACAGCAGCTATTTTTCTGCAGTCTTTTCACTACTTGGAAGTCTGACCATCAAGTGAAGCAAATCTGCTCAATCCTAAATTTCTCAAGTATACCAAATTTAGAATCTGACATGCAGAAAGAGCAAAACATTGGTGAGCATGCTTGTCAATAAGGCACTGCAGCTGCTCCAGAAAAGATTCATAGAGCTCCAGACTACTCTGTAGCCTGGTGCTATGCAGTGCATGTACACCCCTACATGAAGTCTAAAATGCAAAACAATCTTGACTACACTTATAGCACTGCTACTGGTGCATTTCTTTTCCAGTGAAAGGGAATGGACATTAATGAGTGGAGTGTGCCCTAGATCCCTTTTGCTGCACTGTAATACATCTTTGGCAAGCGAACAACGACAGAAAAACATTCGCCAAGACTAGGAGCAGTTTGTACAGCACCAGTCACAAGCTGGCACATTTGCCACCTCACTTTACACCTTATCAGGTTACTTGCTGGCAACTCTTCTAGCAATGCTACAATGAGGTATTTGAAATGTGCAACTAAGATTTAGTAATAGTATTAAAAATTTATGCAACAGCAGTTGTGACAAGAAGCTGGAGCACGCCAACAGGCAAGAAATGCAGACCACAATAACGATGATGCTCTATTCTTGCGGAGTTATCTGTCGCCTTCATTTGATGTGAGACAATTACTAACAAGCCCAGCTTTACACACTATTCTTTACAAAATTCTACACCCACATTTTAGGCTAATTAAGCTGAGAGCTAAATGAAAACTTCTCTGATGATACAAGTGGCCATAAAAAAAAATTTACTGTCAACAAGTGAACAAGGCAGGCTCCTTTTTAAAAGCAGGAACATTTTGTTCTTCACTTTATTTTATGGTTGCCGTCTGCTTTTTCAAGTTTATTCTAACACAGGAAAAAAAAAAAACAAAGACCCTGGCAAGAGAAGCACTGGTGGATGTTATAAAGTGGTTCCCTGCAACCTCCAGTGATGCTAACTGTCTCAAGTGGTTTTCACCAGATGCGCTGACATCAGGGTACTCGTACATAAGCATCTGAGTTGACAAGACCCAGTCAGAACAGCAAACACATTGGCCCAGGAACACGTGTGACTAATGCTGTATATTTCTGGCCTAACTACTGGGCTCTGTTCAGTGTCTCTACACCAGGGTGTCCGTCACATGCGTGCAACAAACGTCACAATGTTGCTACAGAAAAATGATTTCACACCATACAACCCACAAATTTTAAAGAGCTGCAGCAATGCAGAAATGCTTCAAAGGCTACATGAAGCCTTCAAAAATTCCCGAGACAAAAAATAGTGAGGAAAAAAAAAAGGTCCACAGTCACTGCCAGTTGAGCATACTAGAGCTGCTTAACGAAAGCAGAACACAAACTGCACTGGACAGTACACACACCAACCAGTGGCCAACCAGCACAGTTGAAACTTGGTTTCAGACTGCACGAAATTTCTTCAGCAGAATTTTGAGACAGCTGTGTTACTTGATACAGGCTCCAGCAGGAAGAAAAAAAAAAGTGGAGCCAAAGCTTCATGGACACATGCTGCCTTTTTTGTTTCTCAGAAAGCCACACTGAGTGTCCAAGGTGCGAGCACTCGTAGTACTTGCATCATTTCTGGTGATGCTGTACTCAGATGCTCAAAGGCTGCTGAAAGCTGGCACAGTGGAGGTTATGGAAGAGTCCACAGTAAGATGCAGTCTGCTTGAACAGAAAGGAGAGCGATGCTATGGCAGAGACGTTGGAGGAGGCAGTGTCTACCAGAAGGTGTATCCACCTCCGGCCCCTGTAGTCCAGAAGTTGCTTTTCTTTTGGCCAAGTACAACTGGGTTGCCCTGCATAGCTGCCAGCTGAGCAGCATTTGGAGGCACTCCAGGAGGAGGAGGCTGCAGGAAACAAAAATTGATAGCCTTATAATACAAGGAAAACAAAATGGCTGAACAGTAAGAAATATGAAGCATTGCCACCGATCACCGCAGGAAGCTTTCATCATCAATGAAAAAGGATGGTGACAGCCACCTGACACTGATTTGCTCAGGACGTAAGTGTTCCACATGTTGCTGTAAAATCTGCAGGTACATAAAAGGAACCTGCAGACACCCACATGCTCTTTGGCAGCTCATGAACAAACCTATGAACAAAAAGCAGGCATCTGGCAACCTGAGTTAACAGTTACATGTTAACAGTTATACGAGTACTGTAAATAATTTGTAATAATCTAAATTTTGCATTTTGCATTAACTACAGACTAATTTCAGAAAAAAGGAAAAACACTAAGTTCAGCACACTAAAGACGAACATGTATCCTGGTGAAACTCTGCAACTAAAAACAAAACATGCCATGACAACTTTAGCCCAAGGTGAAAGGCAAGTGATTAAATGGTGAACCCCCCATCCAACTAATGTTCCCAGTAAAAAATTGATCCTGTGGTAGCAAAAAAGAATTATCAGAAAATAAAAAAAGTATATAAAAATTTCCCCGTGCACAAATTCATTCATGACATGATATGAATAAAGCCAGCTGCTAGTTTGCACTCTTTCAGTATCAGTTTTTTCCTGTTTATTATGTGCGTGTGACTCCCACCATTAAGAAACTCACTGAAAATGAAGGGAGGAGAGGTTTGCATCATTTTAAAGTACAGGAGAATCCCAGTAATAAGAACAAAATGCTAAACTCACCAGTCGAGTATATTATATATAATGTACAGAATTTCTTAAGTTCCGAACACTCAACCACGCCACAATGAATGACAAGAATGGCCGAGGAGTAACCTCAAGCCCTATGTGCTGCTCGAATATCATTGACTCGGCCATTTGCCTGCAAATTGCTGACTATTCGATCACTAGTCATGCTGTACACTCGGGAAGCAGTTTGCAGCAGTGCTGCACATCACTGGATGCGCAGGGAGCAGTTTGCGATGGTGCACGGCCCACACATCATTAACAGTACGATTGTTAATCATGCTGCATGCACAGGAGTAGTTTACGGCGATGTGCGGCCCACACATCGCCTACTCTGTGATCACTAGTGCTGTTGTGCCTTTACATATGCTCCCATAGGGTGCATATGTAGGAACTCTACGCTAGCAGATTGCAGCAGCATGCAGGCAACAAATTGCTAACTCTGTAATCCCTACTTGTGTCCTATGCATCATAAGTAGTGATAATTTGCATTCTATCATGAATAAATCACCTCAGCCACTAAGAGATCTGCGCAAATGCATTTCCAATGCATTTGTACCCAAATTATGTTTTAGTAGATACAATTTTTTTTTTTGCGACTTTGTGAGATCTGTACCAGCAGTGTAATGTAGGCTTAGAGATCCAAAAATGTTAAACAGTTGTGCGAGATGACCAAGTGTGCCAAGGTTAGTCACATTTTTAAAATCCCAAATGCTATTATTACTAATGACACACAACAAATACTGAATTGAAACGAGGCATCTAAGCCTGAGAGACACAGCCATCTGCGTATCTTAAAAAGCCTATTTTTAAATATTTGTGGTGGCCTTCCTTGAAACATATAGCATCGCTTTGCCCCCAGCTCCTAGGGCTCCTAAGGTGGCCAGTGGCTGTAGTGAATGACGGCGCTGACAATTGAAGGCTCGGTGGCCATGCATGCCACTCTTATCAGGTGCTCAAGGCGTTGTTCCCGCCGCCACAGGTACTGAGCACACCGCGCCAATATCTGGCTTTAAATTTTGGCTTTAAAATACTCAATACCTAAATAAACGATTGGGAACACTCTGTGCTCTATAATGCAGCGAAAGCTACGCGCGCCACCGGCGCCACGCTACGTCAGTTTCCCGCGATGCCGATACCTGTCACGTTGCAGCGGTGCCGCGCGCAGGCTGGTGCGGCTACCGGCATCCCTCCACAAGCTCACACCAGAAGGCGCACCTCCCAAAGATAGCTTCTCCGCACAAGAGACTACGATGAGGTGAAGCAACCTTGCAGGGGCGCGCTTTTTTTTTTTCTCTCGTCGATACTCGCCGGGGTTCACGGTCGAAAGTCCGTATTCACCAAAGGACACGCGAAACAGTCCACTTTATAGGCGACCTCAAAGGTGCGAGCTTCAACTGCGAAATTCATGTCGAGAAATGTCAAGCGCGGCACGCCGCTTCGAGATCTTCGCACAATCCTCCCACGGAGCGAATGCCGCTGGCGCGCGCCGCCATCGGGCGAAGCGCAGTACGTAGCCAACGCATAGGGAGCCGCTCCCACGGCTTGCGCCACTCTACCGCCGCAACGACGCAGTTACCCGCCCTGGCTGCCGGAAGAACCGGCTACAGCGTACTACGGGGCAATAAACGTAAAGAAGGAAGAAGAAGAAAAAAAAAAAAACATGACAGACTGCGACATCGTACCTAGTATGTACCGAGTGGCAGCCCGTCTAATTTACCGCTTTACCGGCCACCCCGTTCCTGGCTTTTGTCACAACAGTTTATTTTCATACTTGTCGTAAGTTTTCCCTTCCATTTATCATTACAAGACACATCAGTGTAGCTGTATGCCAGGCTTGGTTCTTAACGTTGTTCATGCCCACTACCAACGGGTGACGATACCCAGCTGCGACCAGCCATGGCAACGTAGATCGTCGGCGCATATTTTTACTAGCATTGGAAGCTAGAAAATCCTTTCGCACCAAGATTGCAAGAATTCAACACGACGAGCTAACCATCACTGCAGGTAGGAAAAACCTCACTTCTCCAGAGAAACCGCAACGCTTCGCTCGACACTGGCAGCTTTTTCCGAACGGCGCCGCTGCAGGGAGGATGCGCAAGCTTCGATCTTAGATTTGACGACGCTTCATCAGAAACGCGACCATTCACATCATATGGAACACTTCTCCTGACAAGACTCGCAAAAATGTGTTCGCAACAGAGCTGAGGTGGCCGGTGACGGCAGCGGCCACTGTAGCTACGAGAACGACATCTGCGCGCGGGCGAAAATATACCTGACCATGCTAGATCGGGCGCAGGCAACACTTTTTGCGCCGCGCGTGCGGCGGAAACGTCGGCGGGCGAAGTTCTCAAGTTATTCGCAGGTTTTACGCCCCTTGGAAGTTGGTCTTTAATCTGGCGTGTTTTTATCTAAGAATTCGTCTTACCAGGAAATTACTACGCTTGAAAAGTCCTCAATTCATTGCGACGATTCATCATGTTTCATTTTTTTATTCTGAGGTGCTAGCAGTGACGAAGACATGAAGAATTGGGCCAACTGGAAACTTATTCTTCAGACCGACTAATAAGATGCGTGGAATCTCTGAGTAAATAAACTCACCGGGATGGTTGGCTTGCTGTGTGTGAAACGAGCGCCTGCATCAAAGGCGTCCGGAACGTGGTACATGGTCTGCTGAGGCAGGCTTGGCTGTTGCGGGTACGACGCCATGGGGTACGGCCCAGGAGCTGGCGCTGGGTACGGCTGACCGGGAGGAGGGTACATTCGGGACGGGTGGCCCATGGGCTGAGCAGTCTGGCATGGGTTTGGGGGGTTTGGCGAATATGGCGGCGGAGGGTCGTACGGCGTGGCAACGGGCACGCTGCCAGGCATGGCGCCCGGAATGGCTCCTGGCACGGGAGCCTGGGTGAACGCAGGCAAAGGAGCTAGAGTAAGAATATCTCTAAAAAGGCATCGCTCCTATCACTCCATGTACATAAAGAAAAAAAAAAGTCAGCTGAAATCTCAAAAGCTAGGACCTTGTCCACCCTTAACCAGAGTATACCGGCCCGCAGTCTTCCCGCAATTTACGCAGCGACAAACAAATATGTCCCGTTTCACAGCCACGCGCAAAAGCAGGCATTTGACTTCGTGGAGAGTGCATGCTGTCGTTTGCAATGCCATATTTAAGCAGCAGTCAAAATCAGTCAGGATACTAAACACGTCAAAAGCCCAAAAACGCAGCATATATAACACAAGGAGGAATGTGATAACAAGAAATACTTCCGCCCCCTGGAACGTAGTGGAGGTGAAACGGCGGGTTAAACTAAAGCTCATGGCTACCCCGCTATGTGCACACAAACTATGACCACTCAATCGTTTGGGAGCGAAGCGGCGAGAAGGCAGCCGGTTGCAGAGTGTAAACAGCGATAAGGAGACGCAGTATGAATGAAACAATACCAAGACGCTAACTGCGCAGTGCTGCCAGAAATCGGACCGGCTGGTCATACGAGACCTCGCGCACTTGACACCCTTACCCTCTAGACCCACTGCATGCATGGTCACGCTGTCACCTATACTAGGCTCCCGCAGGTGACCTGGAAAGTGATTTTGTACTGACGAACTATAGAAATGAAGGATCGTCAGTGTGCAGCCCCATTGGGTATCGATCCCTGTCAGATGTACGCCAGTTTCTTTACGCGCGCACCGCCAAGAACGGATGGGGTATAGAGCACTCAAATATTCTAGCCGCCCGCGCTGCTGGCCGCATCAACAAGAACCGCAGCTGTGGCTACCGTCAAGGTCAGAATCTAAATTGGGCGCCGTCAGCCCTGAAACGGGCCGGCAGCGTTGCGTTCGATCAAACGCGGCCCCCACAGCGAATATCTGTCGTTGCGAGGAGCAAGCGCGCAAAGCTTCACGAGTCTGAAAGTGATCAGTATAAATCAGACCGACCACCTAATTTGATATCCTATGCAACCGGCTCTGATATGGATACTTTTCGCCAAGAGGCGAGTCATGACGCAGAGAATGCCTCCGAGACACGCATTATCTTCTATCAAGAAAAAACGTCTACACCCCCCCTCCCCCCCCCCCCCCCCTCTCACAGAAGTGACCACAATGGCCCACTAACTTAAGCACTTCAAGCCCACAAAACGCACTTCTGCGCTCAATTCGTAGCTCTTACACTCCACCGAATGAAGGAAGAACAGTAACAGGATCAGACAGTACTTCCTCGGCGACGTAAATCTTATTTCTCGCTTTGGAGAAGTGATTCTTATCTTCAGGCATGAAAAGACCCCGCCATCCTATCGAATACAGGTTCCAAGTAAGCCAAAGCCAGCATTAACAGTGCTTCGAGAAAATTGTTGAAAGGTCGCGTGGACAAACGTTGGCGGCGTGCCGCAAAGGGTTAAATGAATGTAGAATATGACACCAAATCTTCACTGGGCTTGTTGGCATTTATTTCGTGAGCGACATTTGATATTAATTCAGTCTCAACCCAGGTCATCAGTTCCTTTGCAAATTTAAAAAAATGCGTTAAAGCAGCCCCTCCCATTAATCCTAACCTTCACGTCGTCTTTGAATCTCGAGTGGCTTGCTGAACGAGCTGGAGAGTTCATTTTCTTTTTCAATCCTTGAAAAGCTTGGTATAAGTATGCTCTTCCGTTAAAGGAGTCGTTGAGCACAGGGATTGGTTCCCCCAGTGAGTAGACAACGTCGCTTGTCCACCCCCAAATGAGAAAACCAGTGTGATGGAGAGAGCAGTTGCTGCGTAAATCACTATCGGGAAAGACGGCCGGGAAGTACGCCTTCGCTAGCTGCGCACTACAGTAAGTGTGATTGGGGCACATCTTATTCCAAAAGCTCTCATGAACATCAGCAGCCCGTACACGCAAAACGTCTCTTTTTCCACGCATGACTCGTAGGATGTTTCCCCATGCGCACACGAAGACTCCAAAGGCTTGTACAAAGACATCAATGTGCACATTTACTCATATACTTGTATCCTGCGCGCCATTTACATGAAGCTCTGAAAGCACCGGAGAGAAAAGGGGGCAGGGCATTTGTCTTTACTGCTAAACGCACCGGAGGCTCCAGCGGCCACACGGTCAGGCAAGGTCTCTGGGGCTATTTGCGTTCAGGGCACCAAATGCGTACAGTCTTTGTCACGAGTGCCTTAAGTGTATTCCGAGACATACGGCGAGTACGAAAAATAAACCAAGAGTTCAGGAGAACGTAGGGGATTTTTGTTTCCTATTGACCTAAATTACTACTGCAATGATTTTAGGGAGAAATATAATACAAAATAACATCGCGCCATTGGTGGGAGCCGAACCCACAACCTAGGAATATCCGTCCGGTGCTCTTGCCAACAGAGCTACGTCGACAGCTGTACAATCTTCTACTTTCTTGGAATTGCTGTTGCCTAGAGCGTTTTCACCAGGCCACCCTGCTGCCGAAACAAATATTTAGGGCAGACGAAGGAAACCCTATTGCCTCCAGCCGTGTTTTGCGCCACATAAGCTTTTGTTTCGCTAATAATTAAGGTAATATGCCGAAACTGCTTAGTATAAACTATAGACAATAAGATTTGCAAAGTTGTAGAAACAATACTTTGTTTTGGGTGAGTTGGCGCATTTCTAATAAAATGCGAGCTATGTACATACATGTTGCGTGTGTTTCTTCCCGTCTTCTCTGAGCAAGAAAGTGCCTTCTTA
This sequence comes from Amblyomma maculatum, assembly GCF_055883805.1. Classification (NCBI taxonomy): domain Eukaryota; kingdom Metazoa; phylum Arthropoda; class Arachnida; order Ixodida; family Ixodidae; genus Amblyomma; species Amblyomma maculatum. Next base: position 83,311,991 of record NC_139350.1, read on the forward strand.
GAAAGTTGAGCTTTCTCAGAAACTTCATTTCCATTATTTGTGGTACGAAGTGCCCCACGTGTACTTTTTCTGCAGCTTTAAAGAAGCCCGCAAGTAATCTAAACAACAAGTGAAAAACGAATTGACAGCCGCAGGGACCTCTTTCGTTCAAACCACAGCTAAGAAGAGCATTATCGTGGGGTGCGAACGTGAGCGCCGGGTTTTTTTGTCTCTTTTTTTTTTTTCCAGAGCTTCAGAGCCCAGCAAAGTCGCCTGACGTCTGCAGTTCGTTTGTAACGCTTTCAGTCGAAGTCTATTCCGGTGGGTGACAAGTGCGGAATGTCGTAGCTGTCGTCGCAGCCGATAGCTCTGCGTGCAGACTGCAACACACTCTCGCGCTGCGCACCGCGCAAGTCGTCGCCTCCAACTGCCACCTGTGCGCAAAAGCTTTCGCACATCCTATTCGGTTTACGTACGTTGGCACTGTATCATTTTCTTTATTTTCAGGCTTTCTTTGAAGCTCGGGGAAAAAGAAAAAAACACACGCAAGGCTTCCCTTATCTCAATTAATGAAACAGGGTTGAAAGCGATCTCAAATGCGGGAAATTCTATTCGCTGTCGAAAGTTAATATTTAGTAATTTAGGCAAATTACACGGTGGTACACTACGAATGCGGCTCTGCGTGGCTGCGCTCCGCTGAGCGTCAGCGCGTCCAGGCATCGAAACAAAGTGGTGCAGGCGGTGCTTCGTATCGTCTGCTGCAGCGCCGAAGCGCACCGTGCTTTCAAAAGAGCATCCAACTATATGCTGGCAGTGGCCAACCGCGCCGATATGACGTTATCGCACTTCACTCACTCCTGTGGAAGGTGTTTTCAACTGACGGACTATGCTAGCTTGGGCATGGCAATCTGTTATACGCAAGCGAGGCTGATAAGCTCCTGCAAATAAGTTCCGAGCTAAGCGGCTGGTCTGTCCTAGGGAGTGATTTTCGGATGATTTGTGAAATCTCAAATCATTCATATTCTTTATGTTAGTTGTCTGAAAAACGAAACGCTAACAATGTTAAAAGAACCGATGCCAATTCTTTCTTTGTTGCTTATTTATTTATTATGCTCTCTCGGTGATAAAACCGCTGCAACAGTGCAAGGGTGCACGCACGGTGCGCTTCGGCGCTGCAGCAGACGACACGAAGCACCGCCTCCAGGCCCCTGTGCGCCTGCGCAACTTTGCTTCTATGCGCAGCCGCGCCGAATGCACTGACGCTCCGCGGAGCGCGGCCACGTTAACTAATTGCAAAACAAAAAGAAATTGCCTAGGTGCTCAAGGTGGCTGGCAGCAATACACAACTGGTATCCCGCGCCTGCTTAAGATATCTTCTTTAGCCCTTGGCTCAAGTTAGCTGGGTCACCCGGTGCGATGAGTATTCGTCGACGAATCCAATGTTTCAGGAATGACTGTGCGTTCGCTACTAATGGTGGACAGAACAGAGACAGCGGGAAAAGTGAAGGTGCAACCTAAAGAGTGTTTTTAGACGCGCACTACACGCTATACGCGTGCCGTTTCACCTCCGCATATTCTGCGCCCTCACCATTTCTGTACTGGCGACAGCTGAACGGCTCCAGAAAGTGCAGAAATATGCGGCAGCGTCCACACAATGGAGCGCGACTGGCGGCTGCCGCGGCCTTTTATCGGAACAGCCCAGAGGCATGATACAGCCAGACACAGCGCCAGTGCACGGGACGTGCGGCGGAATGGCCTCTTCAGTTCGCTCTCATGACGCGGCGCGTGGTTTTCGCCAGCGCGCCGTCCCCAAATTCTTTCTCTTTGACGTCCCTCAGTTCACTTGAGCGGCCGCTTTAGCAGTCGCTCTAAATCGCTTTTTGTTCCCGCCTTCACCGCCATTTAAATCCTGCCTTGGCGCTGGCGTCAGTCACAACCCCGAGCTTTGTTTCTTTTTTTCTTTTTTTACCTTCCGCACAGCGGAACCAGCATCTCGGCCTGCAAATAAACTATAAGCTTTGGCTCTGAGGGACAGCGCAACGTCTGAATTAATTTAGACTACCTAAACGCGCAGTGAAAATGTAAAACACATGGACGTATAACGCATCTCGCCTCAGCTGATGTGCGGCCGACGCACAGCATGCGTCGCAACCGACCCTCCACTGAGAGTGCTGATAAACTACAGATGTATGCACTACTGGGAGTTGGGCGAGTTCGAACTGGCTCGGTTATGAGCAGCGCCTTGCACTCGCCTTTTAGCGCTGCTCGAAAATGTACTCATGGATCGATAAAGATATTTAAAGGGACAGCGATGTTGACGTTTGTTGGCAGGCAAATACGTTTTTACTGCCGAGAAGGTTAGATTAAAACGTGCGATTCTTTTTTCCACCCACGCGATTCAAACTCATCAGTACTCGTAAAGTTGCCGTTTTGAAGTCAGTGCCGGTGCAGCCTAGCTTTACAGATCCCCAAGTAAAATCCGGGCTCCCAATCGCAATTAAAAAAAAAAAAAAAAAAAAAAATTGCAGGCCTTTCCTGGTCAGCTCATAGCACCAATGACAGCAGCTTGAGCTACGGTGAGAGTCGCCGCTTCCCTCAAGTGGTTCCTCATCGCAACGAGTAAGCGAGATAGCGGAAGAGGAGGAGTTGGCCGGGTAACTGTGCTTATCTCAGGCCAAATGGGGCACAAGACTCAATCCCTCGTGTAGTGCGCACCCATTCGTGCCGATAATCAGACTGGCACGTAAGAAGATAAGCGCAGCACCTTTTTAGGCGACGCTAAATGGCAGGGTCTGAATTGCATACATTCTCGCACTCCGAAGAGCAGAGGCGCTTTCAGTCAGCAATGCAAGGCTATCGAAGGCATAATGCGATACGAGAATTCCCCCGATTACGATGAGGGCGTGACGCGAAGCTCAACCGAGCACTACGGCGCAAGCAAGAGCTGGCTTGGCTTGGCTTATGGGGTTTAACATCCCAAAGCGACTCGAGTTATGAGAAACGCCGTAGTGGAGGGCTCCGGGAATTTCTACCGTGCACTAACAACGAACAACACACGGGCCCCTTGCTTTTCGCCTCCATTAAAAAGCGGCCGCAGACTAAGAAAGAGCTGGGCACAGAGGTACCGCAACAAGGCTTATAGGGTAGGAAACTTCCATAGAAATCACTGTCCCCACAATTGAGAAGCCAGCACCGATTCCTTTCACTGCGGCCGGAAGAAACCCAACGAAAGCATTGTATCATTGCTATGGCAATCACGTCGAACTAAAGAAAAAAAAATCGCCTTCAGTCTGTTTCACATGCAAGCGAAAACACTATAGCGATTTCTGCCGCGGCGACGAAAAAACCTGCTTTCAGTTGTCGCGGCGACTCGAGCGGCGATAGCGACGCAGTTCCAACACCTTGGAAAATTTTCCCTCTGCTGCTCGCCGCCGTTCGCTCAATCGCTTGCATGTGAACCAGGCTTTATAGTGTGCGATTCGAATAATTGTCAGCGGAAAGTACTTCCGAAACATGGCGCCATAGACAACTCGGCCATCGTCGCATTCCTCCGGTCACCAGGGGTCCTGAAGTATAGCTGAAACCGAAACTAAACAGAGGGAGATTTTCCTACCCCTAGGCCAGTTAGCTGATGCACGCCACGTGCGGCTTCGACAGAATGCGAAAGGTCACGCGCACGCAGGCGGCGTGAAATGTGGGAGCGTCCCAAAAATGACTGCGCCTCTCGCTAGGTGGTATCTCACAAGGATAAAACCGAAACGACACACTTTACATTGGGTTTCTTATGCCGGACCTCAGAATCCCCTGCACGCTCGGCAAACGGGGTCATCGGAACAAAGTAAATGATTCGATATGACTAGTTAATCGCTAAAAAGGCGAAGGAAAATAAACTGTTCCAGGCGTTTCGGCCACAATTGTGTACCTTGCGAACACGCAGATTTGTTTCCATGTGCTATAGCCGGCGTTAATTTCTTCGTTTCGAGTGAATTCCGTGTCCTTCGCCTTGAAAATGGGGCACCTTTTTCGCCAACTGGCTAACGCAGCCAGAAATATTTCCCAATTAACGAAAGTGAGGTTGGCAGACGATCGATCCCAAGACATCTTTTTGATACTGACGTTTTTTTTTTTTTTTTTTCCTGGGTTTCTTTCGCCGTATGCATCTTCAAAACACAGATATTCTATAGTACTTATGTTCAGATTCCTATTCAGAAAATTTGAAATAAATTTTGCACATGCGCGTGCCATTTGAAAATCAAATAATTGGCTTTCTTGACGCATGAATATGCGACATATATTGGCAAATATCTTTACCACTTCGAAATTATAAACGGCGCCTGGAAGAGGTAACGTGGCTAACACTCCAGAATATTTCGCCAAGGTACGCGTGTCGAACAAAGCGTGAACAGAGTTGGTCAAAAAAAAAGCATAGACAAAATCCGTGGACAGACGCACCACATAAAGCCACAGCCGAAGTCGCAAGCGCCGGGCACGCTTCGCATCACTCGCGTTACTGAGAAGTGGGAGAGAGACGCACTCTGCGTCACCAACCGCGTTCTTCATCCCCAAGACTCGTAACGCTCGTTCCTCTACGTTCGGAGTGTTAATCTAACTGAAGGTGACACACGCGCGCACAGTAGCTTTTGGTCCACAATTACCACAGCCCGAGGAGCAGGAAAACAAAAAGCAGACCCCGCTAAGCCACCGCGGCCCCAACGTGACGCACTGCGGGGAATAATTGCGCAACACAATCGACTAACTGCTTCAACGAAGCGCGAGATCTGTTCGGAGCGAATAATTTACTAATGAACATCCTGACTAAGTGCTGGGCCGTTATACCAGAGTTAAAGCATAGCGCGATCCGCCACCTCAGGCTCCACTGCGCATGCGCAGATCGTCTTGGGGCGTCAGGTGGCGCGCACGCCTGTCGCGTCAGGACCAATCCGCGTGTGTGCACACTGGAGGCGAGTGGTAGCGGATCGCGCTGTGTTATAGCAATGGTGCATGTGAGAAGTGAAGACAACCTGTAGACGGACTGGAACATGACCTAGCTGCCCCCCCCCCCCCCCCCCCCCTTCCGGTTGACGAGAATGCGTGCCGCAGTTTTCTATCCGGAGCCAGTTATATGCCACCAGGAAATGGTTACACAGTATGAGCTGAGGACCCCCCTCAACACAGTTCAGTTTATACATGGTTTCTTAAGTTCTTTGCTTGTGGCGCTGCAAAAGAGAGAACAGGAGAAATGAGATGAAAAGGGATACCGTAACTGTCGCCTATATCGGCGCGGCCGCGTTCACACGCAACCGTGCGCTCAGGCGTAAAATCCACCAGGATTGCGCGAGGCCCCGCGCGCTGTCAGAGGCGTTCCGCTCTTCGGGCTTAATGCGAGCAACAACAGCAGGCGGAAGCAGGGCAAAAGAATCTCTGCACGCGGGCTCATTATTACGTCTGGCGAAAAGCGTTGCCGGGCTTTTAACAGCTATACGACACGATCTTGGGACAGGCGAATATGCGCGCAGGAAACAGCCCCGATATGATAATGTCTGTACCTCGCAGCAATACACGATTTTATTTTTCAGGCGAGAGAGCTATACACCGCCTCCATGAACAAGCAGCGTCAGAAATAAACTGAAGCTGATACTACCGCGCACGTGTTGTAACTCCGGGCAGCTGTGTGTGCTCGAAGTGACGACACTGTAGGAACCACTTGACAACCTGCCGCGCGGAGACCGACACACGAGCAGAAAACAAGGGCTGCCTAGAATGCGTCGCAGTCATTTCCGGACTAGTACACGCACGCATTATCGGCAAGCATGCATCGTCCCATAGGGACCACTCACGTCATTTCCATCCGTGGACCAAAATAGACACGCAGGGCTGCAGGCTACGGTTTGCAGCGTAAATGCTGTGTTGAGCTTCAATTTGCGTCGGCTGTATGCGTGGCTATGGACGCTTCAATCGAAAGACAGTATTGAACTAATTTGACGCGGGCTCTCCGGACAACTTTCAAATCACGCAAAATATTGTCTTCCTGGTGAGAACAAATCCAAATTTTATTCGGCACAATCTCGGCGCAAACGACAGCGTCAATTTGAAATTTGTGCCCCCACGCGGAGTGCTGGCAGCAAACCTTGAATTTGGATCGACAAATAAAGGAATCACGAAAATGTGCAACCCGCTAGACCCACAAAATCACTTTTTAAAGCGGTGAAAAAGGATAATATCCTAAATATTACGCTGGCTAATGTACGGACATTAACCCCCACCCTTTTTTTTTTTTTTTTGGTCTGCTAAAATATGGGAACATGCCAACAAGTGGCAACAATAGGAGTTTGGCCCGCATTGTGCGGCTAGTCCGGGTTGTGTGCAAGGCCCCACCTGAAGGCACAAATAATATTAGACTGCATCGACCAAATGCTTTAAAACTGTCCTGCAAATGTAAAAAAAATGAGCAGAATGGTTAGAAATTAGTCCCTTTTTTTCTTCCCATGGCTTCCTCAACACTGACACTGGCCGAGCTTAGCGAGACAAATGTTTTGATGTCCTCGATAGTTTTTTTTTTTTTTTTTTTTTTTTCAGTGTCTTTCGAAGGAAAAAAAAAAAAGTAGCTGAAATCGCCAGCTGTCTTTGTGCTTTGAGGCGGAGTTTGCGCCGCACTCTAAAACCGATGGCACTGAGAACGCATCGAGAGAAAAGTTCTCGTTCAAGGCCCATGTAGTAATGACTACACGGCTTGCAAACTGCACTCCGCGAGTTTCCGACGCTGGATGATTAAAGGGCAACCAAACATACCCCCCTCCTCCTCCTCATTACCAACAGACCGTGACCTGTATGGAGGGTGCACCACGGAAATAAATAGCCGCAGTAAGTGAAATTCCCCTCATTTTTCTCGTTCGTGCTGACTTTAATGCATGAAGTGGTACTCAAAGGTATTCAAGGAAGATAAGAGCATTGTTATAGGGCAGCATCCTTGTCACAAATACAACACGAAGAAAAATAGTTCCACCATTTTACGCCCACACAACGCATTCTTTCCCGAACGACAGCTCTCCTTTGCAAGCACAGCCATTCTCGCACCCGCCGGAGTGGCGCAGTGGTTACGGCGCACGACTACTGTTCCCAAGGGTGCGGGATCGAATCCCGGCCTCGGCGGCCGCTTTTCGATGGAGGCGAAAAGCAAGGCACCCGTGTGCTGTGCGATGTCAGCGCACGCTAATGATCCCCAGGTGGTCGAAATTTCCGGAGTCATCCACTACAGCGTCTCTCATAGCCCGAGTCACTTTGGGACGTTAAAATCCCACAAACCAAGCCTACTTCATACCTACTTCACCATAACGAAATCAGCGATTTAAACTAGGCTCGCACAGTTTAATTAAGTCGAGCGAGCGTTACAAAAGCTCATTTTCATATTCAAAAGCGTATATATTTCGAGGCGAATCTCTCGGCCGCTCGTGCCGCATACCAGGGGAAGGGGGAGCAGACAACGGCAGGCCGACGTCGGCGCATCAACCACCGTGGAGGCCCAACCGCTGTGCCGAGTGCTTCAATGGACAGATATAAATTCGGGCGGGCCTCAAACAACCTACTGTATTACTTGTATCATGGTGAATGTGCTGTTATTTTAAACTATTCCGTGCACCCCTATCCTTTCTTCCTGTCGCTCACTACTTTGATTACCTCGCCTTGTTCCTCCTTTCTTTCCGACGCACCAGTTTGGAGACCTGGTGGCAGATACCGGGGCTGGCAAAAATCTTTTAACCTCCTTTCTGATCATTTCGCAATAGATAACCGCATATACTACTGTCGCATTGTACTGACAAGAATACCGCGGTTGCGTTAGAATTGGTTGGAGTTGCTTTAATCCCGAGCAGGCCGCCTTTCACAGCGCACACAAACGCGCGTGACACGAACACGTGTTCAGCGCAGTAGCATGTTACCAAAATTCGACCCGCGCCGTTCCGTGCACTATACTTGCGCCCGCACGCCTGTCTTCGACCCGGGTGCTATTTCGGGCAGGCGTGGCCGCCATCGGCCACCGCTGGTATTATGCCGGGTTCTCGAAAGGACGAGTTTCGAAATTGTAGCGCGCAAAACGCGAGATCACCAACTAAAAAAAAACAAAAAAAAAAAAAAAAAAAAAAAAAAACAAATGCAGGTTTGGGTTACTATTTTCCTTTCTTCTAAAGGGGTAAATTGTGTTTCTGAAACAACCTCCTGCACAAAAAGACAAAAGAAAACGGACACTCGCGTTCGATCACTGCTGTTAAAACTTCCACGTTACGCTATAGTTGGTAACGGCCTGTTGAAATAGATTTCTTAGCGTTTTGTAAAAACAGACACAAATGAAGCGGGTGTGCCTTGTGCGTCGTCTTCGTTTGTGCCTGTAATTTAAAACGGCTAAGTAATGATTCCAGATCATTACTGCGGTTCTTTTTGCAGCTCACGACGACTGATAACCTTCTCGCCGGGCATCCTGCGATAACTATAGCCAAGTGCATTGTAGTTCACCGTACCATGCCATGAGATCAGACAATGCAGCGTTCATGCACTGTCACCAAGGCACACAGGCCGACATCCTCGGGGCACTTTGCACGAGACCTTGCGCGCGCACCTGCCATATTTCTACTGTGGAACAGCTGCACGATCAGAGTCCATACGCGGACACAGCATGCAGAGCTTAAGAGGGAGAATTTTTTTTTCTTGATTGCGCTTTGTTTCAGTGACGTAATATCCACTACTTTCGGAGAAAACCGTAGCTGAAATCTGAAGCCGGCTTTGTGCTCTGGGGCAGAGTTTGCGCCATTGCACTATAGCAAGGGTGCTTTAGACATTATTAAGCTGCGTCCAGTCGCCCAGCGACTGGACGCAGCTCCAGTCCAAAGCCTCAAAACATTTCGTTTTGAATTTCCAAGCTTGCGACTTGCTTGCCACTTGCTCCAAGCTTGCAGTTTTGCCAAACCCGAAGTTTTTTTTTTTTTTTTTTTTTTTTTTTTTTCACGCTTTTGAGTAAACGAAATAAAGTTGCTGCGCCCTGTAGAGATGAAATTTGTTCGCCCGTTGCTGCCACGCAATTCAGTTTTTGGTTAAAGCGATTTCATAGACGCGACACGAGAGCGTTTTTCCGACACTGCAGTGCGCGACGACACGCCTGAACGGAAGACGCTAAGTACGCAAGCTTCTCTAGCCTTACGACAAAAAGGAAATAGCAGCGCAAACACAATGTGCTAACCACACTGCTCACTGTCGCCGCCTGAAACACTGCACGCTCACTTCACAACATACGTAATGCTAGAACTATACACTCGAATTTACGTCGCTTTTGTGGCTGCAACAAAACTGCACTCGCTATAGCTGCCCCTTAATACGTTCAAATGTGAAAACTCAAGTTTTTGACAGTTTGGTGGTCGCGAACGCAAAAATTACACGCTGGAACATCGTGCGCGGCAGTGACAGCACAGATTAGTCTTCAGGTTTCCGAACAGCTACGCCGCCTGCTTCCTATACAAGGCGCCACGGGTATGCAGTCAAGGACACTCGAGTGTATATGCCACCTGTTTGGACCGCGTCCGATGCTGGTTGGTTGGTTGGTTGGTTTGTGGGGTTTAACGTCCCAAAGCGACTTAGGCTATGAGAGACGCCGTAGTGGAGGACTCCGCAAATTTCGACCCCCTGCGGTTCTTTAACGTGCGCTGACATCGTCTGCGTCTGATGCTCACGAAGTACTCGACTACTGTCCACCGATCACGCGCCCTGGTAAGGCAAATGAGTCATTTAATTCCTTCAATAAACCGGCCCAAGCAGGTCTGGAGGTGTCGAGCGAAGTCGCGATTGTTTCTGCTTAAGCGAACAACAACGAGAGGGAAAGAAGCCCTTTTGCGGATGTTGCATACGTGCCCTGCATGCCGCAGCTCATTCGCGTGCTTCCCTTTCCAAAGAAGCGGGTTGCGCCTGCCACCGCTCACGCAGAAGGTCAGACCTCTTCAAGGCGAGCGTAGTAGGCGCGTCCATGACGTATTCGCGCTATAGCTGTTTTGGGTTCGAGTCCCGACGGAGACATACTGTAACGCATAGACGCTCTCCAATGATGCGTTATACGTCCACGCTAGCTCCGCTCTGGCAGCATTGCCTACTCTTTACTAGTACGTTGAAAATGCCTTGTCCGAGGCGTCAAGGTCCGTGATTTGCAGCAAGATAGAGAGTTATGCACCATTCAAAGCCACTCCAGCCTCCCCACTTGTGCCCATGCTGTGGGGCGTGTCGCAGTGTACACACATACGTTGCGGTTAGAAACTTGTCATCTCAAAAGACTGCTGCTGTAAGATTAGTACTCCACATACTTCAAACACAGAAGAGCGTGGATACTACGAGCGTCGCCGTTTTAGCCTTCGATCTAGCGGAGCGCTTTTAAAGGGCAACTGCGGAGGTTTTTTTGACATTCGAATATTCTAGTAAAAATTTTACTATAGGTTCTCTCCGTCCTGACGCATTTTGCAAAAATTTGGGCGCCGTACGTTAATCCTTTCGCGCGCAACACGACTTTAAAATATGCCGTTTCCATGACTAAAGTTGATCAAATATTTAGGGGAAGTTGAGACTATTCCTGCGGGCAACACTGAGTTTCTGACGTCGCAAACAGTATAACGGCGTTACTGTCCACTTCCCGCGTGATTATGAAATGGTGAGGCTTATATCGAACTACCTCAGTCATTTTATGCAGTGCGTCATGATTTCCATAATTTATTTTCATCATCCAACGAACGTACGAGTGTCTTTCTAATACTGAGTGTGACGTCACCATTTTGTCCACTGGGACGTCGTTCCTGGCCGTGAAAACAGATTCGGTTTAGATTTGCTGTTTTTCCTTTTTAAAGATACTTCTAACAGGAATTTCGTAAAACGTATTTTTTTTTTTTTTTCTGTGTGTGTGTGTGTTGGAGTCGGGACGTGCCGAGGAATGCAATTCAACCAAAAACCCAAAATGATGCAAAAAACCACCGGAGTTGCCCTTTAATGGGACGACCAGATGAGGCTCCCGGCGCGGCGGCCCAGCGTCATATGGTACCCGACAGGACCCCTTTAGGGACGCGGAAGATATGACATAGTGCAATAGTGATATTATGAGCGCTTATATCTACCATCTCGCGTCTGGAAAGCTTCCTCTTTCGTGGCCCACTTAACTCTCCAGGTGGAAGAGGGCGCGGCGGGCACTCCTTCGAGAGCCCGCGCGGTGGGGCGCGGAAACTGATCTTGCCGGCTACACCCCTCCTCGCGGGGCAACTTCTCTTCCTCGGATAGAAACGCTGCAGGCGTGCGTCAAAACAAAGGAACAGCCCGAGAAGGACGACGAGTCGCTTCCGCGACGTCAATGCTGCCCGCGGTCGGACTTACTTTCTCACGGCGCGCGAAACGCCCGATGGCTGACGACAAAGCCAGTTCCACAGGGTGGACCCGTCTGCGCGTCAGACAATACGGCGAATGCGCAAAAAGGGTAGGCAAACAACGGCTTTCGAAGTAGTCTTTCTCAACGCCACCTCCCCCATAGGTAATATGAGCAGTGTCGTTAAAAAATTTGACGCACTAATCGACTGCCGCACATCGCCAATGTTGTACGTCTTAAATGACCTGCCCAAATGCACCGGCAATTTGCATTTCGCTACGATATCCCGAATACAGTTTGAGCTCTAATCCAAAATAATGCTTTCTCGCTTTACTACGCAGCACTGAACTGCCGCCATTCTCGCACATTCACGTGCTTCTCTTTTCGCCGTGCTTACGCAATATACAGGGAGGGCGATGAGCGGTAACGATGCCTCCAGAGGTCGCAGGATAGAATTCTGGCCGCAATTTCGATGGATAAGAAACGCATATAGGGCGACCGCGCGCTGTGCCATGATGTCCATGGACATCGGATACCTTAATCCGGAGCCCTCCTCCTTTCACACGCACACACACGAAGCAGCGGTAAACACCCACGACCGATCGCATGGCCACAATGTTCAAGGTACGGCAGAATATAAATTTCTGGGCCCATGTCACCGACAGGTGTGCGCGAATACAACTTCAAAAGGGCTGCCAAAAAGGTTAGGGAGGAATGTGGTTAGAGCCCAAACTATAGCTAAACACTCTTTTTCAGTGGACTCCGCCTTCGTGAGCGTGCGGCTTGCCTAGGCTACGACGTATTCAGCAAAGCCAGATTTCCGCTGAGCGAGTACAGCGCCGAGACCGACACCACTGGTGTCTGTGTGCACTTCAGTAGGGACCGTCGGGTCGAAGTGATGCAGGACGGGTTGTGTCGTGTGGAAGCGGCGCAACGTACTGAAAGCGTCGCGACCAGAGCGAAAAAGTCGGAACTGCCCGACAGAAGCTGTGTCAAAGGGTCAGCACGGAGGGCAAAGTTTGGAATAAACCGACCAAAGTAGGAACACAGGCCTAAGAAGCTGTGCAGGTCTTTGATGAATCTCGGCTCGGAAAAGGCAGCGACAGTACGAAGGTTTGCAGGGTCTGGAAAAACCCCTTCCTTGAAGAAAACGTGCCCTAAAATGGTCAGTTGACGGGCGGAAACACACACACACACACACACACACACACACACACACACACGCACACGCACACGCACACGCACACGCACACGCACACACACACACACACACACACACACACACACACACACACACACACACATTATTGAGCTGCAAGCCCGCATCAGAAAGGCAGGCCAAACGTGCTTCAGGCGCGAGAGATGAGCGTCACAAGAAAAGACGACGATGTCGTCGAGATAGCAGAGGCAGGTCAAGCCCGATAGCGATCTTCTTTCCTCAAGTAATAAGCAGAAGCGTGAAACTCGATTCGAACTGCCTTTGGCTTTTAGCTAAACTGTTCGAAATTTGATTCGTCAGCCAAACTATGGTATCTGCCTTAGAAAAAGTACTATACGCACACATCCCTAAGAAAGAGGCCAGAAAACCCCAGATATAGAGTTCTCAACGCGCACCTTTATCGGCAGTATTTGGGAATGACTCGCCTTAGTTCAGTCCCTATCTAGCCCTGGTCTCATTGCAATTGGCATATCTAATCTTTTTAACAACATCTACAGGGTGGGTTTCAGCTAAGCAGTCAAATCTTTAAAATCGACAACACGCTCGACAGTGATTCGACAAATAAAGTGTAGCATGTATTTCTCTGAACCTTGTAGGCATGCGTATTTTTAATGTACCTAGTTTGATAACTTAAAAAAAAAAAGGTAAATTACCTGGAATTTGACCACGCAGCCACGAACGGGGAATGAATTTGTCATTCTGGTAAGTTGGCGCAGTCATAAACATTTGTTAACTATACAGTCCGTGATTCTGCGCTAAAGCTTTCGGGGAGTCCGTAAAGCACCCGGCGCATACGAGCAGCTTCGCCAGTGCGGCGGCAGTCGGACTGTCATGGATCAGTGGCCAGCAAATGGCCTCGTGTCGTCGCCCGCGAGTTCCCCCACACAGCTAGCTGTCGGGCGTGTCACCGTGTTCGACCCGCTGTCGGCTCGTTCGTTAACCACCAGTACTGAGGTCAAAGTGCGCACATTCGTACACCCCACAAAAACAAGGCTAATCCAAAGCAAGGACAAACAGTTGAGAGAAATCGCTCGCTGCATGTGAAAGCGTTAAGCGCACAGTTCATTACTATAATGGGTTGCCTATATTGGGCAGCAGGCTTCGTAAGGCTATGGTAAAAACAATGCGGCACTACGAAAGAACCACTACACAAGCCTGCGGCTAGTTCGGCCCCGGCACGAAGTTCTGCGTAGAACAGTATATAACCTCTCAGTGTTCACGCAGTTTGAGTGCGTGAGCGCAACCGGGGCTGCGAATACGTTTTCCCTATAGGGTTATCGCAGAGTATCGTTTAGTTTTCCGTGCACGTGCAAGAAGCTGCAGTCGCGCAAGATTTAAAAGGAGACACCGAATGCCCTCATTTTAAAGGGGACACCGATAATGGTTTGTTGATTTGCAATATAAGCAAGAAATCGGCAAACATAAATCGTAACGAGAAATTCATCTCCATTCTGCACATATTTCACAATTTTTTCTCTCAAGATATTTCAGTAAATAACAGCATAACGCCAAGTTTGATTTCAGCTCACGATAACAGTTTTTTTTTTTCCCTTGTGCCATTCAACTGAAACAAGCAGCGGTTACACAGTAGTAAATGAATACTGTTTGTTTGTGTCTCCCGTGACCTCAATTGAACTTTGACGTCACCGCGAACTATCCGGCTCTTCAAAACGAAACGCAAACATGATGACAAAAGAGAAAAGAAAATTATCAAGTACGCGTATTTAATGTGGTCTATAGTGTCTTCCGCGTCGTTAAAAAGCACAAAACACGCAACCCGAGTTTTGTCGTCCGTTATCCTTTAACGATGAAACTGCAGGAGTAATCAGGAATATGTTCGCCGCAACGAGTGCAGGCACGTGGCGAGGCTATGCGAGGCCATGCCGGCGCTTACGTGTGACCGATAGGTGCCCGGGGCCCTGGGCCGCCGGCGGCGGCCCGGCAGGTGACGGAGGCACCAGTCTGGGAGACATAAGTCGAGGCAGCACGTGTTGGCCCCGGCCATGGCGTCTCACGGGTCCGGGTCGAGGGAGCACGCTCTCTTTACTGCGAGCGATGAAGAGGCCGCCGCCCGAGGCCGCACGCCGGGTCAGTGAGGTGGCCGCGTTTACGCAAACGTTACTCCAGATACCCTAAGAAGCAGCCGTTATTTCGCACTTTTCGCCCTTCGACAGTGCTGGCTCGCAGTACGCGTTTTCTTCACGGTACCAATTAAGAAGACTCAGCTCTATATGAACGCGAAATTTCCCGGTAAGGCCAAGCGACGGCGGCAAGCGACGGGCGGAGCTCATGACGCATGTCTCGTAGCTCGCTTATGGAAGTTCCCCGCGACTGGCTAATCAAGATCACGCTGGATGTTTCAGGTCTGTTCTACTGCTCCTACTGAAGAAGTCTTCGCCTCAAAAGGCACGCTTAGTTGGTCATCGCCGCTGCCCCTGCCACCGTCGCAGACCAGCAAGATTTGAGGGAAAAGAAAAGGGGGGGGGGGGGGGGGGGGGGCTATGGCATTACTAATAGACAATTGGAGTCCCTCATAGCCAGAGTCACTTTGGCGCGTTAAACCCCATAGACCGACTAACAAACAATTTTCGTGCGCCCTTCGCGCCGAGCCACGGCAGGTTCGCCAGCCCAGCGTCTGTACACGTCAGTCCACGGTAAAGTCGAGTAAAGAGAGGAAAACACCTCATGTGGAGCAACATCTACGCCATTAGTGCGGGCGCAAGAAGTTCCAGCGCTAGGCAAATAATATTCGCAAGATTAAGAAGAAACTGAGCGAAAAAAAAAAAAAAAGCCCTGATTAACCGCGTCGGCGTCCGTGCACCACGTGCGCCTGCTTCGCAACGTAGCGAAGAGCCACAAAATTCTGACCACTGTAAATCTGCAATGCACATGTATTCCACCAGAGTACACTTTTTGCGGCCCGTGTCACTTCGAAAACAAGCGCTAATACTTTGTTAATCACAGCAGGCGGTATACACAAAGAAGCGTACGTCATTTCCGTTGGTTCGCCGAGGGCGCCATGTTCGTGCGCTAATTGCGCAGCCTATATTCCTTATGTGTAACACGTTTCACCGCTGCTTAAGTACAGCGACTGACATATTAATGTTTTTTTTTTTTTGACTCCTTGGTTCCATATTAACAGGATTACAAAAAACGATTACACGACTGTTTCTTTACCAAGCTGGCGGGCGCTATTCGCTGGTTTCTCTAGTTTCGTGCTGATAATGACATTCTTGGCACCGCGCTTCTTAAGTGGGTGAAGTCCCAACACACTCCCCCTTATTAATAGAAATTATCTGCCTCGGCTGTCAAACAGGGCAGGTGATGAAATTTAGAGCTAATGAAATCGAACCTGCAGAAATAATCGTGCTCATGAGCTAACATCGCCAAATTATTTCGCTACACGGTAAAAAAAAAGAAAAAAAGAAAAGAAAACATGACACGTTGTTTCCGTGCCGAACACACTCGAACACAGTACGAGCCCTTGGGACGCAATTCAGGCGCTTTACTTCCCATAACAAGCCGCCTAGCGGGATTCATTCGATCGATATCTCCGTATTAAATTCGAGCACTACGCGTTAAAAATATCCGATAAACGCAAACAAAACCTACCACTTGTTTGTTTGTTTTTTTGTCAGCAGTGCTGCGCTTATGCACTGCACAAGCGTTTAGGCATTGGAACTGTGATCGGCTCTTTCATTTTTTTTTTTTTTTTTTTTTGCCGCAAACAAAAACGACTTCCGCAAATTATGGTTAATCTAAATGATTTGCTCTCCCCAGTGTGCTTCACGCTGCTTGGCAATTTTTAGCTATTCGTTCGGATGCACCATTCTTCTCCACGGCATTCTTTGCAAACTTCCCCTCAGCATAGTCACGCAAGCTGAACGCTTTCAACGCAACACAAGCTGCAGAGTCGAGAGATTCCAGCTACGTTCATGGCACGCGACAAATGACAGCCGACAGGGCACAACGTGACACTGGAAAGCGCGACCCGCCATTTCGGCATTCACCCTGGCTTTTGCTGGTGCGCATGCACTCGAAATACAGGAAAAGACCCGATTGCGGAAGTAGAAATTTCGTTCTCGTCGCAGTCTTCGTTAACACGACAAGAATATGCATGGACTCCAAGAAGCTCTGCTCATGTGCATCATGATAATTGTTCAGACAACGAATTCCTATATTAAGGGGGCGTAAATGCGTGGAGAAAGATTGGCCCCTAGAAAAATTGTTCGTAATTCGAGTCGTATATATTGTGACCCTTCCGTGGATGTTCTTTAATTTGTATATGCCATGATCTTCCTCTTTCATTTGTACATACCATCATCATCGTCCCGTGGCGCCGGCTCCGGCACGCGCCTGGGTTCGTGATCGGATTAAAACGCTAGACAAGGCTTCGCTGTCCTTGCCGTCACGACCTCGCCGTCTCGACCTAGCCTTCTTTTACAATATATTAGAGACTTTACACAACGCGATTCGTCACCATGACAAGCTATAGAACTTTGCAGCGAGGGCCTCCTGGGCGCCACCATATTGCTCGCTGGGCTGTTGTGTGCGCCTGATGTCAACACGGTGGAGGCGGCAGCAGAACCGGTTTACAACAGCCCAGAGAGGAGGCGTTTCGACAACCTCCTCACTCGGTGCAGAGGTCTATATATATACAGCGCGCGGCCGGTGCGTAGGCGCAAATTTGCCCCGACGCGGCAGGTCAGTGTGTCCACTTCCAGCCCTGTGCCTTTCATCTATTGTCGTCAAGACAATCTGGCAGTGCAGTGCGCAATGGAACACGCGGTGGGGGATCACGGTAACGGATCGCGCTATGCTAAATCTCTATTACGGAGGGTCGTATGTTCTCAGTGCACGTGACTGTACAGGAGCAATGTTCAGAAGCGCTATATTTTTCACGACGCCGACGGGTGGTACCTGTTGCTGCGACAGTAGCGAGTTTTCTCACCGAATCCAGGCGGGTGCGCCGTATTTTGCGCCGGCGGAGGAAGGTTTTGCCGCTCAGGGCACATTGCAGCGGACAATGAGGCCGCCAAATGGCGACGCATGCCAGGCGCAAGGGCTCCGGCATTCGGGGCCGAAAACAGTGGCGAGCCGGAAATCTCGGGGGTTGCGACGAAGAACCGCGAGCCACGGCGAGAGCGAAGATAACGAGTGACAAGAGCGCGTATACGAACACAAAGAAGCGCCCCCTTTCTTAAGATATTTTCTCGAGACGTGCGAGCCAGGAGCGAAGAGTTGCTGAATCTGCGGAGATCTGGCGCACTGACGACAAGCGCTATACATTTGCGGGATCTTTCTGCAACGAATGTCACGGGAAGCTTCGTTTTGTGCACAATGTGCCGAGTTCTGCTCGAACTGACGACTTGGATGGAAAGAAAGGCGGGGGAAAAAAAAGTGGTTGCAGGAGTTATCTGTTCCAGAGATGGAGGACGCACACTAAGCCTAACAGGTCTTCGACGCACTTTTGATGAACTTAGACACTGTGCCTATAGGCCGATAATCTAGAAAGCCGCTTCGGCGCGCGAAATTCGCCCAGAATTCCCAATATGCCAATAAGGAACTACCCTTCGTCGCGCAATTAATACTTCCAGCCGAATAATCACGAAAGGGAAGAGCGCCGGTGACAGTTTACTATAACTTGTCGGGCTAGTTGGTTCATAAGTTCGATGCAATAAAAAGCTGCGCTAACAAGACACGGACGAAAAACGGACGCCCGTGTCTTGTTAGCGCAGCTTTTCATTGCATCGAACAATTTACGCCGCGCCTCCGGACACCACAACAAAAACCAGCACTGCAGACATCGGAGAGTCGGCCGATCGCTCTCGTAAAAACACTGTCCTTGATGGCTGTCACTGAGCGTCATTCCAAAGCACCGGTGCATCACTTCACGTTTATGCACTTATTCACCGCTTCCGTGTCACTTAGGCTCGCTTATTTTGACGCAAGGTTTCCCTCCCCTACGCACACAGAGCAGCACACGAGGAACATACACAGAAAAAGCACAGATGACGAAATTCAAGGACGATGCGGCTCAATAGTCGCTTCCAGCGGCGACTTGGCATTGGCTGGTGTTTTGCTTATACTTTCACTAGATTCCATTCTTTAAGTTAAAAACAAAAAAGCAAGGACAGGGAGAAAATGGTGCGCAGAACTATAACGCGGCAAGCTCCCGACCCCTGAGCGTACTGAGCTTAAAGAAAAGAAGCGAGACTGCCAACTACAACAGATACAGGAAGAATTATAAATTTGCACAAGTGACCAAACAGAGTAAAAAATAAGGGAGGGGGGGGGGGGGGGTCAAGTAAGCACATGCCAAAAAAGACGCTGTCGAGGTCTGCGTGAAAGGCGCAGCCGAGGTACACAGGCTAACATTTACAATCTTGCATGCCAAACCTATAGTAGTATATAGTCCACTTAAATCACGCTTAACCACTCACACGCGAGCATCGAGCACGCGTGTTACACAGCATGTAGCATCCGGCTGCCAATGATCGAAATACTCTCACATGCGCTGCGAGTGGAACGATAGTACTGCGTGTACTATACGTAGAAAATACGCAGGCCACGAATGCTGCGTTCAGATATTTCTGGATTGGAAACGACGACGACAGCTAACCTCGCCCCTCTCTTCTGAAAAGAGGCACTAAAACGGAAGAGTAATTCTAAAGAGCGCGAGAGGCAAGAAACTGGGCACCGATCGAGATTTTTAATCTGTCTTTCAGCCGCAGCCCTTGTTGTAGGAAGGTGCTTCCGCGGCGCCACCTTGAAACAACTCTGCTCGCCCTTGCCGCCTGCAAGGGATCGACAGGAGCACGGCGGTTTCTAAGGTGCACCGGCGTCACGAAAAGGCCACATACGCCCACACCAAGTTCAGCTTTCATCCCCTTCTCTTAGCCACTCGATGTTCTTTCAATATCCCCGTTCTGTGTAGATGTGATTGCTTATTTTTCTTTTCCCCAGCACTTTCCGCGCGCAAAAAGCGGCCACTGAACGAACGCTTTCCTCGTTATACTGGAAGCGAATCGAAAATTGCCCGCTTTCGACACACACACGGACCGAGGCAGGTTGAAATTCGGGTCTACGAACAGGCTGCGAATAGTACCTCCTCCCTTTCAGGGTCAACACAGAAGCAGCTACAGTCAACACCTCCAAGAGCCGAGCCTCTAGCCATCCAAGCAAGAAAAAAAAAAAAAAAAGTGCGAGGACAAGCGCGTTTCTAGTCCACGTCCCGTCAAGCCGAGGAATTGTATCTCCACAGTACAGCGTCGCACAGCCATGGCAATGAGCCGCGTCTCACGACGGCTGCTGTACCCCCCCCCCCCCCCCCCCCCCCCCCCCCCTTGTCTTTTTCCTCGCCAGAGAGGAAACAACTGAGAGCCGCACTTTCCTACACTCGGATACAAACACGAAGTGGTTTTACTAAAGATAGCGTTTTTTCGCGGTTCCAAGGACCCCCTCCCAACTATCTTCGCAAAAAAAGAAGAAAAAAAAAAAGACAATAAAAAAGGATAAAAAAAAAAGTGCTGGCGTGCAAGTCTACGCACCCCGATTTCTTTGCGAGAAAAGAGCGCAGACAAGGATTTTAGTGCACTTGCTCACTCAGTGCAGCCGGAGCCGTTTGACACCCGATGTGGTGTGCGGTGTCCGCGAAGCTATCTCCACTTTCCTCCTTTTGCTGCTGCGTTCCGACCCTACACGATAGCTGGCGGCGCAGGATGACAAATGCCGACCGAATGCGACCCCGATTATCACTCAACCAGCGTGTTGTCAGGTCGAACTGGAATCGACGGCCATTCGGAGCGTCTCGGCTGGTTTCGCAGACGTCGCGGGCCCGGGTTGATTTGCTTGGTATCAACTGTTTGGCATCAGTACCGGAAATCAGAATCAGTCTCAAAAGGGATGTCACAGCTTTAACTTCAAGCGCACTGCAATCGCGTTTGCTGATGACGTTTGCCAAGTTCTTTTGTTCTTTTCTTTTTCCAATTTAAATTGCTACTTCTCGCCCTCGTCTCGTCAAGATATCGACGCGAGAACATGGGGGCGGAGGGGGTATTTAATTTTAGACTCTTTGAATCTAAGCACCCCCACACTTTGGGGGCATCGCGATCGTGGAAAGAAAAAAAAAAGTGAGGGGGGTGGGAGGGGGTAGCTATAATCGAGTAAATACGGTAACTAAAAAGCTGAAGGAAAACGCAGCCCGGAGGCACCTGAGCTGCAGTGGCGCAAAGAGAGTGAGTAGAGAGCAGGATGAATTAAAAGAAGGCAGCGACACACGGTAGAGGTGTGATAATTTTGTATAAGAGCACGACGCCAGCCCGCGATTGTCTTAGCGCAGTTCGTCACAGCTGGCAGGCATCCACTAGTCGCACAGCGCACACGACTTCGGGTGCTCAGAAAAAAAAAAAAAAAAAAAAAAAAGCCTCATTTCCCTCTCCCCTCATTAGTGAAGACGGCACTTGTCCTGGCTGCGCCGATGGCAGGGTGCCAACGGAAAAAGACGCGGAACTATCGACGCATCCTAGCTGAGGGCAGAGAGGCGCACGGGGGTCCCAGAGAAGCCGGCGCCGCGGTACGCTGCACAGAACAGCCGAGGTGGGGGCACCTGGCAGAGCGCCCGAAGCAGGGAAAGAAGTGCAACCGAAATACGGAGTTCTCCAGCTGCTAATCCCTACTGTTGACCTTATGTCCACTAAGCAGCAAAAAGAGAGAGAAAGAGAGCGAAGTTATAAAAAATGAGCAAATTTTGCCTTTCGATATTCACTGAAACTGGCAAAGAGCCCCGATAAAGGAAAAATATCGGAGTTCACAGGTGGCTCGCGTTTACTTGGCACGCTTACACACGGCTGCAATACAGACAAAATAACGGCGATTGTTTTCTGGGTAAAACCGAGTATCTTGTCGCCTCCTCAGCACCAAATAAAGAATTTGGTCAACGAAATAGATTGTTGAAAATATTTTTTTAAGGACGGCTCGCCAAGTTTATCGCATCGAAACACCACGATTGTGAAATAAAAAAAAAAAAAAAAAAACGCCTGAAACCGTTCCAGCGAAGGAAAACTAGACGTGAACAGCAGCGACGAGCACCTCGTCGCTGCTGGGGCTGAGACTCCGGAGACTGAGGCTGTGACCGGAGTCTCCACTGCGCCGAGAGACCTAAGCCGACGTCAACTGAGATTCGGAATAACCACTCCTCTCGAACACTGCACCCTCTCTTATCACCGTTGCGAGGTATCAGCAAGAAAACTCGGGAATTCAGAGCGCATCAGCGCCGAGCCAGTGCGCTGACGAGCCCTGACCCCTTATTTCCCTTTAGTGTACAGACAGCCGGCAACAACATCCAAGTGGGATAACTCCAATTCGTTGTCCAAGAGCGATAAATTGACAGTGACGGACAGAAGACCCGTCTACGCTGTTTTTTTTTTTTTGTTTTTTTTTCTGTC
Source organism: Amblyomma maculatum (assembly GCF_055883805.1). NCBI lineage: Eukaryota > Metazoa > Arthropoda > Arachnida > Ixodida > Ixodidae > Amblyomma > Amblyomma maculatum. The sequence continues at coordinate 83,334,009 of NC_139350.1, forward strand.
CTCCAACAAACACGGGCTGCGGTGAAGCACTGTAACCGAGCATTCAGGCCGACTGACACTATCTAGATTTAGACTGTGACTGCTCACGCGCTGTAACAAAACCCCAACGCACCGCCAATGCGGACATTCTGTACCAAGAGGTCATCCGCGGTCGTCAAACTGCACCTCACGATTATAGGATGCCCAAACAACAAGCCTTTTTTTTTTCCTTTTTCTATTTACCGTTTCCCATTTCGCCCTGCACGCTGCAATGACCAATTGCAAAGATAAGTACGTCGCTGGCCAGCTAGGTTTCAACATAAGCTGCGCGAGTGCATGGCGAAACTGCCAATAGGCCTTTCGTAGCAGCTTTTGCATCCGAAGAAAATGTAAATGACGTTTCGAAGCACAGGCTCTTGATTTTGTAGCGAAAAAAAAAAAAAAAACAGTTTCAAAGCACATTTTTGGCTGTTCGAGCTAGCAAGCTGAGATTTTCATTGTCTTCGCAAACTGCAGAAAAACAAACAGTTATGAACCCTACATCCAGGCTTCCTCTTTACAGTACTTTTGATTTTTGAACCTTCAGGGTGAAAAATGCACACACCATATACAAGAAAGAGTGCACAAAATGCAAGAATCGTACACCGTGACATCAAGTGCCCAGGTATACCTATATATCTATAAGGTTTCTTCCTGTCCTTTCTTATTTATTCTCAAGGGGTACGAAGTGGCGCGTCGTCGTTAGGGAAACGCAACGAGCGAGTCCAGCGGCGTGCCACGGGGAGTTGCACTTCGATCCATGAGCGCGTAGGGTCCACAGCACAGCGGCTCTCGGCGTAGCCGTCAACTAATCTCCCATTCGGGGTCACCGCTATCGGGCTCGCGCTTTGCCGCACGTGCCGGCGATCATGCATGTCAACGTTGTAGTGTTGTTTAGAAACGCCACAGTTTCTAACCGCGAGCTCTGGGGAGCAGTAATGTTTGGTTTGGTTTGGGGGTTTAACGTCCCAAAGCAACTCAAAGCAAAGCAACGTGCACTGACATCGCACAGCACAGGAGCGTCTGCTGTGCGATGTCAGTGCACGTTAAAGAACCCCAGGTGGTCGAAATTTCCGGAATCCTCCGAAAGTGCGTGATTTTCGGACGTTTTTTTTTCGGGAGTTACGAATGGAAATGCGCGGTACAGCTCAAATCGAACACCATATTCTGTTACCAAACTATTAATTTTTTTCAATATACTAGGGCTACTTTAGAAAAAAAAAAAAGTACGACTATTTTTTGTAGCAGTTCTGAAAGAAGCGCGCGCCCGGCTTCAGTCTCGGTTTTTTTTTTTTTTTTTTTTTTTTGCAATGGCCGTTCGGCGCAGGTGTGACGCAAAAGGGAGCAAGAACTCGACTTTGTAGCAGCACGTAGCAGGATTATTTATTTGAAGCAGTCTGGCGCAAACATACGGCGCAGCTGTTCCAACACTAGCCCGGAAGAAGCGCAGTGCAACAGGAAACGCGGTAAAAACAATATCTTTTTACCGCTGCAGAGAAAGAGCACGAGTTCTAGTTACGACCCGGACGTTACTGAATGAAGGTACAAGATTTGTAATCAAAAAGGAATAAACGCGCGTGCACTGTAGCCGACACAGGTGACTTTCACTGATCATATGCTTCTAGCAAAGCAGCCGCGACGAGGTTTCACTTCACCCGCTCTCGAAAAGTGGCGTCGACTTTGTGCGTATGTTCACAAGTACACAGGGCACAGTGACGACTACGATGAATACCAAACGAGATTGCTTGGCCCATTTGGGGACCCGGGGGTAGGTCTGCTTCTAGCTTATGTGATGTCTAGCGCCCACTGTATTTTGAAAGCATGCTCATTTTTTTATCTTTAAGGCATTTTCTGGTTGCCCTCGGCCTTTCACGTGGTGTCGTAGCTAGAATTGTTCAAATTTCTTCCTGTTATCGCCTGTGTTTTGTGTATTCCTCTTGCACCTTCTTGTCTGTTCTTCCTGCTAACATTGTCACGACCACGTACATGTGCGGCAAAAAGGTTACGGAGCCCGCCTCTGCATGATATTTGAACCTTTCTCACGCGTTCCGCAGTGGAGATGATATACTAATGGCTTATTGGGTTTATGCAGCGCAAGCGTAGCTAAGGCATGTTAAAACGGATGTATAAGGTACTTCCTCTTGTTGGTTATCACCACCATCCTCAGCCTGACTATACCCACTGAAGGGCGAAGGCCTCTCCCCTATTCCTCCAATTTAACCCAGTCCTGTGAAAGCTGCATCCACTTGACCCCTGCGAACTTAACCTCATCCGCTCACCTAGCTTTCTCCCGCCCTCTGCTACGCTTTCCTTCTCTTAGAATCCAGTTTGTTACCCTAAACGACCGTCAGTTGTCCTCTCTACGCACTACATATCCTGCCTATTTTCATTTCTTCCTGATTTCCAATATAATCATTAAATCGGGTTCTTGGCTAGGTGAACGATAACGAGAGTTTGATCGCCGAATAAGGCTCTACACTTTGGCCGGGGCAGTATGAAGGAACCTTGATTAATGATGGCAGATAATTTTTGTTTTATTCAAAATGACTGAAGACTCGCGTGAAAAATGACCTACACCGTCATTCTTTTTTTTTTTTTTTTTCAGAAGACAGCCGCCAAGAATACTGCGTGCAGAGAAGTGTCGAGTGCATTCCCACTGCCTAAGCCTGAACCGCCGCTCTGTGCCCTCGGCGTCCCGTTAACACAACAATCGTGCCCAGATTGAGCTGTGGAAAACATCGCAGACATTCGGTCGATTATCCAGGCTAATTACCCATCCTAATCAGCAGGCTCAAGGGGGCCAACGGGTGGGCGGGCATAGCGGCTCGGATTAATCCGGAAGCCGCTGCCGATGTGTGGCTAGTCACTGGCCCCAATCAATCTCTGCCTACAGCGCATTTCCGGCGCCGACCGTGAGATTCCGAATCGCCAGACATCTGCGTCTTCCTAATAAGCCGCCTCGCTAAAAGCGCTCCGGAGGAGTCAATAGCCGATATGCTGACGCGACGCCGAGCAAACGTTGCTTTATAGTTGCATTTGCCTTCAAACCACAGCTGCCTTAGAGCTCACAAAAAAGCGTGTGGCAGTGGCTGTTTTTGCGGACAATGGACGTCGACACCCATCCCCCTCTCATTTTTTTTCTTTGTCTGAACTTAGCTTGAAGAGGGAGCTCTGGTTCTCCCCATTCGAATACACGAGCAGCGCGCAGACGCTCCCAGTGAGCATCGCCTGCACCCATTATACGAGATTGCTCTCTCTATTATCCTGTTCTCTCTGTTATCCTCTAGACGCTTCACTGTACGATGTATCTGCTACCCTGACGGCAACGCCAGCAACCAAACACTTGACACGACACGAATGTTAACAAAACTGTTAACTCAGATACTGTGGTGGGAAAAGCGTCAACAAATCGCTTTTTATAAACAGCAAGGCTAGATATTAGCACCCAAAAAGAAAAGAAAAGCTGATGATGTTTATTGTCAGTTTCTCTCGGGCCGAGTCAGACATACCGCGCCACGACTGACTATTTTGAATATGACAACTGCACTCCTGTTGACCACACGGCAAGAAGTCAATATGCAAACAGTCTGGCTAATTCCACGGCTTTTAAATACACCAATGCGCGTTGAACAAGCCGACGAATACGCATGCGTTCTAGGTCGACGTAAGTATTTGGAGAAAGCACTGAAGCGTACATCTTCAGGATTCTCTGTTTCCCGCGCATGGCTGGCACAGTAAGTTCGCAGATATTCGCCTCAAGAGTAGACGAGATGGCGTCCTCTAATACCGCATTTTGATTCAATTCTTTTTTTTTTTTTTTGCATTGAGAGCTTGGCACAGAGTCCGGAAAAGTGTTAATGACGCGCGTATTTTTTTCCGGCGCTTTGCCTCAATTCGCTGGGTTAATTACGCCCACGGCCTTTCGACTGAACCCGCTGTATGCGCTACTGGGTAAAAAAAACAGTTTACGAAACTTGTCGCAAAGGGCTAAACATACACGCTCCAGGCATTAGGACGCTTTACCATTACATATTTGCAGAAACCTACATTGACGGAAAACAAGTTCCGGACACATGTGCATAAGCCGTGACTGAAGGTGCTATTAATACGCGCCTTGTAGTTGTCAGAGCATTAAATATGTACAAACTGCGGTTCGTGTGACAAATAAGCGAACTTCACTAAACATTTACTCTCCAAAAGTAATCAGCATGGAAAAGCAAATTCAAGTTGCATGTTTCTCTTTCCCACTAAAGGTATATGAGAAGTGGATGGAATTTAGACCAATGCGATGTTTTTCTTTTCTTTTTTTTTTTCGTTAGCTAAAGCTAAGGTGGAAACATTTTCTGCGCATGTTGACGATTTATTCGCAAAGCAAAACCATGCGCCAAAATAAAAACTGTTTTCAACAACATGTGCGCGCCGCCGCGGTGGATCAGTGAATTCTACCGCAGAGCCCAAGAAGTTGGGTTCAATATCGACCGCCGTTGTTTCGACGGAAGCCCCATGTAGTAGGCGCCCGTGTGCAGTGCACTGCCACTGCGTGCTAAAAAGAAAAAAAAAAAAATCAAGGGGGTGGGGAGGGGGGAAAACTTATTCGAAAGCCTGCATGTTAGGACGCAAATTTACTATTTACCTCTCTTCTTTAAAGGCCGTACCGAGAAGGGAGAAAGTTACTGCACCTCTCATTTCCTCAAGGAATATTTGCATTAATTTCCAACAACTTGCCCATTGCCGTTTTAAGTTTTAAGCCCATCTCCTACCGATAGGTAAACCGGCTGCCGAGGAAAACGTCCTGAGAAAACAAGGGCACCAGGGCGGCTTGGAAGCTTCCTTTCCCATCGGCGAGCCGTGCACATTCGCCAATACTTTCCCGTCGGAGTGTAGCCGTTTCAGACAGGAGACAGTTGCCAGTGCACGCGCAGCCGACAAGGTGTAATCGTCTGGCGCAGTAACGAACTACTCTCGGCATTTGACCGACGAAAAAAAAAATAAAAAAAGCCGCAAATAACGAACAAGCACGAGGTAAGACGAGGCATAATTAAGCCTAAAAGGAAAACGTAAAAACGAGCTTTGATTTTTTTTTTTTTTTCTAGTCTGCCAGATAGTCCACTCAAACAAATCCGTAGCATGTTGCATTGAAATTTTTTTTTTTTTTTGGCAGCAAAGGTTGTATGGCTGAGGTCGGCTGATATGCCGCGCAATTCCTTAAACATGAGCTCGATTTAAACTAGTTCAGATCCAGATCATACTGCAGTGTCTTTTTTTTTTTTATTATTGGACCCCAGACCTTGTACGCGAGACAGCTATATGAGCTAAAGACGGCACTAACGTCAAGCTACATTTTTCTTTCTTTAATCTTGCAAAAAAAAAAAAAAAAAAAGGTATACGGACCACATATTGTTTGACCGAGCGAAAACGTTCCATTAATGGTCGGCTTCTATTCAGGCCGCGAGGGCTTATCGCACATTTGCACCCGACATTCCAACCCAGGAAAGCTGGCCGAGAGAGAGAGAAGCGTCTGGAATGACTGAGCTGCCCAAAGGAATGCAAACGCTGTAGTTGCATGCCGACACCGCGGTGAAACATTTCTGCAAGAGAGAAATAACGGCCCAGTTCGAGTGCAGCAGCTAGGGCTTCACTAGCGGTCGTCTCCCCGGGGCCTCGGCTAGAGCGGGGACCGCAGACGGTTTCACAACAAGAGACGGTTAGCAATATAGACTGCTCTCTGTGCACTGAACAGCGGCGACCCTCAGCGTCGCGCCATGAGCTAACACACGCAGTAAACTAAGTCGGCGCCTGCTGGTATTGTATAACGGCCCAACGTGACACAGCGTTGTAAGACGTCGCAGAAGGACGTAAACCTTCTTTTTTTTTTTTTGTTCCGCCTCTAATCGAAATGAGGTTGCCGTAGCCCCGCCACCTTGGCACCAACAGCCGCATGGCAAACCCATGCACTGAACCAAGGCGGAGGGTCTGCTTCAGGTGCCAATAACACGAGGTATAAAGAGCCAGTAGGTGGTACCTTTCGGCCAGAACAGTTTCGATCCGTAACATGTATTAAATGGTCGAACAACGGTAACATTACAAGCCAATGGCGCGCCCACTCAGGGACTACAGCCTCTTCCCACATGCCTAAAACATGCCCAACTCGCTTTGCGCCATCTGCGGCCACCTAACCCCTGCTTCCCTTTGGAATGCACTGTTGCCTGAAGAGTATCGGCTACCATTACGAGAACTCCTAGCTTATTTCCTCATACTTGGGAGTCAAAAACAATACTGCTTCCCAGACGGGAAAAGGTTACAGGCAGGCCTGCTTGATTTCTCATGCAGTCACGCTGCGATAAGCACACCCACGAGCGAACGCGAAAACATTTCCCAATGGCACTCAAACTGATAATGTTGGTGATGTTTTTGCGTTGCTGTTTGCGGGCACAACTTGCTTCCTAAATAAGCAGCAGCAGAAGCTTGGTCAGTTGGCCCAGCTTGAAATGGTAGAAGGGGGGGGGTTAATAATTTGCTCATGGGGCTAGAAGTTGGCCAGATTAAGCGCTTCTTTCACAAGCCTGTGATCTTATTTTCCAACTTTTTTATGGGAATTATTACCTTCAACAAGTAACAAAGCACTCTTATATCGCTCTGGCTGTGTAATCTGTTTATATTCAGGAGCTACCCTGTCCTCAATTAAAAAAAAAAAATAGGTGCAAGGAAACAAAGGCATAGTAACAGACAGGCCAAACAGTGATAGTTTCTCGCTATGCAGGGTTTCAAGGGGCACTTTATAAAACTCCATACATTTTTTTTTTTTTTCTGGTGAAAAATTGATTCTCTGGCCCTTTCTAGCTATGCTCATGTTTTCCAGTAGCAAATTAAGGCGCATGTATGGTTAAGAAAAATATAGCTCTTAAATACACCTGCACTAAATTCAAATTCACAATGTCCTCAAAGCTAATAAATAAACTCATCATGTAATAAAAGGGCTAGTTGGTGCCATTTTGAAGTGAACGTAGGTGTAGCCTATAGTAAAACAGGATTTTTGAAAACAGCAGGAGGCAATAATAGGTCATGGGCTAAGACATCCTCTTTTTGGCTTACAATCCGAACAGCAAACAATATCAGCCTTCTGACATTTCACTGCTATATGTTAACAGCCCTTTGTCATTAAAATTCTTTAACTTTATTCGATAAGAAAAGCCTACATTATGTTAGCGCAACACTATGCCATGGGGAAATTCTGAGTGGTAGTCACTGAAGACTTAAGCTGCACCGGATCATATATATCCCCTGGGTCTGCATGAAAACTAATGTGAAAGCATGCATTTTGCTTAGTTCTAGTGCCACCTGCATTTAGTTTTCTGGTCTTTTAAAGGCTCCATTTCCACTAAGAATGCCTCTTTGCCAGTCAAATTCTGTTTGTCTACAGTGTCCCAGAAGCTGCATGTGAGCCACAACAGATGTCATAATGAAGGACACTTGGGCTCGTGCACTACCATCGCAAAGCACATTTTGCCTCAACTTGCCTGCTACTTGGTTCAAACACATGTTGATGTAGACGTTGAGACTATTACGGCTTCCGTGATCGCTGGCTCGATGCAAATGGTGCTGTGCTGTGGGCCTTGGATATCATTGCAGTAAAATATTAACATCCCGACAGTTTACTAGTGAAAACTGCCAGTGGCGGTGACACTTCTGTGCCACATTTTACGGTCTTTAGTTTCAGATGATAAAAGTTTCCTTTCCAATGGGAGCATGCTGTTTGTCATCAGAAGACAGTACTTCATAGGCACAGACCCTATCGCTGTCCTGCATGGTGCGACAGCTTGTTCATGTGAGCAGATCTCATGTGCATCACAAGCACAACAAAAGAGCATGCTCTATATTTCAACCGATCCTGTGAGCTTTTGACGGTGAGTGGAACACAGCCAGTGTGGGCAGATGTAGGAAGCGGCTGTGAACCTTCAAGAAAGGTGTGCTGTGCAGAAGTTGCAAATGACGCAAGAAGTTTGCTCCTTTGTTTCGTGACATCCCACAGGAGACATCAACTGCCAATCTATCCTGACAATGCAACAGGACAACCACTGTAACAAGGAGGGGACTGCTAAGGCGCCCAGTAACAGAGCTTAAGCTGGCCTGGAGGTGGCAATAAATGAAAGAAAAAAAAAAGCAAAGATCTTGTGACATCAATTTGCAAAACTAGTTTTGTCATTTTTCACTGACCTGCATTCAAATGATCGCCCTGGATTCAAATCAATAAAAGCGTCTTGATAGACAATTGAGTGGAAGACTTCGGTATGTGTTAAAAGTTGCACTACAAAGCAGGAGCCAATGTGTTTCGTTTAATTAGTGCAGAGCTGCTGTCTTTGGCAAAAATGAATTCTTCAACCACGTTCTTGATAACATAATGCCATGGTACTGACAAGCATGCTGATGTACGTAATTAAGCTGATAAACTGCTTATGTTCAAATACAAATATGAAGTAGCACAAATTTATGGCTGCATGCAGTTAGGTGACCTGAGAGGTAGCTTTTAATTTCAGGATGTACCAAGTAAATCAACAGATCCCTGACCCTATGGTCAGAAGTTATTGATAATTAATAAGGTTTTCACAAAGGAAGTAATTTCCTGGAGGGGGAAAATCCCATATCACACCCAATACTGTGGCCAATGTGTGAGGGCACCCATAGGCCATAACATGCATATTAGGCCGCTATCAGCATTCCCTTTATCAGGTCTGCCTGCACTTATAAGATAGCAGGCCACTGCTCTGAACCTTTTCTAGCTGCAGCTGATTACTGCCTAGGGTGAAATATTGGACTTTATCATGTCTCTTTCCAGGCCCTCCACTGATAACACAATGATCAGTAAACAGTGCCTATACATATGGCCCTCCTACTGGAACTCTGGTGATTCAGAATACATAATGCTGCAACACTGCATTGCTTCTGAGAGCCCATTTTTCCAGCAACTGCCCGTGCACTTGCAAAATAAATGCACTTGTAAAATAAAAATACCTGCCTAATGTTCAACACACAGCAAGCAAGAAGGTGCTGCTGCAGTGGAGCATGTTTGTTTAGCTGGAAACTAATTACCTGGACGCTATAAGCTCTGCTGCTTATGGCGTCCAGGTAATTGTCCAGGCAAAAACTTGCACGTACCAAACTCCAAGAGGTGCTAAATGAAGCTGCTTTTATAGCCACAAAATGAAAACCCAAGAAACAAAGAAAGAAAAGGCCCCCGTGCCCCGTTCTGCAAGGGGTTAAAGAAATACTTTTTTTTTTTTTTTTACTGCTGCTGTTTATGCATTACATGGAGTACGGAATTGTGAGTTCAGCTATTTGTAGCTATAGACAGCATGTAAATGATACAACCTGGACAAAAACAATACAGCTTTACAGCTGTCACGGCAGATGGTAGTTAGTCTGGCAGAACTGTTACATACAAGAACACAATGAGTAAATACCAAGCAAAAGAATGGCAGAACACTTTTAGTGTTATAGTCTCAAACTGTCACCTCTCGGGTTTCGTGTGTCTTCAAACGGTATTCTTGCATTCTAGTGACATTTGGTGCCAGTAAAGCACACAAGACTATGCTCCACAATCTGTGGCACAAACAACTAAAGCACTAATGCAAATACAGACGCTGCCTTGCTGTTGCAAAAAATGCCACCAGCTCTCAGCTCCTGGTCAAATTAATATGAGCGAGCCTGCTCGACCAAGCCTGGCACACGAATTTCCGTTGAGTAGCATAAGCTCTCGAGAACCGCAGGCATATGCTGATAACTCGTTTGGCTCGGCACGTTCACAGATTGTCTACATCCGGTTGACACCGATTGCAGATGGAAATTTATAATAGAGTTGACAACGCGATTTCGTGACATTTCAGGTCCTTGAAAGAATGCAGGTATTACGTAGCCTGGATGAGTTAGAATATTTGTGGAGCACAATATCCTAGCCCGCGAGCTCGTGTTCGTTAGAACGTCGCGCAAAGACCCAATTCGGAGGCAGACTTGTTCAGTGCCACGTTCAACGACCGCACTTCGACACACACACCAACAAGACGCGGAAAAATACACAAAAGGCTACTGCTATGACATGTATGTAACACGTACGGAATATGAGGCGAGATCAAACTACATTTAGTGTCAACAGGGGCAGGAACAGCCAGCGAATGCAATCATTTGTCGAGAGCGAGTGGGCCTAAAGTCACGACGGAAGATTTTTCTAAACATTTTGTCAACTCTTTTGACACCCAGTATTTGCAATGCATGCGGTAGAGCTACCTGGTTGACAGGAGCAAAATGCAAGCACCAATCTGCTCACGCGAGCAGCTGGGAGACGTGTCGATCCCATCGCACGACTTGCGAGGTAAGCGCTAGGGGTACTGACCTGAGGGTAGCCCGACTTCTGCTGCGGAGGGTAATACCCGCTCATGATGCGACCAGAAAAATCAGCTGCGGCACAACCTCTGGAACCCTGCGCAGAGAAGGCTACGATCGCAAAGACGACACGGAACGCAGCAGGCCCGAGAGTGCGGGGAGGCAGAGCTCTACGAGACTACGACCGAGTCGCAATGGTGATTGATAGCGACGTGACGGCGGCAGCGCCGTCAGTAAACAACCCGAGAGGCGCCTACCCGAGGGCACACCGAGACGTCACGACCACCACGTGAGCTGCTGGTCTCGTCGACGAGGCAGCGGCGGTCCCGGCGACGTCCAGGAGCTGCCGAAGGCGCAGGAAGCGAACAGCAGCCTCGCGGGGACGTGCGCTTGTGCCACTGCGCGCGCTATCCCAACCAACGTTTTTGTTGTCGGCAATGGTCGCAATGGCGAACAGACCGGCTGGAAGAAAAAAAACACTGCGACCAAAAAATACTGGTTTCAGTTTCGATTCATTGTTATAAAAAAAAAATAATGATTCTTTTGCAATGGTCGCAATGGCGAACAGACCGGCTGGAAGAAAAAAAAACACTGCGACCAAAAAATACTGGTTTCAGTTTCGATTCATTGTTATAAAAAAAAATAATGATTCTTTTTGTCAAGAAGCAGATAAAATGAAGGAAAAACGTACAAAATAGAATAACTAAGCTCCCGTATTTAGTACTGCAGAATAAGGCCTAAGGCCACTTAAAAGCTGTGTATGTCATGTTATCGTCTGCAAAAAAAAAAAAAAAAAAAAAAAGAATAATAAATAATAATAATATAATAAATAAATAAGCGGACTATGGCCGCGGTTCACTGTAATTTACAGGGATGCGAGCAGAATGCTTACTTAACGCTACGAATTTTTTTTTCGTTAATCGTCTTTGTGAAATTGGTGAGACGGCCGCGGCCGACATGAAAACCAAAACTAAAACCGTCCCGCCGTTGTCCCGTTTACATCACAATCGTGTCGTGACACGTTGCAGTCAAGTTCAAAGGCCCATTATTTGCACTAAATTGATTAGTACATTTTGTTTGTTTTTTTTCAGGGCCACGCGTTTTGTAGCGTAAATGATCAAGCACTTTTCATTTCTCGCGTTAGGCCAACATTTGTACCTACTCATATGCGAAGTTAAAATTATTTAATAATAAAAATATAAACAAACCCTAAAATGCCTACTTTGTTGTAGAAAACAGAAAAAAAAAACATTCACTCCAACTTTTACGTTTTCCTTGCTGGCGTTAAGAGCTAATTTTACTAACTTTTGAGCCGAAAGAGGAAAAAACCTGGCAACGCTACGCACGCGATTAGCGGTGTTATGTAGCGAGCGCGGTGAGCGACTACGAGTTACCGCAGCCCGCTGTGGAGAGACAAGAGAAGGGCGAGTGAACAGCGGGTGTCGGGGTCCAGCGGTGTGCGCGCGGGTCTCGCGTCAGTGTCGGCTGGTTTGAGTCGCGGATCGTTCATTCATTCATTCGGTAGCGATGGATCGAGCGAGGACCCTGGCCGCGTCATTGACGCCGGTCGCCCGGGCCTTGTTGTCCGAAAAATGGGGCGCCGCGCGTCTGGCGAACAGCGGCTGTTTCGGAGTTCATCTGCTCAAGGTGCCCGCACGGGGCTATGCGACCCGTGCCGCTGCCGAGCCGTTCCTCAACGGCAGCTCGTCTGTGTACGTTGAAGAAATGTATCGAGCATGGACCAAGGATCCAAACTCCGTTCACAAGGTGTGTTGACGTTTTTTCGATTAGCGCATTTGGCAATCTGCGCAATATGCAGCACCTATAAATACCTCGCCCAATTCTTTGCTACCTGGACAAATGCCCTGCAATTTCGGTTGTTGGCATGCAACGGTCGGGTCGTGGGACGGTCGTCACTGGTGGATAGCGCTTATTCGCTCATGTCACCCTGTTCCGCAGTCACCTCTGTCGGGGCGTCGTCCTGCTAAACCCTGTCGTTGCTGGCAGCAGTTTAGCATGGCGGTGACGTGGGGGTTTGATTACGGGCACATACCAAGCACTTCTCATTGGTTGTTCATTTTTTGTTTTAACTTGAGTCAGAAGGCCTTCGATGCAAGGAGCTTGTCACGGCTGCCTCCATGCGTTCGTAACCGTTATGTGTCGAGCAGGTTTATTTTGTTTGGGAGTGTATTGGACGTCCGCGAGAGATGGTGCCCACGCGAGTGTTGCGTCATGTATGTACTGTACTCGTAGCACTGGGAAAAACTTCCTAACTGTATTTCGCGCTGCCTGTCAATGCTGTCAGTTTCAAAACTACAGCAAAACTCTCGTGCCGAAAGCAGCAGAGTGGCGCTTTTCGCGCTGTGCCGCATGTGCAGTTGCCTCTGTGAAACTAAAAACAAAGCATGCGCTCATGCCGTGCGTGGTTTTCGCGCCTTTTCAAAACACTGCCCGCTTGCTGTCTACGTGTACCCAATGACCGCGCCGTGATTCCAGTTATGTGAAGTGAGTTGTGCGATTTGCACCGCAAGTCGGTCCGTGCTCGCTGGACGCCGGGAGAATGCTCTCTTACGATAATTGGCTTTCCGGCGGTCACCTTGTGGTGACTTTACTTTATGACCGACTTCTTGCGTGTGCGCGCAGTCAGTGTCCCGTGACGATTGTGCTGCTTGGCAGCGTGAGGCTCAACTTCGGTTTTCTTGCGCGAAATTGACGGCCGTTGCGCACGACACCGGCCCGTACCGGATGCTGTCAGGTGAACGTCTGACGAGGCGTCGGTCGCCGCGTGGTTGCCCTTGACGAGCTTTGACCTAGTTTCTTCGCCGCCGTACTGAGGAGGCAGTCTAGAAGGTGCAGGAAGGGCAGGGATTGCGAAAACTGGTCACGGCTACTGTGCTCGATGTCAGGTGCTGGGAAACCTGACCTGCTTGGTGCAGGTTGTAACAGCTATTGATCTAGCTGATCCCAGTTGAGTTTCACTTTCACCGCAGGGTGGAACTCTGCAACTTTAACCTGTTAAATTGTTCCGAGGCTGCACGGGAATTGAATTTGCGAAATCAACTATGACTGTTTTCGAGTGGGCAGGTCATTGGTATTATGATAATGCGGCACAAAAGACTGCGTGGGCTAGTTAATAATTTGTTGCTATGAAAGGAAAGACGCAGACATTGTCACGCTCAACGTAGACACCTCAACCGCGCCCGGGGTTAATGGGTGAGAGGGGATGCTAATGAAATGAGAGAGAGAGTTACTTTTGTTGACTGTTCCAAATGATTCATTTCGGCCACCGAGGGTGCTGTGACATATACGGACATTGCATAGGCATAGGGATGACAACATTACATTGAAGCGCATGGCACCTAAAGAAGGTACCCTTGAGGCAAATGTGATATACAGCTAAAACATTTAAATGACGCCTTCTTTACATGCATGAAACTGTAGGCATGGAAACGTTGATCGTGTGTAGTTCTCATTAAATGAAAACAAGTGGGCACAGTTCAAAGCAATATCAGATGCTCTTCAAATGCAATTTTCCATAGTTAATGGAGACTGCAAATAGTTTTCCTTAATCAAAATAGCACTGGAATGTCTTGGTTTGTCAAAATATTTACATACTGTACTTCTAGGATTTTTACATAGTTATGTGCGACTGCCTTTTCCTTGTAGTTTGGGTTTCTCCATAATATGTGTGAGGCATGGGCACATATGCATTTAAGAGCTATCAATGCAGATGTTGTATGTTGTTGTTATTAAAACCAGTACATTTATATGCTCGAATGGATGCCGTGTGTAGGAGCTTTCTGTAGGGGGCCTTTGTAGGGCACAAGGTTGTGATTGCACATACGTGGGATTGTATGAAATTCAGCGCAACTGGGCCTGCACAAGATAGCAGCCTACGTACGAAAGCATTCCGCTCATAACTACATGAAAGCACATACCTAACGCTTATGCATAAATACTTATACTGAAAACTGCATCGCTGTAGTGTTGTGCTTCCTTTCTATGAAGTGCCTTGTATGCAAAACTTCATGTGTACTTTTGGAGTGTATTGTCAACTGAGGTGACAAGTTGAATTTATGAAAGTAGCAGGAATTTGACCAAACTTTTAGAAATTTTGGATGTTGGTTGGGCAGAAAGGGAAAAAAAAAAAAATTGTTTTCAGGACTGTGCTGTCTGTCACTTGTTATAAAAATAATCCTAATTCCAGGTAGGTAATGATCTCAAATTCACTTAACTTTAAATAGCATTGTTTGGCAGTGCTAATGATGAGCTTGTAACTACACAGAAAATGAGTTAATGTAAATTTTCACAACACAGAAAAATTCATTCTCTGAAGCCCTCTGCAGCATAAGTAAATCATGCTTTTTATCTGTCCGATAATGAAACTAGTTGCATGAGGCACATAGGAAGTTCAGCACAAATACATCTACTGGTGATATGTGGTAAAGCCTATTGGACCCAGTTCTAAATACCTGCACTATCCTACTAAACCATGCACTTTCTTTTGCTTTGTCACTTCGTTTAAGAAAGGGGATAGGAATCGCTGACCAGATGGTCTTCATTTCAAGGCTATGTCATGTGGGCAGTTTGAATTGAGTTCTCTGTAGGCGTATGCATGTGTCACCAGTAGAAGTGAAGAACACCACCTGCACATTGTGTCACGCTGAGATCTTTTCATATGATGTGGCACACCGTGTAGATATGGGATGAATGCAGCCTTCTTTCTTGTCTCTTCTTGGTGTCCTAGGGTGGAAGCACCCGCCGTCTTTTTTATCCGGTTTCCCAAGTGTTTCCACCTACCTAGCCATGGGAATCTTTTGGTGGGGACATGAAATTTTGAGGCTGCCTAGTACAGGCATGAAAACACATCCAATTCTTCACACATCTTGAACGCTCTGAATTAAACAAGAGAATGTGCTTTGCGGCCTTTGGCGCATACAGCCGACAAACAAGCCTGGCCAGCCACAACTTGAGGTTTAAAAATCGTATGCACCCATAGCCATCTGTTCGAATCTCAAATGTGAAATTGCCTCGACCAGGTGGGGAACGACAGGCATATACGATGCTATCCCATCCTTTCATTAGTCTTGAGTGTTGCAAACTGAACAGTTAATGAGCACCTGTCAAAGAATTTCTAATATTGTGAGAACTTTGTAATAGTTGTAATTTGCAATTTTTTTACTTTGTATTCATTGTAATTTGTTATACCGTAAAATTCGGAGTAAGCGTACTCTTCACCCATCTTGAACGTTGTGAATTAAGAGAATGGGCTTTGCGGCCACTGGCCCATACAGCCAACAAACAAGCCTGGCCAGCTGCAACTCGAGGTTTAAAAATCGCATGCACCCATGGCCATTTGTACGAATCTCAAATGTGAAATTGCCTCGACCAGGTAGGGAATGACAGGCGTCCTTCATCAGTCTTCAATGTTGCGAACTGAACAGTTAATGAGCATCTGCCAAAGAATTTGTAATGTAAAAACTTTGTAATAGTTGTAATTTGTAATTTTTGTACATTGTAATTATTGTAATTTGTAATACCGTAAAATTCCGAGTAAGCGCCTCCTTCACCCCCCCCCCCCCCCCTCTCCCTTCACGCAGGTCGAAACTGCCGGCGAAAGGAAGGGTGTGGGTGGGGCCAAACCCTGCCGGAACGGCGACGGCAAAACCTTCCTCCGCTAAAGATCGTCGCGCTGCCGCAGGCGTTTTTTCACGGCGTGCCATTCGAATGTATGCGTTAGCCATTGTTTTATTTCGGCTCCCAGGTGGACAACTGCTCTTTGGCGGGTGCGCATCGTGTGTCTCTCGCTCGAGGTGGTGAACCGACACCAACCTATCCTCGCGCTGCCGCAGACGTTTTCTCACGGCGCGCCATTCGAATGTATGCGTTAGCCATTGTTTGATTTCGGCTCCCAGGTAACAGACAGACTGCTCTTTGGCGGGCGCGCATCGTGTGTCTCTCGCTCGAGGTGGTGAACCGACACCAACCTATCCTCGCGCTGCCGCAGACGTTTTCTCACGGCGTGCCGTCCGCATGTATGTGTTAGCCATTGTCTTGTTTTATTTTGGCTCCCGACTAGACAGACCGCTTTCCGAGGGCGCGCATCGTATGTCTCGCTCGCCCGGCTAGTCCTGTGTATGCCCGGGGCTTCGGGAATGCGCGTCTGGGTGCCGTTTTTGTGTGTGACGTTTTTCTTTTAGAACTCGTCTACAGCGTGTGCACTACACCCTTAATTTCGACTGGATGGGGCTGGCCAGTGTTTCCTGGGCGCGGTTCGTGATAAATGCGCGTAGGGGGGTTGAGCTTTTCCGAACGGTGCGGAAATGTGAAATTGGCAGTGAAGAATTGTGGACGGGGGCTTGCTCGGAATTTTATGATTAGCAGATTTGTATTTGGCACACGATAGCCTTCCCTGCCCATGTGCCATAAATAAGGCACAGTTGAACCTGGCTACCGCACTCCATGCGCTAACAGGGACCACTATTGTAGGAATGCAGAGCATCAATCTACTGGTAATGAGCCACAGATTCGAAATGAAAGGTGACCTGCAAAAGGTGAACTTGCAGAAGGTATGGAGGGACCCAGCTACGAGCCTGGTGGGTCTGTCACACACAACTCTGCGCCCAGGAAGACTGTTGCAAAACATTTAGTTTTTCTCAAAAATTAATTTTTCGCTGTTCTGAATTATGCCACTACTCTGAACTTTTTAAAATGAAACTTGATATCCTTTTTACTAGCACAATAAGGTGTCAACAAACTATGTTATTAGAAAGCCATGGATAAGTTGTGATATTAAGATAATTTAACTGAAATGGGTCCGCCTTGAAAAAACGTTTTGGCTGTAGCTATCTTCAGCTCAGAGCAACACAAAAATCCTAGTTCATTGCACAGGCTGCTAAGGCACCTACATTCCTACCAAAGCATTTCCAGTTTGATTGCTACAGACGAGAGTTCTAAATGTTGGCTTCACACACACACGCACACACACACACACACACGCGCACGCACGCGCGCGCGCGCGAGGGCCATTAAGTTTCAAGCTCAGAATTAAAAAAAAAAAAAAAAAGAAATTGAGAACATGGTGTCATTCCTTAATTACCTTGGAACAGCAGTGCAGAAATGCTCTTTTTTTATTTCTACTGTACCTGGAGGATCTTATGCATTATGACCTGTTTATTCTCCGTAAGACTGCTCTGTAGTTTCTATCCTTACCCAGTTTAGTGTTCACGTCCGCTGATCATGGTATTGGGTTTTTTGGGTTAAGATGTTTAGGAAGAATTTCACTGTCACTCGTGAATGTGTACTGGATAATAAATGGGGTCATTTGCTCATTATTCAAATGCATTGGGCAAGGCGTGGCTTAAATTGATCATAACTGGGCCTAAGTAATACAATTACTTTATTGCAGTTTCGTCTTGTTTTTTTATTTTTTTATTTTTTTTTTTTTCCTGCTATATTACACTGATGAAGCAGCATTGCTTAGCAGTGTACTCCCACTGTTGCTGGGCTTCAGCCAGTAAGGAACAACAAACACCGTATGTTTCATTGCTCGCAGCAAAGACAGAGGGGAAGAAACAAACAGAATGGATTCAGAATAGAACTGTTACATTATCTTAGCTCCATATTCTTGTTTGTAAATATTTTCGTGCACTGGACTTGCACATATAGTACTTGAGTATTGAATTTTGGTAAATGTAGTTCAACAGGCTACGGGCCTTTCACAAGGCTATGTTTTATTATTTCTGACCTGTTAACATTCATTTAACAATTTTGTTTATTTGGCTGTTTTGTGGAACAGCGTTCTTCACGTACAGGTGTGTAAGTGTTTTTGTTTCCCTAGACTGCCCTCCTCATATGCAAGCAAGCTATTGCAAATAAATGATCTGAAATGCCTGAAAGGGAATGAGAGGACACAGCAGAGTCACTAGGCACGTCTGAAATGAAGGCACTAAAGGGCGATTGTGGGAACTTTCGCAAAAAAAAGGACTACAAAAAAAAAAAAAAAGCTCAAATTTCAGTGGGAGGCAGCCGCTACTACTATTTTTAAGGATGCTGATGTAAAGAGTGCCATAACTCTCCTTGTCAAGGCTGACAGTTTCTGCTGAAAGGCCAGAGGTAAGAAAGCAAAAGTGTGACCACTGGATTCATGATCTTCTTGATCAAAAAAAGACTCCTTGCCTTCCTTAGTGTTCCCCTTTGCAGCGTTGAAATTCCTGTGCTCCTGCTTGAATGTAAGGCGAAATATTTTATATGAACCTTGACTGCATAGCATATGAATTCATTCTATAGAAGACTTAAAAAGCAACTTTCCTTTTTCTTCGTAGACATATAAGGCAAGCATGCTTAAGAAAAGTGCTTATAAGAGTGCATTTGGCAGGCACTCTGAGATTATAAATGGAAACTTACCAGTATCCTTCGAGAAGAATTGTATAACAGCTGTACCTTATCAGTACTCACCTGGGGGCCGAACATGGAGACTAACGAAAAACGCTGAAATTAAATTCAGGACAGTGAAGTGAGCTATGGAAAGGAAATAATAGGTTTAATGTTAGGAGACAGGAGACCACAAAATGAGTCAGGGAAAAAATGCAAGTTAATGGTATTCTTGTTGAAATGAAGAAAACTAAATGGGCATGGGCAGGCGTGTAATGGAAGGCAGTATAACCGGTGGCCTATTCCAAGAGAAGGTCACAGGAAGGGTTAGTAGAAAGTCTGATCAGGAAGTTTGTGGGTATATAGTGGCTGCAGCTGCCAGCGGTCCAAGTAGAGACCTTTGTTCTGCAGGGGGTGCAGATGGTCTGATGGTGATGACACATTCTGCAGAAGGTTCGGCCAGGATAACCTTGCAAAGTGTCCTCCATGTGGAATAGCAGGCGGGCCAATTTCATGATAGTAATATTTCTAGTGGAGTCATTGTGTGCTTACTGGCAGTATAGATATGTGAAAACATTTTTGGCAAAAGTGATCCAAAGTATCAAGATTTCTTATCATTTGTTCAGTTTTCCAATAGAATCCGGTTCAGTACAGGGTCTCATTGAGCCAGACTTCTCTTTCTAGCTTCATTGCATTCATTGTGCTGTTTGTGACGGATGTCTTGCTTTCATGTCTTTTTAGTGTTTGCATATGGCCTTGCTCCTTTGTGTTTTTAGCTTGAAGATGCTTTTGCAGGGTTCCTAGCGGTTCCTAAAACACTCAGAAATCTAGGATTTTTCAAAACATTTTTTTCAAGGCCTTCAAGACATTTTAGAAGTGAATATTGTTGGGCTAGTTGGTTCATGACTTAGAACAAAACAAAACAGTGCGAAACCATGGGACGGCAGGAAAGAAAGAAGCATAGACACGAGCACTGACAAAACAATGCGAAACCATGGGACGGCAGGAAAGAAAGAAGCACAGACACGAGTGCAGTGCTCGTGTCTATGCTTCTTTCTTTCCTGCCGTCCCATGGTTTCTCACTGTTTTGTTTTTGTTCTAGAAGTGGTGAAGAGTCCTTGAATTTTGCATTCAGCTAGGTTCAATGAATTCAGCATAGTGCTGCCTACATAGCAATGCCAAAAGTCAATCCCATCCAGCTTTAAAGCTGTGCCCTTTCCTGTTTTGTCCTTCCTCTTGGGATGGCAGCGGTGTTGACCTCCTGCAGTGTGTTGGAAAGAGGCATTCAGATATAGATTGTGCAACTGATGGTTCTCATTTTTCTACTTTGGATGCAGTCTTGGGATGCCTTCTTCCGGGCTGCCTCGTCTGGTCTGGGGCCTGGCGAGGCTTACAGCTCCCCGCCATCCCTGGTTCCAGCCGTGGCAGCAGTGGCCGCGCCTCGTGCCGCCGCGGCAACTCCAGCACCGGCGCCAGTGCCATCTAAATTTCCAAGCACCCAGGCCGCACCGCGAGACATCGATGACCATCTTTCTGTGCAAGCGATCATCCGTTCCTACCAGGTGATGCCGCATGGTTTCATATGAATGAGAGTGATTACTTTGTAGGCTGGGCGCGTGGACATCCCATATCTTGGACTGTCCACACGCTGGCCGAAAACATTTTCATCTTACCATGAGATATCCAGGTTTGGATTTTTTTTTTTTTTTTTTTTTTTTTTTCATTCTTCATGGCTTGCTGGTACTATTGCACAATGCACTTTAAGGATGCCTAGTGTCCAATGTACTTTGCGCTGTTGTGAGAAGTGGTCTACGCCAATTCCTAAAGATGTGCAGGTGTTTTGAGCAGTTGAAACAAAGGTGCTGTACTAGACATTGGGAGAGGCATTTTGCTCTTAAGAAGTTCATTTAAGAAGCAGAGCGCGTGTGCCTACACGTGCAGCAGGGGCTGATAAGTCATACTAGCCAAGCGTCACATTTTGTACACCTTTCAGAGCTTACTGCTGGCTATAAATAAAATTAGGATGTTGGCTGTTGTAAGTCGAGTGAAGCGTCGCGCGACCAACTTTTATTGTTTGACGGTGGCAGTCCTAACAGGGGTGGAGATAAGTGTACAAAGTTGCCGCATTTGGTCAAAGCTACAGTTGGGCAGTGAGAAAGCAGTACCGGGGCAGAAGTTGCACTGACCTGATGAAAACTGGGTTATAAGAAAAGTGCCTATTGAAGTGGTAGTAGAGAAAACGTAGTGTGACCGGTGGACTCAATTGTAGCATTGAGGCAGATATCCGAACACATTGAAGGACAGAGTAATGGTGTTTGGTAATTTTTTTACATGCTTAGGGTGATGTCATGTTGTACAGTCATTGCAAGGGGAGAGTAGTATACTGTGGCACTTGCCTAGTAATTTTCACTGTATGCTCTTTTGTCAAATACCTAGTGGTAGTATCAAAAGCAAAATGGTTTTTGGGGCTCTTTTTAGGCCTAGCTTTTTAATATTGGCGATTAGCTCTCAATTTGCAGTGCATATATACACCTTAGAAGGTCGGGGTTCGGGCTGTTCTGTCCCTTCTTTGATGCGCGCTATGGAACCTCGTATATACACCAAACACTTACGCAGAGTCAGTGGTTATATTTCGTGCACCTGTTCTAGGACTTCGTCTTATTTAGTACACTACGTTGTGTATAGTATCTTCTCTACACTGCCAGACATGGGCAAAAGGAAGCAATTTAAGTTACTCAGTAAAATTCATGGAGCAGTGTTAGGTTGCTGCATTCACAACTGTCTATACTAGGAGACATCCAGAGGGTTGTTGAAGTCTGCACGATTGGGCAACATACCTGATTCCAGGGGCTCTAAGTGGCCACGATGCAGCATTTTGATCTAAGCAGATGCACCTGATTGTATATGATCAATTCTTCTTTTTTATTGTGCTGTGAAAATGACTATAGCTTACATTATGGCACAACATAGTTTGTATGGTAAAGCAGATATCCTTTACGTATCGGTGCATCAGTATCCTTTTAATGCATGATATAAATAATTGTTCCTATTCTTTTCCACAGCCCCTTTCGAGGCCAAGATGTATCAGGCGTCAGCTATGTGAGCTGCTTGGAAAGTTAATTTTGTTGCAATTTTTTGTTAGTGTAGTTAGCAGTAGGGTAAGCAATGGGGGGGGACAGCCTGTTAAAGGGCAAAGGCTCGTGGTTAAGCTCTTGCATGCCCAAGTCTTATGGAAAATCTGATGGTAGACTCATTGTTTAGAGCCTTGGTCAAAAGGTTTTAGACGTGCCACACTGGCTCTTTGGGGTTGTCTTTCTGCTGCTTATCTCTAGGTCGTGGGGTCAATCCTAGCCCTGGCAGCTGGTGGCAGTCGTATTTCGGTGGAAGTGAAATACAAAAATGCTTTGCGATGTCAGTGCACATTAATTTGGAGTTCCTCAGGCAGTTTAAATTATCTGGAGCCCTCCACGACGGCATCCATCATAGCTTACGGATCGCTTCGTGACATTAAAACACGCAATTTTTAAAAGTCCTTGAGCCTCAGGGTTTGCTTTTCGGAGCTGCAGTGGAGCCTTTACAGTGCCTTCCCCTGGGGGCTTAAATGTCTGAACAGGTAAGGACTAGAGTTCTCCTCGCCCTGCAGACATATTGGTCTCCAAGGTGGCATCATGGGTGCTCCCCTCTGCACTGCTGAGAAGCAAATAATGGGGCCCTGAAATCATTGGACCCAGGCTGCACATAAAGTTGACAGAAGTTTCGGCATGGCCAGATTGTAACTTTCACTGTGGCTCCTTAGGACTTCGAAGCTGTGCGGGATTTGTTGTCAAATTTTCACTTGTGTGACAAAGGCCTGTGCTTGACCTCACACTGACCTTAGTCACAGAAAATGCAGTTTCTGCAGTAGGCTCTGTATTCACTTGATTTTAAACCCATTATGAGCATTGGTTGTAATGCATCATTGCGGTCAACTGATTGCTGCTTTAAACCAGTATCTGATTCAGTAGGATCTGCTGTCTGAATATTATGTGGCCATGAAAAACTTGTGTTATCCAAACTGATATCATCCAAGGTAAATAAAATTTGTGTGCAGAAACATGTTCGTGCAGGTACGTTTACGAGTGACAGTTATAGCTACGCGTTGCTGCCCACTCAGCGTCAGGTGTGTGAGCCGCATCCACTGCTCTGTACTTACAGTACGTGTCATGTGACTACTGAGTGCTTGAGGGTGGAGTTCCAGACTCTGCATTCTTATCATTGTTAGTTGCACAGGAGAGAATGCGGAAAAGATGAAGCTCAGCACATTCTAAACAGTGCACTCTGGCCAGGGAATTTTATGAATTCATGTGAGCTGTTATTGGATCATCCAGATACTGCTGTAATGGCTAAAATATATGCATACAGTGTGTCCAATTTTTCAATAGCAAAGCTGCTAAATTAACGGGTTAGTGGATATAGAATGAACGTGAAGTAGGGGTTTTGTCGGTTGCCTGACATACTAGCAAAAGCCTTTTTGCCTCAGATCTTTTTAGTTCATTCAAAACTAACAGGCTTTAACGACTGGAGTGACCTGAATAAATGCGGCAAGTCTGCTAGAAAATTGGGTAGAAGCAATATGATTTCTCATTTTCGCAGAGCAACTGCATATTGAGAAGTTTCCTCTTTCGAATATTGTATTGAAAATGCAGGCCTTCAGCAGCGCTGAATAGCATCCTTTCACAACTGTGGGATTTTTTTTTATTTTAGAGGGACACTGACAACAACTGCATGTTATTATAGTTCATTGTAAAAATTGAGTTTTGGCTCTTTCCAGGCACGTTGCATATTGTAGGGCAGCATAAGGTGCGTTTACTGTGAAGAAAATTGTACCTTAAGATCTCTTCGCCAATCAAATCAAACTTATGACAGCCTTACCAAATTCATTGGTGTCTGCTGTTTAGAAGTGAACAGTGCCGTAGCATAGTCTGGGAGATCAGTGTCCAAAAATTGACCTGAAGGCATCTTGTTGAGAAGTCAGCCGCTCGTGGCGACATTTGTGTTTCTGTGTTGGTCTTTTCTAGCTTAAAAAGCTCCCATTTTTGACGAGGGTGGTCTGTTTGTAATGTGGTACACTACCGATACATGCCAATCTGAATTTGTTCTCGGTGTCCCTTTGAAGGCTTGTGACTGTTGATGCCAAGGAGTGTCAAGTTCCTTTTTCTTTTTAATTTTGTACAGGCTGTTTCACATGTAGAGGAAAGCATGTAGCTGCTGCTCTTTGCGAAGTGCTGCTACTGGCAGGCAGGAATACTTGCACGGCAAAGCGCATGCAGAACAAGCACAGCCAGCTGCTTTTTCTGTACATGCATCTGGTACAACCCATTTTTGTCTTGATCTCGGCGGTAGCTTTTTTTCATGCTCTGCCACGTCACCGCAGTGGTTAGGGTGCTGTTACCAATGATGCGGGATCGAATCCCGGCTGCGGCGGCCTCTTTTCAATGGATGCGAAAAGCTAGGCGTCCATGTGCTGTGTGATGTCAGTGCACGTCAAAGAACCCCGGGTGGTCGAAATTTCCTGAGCCCTCCACTACGGCGTCTCTCATAGCCTGAGCCGCTTTGGGACATTAAACCTCACAAACCAAAACCAGCTATTTTCATAGTGCAGTGATGGTCACGCATTCTCAGGTTCTCTCAAAGTGTGAAACAGCCTCTACATGGCATGCTGTACTAATGACTTTTTGCCATGCCACTTTAGAGAGTCCCTCATTGCAGGTATTTAGTGCTATTATCTCTATTAAAGGGCCTTGCAGTATAATTTTATATATATGTTTTTGTTTTTAATTTTTTTTAATGGCTTTTTCTATCCAGTGTTGCAAAAGGGAATGTGTTGGCAACCAGAGGAGCTCCAGAGCTCTTCTGCAGTACTCTTGTACACAGCCCTTTGCATATTTTTCAGTGACACACCTTCAGGGCATTGGAGCTAGGTAAAACCCTGGTAAACATTGTTTTTGAACATAAAAGGGCATTCTCTTGGTCATTGCTACATTTTTCCATGGCAGTGCATTATAGTGCCATAGGTAATGACATAGGGTGGGACCAAGCCTTCGCAGTTAACATATTTGTTAACTATGAGAGTTCTAGGACTTGAGTTGCATTGTTGCCCGGTGGTGCTTCATTTTATGTGGCTTTTATCCACCCTGCAGCTCTGTTCTTTGTTTTATTTATTCTGGCCTATGTGCTGATTTTGTTCCTCTTTGTTGACTGTGAATTTATCCTGTTTATATTTGTTTGCGTATGTTTGTTCGTTTGTGTGTGTATGGACCTAACCTGTGATGTGTAATTCGTTGTATGGTGTGCAAATTTTTGTCGCATGCCTTATTTAAAGCTTGGTAAAAGTAGCAATTCATTACGGCGAGCCTGTTGGCCATGTGTCGCGTGATTTTTCAGTGCAGAGAGGAACATAGATGCAAATTAACGGTGTCTTCGACTGGTTGCTTTGATCCTTAAATCAAGAGCATGCAGATTGGGAGCAGGTGTTTAATTTGAGGAAGCATCACATAGCTAGGTATGCCAGGGGCTCTCAGAGGGGTGACATGATGGAAGCAGCATCTAAAAGCTGCTCGGCTGGCACTAACCGGGATTTGCACAGTCCAAAAATATAGCTCTCTAGGCATTTTCCAAGCATGGGACGTTGCTGGTGCGTTAGTGCAAGCACGTTGGTCGCTGCTGTAATGCATTGCAAAGAAACCCTCTGTGGCCTCGGCACGTCATATGCTTCGTCGCATTTAAGCTAATGGGGAGCTCAACGACAAACGCCAAAGCATTGTTGCACAGCCACTTTACTGCCCGCAGCTGGGCGACTACACTATCATGCACCACTGGCATGCTAATGCCACGTTAAGATTACTAGTCCCCCAGAATCGCAGAATCAACGAGCGAAATGCAGTGTTCTGTTCCACTCGAAAGCAACTGGTTGAAGACCCCATAAGGAGGCATTGTGTTGATCTAAAAGACTCCCATACTGTCTTACGCCCCCAGCTTGGGGTAAAGAAGCAATATAGTAGAATACATTCAGATGAGAGGTTATGTTAACTTTCATGGCTAAACTAAATATATTAGTCTGCACAAAATTTATATGTGCTGCATTGTGCATTACATAATTATGTACTGGTTAAGAAGAGGGTTTTCATATGGGTGGCTAACTCAAAACAATTCAAAATCACCAGCTGAAAATATGAGCTTACATCATAAAGAGGCTTTTCTTTCATTTATTTAGTTGACCATGCTTCAGGTGTGTATGTCAAGGTGGGCATTTAAGAGAGAGACCGGGTGTCCCAAGTAACTTTTTAGCCAAGGGTTAAAAAAAATAGAATATTTGAGGTAGGTCAGAAAACCAGTTGCATACAGCTGGCAGCCACGTTTGCAGCATGGGCAATTTTTTGTTTTGCAGTCGAATAATTAGTAATTAAGATAATTTGTCTGGATGACTAACATTCATTTTAGACAATAAATGTGATTTGCAAACCCCCATTCTATTACTTGCAATAAAGAAAGCTTCACGTTTATCTTTTTTCTTTTTCAGAGCTCCAAAAAAAGCCTGAGAAATAAAAAAAAAATTGTATGACTAGCACATTTGTGCGCCGTGGCTGTGCTGCTCAAAACAAAATCAGCTGTGGCTGTGACACAACGTAACAGTACGCTGACGTGTTTGTGATGGTTGGAGTGAGCTCACCGCGTTCGCTGCTACTTGCACGATCACGTGCCCTGGCTGGTGAAGATGAAGAAACCACCGTAGACATACCGGCCTGTGGCTGGAGTGGGGCTGTCGAGTCACAATAGCAGCTCATTTCATTCACTCAAACCACGTTTGAGAGCAGCATAGTCGTGGCGCGCATGCACTTGTCATGTGGTATTTTTTTATATATACTTCGGGGGCTTCTTTTGCGCTTGGGAAAAAAAGATACACATGAGGTTTACCTTATTGTGAATAATGGAATGGGGGCGCTCTCCAACTTTCCAAATCCTAGTTATAGTCTTAAGTCAATATTTAGCCATTTGGGAAAAATAACTTATTTAGTTAATTGCAAAACAAAAATGTTGATGCGCGAGACGTCGCAGCTGTGTTGCAACTACCATGTCCGTTATTTTCCCGTTCGTATATCTGTTATTTTGCTTGTTCTCAGTCCCCCTCTCCTCTCTGTTACACCCGACTGGTCTTGAAGGTAATGAAATGAAAATGAACGAACTGGTTTCCCTGGCCTGCCTCAAATATTGTATCTTTAATTCTTGGCTAAAATTGACTAGCCTGGAAACCAGTTATTATTAGTTCTTGGGATATACACAAAGGTGCAGGTAGCTGCGGTAGGAAAGGAAACTTGAACATTTTTTCAGCACTGAAGCTAAAAATATTCTGTGGTTTTATTGGTCTAGAGGAAAAATAATTTGAAAATTGCTGGAAATGTTGCTCGCTTGTAGAGTGATCAGTTTTCAAATGTGGATAATGTGTTTCCTTTCATGTGGTAGCATGTTCGCTCTGAATGGCCTTCACTCTTTGCACTGGCTAGTGTTTGTTGAGAGAGAAGCCACCTGTCGGGGCTCATTGAGTGGAGGGGTATGTGAACTGTTGTGTTTGTGCATGGTGCACGTGTGTTCAGGTGAGAGGACATCTGGCCGCCTCAATCGACCCTCTTGGCATCGTCACAGCCAGCTCAAACTCTCCACTAAATCGAGAGCAGCTGCACTCGCCTGAAGTGGTGCTTCGAAATTACAAGCTAGGTACGGCCAAGTCTTACCCTCACAGCTAGTAGCCTTGACACCTTGGGTATAATTGCCAATGCTAGTAAAGTGTCAGTGTGGCAGCCCCACCTGTGGTGAGTGCCGAGCTGTAATGAGCGGTTGTTCCACCAATTATAGGGCCATTCATAGTTTTGTGTTCCTTCTTATGACAGACAGTGTCTGAAGGTGTCTTTTGTGTGAAAAAAACTGTTGCTACTCCAGCCACCTTAATTATAGCTTTACCTTTGAGCACGCACCAACAGCTGCTGATATAACCTGCTTAAATTTGTTTTTTTTTTTCTTTCCCCACTTTCCTTTTCTCTTTTTGTGCATTAAATTCTTGCAAGAATCTTCAAACACTGTGCCTTTCAAATTGGCTGTAGAGAATTCAGAGACTTAGTGGGTTGAGGCGGTACCTTTCAGTGGTTTCCAACAGGGAAGAAACAAAGATGTAATTCAGTGAACAACACAATCACCTCTTCTTAGATTTTGTGGTGGATAGTGGGAAATGTGCATAAAGAGGTTTAAATATTTAACTAATTATAGGCATTAGTTCAAATGCCATTTGCAGTGCTGATAGAGATATGATTATTTGCGAGTGAGGTTTAGTCCTTGACGAAGCACATCTGACTGTGAAAGTCAGCTCCGGGCTTTTCTTGTGAACACAGTATTCAGTTGCAATTTTCTATTAATGTTTAATTACATCATATGGTCGACAATATTACAGGCAAGGGTACCCATAATCATAGTAGCCATAGATATTAAGCTCATTGTAAGAAAAATAGCTTATTCCTGTCACTATGTAGTAAAAGCAAAGAGACTTAAATGTGACATTCGAAAGTCTTATGGGGAACACTTAAGTACCCTTCGAGCATCATGTAGACAGCAGGCTGCCTTGGCAATCTGCCTTGTTTGTGAGCTTAGGCGCACACTGCATCGCATCTGGAACTGCATCTGGGCTTGTTGGTGCTCCGGTTCCTTGATATATTGGCTCAGTATTCTCGGGTATTTTTGCTGTATAGCACTTACCTAGAGTATGAATTTATTGAGACATCTGTGACCTATCCCTGGCCTTTAACCTTTGCTCATTACGTCAAGAGGTGAACTTACACTGCCGTGTCTGCCATGCAGTAGAGATCAGTCGGCCCATTCTTTCGAACTCATTCGTTGTCTTCTCTTTCAAACCCGCCCCATAACCTTTTTGTTTATTCAGGGGTGCAACAGCGGTGCTATTTGCGGCATTTTGATACAGCTGCATATTTCTGCGCAAACCTGCTCCGTAAGCTTGAAACATTGTTAAATTTGCGCCACTCTGCTCCAAAATGCCCTGACTAGCTGCAAAAGTTTGCCATACTCGGGGACAATTTTCTGCGACTGTGATATGACCAGTCACTGCGTTTCATACAGTGCAGCACACGTTACTGGCATTTTATTTTTATTTTGAGATGGCGTCACGCCGTTCTAACATATACTATAATTTTCTCTCTGCATCCATGTGCTTCCTCTTCTTTTCCGGGTGCAATGAACCGGTACAGCTTGAGGATGCTTCACTGTACAGGTCACAGTGCATGCAGTGTAGCATCCCCATAGCACAAAGGGGCCGTTTGTAACGAGGCACCACTGCTACTGCGTCACACTGCAAAGAAGGCCGTGGTGGTACTTGTGATTTTGGAGCAATACTTCAACACTGTGCTCTAAGGGCTTGCATGCTTTTAATGGATGTATCTCTAGTTTTTTTATGCGGCTCTTGGAAGTTTTCGATATCTTTTTGGGCCATTCATGTACAGCAAGGTTGTTTTTATTCCATCTCGTTGATAGACTCACGTTCCCGTCATCAGATAGTGTAGAAGGTGCATCAGTCATGGCCGCTGTGTTTGCGTTAATATAACTTGAAGTAGTACATGTGAAATTTAATTTGGTTGTCAGCATGTCGGGAAATTTGATAAAACCGCAGTGGAGCCAAAGACATTCAAAATTACCATTTATGGGTGCTGGAACATAGAATTACTATCAAGTCTGCTCTGTGCACGAAATATATAACCTAATATCCTGATTCACCACCCACCTCCCCTAATCAAAATATAGTCAAAACCACAATGTCATTGCCAGCCCATAGAAGGCATAAATCATGGGCTGAAGATGCGCTCACTCGTCAGTTTTCTTTGCTTACGACTTGCTTTATCTGCTTTCGGCATTTGCCCTTTCCGCTTTTGGTCGCTGTTTTTCTTTTTCTTGTCTTTTATTTTGTTTTTGCTTTTGAATGAACATTTCGTTTTGTTTTGTTTTTGTACTGCACTCTTTTGGGCACAGACTGATCACAATCACGGCTTCTAAATAGGCTCTTGCATGTGCGTAGAAATGCATATTCTCTAGGTTTTTTCATTTTTATTCGGTTCCTGAAGTTTGAAAAATTGACCTCCTCGGATTTATAACCCACATTTTTTCTTTTAATGTGATAGCATGCCTTGCAGTATGAAGTGCTTATTTACAAAAATGGGTACATGACGGATGCCTAAAAGAAATATACTAAGCGCCGGTGATAGGTGACTTTTGCTTAATTTCCTTTGGATCACGTTCATGCAGTCCGATATTCACATCTCATTTTTTGTGCTGAAAGTAAAATTTTGCCCCTGTTTAACGGCCTCTAATTTGAATTTGTGCCGCAAAGTCTGTTTCCGTTGTCTTTTTTTTTTCTTGTGAGCTGGTGCAAAAATGAATTTTAACTGCTCCAAAACTAAGATTTTGCTGCTCCAAAAATTGCTACAAATTCTATTTCAGCTGTTGCACCCCTGTCTATTGAGTTTTCCAGTTTGATAAATTTTATTTTTTGCTTCAATCCTGATCGCGGCGGCTGCGTTTCGATGGAGGTGAAATGAAGTGGCGTTCGTGTGCTGTATGATGTCAGCACGTTAAAGATCCCCAGGTGGTCGAAATTACTCCTTAGCCTTCCACTACGACTCCCCTTTCTCTCTATCCACTTTCACTCCCACCTTCCTCCCATCCCTTACGGTGCGGTTCAGGTGTACACAGCGCAAGTGTGACATATTGCGCCTTTCCCTTCCTGTGAACCAGTTATTATTTATTATTATTATTTTGGCCAAGTGCAAGTATAGAACAGGTAGTGTTGTGGATGGTTTCCAAGACGAGTTCAGCAGGCATCAAACAGCAAACAAATGCATGGAAAAGGAAGGGCTTTGTTATGATATATAAAAGAAGTGATTGGTTTTAAAACATAGTTTTAAAACAATATGTTGTGAGATCAGGTACATAGTTTATGTGGTAGCATTCACCACTGCTCCGCATTCTTCTCCTTGTAAATGAGATTTTGCTTGACCATCTGAGCTTTTCAGCAGCGCTGTTGAAGTTTGGGTATGTCCTAATGCCATTTGCTCGGGCAGACCATCGACACATACAGCTTCCCGCAGTACATGTAGACTTCCTACTTTTTTTGATGCTGTGGTTGACTTCATGTTTTTAACATGTGCTCTCTTAGACAGAATGTGCATCAACAAGAATCTAGAACCAGTTTGTTTTGCAGGACACAAAGGTAGATAAAACCCCTACCACTGACTCGTAAAAACCCTTATGTCAACAGGGAAAGTTGAGGTAATGCATTCTGATCAGGTTGGCATGTGTGGCAGCTGTTTGCCATTTATTTGGTTTGTTATCTTGACTTACACAAACAGACGTGACTCTTTGACATCATTCTCTTCCATCTAATTGTAGGATGCCCTTCATGCAAAAGCTTTAAAATGTCAAACTGCAGTGTCTGAGAAACTGAGAAGTTTCCTCCATGTGATGCAACCACAGTTTGCACAGAGTTGATCAATGTGTGCAGAGCAAATGGCACCAGTTCGCTATTTCTCTGGCCATCCATGCAACACAAAAAGCAGTACCTTTGATGAGACACAATCTTCGTATCTGACTAATAATTCTGGCTGCTGGCATCTTTTGGGGTGCTGAAAAGATATGTATATAATTGGTTCTGCCAGGGTATCGTGGCAGTCTAAATGATGCCCTGGCATTGGCAAAATTTGCTCCATCATCCATCATTGTGTGTGCATGGCTGTCATCTGCAGTGTTGGTTGCACCTGTGTGAAAAGACGCGCCACATGAAGGTGGTCAGATTAAATTGTTCCAACCTATTTTTATAGGTACCTGTGAAATAATTTGTGCTGAATGCAGAAATGGTGCTTCCAGTTCTGCGTGGGCGTATATGCTTCCAGCCTTCCTCATAGGGCAGGACACGCTTCTGTTCGCTACACGCGGAGGTATCTCAGTGGTTTTCTATTGTCATGAAAGTTGAGCACTCTATCTATAGTCTGCAGGCTCTTCCTTTCAACGAATGCCTTTTCTGTGTTTGCAGACCGCTGCCAGTTCTAGTCTTACTTAAGGAAGTCGTGGAGGGGTTTCAGTAATGGCAGCTTTCCTGTACAAGAGTGACACTCGCACATTGTCCTTCAGCTGTGTGGCAGCCTGTGGTAGCACTCTTGTTATGGTGCCCACTTTTATCAGGCATGGACGCTTGCATTCTCCACTATGCTTCACAAACTCCTACAGGATTTCTTCCATTCTGCTGTAACACGGCAAAGGCCTGCGTAGTGCATTAGCATAGTGAATCATGCTGTCCTTTTATGAGCACGCACATTACAGCCCAGAGTGGTGCCAGCACACTTGAATTCCATACAGCATCTGCCTGTTTTAATACATACAGGCTAAAATCCACATAAAAAAAAGGGCCTTGAGTGAGAGTGGTATTCAATCTGCTGACATGTAGTATTAGTTACTGAACGCATTTACCAAACTTGCATGTAGCTTATATGTATTTCTATATTTGAAGGCAGACAGTCAGGTGCTTCGTATATGCGCTTACTGATGGCTGAGATGAACACAAGACTTCTCAAGTTCACTTTTTTTATTGGCTACAAACGAGGCAAGGACCTCACTGAAGCCGCAGAGATAAAGAAGAGGTGGCAGGAATACACAGAAGAACTGTACAAGAAGGACTCGAATGTGCAAACCCAACATAAGACGGTTGTGATAACTGATCTTGAGCCGGGCATCCTGAAGAGTGAAGTTGAATGGGCCTTAGCCAGCCTTGCTAAGAACAAAGCTAGCGGAATTGATAGCATTCCAGCTGAGTTGCTTCAAAACCTCAACCATGACGCTGTTAACATTCTGCATACATTATGTCAGAAGATTTGGACAACCCTGCAGTGGCCACAGGATTGGAGGAGGTCAGTTTACATCCCCATTCCAAAGAAAGGCAGTGCCAAGGATTGTTCCAACTACCGCACGATCGCGCTTATTTCGCATGCTAGCAAGGTGATGTTGAAAATCCTCCAAGGTAGGCTGCAGCAGTATGTGGATCGGGAGCTTCCGGACGTGCAAGCTGGGTTTCGCAAGGGCAGAGGAACTAGAGACCAAGTTGCCAACCTTCGCTGGATCATGGAAAAAGCAAGAGAGTTCCAGAAACCCATCTACTTCTGCTTTATTGATTATGCGAAAGCGTTTGACTGCGTAGATCACAGCAGATTGTGGCAAGCTCTCCAAGAGATGGGAGTTCCAATTCACCTCATCTGTCTCCTCAGGAACCTGTATGAAGGGCAAGAGGCCACAGTCAGAACTGGGCATGGTCTTACTGATTGGTTTCCGATTGAGAAAGGAGTGAGGCAAGGCTGCATACTGTCGCCCTGCCTATTTAACCTATATGCAGAGTGCATCATGAGGAAGGCCGGTCTGGACGAGTCTTCAGCTGGAGTGAAGATTGCTGGAAAACGTATCAACAACCTTAGATATGCGGATGATACCACTTTAATTGCAGAAAGTGAAGCGGAACTCAAGAGACTTCTGATGCGCGTACAAGAAGAGAGTGAGAAGTTTGGGCTTAAACTAAACATTAAAAAGACAAAGATCATGGCGTCTTGCCCTATCAAGTCCTGGAGCATCAAGGGACAAGAAGTGGAAGCAGTGACAGATTTTCTCTTCTTGGGCTCCAAGATTACCTCGGAAGGAGACTGCAGCCATGAAATTAGGAGACGCCTGCTTCTGGGAAAGAGAGCAATGGTTAGCCTTGACCGCCTAGTAAAGAGCAGAGACATTAGTCTGCCAACCAAGATCCGTATAACTCGTGCTATGGTCTTTCCAGTTGTGATGTATGGATGCGAGAGTTGGACTGTGAAAAAGGCTGACCGCCGAAGAATTGACGCGTTTGAATTGTGGTGCTGGCGAAGACTCTTGAGAGTTCCTTGGACTGCCAGAAGATCAAATCAGTCAATATTGTCGACCATAAACCCTGACTGCTCATTGGAGGGTCAAATTCTAAAGTTAAAGCTCAGCTACTTTGGTCATCTGATGAGAAGAGAGGAGTCGCTGGAGAAAGATTTGATGTTGGGAAAGGTTGAGGGTTGCCGGAGAAGGGGTAGGCAGCGAACGCGATGGTTAGATGGCATCCTCGAGGCACTGCAGATGAAGTTATGTGATGTTAGGAAGATAGTGAGAGACCGGAAAGCGTGGCGTGACATGGTCAATAGGGTCACGAAGAGTCGGACACGACTGAACGACTGAACTGAACCTTAGAGTAATTCCTAAGTCCTTTGATAATGAAGCAAGCTCTTCATCTCTTTTTTCCATTAAGTCATTAAATTCTGCCATGCCTTCACTACCCTTGGTTTCTTCCTTCTGCAGTGATCAACAACAATGGCCTTACTCTTTGAACTATTAGACATTCTTGGTATGGTTTGTTTAAAAAGTTGTGGATGATTAGTGTAATTCATTTCTGACCCGGCTCGCGGTCCGGGCCAGGGCATATTTGTCTCGGGCGGGCCGGGCCGGACACTCCTATCACGAACACATGCTACTTCTGCGAAATCGCGAATACGGTCATATAGTGCAATAAGCAAAATGCGCAGCATTTTCCCTCATCCTCCCCACGCCAGAGCATCTGAATTCTTTCCCGGCATCGACCCACCTTTCCGCCCCGCCTCCTCACCGTGAACGGATTTTTGGTAGCCATCAGTGATCGAGCAGAGGGGTCCTGGAGCACCGCAGATACCTCAATTCGAAGCTGATTAAAGGTGTACAGGAACTTGTGCCTAGCCCAGTCCGACGCTACACACCCGAGTCCGGCCCAGCCCGACTGTGAAAGGGCCCGAACCCAGCCCTCATCATGCTGTATTTGCAGTTGAAGCAATGATACAGAGGGAAATAATTTCAGGGTGATAATTTTATCTAACATCTTGTTAATTCTACGTGTGTAGTGTGCCTCTACATATTCAGCAAATTTGTCATTTCAAACGTCAGAATTCAATATTTCAAGATGTTAGATAAAATTATCACTCTGAAATTATTTCCCTCTGTATCATTGCTTCAACTGCAAATACGACATGATGAGGGCTGGGTTCGGGCCCTTTCATAGTCGGGCTGAGCCGGACTCGGGTGTGTAGCGTCGGACTGGGCTAGGCACAGGTTAAAAATTCTGCCCCCTGTACACCTTTAATCAGCTTCAGCTGCTAAATTTGCATCTGGATTTGCTTTCATTATGGATTTGTGGTACCAGTAGACTTCTGAAGTTGTGTAGATGGAGTTGGATGGTTTGGGGATTGTAGGTTGGTTGGTTGGTGAGTGGACGCTCATAGCAAGGAAATGCGCTTTTTACCTCTGGAGGGGTCTTCACAAAGACTGCCACCAGATTTCCTTCTCTTCTAAATAGCTGCTACATTTTTGCTTTTCACTTCACTTTGGTAATTGGCCTTCCACACTTTGCCCTCTTATTCCATTCAGTGGCGTTACCTAATGCCAGATGAGAAGATTAAGCAAAAGTGAAGTTAGTAATGCTACCGCATTGTTAGAAGGTAGGAGCATGTTTGCTGACAAAACTTTTTAAACTAACCTTCGGTGGTGGGCAGATCTCATATATAGAGGGGTAGCAACGCAGGCTGTATGACTGCATGGCACTTGAGGCCTGTTTTTGACTGTCACTGAGAGCATCAACCAGGTTGGAATATTGGAGCTGCTTTGCTTGGAGAATTCTTGCAATACGTTTTTGGCATTGCCTTTTGTTTGTGCACGTGAAGTGCTAATAAGGTTACCTCCTTGTTTAGTACTTAGTAGAAGAAGAAACTGCTGCCTGTTATCACGCGCACAAATCGAGGGATATAAGCATCTCCGACAAAACTTTGCTCTCATAATTATCAGAAGGACTTCAGCTAATTCCAAAGCCAAATTCACTTTGCACCCTGACGGACTTTGCAGCATGGTTCACCGAATCATTTTTGTGTTGAGCTTCATTTGCAGCTGGCCCATTCGGTTCATTGCTGTCTCTACCAGAAGATAAACTGTGCTTGCAGTGTGACCTTTTAGCTGCTTCTATCACTGGCAGTGTGCGTTCATTGTTTTGTGTGTGCTAGACCATTATGCTCGTTCCTATTTGTAGCAACACAATTCTGTTTAATTTAAAATAGGCCTTCTGCAATGCAGGTTCATAATTCTCCTTTTTTTTTTGCCTGCAGTGTCTTTTGCAGTAGCATATTATCTGCTGAGGTTATGCAATTCCTCTGGTCATTTTTTTTCACCGCTATCAAAGGCTTTTGTTGCTTTCCAAATTGTTTTTTTTTCTTATATGTTTTAAGGTGTCCTGTATGAATGTATTTGTGTGGGTTTGGCATAATGTTTTAAGGCGAGGGCCTTTCTAGGCTCAAGGGCTGCTGAAATGTTTGTGCGAACTGACAGTAAGAAAAAAAAAAAAAATGTCTCAACCGTGAATCAAACCACCATCCCTCCGATTCTCAGCCGATTGAGCTAGCCATTAGGCTGCACCGGGCTCGTGAGAAACCAATCATAATTTTCCTTGTCTGGTGTAAGGATGATAGTAGCTGTGACAATAACAATGCAGTTGGTGACAAAGATGGTAGTCGCGATACTGGTGATGATGGTAGTAGGGAAGAGTGCCGGTGCAGTTAGGGGCCTTCACTATTTTCGCTGTTAAGAAGACTTAATTTTTATGACAGAGCAAAGCAAAGAAGAAAGATAAATGAGTTGCTGTTTGCAATAAAGTCAGCTTTCTTTCACAACATGTGTTGTTCAGTGCTAAGTTATATCAGTGTTTATTGAGAATAACCTCAGTAGATGGGCATAGCATGAATTGCAGCAGTGATATGATACCATTTCATGCTGCGTAAAGCTATTTGCCCTTTGTCTAGAACAGTTGCAAAGGTGCTGCTGTGGTTCAGTGCACATAGAAAAATATCTTTTGGACTTGAGGAGGCTGCCTGCTAGGTCAGCCAGTGGCAGTGCAGTCTAGTCTTTTATTTTCTGCACTGTGGCTGCAGTTCTTGCTCGTGGCTCTCGTGCATCAGCCCTCCCTCCTCGTGCCAACTCGTTTGTCATGGCCCGTGCATGTCGTGCCATCCACAGGGCCGGCTGCAGTTCACAGGAGAGCTGTACGAGTGCTGGGAGTGGTATATTGCTTGCCAGCTTTTCAAAAGCAAGGTGACTGGGTTGGCGTAAACATGTACAGCACTCCTCTTGTGCCCCTGATATTTGTGGCGGTTGCAATTTCTTGTGATCTAAGCATGTGCGTGTTTCTGTGGTGTGGTTCACCTTCTATTCTTTTATCTTTGTTCCACTCACAATTTCGTTTGGTTCTTTGCATCCATGGCCTTGTTTTGTTTCCTCTTATCTCTTGATCAGTTCCCTTGGTTGCCATCATTTTCTTTTCCACCACCGGACATGACTTGTGCATTTTGTATTTGGGCCTCGATTCGACTACGTCGCAACAAAACAGGCAGTCATCAGCGCCCAATCAGCGAAACATGCTTCAGCCAGCTGTGCCACTAACTACGCATAATGCTGGTTGTGGTTTGGCCGGTCACGTTTGACTCTGTATCATTCTTCCTGTGGTGCTTTCACTGCTTGCACATTTCACTGGCCGCAGTTGTGCAGTTGTCATGCTGCGGCCAAGTGGACAAGTGAGAAAGTATTCTTTCCCCTGCAAGACTGGAGCTGTGTCTTATTTTGTTGGCTCTCCCTACTGTGCTTTTTTCCCACGCTTACACGTGCAGATTCGGGGTCATTTCCATGCAAATCTTGACCCCCTGGGCATCACTGTGACCAAAGTTGATCCAATGGAAATTCTGCTCACCAATCACAACCTTGGTAAGAGGCTGTGGCCATGTGGTGGTATCTTTGAAAACCCGGCCATTTCCCTTTTCTAGCGCAGCCATTCCTTTTCTTTGGGGGTTAAGTGGGCCCTCTGGGCAGTAGTGGCCTTGTCAGGCTGCTTTTTTTTTTTTGTCATTGGTGGCTGTTAGTGGTGACCTGTCACATCGCTTTGGGAATTTTTCTCTTCGCACCCTTCATAATGTTAGGGGGCAGCCTTTTCACTGTTGTCCTTTTAATTTCCACATCATTGCGGGCCTTTTTCTTCCCATTGTTGTGCAGCTTGCTAATCATCAGTCCACTTCCCCCTTTTGATATCCTGCTGTTACATGTAAGGTGGAAGTCTTGTGGGATGTTTCATTTCGTTCTGTAATAACACTTTCCTACAAGTACGGCATGAAGCTTCCATCTGTTTACCCCAAAAGGGGATCTGAAGTGGTATATTCGTATTAGGATGCGAGAAATGCACTAGAAAGGTTGCAAGAAGTCGGAAGGGGAGAGAATGTTGGATATGCCTCGGTAGTGCACTTTGACAGGCACCTCAGTGCACTCAGTATTAGGATGTGAGAAATGCACTAGAAAGGCTGCAACAAGTCAGCAGCGGAGAGAATGTTGGATATGCCTTGGTAGTGCACTTTGACAGGCACCTTAGTGCACTCAGTATTCGTTTCATTTCTGGTTGCTTAAAAAATTTATATTCTGGGTAGAACGAAGCACATTCGAAGTGTGCAAAGTAGTAATTACATTTCTTTCAAATGTTTCAAGTATAGTTTTTTAACCTGGCGGCTAGCCAAGTACACCATAGGATGAGGCTGTGCACATTTGCCAGTGATAGAATTCTTCCATTTGTTTGCTGTCTGCATTACCTGCAGCTACCTGCGAAGGCCACTAGGGAGACATACCCTTGGCAGACATTCTTAATGAAATGACAGCTTGTGAGAAATGAATCTTTGTTTCAGCATTGTTACCGATTAGGGGTATGGTCAGGCATAATGTCTGTCTGTTTCTTGCTTTTATGGCACGTGGGATAGTTCAGAACAGTAGCTTGAGTCGTGTCTCAACAAATGCTGTTGATATGGAAAACAAATTGCTATTTCAGTTGGCTATCCATTTTGAATGCAGGTTTCAATTTTCTATTTTCATCTTGTCACCTGTAACATGTTCAAATGGTTATCGGAGTAGTGCTGCTGGCCATTGTGATTCTTCATCTTCAAGGAAGCTGTAAACTAAGATACTGTGGGTCTTTTGGGATTCAGGCTGTTCTGATATGCAGTAAGCACAACTGTAAAGGTGTAGTGCATTTCCTATCAGTGTTCTTTATACATACATATTAGAAGAGAGTTACATATTTGACTCAGTTGAAACCTCGGCGATGATGCAGGCATTGTGAAATCAGGGGGTAGACGAGCCGTACGTGAAAGTGCTGGAAGATATATATAGTGGCTGCACAGCAACCATAGTTCTGCATAAAGAAAGTAACAAAATTCCCATAAAGAAAGGTGTTAGGCAAGGAGACACAATCTCCCCAGTACTATTCACAGCTTGTTTAGAGGAAGTATTCAGAGACTTGGAATGGGAGCAGTTAGGGATAAGGGTAGATGGAGAATACCTCAGTAATCTGCGATTTGCTAATGACATTGCCTTGCTAAGCAACTCGGGGGGATGAACTGCAAATAGTGATTGATAACCTAGACAGAAAAAGTAGAAAGGTAGGCTTGAAAATCAATATGCAGAAGACTAAGGTAATGTTCAACAGCCTCGGGAAGGAACAGCAGTTTACATTAGGTAGCGAAATACTGGAAGTAGTAGGCGAATATGTCTACTTAGGACAGGTAGTAACCGCAGATCCGGACCATGAAAAGGAAATAACAAGAAGAATAAGATTGGGATGGAGCGCATTTGGCAAGCACTCGCAGATTATGACTAGCAGCTTACCGGTATCGCTCAAGAGGAAAGTATACAACAGTTTCATCTTGCCTGTACTCACCTATGGGGCTGAAACGTGGAGGCTAACCAAGAGAGTTCTACTTAAGTTGAGGACAACCCAGAGGGCTATGGAACGAAAAATGGTAGGGGTAACATTAAGAGATAGAAAGCGTGCAGAGTGGGTCAGAGAAATAACTCAAGTTACCGACATTCTAGTGGAAATTAAGAAGAAGAAATGGACATGGGCAGGACATGTAGTGCGAAGAGAGGATAACCGATGGTCGCTGAGGGTAACAAACTGGATTCCAAGGGAAGGAAAGCGTAGCAGGGGGCAGCAGAAAGTTAGGTGGGCGGATGAGATTAAGAAGTTCGCAGGGGTCAAGTGGATGCAGCTAGCACAGAACCGGGTCAAGTGGAGAAATATGGGAGAGGCCTTCGCCCTGCAGTGGGTATAATCAGGCTGATGATGATGCTGATGAGAGAGAAAAAGAATATGGGGGACACTTAAGCTCCTCCTTTAAGGGTGTGACACGATAGCGCAAACTACTAGCCCACACATAAAGCCCTGATTCAACCAAGCTGTATATATGTGCCTGCACGTCGTAGAGGTAACTTGAATGCAAAGGGTCCCGGCAGGCTGATTCCGATATCGCCTTCCCATATGAAAGGAGAGGCCTGAGTTGGCAGCTCCTGCAAAATGTAATGTTAAGCAACCCTTCGTTCAGTTAATGCTCTGTGCCATGCTAGCTTCCGGC
This sequence comes from Amblyomma maculatum, assembly GCF_055883805.1. NCBI lineage: Eukaryota > Metazoa > Arthropoda > Arachnida > Ixodida > Ixodidae > Amblyomma > Amblyomma maculatum. The sequence continues at coordinate 83,374,364 of NC_139350.1, forward strand.
TACTGCCTGCTAGTGCCATGCTTATGATTTATTGCTCACAGCGCCAATGCTGGTGGATGGCCACTGACACCGAATTTTCAGTGAAGGGGGTCTTTTATGCTACTGTGCTAAAAAATGCTGGTACTTGGAGCTCACCCAGCCAGACAGTTTTCTATTTACGATGCTTGCGATTAAGATAATGTCAGTAAGCGAAAGCCTTATATGGCTCGGGAGCAGTGAAACTCTGCATCCATTTTCAATAGATGGTACTAGAAGTTTCTAATTGGTGAAGAGGAGTGTGATATCCCCCGTAGGCCAGCCAGGAAGTGGTGCCAAATTCAAAAGAGCCTCTTGGGCCAAATGACATGACAGATCAGAAACAGCTAAGCAGTGTTCTGATTGACTTCAAATTTGTCCGGAAGCTTTGTAAGCAAATTAATTGGACCAAGAAGAAAATTCGGTTAATTTGGAAAGAGTGGGAATCTAACCGGAGCCTTTTGGACTTTGAAGCAGGGATGCTACTTGCAGGCCACGAAGCGTTGTTTGTTCGAGCTGAATTTATGTGGATCTAGCAAATGTGCAATAGAGTCAGTATTGTGATAGTTCGTGATAAAATCCTTATGGCACATTTATCCACTGGTGCTGGATGCCTGCACTGGCTTAAGTGGCCAGACCAAGCAGGGCTAGAAAAGAGGCGAGGAATGCAGAGAGGAGACGAACGTGGCACACAGCTTCCAGAACATTTTTTATTACAATAAAAAATTGCACTAATTACAATTAGTGCAAGGTGTATGTGCATGCGTGAGTGAGATGCACATATTGATGGTCTGATTAGTTATGACGACAGCTCTCTTTAGAGTGACACAATGGAAACTTAAGCCTGCGCAGTTGTGCCAGATATTGGTGGTTAATTTAGATTTTACAGTCTACGACAGTGCTCATTATTCTTGTTCAGTGTGCACAAGTAAACGTGTGGAAAAGGAACTACCTATCTTTCCCTCTGCCTTTCGTACACATTATTTACTCGTTTACATGCTCCGTTGAATCTGTTATTAACACCTCCCTCTTTGAGCCACACACTGTCTTCTGCACCCCAAATATTTCATCTTCCGCTTATCCTGCATTATCAAGCCCACTGCCTGCTACTTCTTACTGCATTCCTCTTGCTTCCTCATAGTTGTTCTTCAGAGCTTTGACAGTTCGTCGGGGTTCATAAAATAGGTGGCAAGTTATCATTTCTAAGTTCTGCTGCTGCTTGAAAATATGTTGATCCATGTTTACCTATTTTCTACTGTGTGCTGCAGTGTTGCACATTTGTCTCTACATGCACATACTATGTCTGAGGGAGCACTTGGTGGCCAAGGGAGGAAACGCTGAGGGTAGCCAGCGCTCGGCAGTCTCTCGGCTTCAAGGTTGAACCCTGTGCTTATGTGAGGCAGACAAGTTTTCTGTTTTCAGAACATTTGTGAATTGCACTCTAACAGGGCTCCTTTCAACATGTTTTGAGTTAAAAGAACTGAAGGGCAATTTATTCGTGCACTGTTCATAGTGCCAGTAGAGATTGAGTTAAAAGGCCAAATTACATTTCTTGACATTAGACATTCTTCAAAGTTCATGCATCGAGGCAGATAACTCGTGGATTAGCAGAACTAGGCTAGCAAGTTTTGTATTCAAAATTAAGCATGTCCGTCACAATCCAGAACAATTAAAAAATTTGACAGTGCGGAAGACTCTTCTGATTTCCTCATTTTAGTAGCTTTCATAAAGGCAGCAGGCAGAGTGAGCAAGAGTGTGGTAAAAATGTGTCTGGGTTTGGATCGAAGTTGTGAGGGAGCCGTTCGTTGTGGATCATTCAGGGTGGTGTCGTAGCATTCCGTTTCGCATTTAGCATCATTCTTTTAGTCAGTTTGGAGGTTACTTTACAAGGATTCTAGTCCATGACATATGTAGGTACCTCCAATTGTATGCCGTTCATTTAAGTGTAAGGTGCAGTCGTGGCGGAGAGGTAGGACATCCTTGTCTGCAAGAGGATGGTGGTTGGATTCCCGGTGTCTCGAAATTCCCCACCAGATTAAAAAAAATGAAAAGCAAAATACACGTTTTCAGTGGTACTGTTAGAGGATATAGTAGGCATGAAATCGGATGTTATAGTGCTTAGTATGGCTAGGAGGCCAAGTGAGGCATGTACTACACTGAAGAGCAGACATGTATTGTGTTATCAAGGTTTACCGGAGAGATGAGAACTAGGAGTGCGGTTCCTTGTCAACAAGGATATAGCTGGTAACATATGAATTCTATAGCATTAATAACAGGGTGGTAGGCACTGTAATTAAGCTTAATAAGCGGTATAAACTGAAGGTTTACAAGCATACGTGCCTACATGTAGTCATGATGACCAGGCAGTCGAAAGCTTCTGCGAAAATGTAGAATTGGCAGTGGGGAAAGTAAAGACGCAGTATACTTTGCTAGTGGGTGACTTCAATGCCAAGGTAGGGAAAAAGCAGGCTGGAGACCAGGCAGTGGGTGACTGTGGCATTGGTTCTAGGAATAGCAGGGGGGAGTTACTAGTTGAGTTTGAAGAGCACAATAACTTAAGAATCATGAATACCTTCTTCAGTAAATGGAAGAACTGGAAGTGGACATGGAAAAGCCCTAATGGGGAGACTTAAAAATGAAATCTGCCTTTTGCTTCCGGATTTGGCGCCATCATGAGGGAGCGGGCGAGAAACACATTGGACGGCAGTGTAGCAGACGACGCGAAAGCGCACCATACGAAAAGGCCACGCCAACGCAGGTAGAAAGCGAAAGCTTCCCCCCTTTTTTGGCCTCGGGGCAGAAAATAGTGACAGTGATTGAAGTATATCATGTTCACGCAGTATGGGGGAATGTACAGCATTTTCACAATCCACTCATAACGCACGCATATACTATCTTTGTATTGTAAGAGCATGTAGCGCGGGCCGTGTTCGACGTGACAGAATGAAACGCTCTCAGCGTGCAGGTTTTCGGCAAACAGGAGAGCGCGGAGGCAGAGAGACAGAGAGAAGGATCTCAAAGGGCAAAGCAGCCAGGGGTTTGTTGATGCTGCAGAGCTAGGTGGAATTGTCTCTTGTGACTTCGAGCGGCGCATATGCGCGGGGTGTCTCGAGTTACCGAGCACAATGCGGTCACCGTGGCGCCGGCATGGTGCAATGGGCGTCGCTTCCTCCTCGCGTCATCTACAATCGCGCAGCTGTAGGATTTCATCTACGAACCTCGGCAGAGAGGCACTTATACACACCCCCTGAAAAGTTCATTGTCCCGGCCGGAATGCACACCTGCAGGAAACGCGCGGCATTTTTCTGGCAACGAATGATTCAGCACTGTAGCCGGTTTCTGCCCTCAGGAGTCAGAACGGATGTGGTCGCAGTAGTGAAAAAGTTCTCAGTGCACAGCGAATGGTCATTCTGTTGTGAAAGGATCCACAACCTTTCTGCCTTCGCCGCGAGTTCTGCGGAATCAACGACTTGGTGACACACGTGCATCTCGTACATATCGGATGCGCATCTCGGTCAGGAACCAACCCTGCTCTACGTCCAGAGCGATCCACTCTGCAAGTGAACGAGCATGAACCCTCCAGGAGACTCATTTGTGCCGGGTGGCTTCCTTGCCGTTGCAAACGGTTGGACGAAGACGACGATAGCTTCCTAACGAAGTGCATCTGATTGCGTGCACCAAAGGAACAAAATCCGAATGCTTTGACGTGCACGAAGGCGAGCCTTTAAGGTAAAAAAAAAAAATACTGTGCGTCGTGCAAGAGTTTCAAGTGCATCATATGCTCCGAGCGGCAAAAACACAGATACTACAGGTATGTATGCATCTAAAGGAAATATGCATGATGAAAAGTACCTACTGGAGTTTGCACCCAGCCTGTAACGCACCAGTGATAGCTGCAATGAGGATTTCTTCGGTGCGTGATTGCTTTAGTTGCGCCGGGGCCTGAAGGCGATGTATTTTGTCGTTTCTTTTCTTTATGTGCGAAAGGGCTAGGTAGCTTAGATATCACAGGCGGCTGTGTGCGCTAGGCCGTAATATTTAGCATGTTTTATCGTGACTGCCACCTGACTAACAAGGAAAAAAAATACGGCGCTTTAATGCACTGCCATTCACGAGCCTCATGACCAGCTCAACCAATCGGCTTGCGAACGGCAGTGCATCACAACAAACTCCCAAATTTTTTTTCTTTTTAGTCAGGCGGCAGTCGCGATAAAACATGCTAAATATTACGGTGTGGCGCACACAGCCACCTGTGATATCTGTGCTGCCCAGCCCCTTCGCACATAAAGAAAACAAACTACAAAATACATCGCCATCAGACACGCCGAACAAATGCTCATTGCGGCTATCACTGGTGGGTTACAGGCTTGGTGCAAACTCCGGTAGATACTTTTCATTATGCACATTTCCTTTAGATGCATACATACCTGTAACGAAGTGTTTTTCGCACAGTCGAGCGTACGCAGTCGGTTGCTAAGGTCGGCCATTCACATCTTGATGCTAGCGGTGGCCCTAATTCAAGCTTCATGTCGTTGTTGGTCGCGGCTCGCCGAAAGAAACCTGAAAAACCGCGTCTTGCATCTCTGCAGTGGCAACCGTACACGGCAAGTGTGGTTGGCATCGCTTTGCCAAGCCTGTGACGGTCACCGTGCCGCCAGCCCCCGTGCACTGGCGGCGCCAAGAAACGCCGTCGACACCGTCCAATTTGTTTCCATCGGTCACCGCTACGACTTCACGCATGCGCAGAAAACTCGCGCAAAAGGCGGATTGTAACTTCATACTGTGTTCTAACCCCCGCCATTATGCAGGATGTAGAAGTAATCGGAAAGGTGCGATGCAGTGACCACAGCATGATAAGGTCCCATATTAGTCTGGATTTGAAGAGGTAACGGAATAGGTTAGTACGAAAAAAGTCCATCAACGAATTAGCAGTAAGGAGGAAGGTAGAAGAATTCAGGATCTCTCTATAGAATAGATGTTCAGCTTTAACTGAGGATGATGACTTCAGCATAGAAGCAACAATAATTTCAGAGACATCATTACTGAATGCGTGGTAGAAGTAGGCGGTAGGATAGTTAGAGAGGATACTGGTAAACTATCTAAGGACACAAGATTTGATCAAGGAGCGCCTAAGTCTGAAGACTTCCAAACCAACAGACAGGATAGAACTGGCAGAGATATCAAAGCTAATCAGTAAGCGTAAAGTGGCTGACATAAGGAAGTATAACTTAAGGAAAATTGAGCACGCTCTAATGAAGGGGCCAGCCTTTGAAGTGGGGAAGAGGAAATTGTGCACAGGCAAAAATCAGATGTTTGTGTTAAGAGACTAGGTGGGCAATGTCACCATTAATGTGGACGGGATAGTGAGAGTTGTAGAGTTCTATACTGGTCTATACAGCAGCTGAAGTAGTCGAAACAATAATGAGATAAGCAGTTAAAAGCAGTCAGATGTTCTGCCAGTGATGAAGGACGAGGTTAGAAAGCTTTACAAAATTTGAAAAGGGGTAAAGCAGCTGGGGAGGATCAGGGGACTACAGATTTGTTGGACGAAGGAATATCGTGCTTGGAAAACGGGGCACCCTTTATACGCAATGGCCCGTGTCATCGACAGTACTGGAATCATGGATGAATGCTAACATTATCCTAATTCATAAGGAATGAGATGCTAAGGATTAAAAAATTTTTTTACATATAAGGCGTTTACTAAGGTACGCTAATAGAATCAGGACAACCTTAGACTGCAACCAAGCAAAGGATCAGGCAGGTTTTTGCAAAGGGTACTCTACTATCTATCATTTACATACCATTAACAAGGTGATAGAAAAATGCTCGGATTATAACCAGCCCTTATACATAGCATTCTTTGATTACGAAAAGCATTCAACTCAGTAGAAACCTCGGCAGTGATGCAGGCATTGCGAAATCAGGGGGTAGACGAGTCATACGTGAAAGTGCTGGAAGATATATATAGTGGCTGCACAGCAACCATAGTTCTGCATAAAGAAAGTAACAAAAGTAACAAAATTCCCATAAAGAAAGGTGTTAGGCAAGGAGACACGATCTCCCCAGTACTATTCACAGCTTCCTTAGAGGAAGTATTCAGAGACTTGGAATGGGAGCAGTTAGGGATAAGGGTAGATGGAGAATACCTCAGTAATCGGCGATTTGCTGATGACATTTCCTTGCTAAGTAACTCGGGGGATGAACTGCAAATAATAATTGATGAACTAGACAGGAAAAGTAGAAAGGCAGGCTTAAAAATCAATATGCAGAAGACTAAGGTAATGTTCAACAGCCTCCCGAAGGAACAGCACTTCACAATAGGTAGCGAAGCATTGGAAGTGTCAGGGGAATATGTCTACTTTGGACAGGTCGTAACTGCAGATCCGGACCATGAAAGGGAAATAACAAGGAGGATAAGATTGGGATGGAGCTCATTTGGCAAGCACTCGCAGATTATGACTGCCAGCTTACCGGTATCGCTCAAGAGGAAAGTTTACAACAGTGGCATCTTACCTGTACTCACCTATGGGGCTGAAACATGGAGGCTAACCAAAAGTGTTCTAAGATGAGAACAACCCAAAGAGCTATAGAGCACAAAATGGTATGTGTAACATTGAGATAGGAAGCGTACACAGTGGGTCAGAGAAATAGCTAGAGTTCATGATACTCAAGTTGAAATAAAATAAATGGCCATGCGCAGGGCATGTAGAGTGTAAAGAGGATAACAGATGGTGCCTTAAAGTAACAAATCAGACTCCAAGTGTGACACAGGCAGCAAAAAATTGAAGGGGGGGGGGGGGGGTGCAGATGAGGTTAAGATGTTCGCCGGGGTCAGTTGGCTGCAGCTAGCACAGGACCAGTCAGTTGGAGGAATGTGGGAGAGGCCTTCTCCCTGCAGTAGGTATTATAGTCCGGCTGATGAAATTAATGATGATAATGATGTCTCTCAAAAAGTGAGACCTTCCTTTCTCCGAACACCAAACCAACCAAAGATGTTTTTTCGCCAATCTACGTGCCATTCTGTCAATGGCAAAAATAAATTCCGGAATGAAACAGTGGTGTTAAAGGCGCTGTTGCATCTACTCTTAAGGCAAAGCTTAAGCATCCTGCTAATTTTTTTTCACGCCACATTAGGGGCATCTCCAGCATTTTTTTATTTTCCGTGCATTTAGTGAAATTTTTATGTTCTGATCCTTTTTGTCAGGTTTGTGGCTGGACGGCATTTTGTATCAGTGCAAATTAATTGTAATTTATCACATTTCATAGCCCCATTCTAGGTGATTCCTGCAGGCACCCTTGTGTGGATGTCACGAGCTGCATCCAATTTGTTACTTGCCCCGCGTTTGATCATAGAAAATTGTCTAGCTTGTTCTTGGTCACTTGAGTCTGATAACAAAATGAAGTTGACGCCTGGTTAGCCAGTCAACATTTACAAAAGGCTTTCTGGCAGTATGTTTGAAGTGGACTTCATTCTGTCATGGGTGGCGTTATACTTTATTGAAACCCAGTTTTAATGTGTTTCTTGGCTTTTATGTCTGATCTCTAATTTTGTTTGACTTGTTTTATAATTGTGTGCCTTATTGCTTTGAAAAACGGTTGATCAAAACTAAGACTGGCAGATCCATTGCATATTAAGCAGTAGTCAACTCATCCTTTGGAGTTGCCCTTTGAGGTTTTATTTTTGAATGGCCCTTAGTTTGTTGTTATAAGCAGCTGTAACCATATTTTAGAATCTTCCTTTGCATTTCTGGCTGTGGTTATGTTGTCCGGTATGCCTGGTTTACACCTTGGTGCAGGCTGACTACATATATACTGTGAGGACGTGTGAATTAGTGCTCTCAGCAAACTAATGAGTATCTTTAGTTTTAGAATTATTTCATTGCTAATTCTAGCTACATCTCTTTTTTAAAATAGCGTAGAAAGATTTAATTTGACCAAGATCTTAGTGACCATCCTCCATCCTTTTCTAACTGAAGTTTAACAAGTATGCTCTACAGTTCTAGAAAGCATTTAAAACTAATTCAGATGAGTACCATAAAGCAGTGGGAAAAAGACATCTGAGAGGCCAATGCAATCGTTCTTTGTTCAGTTATTCTCAAATAAAGGATGTGCAAGTTAAAGCTTAGCTACTTTGGTCATCTGATGAGAAGAGAGGAGTCGCTGGAGAAAGAGTTGATGTTGGGAAAGGTCGAGGGTCGCTGGAGAAGGGGTAGGCAGCGAACGCGACGGTTAGATGGCACCCTCGATGCACTGCAGATGAAGTTATGTGATGTTAGGAAGATAGTGAGAGACCGGAAAGCGTGGCGTGATATGGTCCATAGGGTCACGAAGTGTTGGACACGACTGAACGGCTGAACTGAATGCCATTATGTGATATGCTACACATTTTGGTATATTTCACTTTTTTTTAACAAAGCAGCCTAGTTGGGTATACATCTAGGCTGCATGGAAGGTCTGTAAAAGGTGTGGCCAATGTTAAACTGTTTCTTCAGGGTCAGCCTGTTTGTTCCACGGTTTGAAAGGATTTTGGTCTTTGCATTGAATGAGGGGTACAAAAATTTTACTCTTTGCTTGCTCTGATCTTACAAATGGGCATTTAAGCGTTCACTTTTTGGTGGCCTCCATCGCAGTGGCTTGGTTGTTTGGGTGACCAACTATCCAGTCAGGGGACCCAGGTTCGATCTCTGCTGCAGTGAACGTATTTGAAAAAGAAAGCTTTGAGAGGTGGTCAAGAAACCCAGGGGGTTAAAATTAAGTCTTCCTCCCAGGTGCACCTCGCAGCCTTACATCTGGGTTTTAAACCCCATTACCACAAACATTTTAGTGGATCTGTGCATACCTCATAATGCATGGGGACATGTCGGGCAGTGCTTCACTAGAGCAGTTCAGGGCTGTTAATGGTGCATGAGATCTCTTGCATGGCTCCACTGTTGAAAGGATAAAGTAGGAGCACTGTATCCTGCCAAGCATTGTTTGCTTTTTATCAGTTACTGTGCGAGAGCTCCTCACCCTTCGGTACATGGGGTGTTTCCTCCCTCTACCTGTTCTGTGCAGAGGAGAAAGACATGGACCGCCTGTTCAAGCTGCCTGCAAATACCTACATAGGTGGGGAAGAGAGCACCCTTCCACTGCGGGAAATTCTCCGGCGATTGGAGGTGAGCTAGCGTCTGTGCTTACAATTCCCAAAGGAAGGACGTACCTTACCCTCTGGGACATTGAGAAGTACAGTAGGCTGCCTTGAAAGGAGTCTGCTGTACTGCACTAGAAGGAACTTGAAGGCACCAGAAAATTTATCAGAAGTTTGTGTGAACTTTTGGGCCCTTAAATACAAATATGCGAGCACTCTAGATGTGTTCAAACAATCAATAAAGTAGCCTTCTAGACTTCTCTATGCGGGGCTGAGCGAACGACAGTATGAGACCAGCTCACGTTGTTCCGCGGGAACAACGTGAGCAATGTTCACATTGAATCCAGCAGGGTTTATTCTGCCCACTGAAATAGATACAGCTGTTGCTGTTGGGTCAGGAAATAAATGCTAATGGTGATTACGATACTCCCTAATCTGAAATTTGAGTGCAGCTATTTAATTGTTTTGCGATATATTGAGGAAAAGAATTTAGGAGGTGCTTGTATGTGTGTGTGTGTACATATGTATGTATGTAGGCATGTATGTGTGTATGTACCCCTGAGGACAAAAGTAAACGGAGCACGCCATTTGCATCTAAATTTTTTCGCGCGTTGCCTAAATGAAACTGGCAGTCGTAGTATGTGTCAACCGATAGTAGAGGCCAGTGCCCTTTAACTTGGACAAATGTTGTTTTCTTATCTCCAGAGCAGAAGGCGTGATTTTAATTTGAACGGAAAAGTGTGCTCCATTACTTATGTCCGCACATGTATGTATGTATGCATGTATGTATGCATGTATGTATGCATGTATGCATGTATGTATGTATGCATGCATGCATGCATGCATATATACGTATATATGTATGTATGTATGTGCAGTTACAAAGCACTCTATTTTTTCTTTCTCAGAAGAAGGGAAAGAAGAGGCACAGAGCTTGTGGCTTTTCTTCTGAGAAATTCTGTCATCACTCTCTCTTCTTTGGTTACACTGGCAGCTGCACCAATGGTGAAGTGGCTCAACTGCTGATTGGGCGCATATGAGTTGCACTCTAAAATAAGGCAAAAGTGTGTCGGAGCAGCTTATTCCTTATATTAACTATGTAGATTGTCAGCATATTTGATGTGCTTACAGTTCACAAAAGGTGCACACCATTATGTATTTGCTGCTGTAGAAACCACAGGCTCGTAAGGTACTGTGAGATCTAAAAGGAACAGTTGAGAAGCTAGCACATTCGAACCTCCTTAAGGCGTCCAGACAGAGCAGGGGAAAATAATTGAGATTCAACTTTTTGATGTTCAGCAACCTATATATATATGCAAAGTGATTGGTGTAGCTTTCTGTACAGCGGCAGTTGAAGGTGAGGGAAGATCGAGTATGAGTTGTATGAGCTCCTTGTTCTATAAAACGATGTGCAAAGAGCAGTGTTTGGGTCAGATGGAATAGGGACAGTGCAGAATTTCAGGGATAAGAAGAAAAGTGCATGTGATGTAGGTGCTCATCGCCCCTGCTTGATATGTCCTTTTGCCTTGAAAACCTTAAATCTGTCCCAGCTCTCTGTGTTGTGCATTGTTCTGTAGAAGTAGAAAGGCTGGAGTGGGTCTGCTGGTATTAAAGGCTGCTTGAACAAATCTTTTTCCTGGGCCCCACATACTGAGTGGAGACATAACAGAGCGTGGTGCCCATTCCTGTTGGTGAATTAGATAAGTTGGGCTAAAATTATTTTCTGCACTGTAGTGCCCCACAGAAGGTGTGACAAAGACTGGAGAAAAAAAAAAAAAACATTCCATTGGCATGCAGTCATGTTGTGTTAGTTGCAAAGGAATAGGAACATTCTCTAGCCATCAGTCAAGTGTGCATATTCCTCATTTCAGCTGCGCTTTTGAACTTTTCCTGTCTACAGTAACATGAATACAGAAGATTCTCTCTGTGTAGGTGGCTACGCAACAGAAGTACAACTTGTTGGTTCATTAATTTTTCTTATACAGGCTGTCCCATGTAACTTGGGCTAAGATTTAAAAAAAAAAGAAAAAGGTGCCTTGGATGCAACTTGATTTGGAAGCATGGTGTTAGCTTTGGTCTGGAGTGACTAGGCTATTTCTCTTTTCCACCTAAGATATTATTTAACCATGTTTAATTACTCAACTTTTTAAATATTGTCTTAGACCCCAATTGTGAAGTCCAGTGTTGTATAACATATTTAGAAATCACTTATCCAGTATTTTCTGCAGCATATACCTTACATACTCCTGTTTTCTGCATTCTAAACAAAATCAGGGAAATATGAAAAAAAAAGTCTCATGATATTTGCACACAATTGTTGTGCTGGTTTAAAGCATACGATGGACTTATGAGGTCGGCTCCAGTGGGACGATGGCCACAATGAAGTGACAGGGCACTCTGCCAGTTGTAGGTATTTTGGCCTGTGTCGCATGATGACTGCAATGCATGCTGCTGCCTGAGCATTGCTGTAGAACGTGGCCTTTTTTTTTTTTTTTTTCATTTCAAGAAGGAACACTCTGCCAAGAGCATTCCTTTGTGCCATCATGTGACAAAAGCAGGAGGTCCAGATACTTACAGCTGGCATATTTCCCCCTCACTTCTCCATGGCCATGGTTATGCTGCAGCTTACTGTTAATTCATCATGCGGGCTCTGTTTTTTTTTTTTTTTTTTTTTTTTTTTTCATATTTTGTAGGCTTTCATTGGAATGCAGAAAAAAGGACAAAGTGAGACATATTGCATCTCGGGGCTTGTGTGATGCAAGCACATGTCCTCACATGAGACACTTCTGTCTCTCTTGTCCTCCCCCGAGTGTTGAGCTGGAGTGCACATTGACAGTAGGTGACACACCAGTGGGCTTTTTTTCTCGCAGAATGTGTACTGCACAAGCATTGGTGTGGAGTACATGTTCATCAATGACCTGGACCAGTGCAACTGGATCCGGGAGAAGTTTGAATCACCAGGCGTCATGAGGCTCAGCAAGGACCGCAAGCGGCTGCTGCTGTCGCGTGTTGTGCGCTCTACCAAGTAAGATCACTCCTCTTCAGGATGAGGCAGCTGCATTGAAATGCTAGGTTCAGCCATGAAGACCATCAGCACCATGTCTTCTTAGTGCATTGTCTTGCAAAAGGGTACCAACACAAACTGGCACCTCTTGGATAATTTATTATTGAAGCTTATTTGAAGCGAAAGCTTCACTACGCCAGGTAGTTCGAACCGTCTGGTATGCACGGTTTTTACCTTGAGAGAGACTTAGAGGTCGAACTACTGTGTTAAGCCTGGTGGTCGCCATGTGATTTTGGGGCATAGTCACGTAGGCCACCAAGTGGCCCGTGGTCACTGTAAAGGCCAAAGTCACGGCTCCAGGCAGTTTGAACTGTCGGGTGTGCACAGTCTTCACCTTGAGGGAGATTTAGAGGTCAAACTTCTGTGTTAAGCCTGGTGGTCAGCATGTGATTTTGGGGCATAATAACATAGGCCACCAAGTGGCCTGTGTCCACTGTCAAGGTCACGTGAGGTGATGTCAGAGTGACATGGAAGTAGAGGGCGCTAGAAGGGTGATACGTGTATAAATAGGAACCCCTGGGCTCCTACCTACGTTACAACATTGCATGAGATGGAGGACGAGCACCCTGCTACAGAGCGCATCGGAGTGCGATGAAGGCACGTCGGAATGAGGCCCTGAAAAGACAGAGGGCTAAAGAGACCTATGATGAACAGGCTTTACGTTTGGAGAAACGCACAATGTGCTTAATCCAAGCTTGGCAATGGGCATAGCCATGTATATGAAGCTTTCGCTTCCCTCCAGGGTTAACCAAATTTAAACCACCAGCCAACTTTGTTACTTTGGTTTTGCTTTCAACAGTTGAACGGTGGCTGTGGCATCACAGTTCAGGTTGGGTCTCATGAGACACAGAAAAATCAGCAGTATTATAGCTGCTCCTTCATTCGATGTTGTTCTGGTTCGTGGGGAATGCTGGCATAAGAGTAATGGCAAAATAACAATAAAAGAGTGATTATTGCACTTTTTTGTGCTTCACATGACCTGGATCCAACTTCAACAATATTACTTGTTGAAACCAAACTAGAAACATGAGAGAAATTTGTAAATTATTTAGCGGGCATACATAAATTCTACATGGTGGTCTATGTATACTGGTGTCTTTTGTGCCATGGCAAGGGAGAAAATGTGGAACACCCCAAAATTTGAGAGCACTGCAGAACCTGCACTGGAGAAATGCGAAAGCCTGAGCACTGCTGATGCTGTTGTGGCACTAGATGCATCGAAATCATTTTTAAACATTTTTCTTTTCCCTCATGCTGCCTGATGGACTCGTCTGACACTACGCTCGGCCGCACTCGGCCAGATGGCCTATGTGCATGGCGCATTTAACCTAGATTAAATAGAGCGGTGCTGATGGAACTTAATGACGATGTCCAATGCACAGTGCGAGAATGTGTTGCAGTTTTAAATGAGGTATGATTGGCTGTGGGGATAGTACAGTACGCATTTATGTGGGCCAGGCAAGCTGATCTGTTTATTCTGGTGCAGGTTATGGCAGTATTTTTTTCCTAAGTGTCAGTTTGTGCGGACACGCCCTGCCGGCATCTTGGATGACGGGCTTTGTCCACACATTGTGGTGACACCACTGATGAGACAAGAAAGGCTTTCATTTTAAAATTAAGTGTCTGCGAAGGCTGACTCACACGACAGACTGTTGGCTCTGGACCAGGCATCGCGCGATGTCCTTCTACTGCTCTGCAAGATGCACGGCTGACCTGCATGGGGGAAAAGCCACACCCAGCTCTAGTCTGATTGTTGCCGCTCCACTGACCTTTGTCTTCACGGATGACAGTAATGAGATCAGATTTGGGCATGTTCTGCGGCCTTTCTACTTCAACATTTGTGGGCTGTGCATAAATAAAGTGGAAGTGGGATGTCACATGATGCCTTGTCTGCAGTGTCTGTGACCTGATGGTTCACCATGTGAATCAGTCTTTTAATTTAAGTACGCGGGAGTAGAGTAGAAATTAAATGGGTAGTTTAAATTCTAATTACCTTTGTTTAAATACCACATTTTTTTTTGTAGCGTTCTCCACCTCATTGCAGCAACTGATGCATCTTTCAGTACTTCGTTACAAGCTGTAAAAAGTGCATGGAAATTGCAGCCCTTATCGGGCCAAAGTTGGGGCATATTGGAAGGTGCATAATTCTGCCCTCTGCTGTGACCAATTGTGCAGAGACTCTCTCTTCCCTTTTCTTTTCTAGCGAAAGGTGGAAGATGTTTAGTTTAGGCCGGTTCATAACTGCTGTAATTTTCTTGTACTTTAAAACGATTACGATATGAAGAAAAGGTAGTTCAAACCACTCTCCATGGCAGTGTCAAAACCGCCCTGGCAGCCACTCATACCCACTGCATCCTCATGGAAAACTTCTCTGCCCAGCTCTAACAGCTGATTTTTTGCAAGTCTATAGTATACAGTCGAACCTCGTTATAACGAACACGGATACAGCGAATTATCGGATATAACGAAGTAAAAGCAAAGTTTGGTTGGCTGTGCTTTATTTTTGTGGGAGTTCTATCTGTATAACAAAATGAAAAACTGAAAATTTGACACTAAATCGGTTATAACGAAGCATATTTCGTATTCACACGACTCAAAATCCGCAAAGAAGCAAAAAAAAAATTTTTCAAACCTCTAAATTTTGGTTTTATCAATCGCCTCCACCTAAAATGTGTTTGAATCACCCGCGCTTTCGCACGCCACGCCATCTAGGGACCGCGAATGAATCTAGCATCAACGACTGCCTGGCATGTGACCGGCACGTGATCGAACCACCGCCCGCGTCGCCTCCACCTAAAATGTGTTTGAATCACCCGCGCTTTCGCACGCCATGCCATCTAGGGACCGCGAGTGAATCTAGCATCAACGGCTGCCTGGTATGTGACCTGCACGTGATCGAACTACCGCCCGCGTGCCCCTGCCCCTACTTTTTGCCGACCCGCGCGTGTGCTCACTTTCCTCGAGGTCGTGCCGTCGTCTTGCAGCATGGCGGCGCCGAAACGCAAAGCAGTTTCTCTTGAAACAAAGATAAAAATATTCAGGGTGGTCGACAGCAGTGAAGGTGAAGGTGAAGCAGACAATTTCGACGAGTTGACATGGCGTCAAATGGCGGTTCCGAATGTTACGTTCGAGGACTTTATTGCTGCCGATGACAACTTTGCTGTGGCGCCCGAATTGACCGACCAAGAAATTGTCGATCAGCTGCTTCCTACAGATGATGCTACGAGCAGCGATGAGAGTGAAGAAGAAGGCGAAGAGCAAGCTCTCAGCAGCACCGAGGCCGCCGATGTGGCGAGGAAATTGAGAAGGTACCTTGAGAACCTACCTGCGGCCAAATCAGCTGACATTGGGAAAGCGCTGCACAGTGTCGATTTCGTTGAGAAATTTATTCTATCGAATAGTGTGAAGTGTCGCCAAATGAAGATTACGTCGTTTTTTAAATAAATCAGTTCTGCGTGGCCTAAATCCCGATTTGTGTGCTCATTTTTGCTTGGCAGTGCAAAATGAAAGGTAAGGTTTCGCGTGCTTATACCACGCTTTAAAGAAAAAAAAAATGCTTTTTTTTCAGCTCTGTGCTTTCCATTTTAGGGTAGCCTTTACTTGGGTTTATGAACAGAATTTTTTTTGTAGGAATTTGTGTGTACTTTTACAACGAATATCAGATATAACGAACAAATTTCCGCACAAAATGAGACTTCGTTATAACGAGGTTTGACTGTAGCAGAAGCTATTGGAGTCCAAGACTGAGTGCCTTTCCCACAAGGGCCTGTCCTCCAGTCACCCCCCAATCACCCATTTTTTTAATGGAATCCTGCCTGAGTTGCTTTGGGACATTAAACCCCACAAACCAAACGGTTTCAATGGAATAAAAGTTGTTTGCCATCACCCTCAATACATTTCAGAGGGAGGTGCTAGTAGTTGTTTTTTTTTTTTTTTTCAAGGCGAAATCCTTCTAAGCTCATCGGCTGCAGAAATGTTCGCACGAACTGACAGTTTAGAAAAAACAAATTTGTCTCCATCGTCAATTAAACCAATATCTCTTCGATCCCCAGCCGAGCACGCAAACCACTAGGCATGCCGGGCTGTGGGAGAAACTGATCATAATTCTCCCAGCTTTGCGTTAGGATAATAGCGATGACAAAGACGATGCATTCAGTGGCAATGATAATGTTGACAGTAGTGATGACACTGATGGTGCATTTATTTGATAATGATGACAGTAGCATAGTGATGATGGTGATAGTAGGGATGACAGTGGCGATTCAGTTAGTGAAAACAGTCCTGTAAAGTGGCTTTTGCCATTTCCTCTCTTAAACAGACTTAAACGCAATCCTGTAATTTTTTTTTTTTTTTTGGCAGTTAACTGCACCAAAACCGTGTGTTTACCTAGGGCTCCGAATTGTGACAGCCACTTCTTCCCTGCAGGTTTGAGGAGTTCTTGGCCAAAAAGTGGGTTTCTGAGAAGCGATTCGGTCTGGAAGGTTGTGAAGTGCTCATCCCTGCCATGAAGACCATCATTGACCGCTCCAGCGAGCTAGGCATTGAGAGCATTGTAATGGGCATGCCCCACAGGTGAGTACCTTCCACGGACAACATTTTGGTTTCAGAGCTGCTATTTCTGTCAGGCACCAAAGTAGTGTTAATTATTCCATTCTTGATTTTTCCATGTTAAATTGTACATGTCATCTCCAATGAATATTTCCTGAAAACTCTTTAGGCTTTTTTTTCAAAGCATGCTTTATTTTGATGCCTCGTCTCCGAGCATTATTGAAGGCCCGTTACTGCATTTGTTACTGGAGCCTTCTTATTGTAACAAGCTTGTTATCTTGGTGCGAGAGGAGAAAATCTGCACGAAAGTGCACTGCTACCAACAAAAAACTTGTTTTCTATTATCTCACTTTTGTAATGTCGCCGTTTGCCTTGATATTTTACTGCTGCTTAATTTTTTCAGCCTTGTGATTACATAGGTAATTTTGTACATGGGCCTACATATAGCTCGGTTGTTCATGTTATCATGATTAGTCATATCAATTATAGTCTGTTACAGAGAATGTTTACATACATATTACAGTGAATGTCTACACTTGCAGGGGTCGTCTGAATGTCCTGGCGAACGTGTGCCGCAAGCCACTCGAGCAGATCTTCACCCAGTTCAGCGGCTTGGAGCCAGCCGATGAGGTGGGACACATCTGCTGGCTAACAGTGCAAAAAAAAAAAAGCAGAATTGACTTAGTGCAGTACAACTGTGCTGATAAGTGTGGCCATATTGTGTGGATCAGCACATGGCCAAACGCCAATGACTGAAAAAAATGTGGCTCAAATTGCAGTGCAAAGTGCTTGCGTATTTCACTTTAAAAAAACTGTTCTTGGTATACCTGTCTGCACTGTGTTGTCCTCTAGTAACCCGGGGAAAGTAATGAAAGAGCACTAGCAGTTAGGATTTCTTTCATTAGTGCAGTGTGGGGAAGCCAACATGGCTTCCAGAATTTTGTTTTGGTATGCTTCCAGACCTGTCTGTATGTTAGCACACCTGTTCTTGGTCACTGAAATCGTGTTACCCCAGCACTTGTTACCTGCTCATGGTTTTGAGCACCTCATCCAGACAACTGGAGATATGTCAGGGAGGTTCTACTTTACTTTAACGCAAAACGGGCTTCGAGTGCAGGGGGTTAGCTCCCTTGGTATTGCACTGTCTTGGTCAGCTTTTCTCTTTTATGTGGTTTGAAACTACCCAGTTGAGGTTGAATCTGAAATTACCCAAAGGTCAATTTCAATGAGGGGTGCGAACGGTCTGTAACAAGGCAGACTTAAGCACCAACCTAGATGTGAAGTGGCATGTGAAGCGGAGAACTACCGTATATACTCGTAAAGGGCCGCACTTTTTTTCTGCGATTTTGAAGGGCCTTGGTGCTTACACGGGCCAGGTCTATATCTTTCTGCATGAAAGCCTTACTGTTGTTGTGACTATCCTAAATAATAACATAAACACTGCTGAGTGACCACACGTTATTCAAGGAACTTCCTCATCGCTGTCGCTTAGGCAGCTATCTGACGAGCTCGCGTCATCTGCACCTTCGCAGAGGTTTGACCCCAGTCCAAGATGAGCTCATCACACATCCAACCTTCCTCATGGACACAAATGACAATTCCGTTGGAAAACTTCTCTTTGGGCAGTGTCCTTCTTTTAAAGACCACTTATGTTGGCAGCCCTCCGTCATCTGCAGTGACCTTTGACGTTCGGCACCAGTTATGCGCACAGCGATGCCTTTTGCACCTTTAAAGTCAACCGTACTATTTTCTGGCATATCAGACCAGACAGGCGTCTGGTCTGCGTTCCCCATTTGTGAAAGGTCATAGCTGTGCTCCCTCTGAAGCTCGTTCACCAAACGGTGCAATTTTAAGTTTTTTCTTATATCCATTGGGTAGCTTTTGACACAGTGCTGTTCTGCGTAGAGAGCGTTTCGGCTCATGAACCACTGAAGCTATCTTCTACTTGCTTTAAAACTTGCAAGCATAATGTCCATGTGGCGAGCGATGGCAACGGCTTTCACGCGGATCATCTCCATTGATACTGCATGGCCATTCTTTCTGGTCGTTGTGACGCACTCAGCAAGTTCCTTTTCAAGTTCAGGAAACTTTCACTACTTCCCACGGATTGCTTTGCAGTTGCGGTTCGTATCAGCATGTTGTTCTTTTTGCTTGCACCACCGACGCACACACTTCTCGTCAACTTCGAACTTGCGTCCAGCCGCCCGCTTGCCATGTTCTTTGGCATAAGCTACGACTTTCAGCTTGAAGGCGGCGGTGTACGAAGCCAGATCCTTCCCCATAGTCACTTAACAGTGACTGAATATTGCTGCACGCAAAAGCCACACTACCACCACAGCACCACACTAAGAAGAAATGGCACTGGAGCAATGGCAACTGGCCAAAAGCCAGTTGAAGTGGTAATATGAAGACACGGCTTGTTCTGTTGTATGCATTGTGAAGATTGCTATGTGCAGTTTGATGGTAAATTACTGCCATAACATAGGTACAGGCTGCACTAAGTGAAATCTGAAGCTTGTGGAGTGTTTATCTCCGCTCTAATTACCTCGATTGAACAGTGTATACAGGGAGGAAAAGTCATTACACTTTTTTTAAATTCTGATGGAACAGGCAGCATGCACAGGGACACAGTCAGAGAACAGAGAAGCGAGGGGTTGCACATCACAAGCTGTCACCAGCTGTCTGGTGTCAGATTTTTGTTGTGGGGGGAGTTTTTGATCATATTTTATTGAACCAGGCATTCTGTTTTTGCTAGCTGTGAAGACCTCTCTTTTTCTGTGCAGGGCTCTGGTGACGTGAAGTACCATCTCGGTATGAGCCACGAGCGTCTCAACCGGGTGTCCAACCGAAACATCAAGCTTGCGGTCTGTGCCAACCCATCTCACCTCGAAGGTAGTGATTTTAAAGAATTTACAGATGTTAAAGAGGTGACCGCAGCTAGTGCCCCAGAAGGGTTTGTGGTGAAGTTCTGAAAATGGAACTGCGGTGGTAGGGCGACACCGATTGATCGACACTGACGTGCAACGTCCGGAAGCCCATCTATTAATAAAATAAGAGTTAGCTAGATTAGTGCAATGCCTTCAGCAGCGAAGCCAGCAAACGCCATGAGATTGCACTGGGCAGCAGCAACTAAATGCATGTGTGAAAAAAACTCTTGTTGCAGTTATCATTTGTGCACTTCAGTATTTGCCAATGAACTCCACAATTCACTTGTTATTGAAGGTCCAGTGGCTTGTTATGCACGCAAAAGAAACTATACTAAAGCATTCTTCTGACCCCGGGGACCGGCACAGGCAGTCTTGGCTCGCAGTGCTGGCTGGCCAGTGTGGCCGGTTCGGCAGCACCTCCATGGCATGGAATGGGTCTTCTTATGATGTTGCCCCTCTTTGCGCTCACATTGGCTGTTACCATCTGTCAGTGTGTTTGCAGCATGCTTCTCCTCGTTGACATCACACGGAGCGATCTCCAAAAACGTGTGTCGATGCACAGACTACGTTTAGCTGTTACAGTTGAACCTCGCTATAACGAACACTGATATAGCGAATTATCGGATACAACAAACTAAAATCAAAGTTTGGTTGGTCTATGGTTTATTTTTATAGGTGTTGTTTCTGTATAACGAAAGAAAAATTTCAAAATTTGATGATAGATTGGTTATAATAAAGCAGGTTTTTGCATTAAAACTGCAAAAAATGCACAAAGGAGCCGGAAAAAACATCCAAGAAACAGTTTTTCAATTGAGTCACCCGCCGCAGAAGTGTTTTAAATAGTTTGCGTGCCGCGTCATTTAGCGGCGGCAACAAAAACTACCACCAACGGTTTATGGCCTCAGAGATCACACCCCCGTGCGCGGTTATCTCGGAGGTTATGAATGGCCATGGCCGAACTCAAGCGCCGCCGCCGAAGTGTGTTAAAATCGCCCGCGTGTTCGCGTGCTGTGGCATCTAGCGGTGGTGACAAAAACTAGCACCAATGGGCTATGGTCTCGGAGGTCACACCTCCGCGCGCGGTGATCTCTGAGGTCATGAACAGCTATGGCCGGGCTCGAGCGTCACCGCCGCTCCTGCCATGCCTCTTCCACTGTGACCAACCCGTGCGAGCGCTCCACACTTCCAGAGTCCGTTGGCTCCGTCGCGCAAATTGTGTGCGGAGTTAACATCCATTCTTAGTATTCATTTTTGCTCTCCAACGGAGAATGAAAGGTGAGATTTCATGCTTATAACCAAGATTTTATTTTTTAAAAATTGTGCGCTTTTGCACCTTTGTGTTGACTATATTAGTGTGCATTTTGTTGCATTTTATTAGCAAATTTACAGGAATTTGGGTGCACACTTTTATAACGAATATTGAATATAGGAAACTAACTTTCGTGCCCCATACTACTTTGTTATAACGAGGTTCGACTGTACAGCATTTTCATTGGCCACTGTGGAGTGATAAGGTTTAGTCATGTGAGAACAAAGAGTATGGGCGTATTTTTATTGTTGTGGCCTTTATTTGCGGCTGTGTTGGCTGTGGCTAACAATTTTTTGTTTAGTCTTGAGAACCTGATAAACAAAATAAAAACGAGAATGATGTTTTCCGACAAGCGCTTGAGTGCACCTTTAAGAGAAATCACAGTACAATTTTAGTGGATATAAAGTGCATTGAAAATTTCACCTATTGGCCAACATTTTAAAATTTATTTGAATTAACTGATGTTTGAATTATCACAAATTAAACTAATGGTGTTCAGTAGCCTTACGATATGAACTGCTTTTTTCGCACTTGTGATACAGTATTGAAATTTTGACACCATCCCTGAAAATTTAATTAAAAAATAGCGCAGTTACGCCGGCACAAAGTGCGCAGCACCCACAGCTCAGCCAAACCTACCCTAGACTTAGCAAGTAGGGTTCACCACAAGCCAAGCTATTTGAGAAGTCTATGGTAGGTTCCGTGTGTGGGTTAACTCCTCCAACTGTGGATGGCCGTTTTGCAAAATACGAACACCTTTTTAAACGACTAAACTAAGCTTCTGTATAAAATATTATATATTTTTCATATAATGGCTTTGTGTGTTAGAAAAGTACTTGGTTGTACAAATGCCGGTTGTGTGCTAAAGGTTTCGAAATAATAATCCCTTTGAAATTCAAAGTGGAATAGTATTCTGCTTTGAATTTAGTTCGAGCCAAGAAACGACTTTTGCACAGACCTAACCTGCATACTCTATTCTTGTTTCTGTCTGCATGATTCTTCCATTTTTCCTAGTGTGCTGCAAATGTGCTATAATCAGGGGCTGTTCTTTCTTCCTGAAATGGAGCCCCCTAACATGGGACGAGGCTCCATCGCTACTGCATTGCAGGTGGTCGCAGACACTGTTATGGTCTTTTAGCTGTTCTGTTTTCACATTCCTAATAGCATGGGTGTGGTGGGTCCGGATAAAAAAAAGAAGGAAAAAGAAATGTCGCTGCCACAAAATTGGCAACCTCAACAACAAGGGAAAATTGCCCACTTTTTCAGCAAGCAGTTAGTGACATGGATGGTTTTAAATGTTTTGAGGCAATTTGATGTTTCGGTTTTGAATAATTTTGGCCGTTCTCAATTGTCTGAGAAGATCAAATATGCAAGGTTTTCCTGTACTATGTCAGAGCGATGCCACCCTGATACCAAACCTGCCACATTGCATCACGCTAGGTAAGCTCTGCCATTGTGGTGAAAAATTGTGGAGGAAAGAGCAAATTTGTTGCAAACTCACATGGGTGGTACCATATGCCGGCTATCCAAACAGGCATAACCTTGCGCCCTTGCTGCACAGGCATTTCAAAAGCCTTCGAACTGGTGTCATTTGACTTCGCTGCCAAACTTTCACTGCTACACAGTTTTCCAGCAGAATTTGATTCAGGTGACATTCGATTTGCAGGGGCACTGCAGATGCGTTAAGAATTTTCAAATTCCTTTGAAGCGTGACTACAGATTGCACCTATCAATAGCAAGCTACCATTGCTTGGCTCTGTGGCAGTAGTTTTCAGTACCAGCTGCTTATTTAGCAGATAGCACATGCTTGAAGGTAGTAGTGCACCACTCAGCACAAGCCAGGATGCAAACAGAGAGTTCAAACTGGAAGGGGGCTCGAAGTTATTCTTCGTAATCTAGAGAATTATTGGAGGTAAGGTCTCTTCACACATGGTGCTTGATGTGAGCAGAGCATCAGCTTAGTTAAGGTGGCTGTTTGAACAAAGCAAATAAAGCGGCTCTGTAGGAAAGTACCATGGGGGCATTGGTTGCCGGGAGGAGAAAGTGTGCAGTACAAATCAAGAGATAAGCCTCTCAGTGTTAGAGTTTGAAATTTGCCACATTAGATTAGTTAAGGGGGGACATGTGTCTTAGAGCTATTTTTGTTATTTTTTGGCAAATTGCAATGAAAATGCACTGCCTGACTGAATTCTTCATCCTGATTTGCAATTTTTTCCTGTAGCCCAATTAGTTTACAAAACTAATAACCGGCTTCCATTCTTTAAGGCCTAAATTCTGAAATAATGGGTTGTTAAAAACTTAAAATCAGAGCATGGTTAGGTAGCCAGAAGAGTAAAGAATGAAATGTTGGGAGCAGTTTTCTAATATGTTAATTAGCACTCATTTTGAACCTTTAATAATTTCAGTATACAATGCATGTGTACCAAGTGGGAGTAAACTGCAAGTGGTCGACAATGCATGTTTTGAGAAAAAAAAGCAAGAAAGAAACGGGGGATTATTTAACGGGCATTTACTGGTACAATGCACATATTTACAATTTAAAATGGCTAGAAACTCTGCTTTCCAATGTCCAAGTGTCGCCTCTTTCATTTTGATTTGAAGCTGCAGTACGTTCAGTTGCCACTTTTTCGGCTGTGCGAGTCACATGCACGCAGCAACATTTTTTTTTCACGTATGTCGTTTTGCCACATTCTCGCATCAAGACCACAGTGAGGAACGTTCATTGCAGAAAAAAATGCTATTTAGAGTTGTTTCCTGCTTACCACAGGAAGCAAACGTATTCACTAAGGACTATGAACATGATCCGATCGGTGCAAACACACGGCGAGCTCTATGAAGACAACGTGTACCGGCAGTTTATTACCTGGAGATTAATTTTGACGCCAATTTCTTATTCATGCTCACCTTTTTCAACGCGAATATCGCCGCCGTATGTTTTACACTTCGCCAATCTCGGCAAACTGTTTACATCTGGCGATCGTGAACTCCGCCTCGCCAGGCGGACTGCCCGCCGCGCTCCCGTCGTCATCATGAAAACAGTCAGACTACCGCTTCGTTGTTTTGCATTTGCCGTGAGTTCAAGCTTTTTCTGTTTTGAACTTGTCTTTCTGCCCATCTGCACCCTGCAATATCACTGTGTCGCAGCAGGTGCAACCGCTGGCAGTAGCAGTCTCCAGTGCTGGGGCTCACGCTAGGCAGGCTCGTACACTCGATTGTTTGGTGCAGAACTTTCAACGGCCTGAGTGCACACAGCCGGGGCAGGGCATCGCTTCTTCCTTTCTTTTTCTCTTTCCCAAATTCATGTTGTGAATGCACCTCGTGGTTCGGAACCAAGTATGACTGGCGTCATGTCTCCGCCGTCTCCCCGCGCCCGCGGCTTGGACGCGCTGAGCAGACGCTGCCAGCCAGTGCCACCAGTGTGGTGATGCCCTGACGCCCTGCCGTCATGTATGCCTCGAAAGCCAATGGGATTGCGAATGCCACAATTTTTTTTTTGCTATTTTTTATGTGACAAATGGGTGAATAGAAACAGCAGAGGCGGCTCTTTCAAATGAGACCAAGATGGCTCCGGTGCCGCACACGAAATGGAAGCTATGCCTTGCGGAAAGTGGTTGTTTCGGGGGCGGTTTTCAATCTGAATTCGTGCAACATCGATTATATAAATTGGCACTGTGACTAAAATACTGATCCTAGAGATGAAAAACTTAGCAGATATGTAGGTAAAGAGCTACTGATTTTGAAAACCACATTTTCTAAAAAGTGTTTTTTTTTTTTTTTTGCTAGTTTTTGGGCCGAAAGACTCATGTCCCCCCTTAAACATTTTATGCATGTGGCAGGTTTCTCTGTGCTTTCATCTTTTATCCACATTCCTTCATTTATGTATTACTAATTAACTATCCTATTATTCCTTGTATAACTAGGGAGCATGCAACGTTTTTGTACTTTTAATTACGTTTGGTACTTGTATGGGTCCCAGTGTCCACAGATTATGGGACCCTGATTTGTATATCGGTACTATGTATGCTTCTCTTTATGTGTTTTCAGTATACCTGGTTTATTATTTTTGTAACACTCTGAGTAACAGATTGTTTTTCTCAACTCTTGGCGAGGTACTTTAGTGTGTGGAAGTGCTGAGCCTGTGAGGTTTGCAGGAAACTGAACACCTCCACTATGAAGGCTTGGTTGAGCTTGTGAGAAGTGGACTTAGCCATTGGTTGAGAGGAGTTGTGCAACAATTTATCTGCTCCTGGCTTCCATGAGTTGATATGAATGTCTCTCTTAAAGCAGGACAGTCAGTGGTGAGTGCCGCAAAATGCAGTACTACTTTTTTCTCCACTGATTTCTCTTCCGCCTTATCTACCTTAAAGGAACTACCTTGAAATTTACAGGCAACATAATCAGATGTCGCTGTGCTAGAATTTGGCAAATGCACAGCCCCTGTGGAAGAGGAGTGTATGGGGGTGCATTTTGTTTGTAGCCAAATTATCCTTTACATTTATTGGTAATGCATTTTTATTGTAGCACATCTGGTGCCTACTGTGTAGAAAAGGAAATTCGGCCCTCATTACCTGTGCACGTGTGACAGTGAGCTCACCTATTTCATTTTGTGTTGCAGGTGTGGATCCAGTGGTGCAGGGCAAGACCCGTGCAGAGCAGTTCTATCGAGGTGACACTCAGGGCAAGAAGGTGCGCACTGTAGTTTACTGCAGATTTGATTTCTGGTACGCTGCCTTTCACTAGCGGGGTATTAACTTCTGCTTTTGGCCGTTTTGAGAACTTGAGGCTGCATTCTTTTGAGCACTGCAGCATGTTTTTGTTTTCACCCCTTTAATTTCTGTGGTTTCTAAAATACAGTAGACCCCCCCCCCCTATAGTAAACTCGGATATAGTGAAGTGAAACTGAAGTCCCAGTTCATCTTCCACAGATGACTGTGCATTTTCCCCCCTTTATAGTAAAGACATTTTTGGTAAAAATCGGTTATAGTAAAGTGCGCCTGGCCGTGGGGACGACTACCACAATATGACATCGCTGCCCGCACACTACTTAGAATCTCGAGGAAGAGAATGTTTTGTATTTGAAAACAGAAAAATAACGAGTGTCTTTTTAAGTGGCTTTACCACCAGGCTTATCAGCATTCAGAAGAAGCCTACTTTATGGAGGCCTTGGAGCCGTGAGGAAAATCATGCAGTGCGTAGGGGAAAAAAAAAAAGTAAAGCTGTCTACAAACATGGAAAGGAGGCGGCACAGTCTGTTCAGAAAGTAAGGGAGAGTAAAAGTGCAGCAAGAAATAGGGAAGGGGAAGAAATGGGCGAATATTCACAGTACTGTGCAGCACAAAGCATGAGGCAGCGGAGGCAAGAAGTGGAGGTGCAGCGTGGGCAGTCTTGCAGAACTTGACTGCCATGCGCATTTATCATTTATTGCCTTTTAAAAAAGCAAACAGCGAAAAGTGGCACCGTGCTCATGCAAAGCTTTGGTTTTCACATGAAATCAAACTCTGTTGTATTCGTAGCCATGTTGTCCTCATGCTTAAGAGGTACTTCCACTAGATGTAACAAATTTTTATAACTGAAAAAAATTTCATGCAGAGATAAGAGAGAGATGGAAGCTATATCAGGGTGTTTTTTTCATTAAGCAACAAGACTTGTTCAGTAAGTGGCCATTTAACTATCAGACAGCATCTTCAGGACCATGTATCACCAACAACTGATATAGTAAAGACCCTGATATAGTAAAGATTTTTGCTGGTCCCAGTCACTTTACTATAAAGGGGTTCTACTGTACAGTAAAAGCTCGTTAATGCACAACTCTGTAATTCAAACTTTTGGATAATTCGAACTAGTCGTCGTGGTCTGGTCCGCACTGCATAAAAGTCTATGTGTATAACAGCTCATTAATTCACTCAAAAATTGGCGCCGCCACCCATAATTCGAACTGCGCGTCGCCAAGCATCGTCTTTGAAAACCACCGTTCGAAGCTTTCACGGCTGAATGACAGGTGGCAGAATCGTGGACATGCTGGTGTAGTGTTGGGAGACTGGGCAGGCTAGGCCTGGTTCCTTTGTGCAGCGAGCGACTCCGAGAGACGATTGGTATTCTGAGCGCTAGTTTTTCACGCCGCTTGCCTTGAGCTTGTGTCCGTGAGATATGTTCGCGCGGAAAATAGTGCGCCAAAACTGTGCAGGAGAAAGTGGATATTTTGCGTGTAGTGGACCAAGGGAAGATCAGCAAAGTGGAAATTGCAAAAAAGCATGGTATGCCACCAAGCACGTTGTCGACGTACGTACGCAATAAAAAGGCCATCGAGGATGCGTACGAATCAGACTTATCCAACAGCAGATAAAGGCTACGATCAGCAAAGTACTTTGAGGTTGAGACCGCTGTCATCGCATGGGTGAAGGAAATGAGAAGCAGTAATATACCCCCGAGTGGCCCAATCATCATGACGAAGGCTGCTGATTTCGCCCTGCCCGTGAATTTGCAAGATTTTGTTGTCTCCGAAAGATGATTCCACCACTTTAGAGATGGACATAATCTTGTCTTCTGGTGCTGTCTGGTGAAGCAAAAGAAGTGGATGTGGAGACTTGCGTGACGTGGCGAAGCAGTGCCCGCAGCAGTATATGGACAGTTTCTCGGCAGAGGACATATTTAATGCCGATGAAACAGCTTTGTTCTACAAGCTTCAACCGGACAAAACTATAACATGCAAAAGGGACATCTGTACTGGTGGTAGGCGCATCAAAGAGCGGATTACCATTTTGGTCGCCGCGAATTGGTGCATTTTGGTACGTTCATTTTTGCTCACATTAATTCGAATTTTGGGTAATTCGAACTGGCTTAGCGGTCCCGTGGAATTCGAATTAACGAGCTTTTACTATATGTGTTTAATGGTACAGGCCTTACTGCACCATTTACTTTTTGGTCTGCTTCAGATAGACTTGATGGCTTGTTGTGTATAACTGAGAGGTCTTGCCTTAAGTTCCCGCTTATTGCCTTTAATGCGTCTTGTGACCCTGGGAGATAAATGCATGCTGTTTCCTTTTCCATTCAGGTAATGAGTATTCTTCTGCACGGAGATGCAGCCTTTGCTGGCCAGGGCGTGGTCTACGAGACTTTTCACCTGAGTGACCTGCCTGACTACTCCACCCACGGCACAATTCACATTGTCGTCAACAACCAGGCAAGGCCTTAATTGCTTGCTAATGCAGGGGCAGGGGTGCACTTTTGAAAGAAGAACCACGATGGAAGTGCGTAAACCCATAGCCGCTGTCCGACACTCCATGAAACCACAATCAGTTATCTCAGTAATGAGTGACTAGTGACTGCCGCAGGATGGTGCGAAATTACAAAATTGAAACTGAAACTATTATCGGAGATAAGGCCATTTGTGTTGGATCACACTTGCCGTTGTGCACACGTCGGAGGTGCACGGTCAACTGCACAATATGTAGTTCAAGTTTGAGGAGCGCTATTTTGACTATCCACTTGATAAGAAAAGAAACTCCGTGTGTTGATGGAATTGCATAAACAGGTTTGGGGGGCGACCTGATGCTGGTGAACGCCACCGGCAAAGCACTCCCTCACCAGAACAGGAGTTGGCCACTCTGGTGCAGTAATTGGCTACAGCCTCCTATGTGTACTCTGACAAACCCCTGGCCCTCAGTCCCCATCGGATGCGAAGCAGCTGACCATGGCAGCGGGCCGACCTACAACGTAGCAAAAAGTGCTAAGAATCTCTGGCTCTGGACTAGCCGCCATCAGAAATTGACCCTAGCAACCTTTAACGCTAGAACCCTAGCCAGTGAGAGTAGTTTAGCAGTACTGTTAGAGGAATTATTAGGCATGAAATGGGATGTGATAGGGCTTAGTATGGTTAGGAGCCCATATGAGGCATATACTACACTGAACAGACTGGTAATACAGACAGGTAATGTGTTATCGAGGTTTACTGGAGAGGCAAGAACTAGGAGTAGGTTTCCTTGTCCAGTAAGTATATAGCTGGTAATATAAAGGAATTGTATAGAATTAATAGCAGGGTGGTAGACACCGTAATTAAGCTCAATAAGTGGTATAAACTGAAGGTTTACAAGCATACGCGCCTACATGTCATGATGACCAGGCATTCGAAAGTTTCTGCGAAAATGTAGAATTGGCAGTGGGGAAAGTAAAGACTCGGTATACTTTACTAGTGGGTGACTTCAATGCCAAGGTAGGGAAAAAGCAGGCTGTGGAGACACCAGGCAGTGGGTGGCTATGGCATTGGTTCTAGGAGTAGCAGTGGGGAGTTATAGTTTGCAGAATACCTTCTTTGAATACCTTCTTTAGCAAGTGGAAAAACGAAGTGGACATGGAAAAGCCCTAACGGGGAGACTAAAAATGAAATTGAGTTCATACTGTGTTCTAATCCCAGCATTATGCAGGATTTAGAGGTAATCGGAAAGGTGTGATGCAGTGACCACAGGATGGTGAGGTCTCAAATTAGTCTGGATTTGAAAAGGTAACGGAACAGACAAGAAAAGTCCATCAACGAATCAGCGGTGAGGGGGAGGGCAGAAGAGTTCAGGATCCTGCTACAGAATAGATATATTCAGCTCTAACCGAGGGATGACCTTAGAGTAGAAGCAATGAACAATAATTTCAGAGATATCATTACTGAGTGCGCTGTGGAAGTAGGCAGTAGGATAGTTAGAGAGGATACCGGTAAGCTGTCTAAGGAGACGAAAGATTTGATTAAGAAACAGCAAAGTATGAAAGCTTCCAATCCAACAGACCAGATAGAACTGGCAGAGATATCAAAGCTAATCAATAAGCGCAGTCACCGATATAAGGAAGTATAACATTGAGAAAATGAGCATGCTGTAAAGAGTGAGGCAAGCCTTAAAGCAGTGAAGAAATTGGGCTTAGGCAAAAATCAGACGTATGTACTAAAGGACAAGGTGGACAAGGTGGACAGCGTCATCACAAATATGGACAAAAGAGTTAAAGTTACCAAGGAGTTTTATCCTGATCTGTACAGTAGCCGAATTAGCCAGGACAATGAGGTTGGTGGTGGGAAAAACAGTCAAACGTTCTGCCAGTGGCAAAGGATGAGATTGAGAAAGCATTAAAAACTATGAAATGTGGGGAAGCAGCTGGGGAGGATCAGGTAACTGCAGATTTGTTGAAGGATGGGGGGGGGGGGGGATTGGATCGTGCTGGAAAAACTTGCTACCCTGTATAGGCAGCGGCTGGTGTTATCAACGGTACCAGAACCATGGAAGAACGCAAGCATTATCTTAATTCATAAGAAAGGGAACGCTAAGGACTTGGAAAAATTAGACCAATCATCTTACTGCCTGTTACATAGAAGGTATTTACTAAGGTAATCGCAGGAAGCTTTGGCAACACTTCTGGTCAAACACACAGACACATGCTCATGCTTGCAGCAGAGAAGCGGGATACCACTGGCTGGCCCTGATGCTGGTTCATCAGATGCTAGGCACTGCTCCCCTTTCTACTGGAAGGGAGAAGCTGGCATGGTGCAGCACTGCTGCCAGCCTGCCCTGATCCTCTCCTAGCCTTGCTTGCCTGCCCTTGTTCCCCAGAAAAAAGAAAGGCAGTGGTACTGGTAGTCGGAAGCATAAGAGAAAAGGGGATGAAGCCATGGCTGCTGTTTGGAATACGGTTATAGAAGTTCTCCCCGACAGAAATCGGAAGACTGCAGTGGCTCATTGGATTGTACAGCTGAACCTAAGGACATGGGATCGAACCCTGGCTGCAGCAGCTGCTTTTCGATTGAGGCAAAAGGCAAGGTGGCTATGTGCTGTGCGATGGCAGTGCACAGTAAGGAAACCCCGGGTGGTCGAAATTTCTGGAGCCCTCCATTATGCCATCCCTCATAGCTTAGCCTGAGTCACTTTGAGATGTTAAACCCTAGAAACTAAACCAAACCAAAACAAACTAGAGCAAATATTGCTGCTCAGTATGTTCTATCTGAGTAGGAATTAAAATTGGATCTGTCATTATAAAGTTGTAGTGTATATTCTGGAGAGCAAAAACTTCACTCCTAGCTAGACGTTTTCTGTGGCTAGGGTGCACAGAGACCTGTTATTACGTTAGTGACAAGGTGCGGCTTTTATATAGGCTTGTTACTGAATTGCAGGTTGAGGCAATATTATGTCAGCCAGATAAGGTATTCTGAGTAGTGATGAATTTTACTCATTTTAGGTAATTATTGACGAGTGGTATCATTCTTGGATGCATATTTACAGTGCAACATGCGCAAGCATGAGTGCTCATGTTTGTGCTTTTTTCTGGCCTCTCCTTTTCTGCTGCAATGCAAATGCATGCTCAAGAATGATGCATTAACTTGCCCCATAAGTTGCACTGGACCATCATTCTCATTTCGGCTGGAGTGGTCATGTTTTCATGGGAGGAAAATGCAGAAAAACTTGTGTTCTGAGATTTCAGCAAGAACTCCTAGTGATCAGAGTTGATTAATGAGCCTTTCACTACAACATGCCTTGTGGACACTTTCTTGTTTTAGAGCGTTTGATTTTATCATACTAATGCTAATTATTACTGGTGATGCCTCTGATGTGCAGATTGGCTTCACCACTGACCCCAGGGTGGCTCGTTCATCCCCATACTGCACGGATGTTGCCCGCGTGGTCAATGCCCCTATTTTCCACGTCAATGCTGACGACCCGGAAGCTGTTGTGCATGTGTCATCAGTGGCCGCTGAGTGGCGCAGCCGCTATGGGAAGGACTGTGTTATCGATCTGGTAAGAAAGCAGATGCAGCGTTGGGAATCTCGTCCTCCTTATGCTCTGCTTGTGCCAAATGGTTGGGCAATGTTGCGAGAAGGATACAAAGTGCATTAAACAGATCAAATGAAGGTAGCCAATCAGTTAACATGCATTCACATTTCCTTTGCAGTAGCTGGTGTTACAGTTGGACATAACATTTTGTACAAGCTGTGAGAAATGTGCATTATTATGCATCATGCTTTTTTTGGGTTTTGGAAAGCTTTGTGGCTCTGGCAATCATCTGCATGCACAGGAAGTCACTCCTATATGCCCTGCAGTAGCTGTTGATCTGCCTGAGCAGCTGTTGAGGGAGGGGAAGGAGCAGCAAAAGGACTGTCCACATGGAGCGGTTAAAGACTTTAATCCTTCACAACGCAGAAGCCTAGAAATTGCATTTTTAAGCTGCAGGCAGCAGGAAAAGCACGGATGGCAGAAACGTGCCTTGGTGCTAACCCAGGCGACTGCGTCTCATAGTGCAGCCCTTCAGCATTTGCCGTGGTATAGGTTTGTTTTCATGCCTGCAGTTGTTCACATTTGCATTACAGTGGAGATGGAACTGCACTCAACAGTCTGGGCTTGGGCGCCACTAACAAGTAGAATAATAAGCCCCTGCTTTTGCTGCTAATACAGAAGGCTAAATTGCATCAGCATAAGGTAGTGTGGGAAAGAAAGAAGAAAAATTGCCCAGCCCCAAACTGTATTATCAACAAGAAAAAGATTCATATCACCTGCATGTGTGCCTGGCACGAAATCCCCAGCTCTGTATCTAATACAGTCAAACCCGGATATATCGAACTCAAACGGAATCTCGAAATAGTTCGATATACAGGAATCTGCTTGAGACGCCATTTGCGATCGTGAAAAATGATACGGTATTTGTCGCATGGTCAACCCACTCGCATAATGAACCCACTCCCCATTTTTGCCCCCGAGAATTTAAAAAAAAAAAAAAAAAACATTCGGTGGAGCGTTCCTTCGTTTCGACCGTCGCATCCACAGCTCATTTATTGGCAGCGCGCCAAGATGCTGCGCAGCGATAACACCACTAACGCCACGACATGTTTATCTTTTAGCTACACTTTTCATAGATCCTGCGGTGGCAGGGAGTGAACTTGGCAGAGTGCCCGCGTGATGGCTTGATTGCACAAGCCTGGTTCGATTTATGGTGGCGCGCTTGGGGTGGGGCAGGCGTAGTCCACTGCTACAAAAATCATTGGCAAGGGTGTAGCTGCAAATGTCGTTTGGAGCGAACAATGCTAAAAGCCGGTAGCATGACTGCAGCCGACCGCGTGCTTTCATTGATTCATAGATGCAAGAATGAACAACTCTCTCAAAAAAAAAAACAAGAACAACTGCCGTTTCTTAACGTTCACAGCCACCATAGCTTACGCTGCGCTGTTCAGCCCGACAAGAACAAAGAAAAAAAAAAGCCACTTCTTAACCTCCGCAGTCGCCATAGCATACGTTCAGCCCGACGGCAAGAATAAACGACTCTCGCAAAAAAAAAAAAAAAAAAAGGAAAAACCTGCAGCTTTTTAGCGGCCGCGGCCGCCGTGGCTTTGGTTCAGCACGACGACACGAGACACTCATCGCACGTCAGCCGCCGCACGTAGAGCGTTCACAACACGCACTGGAGAAGCCTCTGCCATAGGCTGAGCTAGCTTGTCAGCGCAAGCGTAGTGCATGCTGCTGCAACGAGACCGGGAAAGAGAGAGGAAGGGTAGAGATAAAGCTCAGCAGAAGAGTGGGCACACCCTTGCGCTTCGCTCTATCGCGTTTTTCCCCTCTCCCGAACACCACGGCTGCATTGGTTCCCTCCCACTCCTTCATACACATGACTTGCAAACGTCACGTGCTAGCGCGGCAGCGATCACCGCAGATGCGCGCGCCTTTGGGGGAAGGGCGCGGCGCTGCCCTAGTCCTCTGATTCCCTCCGCATGTGGCGTGAAAACTTCACAGGGCAAATGGCCGAGGTGATGCCATAGTCTTTGGGGCGGCGCACCGTCCAATGCGTGGTGCGGAGTTCGATATATTGAACGACCGGTGAAATTGAGTTCGATATACGATGCAGCTCTCCTATACTTTTACATGGGATTTTCAAGGGGATATTTTGCGAGTTCGATGTAACCAAAATTCGAAATATTCGAGTTCGACTGTAAACCTCGTACATTTTTTGCCCACTTAAAGCAGTCACAAAGTGCATACAAAGCTGAGTGGATGTCTTTTATCTCAGCCATGGACAGTGTCATTCACCACAAGGAAACTTCGCCGATCCTAACACGTTCATGAGGTTTTCTTTTTGATACTCTTGTATGGAGCAGCACACAACTTCCAGTTGCT
Source organism: Amblyomma maculatum (assembly GCF_055883805.1). NCBI lineage: Eukaryota > Metazoa > Arthropoda > Arachnida > Ixodida > Ixodidae > Amblyomma > Amblyomma maculatum. Next base: position 83,408,484 of record NC_139350.1, read on the forward strand.
GACATGCCTCAGAAGAGGGCACTCTTCCCTCTTACCGCCAACCAGCGCACTCCTGCCATCTCCATTGCCCTGCTTCCGTCCTGTCTACACGTGTCTATGCCTGAGAAGTCAGTCTCACAAATCATGGCTATCACTTTTCATTGTCATATGACTCAGCTTCTCACCAATTTCAATAACACTTCTTTTTGGGCGAGTTGGTTTATTTTGACTATAGCGAAATTTGAAATGGCGCTTACACACACAACCACAAAAGATAGGCGACTGGCGAGACACGACCGCATGCGGTCTCACGAATGTGGCCTAATCATTTGTCATAATAATGTTGTTATTGTCACATGACTCTGCTTCTTGGTAGTTTATGCTGCCCTCGGCAAACTTTTGCTGTCGTTTGTGTGCCGTGGCTGCCATTGCTGTATTTCTTTAATGCCACTGCTCAGTTGTTGTTTGGTCCCATCTCTTTGCACTGCATATTCTTGGTGTTTTCGTCGAGGTGACATTACTCACCACCTCAGCTGGTGTCATGTTGAAGCTGCTGAACTTTGAGCACAAGTGGCGATGAGGCCTGGGAAAGATTGGTTTTCCAGAAATTTCTATGAAACTGTCACTTTTTAGCATGTTTAGAGACATGGTACAGTTGAGACTTCTCCAGTAACACTCAGTAGTGACATTTACTATCAAAACACTGCCAAATGTGAGCGAGGTCGACAAGGAAGCTGAACACAGCCAGGACCTGCCGTTGTAGAAATTGCATGCTTCATCTTGGGACCTAGTTAGTAGCTGCAAGCCTTCGGCAGCAAACAGAATAATTGATTTTTGTGGTCCTGTGTGAATAAAAGCTTCCACATGTACCTTTCTTTGTCTGATGCCCCAGTTGTCATCTTTTATCAGGTCAGTCGATACATATATCCAAGCTATTCTCAGGTCATGGGGTCACTTTGCGTATATGTTTTGCAGTCCCATGAGGTTTCTCTGTGTCGGAACTCTCCACGAGCACCCTTCGAGGTCAGCAAAGAAAAATGCATGTTTCTCATTGGAGTTTCTAGGGCAGCATCAAGAACGTTCACCTGAACTGGTATTTTGAGGCATGAGAGTTCGAATTAGGGAGCGTTTACTATTACTTTGTCATAGTTCGGTACATTTTGTGAATGGGTCCTAATAGGGGCAGAATATGTGGCAGGTCTTAACTACACTCAGTGCAGCGAAATGAAATGGGCCAGACAATTGGTATTGCTCTGCTCCATCTGTCACTAGGTGCCGTTCACAGACCTGGTGCATCTAGGGGTTCATTAGCACAGTGCACTTTCGGAGTAGGCTTGCTGCCTCGATGCAATACTGGCCTTGTGTGCAGGTGGGCTACCGACGCAACGGCCACAATGAAGTGGATGAGCCCATGTTCACCCAGCCACTGATGTACACCAAGATACGCAAGCAGGCTACCCTCCTGGACATCTACTCGCGCAAGCTGCTCGATGAGGGGGTCGTCACCGAGAAGGAAATTGAGGTGAACGGTGCATTTCTTTCCTTTGTCAGAGTTGGCATCACTGTGACACATGGGGAACCACAAAGCAGCAGCTTGCCCTGTACGCTGTGTCTCACCTAAACAGTAGGTTGGCTATGGGTTGATGGGGCAGCTTACAGGATGAGATGATGTGGGATAGAGTGCACCATGCACATTTCATGATGCAGTCAGTTTGCACACTGAGGATACAGTGTCTGTGGGCTAACTGTTAAAGGGTTGGTGCTAGACGAAACAGAGTGGAGATAACAATTTGTAGGCTATTTATTCCTTTTGCAAATAATACACTGAGTGCGCCAGCCAGCTACACAACGTCGAGGGAATCTTTGGAAGCTGACAGCTATGCAAGCAGGGGTGTGTATGTAAGGGGATTTCTGGAAGGGGCATAATCTGAGCAATGTTTGGTTGGCAAGAAACGTGCTTATACTTGGCAAGAAACGTGCTTATAGTAGATTTTAGAGTTTATTTTCAGGTAAAACTGGCCTAAACTGGGCAAAAGTCCACGCTCGTAATGCAGATCATGGCAGCTTTTGCATGTGGTCTCTGGTGTGACTTCACTGCAATCATGGCTACAATTGTGCAGGAGGAGAAAGAGCGGTATGAGAGCATCTTGTCTGAGGCGTACAAAAATGCCGAAAAAGAGGACAAGTCTTACAACCGGGACTGGCTCGACTCGCCGTGGAGTGGTATGACCCTGTTCCAGTCCATTTTTCTACATTTATTTCCTTCCCACTTCTCAGTGGAGGAATCATTCACACCGAGAGACTTTCTGAACATATTTAAAGGTTTTCAAAGGATGACATCAATAAGGGGGCTCTGTGTAGTCTGTAAAGTATTGAGTCGATCGTGCTTGTCTAGAGTGGTGTGCTGTGGAGTAAAGTCGACACAGGTGCTTAGGCAACGTCCTTGTACATGTGCAGTTCAAAGGACTTTGAGGCTGCACTGCAGGGCAAATATCAGTAAAAGTCAGTACCTGTGTCATAATTTCACTTCATTTCCTCCGTATGGCACCGTTCGAGCGCTCTAGACAAGTGAGATAGACTCTGTATTTTGCTCTGATCCTTTTGGGACGGGCATGCTTTTGGATTGAATGCCTTCAAGTGCAGTGGCGTGAGCCTCTAGGCCAGGCCCCCACCGTGATGGTGCAGTGGTTAGGCCCTCGACTACTATGCCCAAGGATGCGGGGTGGAATCCCAGCTGTGGCGGCTGCTTTATGATGGAGTAAGCAAGGGGCTCGTATGCTGTGCGATGACAGTGCATATTAAAGAACTCCGGTGATCGAAAATTTCAGGAGCCCTCCACTACGGCGTCTCTCATAGCCTGGGTTGCTTTGGGATGTTAAACCCCACAAACCATACCTTTGTGCCTGTATGTGCTAAGTAATGTCCAGTGTGTGTAAAGCTGTGTTGCCTAATGGCACTGCTCGTGGTTGTTGTCGTGACTTGCATATTGATATCTATTCTTAAAGGTCTGTACCAAAGGCACCTGGAGAGTATAAGCTGTCTATTCCACGTCCGGTGTTGGCAACACTGCATCAGTCGGGCCAAATTGTGCCATTTTGCTATGCCCGCTACAGCTTGCTAGGAACGGGAGGTTTCTGATTTAATTACGTAAATGCAGCAACCAGCAACCAATAGGATATGTAGCCCATGTCTTGTTATGCATGCAGCGCAATGGCACATGACTTGTCCATTAAACTGCCAAGGGCCAGTGAATTTCCTATCATTTTCTGATAAAGATTTTTATCCAGTTTATGTAGCACCAGAGATATTGTCAGTTAAAAACAGCCACCCTGTCTTCTTTCTCAACTCATGCACTGGCCCAAGCGAGAAAAGCATAAAGATTATAGACGAGTACAACTCAGCCCACAAAAGCATTACAACCAAATCACCTCGTTTTCCTTTTGTTTTGGCGACTTGCTCTCATTACAACATTAGGCAGCAGAGGAGAGAGGGTAAACGGAGACACGCCACAGTCTCCTGCGGGGCCGGTCGAGCACCCACTTCTGCGCTCAGTTTCGAATGTCAGTTCGCGTCGGAGGGCTTGCACTTGGCATGCTCAGTAGCATTTGCTCTACATAGTGCCTTTGTAGTACCTGAGTGGTGTGTCCTTGGGCAGCCAGGGATTGTATACAGTAAAAGCTCGTTAATTCGAACTTCACGGGACCGGGAAAAAAGTTCGAATTATCTGATGTTCGAATTATTGAATGACCTCGAAAAAACTGACAAGAACCATTTGTATTACAGTAAATGTACCGTATTTAGTCGCGTAACGAACTCGCTCGCATAATGAACCAACCTAGCCCTAATTTGTGCCTACGAATCCGATCCGAAAAAAAAAAAAAAAATGAAGGCCTCAGTTGTTAGCGCGTTCCTCTGTTTCACGCTGTCACGGACACAACATATTCCTTGGCAGTGCGCCAAGATGCTACGCAGCGATAACGGCGTGTTTATCTTTTGACTTCAACTCCAGCAGGGGGGAGGGGGGGAAGCGAACTTGGCAAAGTGCCAGCGCTTGTCCGGTTGTGCAAGCCTCCTTTTCAGTATGTTCGCTTTATCATGCTATGAGCGACTGGGGCGGGCGCCTGCCACTCCAATCATCGGAACGCGCGATATCAGCAAGCGGCTTTTGAAGCGAAGGGTGCTAAAAGCCAGCGTTATGATCGTGGCTGACTCGCGTGCTTCCGCTGACAACTAATGGGTGGAAGGATGGATGGCTATAGCAAAAAATAAAAAAATAAAAAAAAAACAACCGTAGTGCCCATCAGAGATCTAGCCTTTCATTTGCATTGGCTGGGGCCGCGCCGACAGTACTTATATCCCTATTTCCAAATTAGCAGGGTTAGAATTAACGAGTATTTAGTTTTGAGCTACGCAGGTTGCGCAGAAGAGAGAGCAGGCAGCCGCGACCGCCGTCCTCTCCCTCCAATGCCGCCGGCTGCCGCGGCGGTCATGGCGCCATTTAAGTTTTACCCATTCTTCCATGGCTTTACCTGGTGTCATCTCCTGTCCCCGTTTTGGACGAGTGCAGCCTCTATTATGCCTTTCGATCGCAGAGGTGTTTACTTCTTTTTTTCTTTTTTTTTTTGCCGTTTGATGTGCGCCAAGCCGCCCAGGCGCGGCGGCGCGGAGTTCGAATTATCCGTAGCGGAACTGACTCGCGTTCGAAATTATGGGCTTTTTTTGTACACAGATCTCTATGGAGCTTGGCCGGACCAAGTAGTGTAGTTCGAATTATTCGAAAATTCGAATTATCGAGGTTTGAATTAACGAGCTTTCACTGTACTAGGAAAGTGAAGGAAGGCTGTGAACCTGCCTATGATGGCCTGGTAAAGAGAGGGAAGATGCAAGCATGCTGTGTTTCATTGAAGCTAGGAAGTGGGAGGGCCATAGCTGCGAGAGAATGTGTCTGATGGCCAACTCAAGGATGCCAAGGCAGTGCACTGTGTCACGTCAGTGTAGGACAGTAAGCGCCCGCTTAACCCATCGCCACTTGATCGGGGGAATCTGTGTAAAGGATCCTCCCAAACTATGCTGCGTGCAGTCAACACTGGCTTTCATTGTTCTTCGAGTCTTTTCCAACCTCCACTGCATTGGTCATATTTTGGATTCTATTTCATTCTGGCAGATTTCTGGCTTTGGCTTAGACTAGTTGTATGTTGTTTGGTTATGTAGGAATCAATGGTTGGAAAGCATTCCACACTTCCTAACTGGTGCGTGTTTGCTTGAATGGATGCGGCGCAATGCAGGCTTCTTTGGCGAGCGCGATCCCATCAAGTGTGACCCCACGGGTGTGCCGGAGGACGTTCTGCAGCACATTGGCATGGCGTTCAGCTCTCCCCCACCGGGCAACTTCAAGATCCACCCTGGGCTGCGGCGCATCCTCAAGGCACGTCTGGAGATGGTCGAGCAGAAGACCATTGACTGGGCCCTGGGTGAGGCCATGGCCTTTGGCTCCCTGCTCAAGGAGGGCATCCACGTGCGCCTCAGCGGACAGGATGTCGAGCGGGGAACCTTCAGGTAATCATCCATTTGAATGACTGGAAATTCAGTCAGAGCTTTGGTCAGGTGGCATTGAAGTCAGTGTATAAAGCAGCCTGTTGATTCTTACGCAGATCAATTCCATCATTGATAAACTGAAGTGCATGTTGCTGAAATGGACAGCCTGGGTACAGCCAATATAGCAAAGCACCTTTGATGTTTGTTCCATTGAACATTTGTCACACGCATTGAAGTTGTATTGACCTCTTATAAAAATGGGGGTCACAAGTTTGGGGAGCCAATCAACACATGGAGCCGACAATATTTATATTTTTGGGATATGGCTTATTTGTGAGACCTCATACTTCTACTTTAAAATACAGTTTCACCATTGAACAATTGTAGGTACCACCAAAGTTTGGTTTCATTTTTTCTTGTTAGTGATGTATGACATTTTGCTGTACAACCTGCCGCGGTGGCTCAGTGGTTAGAGTGCTTGACTGAACACAGGGGTGTCGGATAAAATCCTGGCCGGAGTGGCCGCTTTTAAGAGGGGACACCCCTCTTAGAACCATTTTTTTTTTCAATTTATGACCGGATTTGCATCATATTTGCACCACTTGTGCACCACTTGTGCATTTTCTCGCGCGCATTCCAAAACCGCAAACTGTTTTTACCTAATACAGGTAGATTTAAATATATATTATGGAAAACTGATCTTTTGTTTAGAAGAAGCATGGTTAGTAAAAATCAGATCTTGAGGAGATTTTGGTCCTTAAATAATTTAGAATCGCAAAGGACTGTAGTAAGGCATAAATGAGCATTCTAGGATGATTTGGAAGAAAGTTGTGGCTTGTCAAACTTTCCAAAAAAAAGCATTTTGGTGGCTGGGACAAATGATTTATTTTGATAATTTTGGCAAACAAACAATGTTTAAAAAGCAGCGTTACTGCAGGACTTATGATTTTATCTTTGTGGCAAAATGAGAATTATAGCGATAGCTGCTATAGAAGCCGAGATATCGCTCCTCCAAAATGATGACTGTCCAAAATTCAATCTTGAGCAATCTGTAAAAAATGTTTTTGGCATATTTTTAAATTATTAATGCTAACAGCAACTCGAAAAAATGAGTTTTGACTGGTTTTTGGGGTGAATGCACAATTTCCCGTTGAGATAATTGCCCCGGCAATTCTGAAGGAAATTTATTTCGACAAAGTTTGCGATTCTGCACGCCGCGCGTGACGAGGTTTCACGATTGCTGCGTCCATGAACACTGCTCAGTTATCACTTTTTCATCTGCATCATCATAATTATGATGCTCGTACGCTCTCCTCGCTCTCCTCTCCTATCTGTCCTCTTATGGGCCAATCATGGAGCATCACTGATTGCAGGTAACAGGATGCCGCGTCACCAGTGCGCCTCTTATCTCTACCTTTCTTCGGTTTTTGGGTCATTTGTGCAGTGTTTGTGATGACTGAACATACTACGCGACCTTTTCAAAATGGCGCCAGGCCGCAAGCAGTCAGCGCCGGCAGCCAACCAAAAGTGGCCATTTGGGTCACATGCTTTCGAAGCCCAATAGCAGCGCTTGTTTCGCACAATTTTGTCCCTTTGTTTCCCGCTTCGGGTGTTCGCTCACGGACACCAGTCATGACATGGGAATAGCCTGAATCACGATATTTCAAATTTAGTGTAATCTCGTTACAAGAGACACTGGGTTATAAGAGACATTTGAAAATGGTTTGGTTGGTTTTCCTATGTCTGCCATGTTAACAACATTGCATACAAGAGACATGGTTAAAAGAGACACTCGGTTACTAAGGACAACTTTTTCAGCTCCCTGCCCGTATTTAGAAGACACAACACAGGTGTGCTCATGCAATGCAGCTGAAGCATACCAACTTGTACATTATGCACTTCAGATTTCCTTGGCTAAATTCTGTTCCATATCAGCATCCTTTATGTTGCAATATGTCAAGAACTGAGAAGGAGTGCTTCCCCATGATTGGAAAGTCAAAGCGACCCCCATTGTTTCAGCCGCTGGCATCGCATTACTGTCACCTATGAAGCAAATCAAAATGCATGATTGACATCTAGCATTTTTAACTCCTTGCTGTTAAAATTTGATCACAAGATGAAAGTTCGGAATCCTGATCTTTTTTTTTGTGGACAATGCTTCTTGCAGCACAAAAGTTCTTGTGTTCAAAGCCACCAAAGTTATGTTTAACCTCCAAACTCCACACCCTACCTTCAACAAACAGACAAAGGCATTATGCACTCTGTCAAGTTGCTGTACAAAACAAGGTTGGTAGAATGCCTATTGCTCGACAGGCAGCAAGATTGTACCATAGTAATTCATGCAAACTTTGCTGTTCAGGTGATTGCAGATGTCTGGAATAGCATAAGAAGTGAAGCTGTGAAAAACTGTTTCAGAAAAGCAGGCTTTAAATGTGGTGACATGATGTAAGAGGGTTCATATATGGATACTGTGGAAAGCTTCCTTGATGAAGCTTGGGCAAACATCAAAAAGACTGCTGAGGTACCAGAATCTTTTGAGGAATTCTTATCGAGACTATAGCGCAAAGCAGACAGGACACACGAGAAGAACAAAAACAACACGAGCGCTCGTGTGTCCTGTCTGCTTTGCGCTACAGTCTCGCTATGTTCACGCACCAACAAGCCCAAAAAGCCACCCTTTTGAACTAGAATTCTTATCTGCAGATGTGGATCTTGTGTGCTCCTGAAGAGCTTACAGGTTGTGCATTCTCGTGCAAGTAAATGGAACATGTGCCATAGATGATGACTACGAGGACATTTCAGAGGAAAAGTGTCAGCACATGAGGGTGACGAGCATGTAAGAGGGCTTCAAAGGTATGAGAGCCACAGGAAGGCTTGTAAAGTGAAGTGCTTAACTTCCAGAATTTGGGAAGGAATGCACTCTGCATTCACAAAAATACATACTAGTATGGATAACTTCTTTAAGCTTTTTTGAACAATTTCCTGTTAATGCGTGTGAATGCATTTATATGCTGATGTGCAGTAAACTGATCACAATGCTTTTAGAATTTTTGGTTACAAGAGACCTTGCTTACAAGAGACATCTTTTTCGGGTCCCTTGAGTGTCTCTTGTAACGAGGTTTTACGTAATTGGTTCACAGGAAGGGAAAGGTGCGGTATCTGTCGCACTTGCGCTGTGGACACCTGAAACACGCCGTAAGGGAAGGGAGGAAGGTGGGAGTGAAAGTGGAAAGAGAAAGGGAAGCCGTAGTGGAGGGCTACGAAGTAATTTCGACCACCTGGGGATCTTAAACGTGTACTGACATAGCACAGCACACGGACGCCACTCCGTTTCGCCTCCATCGAAACGCAGTCACTAAGGCAGTGATTCGATTCCGCTTCCTTGGGCACAGTAGTCGAGCGCCGTAACCACTACGCCACCTTTTCCATGTGTCAACACTCCCCAGTCACAGATTGCCATCAATGGGCACATAGCCATCTCTTATGGGGTATATGAATTATGCTAGCCCGTTTCTAAGATGGGCCGAGGTGTCCTTTTTTCTGAGCCAGTGTTTCCACCCAAAAAGCTTAGCTTCTTCCAATCCATGCAGGCGCGGTGTACATAGTACGGGCGCAGAAGGCTGGCAGATACATATCTGGGCACCTCACTCGTGGGCACAGACCGGCTTCAGCATGCAGCTGGGCGTGCAGGCACATGGCAAATATGCCCAAGGAAAGGTCCATGGACTCGGACCTTGATTGTGTGTACAGTGCAGAGCCATTCCAGAGGACGTGCATTAAACCAGAACCACATGAAGCAGCCTTTTGATAAACATTATTTGCTTGAGGCTGGTACATTGAATAGCTAGCATTCAGGTCAATTTGAATATTTGCACCAGCCTGCCTTGAAGCTTGGGATGTTCACCGTGTACTTTTGCAGCCACCGACATCATGTGCTGCACCACCAAACCATTGACAAGACAACCTACCGACCCCTGTGTCACCTGTGGCCCGACCAGGCGCCCTACACAGTCTGCAACAGTTCCCTGTCCGAGTATGGCGTGCTTGGTAAGGCATTCCTTCTCATTCTTGTCCTTGTTTCTAGTGACCTTTGATGTTTTCTTTAAGCATGATGTGATTTCAGTTCTTATTTCGGTCAGGGCACTGCAGGTGACCTTGATGTCAGAATGGAGGAAGAACGTAGCGCCAACATGGTGCCAAACCGAAGAGAACACTGAGGCAAACCTAAACAAACATGTGAAATATTGGCCTGCGGCTTGGTGCACACATAGCATGCCATCCCATGCACCCCTGGGCTTGTGTGCGCATGCGCAACTTGTGCTTGCATTTTCGCTTACATCTTGACTGCAAAAGTGCGTGCATTTCTTTTTCTTCATTCCATTGGCTCGATAATAAGGAACAGCTCTTATGACAAATTTGTGCTTGGTAATGCAAGGCCCGGAGCGGCCTTGGTGTCAGGTTTGGTTCACTGCGCACCGTTAAGTTCCTCCCAAATGCCATAAAACTTGTACAGTTATAAGTTAATTTATTTAAGATGCCGGTCATTTCGTTGATTTTTTGTGCTTGCAAAATTTTTAGTACAAATTACACGTGATGAGTTGTGAACGTTGCTTCAAGCTTTCAAGGTTTGCGACATGGGCGAACACCACACCACCTGTGTGCAGGCACCACTGCACTCTCCCTTTTTCATGCACTCCTGCGTGGGAATGATCTTCATTGGCCTCCTGTCATGTGAAGGCACCAGGGATGCGTATTGTTATGTCATGGAATTCTCGTGGCCACCGTGACAAAGCCTTTAGAGCCTCTTCTGTTGCTGCTGTCACTCTGCAATTAAGCACTGGCTGCTGCCTTATTAAGTGTAATTGTCATGGCTTCATAGTGTGTTGTGCACTTGACCTGCAAAAAAAAGAAAAAAAGATTCAAGCCTAGGGGCCACGAAACTACACTGTGAGGCAGTTGGGCATTGATAATAATTTCAGGCCGCTTACTGCACAGAAATGTGGGGGCCAAGCTTATGCACCAGCGTTTTGCAATCACTATCTTACATTTTTCTTCCTTCTGGGCAATTTCAAAACCCATCCAAGGGAAGTAACCTCTGATGACCCAGCTGTCTCAAAAAATGAGTCGCCGCTTTTTAATTCATGAGGGTTTTGCTTTGAGCTATGGCAGCCCATGTGCCCTGCATTGACTGACAGTCAACCTTCCAGTGGGCTGTGAGAAATGGATTCCATCGCATGGTGACACTGCTAGTCAGTTTTCTTGGTTAAAAAGGAGGCCTTTTCCCTGAATATTGCTTTCGCGGCACAGTTTTCGGTGTTGTATTCTCAATGGAACGGGACTGACAGATTGGCATGAACCTTTCACTGGCAGACTGTTGTCAAAAGACACAGCTGGACACTGTTATAAGAGACATGGCTGTAACAGACAATCAGGTATAAGTGACACCATTCGAATGGTTGACCGCCCTATGGCTTTCGTTTCTTGGACCTCTTTTTTAACAGACATTGGATGTAGAAGACTATTAGATATGAAGGACAAATTAGTCTTAATTGGTAATCAGTCTTGCTCGTAACAGACATTTTAACGTTAGATGCGGCACCATCCATCCCCAGGTTCAGTAGCAGCTACAGTGAAAACAAAAGAGAGACACACCTGTACCGTCGTTATTATAACTTCTGCAAGCAAATAGCAGGTCAGTCAACTATGAAATGACTAAAGGAAACCCCTGCAGCGGGAATGCAGTGTAGAGCAGCTCTTCAGGTTTGCCAGGAAAAGCACAAGCGCGACTGCATATGCAAGCTTCTGAGCGAGCATATTGGGAGCACGCATTGGGTTCTCCCAATTAGTGGAGCTTCCTATCACAAATTTCTGCAGGTGTTGTGTCCACTAGTCTGAAGAACGTAGCGAAAATTGTCTGTTACGTTGCATTTCAGTATGAGCGACAAATCTATCTGGCGAATGCAAAGAAAGTGCTCAGCTAGTGCCGCTGAGCACTAGTACCGCCTAGAAAGCTAGACATAGCCAAGCCAAGTTCAAAACAAGCAACATAAAAACAGAAGTGGTTCTGCTTCAGCAAGGACAAATAAACTACTCTGGTTGATATTCAACCAGTTTCAACTCCACTCAGAAGCGCCTCGTTTGCTTCTAATTTATTTTTCATCTGAGTAGCGACATTCACAGACTTGTTACTCACAGCTGCTGTTACCCTTTGTCACACAAGCGTAAATTTCTTAGGGATATTTCTGCTGGTGTGTTTTGGCTGCTTCTAGCACCTTGGAGGTAAGCTCGTTACATTTACGATTTTGTGGTGCTTTTTCGACTTGAATTCTTGTAGTGTTACCAGGCACATAGCTTAGTTGCGAATCACTAGTTGCAGTGCCACGTCACATCGCGATCCCACTTTGCAATCGCTGCGAACAGTTTGCCATCATATACAGCTTTGGCACATCGGCCATGAGGCTCTGGCCCGATTTTCAAGCTGGTAGAGGCTGTGTTGAACAGCATCAATGCAGCCATGAAGCAGACCAAGATTTACAACTATTTCAGCAGTAAATAAATGTAAGAAAGTTGTGAGGTGTGGTCAGTGTGGTGGTCTACAAAGCAAATGTGATATGTAAATGAAAGTTATAGTAACGCTTTTGCGACGTGATGTAACCTTCTTTTTTGCGTATTTTAGCCTTAGGATGCTTGCGGCGAAATAAGGTCTGGTTAGAAAATGTAATCATGGTATCCTGCTTATAAGGGACCTCTCATATAAGAGACAACGGCTCCCCAGTGCATGTCCCTTATAAAGGGGTTCAACGGTAACTGTTCTAGATATGCAAATAATTTGCCAAAGTAGGTAATTCTTGCTTTGTAGTGAACAGCATGTTTGTTTATTTGACTGAGTTTTGGCACACCCATTTTTAAGCTGTGGCTTATTAAAATTTGCATAACAGAACATGTTAGTTCCATGCATCGCATAGTATGTACAGCCTCGTCCACTTCTAGCTAGAACACGGTCACTGCTTTCAAGGTGTCATTGCATCCGACCCGGCCACGCAGTAATCTAAAGTGGCTGGCCATGTGAAGCAGCACATCCGTGTCTCGGTGTGCTTGCATCGCTTTGCATCGATATCTGCCTGCGTCAGATACAATGTTGCTTTAAAAGCAGTGACCGTGTTCTAGCTAGAAGTGGACGACCCTGTACATCTTGGTGCATGATTTGGTTTTGAAAGCTTGCAACAGCCAACTTTTGAAAGTTCAGTGTTATTAGCAGATTAAAGTGCCATACGGTAGTTTTCAGCTGTGTTGTGTGATGTTTGCCCTGAAAAACATGCTGCTTCTCTCATGGCCAGTTTTGATCTCATTCAAGTTCTGAGCGTGCTCCACATGTAATGCTACCTCATGTTCCCTTTCACTCCCTAACGCACTGCATGCTTGTAAAGTTGTACAGAGGGTGGCAAAAAGTCTGTAGTCTAATCAAGTAAAAGTGAACAAAAACATTTCATTCAGATCAAAGGTTCCGGGACTGTGATACCACTTCAAAAGGGTTCATAACAAACGCATACAAAATACAGTTAAATCTTGTTAAAAGAAACACTCTGCTATAAGAGACACTTGAAAATGGTTTGGTTGGTTTTCCTATGTCTGCCATGTTAACAACATTGCATACAAGAGACATGGTAGACACTCTGTTACTAAGGACAACTTTTTCAGGTCCCTGGAGTAAAATCTTCACTATGTATTTAGAAGACACAACCCAGGTGTGCTCATGCTATGCAGCTGAAGTGTACCAACTTATAAATGATGCACTTCAGATTCCCTTAGCTAAATTGTGTTCCATATCAACATCCTTTTTGTTGTATATGTCAGGAATTGAGAATGACTGCTTCCCCATTATTGGGAAGTCAAAACGACCCCGTTGCTTCAGCCACTGACATCGCATTACTGTCACCTTCGAAGCAAATCAAAATGCATGAGTGACATCCAGCATATTTACCTCCTCGCTGTTAAAATTTGATCACAAGATGAAAGCTCAGAATCCTGATGTCTTTCTCTTTGTGGACAATGCTTTTTGCAGCACCAAAGTTCTCGTACTCAAAGCCACCGAAGTTAATTTTTTCCTCAAAACTCCACACCCTACTATCAACCAATAGACAAAAGCATTATGCACTCTGTCAAGTTGCTGTACAAATCAAGGTTGGTAGAACGCCTGTTGCTCAATGGGCAGCAAGACTGTACTATAGTAATTGATGCGAAGTTTGCTGTTCCGGTGACTTCAGGTTTCTGGAATGGCCCGAAGTGAAGCTGTGAAAAACCGTTTCATACAAGCAGGCTTTAAATGTGATGACATGATGTAAGAGGGCCCACATATGGATACTGTGGAAAGCTTTCTTGAAGATGAAGCTTGGGCAAACATCCAAGAGACTGCTGAGGTACCAGAATCTATTAAGGAATTCGTATCTGCAGATGCGGAACTTGTGTGCTTCCGAAGAGCTTATAGACTGTGCAATTCTCGCGCAAGTAAATGGCACATGTGCCATAGAGGATGACTACGAGGACATTTCAGAGGAAAAGTGTCAACATCTGAGGGTGACGAGCATGTAAGAGTGCTTTAAAGGTATTAGATCAACAGGAAGGCTTGCAAAGTGAAGTGCTTTACTACCAGAACTTGGGAAGGAATACACTCTGCACTCAAAAAAAACATACTAGTATGAATAACTTCTTTAAGCTTTCCTGAACAATTCCCTGTAATGTGTGTTAATTAATTTATATGCTGATGTGCATTAAACTGCTAAACACAGTGCTTTTAGAATTCTTGATTTCAAGAGACCTTGCTTACAAGAGACATCTTTTTCGGGTCCCTTGAGTGTGTCTTGTGACGAGGTTTTACTGTACTATATTGCCGGCCCATGTACGGGCTGTTTTTAACTTGGGAGGATACTGGGAGCATGCGACAGCTGTGCTTTTAGAATTATTGCTTCCAGTGAGAAAGGGCGGCACCAGTCGTACACGTGGAAAGAGCAGCCAGATATGCTAATTGTGCCTGCACTTTTGCCGCCAGTTCTCCTAGACTTTCAGTGGCAGCACTTCATTAAAGTGCAGCAGTCACACGCGCCTAGTTTCCCTCTAAGTGTAAAACATCCTGTACCCTTATACATGGATGCTGCTGCTGTTCACTATTGCCTTATCAGGTGCGTGACATTCACACAATTTTTGAAATCAAGTAGCTTTTGTCACCAGTCACAGCATAGTCCTGGAAATCATCTTTGCTAAAGGATTTGTGAAGAGGTTCTGTTGTGTTGGCTTTGCTTGCTTTAAGCTCAGTGCTCTCCTCAGTCAATGAGAACTCAATGTGAACATATTTTCTGTTATGTTATATGGGGTTTAATGGTGCAAAAGCAACTGTGGCTATGATGCGCCAAACACAAGGTTAGATAACAAATTTTCTGTTCACTTTAGCGTTCAGTCCCATCCTGGACTAGGTTGTGCCCAGGGTCAGGAATACCCGCTATTTTACATTACGCTCATACCTTCAATGTTGGGCTTGGGGCAACACCAGTGTCATCATGGGAGGTGTGTTGCCTTTCTCCTCATGTGTTGCATATATCTACAGCACCTACCTTCGTTGCCAGCCAAACTACTACAAAGCATTTTTACATTTCTTGTGACAGCATAAGCTTTCTTGCGTGGAATTGAACCGAAATTCCACTATTTCTGGGAGCAGTGGTAAACAGTAGCACTTCGGTAATTAGTGTTAAGAGTGCAGTTACACATGCTTTCTTTAAAATGGGGCAATTTAGTGAGCGAACCAAATGAATGCAATTATAAAGGATAGCTGCTCCCCTATTCTAAGAGTGGGTTCTTACTGGGCTGCTGCTCATACAGTGCCTGTTTAGCAAGCAACGCTTGCAGGTGCTGTTCCACTGATATCAGAAGGGACCGGAGCTTGCTAATGTGCAGTTCTCCTGCGTCCCTGTCTCATTTATGTCCTCTGTATGCTCACTGTTCTTGCAGGATTTGAACTGGGGTTCTCGATGACTAACCCCAATGCACTGGTCATGTGGGAGGCGCAGTTTGGAGACTTCATGAACACTGCCCAGTGTGTCATTGACCAGTTCATCAGCAGTGGCCAGGCCAAGTGGGTCCGGCAGAGTGGCCTCGTCATGCTCCTGCCCCATGGCATGGAAGGCATGGTGAGCACTCCAAAATGGTTCAACGGGTTACAGGGAACACAAGGTTGACAAGCGTGTGTTGGTACTCTTGCTTTTTGTCCGCAGGCACCGAAAATGCGCAGAATGTGCCCATTCATTGATTCACTTTGAGCACTGCATTTCTTATACTTGATGTCATCTAGCCAGATGGGTGGTCTTCTTTAGTTGCCTTTGCCAGCAGAGTAACATAAGTGGGCACTATATTGAGAACTAATTAACACGGGGAACTAGCGGTGGCATATTTAATATCAACAGACAAACTGAATAGGACTAAACAGTTCCATTTCATTTGCCCCGGAAATGACAAAGATACCTTTAAGGGCCCTGTCTTGGTTTCCCTACTTTGTCCTAAGATTGGTGCTGCTGGTTGTTAGTAAAACAAGGTCAAAGTGTTAAATACACCTACTGCTGTTTGACAGTTGCGCATGGTATTGTCAAGGGAATCTCAGATTCATAAAATACACAAATAATAAGTATGCATTACTACTCCCTTATTATTATTATTATGAGAGTATGCAGTAATTGCTCCCTTATTATGAGCATGTACAATCTGCTCCACCATTCAAAAGGCATGTAGTGTTGAAGTGAAGCCGGTTTAATGTTTGTGAAGGGGTTCCTTGCTGTCTTTCATTGAGAACTGGCATTTGAGGTGTGCTTGCTAACCAGCCTTGTTGTCAAGTTGCACTAGTGCAAAAACTAAATTTTATAGTTGCGTCGTTTTGTAATGCACAAGTAGATGCCTTGAGGTTGTTGATTTGAGGTAAATCCAACTTGATGGGCCTGGTAGTAAAGCTGTCCAGACAGCTGTGCTTTTAAAAATATCTGTGCACTTCCTGTTAGGCATGGCATTGCCTGTTAATTGTTCAGCTTTAAGTTAGCAGCCGAATTTACTAGTAGTACCGGCAGGAAAAGCAGTCATAAAATTACATGACTCCCTGCATAGTTATGCTACCTTGGCTCACTCAACCCGGCCTTAAGACCTTATGATATAAACGGAGTGAAGCATCATCTTTACAGATACAACGGTGCTCTGGTTGATCACTTCGGAGTTGCTATAGATAATTTACTTTCCAAATGCTATAATGTGAATAAGTTTCTCTCCACATGCTGCGGAGGTTGTAAAAAGAAAAGTAAATTTGACTGCTCTGAGCGACAATATTTTTCAGATACCTACTGTGATAGATGCAGACTTGGGAACATTTTGCTAACGCAGGAAGTTTATTGCTATTGACGGCACCTGTCTAGAGCATTTAAAGACACTAATCCAGTACTGCCAAAACCATAAACTATGATTGAATAAAAACAGTGTAATGTGTTGTTGGATAGGCCGCCAAAAACTAAGAGGGCATTCTATTGCTAAAGTACTCATCGTGATGGGTCGTTCGCTGTTCTGCTTTCTCTGCGTTCCATGAATGTGCACACACCACATGAACTGTGGCTTGTTGGAGTGCTGTTGATGGTGTTTTACAGCGTTAGTCATATTTGCAATTTCTCCAAGGTAAAAAGGCCCCGTGTTATTAGGTCCTAATCTGGAAATCTCGCATTCACTAAAAGGCCAATGAGAATCACCATCCTTAGGCGGACCAAGAAATGGGCACAGCTGAGAAATTATGTAGATCAGCGTCAAGTATGCGCAACTTCAATGCCAAATAAACAGCTGAGAAATATTTGCTCTGGAGAAGAAATGTGCGCAGGACCTATAAACATTCCAAACGGCGATCTCAGGCCTTCAAAAAGGAAGAAAACAAAAAAAAACAAAAAAACAAAAACCTGAGTTTATGCTCGTCCTCATTAACTAAAATTTCGTTTTTTTCTCGTTCGCATTTTATATGAACCTGATAGCAGCTTATGTGACCATGGTTGTATTGAATGAGCTCCGCAATAAGGGCTTTTATTGGGTGAGAAGGGCGTGCCACAGACAAAGCTGAACAAATTCGAAGAGTTTCAACGCAGACTCGGTTATCAGCACACTGGAATTGGTTGACGAAAAAAAGAAAGGAAAGAGGACAAAAAGTTCGCAAGAATAGCAATTATTCGTGTCTCCTATCTCCTCTTTCTGTAAAGAGATAAAAACAAATATGCTGTGACTATGCCAGCGAAAGTATGTGGGCAAAGGTTATTTCTTCCCATCACTGGGGAGGGTAACGTGGCCCGAGCGACGATGGTGGCCACGTTTTCCTTTTCCATGCTGCCATTTTCTTGTTCACAGGCGGAAAAATGCTGACATTGGAACGTAGGTTGTTGGATTCTTCCGATTTCGAATTGCCGATTAAATGACTACAGATGCTGAAGTGCGGCTTCGGCTCAGTTTCCAGTGTCGTCCCTCCAGGTGAACAGAAGGCACAAAGCTTCCTGTTGCAACAAATTTTAAAAATTTCCGCCCTTTCCACGATCACGCAGTGACCAGGTCAGTAGATACGGGCCACTGTTTTTGTAACGAACAGTGTCCAGGTCACCCGACCCTCAGACTTGTGTGGAAACCGGTAACAATGAATCGACTCAGAAGCATCCGATGAGTTTGCATAGCTGTCAGGGCAGCCAACAACGACGTTTTCCCACACTTTGTTTCACCGGACATATTCACTCACGTCACCTAGAAGTTAGGAGTACCGACCCAATTTCACACTAACCAACGACAGACTGTGCACTCCAATGCACTGGCTCGCACCAGTGTATTCCAGCAACTAGTGGAGCGCCTAGAGGCGGCGCCACCCGTCCAGCATTCCGGTCTCTATAGCGCACCTTATGTTGTGCCTTATACAAATACAATTTTTATAATGTAGAGAAGTATGTTTGCAGCAATAATAAATATTTGCTTGGAAGTAAATTTAAAATGAGGCTCGAGCATTTTAAGAAAATTAATTGTAAAATCTCCTCCCAGCCTTGTCAATTGCCTGTGGCGAGAGGAGTGATGCAGTACCGCAAATTACCACAACCGTTAGGAAACTTGTCCAGCTACATAAAACTATGAGTTCTAGTGCTGCTGCTGTGAAAGCAGGAAGGTACTCCACCCTTGAGCCTGTTTATCAGTAACAATTGTGCAAAGCCTACATCAAACAAAAGCATCCTTGAAATTGCTTTGGCAGTGGCACACCAAAGGTGCCAGTTACTAGAAACTAGAAAGCCTTGCAGGGCTTATCGTCAGCATGCTGAAATCGAGGAAGTGCCAGCGTCTTTCATGGAAAGGAACATCAAGAGCTAATGGCTGAAGGAGGAAAAGACTACCCTTGAGTGCAGTCTATCCTCCATGGGGACACTACTGACCAGTGTCCAGGAATTTATCGGATCAGGCATGGGATCGGAAATGATATGAACGAGATTGAGAGCGGAAACATTCTGCTTATTGATGTGCATTCCAGACTAATGGCAGTGCTCGAGCACATCAGAGTGGCAGACTCCAAATTTCTCTGTGAAGCCAAGTAAGCTAAAGTCAAATTTTATGTTCAGTTATGAAGTGGACAAGCAAGCATTGGGTTTGCTGCTACCATATTTACACGATTGTAAGTCTACCTGTTTTTTCAAATTTCAAAATCTGACGTTGGGGGTTGACTTAGAATCGTATGCATTGCCAATAAAAGTAAGAAAAACGATGTATCGCGGACGCTATGGAGAGGTTACAAGTTTGCGTTGACTAATACGACTGTAGACGTTGCATTCAGCAATTCCGCGCGCTTCTATAACAGGCTTTGTCATTTTTTTTAACTTTCACCACGCACCGCGCTCATCAATCCCTTCTATCTACGTACCGTAACGTACGCCGCACTCACGGGAGTGTCTATAGTTTATGGAAGGGCCGCTGTTCCAATACGCGGAGGCTGCGGCCATAGAATTTCTTACACTCTTAACTAGAGGGAAAGCTGAGGGCGCTGCACTTCAGCCACCATGGGCGCACTTAGAATCATGGGCCGGTGTCCTACTTGGTGCGGGACAGTCTATTTTTCTCGGGTGCATAGAGTGGTGTTACTATGTCGTCTCCTTTTCGTCATCATTATCATCTCGAAGTGCGAACGTAGAGCTTAAAAGTCATAGTAGCGAAGGCGCAAAAGCAGACTGCGCCAATGAAAGGTTTTTGTTGTCCGAAACGCCACCAAAAAACTTCCTAAATTGATTGGGCAGTTGCAAATATTTTCAGAATGTTCTTTTCCTTTCAAAGTGTGCCTATTAAGTGTGAAATATTGGTATTTATGCTGCTAAAAACTTAGCCAATAGGAGAAAGAGCCATCGCTTATATTGGGTAAATTCCACACTGACATGCTGTTTTGCTCTCTTTTTGCAATTTACAGTCACAATATTCAATGTTGGGACATTTTTTACTGTAGAACAATGTTTATCCTTGCATTAGTTGTAGTTGTAGTTCTGCACTTGGTAGGTATACGGCCCATGATGCTTTGGGCGCCCATAGTGACTGAGCTGGCCGTCGGGAAACTCCATGTAAACTCCCATAGATGCCAGCACAGCTTTCCCTCTGGGTAAGAGTAAGAAACTCTATGGCTGCAGCGGCTCTTCTGGGAATGTCAATGGTTGACGAAAGAGCCGGCTGATCACGGGGTGTTGAATTAGGCATCATTCCTTGTTCTTTGGTTCTTCGTATTTCTGAATTGAGTGCCGGCCACAGGCTGCATCGTCACGAGTTCTCTAGCTCCAAAAAGCATTCGGCGCTCTTTCATGGCAGCTTCCAAGAGGGTGGGGATAATTTATACAGAAGAAACTAACAACTGCGCAGCGGGCCGAAAATTCGACGTATCTGAACGAGTGGTGCGGGAGTGGCGATGGCAGCAAGGCAAGATTTTCAGCTGCGATGCTAAGCGAAGAGGTTTTCACAGGCCGAAGTCCAGACGTTTTCCCGAGCTGGAGACCAAGCTTGCAGCTTATGTTACTGAGATATGGGATCGGTCTCTTCCAGTGACATTCGAAATGGTCACACAACAAGCCCGTGTCTTCGCTGCGGAAGCAGGGATTCCAAGGACAGACTTCAAAGCTAGCAGGGCATGGGCATCTAAATTCATGAAGAGGGCTGGCTTTTCTTTTCGTCAGTGTACAAGCGTGTGCTAAAAGCTGCCTGCCGCATATGAAGATAAAGTTCTTGCTTTCCATAGGCACTTTCTCAAACTTCGAGACTCGCGACAGTACTTGCTCAGCCAGATCGGCAGTGGTGATCAAACCGCTGTATACTTTGATATGACGAACAACACTACGGTGAACACGAAGGGAGCCCGCCAGGTGAAACTCCCCACAACAGGAAATGAGAAGCTGCGGTTCACCGTCATGTTGTCGTGTTTGGCGGATGGCACGAAGCTCCGTCCATACATCGTCTTTAAAAGAAAGATAATGCTGTCAGAAGCATTCCCAAAAGGTGTTGTGCGCGTGAATGAGAGGGTTACATGACCGACGACATGGTGGTGGAGTAGTACCGTCTGTTGTGGCTTCTGAGGCCGGGGGCATCACTTAGAAGTCACATCCCCAACCTTCTTGTGCTTGATTCCTTCAGAGGCCCATCTTACCAACAAGGTGAAAGCAGAGCTGTGGAAAGAGCACACAGACATACTTGTGATTCTCGGCGGTTTGACAGGGCAGCTGAAACCCCTAGACGTCGGCGTGAACAATCCCTTCAAGGATTTGCTACGCCATGAAGATAACGAGTGGCTGGCAGTGGAAGGCCGCGAACTTACGCCAACTGGGTGCGTCAAAAGAGCCTCCCTGGCGGCCGTGTGCGGGTGGGTGCTTTCGTCATGGGCGGCTGTACCACGCGATGTCGTGATCCGGTCATTTGCAGAGTAAGGAATTTCACATGAAGACTTTGTGCTGTGGGACCGTAGCAGCGACGATGACAGCAGTGAGGATGAGTAGTTCGCTGCTAGGCAAGGCAATAAATTTTAATTTTGTAACACAAGTATGTCTTTCTTTCTTTCTTTTTTTTTTTTCGGACTTCCCGAATTTGGGGGGTCGACTTACATTTGAGTCAACTTACAATCGTGTAAATACGGTAGTCTGTTTGGGATTGTTGCTCAGGTCAGCTGTTATTTTAGACATTTGCGCTTGCTGTGGCGATTTGGGTTGTCAGAGATGCGTGCATAGTCAGTAAAGCATTGAACTTTGAATAAAAAGGAATCAAATTGTCCTTTTTTTTTTTGTATGTCAGGAATATAAAATTGAAAGTAACCAAGGTGTTTGACCTTAGACACATGCTCCAAAACATAACTCGAGTGCTCCAAAACTTGTCTTATTTCTCCAAAGCTGCTCCAAAATGCTAGGGCCTGCTTCCATCCTTGCTTGCCTTGTCATAGTGGTGAGACAAAGCTTACCTAGGTTGTTTTGCAGTAAAGTTCTGCTTAAACATTTTCACATTTGTTCTGGAAAAAAAAAAAGGGGAGGGGGGGGGGCAGCAACAGTGGTATGCTGTTCCATTGGTGAAGCACCAATTAATTAGAAAGCAGTCGCAGAATTTTGCTTCGGAATCTCCGGCAAGTGTGTGTGTGTGTGTTTATTTCAGTGTTTGCTTTGAATAGCACTTGGCCTGCAATGATTGTTGAGTGCAGTAGACTTGCTTTAATGCTAACGAAAAGAAATTGACAATTTGTATGATCTGAACTTGTCCAAAAGTGCTTGTGTGAACATGAAAGGAGCGTCCAAGGCTTGAAAGCAATGAATAAAATTTCCTAGCAGTGAGAAGGTATACTTGCAAGGAGTGCATTTATTGCACAATGCAGACAAGCTGCACCATCCAAAACAAAATGCAAAAAATTTCAAGTGGCAATGTGAAACTATGTGGCCAAGCTATTCTTTGGTTACTAACAGGGGCCCTCCAGATGTTATTCCCCCGGCCATTGTGCACGCATAAGAGGTACAATGCACTATGAAATAAAAAGATTTTTACACTATCGCTTGCCCTGTCTGTGACACCTTTTACATTGGACCTCTTTGGGAGCGCCATGCTGAAGTGATAAGCATCAGAGAAGAAAGAGATTTGTAGGCAGCAGCCGCCATCCCCCTACCTTCTGACACCTCTGGCCACCACACCACTTATGGCACTAGTCTGAGTTTACCCATTCTGCCATGGTTTTGCCTGGTTTTATACTTTTCTCTCCCCATATTAGAGGCCCGCAGTCTCGTAACTATGCTTATGGTGGCATTTATTTGGCGATGTGGCGGGCACCATGGTACCCACACACAGAAATGCATAGTCCAGATGAAAAATGACTGAACTGTCTCATATTGGAATTAGCGGACTTTTTTTTTTACATAGACTTCTATAGAGCCCAACCGGACGAGGTAATGTGGTTAAAGTATTTGAAAATTTGGATTATTGAGGTTCAAATTAAAAAGCTTTTATTTAATAATTATTTAGGGGTTGGACTTATTTTGAATATCTGTGCCAAGCAGGTGATAACAATGGACAAGCAGTACTTAGGAAGCAGGTGACGAAAAGGTGGTGCTTTACAGTGTACATAGCTTTGTAAGGTGGCAAAGCAACTGCTCTGCTTGTCCAATAATACTATGGTTGCATCTCGCCTCTGGCATCCCTGTGTATAGCTGATTTTTTAGACTTTTACAGCATGGAACTTGCACTTAGCGGCCCTAGTTACCTTTGCCTTGCATGCCAGAAATACTTTTATGCACTTTTATCTGTTTAAGGTCTAATAATTACTCCTTTCAGGGCCCAGAGCACTCCAGTGGCAGGCCTGAACGTTTCCTGCAGCTCTGCAGTGAAGAGTCCGATGTGTTTCCTGTGAGTACTTGGGTGCTGAGCAGCTACAATATTACTGTTTAATATTTCATCAGCTATAGTCACAGGCCTCCTCTTGTGAGGCGCACTTGTGAAGCAGCCTGAGGTCAAGTGTTGTGTATGGTATAACAGTTGCACTCTTCAAGATGCACGAAAATTGACCTGCGCAAGCTTGTCAGGGGTAGACCAGCTTCTTTTTCTTTATTTATAAGGCCCTTCATTTTCAGGCAGAACCCATCTCTGCATGATTCTTGAAGCTTAACTAGAGAACTCGGTAGAAATTTAAAAAATATTATGATTGTAATGCGGCCTCAAGCATTTCAGGCCTACCATAGCCGAGAGCCACATCAAGAAAACACTGCATACCTGCCAGCCTTCCCAATTTGCCTTGGAGACTTTCAATTTTTGTTTTTTTTTATCAACCTTTCCAGTTGTACGATCAGTGCCCTAAATATCCTGATATAAGTGGCCTCTGCCTGCATAATTACAGTTTTTGCAAAACTCTCCTAGGTATCTGCAGCCACATTTATTGCCAGTATCACCATTAGAGGCCAAAAAATCCAAAAATCGCACTGAGCACCATCGGCATCATTGGCTTCATTTTTTCTCTTTTTGTCTTTGTAATTGCCTAATCCAGTCAGAGTTAATATGGATCCAGTACGCTGTGATCCCCCGGTACAAAGGAGAAAAGGGACATCAGCTGATCAAGGCCAGTTTGACATAGAATTCATATACTGAGCAGTTTGAGCCAAAGCCAAAGTAGCTGTGGATTGATGCATAAAAAAATAACTGGTAGCGATGTGATAGATGTTCCTTGTCGGTGGTGCGCAACCTGCATTGAAGGCTCGTTGCCACAGCTTTGCTCAAATGTCACGCCATCTAATCCTCCTGTGTCGCTCTGCCACATGCCTCGTTACTGAATTGCACTGTGCTATGCGCTGTGACTGCGTGATGGCTCATCTTTTGGAACCATCGCTACCAAGAATGGTCATGGACGGAACTGTGTCTAATGGGGCTAGGAATGGTTTCACATTAACGAACTAAAATGGCATGGTGATCCATTTGCATCAACTGCAGAGGCATAGGAAAAACACTCAGCGGTGGCACGCAGGTGCTTAATAAGCCTAGTTGATAGCACTTGTCTTGCATTTGTTGTGCTGTTCCCCAGTATGATTGGTATTAAACAAACCAAGGAGAGCAGTAATTAAGATAGGAAGAAGCATTCACGAAGCCCTGCAAGAAAGTAACTATAAAAATAAAAATCAGCTTTCCATTGCAGTTGGGTGTAGAAACCGAAATGACAAAAGTGCATCTCCATAAACCGTGTGACACACTGAAGATCAAAGTCATTTCTCTTTTTCTCTGCAAGACGTTGTGAGGAGTAACTTTTGTAATGCTCCTTGTAAGTCCTGGAAGGTAGCAGCACTTCCCAGCGAGCATGCACCTTGAGTAGAGTGTGCAGTTTTGGACGGAACATGGCCAGTGTTCACATACAGCAAAAGCTGTGTGGTACGGAAAGCCGTCGCACACACAGCATCCCCCCACACACAGCCTCCCCCACGCAGCAGTAGCCACCATCACCGCCATGTGGCTACCTCTGCTAAATGTTTCGAGCTGCCCAGTCCTGCACCCGCTTGTTCTTTTTTTTTTCCTTCCCTACTCTACTCGACTCTTCTAGTGCCTTCTCTTTTGCTCATTGTACCACGCCACCTTCTTTCTACGTTCATAGGCAGCATTTCCTTTACCTGTGCACACTGCACTGCTTGAAGGCTCTTGAAAAGTTATTTTCTTGGCCACTTACTTGGTAGTGAACTTTGCTTTGACTGTCTTGGCTTTGAATACCGTATTTACTCGAATCTAACGCGCCCTCGATTGTAACGCGCACCCGTTTTTCGTGACCCCCACCCCCGAAAAAAAAAAAAAAGCTCCGATTGTAACGCGCACCCGTTCTCCGCGAAAAAGAGTACCGCGCACCTAACGCTTTCATACAGCAATACAACTTTGTCTCATTTGGAAAAGCAAAGATTTAATCTCGGTGCACTAAAAAACACACACACAAAAGGAAACGGCTTATCTTGCCAAGATTGTCACTATGCCGGCACAAGGTTCACTCGTCGTCGCTGTCAGACAACTCCTTGTCACTGCTGACGGACCAAAGCATCTCATCCTCGGTGCCGTCCATGGCATTCGATATGCCACATTTTTTAAAGGCCTTGATGACCATGGCAGACGGTATCGTGCACCACGCATCTTTCGCCCATCCAGTGAAATCTTGCAGCGAGGCACGCTTCATTCTGTTGCTGGGAGTGAATTCATGGCAGCCACTCGCAAGCCATTCGGTGTAGAGCGCCCGAATCCTATCTTTCACTGGCTTGTTCAAGCAAACATCGAGCGGCTGGAGCTGCGATGTCATGCCACCTGGTATCACGACAAGGTCGGTGTTGCACGCAGCGAGCTTGTCCTTGATGCGTTGGTCGAGATGGCACTTGAAAGCGTCGAGCACAAGCATCGCACGCAGGCCCAAACTGCCGCCGGGTCTCTTGCGCCAGACGTTATCGATCCAGTCGGCGACCAAGTCCGTTGTCATCCAGCCTTTTTCATTGGCGCGCACAATCACGCCACACGGAAACACGATTCCTTTCGGGAGCGTCTTGCGCCTGAATATGAGATACGGGGGCAGCTTGTGTCCATCCGCGGTGCAACAAAGCATTGCGGTGACGCGTGTTTTTTCGTGGCCGGAAGACAACACGCGCACTTGCTTTGCCCCCTTCTTTTCAACGGTTTTGGTGGCAGGCACGTCAAAGTACAGCGGTGTCTGATCGGCATTTCCAATCTGGCCGAGGTGGTAGCCGTACTTGCGGCGCAAACTTAGAACGAACCGCTGAAAACTGTGCAGCTTTTCTTCGTACTCTTCAGGTAACTTCTGGCATATCCCTGTCCGCCTTCGAAGAGAAAAGCCTTTTCTCTTCATAAAATTAGACAGCCAGCACCTGCTCGCTTTAAAGTCGCTCCGCGTTAGCCCTGTTTGTAGGGCTAGCTGCATCGCCCGGACTTTGAGCAGGTCCGTCGTCACTGGCCGCTGTGCCGCTCGCTGCTCTAGAACATATTCTGCGAGCCGCTCTTCTATTTCGGTGAACCGGCCCTGCTTCGGTCCACTGAAACCTTTTCGTGTAGCCTTGCTGCCGAAAATCTTTTCCTTCTGCTTGCGCCAGTCCCGCACGCATGTTTCCGGAACTCCGAATGCGCGTGATGCGGCCCGATTTCCGTCCGTCTCTGCACACACGATGACTTTCCTTTTAAATGCGGCATCATGATGAACTCGACGAATCT
Source organism: Amblyomma maculatum (assembly GCF_055883805.1). Taxonomy (NCBI): domain Eukaryota; kingdom Metazoa; phylum Arthropoda; class Arachnida; order Ixodida; family Ixodidae; genus Amblyomma; species Amblyomma maculatum. The sequence goes on from NC_139350.1 coordinate 83,435,247, forward strand.
TCGGCACGTCCATACTGGTCGGTCAATCGCAGAAAACGGGTAGGCTAACCAAAGCACATGTACCAAAGCACACGAAGGACGCTACTGCAGCTAGGCATAGACAGCTAGACCAGCTAGTAGGCTCGAAGTGCATTCCAGGCGGCCATTTTGAAATGCCGATGGCGATATGATATCGGAGATTTAGGGTCGTACTCGATTCTAACGCGCACCCAATTTTTGGACACGATATATCGGAAAAAAGGTGCGCGTTAGATTCGAGTAAATACGGTATAACATGAGGTCTGTTCTGAAACTGATGGTCTGAAGAGAAAGAGCTTTCATTATACAGTAAAAGCTCATTAATTGGAACTTCACGGGACTGGGAAAAAAGTTCGAATTATCGAATGACCTCGAAAAGACTGACAAGAACCATTTGTATTAAAATAAATGTACCGTTATTTAGTCACGTAATGAGCCTGCTCGGATAATGAAGCCACCCAGCCTCGATTTGTGCCTACGAATCTGAAAAAAAAAAAAATGAAGGCGTCAGTTTGTTATGGGGTCCCTCCGTTTCTGCGCTGTCACGGTCCACAGCACATTTTTTGGCAGTGCGCCAAGATGCTGGGCAGCAATAACAGCGTGTTTATCTTTTGACTTTAGCTCCAGCGAGGGGGGGTAGCGAATTTGGCAAAGTGCCAGCGCTTGTCGCCGGCGCCATCTACTGCCACTCCAATCATCGGAACGTGCGATGGCAGCAAGCGGCTTTTGAAGGGAACGGTGCTAAAAGCCTGCTAAAAGCTGGTGTTACTGACTCCCGTGCTTCCATGCTTCCGTTGACAACTAATGGGTGGAAGGATGGATGGCTATTGCAAAAAAAAAAAAAAGTTTAACCCATTGTGCTCGTCCGAGGTCATAGCCTTTCATGGGTGTTGGCTGGAACCGCGCCGACAGTACATACATCCCTATTTCCAAATTAAGAGGGTTGGAATTAACGAGTATTTAGTAGCGCAGAAGAGAGAGCAGGCAGCCGCCTCTGATCAAAAGGTTGAATTATGTGCAGCAGTATATGGCGTCATGAGCGACCTCAGTTCTGTGCAAACCCAGCTCAAGTGCGGCTGTAAAACTCTACATAACTTTTAATATTAACTTGCTTGGGCATTTTACCTTTGATACTTCTGAAAAGAAGTCTTTAAAAGTGTGTAAATTTTCTTGAAAATTTTGTGTTTAACCTTCTTGAGTTTGTAGGGAGGTTGGTTGGTGTTAGCCTTCGAGAGAGAAGGTGGCATGTCACGTCCTGCCGGGGGCAAGGCTGGGGAGCCTTGCCAAAAGTTTCGGCTGAATGTGAGCGGCTTCTCGTCAGTATGACCATGTCTTTTATTAACAGAACGTCGATGAGGACTTCCCCATGCGCCAGCTCAACGATATCAACATGATCGTTGCCAACTGCACAACGCCCGCTAACTACTTCCATGTGCTCCGGAGGCAAATTGCATTGCCCTTCAGGAAACCGGTAAGTTATCTGTGTTGAACTTGTCACTCCATAATAATGCAAGTCCTTGTTTTGATAAGAAAAGCTGACAGTTGGGCTCCCAGTGGCAAAACTAGCGGCGTAGAAAAAGGAAAGGAGTGTTGCATTGTGAAGTTGAGCAGTAGAGAACCCCACTGTTGAGCCATGCCTCCAGGCAGGAAGGAAATTCAGACCTTTGATGGCTTGTTTGTCCAAAACCTTCTGCAGGTACACGTGCGCATAACTTGTGCGTCGATTCAGTGCTTGGCATAAATAAAGGTAGTGAAGAGAGGTTTATTAGGCTGTCTGAAAGAGATGGCGACTGGTGGCGCAAGGCGATCGTGTTGCAAAGCATAATATAGTGTCTGACCAAGGCAGCTCGAGATTCACGTGTGCGTGACAGCTGATTGGCGAAGAACCCACAATCCTTTGTCGTTCCTGTCATAGTGTCATGTTCTTCTTTACAGTAGATGAAACAGAAATATCAGAAAATATTAAGGAGCAGCACATCAACCAGGAGGGGAAAAGTAGATCTACTTTTTCCCTTAGATGAAAATATTGAACTGAACAGTGCAAGTTGATTCTACCTGTGGACCCTAACCTTTTTACCACTGCTGCATCGATTACACCAATAAATTTTCCGCTTAGGATTGACATAATTCCTATATGGATCATAATTTGAGAAAGATGTCATGCCTTGTGACAAAGTTGCAGTTTAAAGATTGTTCATCCAAACAGATGAGCCAGTGCTGCAACCATTGCATCACAGTGACAGGGAAAGGCTCACAGTGTGTCAAGGTGTTCTAAAATTAGATGATCAGTAATTCAGAGCAGTTTTTGCTGCATTAACCAGACCTCTGCTTTATGCACATCAACCTTGTCTTTATCATTGGGTTTGGAAAGTTGTTTGTTTGTGCAGTTAAGCCTCGATGTAATGAAGCATTTCAGTTTTCACAACTTCGTGTTCATAGAACACCCTGTATGTTTAGTTTCAGTATAACGAAGTAAGTTTTACCATGCTTTCAGTGTAGCAAAATTTCGTTGCTGGCTCGAAACAAACTTGAGAAAAAATCATACCGCTTGCTCGAAGGGTTGAGTGGGGCGCGTACCAAAGCAGCACCGGAGCATGTACATGAAAGTGGGCACCTCCTGGAAGGAAGATGAAGAGAGCAGCATGGCAGATGTAAATGCAGGTGGTGGTGGAGCACCATTTGGGGTAGCACGGGTGAGGCTCGCAAACACCATATCTGACGAATCCACCAGGCAGCATGAGCATCTGCTCAATGCGTAACAAGCAAGAGCACATGCAGCTACTGCAGCTCTCGTAATATGTCGCAGGTGTGTCCAAAATGTGTGCCAAGTGCTTCATGCCACCTGTGCTTGCAGGGAGCCACGCTGCAGTTATCACATCTACAGTTAAGCCTCTATGTAACAAACCTCCATGTTGCAAATTCCTCGATATTACGAAGTTTTTCAATTCCTCAATGCCGCTCCCATTGAAGTGCATGTATTTGAAAACTCTATGCAACTAACATGTCACAGCGGTTGACCTTAATATTACGAACTTGCGGCATCGACAGTCTCTTAGCAGGTGCCGAGTCACTGGAAATTTGGCACAACCCCACAAGTTTCAGGATGATAAAACACGAACTGAAGTGAGAGGAATGCCGATTATAGTAAGGAGTGACCGCACTTGATACATCGCTTCACGTTTCAGCGCCGATGCCGCATCTCCTTGGCAGATGCAGCAGTCTCCACTGCTTTTGCTGTCGGTACATGGCATTGCAATATTTCATAGTTAAAAGGGGCCAAAAATAACAAAAAAGACTCGAGGCGAGCAGCGTACGTCCAGCGCTGCCATGCGATACTGAATACAGCGCCGGTAAAGATTTCTCGCATGCGGTTAGGAAGGCACGGAAGCAACTTATCGCATTTGCAAAAAGCAAATCTACAGCTTATAAGCTGAGTTATAAAACCTTGCTTATCGGCCGCACACGGTACGTTTATGACGAATCCTCGGACACCGTTAGGGAAATCATATAGCAGCTGCCTAGAAATGGCATCCCACAACATCACTCCAGGCCCGCGCCTGGACGTACACCTCAGCCTACTCTTTGTTTTTCAATACTTTCCACTAACATCCGCAGTTTTATTTCCAAGCGCGAAGAAATCTCCAGTCTTGTTCGCTCATCCAATAGCAACATCCTCGTTTTAACCGAAACATGGCTAACTAGCGAAATTAACGACAGTGAGGTTCTGTCAGACTTACAGAACTTTAGGCTTTTTCGTAAAGATCGTCAAGAGTCCCGTGGCGGAGGAGTGCTCATTGCCTTTTCTGATTATTTACCATTTTCAATAACTTCCGTTCATACTGATCTTGAAATAATGTGGCTTTTCTGCCGTTGTGCTCCTCAGTCGGTTCTTCTTGGTGTTTGTTACAGGCCCCCGCACAACAACCTAAACTTCTCTGAGAAGCTTAATAACTTGCTGTGTGAACTCACTGCTAAATATAGAAAGTCACATATACTTCTCTTCGGCGATTTTAATTTTCCGGACATTGACTGGACTACTAACACTGTTACAGCATCCTGCACATTGGAAGCAAAGAATTTCATAGAAGTCTGTCTGAACTTTGGCCTTACACGAGTTATTTCGACCCTAACCAGAATAACACAAACGTGCGCAAACATCTTAGACCTGTTACTTGTCAGCCATCCCGAAAGTGTTAAATCAGTTACGATCCTTCCCGGAATAAGTGATCACGAAGTACTTCATGCCGATATAGCCCTAACTTTGCTCTGAACCCAAAGCTTAAAAAAAAAATCCATCCGTTTGTACGACAAGGGCAACTATACAGAGATTAATCGTGAACTGGACGCTTTCTTTCCACCTTTCCAAACTAATTTTCATAGGCGGTCTATTGAAGAAAATTGGACAATGTTTAAGAATAAAATTACTGAACTGACTAATCAGTTTATTCCTAAGTTCACCTTTCGAGAGAATTTGCAGAAACCATGGTTCACTAAAACACTAAAACGTTTGGAAAATCGAAAGAAACGTCTTTTTCGTGCCGCCAAAGCACAAACTAACCAAAAAGCCTGGGATAAATACTACGCTGCTGAAAAGGCATATAAGTCAACCGCTCGAAAGGCTAAACATTCTTTTTTTAACAAGGACTTGCCCAAAATACTTAATACCAATCCTCAAAAATTCTGGAACATCATCAACCCTAAACACAAAAACGATGTCACTATCACAAATGAAGTGGGAGAAGTGCTTAGTCATGCAGATTGTGCTCACATGTTTAAAATTTGCATTTCAATCAGTGTTCACTAACGAATCTGATGTGCCATTTCCTGTGCTAGACAACTTTTTTGATAATATTATGTCACCTGTTGAATTTAACACCTCCGGGATTCTATCGCTGATTGATAAAATGAAACTTTCATCCTCAGCCGGTTTTGATAATATCAACGCTAAATTCCTTAAGAGTACTAAACCCATCAGTGCCGCATATTTATGCTTGCTATTCCAGCAATCACTTACTACAGGCCAACTTCCACTTGACTGGAAAGTTGGGAAGGTCATTCCAGTCTTCAAATCCAATAACACCAATTCTCCATTAAATTATCGGCTCATTTCTTTAACAAGTGTGCCTTGTAAGATTATGGAACACGTCATATTCTCCCATATTATTGCCTTCCTGTATTCAAATAATTTTTTTCATTCTGCGCAGCACGGGTTCCGGAAAGGCTTTTCTTGTGATACTCAACTAGCGCTTTTTATACATGACCTGCATGCCAACCTAGATCTTAACCTACAAACTGACGCTATCTTTCTTGATTTTAAAAAAGCTTTCGATAAAGTTCCTCACAAACGCCTGTTACACAAGTTATCTCACATTAACCTCGATCCAAATGTGGTTATATGGATTACCGAATTTCTAACTAACCACACTTAATCCATCTTCGTAAATGAATATAATTCCAGCTCCCTTCCTGTAACATCTGGCGTCCCTCAAGGTTCCGTAATAGGTCCCCTTCTGTTTTTAATATACATAAATGATTTACCCTTTCAAATGTCCTGTAAAATCTGCATGTTTGCTGATGATTGTGTTCTTTATCAAACAGTTAATAACACATCTGATCAATTATACCTCCAAAACGGCCTTAACGAGATTCAGGAGTGGTGTGAAATTTGGCAAATGGAACTAAACCCTCACAAATGCAGTGCACTGTCTTTTCATCGCCACCGCAACCCACTCGTATCCCTTTATCAAATTGCCTCCGTTCCCGTGCTACCAGCGCTATCATACAAATATTTAGGCGTAACTCTGTGCGCTGATTTGTCCTGGAAAACTCATATAACTAACATCATTTCTTCAGCTAACAAATCCCTTGGTCCCTTGGTTTTCTAAGACATCATCTTCGTGATGCTCCCGTGCACGTCATATGAATCACTTGTGAAATCAAAGCTAGAATATGCATCACCCATTTGGCACCCACATCAAGCTTACCTCACCAATGCACTAGAACTTTTGCAAAACCGCGCCGCCAGATTTATTCATTCGTCATACCATTACAGCACCAGTGTATCATATCTGAAATCCCTTTCAGGTTTACAGCCACTCGAGATACGCCGCCGCATAGCCAGTCTTTCATTGTTTCACAAGTTTTTTTACAGCCATCTACAAACTACACCCTATATGGTCCCACCAGCACGCATATCTCACCGCACTCTCCACCATCTCTAGATCAGCCGTCCACGTGCACGAACAGTCACCTTCGCAAACTCATTTTTTTCACGCGCTGCTGCGGTCTGGAATGGCCTTCCCGAAGAGATTGCAACAGCAACCTGTCCAATAATCTTCGCACAAAAAGCCTACAGCTATTTATCATCATAGCACATGACTTTGTACCATCTCATCCAAAATTTGTATCCACCCCTTATGTTATGCCCCTCAAAAGGGGTCTTTAAGGAAATAAAAATGAAATGAAATGAATGAATGATTGCTCGCAGGCTCCCGCACGTCGGTAGCGGGAACCAGTGGAGTATGCCGGCAACGCGAGGCAGAGTCTGTTTCCTGGGGCAACGCTCGTGGCCGAGCACGCGCACGTGCTCTCCTACTCTCTCCCCCAGACTGATTTTTCCTCGACCACCTTTCCCCGCTCCCTCGTAGATGCGTCGCGCTAGCCGCAGAGGAGGTGAAGGCTGCCACCGCAGCCACGCCGTGCTATCAGCGCGATCGCAAAACATTTCACCGCTTTTATGACTTATAATTCTGATTTACTGTAAACACTTTCAAGGTGGTTTCCCTTACATCAGTGCTTAATCTGGTTTTCCTTCTACGTTGTCCTTTTTCGGTCTTCACGCGTAAACGGCATGTAATGAAAGTCTGGATTAACGAAAAATCGCAGACATCTTGCAATTTCGTTATAACCAGGTTTAACTGTATTTCCCTAGAGCTTGATGAAAGGACTGATAGGGCTGGCACTCCTGTCTGCCTGACTACCTCACTTCCCACTCAGACACTTTGCACCCAGACGGGGACCTTCTTGCAGTGGAAAGCGCCAGTGCCTGGCATGGAGCCATTTTCGCTTTATCTGATGTGAGGGACGGCACCATTCTCGCTGTCACTGATGTAGAGAAAGCAAGGTGGGAAAGCTGCTGTGGGTTTCCGCCGTTTCCCTTCATTTTGCTGGCTCTTCTCTGTACTGCCATGCGCACCACCAAATTGACAACAGGTTTCGGGGGGGGAGTCTCAGTCCAGAAGGGCGACGATGGAGGTGAAGGCAAAACTATATGGATGCATTCTCTCCACCAATCTTTCAAAATCCACTCACCATAGTTAAAAAGGCTTTCTCTGTTTATGTTCTGTGAAATGTTTCATGTCTGTATCATATTATAACTGTCATGTGTGTAAACATGTTAAGTTTGCTTTGTATCTTGCCATTTTAGTATGTATTTTTCTTAACCACACTCCTGCAACAGCCCCAGCAGAGTTTGCAGTATGTGTAAATAAACAAATACATGCCAGGAGACAAATTTTTGATGTTGCAAAATTTAAATTTTATGAAGTAAACAGCAGATATTACAAACTTTGTTATATCAATGTTTAACTGCATTCTTCACTTCTGTCTGTTTTTGCAAACAATGAAGAATTTTCCGCTTCCTTTTTTAATTTGCCTTTGTGTAATTTTGAATGTGTCGACTTGGATGCCTGCTTTTTGCTAGTCGTGTCCAGTCTCTCATCTTTAAAAATGTGCCTGAGACTTTAAATTGATTCAAAGGGTTTATCTCTGATCAAACTGGCCACTTCTCTGCCAGTAACTGTCACAGTTGTCAGGTTGCATCACTAGAAAGGACTTTTTTTTTTTTTTGTTCTTGGCAGCTTATTTTGTTCACACCGAAGTCATTGCTTCGACATCCAGAGGCCAAGTCCCACTTCAGTGAAATGACTGAAGGTAAGCATCTTCGACTCTTCATCCACTATGAATGAAATTTGGTGCATTTCATTGCGTGGAACTAAAAAGTTGTCGTCATTTAGCTGTTCAAGTTTTTCAGTGTGCTATAGCCTTATGCAATCTTCCAAAATTGGCAAGCATAGATAGATAGCTTACAGAAAGCTTATGAGAGAAACGTAAACATTGAAGACTCTCATCGACCACGCAGCATACACTGCAGCCCACATGCAGCCGAAATGAAACCATGCCAACTATGTAGCATGGTTTTATTTTTGTGCCTTTGATTTTGCGAAGCTGTTTGGGTTTTCACGAGATTTGCAGTCTGGCGAAACTGATGCACAGGGGTCAAGTGAGCCGCCCGTCATCATTAATGGGGGACGTTTCGTTCGGGTTCAAATTTGCCATTTCTTCATGAATTTTAATGAAAATTGGCAGTTATTAGTAGTGTTTTCGTGGTACTAGCATAAAAATTTCAGATTATTACAGTCGAACCCGAATAATTCGAATTTTGGCTATATCGAACTCATGGAATATCTTCTTGAAAATCCCTGCGTCGTATATTGAACTCAGTTTCACCAGTCATTCAATATATCGAACTCCGCGCTACGCACTAGAAGGCGCGCCTTCCCCAAAGACGAACATGAACTCTGCACCACGCACTAGAAGGCGGGCCTTCCCCAAAGACGAATGCATCACGCTCGGCAGTTGGCTGCATGCCGTTTTCAAGCCACGCGTGGAAGGAAGGAGATGGTGCAGTTCGGCGAGGCTGGTCTAGGGCAGCACCGCACTTCCCCAAAGGTGCGCGCATCTGCGGTGGTCATTTGCCGCTCACCAGTATGTGACGTTTGGAAGCCGTGTGCATGACCGCCAGTAGGAGCAGACGCAGCCAATGCAGCCATGGTGTTTGGGAGAGGGGGAAAATGCAGTAGAGCGAAGCGCAAGGGTGTGCCCATTCTCCTGCCGAGCTTTCTCTCTCCTTCCTCCCTCTTCCCCGGTCTGCGTTCACAGCAGCACGCACTACGCATGCGCCGGCAAGCCAGCTCAGCCCATGGCAGGCAGAACGTCGTACGCTTTCTCAAGTGTGTGTTGTGAATCCTATGTGTGCAGCCGCTGACTTGCAATACGCACCTCGTGTCGTCATGCTGAGCGTGTGTAAGCTATGACAGCTGCGGACGTTAAGAAACGGCAGATTTCTTTTTTTTTTTTTTTTTTTTTTTTTTTTCGAGATCATTCTTGTCGTTGGGCTGACCCTGCGGTGTAGCGTAAGCTATGGCGACTGCAGAAGAAGCTTAATATATATATATATATTTTTTTTTTCACTAGAATTGTCCAACCTTGTGGTTGTGCTCAAAGTGTAGCGTAAGCTATGGCGGCTGCAGGCATTAAGAAGTGATATTTTTTTTGCGAGAGTCATCTATCCTTGCGGCTATGAATTAGCGAAAGCACGTGGTCAGATGCAATCAAGTCACCAGCTTTTAGCATTGTTCGCTTCAAGCGGCATTCGAAGCTATCACGTTTTCCAATGATTTTGTGGCAGCGGACTACGCCCGCCCCAAGTGCAGCATGGTAAATCGAGCCAGGCTTGTGCAATCAAGCCATCACGGGCACTCTGCCAAGTTCGCTCCCCACCACCGCAGGAGCTACCAAAAATGTAGTCAAAAGATACACTTTGTGACATTATCGCTGAGCAGCACCTTGGCGCACTGCCAATAAATGAGATGTGGATGCGATAACCAGAACGGAAGGAGCGCTTTTTTTTTTTTTTCAAATTCTCCGGGGTAAAAGTGGAAGATGAGTTCATTATGCGAGTGGGTTGATTACGCAACAAATACGGTATCATTTTTTACGACCGCAAGCGGCTTTTCAAGCAGATTTCTGTATATCGAACTACAGTCGAACCTGGTTATATCGAACCCTGATATATCGAATTTTGGTTATATCGAACTCACGAAATATCCCCTTGAAAATCCCGTGTAAAAGTATAGGAAAGCCGTGTCATATATCGTACTGAATTTCACCGGTCGTTCGATATATCGAACTTCGCACCACGCACTGGAAAGTGTGCCTTCCCCAAAGACTATCGCATCACCCTTGGCCGTTTTCAAGCCATGCGCGGAAGGAATGAGAAGGAACAGTTCGGCGACGGCTGGTCTGGGCAGCGCGGCGCCCATTCCCCAAAGGCGCGCGCATCTGTAGTTGTCGTTTCCCGCGCGCCAACATATGACGTTTGCAAGTCATGTGCGTGGGTGTGCCCATTCTTTTGCCGAGCTATCTCTCTCCTTCAGCACGCGCTACACATGCACCAGGTCAGCTCAGTCCGTTTTCAGACAGACGTCGGACGCTTTCTCCAGCGTGTGTTGCGAACCCTCTGCGCGGTGGCGGCGGCTGACGTGGCTGTGGCGCCTTTACAATTGTCGCGCCCAACGCCTCTGTCATTCGCTGTCATCTTTATTCGAACGAAAGAAACAAGTGAAAACGGGTACCTTGTGGCACAACCAACCGCACCACACATTGCAGGAATATCGGGAATTATGCTCGAAAACACAGCAAGCGCCGCGCATCCAATGCAGACGGCCTATGCTTTTGCCTACATCACGAAAGTCACTGCTGTCGCCAGCGCCGCCAGATCTCCACTGATGTCATGGGCTGACTCTTGTGTGTACTTTTACATGGAATTTTCAAGGGGATATTTCGTGAGTTTGATATAACCAAAATTCGATATATCTGGGTTCAATATATCCGGGTTCGACTGTACTTTCACAAGAATCTCTACCAACATGGCAGAGTAAGATAACTTAGGCACACCAAGCATATGGAATCCTCTGATGTTGTTGGTGATGTAGTCCAGAAGACTGCGTAACACAACCACATTGGCAGGAGACTTCACGGGCTTAAGTGTCTGTAGGTTTGTCAAGTACTGCTGAATAATAATCTGTCAATTTCCGAAGCGGGTCTTTAATATGCTGATGGCGTCACCGTATGAGGTTTCAGACACTTGAATGCCGTCGATTGCTTGTGCCGCCACTTCACTCAGCAGGGTTTTCAAGTAATAAAAACGATCTATGTTGCTCAGGTCTGGGTTAGTGTGGACGGCATGGTGGTACATGTCTCAAAATGCTGGCCAGTGGGACACGTTGCCATCAAAGCGGAGCAAGTAAAACTTTGTTAAGCAAGACCCAACTCGGCCTGGTCGTTCAGCAGCACCCATCGCAGTTGGTTCACTGTCTGCCGTCGGGATCTCACTAGCAGTGTTGGTAGTATGACTAGGAGCATGCACAGCAGAAGGTGGCGCTTGCAAGCCCTCGATATGGTGACGGGAGTAGGGCCAAAATGTCTGCTGCTGAGTCTTCGTACTGTAAAATTGATGCAAAATCTCCAACCTCCTCGTTCGAAAAAAATGTCTCTAGCCGTTCGTTGAGGGATTGCAGGCCCTCGTTGCATACTCTGAGGCGCTCCTGAAACTGTCTGAAGGCGAGCAGAGTGCCAGTGCCCGATTCGATGAGTTGAGCCACTTCATTCCTCAGACGGATATGTAAAGCACGCTGGGTGATACGCTTGGCTTTGACGCGCTCCATCTGGAGTCAGGCGGCTGGTGTCAGATGGCGCTCCTCTTCTCTTGGAGGTTCGCTGAAAGGGCTCTTGGTAGCGTCAGGATCGATGGTGGAGCTCACGATAGCCTCCCGGGTTTTGGCACCATAAATTGTAGAAGGAAGACACACCTGCTGTTGCTTTCCAATCTTTACTGAGGTCCCACCATGGTGCTCACACTCCTCCTCGAGCCCCACGCTCTCGCGCTTTGTCTTCCTTCTCCTCTCTTCTCAACCGTCAGGCTCAAATCTTCTATAGTCACCATGTCCTTTCCACCTCAGTCACTGTCTCTCTGACTGGCCTCCGTCACATGCGCCCAGTAGAAATGCATTGCTAGTAGCATACAACTTCTAGGCGTGTCATTGGGGTGTTTATCTGAGCCTGAAAACTGGGAAGTCAATTATTCATATTGCAATTCAAGAGTGCTGAGAAGACGCTAAGCACCAGTTAGTCTTTGACGATACTGATACTGTAGGAATCAAGGGCATGGAGCAGGTTTGTCTTTTTTTTTCTTTACATGTTTGCAAAAGTGAGCCTTGCATTATAAACATGGTCATAGTGTGGTGACATATACAATTTACGAAAATAAAGCATGAGAGAAAAGCCACTTATGATTTTCTTTATGTACCCCAGAGAAAAAAGCTCTGCGAAGAAATGATTTTCAGCACAGTTCCATTGGTTCATGGAGGTAGAAGTGGACAGTGATTGCTGCCTATTTTTACAGGAGAGCTAGATCCTGCATGAATATTTCTGTTGCACATTGCGTTCTGATGAACATGCATCCCAACTATATTGTGTCCTTTCGCCTCCATTTGTGAGTGTATGTTGAAGATTTTGGTAACTGTGGGGACTTGGGCTATGCCAGGGCATGTTCTCTTTCTTTTGCAAGCCAGTGGCCCACCATCGCCCACTTCTCTTTTGTTTCCAGGTACATCGTTCCTGCGGCTGATCCCCGACAATGGTCCAGCCAAGGACAATGCCTCGGCTGTGCGCCGCCACCTCCTCTGCTCGGGCAAGGTGTTCTACGACCTTACCAAGGAGCGGAGGACGCGCAACCTCGACTCTGAGGTGGCCATAACCCGCGTCGAACAGGTGTTTTATCTTTTTTCTTTGCCTTTTTTTTTTTTTTTACTTGCCTCTCTGTGTGTAGATAGGAGCTGCTGCAGCCCAGTATGCAGAAAAGTGAAGCGGCAGGAAGTGCAGTCACAGTGCATGAATTACAGCTCTGCAAATAACAAAATTTGGAGTGTGAAGTGCATTTGATTATTAAAACCTGAGTACATATTGAATATTTTTCGAACATTTTATAATACTACCAAGCTAGATTACATATGGAACCTTCTGTGAGCCTTGGCCCCCCCAAAAAATGGGAAAAATTTACTAGGGCTGTTCGGTAACAAATTCTTTGGTGTTCAAAATTCGTCACACAGAATAGTTTTGGCTAATTTAAAAAATAAATATGGATAGTGAGAACTTAAGGGGAAATTTTTTTTTACACAACACAGCTATGAAAAACAATGATGTTGCAAAAAAAGGTTGGCTGTGGTTTAGCTCTGGTTAAGCCTAGTTGAATTGCGAAAGCAACGGTGGAAGCTCCTTTTGCCTGCTATATTATTTCCCTGTCACGCTCTTCAGTGCAAGGTGCTGCATTATTGCTGACGTTTAAGTTCATCCTTTAATGGTGTAACGCGAGAGCATAAGCTACCAGTCCACATATAAAGTCATGCTTCAACCAAGTCGTATATATGTGCTTGCGTGTCGTAGGGGTAATGAGAATGCAAATTTTTCTGGCAGGCTGATTCTGATATCACCCTCCCATATGAAAGGAGCGATCAGAGTTGGCAGCTCCTTCCCGGGGCATAGGGGTAAATTGAATTCAAATGTCATGGCAGGCTGATTCTAATGTCACATGAAAAGAGAAGCCCGAGTAAGCGGTCTTGCTGAGTACACGCTCGCTCGAAATAGGCCGCTGACTAGCCTATCATCATCACTACTATCATCCCCATGCTAGAGAAGGAGAATTAAGATGCGTTATTTACAGTCCAAGGCGTGGCTCAGTTGGTTAAACCGCTCGGCTGGGGGTCCTAGGATCCAAGGGATCGAGTTTGATTCCCGGTGGAGACATTTTCTTTTTATGAGGAAACCGTAGCTACGCAGGGCCCGAACAGCCACTGGCTACACGACAAGGTGAAACTTGGCGTAATGTTGCTTTCGCAACAAAAAACTTTTCAGCCATCGTTAACATGATTTCAAATACGATTAAACCTAGTTGTAACAAAATTGTAAAATGCCCGCAATTTTTCTTTATGTCCAGGTTGTCACAGTCAGATCTCAATACAACGAATCTCATGGGACCGCAAAAATCATTCGTTGTTTTTAAATATCATTGTAATGAAAAATCTGCGATTATAAGCCAGTGGCCAAACCTAGGTATGAAAATGACTTACCGTATTTACTCGAATCTAACGCGCCCTCGATTGTAACGCGCACCCGTTTTTCGTGACCCCCACCCCCGAAAAAAAAAAAGCTCCGATTGTAACGCGCACCCGTTCTCCGCGAAAAAGAGTACCGCGCACTGTTAGGTTTGGGTTTCGCGCGCCCGTGTAGCGCACCGCTGACGCGCCCCTCGGTAGCGTTGGCCTGGCGGCTCCGTGGACGGCGGACGGCATGAAAGGTGCCAGCAAAGACGAGGCGTCTTCCAACGAAACAACAACCTTTACTGCAACATCATGAAGAAACGGGCAGTGAAGCTGACCCGGAGAGATTACAGACACACTCACACAGCTGGTGTCTAGCGTCGTCTCAACGGCGCGTCAAAGTAGTCTCTGTCCCAGCGGAGTCGGCCGCTGCATTTTATAGGTTTTCCCGTTCACAGGGAAAGGGTAAACTCTTACAGGAAAGGGAGAGCCAAACATGTTGGTTCACGACGAATGACTCAATCGCAGGTGTTCCGACCTCATCTCCTCCACCTCCTGCAGACAGGAGAGGACGACGCACTTTCCCTCGAGCTCCAGGCTTGGCCAGCTTTTGCACACACACGCACGCACACACATTTGGCGCGTGGCAGGAACACGCTGAGACTTGTCGGCGGGAGGAAGCGTTGCGCGGCCGAAGAACGGCGTCGAAATGGCCGATCCGCTCGCCATTCTGCCTGTTGCTATGCGGTGGCCGCGTCAGCTGTCCCACTTCTTGGTGGAGAAACGTAACAGACTGCCCCGCCGGGGGAGGGAGATCCCGAAGGGCAGGGGACTGCATCCGCTGTCCGGAGGGATCGGGATGTTGCTGCTAGCCGGGGTCGTCCGACTCAGCTTCTCTTGAGCTCAAACAGCCTAAAGAAGTCCTTGGCAAGTCCGGTTTCCAAGGCACTCTGCAACTTGTCTTCAGGAGAGTTTTCGGGCAACCCACAACGTCACAACCACGCTAAGAACTCAACTGGTCAGCCAGCAAGCACGGCACAATCTTCACTAAGTTATGCCAGACTATTTCCCTCTTATGCCCCCACATATACTAAAGGGCAGCTCAGCAGCACTTGGAACGCGTCCACAAATTTGAAAATTGCATTTTCAAAAACAGCTCTTCAAACAAAGATAATACAATACAAATTTTCAAAATCCTATGCCAGGAAGAAAAACAACAAGTGAAAATTGAGGCTTCATCTCACGTTAAGGGCTTCGACTTAAGCCATCGGCATTACCGTTGAGATCACCCTTTTCACTAAAGCTTCGGCTGTCCGTTTCTCGGAACAACCGTACCTTCCTGTTTCTGTGCAAAGAAACGCATGAGCATAAGTCACTAGCTTTGCTAAACAACCTATCCCTCTCCTTACGCTTGGCGCACCAGTCACGCATTTTCTTTGCACGGGCGCATTTGTGCCTTCGGGATAGTCGCTTTCTTTTTCGCGACAGCCTCAACTTGCTCCATTCTTTCTCGCGCCTGCCCTTTCGCGTTTTTCGTCGGCAGCGCTGGAATACTAGCCTTCTGCTTTCTTTTTGCAACCGTTTGAGCTTGCTCTCCTTACGACGGCAGCAATCTTTCTCGTGCCTGCCCTTCCGCGTTTTTCAGTGGCAGCACTTGAATACTCTAGTCCTACTTTCTTTCGGCGCGAGCTCTGGCAAGCTAGCGGTTACCGGAGCTAGTAGGACACCGGTGTCGTCTGAGTGGTCAAAGCAGTCAAAGTGCGGCGCCGCGTCTGCATCGCGGCCAGCAGCGCATGACTCACTTTCCGTCAAGTCCGAACGACAACTGCTCACGCCAGCCCTCAAGCTAGGCATTTCCTCTGGCGGCGCCGCGGCTGCATCGCATGACTCACTTTCAGTCAAATCCGAACAACCGCTTATGCCAGCCCTCAAGCTAGGCATTTCCTCTGGCTCGCCACTCACGTTACACGGGTCCTCCGATGAGCCGCATCGCTCAGCGTTAACCGGCGCACGATCAAGCTCCTTCGACAGCTGGGGCGCTTCGGATTGCGTGAGGGTCATGTGTGCCACGTCCGCGTTCGCACTGGGGTTGCTTTCGCGAATACAACCTAGCGTGGTTTCGGAGCACGAACTATTCCGACTCTGCTCTGGTCGTTCGCTGTCGCCTTCGCAAGTCTCGCCCTCTACAGCGGACACGCACTCCTCGTCGGTCTGCCCTGGCTGATCACAACTCGCGGGCTGCGCAGTTTCCCTGATCGGCACTTCGTTTTTCTGCGTGCCCTGCTCTACGACACAGCTGATTTTCTCATTTCCTAGCTGATTTCCATCTCCGCCACGCTCTAGACCAGCTTCTGCATTTAACTCGAGAGGCGGTTCAGCTATTATCAGTTCCCCACACTCATTTGATGGAACTGTATCTCCTACAGCTACTTGGGTCGGCATGCAGTTCACCTCGCTGGACAGCGTCCCTGCGGATTTCTCGCCGTTGGAGCCGGCGCTAACCTTCTCAGCTAGTGGCTCGACCAAGGTAACACGATGCTCTTCTGTTCGAGAATCGGTCGGCTTACTACTGCGGTCACATTGCTCGGCCGTTTCCCCAAGCTGTTTCTCACACTCCGGTGCAAATTCGATTTGCTCCGGAACTTCCGCACTGTCTAGCCATTCGCTTACAGCGGCTTTCAACTGATAGGCCAAATCAAAGTATGCCTCGTTACAATGTTTCTCGCTCTCATATCTCTTCCGAAGATCCTGAGGCGTTATCTGATATCGTATCAGCAATGACTCTTTTAGTTCATCGTAATTTTTCAAGCGGTCGCCAACCAATCGCTTGATTTCTTCCGACGCTTCAGCGGAGAGAAGAGCTACCAACATCTGCACCCAACTATCTCGCTCGAAACGTTTACTTCTGCAGACATTCTCGAAGTCTGCCAAATACTCGGCCACATCCTCGGCAATGAGGAACGGTGGCGGACCATCTCGCGGTATTGAACCGTTACGCTGAATGGCATTGCAAGCTTTAATCCTTTCCACGCTCATTCTATGTGCTGATATCTCCAGCTGCATCAGTTTCCTTATGCGGGCGTCCTCTTTCTCGAAACGTTCCCTACGTTCACGCATCTCTTTCTCGTAACGTTATCTACGTTCACGCATCTCTTTCTCGTGACGTTCTCTACGTTCACGCATCTCTTTCTCGTGACGTTCTCTACGTTCACGTTCCTCTTTCTCGTGACGTTTTCTACGTTCACGTTCCTCTTGACGTTCGTCAATGATCTCAAGGCATTCCAAAAGCTCGTCATCTTCAGCTTCCAACGCAAGAATAGCCTTTAACACTTCTGGTTTTTTGAGTTTGTCTGACAAATTCAGACCCAACTCCTCCGCAAGCTCCAGCAATTTCGGTTTGCGCAACGACTTCAAATCCAAATTCATGGCTGTTCCGAGTGCTGCCTTCTCTACTGCCCACTATTGCCTTGCTGCTATTAACCCAGCAACAACGACAACACAATTACCAGCTCTGTTCTCTACTTAACAAAAGCCTGGCAAAACTCAGTAGAAGAAAGTCCCGCACTCACCAAACCTCGCAGCCAAGAATCCAACGCAGTCGTTCCGCTGCAGGCAACCAGTCATCACACAGGGCTCGTTGCACTGCTCCCGCCTTTCCGCTGAGCTGCTTTGATTCACGGGTCACGCCTGTGACATCTCCGCATTTCCCACCAGATGTTGCACCTCGGTCAGGCCTGGCACGTTTCACCGACCACGGTCACTGCTTGGTCGTCCTCGTCTCTCCGCTGTTCACCAGTTGTTGGACGACGGTATCGCCTGGCTCGTCCCTCCAACCACGGTTACGGCTTGGTCGTCCCACCGATGCCTACCAGTTGTTAGGTTTGGGTTTCGCGCGCCTGTGTAGCGCACCGCTGACGCGCCCCTCGGTAGCGTTGGCCTGGCGGCTCCGTGGACGGCAGACGGCATGAAAGGTGCCAGCAAAGACGAGGCGTCTTCCAACGAAACAACAACCTTTACTGCAACATCATGAAGAAACGGGCAGTGAAGCTGACCCGGAGAGATTACAGACACACTCACACAGCTGGTGTCTAGCGTCGTCTCAACGGCGCGTCAAAGTAGTCTCTGTCCCAGCGGAGTCGGCCGCTGCATTTTATAGGTTTTCCCGTTCACAGGGAAAGGGTAAACTCACAGGAAAGGGAGAGCCAAACATGTTGGTTCACGACGAATGACTCAATCGCAGGTGTTCCGACCTCATCTCCTCCACCTCCTGCAGACAGGAGAGGGCGACGCACTTTCCCTCGAGCTCCAGGCTTGGCCAGCTTTTGCACACACACGCACGCACACACATTTGGCGCGTGGCAGGAACACGCTGAGACTTGTCGGCGGGAGGAAGCGTTGCGCGGCCGAAGAACGGCGTCGAAATGGCCGATCCGCTCGCCATTCTGCCTGTTGCTATGCGGTCGCCGCGTCAGCTGTCCCACTTCTTGGTGGAGAAACGTAACAGCACCTAACGCTTTCATACAGCAATACAACTTCGTCTCGTTTGGAAAAGCAAAGATTTAATCTCGGTGCACTAAAAAACACACACACAAAAGGAAACGGCTTATCTTGCCAAGATTGTCACTATGCCGGCACAAGGTTCACTCGTCGTCGCTGTCAGACAACTCCTTGTCACTGCTGACGGACCAAAGCATCTCATCCTCGGTGCCGTCTATGGCATTCGATATGCCACATTTTTTAAAGGCCTTGATGACCATGGCAGACGGTATCGTGCACCACGCATCTTTCGCCCATCCAGTGAACTCTTGCAGCGAGGCACGCTTCATTCTGTTGCTGGGAGTGAATTCATGGCAGCCACTCACAAGCCATTCGGTGTAGAGCGCCCGAATCCTATCTTTCACTGGCTCGTTCAAGCAAACATCGAGCGGCTGGAGCTGCGATGTCATGCCACCTGGTATCACGACAAGGTCGGTGTTGCACGCAGCGAGCTTGTCCTTGATGCGTTGGTCGAGATGGCACTTGAAAGCGTCGAGCACAAGCATCGCACGCAGGCCCAAACTGCCGCCGGGTCTCTTGCGCCAGACGTTATCGATCCAGTCGGCGACCAAGTCCGTTGTCATCCAACCTTTTTCATTGGCGCGCACAATATTCCTTTCGGGAGCGTCTTGCGCCTGAATATGAGATACGGGGGCAGCTTGTGTCCATCCGCGGTGCAACAAAGCATTGCGGTGACGCGTGTTTTTTCGTGGCCGGAAGACAACACGCGCACTTGCTTCGCCCCCTTCTTTTCAACGGTTGTGGTGGCAGGCATGTCAAAGTACAGCGGTGTCTGATCGGCATTTCCAATCTGGCCGAGGTGGTAGCCGTACTTGCGGCACAAACTTAGAACGAACCGCTGAAAACTGTGCAGCTTTTCTTCGTACTCTTCAGGTAACTTCTGGCATATCCCTGTCCGCCTTCGAAGAGAAAAGCCTTTTCTCTTCATAAAATTAGACAGCCAGCACCTGCTCGCTTTAAAGTCGCTCCGCGTTAGCCCTGTTTGTAGGGCTAGCTGCATCGCCCGGACTTTGAGCAGGTCCGTCGTCACTGGCCGCTCGCTGCTCTAGAACATATTCTGCGAGCCGCTCTTCTATTTCGGTGAACCGGCCCTGCTTCGGTCCACTGAAACCTTTTCGTGTAGCCTTGCTGCCGAAAATCTTTTCCTTCTGCTTGCGCCAGTCCCGCACGCATGTCTCCGGAACTCCGAATGTGCGTGATGCGGCCTGATTTCCGTCCGTCTCTGCACACACGATGACTTTCCTTTTAAATGCGGCATCATGATGAACTCGACGAATCTTCGGCACGTCTATACTGGTCGGTCAATCGCAGAAAACGGGTAGGCTAACCAAAGCACATGTACCAAAGCACACGAAGGACGCTACTGCAGCTAGGCATAGACAGCTAGACCAGCTAGTAGGCTTGAAGTGCATACCAGGCGGCCATTTTGAAATGCCGATGGCGATATGATGTCGGAGATTTAGGGTCGTACTCGATTCTAACGCGCACCCAATTTTTGGACACGATATATCGGAAAAAAGGTGCGCGTTAGATTCGAGTAAATACGGTACCTTGGCACGTGTGTAGACAAGCAAAACCTCAAATGAAAATGTTGCACTAACTGTTTGAAGAAAGGAATTATTTTCTTCGGCCACGTGCAGCAAACACGACCACGCACTACATTACACCACTACAGCACATACACCATCCACTTTGCGCAACCTCATTGGGTGCGTGATTGCACGAATCGATGAAAGTACAGATTTTGTTCATGTGCAAAAAAACATCATAGTTCGATATGACTTCATCTTCAGTGCTCCCTGAAGTTTGAAAATCTTGTCTTGGTCTTTCAAAATGATCGCAGCAGTCGACAGAGCAATGCTAGCTGTCTGCAGAGGCCAACTCGCTTTTTCCCTGCTTCGACTTCTTGCAGTGAGAGCTGCGTTTCTATCTTCTTGGCACTGCACTGGCTGCGATCATCACCAGATCGCCAGACCTCGCAAAAACTTGGCAATAAGATAATTTGCGACACAAAAAAATATATACTGTCCCGCATACGCGAATGGCACGAAGGACCGATCGGCGAACGCCACACAACACAGGAAGAAAAAAGGCAGGTGGATAGGCCTACGGGCTACTGCGTAATAAACCACAGCTTTGTGGTGGCACTAGGAGCTGACACTAGATAAGCTAATGATGATAGCTACAGGCCATGGGCCATACACATATAAAGGGCGGTTTCTATTTCACGTGAGAGTTGCAAGCTGCGGCGCTGTTAATTTTAGCCGAATTTGTAATACTGATGTTCCTACATTATAGAAGAAAAAATAAAATATGTACGTTATTCTGAAATATACACCATTTCGAAATTCATAATTCTGAAATAAGCTTTACATTGAAAACATGGGAAATCTGATGGTGATTCTTAACTTTTTCTCTACCGTGGGCAAAATGGCCGTTTTCTGTAGGTTTCAGTAGATTTCTTGTCTGTAAAAGCTATCATGTCTAAAATATTATACAATACATGAAAAGAAAGCTAAATAGATTGGCTTTTTAGGCATACAACTTTGAATAGGAAATTGTGGGTTGTAACACACAATATAATTTCCCAAAAACTAGATGTTAGAAAAAAATTGAACAAAACTTCGCGAAATGCGCTTGATATACAAAATACAGAGCATTATATTGGCCACTCCCTGTGAAAAAATAAAAGTGCAGTATTGAATAGTGTTCTTGGTGCATAATGAGCAATCAACGAGGGCCGCTGCAGAGCGCATGCCGAAACGGATGCCCGGTTCCCTCCTTGGGCCACTCCCTGTTGTGTGGGAGGCGAGATATCGTGTCCAAATGATGTTGACACCCTGGGAATGAGATAAATGACAGACAACAAAAACAAAACATCCACGGCAGTCCCAGACTCATACAAAACAGGCCAACAAAGTATGGCTGCCGGTTTTCCAGGCTGGTTTCCATTGTTATCGGGGTCGGAAGTGAATTCTGATAATTGGCAGCATCTTCAGAGTTGCTTCTTCTTGGGTCATGGATAAAATCGTCGTACACAGTGCGGAATCGTGATATTTGCGACGTTTTGAAGCACGCTTCGTCAATGCAGATGCCGCCATTCTCGCATGCAACTCCGACGCTGCTGCTTGCTTGGAGTGCATTCAAAAATAGCCACCTCACGGGAAAAAATGCAAGCAGCAACGAAATCTAAGCTTCAGTTACCAGAATGCACGGTAGATGGCGTAGCATGCTCATGAGCGACGCGGAAAGGTTCAAAATTTGCCCGCGAAGTCATAGTTAGTGGGCCGGAGTGCAGCCGCCGGTGTTCCGAGCTGGTTTCCATTGTCAGCGGGGTCAGACTGGATTCTTACGATAATTGGCAGCATCTTCAGAGTCTCTTCTGCTTGGGTCATCGATAAAATCGATTGTAGGTAGTGCATAGTCGTCAGATTTGCGATGATTCGAAGCACGTGTCGTCAACGCGGATGCCGCATTCTCGCATGCGACTGAGACATTGCCGCAAGTTCGGAGCGCGTGCAAAAATAGCCGCTTCGCGGGAAAAATGTAAACGTCATCAAAATCAAAACATCAGTTATTGACCACACACTAGATATTATAGTGTGTCCGTGAGCGATGCGGAAGGGTTCAAAATCAACACGCGAAGTCATCGTTAGCGGGCTAACGATGCTCAATGGGCGCGATAGGTTTAAGAAATTCGTTAATTTGAAAAATTCGTTAATTGGTGTTTTTAGTGACAATATTTCACTGTATATGCAGTTTTAATACGAAGACTCAAAATGACAATGCAGATTGGAAATCAGATTAAGAATTTAATGTTTGGGAGACCATCTTGACGGTGTTTACATACAATAAATTTCTATTACTCGAACGAACTGGATTCCAAGGGAAGGAAAGCGTAGCAGGGGGCGGCAGAAAGTTAGGTGGGTAGATGAGGTTAAGAAGTTCGCAGGGGTCAAGTGGATGCTGCTGGCACAGAACCGGGTTAATTGGAGAAATATGAGATAGGCCTTTGCCCTACAGTGGGTATAGTCAGGCTGATGATGTTGATGACTCAAATTTTAGAAGTGGTGTGCGATCGTGCTGAGTGCCTAGCAACAGCCTCCACCTCCGCTGCGGCTGCCAAAATGAAGGCTAGTCTGGCTGTATATGTTTAAACATGTCTTTCTCAAATTCTTCACCTCGGCATAAACAGAACCAAAATACTCAAATGCTTAGCTGTGGTCAATTTTTGCCTTACTGAGTGTTGTAATTGACTGCTAAGTTTTTCTTTATTTCATTGAACGCAATGGTGCAAGCATCATGTAATTCATTGAGGTTTAAGGTTGTTCTAAAGGTAATGACAAGCAAGGTATATATGTGCATGAGGTCTGTTTTCGTTTTTTTTTTTTTTAAGGGGGGATGCGAGTCGAAAATCTGGGATTTGCAGTAAAAAAGTCACTTTTGTGTTTTTGACTGTTTGAGCAGCATTGATCCTTCCTCTTTAACATATAAAAAAATCAGAGCCGAAAACAATCGCGAAATTATTTATAAACTATGTTAAAGCACTCGAGGTGGCTAGAGAAAGGGCAGATATGACCCATTTTCAAGCGCATGACGCGTGAAATCGCGCCGTCGCACGGCACTGGAATATTGCAAGGCGGTAGGCCTATGCTTTTTCTCTTCCAAAGCCGGCTTTGCCGTTTTCACATACCCCCAGCAAGTAATTGAAGAAAACATTTTTTCGCCGTTCAAACCTAGCGTTTTCACTGGCCATTTAAATCACGTGGTGTGATTTCGGCCACGCCATTGGCTGACAGCGCGGGAAGCGGTCTTAGCTCGTCTGCTCTTAATACAACGCGCAGCTCACTGTCACGCTTGCCCGCTAGTTCTCTCTCGCCGTGTTTTCAAGATTTCACGCACCTTCGTGCTCCTTGTTGCGATGGAAGCCAGGAAGAAACGTGATTTTCGGTGTCGAAAGTACCAGTCAAACCACACGTTCAAAGGAAGCTGCCAGCAAAGTTGAACGGCGTTCAGTGGAGGCGTCCGCGGCAGCTAGGCCTAACCTAGGCGGAGGCGACGCTTTTGACGGTTCAAAGCCGATCGGGCGCTTAAGTTTCGTTGACAGCTTAGACCATTTCGTCAGTGCGTTGGATAAGAAGATAAGGATCTTCGAGAATGGAGATGGTAACGAGGAGACGGCGAGTACCTTTATTGGCGAGATTGGTGCCGTGAACGCGCTGGCGAGTGGAGCAGCATGTTGGGAGCGCAAACGGCGCTAACTTTTCGTTCGTGAGTTGGCCGAGAAGCGAAAAGGACTCGTTGTTTCTGCAGCTACGTTGCAGCAGTGTAGCATGGTCCGTGTTCGTTGTGTCGTAATCGTACTCGTCGCGGTGTGCAGCTCCGATGAATGACGCCCTTCAGCCAGCCCGAGGGAGAGTTTCACCGTGAACGTCAAGACAGTGGTTTCGGCGTGCGTTATTGTGCTGGATACAATCAACTTGCCCGATTTTGTGCGGTTCTTGGTTTGCCAAAAGATGTACACTATAAGGAGTTTAATGCCACAACAAAGAAAGTGCACCTTGTGGCTACAAAAGCAGTGACTGATAGAAGCAAGGTTTCAGCATCGTTGACTAGCCAAGAACGTCTTTAGAATGCTGCTGACAATGTCTCTGAGGGAGCAACATATGGTGCAAGTGAATTCTAAAATTGTGCACTGTATCATGATACCCTGGCCTGCATTATGTGCAATTTTCATGCAGATAGTGCTGCTACAACAGCAATAAACAGCTTTTGTATCTTTCAATCGCATTTTTCTCAAATTCTTATTTTGGGCTGAACATGGCTTTGTGCACAACATTTTGTCCTTATCTTAGTCCAGTCAACACCAAATTAATCATGAATAATCTTTAGGATATGTAGAATCTAAATATCTAGGTTTAAATGCGGTCAGCAGTATTTTTGGGCATGAAAATTCAAAACATTTTCTGTCTCTAGCCACTAAAAACAAGGCAGCAGATATAAAATTCTCAAAACATTGCATGCCAAGGGAATGTTGCTATGTTGCTTATTTGCACTCGGTGGAGTGTTGAGGACAAGAACTAGTTGGCACTGCCCTATCTTGCTTGCTGCTATGTACAGCAACTGTGCAAACATGCATTGTTTTTCACTTATGTATGGCATTTAGAATATGAAGGCATAAAGCTATCTTAAAACTAAAAGCATATTTGGAAAGAAGAGATCAATCTCTATATGGTGGTGCAAGTTTCATTCACCTAGCATCGATAGTAAAAAAAAAAGCACTTTTTCAAGTAGCATCTCTCTTTAAGAAGAAGTGTGTCTTTCTAATTCAAGTCTATGTTCATATTTGAATTGCTGAGATATTGCTTTGCAATTGAAAATTTGGTGTTGGTCCTCCCCTAGTTCCTAATACGCACATTTGACACTCTTCCATGTGCCAAGATGAGGGGCCATTTTGCTCTGTGAAAAGCGTGAACAAAATGGGGGGCTCAGGGAAGAAGCGTACGCAAACTTTGTCTGCCTTGTTCAGTGTGTTATGCTTTGTCCTCCTGGTTTGTCTTATA
Source organism: Amblyomma maculatum (assembly GCF_055883805.1). Lineage (NCBI taxonomy): Eukaryota > Metazoa > Arthropoda > Arachnida > Ixodida > Ixodidae > Amblyomma > Amblyomma maculatum. Next base: position 83,460,322 of record NC_139350.1, read on the forward strand.
ATTTCAGCTCTGCCCATTCCCATTCGATCTGGTGAAGCAAGAGATTGAGCGGTACCCGAACGCCGAGATCTGCTGGGTCCAGGAGGAGCACAAGAACCAGGGCTTCTGGTCTTTTGTCCAGCCCCGATTGCAGACTGTGGTCGCCCACCAGAGGCCCATCCAGTGAGTCGCCTCCCCCCTTTGTGGCTGATAAGCACCGCGTTGATGTTAATATAGTGTATGTGCTACCATGCGTCATTCTGTACTTCATCTGAGCCCAGTATTTCGGAAGAGCGGCAGTAAAGGGCCTCTAGTTCACCTGAGGAACAGCTGTGACGTCCATTGCAGTGTAGCATTTTTGCCTTGCAGAAGGAGGCTGTGTTAGAGGCAGTCAATACAGCTGCTTCTCATGGAGCATATTTTGGGCATTTAATGTTTAGTTGCATTTACACATGCACACACATGTAGCACTGATGCGGGAAGCCCTACTCTTTAAACCAGCTGGAGTAATGCAGTAATCAGCAATCCATATGATTTGGAACAGTGTGCTTTTTCATGAACCTCATTTCAGCTATGATTTTTTGTTTAATTCAATCCTACCCCTTTGTCACAGCTGCTGGCTGTGTGTTTCTGTGAGCCATACACATTCAAACAACGGTCCTCATCTGACCTCAGCAAATCAGTAAGCACTCTTGATTAGGCTTCACGCTCTTGCGTGATATTTGACATCAAGAAATGCGATGTGGTTATGGAATGTGGTCCACTACCGTTACCTGCTTCTGTGTGCCACTCATTGCGCATGCACCGGCGTAATTCGATATTGCGGGCCGCCAGCGTGCCCGCGCTGGTTGGTCCCGACACAGGCAGAGTCGTGCTTTTGTTCTATCCGCAGCACCTCACTTCATGACAGTGTGTCAGTACTGTATTTACTCGCATAATGCTCTCACTTTTTTTCGCGGAAAATTGATGATAAGTTGGGGGGTGCGATAATGTTGCGGGGAAAATTTCGAGCAGATGTTTTGGAGCGCTAAAAGCAAATTTAAATAGGTGCTAATCAGGATTCTTAGGTCAGCTAATGTAAATATAACTATAACATTACTTTCAAGCAGAACTTACCCATGTTATAAAAGTACAGGGTCGCTAAAAGTACAAATTGCTAAAGCACTTTATTTACCGCACGCAGCCTCATCATCACTGCCCGCGTTCCGTAGTATAATGCTCACAGCAGATCATACAGTTCTACTCTAGATCAGAGACTTGATCTGAGTCCGTATCGACACTGCAACCGCTGTCTTCAGTAGCGCACTACGCAGAACTCGTTGATGCCAAAGTGCCTGTTAGCAGCGCGGTTGCTATGCTGTAGTGCGCACTTGAAAGCTTTCAGCTTAAAAGCAGCTGTATAACTTGCGTACTGCCCCACCACGATGCGGCACCAAGAACACGGTAGGCGGTGCAGCAAAGCAAGCAACACGGACGGAACAAAGGAACAATGACAAGACGCGGAGACACCTCGCAAAATGGCGACTATGAACGTCATGGATGAAAAAGAAGACGAGCATAACCGATGATGATGATATACCTGAGCACGCTATCGCCGCTTGGTAGCGCGTGCACACAACGAGGCCAGCTAGGTTCAGTAGCGCTCCAAGGATGGCGCTTTTTGCTACTAGCAGACGACTCTCGCGGTGGTAATATTGGGGGTGCAATGCTTATGCGAGGGAAAAAAAATTCCAATTTTTGATGCCCAATGGGGGTGCGAGTATTGCGTAAGTGCGAGCATTGTGCGAGTAAATACGGTATATTATCTGTGCTATTTTGAAAAACTGTTCATATAATCCCAAACTGTAACATGTTCTATACAGTGCAGTCCACTTATAACAATATTGAGAAAACCTGAAAATCCGATCTTTATAACCGATTATCGTTATATCATGACTGGCAAAAAAAAAAGCATACCCATGTAAAACAGGTATTGGGATCTGATATGTTCAGCGCCTATTACTGAAGAGAACGACGACAAGCATGTTCAACGCGCGTGACGGGCAGTAAAGAAAACGACAACGAAGCTCGCTTCGACGCTCGTACGTGTGCTGACACGTCTCACACTGATCGCAGAACGTTCTATTGACTGTTGACAACGTATCGCCCAGTTCAATGTCTTCTACAACAAGTGGTGGAGGTGCCAGCAATCCCCTCAACCTGGAGCTTCGCAGCCGAGCTTTGCCTACCACATCCGCGATGCCAGAGATCGCCAGTCAACCGCCAACCCCATCGCCTGTCATCTGCCCCGGTGCAGCGCGTCAGCGCGACTCAGCCATCTTCAGCGGCACCGATGACACGGATGTAGAAGACTGGTTGGCGTCGTATGAACGCGTAAGTGCGTACAACAAGTGGGACGACACCGTGAAGCTTACAAACGTCATTTTCTATTTGAGCGACGTTGCCAATCTATGGTTTCGCAACCATGAGAGTGACATTTCTACCTGGACGGCTCTCAAGACCAGCCTGACCGAAGTTTTTGGCCGTCCCGCTATACGTAAGCTTCGCGCCGAGCAATGCTTGCAAAGTCGGGCACAACAAACCGGCGAAAACTACACCAGTTTCATAGAAGATGTCGTAGACCTCTGCAAGCGCGTAAACCCTACCATGAGCGACGCCGAGAGGATTGGACACATTATGCAAGGCATTGACGATGACGCCTTCCATATGCTCATCGCCAAAAACCCCCAAACTGTGTTCGATGTTATCAGCTTCTGCCAAAGCTTCGATGAGCTGTGCAAGAGGCGGCTTTCCACACGACGTGCTGGCCTTCAGCAGGCCGCTCTTTCCAGCTTGGCTCTCTCCGGGGACGGTACCCAGGACCAGCAGTCGCCAATTCAGCACATTCAACAGTTTGTTCGTGAGGAAGTCTCACGCCAGCTTTCCTTGTCCACCTTCACTTGCCCGCCAGCACCTGCGCTTCCGCCGCCGCTCACTCCCACTCTTCAGCGTGTCATACAAGAGCAGGTCGCTGAGGTTCTGCCTTCACCTCCTCAGCAGCTGTTGGTGGCAGCTCCTCTCACGTACGCTGATGTTTTGGTGCGGCCACCACCCCCTGTCGCCCCTGTGTACAGCCGGCCTCCCCTCCTATACGAGCCTCAGGGACGCTAGTAAAATGAGCAACCTACAATCCCCCCTTATCGTCCGGTTCTCCGCTGTCGACCACAGCCACGCCCTTCCAACCCCTGGCGCACACAAGACAACCGACCTATCTGCTACGCCTGTGGAGTCGCCGGCCATGTGGCTCGTTTGTGCCGCAAACGTGGCCCTCGTCCCTACGACTATACACGTGAGCCGATGTACAATCTTCCTCCGTCCCCATCGCCTGTGCTCCCTGAGCCTCCTCCGCAGTCCTCTTCAAGTTACGATCGCCGCTCCCACCGCTCGCCTTCTCCTGGCCGTCGTTTCCGATCTCCGATGCTCTGCCGCCAATCAGCCGTTAACACTGAAAACTAACGGCCGCAGTTCCGGAGGCAAGAACTGCGCCATCAGGGACCAACTAAAGACCTGTTCACGTACCAGCCAACATTATTACCATATTCATCGAGGGAGTTCCTGTAGAAGCACTTGTAGACACTGGCGCAGCCGTTTCTGTTCTTAATTACGCCCTCTGTCGCAAACTCAAAAAGGTGATGACGCCGCTTCCTGCAATTTCTCTTCGCACAGCCAGCGCTCAGGACATTCGACCATTAGCCGCCTGCACCGCCCGCCTTGTCATCGACGACGTTCAATACACAATAGAATTCCTCGTCCTCGCCCGCTCATCACACGACGTTATCCTTGGTTGGGACTTCCTTTCCAATCATAATGCCATAATAGACTGCGCCCGTGCTCAACTTGAGTTATCACCCCTCAGTGACACTTTTTTCGACACACCCGCTGCTGCTGCCGCTACCGTGCACGTCGCAGAGGACACCGACGTTCCGCCTTTCTCCTCAGTGCTTGTGCCTCTTTATTGTGCTGCTCTTTCAGACGCCACTGTTATCTACACACCTTCGTTACGATGCGCTGACCAAAAATCCGTGTTGCTGCCCCATGCTGTGGTGACAATTTTTCGCAACTCAAGTGCTTTTTTTGTTTGTAACCCGTGCCCCTGCCCTACCACTTTACTCCATGGCCAGTCACTGGGTAGTGTTGCTTTGCTCGATTCCACGCCCACCTATCCCTTCAGCGATACCATCGTCAGCCTTCACATCAGCGCCATAACACCTATTCCTGTCGCCACTCCATCATCCCTCTAAGTTTTCCACCGGTCCATCGACGCTGGCCTGACGCCCTTACAACGAGCCCAGCTTGTCGCCATCCTACAACGTTTCGCGGCTACGTTCGACTCCCAGCAACATTTGTTGGGACGCATAACTACCGTTACTCACCGTATTGATACCGGCACCCATTCCCTTTTGCGCCAGCGTCCGTACCGTGTTTCAGCCGCTGAGCGCCGCATTATTGACGAACAGGTGACCGACATGCTCCAGCACAACGTGATCCAACCGTCGCGCAGCCCTTGGGCGTCTCCGGTCGTCCTGGTCAAGAAAAAAGACGGTTCCATCCGATTCTGTATAGATTACCGCCGACTGAACAAGATCATGCGCAAGGACGTTTATCCTCTCCCTCGTATCGACGACGCCCTTGACTGCCTGCAGGGAGCTGAGTTCTTTTCTTCAATAGACCTGCGTTCCGGCTACTGGCAGGTGCCGATGGCAGAGGCCGATCGCCCAAAAACCGCTTTCGTCACACCCGATGGGCTCTATGAGTTTAATGTCATGCCATTCGGACTGTGCAATGCCCCTGCCACATTCGAACGCATGATGGACAACCTACTCAGAGGGCTCAAATGGCACACTTGCCTTTGTTACCTTGACGACGTCATCTTTTCCCCAGATTTTCCATCTCACCTCCAGCGCCTTGAGACAGTTCTGCGATGCCTGACCGACGCTGGCCTCCAATTAAATTTAAAGAAGTGCCGTTTCGGAGCACGGCAGCTCACTATACTCGGACATGTCGTCTCCAAGGATGGCGTTCTTCCTGATCCGGCAAAATTACGCACTGTGGCAGAATTTCCCAAGCCAACTAATGTGAAAGAACTCCGCAGCTTCGTCGGCCTCTGCTCGTACTTCCGCCGCTTCGTTCGCAATTTCGCCACAATCATCAACCCTCTCGCCAAGCTTCTGTCCAGCCACGATCTTTCAGCCTGGTCTCCGCACTGTGATGATGCCTTCGCGACACTCCACCACCTTCTGACGACTCCTCCAATCCTGCGTCATTTCGACCCTTCTTCTCCCACGGAAATCCACACTGATGCCAGCGGCGTCGGCCTCGGCGCAGTACTCGCTCAGCGGAAGTCTGGCTTTGATGAGTACGTTGTCGCTTATGCAAGTCGGACCCTAACAAAAGCTTAAGCAAGCTATTCCGTCACCGAGAAAGAGTGTCTCGCTATTCTCTGGGCAATAGCAAAATTTCGCCCCTACTTGTATGGCCGTTCTTTTGATGTCGTCACCGATCATCACTCCCTCTGCTGGCTGTCTTCTTTGAAAGATCCTTCTGGTCGACTGGCCCGTTGAGCTCTGAGGCTCCAAGAATACGACATTAACGTCATCTATCGCTCTGGCCGTAAACATGCCGATGCTGATGCTCTCTCACGTTCTCCCTTGCCGTCTGAAGCCACTCCTGCTATATCCGTTCTACATCCCACCGACATGCCCACCGATATCACTTCCGAGCAACGCAAAGACGCATGGATCGCTTCACTCCTGGATTTTTTATCTGGCCGCGCTTCACGACCTCCTTGCCGCCCTCTCCGTCGCCAGTCTCACCATTTCGCCATCAGAGACGAGCTCCTCTACCGTAGGAATTACCTTCCGGATGGTAGAAAGTGGCTGCTTGTAATTCCGACCCATCTACGCTCCGTGATTTGCTACCATTACCACGACGATCCCCAGTGTGCCCACGCCGGCTTATTGAAAACCTTCTCTCGCCTGCGACAGCGGTACTACTGGCGTGGGATGTACCATTATGTTCGTCGGTTCGTCCAGTCCTGTCAAGAGTATCAGCGCCAAAAACACCCACTCGCCAACCCACCGCTCCTCTGCAGCCGCTGACCTGCCCAGCTCAGCCCTTTGAGCGTGTTGGAATAGACCTACACTGCCCGCTTCCTAGCACATCAACAGGCAATCGCTGGATCATCGTTGCAATCGATCATCTCACATGCTACGCCGAAACGGCGCCTTTGACATCTGCTGCAGCCCAAGACATTGCCTCCTTCATCCTCCATCACATAATTCTTCGCCACGGGGCTCCCAAAGAATTGCTGAGTGACAGAGGTCCCGCTTTCCTTTCTGAAGTTGTCGAAGCTGTTCTTAGAGAATGCAAAATCGTTCACCGCGCCACCTCCGCGTACCATCCGCAAACAAATGGAATGGTTGAGCGTTTTAACCGCACCATGGACGACATGCTAGCAATGTATGTCGCTTCCGACCACTCCAACTGGGACCGCGTTCTTCCATTCGTCACATTCGCTTATAACTCTGCCACACAAGCAACCACCGGTTTCTCACCATACTTCCTCCTGTACGGTCGTGAGCCCTCTTGTACCATGGACACCATTCTCCCTTACCGACCGGATTCTTCCGAATTCACGACTGTTTCACAAGCTGCAACTTATGCCGAAGAATGCCGCCAGCTTGCCCGGTCCTTCACTTCTCACACCCAGCAACAGCAGAAAACCACCAGAGATCAATCTGCACTTCTTCCTACGTACCGTACAGACTCTTTGGTCTGGCTATGGGTGCCTTCCTCCAGTCCCGGCCTTTCATCCAAACTTCTGAGCAAGTATCAGGGCCCCTACCGTATTGTCAAGCAAACATCCCCCGTCAACTACCTCATCGAACCCCTTACGCCATCCACTGACCACCGTTGCCGAAATCGTGAAATAGTACACAGTAACCGCCTGAAACCTTACTACGATCCGGCCATCGCCACATCACCATGAGCCGCCAGGATGGCGTCTTTTCGCCCGGGGGAAGTTGTAAAACAGGCATTGAGATCTGATATGTTCAGCGCCTATTGCTGAAGAAAACGACGACAAGCATGTTCAACGCGTGTGACTGGCAGGAAAGAAAACGACAACGAAGCTCGCTTCGACGCTCGTACGTGTGCTGACACATCTCACGACTGATCGCAGAACGTTCTATTGACTGTTGACGACATATCGCCCAGTTCAAAGTCTTCTACAACACCCATGTATTTTCCCATGCATGTAGCTTGCCTACTTACTAGCGATGAGTAAATCTGGTTGAACAATGCTAATCATCGTAAGGAGCACTAAACACTTTATTACAGTATGCATCAATAGCCATAAAATAACTTAAGCATACTTAAAGAAATTAGAAATTCACGCTAGTTTGAGCAGCAGCTGAAGCTTGACAATCGCTGTGAGCATCGCTTCCAGTAGCGTGTGCGCTGGCGGTAGTCCTTTTTGCGTACACAAAACCGATCAGTGACTGAACTGAAGGACATCCCCAGCCTTAATGATCGTTAAAATCGTAGAGTACGAATGTCCGTATTTTTTCACGAGGCTTCCAACCTTGAAACCCTGCCCAAAATGGCGATGAATCTGCAGTTTCATCTCGTGGGCTATCACGCTGTCCGTCAATGTGGTCGCCGCCATCTTCCGCGGACGCAGAATCGCGATGGCGATGACGATACTGCCGCAGCAGCATGCTTTGCGCAGCTGCGATTGCGATGATGATAGTGTTCATTTCCTTCCGCTTTAGCCGCATATGTCGAGTTTTCATGCCATTTTCTTCTTAACATTTTAGCTTTTATTGAATATTCAGTCAGTTTCATGGTAAACACCTACCGGGCAGTGATAAAGCTATCTTTGTATCCAATGTACCACCGATAATCAATCGTTATATCTGGTTAATTTTTTATAGGGGCAATGGGAAAAATGATAAATCTCAAGAATTTGATCTTTATAAGCGATATATCGCTATATCTGGTATCGTTAAAAGTGGACTGCACTGTATAAGGCACGGTTTGTAGCCCGGAAATTTTACGGCACCATTAGCTTCTTGTAGCGCGATAACGTCTGGTGAAAGCTTTAGGTTTTGTATGCGGAGCTGCGAGTTCCCCCGCTTACGGCGGAAGCCTCTGCAGTTCCACTGCCACATTTGAGTTTACTGTCGGGGGGGGCCATGATGATGCGTAGCTATTGTGTGTATTGGCTGCTGACCAGGCAACTGAGGAAGGCGCGCCTCCATTGCTCTTAGTTTTTCATCATTTGTTGGAACGACATGGCTACCTGATTTTGAAACACCCTGAATTCATTGGTTAATGCGTCCACCCTATTTGTGAGTGTGTCCATCCTAGCCGAGAGGATGTCTACTTTAACCTTCACAGAGTCCACCCTTTTTGTGAGTGCATTTACATCAGTCCTAGTTTGTTCGGGGCTCTCGTGTGCTGCGGCATATCAGTTTCTGAGTCTTCTGTTACTCGTTTACTGTTCTTCTCTCCGCTCGGGGGAGGTGGCCTTTTGATCGGGGCTGTACCGTCCGTTTCCATCGCTACCACCCCCTGTCGGCGGCACTGGTGGCAGGGCTCGCATCTCCTTAGTTATTGGGTGTTCTAATGCCTTAGTATTCTTAATAAATTGCCGGAGTTCCGTCATCTCCTTTTCTAGTTTGGCAATCTTATCATCTTGGGCCTGTATCTGTTTCTGTAGTTCCTTCTCTTGAATATTGTTAGTATGGGAGGCCGTATCCGGCCAGCTCACCTTATTATCGAGCTTGTCTCCGCTTCTTCTGCGGCTTGAGCCTCTTTTTTTGCTGTTGCACCTGCCCTCTTCCTTGTTTGGTAGCGGTGAGAAGGAGCTGGATCGATCTCGGGGTTTGCTGTCGCGTCTCATCCGGCTTGAGAACCTTTTTCTGTCTTTTGGTTGACGTTCCGCGTGGCGGCACCCCGCGTTGTCGTTTTGCTTGTTCGTTTGTTTCCGGACCACGAGACAATGTTTGCAGTTGCAGCTCCCAGTATGATGCGCCCCATGGCACACTGTGCAGTCTGGAATGTTCGTTTGTTTCCGGACCACGAGACAATGTTTGCAGTTGCAGCTCCCAGTATGATGCGCCCCATGGCACACTGTGCAGTCTGGAATGCATGTTAAAGGCTCCCCTTCTGGAGGGACCGGGTGATCATTACCTCAGTGGCAGCATAAGTGTGCCTTTGGTTGGTAGCAGACGTCAGCCCTGTGCCCCTTGATTTCAATAAGAGGGCTGCTAGAAAGTACTGCATACTTTGCTTGTTTACATGCAAAAAGGCAAGTTGAGCTTGAATAATATCATGTGTCATCACTGACCAGACTTGGCATGCTAGCGCTTGTACTAGAGTCCCTAGAAGTATTTGCTAGTCTGCCGTCCGAGCGGCGTTCCCTATGTAACCGGTTGGCCGCTTCCCGGATGAAAGCGCAGGGGGCGCTGTACGCATTCGGAGCGTGGTCGCGTTGTGTACGTGGTGCTGTGGCGGTTGTGCCGTAGTGCGAATCTGCGCCGCGCTGATCCGTTGGTGCCGTGACAAGGCTCGTGCACCACACGTGCACTTTTTTTCGCTCGCGAGCCGGAATGCACTCAAATTAGCTAGCATGTGTGCAAGTGTGCCTTTTTTATGTATATGTGATCGCGTCATGTCCAGAAAACGGGGTAAGCGTGATAGCACGTGTTTCTTGCCCGGGTGCAAGACCGGGTAGCGCTCGTGCAAGGTGAAATGTTCTCTCTTCAGGACACCGAAAGACGCAGGGAAGAGGCAATTGAGTGGGAGCGCAGCATCAAGCGTGGCTGCAAAGGCAATAACATTGTTTATTGTCTCAGCTAGGGCATAAAGGAATATGCAAAACGAAAATTAAAAGGCGTAATAAATGAAAGAAAATAGGCTGGCTGTGTTCTAATAAAATTTGAGAGAGAACGATGATAAGGCCCTTGCGTGCAAGCAATGTACGAAGATGGGTTGCTCGGTGAAAGGCCCACTGCCGTCAGGTGCCGATACTGTCGGCTTCAGTGGCGGGCAAACCCACAAGTGGTGAATATCTTCCTCATTATTTTGTGAGTTGCAGACAGGAAATCCTGGACGTTGATATAAATATCGGTATATATAAATATCGGATGATCCGGATCGGGGTTGCCCTCACATTACTGTAACACGAATAAGCTAGTGTCGACGTTTGTGAGCGACACTTCAAACCCTGCTTTATTGAGCGAAGTTTAAAGACAGGTAAAGGTAATTGAGATTCCACGGGATACGCAACTCACGAAGGATGCCATCTCAACGCTGTTTCCTGACACTCCAAAATACTTGTTGAAACCCCTGCCTCTCAAGAGAAAGGAGCGCAACTTGTACGAGCAAAAACAGTCAGCAGGGAGACCTGCAGAGAAAGAAAAAAAGTGCACTGATCCTGAAGCATCAGTGGAGCCAGTTGAAGAATACAGCGGTGGTGGATCGTGTGACGTGAGCCTGCTCCAGGAATGCAGAAAGCTGCATGCCACCGCCACTGGGGACAAATGTCGATCTTTCTGATGTTGAACAAGGAACATTCGCATAGTGCCACTCAAGCGAGGACGAATCTCCGGAGGCAATTGCTATCGGCGAGTTCTGTTCCATCGCAGTGGTGAAGCATGAATGCTGCTGTGTGCATTCCAGGAAACAAAGTCAAGGAGATAGCTGTAAAGTCGACAGAAGAGGTAATTAGGACATTGCGAAACTCAGCTTGTGTCCTGGCAGCGGATTGAAGCCTATTACCAAGACCTTTCCCACCTACAATGGGCGTTTCTTAATTTGCGACGAACTGTACCATTATTTCTGATGCAACATGCATATAGCCTGCAAATACTTGCGAAAGTTAACTCAGAACACCCTGTCAAGAAGAAGAAAAAATTAAGAAACAGACTTCTATGTCTCGAGCTGTTTGTCGTACGAAGGACAAGGTGGCAAAGCTGGTAAAAGCTCTCGGTGAAATGAAAAATGAAAATGAGCACCTTCAAGGACAGAGTTTGAAAGAAGTGTTAGTGCCCTTCCTCTCAACTAACAGCTGGCTGTTAAAATATGTTTTAGAGGTTGCAAAACGGAAGTCAACAAAAGTGATGGCATATTCTGATGAGTGGCTACTAGGCTTCCTAAGTACCAAAGAATGCCTATCAGCAGTTTGCCTGAAGCGCGGTGCGATTTGAAGGGCTCGGGTTCCCATCTTGCGTGTTTTAATTGTGCATGCATCCGAAAGTTTCTAGTTCTACATACGTGTTATAACTTAGCTAAACGTCCGAAGAAGTTAAGATGAAACTATAGCGTGAATGAAAACGCCGGCGACAGCGCTCTGTTGCTCGCACACATGGTCCTTGGAGCCTAGAATGTGCGTCTGGTATAGTTCTCCATGGAAGCGCAATTGTTTGCACAAAATCCTCAGAAGTCTTCATCACAATACGGCACGGCGGTAGCTTCAGCAGGATAATAGAATATAAAAAGCAGCTTCGTTTCTACATCGGCTCCGGGGCATGCGCGCAAAACTTCGCTCACGAAAAAAAAAAGTCGCATCCGTGGTTATGCCAACAACTCGGCTGCGAATTCAATATTACGACTAAACTGAAATCAAAAACTAAAGAGCGGCATCGCATGTACGAGGCACCTGACAATGAGCATGCAGCGAATGCATTTCGAAGCGCACGGGCGCGCGTCGTCTGCTCCGTCAGCAGTGGCGCACTCCGGTTCACCGCAGCGCCACCGCGGCGATCATTCAGCGGCAGGCCCTGCCGCGGCCGGCGGACGACAGACTAGCAATATTTCTAGGGACCCTACTTGTACCTAACTTTAATGGGCACATTCAGAAAGATCAGCATTTCTGGTTCAAGCTTAACCACATAAGAGCTCTAAAAATTAAAAAAAGAAATGTTCCGATATCGTCAACTTTTTTTATGACTGGAAATATTGTGCTAAAATGTTAAAATTTAAAAATAAGAAAAATTTGTGATAGATAATTTGTTTTATTAGTCATTCCTTGCTGTCTTGTGTAATACCTCATACGTGGGGCTAGTTAGCTGTACTAATATAAAAATAAATGCCTTAAACTGTGAAAGAAAAAAGGAATGTCTTTGAACAGCCATGTACAATGCTGTATTTCTCATAGTTAGTTTACTTGAAACCAGAGAGTGTTATATGTGTGGTAGTGTTCAAAGCACTGCACTGTGGAGAGGGCCTTCTCACACTAACAGCATCAGATCCTTTGTGTATCAGTGCACCATGCACAGCAGCATGTCAGTTCTTGCCTCTTCTCTCGATGGATGGTGTGACAGAAAGGGGCACTCGGTAATCCTCTATTTTCAGCACAGGAAAGTATAAGAAGAACACGGCACACTTTTCGCCATCTAGTGCACAAACTATATTTCAATAAAAGCACACAGAATAGAACATGCTGCCAACTATGTTTTAATTAGGAAAGCAGCTTTGCTGCTTGTAACTTCGCTGAAAACCATGACCACCTACCTCAGCTTGTCATAAGCAAAAAAGTGGTGGTTGCTCACAAGCTGAGCTCTTCATAAGCTTTTAAGGGGTTAGAGATGCTACTTTAATATTCAGATTGTTTACTGTGAAGCAGGCCACGAGGCGGGTGATCGCCATTTTCTTCTTTTTTTTTTCTCAAAGAAGTGGTAGATTCAGTGAATAGTGCCTAACAGTCATTTGGGGAAGGTTGGGGCCAGTTTTTATGACTTTCTGTGAAAGGAACAAGGAAATGAGTTTGCTTCAGACATTGCAGTGGATTCTAACAGGCAGCCTTCCTTCATTGCAGGTATGTGGGCCGAGCAGTGTCTCCTTCAACCGCAACGGGCAGCAAGCACACACACAAGAAGGAGTCTGAGAGGCTGCTCAACGATAGCTTTGCCTGAGCGGGCTGTCGAACCTTAAAGAGGAGGGAAAGGGAGAAGAAACCTTTATATATATTTAAAATCCAAGGCAGAGCGGCATGTGGAGGAGGCTTTCATTTGCCGGCTTGTGCCCTAACCAAGGTGTGCTTCTTATAAGCTGAAAGAATCTTGTTACCACATTTTCCGTGGGCGTGTTACCGGCACCTTCGTGGTGATGCTATAAGTTGTCTAGTTCTTGTTTAGTTCTCTGTGGCACATTCTGTGAAGCAGATCTGATAGTCACACATAGCAGGATGAACTGTCTTATTTGGGCAGGCTTGTTTATTCTGTTACACTGAGCTGCGTGTAAGGAGTAGAGGAAATGAAAGGAAAGTAGCTGCAGTCTGCGCTATGTAAGACTTGTATCAAACACTAGCTTTATGTTGATGTACAGGAGGTGCAGGCAGGCTTTGATGCGCACAGGGAAAGCAAGGCGTGTGTAGAATTTTTTTTACATGAAGTGGTCACGTGCCCCTTCATGTCTTTTATTTTTCTGCCTCTTGCCAAGGTGCACATGCTTGTTCCAGTGTAGCACAATTGAACTCGTTGCTCTGTTATGTATGATGCTGCACATATGGCTTATAGCATCTTCATTTTTTTCCCCTGCCAAAGCTTTAGTTGATTATGAGTGCAGGGTGCAAGCATTATGCAAGCGTTGTTTCTCAGTGTTTCAGGTTTGGCATTGGACACGAGCTGAGGTCAGGGCCACAGCAATGTAGCTTTGTGAAGTACAGGAGCACTGCTCTCACATTGTGGCAAGTCTAGGTCAGTGAGTGAAGTGGTGTCTCCCTTTGTATTTTATTTTTGTCTCTCTTATTATGGTGTAGATTTGAGTATTGAATATGAACTGGCACATCCAGTCATTTGACAGCAGCTAGGTTTTTATTTTACATCAAGGGTTCCCGTGCTGTCACTCAAGAGCTCCTTGGCCGAAGCCATCCAGGGATCAGTGCAGTGAAAATTAGTTTGTAAGCAAACATTTTTAATTTTTAATGTTTCTCACCTTCCAGGTGACAGTGTTCTTGTGTTTTGACACGTTATCTTGTTGGGACATCAAGGTGTGCGACGTCACACTCCTAAGTGTTCCTCGTAAAAAATAAGATTGTGCAGTAGATGATTGGTTTCATGATTGTTTCTATTTTTCCAAAATCCATCATCGTGGTCCCATCATGAAACAGAAAGAAAAGGGCTGACATTACTGGAAGTAAAACTTTTTTTTGTGGGAAAAAGCAAAGGTCAGCATGATTGAGGGAAGTGGTTTTACGTTAGGGCAGTTCCAAATGTTTGAGTCTTAAATTGACAAGAAATTTTTATTGCACTGGTCTTGCCAAGATGGCTGTGCCTTGGTTAGTTTTTAAGCTCCAGCAGTTCTCTGAAAGATATTGCATGCCACTGCAAACCAGTACAGCCACATGCAGTGGCTGCAGGATATGAACGGTGCACTTCTAGTGGTGGCCTGCTTCATTTGAGGTAAACAATGGACGAAGTATTCTTGTGTCAGTTTTCCACTTCTATTTCTTACTGACACTTGCATTGTTATTTAAACTGTTCATTCCTTTCACGTTGTATTAGTTTGTCTCTTGAATTTGCCAGCCTAGGTTGTGTGTCCTTAGTACTTGTTTTTTGTAGATTTTAGCTGCTTTTAAAACATGTATGCAGGAGATTTCTTATGGGAACTGATATGTTCGCCTTGTAGAGTGTGCCTTAAGTAAGGCCTCTTTTGCTGAATCTGGCATATTTACAAACATTTTCAAAGAAACTGCGTGTGCTCCAGTTCATTTCTTCTTGAGCATTGAGTTTATTGTTTTCATGCAATAAAATTGTTTGCTAGCAATTTCAAAGTTGGCATGTTTATTGAAGTTCTTTGTGCTTCATCAAGTGCACTTGAGAAGGAAGGAGTTGTAGAATCCTAGTCAGATGGCATTTAGGGCAAGCTGTCCTGGAGTGCTATGTGTATCAGACCAGGACGCAATAGTCTAGGCTGTGAAGCTTGGTCTGGTGCAGGAGTGACGACCACAGTTTTCTGTACCTAGAGTGTTCATTTCTCTAGGATGTCCGCGTATAAAGCAAACCCCAGGCAACTGCAGCAGTGGAAAGTACTCATGTGGCACAAGGCATAACTTTTTGTCAGCCTGGCTCACTAGCTTTAGTATGCTGGCTTAAATTGACGTATGAGAGCAGAGCAATATACAGTAAAATCTCGGTGATATGAACTCGGCTGATACGAATTCATGAAATTCCCCGGCTGAATTGCATTGCGTTCAGTGGGCAAAAAATCAGATGTTCCAAACACTTTTTCTCTTTGTGACAGGCAATACGAACTTTAGTATCATGACCTTTGAGGCCCGCGCACACGCACATTGAGAAAACCTTGCACAGCACGGATTACACACAGACACACAAAAAAAAAACGGGAAAAACTGACTTGGAAGCCCGCTGCAGCAGCAAAGTTGGTGAAGGAGCGTTTCTTCCTCAGTTGGCGGCGGTTATCTTTTTGCACCCCCTCCCCCACTTTTTTTTATTTCATTGTTGCTTTCTGCAAACGAACCAACCAGCCCAGCCTTGCTGCCCTCTCCAAATTTCTCCACCGCCCCTCAGGCCCCACTCTTGTGCTTTCCGGAGACTCCGCTGCAGCAGCCAATGTGTGTTTCTTTGTTTTTGCATTTGTTGAGGCTGACGACGTGTTGATAGAATCTCATTTTGTGATCATCGATCTCTGCAACGGGAAAAACCCAAAGAAAAGGTGCACTGACATGGCCAAGGAACTAGGCCTGCCACTGTCAATGTTGTCAATGATCGTTGGTCAGCGCGACCAAATTATGCTAAATGTGCAGCGCTTCGCGATAAATTCAAAAGAAGTGACCATGTGAAGTTGCAAGAGGTTCTCTTAACATGTCACGGAGAGGTCACGGTGACCGGCGTCAACATCGACAAAAGTACTTTGCGAGAAGGCAGTGGACATTGCACTCACACTGGGAATTGATAACTTTCAGGCATCTGGTGGGTTGTTTCAGTGGTTCAAGGTACTGCATAACCTTTCTACAAGGCCGTTTGTGGCGAAGGAGAAAAAAGTTACGTGTATGCCGTAGAAGACTGAATGGCAACCGCACTGCTGTCTTATATAGCAGGATACAAGGCACGTGATGTTTTTAATGTAGACAAAGCAGGGCTGTTCTACAATCTCCAGCCCATAAAATGTTTTTGCTTCGAAGGCGATACCTACCACGGTGGGCAAAAAAGCAACCAGCGTGTTTTGGTTAAGTCCAATGCCGACGGATCAGAAAAGATGCTGCTCACTGTCATTTACAAGTAAGCCCGTTATACTTACTGGCACGGACAGAGGCATATTATTTTTTATCACTTTTAGGCAGCTTCACCATAGTATGTCATTGGCAAGTATCAAAAGCCTTAATGCTTTTAGGCAGCCAGTCAATTGCCCTGCATCTACAAGGCGAATAAAAAGGCGTGGAATTTGTCCAACACTATAGCCAAACGGAATTTGTCACACACCTTGACTGCAAAATTTTTTCCCAAAACAAAAAATGTTTTGCTGTCAGACCAGTGTACTGCCCACCCGAAACAAATGGTGCTACAGATTGTTAAGGTGGTGTTCCTGCCTCCGAACGCAACCAATCATTTGCAATCACTGGATGCTGGATTTAAAGAAATGTTAAGCACCATTTCAAAGCTTTGTTGGTGCGCCGCCTCCTCGCGAAGATTGAACGGAAGGACATGAATCAGTCTTTTGGACATTATGCAATTTCTCGCAACGGCCTGAGATTGTCACTCCTGCGGCCATCGCCAATTGTTCCGCGATATGTGGAATTTTCAAATTCCAGTCTCAATTCCGATTGATGTTTGGAACCAACTTGGCGTCAACTATTGGGCCGACGATTTCGTCACCGTAGACGACGACCTTGCCGTCTCCGCACAGATGAAGACATCGAGAAGGAAGCTTCATCACAGCCTGGCATTCCATGCAGCGACAAAGATGACCATAACAGTGATGACCACTGCCGACGGTAGCAGAAGCGATGCACACCCTCAATACTATTCTGCAGCGCGCCATGACCTCCAAGCCTGTGCGGGAAAACACGGCAGCCCAATTTTTCAGCTTTGAAAGCTCTCTGCTGTTAGATCTCGTGGAAAAGAAGGTGCGGAAGGATATACGCAACTTTTTTTAACGAAAATAAATGTTTCGTACGTGTTGTAAGGTTTGAAAACAAATTTTGCTCGTTTTTGGGTGATACAAAAATTTTTACCTCCCCTTGAATTTTGTATCGCAGAGATTTTACTGTACAACACTGACAGGTGTACGGCAACAAAGCTGGTAACATTAGCAGCATAATGTGCACTTCCACAAAGATATACTCTTGTTAATTCAGCCTTCAAGGGACCTGAAAAAATTCTCATTATTGAATAGCTTGAATTATCTACAGTTCCTAAAGAGCTGCTGAAAACTTTTGCAATTGCAGTAATTTCATATATTGACTGCCTAGAATATAGTTGTCTATGCGCTTGAAATGGAAACTAATTGACAGCGACAATATTTTCATAATTTTGTCAAGTGTTTTGCCTTGCACACACTCTCAAATCTCAAAAATTGCTTTGAAATCATTTCTCCGTGGCCATTTTCGCCGTGAAACCTGGTAGCAGGGGCGCTTCTTCACAGACAGTCTTGTGTTTTGAGCATGTTTCACTTCACAGTCTGTCCCATCTGATTCTTAGGATTGTGCAGTGAAGTATTCTGACATGTTTGGTCATTGTTGTCACAGATGGCAGCTACATATTGTTCCTTTGTGATGAGGCTTAAGGCCCCAGTATATTCTGACGTAACGCACACGTCTGCCTCCGTGACACTGCAAAAAAACGAGGTCTATACTCCAACGGCACAGCGTGACAAAGGTAGCAAGCATGAGCCGACGCGGCCTTATATCGCTGACGCGCAAATAGCATCTCGCCTATTTCTTGCCGACCACGGCGGCCACACATAGCATTCCTCGCGCGCTTTGAAGATGGTGGATTACTGCAGATAGCAACCGCGCGCACGTTTCAGACACTGTTCTGGAAAAGCTGCTAGAAGGCATTCGAGCGCATCCCTGCATCTGTGATACCAAGCAGACAGACTACAGAGACGAGAGGAAAAAGAAAAAATGCCTGGAGTACAATCTGTTAGCAGTGCGGCCGGGCACAGATGTGAGCTCTTTGCTGCAGTGCTTAATGTGCCATACCCGTTTTATTGCATTGCTCGAGGAGGTGTAACATGGTGTTGTTTCTCTTATCTGCAGTACTTTCAGTGAAAGAATACCAGAAACTGCAGAAGCGGCTATGCATACAATTGTGATCGGTACATGTCAGAATCGAAGGCCATCGATTTGGCCACACAAAACATCAGCGGATCAACAGCCTGGGAATTCGCAAACCAATGGAATTTTACAGCAACTGCGGGCAACAGAGAAAGTGATCCTTATTACTGTGTAATCTCCAACTTTTCTGTAATCGTACAGATACTTCAATGATGATTAGTTTTCAGTAAAACACGCACATACACAATCATCATTCCATCCGTAATCAACGCGGGCTCAGGCTGTTCCTGAGCTGGACATCTCCACGGCTGGCTGTAAATGCTTTGTGCCATTTGAACATTCGCAACAGTTTTAACATAAGCAGTAAACACATCGCATCATTGCCTTCATCGCGACAGTAATCAGCGACTCAATAGGCAACCAGCTCCTCCCTGCAGGTGCTCTGTCGTCTGCTTGAAAATGCACACCGAAAACTTACCAACCCTTCAGGGTGTCTTATGCACATGCGCGCCGTACCGTGCACACCAGCCGTGCCAGACTTAAGAGGCGGCAGTTTATTGACGAGCCCGTAGCCGACGTCGCTGGCTCTGCCAGTCACATCAAAAACGTTGGACTAAATTGGTGCCTTTATGAGCAGCTCCGATGCGATTATTACGAATTTTGGTTCTGTCAGATTCGCAGGTTATAACCTTGAAAATTGCATGTAAAGAAAAGCATAGGAAAGTTGCGTCATATATTGAACTCTAATTTCACCAGTTGTTCAATATATCGAACTTAGCACCACGTGAAGCAAGGTGCACCTTCCCCAAAGATGATTACATAACACTTGGTCGTTTGCCATGTGACATCACGTAACATTTGCAAGCCATGCGCGGAAAGAACAAGAGAGAACCGGTTCGGCGACAGCTGGCCTAGAGCAGCACCATGCCGTGGATAGTATGTTTTCACCAAAACACGCATCTAATGTGATCGTTTTTCGCGTGGCGCCACATGTTTGCAAGCCACATGCATGAAGGAACAAGAGGGAAGCAGTTTGGCAATATCCGGTACAGAACAGATGCAGCCAACTCAGCTGTAGTGTTGTGGAGAGGAGAAACAATGTGAGCAATGCGCAAGGGTGTATACATTCTTTCCTTCCTTTAAAAGTGCGGGAATATGGAGAAAGGAAAAATTCTGCCTAACCTTCTTTCTCCCCTTCCCACATTTCCTCTCATTGCGGCAGCAAGCACTTTTTAAGGCAATATCGGACACTTTATCCAGTGTTCCGACCGCTTTCTGCGTGATGGGCAACTTGCGTTGTAAAAGCCAGTTCAGTGCATGGCAGACAAGGTGGGCAATTTGTCCACTGTGTGTTGTGCCTGCCCCAATTGCAGCATGATAAAGCGAACATACTGAAAACCAGGCCAGCATTAACCAGGCTTGCGCAACTTAACCCCTGCAGTGGGGGGGGAGGGGGGGGAATCTGCAGAGCGCTAGCGCACCTTGAGGTGGCTTGCTCGGCTTGTCAGGCAAAAAAAAAATTTACTGCCAAGTTTACTTCCCCTCATTGCAGCACCTAAAATACACCATGATGTTACCGCCGCACATCATCTTGGCATGCTGCCAAAGAATGTGCTGTCTGCTGCGATGATGTTGTGAAATGGACGGACATGCTAACGGCCTTGCTTTTTCATAAAGTCAGCAGCCAAAACCAGGCTGAGTCCATCATGCCAGTGGATTTATTATGCGAGTAAATACGGTGTCATTTAACACAATCCGCCTTTTGCGGGAGGATGTGGCGCCATCATGCGGGAGCGGGCGAGAAACACATTGGACGGCAGTGTAGCAGACGACGCGAAAGCGCACCGTACAAAAAGGCCACGCCAACACAGGTAGAAAGCGAAAGCTTCCCCCTTTTTATGGCCTCAGGGCAGAAAGTAGTGACAGTGATTGAAGTATATCATGTTCACGCAGTATGGGGGAATGTACAGCGTTTTCACAATCCATCATAACGCACGCATATACTATCTTCGTATTGTTAGAGCGTGTAGTGCGGGCCGTGTTCGACGTGACAGAATCAACAGAATGAGACGCTCTCAGCGTGCAAGGTTTCGGCAGACAGGAGAGCGCGGAGGCAGAGAGACAGAGAGAGGGATCTCAAAGGGCAAAGCAGCCCTGCAGATGCTGCAGAGCTAGGTGGAATCATCTCCTGTGACTTCGAGCGGCGCATATGCGCGGGGTGTCTTGAGTTACCGAGCACAATGCGGTCACCGCGGCGCCGGCATGGTGCAATGGGCGTCGCTTCCTCCTCGCGTCATCTACAATCGTGCAGCTATAGGATTTCATCTACGAAGCACGGCAGAGAGGCACTTATACACACCCCCTGAAAAGGTCATTGTCCCGGCCGGAATGCACACCTGCAGGAAACGCGCGACATTTTTCTGGCAACGGATGATTCAGCACTGTAGCCGGTTTCTGCCCTCAGGAGTCAGAACGGATGTGTTCGCAGTGGTGAAAAGGTTCTCAGCTGCACAGCGAATGGTCATTCTGTTGTGAAAGGATCCACAACCTAATTCTGCCTCCGCCGCGATTTTATGCGGACACAACGACTTGGTGACACATATGTGCATCTCCTACATATCGGATGCGCATCTCGGTCAGGAACCAACCCTGTTCTACGTCCAGAGCGATCCACTCTAAGTGAACGAGCATGAACCCTCCAGGAGACTCATTTGTGCCAGACGGTTTCCTTGCCGTTGCAAACGGTTGGACGAAGACGACGATAGCTTCCTAACGAAGTGCATCTGATTGCGTACACCAAAGGAACAAAATCCGAATGCTTTGGCGTGCACGAAGGCGAGCCTTTAAGGTAAAAAAAAATGGCTGTGGCTAAAGGTACGTCCGACGGACCCGGTGCGTTTTTCTTCGGGATACGACGGACGGATCCGGGAAATATTTTTCACAGGTACGGCGGACGGACCTGATCGGTAGGGTTCTTCCGACGGACTCAACGCATTTTTCTCCGATATGGGCCTTGGGATCCGTCGGGAAAGCCGGATGGATCCGAGATCCCCAGATGTGGTTGTAGCAAAAGCAAAACGTTGGTAGCAACAACATGGTAGCCATATGTACACAAATCGAAGTTGGTATGAGGTGTACGTGCGAGGTGCAAGAAGTATGTACTACATACTGCATGCGTGAAATGTGAAATTACAAAGAATAGTACAGTGGCAAGAATAGCACCTAGAATGGGTGATATACTACGTGATGGCATGATGATAGGTTTAAGTGAGTTGGACCGCGGCAGGGTGGCAAGCACGACCAGAGCGCAAGCGCATGTAATCGCGGTGTTGACGGCCAGCCCGTGGCCCGCACGCCCGCTCATTTGGTCCTCGTTATCATGTGTATTAACGTCTACGACAGTCGTTATGTAGTTATGTAGTTTTGATTCTTCAAAGTTTCGTCACTTCCATCTGTGATGAGATGCGTCATGTAACGCATCGCTTTCTGCTCGCATTGAGGTTTGGTGCTGCAAGTTCTACGTAGTACATATACAAGCGGCGCTGAAAAAGCTGGGTGCCGCCAGCATGTCTCTAGCCCAAGCATCGCGTCATTCGTGTTTGTTGGAGGTGTGGTTTGCGCTTACCATGAGATGCTGTGATGTACGGATTACGTCCTACTAGAGTGCTGTGTGAGACTACGAAGAGTGCTGTGATGAGTGCGCCGATGTCCGGACGGACATCAGTGTGTCCGTTTATGATCGGCAATGTTGTACATGCATGTCAGTGTTTATCAGGTGCAGTGGCAATTTATTTACACGCGCTGTGCAACAATCAGACGAAAATAAGTGATCGACAATTTGTTAGCCTGCACTGCAGAGCTCAAAACTCGGAAAATGGGAATGCACATGATGCAGTTTTCGCATGTTGGAGTGGACCGAAAAATAAGTTCCCAGCCCACACTGCCGGGATGCGCATTACTACAGGTGAAATGGTTCAGGTTTCTGTAAAATAGCTGCCTAGCACAGCACCTTCCTAAATGTTCAGGCTTTGTACTATTGTTGAAGGCCACTTTATCATTAATAAAGGAACGAATATGCTTTATGTGTTAATGACTAGTGCTTTTTCAACATATTTTCATTTCTTTTTTTTTTTCCTTAGTTTCCTTTGTTTTTCATGCTAGACAAACACAAATAGTACACTTTTAAACTTGTCAGTCCAAAGCTGTACATGAATATCTGCCATGCATGTGACAGCTTTAATGCTAAAAAGGTTGACGTGTATAGCATGTATGTAGACGCTGCGACATCTTAGTGGCACGTTCCGCTACTTGCCCCAAGGTTGTGATGTTTAATGCCAGTGATGGCAGTCGCATTTTGGTGCAGGTGAAATGAAAATGCTTCTGTTTCCTGCAAGATGTCAACGCAAAGGACAAAGCCCTGGCAGTCAAATTAGTCTGGAGCTCTCCACTACAGTATTTTTCATAGCTACATATGTCACTTTAGGATGTGAAACCCTACATGCCACAGGTAGGCTGCATTGTTTTTTTTAGATTTTGTGACCTCTCATCTATGTTTTGCAACATTTGGCTAATTTTAGTTCTCAAACAGTTGTTAAAGATTTGCTAATTGCAGTTCTTTGAAACTTGCATCAATGCTGGACAGTTCAAATAGCAGGCAGTTGAATTACAGAAATGATGTGGATCGTGCATTTCAGTTCTGACAAATGGAAAGTAACGGTCCCCTCCTTGCATGCATAGGTGCCCTTAGACAAATACATACTCGAGTGTGTGATTGTGACGCATATCAAGGGTCAACAGAAGGCCATGTGGAGCCAGCGTGATATTCTTCATGAAGGCTAAAGTAAAATTGTACAACAGCTGCTGTACCATGCAGAAAAAAATTGATCATGTAGTGTATGATTAACTGACCATGAATAGCATCTTACTCAGAGTATGATGTGATATATATCTGGTTTAGCATCCCAAAATAACTACGGCTATGAGGAACACAATAGTTGAGGGCTCCGGTATAATTTCGACCACCTGGGGTACTTTTACATGCACTGACACCGCACGGTGCATGACAGCCTATTGTTTCGCCTCTATTGAAATGCCCCTGCTGTGGCTGGAACCAAATCTGCATCTTTCGGTTCAGGAGCCAAGCACTCTAACTACTGAGTCAGCACAACGGGGCCAAGTATCAAAATGCATGCCATTACATTTCCTTCTAGCCAGTGGTTTTGTTCACAGAACTAATGTATACAAGGAGAAGTAAATAGCAAGAAAACACTAGTTTTATTGCACAACATATTCACATTTCAGCAAACATACTCTAGGAAAAAATTTCTCATAATGTTTGCATGGAAACCATGAACATCTTACAAAAACAAAACAATGCACTTACTCCACTGGGCAAGGTTGCATCTATGCTACTACACTGCACTTATCACAAAACCACAAGCCCCATCTGCTTTGGCCAATCACTTGATGAAACTAATGGAGACAGATGTCGCACACCACAGACTGGTCGTCTCGCAACATATCTCTGCATATGTTGCATTTCAATTTCATGCCTTTCCACTTAGCTTCAACTGTTGCCAGCATTACTAGTCACCCATCTTTCCTGAAGTTCCTTTTTATGCTGTTGGGATCAGCATCCTTGTTAACGATGGTCTCTGGAATTTTCAATGCTATCATTTTCACATCTTCCTCATCTGGAAGAACAAAGGAAATGACAAGCTTTGAGCAGAAAAAAAATTAGGGAGACTCCTAATCACCTGTAAGGGTATGGTGTGCCAGCGTTAATGGTTCTTGTCTCCAGATCCCACTGTGGATTCCCGTTAATTTACATGCCCTTTGCTACAAACATAATTACTAATTCCTTAATTCATGTCTCTGTTATCTCAGATATACTCATTAGCATACGGTCGTAGGCTGCCCTGTTAGGTGATAAGACAACCTGGCATAGACCTCTGTAAGCTTCAACCTTTCTTAATTGGAGCTGAAACGTCCCAGAACATATTTCAAATATAACTTTGTAAGCTTGACTTAACAGCTCCTGCCATGTCGTGTGGCCTCGTGACATTTGGCTCGTGGCACTTTTGGCTTGTGCACAGGGGTCATCTGTTAAATACTGGTTAACATGCATGAAAAATACATTTTCACACAAACTGGTGGCAAATGGTCAAGTGGTGCACTGCAGATTCTGAAATGTATACCTATATGCATGCAAGGATCGCATTATCACATAACATGATCAAGAGTTCTATCAGTACCTGTATGTACATAGCATTTCAATGCCCATTAAAGGACCACCTCAGACATTGGTTGTTACCACAAGACCTGTTCTAACAGCGTACTGACACCAATCCACTGAGCGATGGACATGTATATGCATACCCTAGATAGCTCGTGATTGTGGATCTCATTTATTTCTATGACTTCCAAGGAGTTCCTGTCGTCAGAAACCCTACACTTTATGAAATCGGGGCAGTTGTCTTGAAAGGTGTTGAAAAGAAATAACCAGGTTACCTTGACGCAATGCTAAATTACAGAGGGTGAATATGCTGCATGAAGATACCAAGAAGCTTGTACAAAGAAAAGTGAAATGGTAGGATTTTTGAAACATTGAAATAAACTACAAACTATACTTGTCAAACCTGTCATTAAGGAATGGAAATCATGCAGTAATCAAAAACACAACATGGAGGCCATTTTAGGTCATCTTCACAAAACACATACTCACACCTCACACACAGCTTCATACTTATGAAAGAGGACAAACCAATATGCAAAGAGTGTGGAGATGAACTAACAATAAACCATATCTTACACGTGCGCCAGAGTCGAGAAAATAAGAGGAAACATTTTGTACAATTTTGCAACAGATCCCTTTCCATCCCAGCATGATCCTAGGAGAGACGTGCAAATTTCCTGCATTTTTGGTTTCCTAAAATGTTCCTAAACAAGCTACATCCTAAAGAACATTTTAGTCATTACACACAAAATAAATACATTAAACCTTGTTCTTGGTGCATGGCAGCATTAGTCGCTTATGCACCATAAAAATCAACACAATGCTGTAAGGTATACCTTGGTTAGCTATGTTATATGAGACAAGCTTTCGGTCTGGTGTGGTCCTTATTCACGTGATAGCGCTGTCATGAGGGTCTATGTCCCAGCGATCGGAAAGTGACCTATTCCAATAATTTTACAAACTGAAGGCGATTCTTACAGATTTCTAAAGACTGGAGTGCTCAAATGTTTTATCAACGTCCGTCTGCTTTGACAGCCTGGAGTGAAACTGTTGAAGAGAATACATTTTTGAACATTTAACGCGTTTCTGAAGGCGTTGCTTTCAATTACGGGGCCCGCAAAATGCAGCTGAATGTCAAACGCCGCCTAGGTAGGCTTTCTAGCAAGACAGCGGTGTAGCGTGGAAAATCGCTCCGCCGGTTCATCGCTGGCGCCGCTGACTTGACAGGCGAGCTGTTGAAACTTATAGCTACTGACCAAACCTGGAACACTGAATTGCGCATGATCAAGGCAGAATTTCTCTAACACTGAGCACTGGTAGCTATCGATTTCGCGCCCAATATTGTGAAAATCTGTCCTCTCTTCGATCATTGATACGTCCACGGTGAACATTTATGCGCCTCGGGGTAGGCCAGCCGTTGGAACATGGATGTGTGATTGTAGCAACGATCACTTGCATGGCACACCCTGCAAAATTCCAAGAGTCAGCTTCTGCAACGAAATGTGCAGCGCACATTTTCTACCGCGTACCTAAGTCCGCGGCGATGCATGCATATCGGCCCCGATCGTTTCAAAGCTGCGCGGCCGTTCAGTCGGGTCACGCTATAACCTCAAGCATGCGGGGGTTTAAACTACATGTACGCAAAATTCAATGACAAGAAAAAGATGCAGGCTAAGCACTTTAGTCTAGTCTTCCCCTAAATACCAAAGAACATTGCTGTTCACAGGGAATTCGGATCATTCGCGCTTCCGGCTTTCCGGTTGTGCACTCTTGCGGTGCGGTACAATAGATCTTCGCCTCGGCGAGTCGATGTGCAGCTCGCCGCGGTAGCAGCGCAGGCCTCTAGAAGATTCGGCATGTCTTCTGCCACGACTCTGGGGTAGAATTTAAACGAAGAATTTAGCTAGAAACATCCTGTTTCCTCTGTCTGCATGTGAGGAACGAGCATAATGCCATTTCACATACATACTTTGGACTGCCGAATGTTCTGCACAGCGAGGTGCGTGTGTTGTGCCGGCGCTAGATCTTCGGAGGTCGATGCAGGTCCTAAGACAGCGTAAATGCTAGGAATAGCTCGCTCGCATTACGGGCAGATCGAGGTGATAGTTTAGTGCGAAGCGAAAGCTGCTCGTGAATGTGCGTATATCGATGCCAGCTGGTGGAGCTGGTGCAGTACATGGCATCGCCTGCAGCTATATGCGTGACAGCGATGCTTGCCGTACACAACCCTAAGTGAAGACCGTGATCTATGTTAGAACGGATGCACTCTTCGTAGCAATTCATCGAGAGTCGCGGCTAGCTGATATCATAGAGGATAAGATTCAATCACGCGTAGCAAGCGGAATGTGGCCGCGTCCGACGTGCATATAGCCATGAGCCTGTATATCGACGTCCGCCGTATCTTTACGAGATTCGAATCGAGAAATTGGTAAAGAGCGGTCACTCGGCAAAAACTGGCCCCAGGAAATGACGCGCGACCTTTTGCGCTGCCGCCGATTGATGGATGGCGGCACCAACGTGCGCATGCGCGGACGCGCGCGCGACGGCACTCGCTGCAGCGGTAGCCCGCCGGAGCAGACGACAAAGAAGTTGACGGGTGCGGTTGTGTGCTCGTGCCTCGCCGCGCTTGTGCGGCACAGACCTCGCTGCTGCGCGGAACGACGGCAAGGTGAGCAACGTTTTTTGCTTAACTACGCTGCATTTCAAGCAGTTTACGCTGACCATGCCGGCCGGTGCCAATAAGTTTCGCAGCTCATGAGCAGGCGCGCCGCCGGCTGTTCAGGCGCATTTCTTACGCCGTAACTCTGGCGTTTCCCAACCACGGCAAGGTGTAATATGTTGCGTTCCCGGAAAACAGCTTCATTTCGAACAGTTTCACGCTTGACAAAGTGGTATGTGAAGGCACCAAGGCAGGCCGTTGCGCCAAAATGGCGTGTTCGCCGGCCGGTGCGGCCATGCTGACGCAGTTTGCCGAACGGCTAGTTTTGCTAAGTGTCGCGTTTAGCAGAGCAACGGTAAAGTGAGAAACGTTTCATTCTTGACTTGTCAAATGTGCAGTATTTCAGGCAGTTTAGCTCAGTACGGCGGCGACTGCGCTTCACAAAGTCGCACGTGAAGGGCAAGCTAATAGGCATGACAAGGCGTGCTGACCGCCGCGGTGACTTGACATGGCGATTTTGCGAACGGCTAGTTTTGCGTGGTGTGGCGTTTAACAGGGCAACCGTAAGGTGTGAAATGTTTCATTATTGTCAAACTGCGAGGCATTTCGGGCAGTTTAGCTCAGCACGGTGGTCTGCGCTTCACAAAGTCGCGTATGAAGGGCAAGCCAACATATGGCGTGCCCGCCGGCCGCGGTTTTGCGAAAGGCTAGTTTTGTGTGGTGTCGCGTTGCATGTAACGGGACAACGTTAAAGTGAGAAATGTTATTATGCAGCAAGCTTCATTGCTTCAGCTGTTCAGTGCTCTTGAGGAGTGTTAGTTTAGTGGCTGTTATTTCACTCACTGTAGAAATGCATTTTCAGATAGGTTCGGTTAGCCTGCATTTCCTGACCTCTACGTTGCAAGAGTAGCTTTTGTATGAATTTTACAAATCACAGCTTTTCTGTTCTGGACCATAACTGCTGCTCACCAAGTCTTCAGTACGCACCCACATGCACAGATGTGTGCGCTGTGCAATGGCCTTACATTTCATTGCAACCTTCTGCATCATGTTCATTCCTTTTCCAACAGCACTGAATGGACCCACGGACTGCAGCCGAAGCACGGCAGATGCGACGAGTGAACGGTGTGGCCTTCCCCCAAGCGTCAGTACTTCTCTCTGCCCTGAACAATACAAGTTACCCTTGCTAAGGTAGCCGCGACTGGGACTGTGTAGTTTATGTATAATGCCTGTTTTGTTACATATCATTTGCCATAATTCAGAAATCAACGTTATGCTATTTTTTGTCTCTACCTAAGTGCTGTTTCTCGCCTTGTGTATTTTTATTTTTCTGTATTTTGCACATCGCCTAATGTGTGCCAAGTTTTATCAATGCATCCGTCTACATCTGTTGCGTCTCTTGTGTGTTTTATATGCAGCAAAATAAATGTTCATTTCACAAAGCACTTGGCGTCTTTTCTGCAATACTGTTTTGCAAAGGCTGTGGCGCAGCTGCGTTGATTGCCAGTTTACAAAACTGGTAATTTATTTTTCATGTTGCTATGCATGCTGAACATAAATAGAAACACTAGCAGACCGTGTAAAACCAAAATAATGCACCAAAAGGGCAGGGAAAGGCGCAGCGCATGCTAGCATTCAAATCATGCGCCTTTCAGCAAGACCGGAAGTAGTTGCCGCCGGAGCTTGGTGCACTACAGTCAAATGGGCCGCTGGGCCCTATTGGACACGTCGGACGTACCTTTCGACACTTCGAAAAAAAAAAATACTGTGCGTCGTGCAAGAGTGTCAAGTGCATATCATATGCTCCGAGCGGCAAAAACACAGATAATACAGGTATGTATGCATCTAAAGGAAATATGCATGATGAAAAGTACCTACTGGAGTTTGCACCCAGCCTGTAACGCACCAGTGATAGCTGCAATAAGGATTTTTTCGGTGCGTGAGTGCTTTAGTTGCGCTGGGGCCTGAAGGCGATGTATTATGTCGTTTCTTTTCTTTATGTGCGAAAGGGCTAAGTAGCTTAGATATCACAGGCGGCTGTGTGCGCTAGGCCGTAATATTTAGCATGTTTTATCGTGACTGCCACCTGACTAACAAGAAAAAAAAAACGGAGTTTTAATGCACTGCCGTTCGCGAGCCATGACCAGCTCAACCAATCGGCTCGCGAACGGCGGTGCATCATAATAAACGCCCAATTTTTTTTTCTTTTTAGTCAGGCGGCGGTCGTGATAAAACATGCTAAATATTACGGTATGGCGCACACAGCCACCTGTGATATCTGCGCTACCCGGCTCCTTCGCACATAAAGAAAACAAACTACAAAATACATCGCCATCAGACGCGCCGAACAAATGCTCATTGCGGCTATCACAGTGGGTTACAGGCTTGGTGCAAACTCCGGTAGATACTTTTCATCGTGCACATTTCCTTTAGATGCATACATACCTGTAACGTAGTGTTTTTCGCACAGTCGAGCGTACGCAGTCGGTTGCTAAGGTCGGCCATCCACATCTTGACGCTAGCGGTGGCCCTAATTCAAGCTTCACGTCGTTGTTGGGCGCGGCTCGCCGTAGGAAACCTGAAAAACCGCGTCTTGCATCTCGGCACGCTTAGAGAGTGGCAACCGTACGCGGCAGGTGTGGTTGGCATCGCTTTGCCAAGCCTGTGACGGTCAGCGTGCCGCCCGGCGCTGCCAGCCCCCGTGCACTGGCGGCGCCGAGAAACGCCGTCCAATGTGTTTCCATCGGTCGCCGCTACGACTTCACGCATGCGCAGAAAACTCGCGCAAAGGCGGATTGTGAGAGGTCTCAGACCGATTTCTGTATATTGAGTTATCAATATATCGAACTTTTTCGCAATTCCCTTGGAGTTCAGCGTATGTCAAAGTTGGAATGTATTGCGGCGAATTTTCTTGTGCCAGCAGTAGAAAATGAAATGGGAGTAGCAACTTTCCAGACCAGGGGTACTCAAGCTTCTTTGGCTGAAGGAACCCCAACAGCCTTCAACATGTGGCACGAAACCTGCCCGTCATCACAATCACATTGTTGTTTGTGAATGGACCAGGCTTTTTTTTTTTCTTTTAGTCCTTTTGCAGCCTTTTCTTTCTTTTGTTTTTGTGGGTTTGACAACAAACTTATTGAATGCCTGCTTTCTAGTCGCGCTCAGGCCTCTAAATCGAGGACAAGAACAGACAAAACTACAGTATAATGCAGGACCAGGTTGTTAACTGGCAATAGGCCTGTCCCCACTTGATCAGCCACCGACCGGACGCACGACACAGGAGTCTGAAATGAAAGCACAAGGATTTAACTGCATAAAAAATCTGCACATTTAAAGCTGGTAAATCCCAATACAGAACAAATCAGGCAGCACAGGATAAACAATAAATTCTGGCATACATGCACAGCACCCAATAATACAGATGAAGGAAAATGAGAGGAATTAAGGAAAGAGCTCACAAGACGACAGTGTAGCGAGTGCTTAGCTGTTCGGAGTGGCAGGGTCCGATTCAAGGTGAGTGTCGTGCTGTCTCTGTCGGCTTGCCTGAGTGAATCCTCGCTGGTTCGGACACCTGCAACAAGCAGACGCTCCTTGGCTGACAGACTACATGCACGCGCGGTTAGCGAGCATGTAGTCTGGAGTGGTGTGGCGAATGCTTTACTGTTCGGGGTGGTAGGGTCTGATCCGAGGTGGGCGTCGGGAAAAAAAAAAGGGAAAGAGGTGCCGCAGCACAGGGCTTCGGATGACCGCGCGATAGAGGCTTTCGCCTAATCGAGTTTAGTGGTCGAAAGTGCCCCCTAAAGTTTTTTGTTTTTATTTTGAAAACCGCATAAAAAGAAACTGAGGCGATGTCATGCTGATAAACACTGTTACTGTCATTGTAGTACCTCACTAAAATTGTCTGACTACAGTCGGACGGGTGAAATTTACAATATTTGTTTTTCTTGCATTATTTTTGTCTACCGCGAGGAGTCATTGCGGTTGTTGCTCATGGGTTTCAGCATCAGGCTACATAAACCGCGCATTCACCGATAAAAGAATTCTAGGCAAGAACTTTGCGCAGCGTATTTATTAAAACCGCCCTACAGTTGACAACAAGCTTTTCATTGTGCCGATTTGAGGCTAAACGTGCAGTGCCCGAGCAAAACATTCTCAGGTCTTGATACATGAGTTTTCACAAAAAAGCGGTACTTGTATGTTTGATGCACGGTAGCCTGCGTGCATTGGTAATAAACTCCTTCTTGGCTGTTGTTGTGTGAGTAAAGTGGATTGTGTTGACGTACATTAAAAAAAAAAAAAAAACACCTTTCATTCTCTTAGAGCTGGTGATTAAGGAAGAACATGAAGCTGTTCAACAACACAGGGATATGATATCAAGTATCCAGCAGTATGTTGACGACATGGGCCCGCTGGAAAATGCGTAGTGTTTAGACAAGCCTGCTTGTATTTAAAGGCATTGGAATGGTTTGCTTGACAATAGATTTATTTTACCCCTTTTTCTGTTCTTTCTTGCTTAACCCCTCTAGGAATCAAAAGGTGACCGCTATTTATCATGTCTACCAACATACAGTGTGACGCTAAGGGGGTGCAAATCCCTCTGGAAATCGCATTGATTGAGTACTCCATTGAACTGGACTTCACAAGGGGGTTCCATCGATTTATCAACCCAGGTATGAGCTTGAGATATTTACCTCTCGCGAGAGTTCTGGCATGGTTAGACGTAGCCGTTACCAATAACTGATCTGTGCCCACAGGGAAAATACCGCTGGGGTTCACCAGTGCAGCCAAGGACCACAGTGAGTTCTAAAACTTTTTCTTTTTGACTGTAGCCCATTACAGTGTCTACACCTTTCAGTGATTGAAGGGAGTGATAGGAGCTCGTTTTTTATTGGTGTGCGGGCCTAGTAAGTAGGAGGCGTCGTGCTCTGGAGTGTGTGGGCTCCCTTAGTAGATATGAGTGCTGGATGTTAGGTCTCAGATATTTAGTTAGGGTACAAATATTTGGGAAAGTGCTTGGCAGCAACACTTCATTTTCAAATCACTTTGTGCATCAAGCTTGCTTGATTTTGGAGCAGTTCAGACACAGTACTCTACACATTCATACCTGTCCGGTCTCCCGAATCTTGATGCTTTTG
Source organism: Amblyomma maculatum (assembly GCF_055883805.1). Classification (NCBI taxonomy): domain Eukaryota; kingdom Metazoa; phylum Arthropoda; class Arachnida; order Ixodida; family Ixodidae; genus Amblyomma; species Amblyomma maculatum. Next base: position 83,492,613 of record NC_139350.1, read on the forward strand.
TACGATTGTACCACCAAAACAGAAATCTCCCAGAAACGCTCCCGCGTTTGGCCAAATCCTTTTTCTAGTCTGTCCATATAGCTCCAAGGCTATCTACTGCTCGACACCGATTGACATCGTGATCAGTCACATGAAAAATCTAAAAAGCATTGTTGGCCAAGCGCAATAGTTAAAACTGCCAGAACAACTTTCACTTTGCTGTTTAAGACTGTAGCGCCGCCACCACTTGGGGCGGTTCAGGCGTTGCGCTAAGGTCGGGTTTTGTCTAAATTTCCATTGGCTTAATTTCTGCCTATAATGTTTCTACACTAACACCGGTTTTTGCTTAGGCAACTTCAGTGTTTACGTATGTTTTTTGTTACCTTCGGCAGCTCAGTTGCATGGTCTAGTGCAGTTTCCAAGAGGCGTGCGTTGTGTGTTGTTTAGGGCCGCGTTAACGTAGTCTTCGGCGTGATCGATAGCAAACTTCTTGCGCTGAGCACCCTAGAGGACCAGTCAACAGCACGCAATATTGCCAGATTGCTGATAGATACTCTGAATTCTTTGGGCATATCATTGTCTAACTGCATAGCTTTTGGTTCTGGCAACGCGAATGTCATACTGGGAAAGAAAAATGGCATAGCGGCAGAGCTGACTGAAGCCCACGAAAACGTTAATATAATTGGCTGTCAGCAGAGGTGGGCAACCTCATGAGGTTTCGACCTCATGAGGTCGACCTCAACCTCAAAATGACCTCAACCTCACGGAGTGAGGTGAGGTTGAGGTGAGGTCGGCGATAGCCCAAAATATTTTGAGTGAGGTCACGAAATTGGACCTCAACCTCACACGTGAGTTTGAGGTTGAGTGAGGTCGTAATTGTGTGAGGTCGAAATTGTGAGGTCCAGGCTTTTTGCTGTTGCCGCGGCTTACTTCGAAGAGCGCCCCTTTTGACGCGGAGTTCGCGCGTACTGCCGCGGTGTGCCCGTCGACTCCTGGTGTTCGGTTACCCCCCGTTCGGACGACCGGATGCCGTAGCCCCTGCCCAGGCTTCCCTCTGGTCTTCTTGGAAGATATTTTTTTTTTTTTTTACGACACGAACTCCTCGTGCCCCCCGCCCGCCACCCCCGTTTTCTCTGACTTGTTTGTGCCGATGCTTGCCGCCGGCTCAGACACCCAGGAGCGCGCAAAGCACATAACTCACTCTGACCCGCGATGCTTTTGTCGGATGCCGCAAACAAACAAGAAAACTAAAAAGCGAAGCAAATTGTCTTTTGCGCAGACGGCGCAAAGCAGAACTGTTTGTCGTATGCATCCCCGTTCCCAGGCGCTGACGTCACGGCTGCTGCTTTACATTCGATGAAGGATCCCGCTGTACATTACACGAAACCTTAACAGAAAATGGTGCAGCGAAATTGCATGGGATGAAGGTGCTAGCGTTTCTTACATAACCAATATAGCGGTAAAACATGCAAGAGGATGAGACGGACGGCACAGCTTATAAGACGCAACTGGTATACAGGAAAGAAGCCTGCGCATGTTAACCATTTGCCTAGGTAGAAGAGGCAAAAAAAATTATATGGGGCTTGTATACAGTAAAGCCCAATGAAAACAAAAATCTTTTTACTCCGCTAAGGCCCTTTGTTTATATCTCAAATTCTCGTGAAACCAAGCAATGCAGGAGGAAGGATGATGGTAAGAGATTCTTAACTTCATAATATCAGGTCTATCTTGAAATTTCCTTAGGCGCAGGAAAAAAAAAAGAGAAAAGCGTTCTCCTACATGTTTTTATAAGTTAAAAACTACTGAGATGTTTTCTGACTCAACATTTTGGTGTCTAGACAGACGAATTAGTGTGGCAAACTGAGCGTGTCTCTCTTGTGCTGCAGTCTGCTCGAGACGGACAAATCAATCGGATGAGAATTTGTGTGGTCAGATATCGAAGTAATATATTCAGACATTCGTTTTTTCTTTAAAAATCCATTGAAATATATGTGAATGAAACCAATTACATGCTAGCACTGTGGAATGCAGTACTAAGTCGATGTCTCAAGCCTTCTATACCCTCTGGGAAGCGCAGTTCTCTTTTTTTTAGTGTGCGAAATTTCGTATACTTTCATCAACATGGTATTTCTTTATATATTTTTCTTGTATGACATTTACGTTCGCGTATTGGCGAACAGAGAACAGGCTTCTTCCCTCACATTTGGCTCTTTCTTTGGCATCTTTCCAGAGGCCCATAGCACAACCCTCCTTTCCGGAGCGGTCATTTAGTTTCTCTTTTTATTTTTTTGCAAATATTGCAAAGCACGATGTAGTCTCTGAAAACGAAGCTGACACATTCGCTGCTGCCTTTGGTGTGTATTGGTGACAGTTCGGCATTCACTGCATGAGCAAAATCTAGAGCCTTGAGACGGACGGCGAAGGGAGGAACGCGTGCACAGCAGGGAGCGCGGTCCCTCCAGGCTGCTTGATCGCCTCCTTTCTGTTGTTCTTGTCTTTATTTTACGTTTATGTGCTGTAACTACACGACTCTACGGGGAAACGGTTTCTCTGGATGCACGTGTAGTGCATGCGACGAAGCAGCTTCGGAGACACCACCGTGTAATCTATTAGTTCAGTCTTTAAAGGAAAACAAGTGAATAACACAAAGAAGCTCGTCTCAGACTTGTTGGAGAAATGGTATCCAGTATTCTGTTCAGATGTACAAATATTTGTATCGTTTTTTTTTTTTGTTTTTTTTTTTTGGGGGGGGGGGGAGGGGTTGGACATTTTGGTCCGGCGAAATTTGACTGCAAAATGGTTCACGTTTAACCCTGTCTCCTAGCAGTTTCGAACCCTGTAATTTTTTAATCTAAGCGTGGTGTTCGAAGAAGCAATTTCGCCAATTCTTGCAATACGCTTCGGGATCACAGAAATATAGACAAACACCTAGGAGTGACCGGTTGGGACCTCGTAACATCCACAGCGTTCCTCGGAAATTTTCTGAAGGTACATTTGTTTACTCGGCGTTGGCCGAGTTTTGTGATTATTTGGTGTGTTGCTGTCTTTCCTCTTTTGTTTGTTTTGTTGGAGATTTAGTCATCACGACAGATCGTTTCAGGAGTAGCTTTTATGGAAAATTCGTGCCCCGTTAATATGGACGACCCGAATTATGAACAGTTTTTCTGGGGACGAAATTTTTTCAATGTATTTATGCCTCGTTAATGTAAAAACTCGCTGTTTGAACCATGGACAGGGGAAGAATGCATAGAGCCCACTTGGGCCCATGTATTTTGGTCTCGTTAATATGGACATCGTTTGAAAAAAGCAGGGGAGTCCGAACGCAAGTTAAAGAAAGGTGCGCAGGCCGGGAACCTATGCGACAGCCGATACGGTCGGACGCCTGAACTAGTCCTGTGGAGTTGGAAAGAACCAAAGCGGGCGTGTGGTCGTTTTAGGAAGGGGAGGGACGCAAGAGCGGAAAGGAACGTACACAGAAAACCGAGGGTCAGCTAAGTAAGAAAGACCCTGAATGGAGGGAACCGGGAGATTTCTGTGTGCAGCGGCAGCGCCGCAACGAGAGGCCGCAGTCGGGAAAACAGCAACATGTGGTTGCAATAAATTCTGCTGAACGTGAACAGAGAGGCCGGTAAAAGCGTAGGAAAGAAATAATAGGAAGAAAGACAAGCGCCAAAAAGTGGGGGTGAGAACTGAAGTTTTTCTTTCCCAAAACACAAAGTGTGTTCCATGAAGCCGTTAACGCTTTTCGGTTAGAGTTAAAACACACTCACGTAGTAGAGCGACAAAAGAAAGGCGGCGAGCACGCAACCAGGACCGGGCGTCCCGTCCTGGACGCCCTTCCTTCTCACGCTCCTGGTTTTCGTCACTGTTGGGATGCCGAACTGCCACATTTCGCGCCCCGGGCGGTCCGCATGTCGGCTTCGCCTTGAGTCAACGATGCGGCCTTGACAAGGTCTGAGCTCTTCGTAGTCGGCTCGCCGTCGTTCTAAACTGTACTTCAGCTTGCAGTGTTTGTTTCATAGGAACACATACAAGCGGCACAGGAAAGGGCTGTTCGATAGCCCTCAGCAGCCTGCCAACTTGACTCCCTCGCTTCCTCACATAAACAGTACAAGGCAGAAAAAAGAGAATCAGAAGAACGGAAAGGCGGGGAGGTTAACTAGGCAAAAAGAGTGCAAAGGATCAGAAGCCTGTAACCCTCAACTTTAGTCTGACTTTTGGCATGGCGGGAGTTAAACGAAAAAAAAACTGAACTGAACGTAGGCGCGAAGCGGGACATCTGTGAATACAAGCGGCAAAAGCCATCTCAGTTAATCCAAGCCGTGAGGGACTGGACCCAAGTTCAACTAGGCCTCAGCCTCGCCAGGTCGACGGTAGCATCGATACTACAGGGCTCTGATAAGTGGCTCAACGTCGGCATCGCTCATCGCAGCGTCAGCTACAGTCCGACAGCGCCCAGCACAGTTCGAAGAAATGGAGTCAGCCTTGTTAATGTGGTTTGGAAATGTGTGCGCGAATGGTGCTGTCGTGAGCGACTAAATGCTTCAACAGAAGGCTCGCTGCCTCGGTAACATTATGGGTGCGCACCCTTCCTTCTCCTCCGTCTTGATAGGTTTTACCTGTGATGACTTACGGAATTTTTGTTCAGTAAAACAGGGATGTTTACCGTGAGAAAAATTATTCTACGCTATGTATAGGCATTACTAACTTCAGCTACTCATGAGAATAGCTGACAAGATTTAAGAACAGACATGACATTTTGGGTCGACGGATTCATGGAGAAGGAGGTAACATCGACAGCTCGGCTGTTTTTAATTAGAAATTTAATTTAAAAAGCTGTCATTAATTATAAAGTTTTTCTCAAAAAAAAAATACTTTTCATTTTTATCATGACTCGTTATTATGGATGACTCGCGTTATGGACAGTTTTGGTCGGAAACCAAAGTGTCCATACTAACGAGGCACGACTGTATTCCTATTTTTTTCCCAATTTGATGTGTACGGTTGCAAGACAATGTACAGTGTATTAAAAAACAATGCTTGGCAACCATCAATTTGTTTTTTTCGAATTAAGAAAAAGAGCATATCGTTATTGTTGCCATCGTCACTAGGGTCAACAGCATTTGTCTTTTCAGTATATAGTAAGAACTGGCTTGTTTTATTTCTAATACGGATTGTATTCATGTTGGTCGGATGGGATAAACTCTTTGTATTGCATTATGGGCCTATGCGTAGTAATGTGGTACCCCTGTAGGCCTTAGAATAAAACGGACCAAAAAATGGTAGGCGAAGAGGGGGAGAGGACTGCTACTTTAGTGCAGGATTGGACATGGAGTCTCCGGAGTTTTTCGTTTATCCGGGATATTAATTGTTGTATAAAATTAAGAGTAAAATACAGCCTTCATACGACAAAATTCTGGCTTGCCTATATATGCTAGGATTACCGAGAAATGTATATTTGCGTTAAGTTACGGTTTAATTTGATGATTCTTTTTTTTTTTTTTTTGAGGTCGAGTGCCCGACCTCAACCTCACATTTTGAGTTTGAGGTGAGGTTGAGTGAGGTCGCCAATGGTCACCTGAAAAGTGAGGTGAGGTCGTCTGGGGGACCTCAACCTCAATTTATGAGGTTGAGGTTGAGTGAGGTCGCCAAATATTTTTTGAGTTTGAGGTGAGGTCGAAGTTTTTGAGGTCAAATGCCCACCTTTGGCTGTCAGTGCCATTTATTCAACATTGCAGCAGAAAAAGTGGTGCGTTGTCTCCCAGCGAAGGCGGACGAATTCCGTGTAGATTTTTTTTTATTTGGAAAAAAGTGCAAAGAGAAAAGTTGCCCTAAAGCATTTCCAAGAAATGATTAATGTTGAGTACCGAAAAATGCTGAAGCATGTGCCAACCCGATGGCTGTCGCTTGGGAAATGCCTGGAAAGATTCATGAATCAATGGGGACCTCTGTTGAGCTTTTGCAGTGCCGCTTGGCAGCCGCCCGACTATCCTTCTCCATGACAAGCGACTCTACCCCGCGTCTTTGTCACCCTTCATTTATACGGTGACGCAGCCTCCTCGAGCATGCGAAGTAACGCGCGCTGTGCTGACCTCACTCATCTCTTCACACAGCACAGACCTGTTGGAGGTATGCGAAGCGGCGAAACTGTGGCCAATGTAGCCCTCGCTACAATATGCATGCCTGAGGCGCCTGTAACCCTACGTCCACAGATGCAACCAGAAAGCGTGGTCTCCTTGCAGCAGCTGTGTTCACATTATTAAATTGAATGCACTGCAGTGCAGTCAAGCAGAAACTAGCACTGTGTACTAATTTGAACTATTGACTGAAGGCCCCCTACATGGTTGCGTGAAGAGCCCAGTGTCGCAGAAAAGTTATTGCTGGTGCTATTTTAGCACAAAAATTTACAAGGAAGCAAAGAAATGGAAATTCTTGCGAACATACTGGAAATGCAACACTGGCTCTTCAGACAGCGAGGCAAGTAGGCAACTGTTGTGCCAGAGAACCGTGTTGCTTCTTTCAAGTGAAGGTGTTTGCATTGCCGTGTGACTGTATGTTAATGAACGGCTGTGTCATTGGAAAGTATCTATTATTATGGAACTAATAATAGACGATACGCAAAATTGCCTCGTGATCTGGCAACACTGCAGCCGTAGCTTTCGGGATTTTTGTTCGGTCGAGCGGTCACATTGTCTGCATGCCGTCAGCTGTGCATGCTTTCTTGGTACCGGGGAAACTGTCGTGAATATCTCCAAGAGTTTAAGGGCCACTTTTCAGCCTTAAACTTTGATTTACAGCAGATGTATGCTGCCAGGATCACCTGCTAAATGCAATAAGGCATGATAAGAAGCAGCAAAATAGAGGCATTGATGGGGTTGGATATTGGCTGAACATTACAATGTATCAGTGCAGTCTTTGATGCTTCTGGAACCGCTTACTGACAAATCTGTCACTGGAAACCGTGCAGCTAGGCCGTGAACACAGTGCCTCGGGCGCAACCCTTGGTCGGCGGCATGCTGCCGGAGCACCATCTGTTTTCGTTCCCTCCTGACACATCTGCGTCTGAAGACCAGTGCAGACCAGAGAAGTGCAAAGCAGCCACCACTATGGCGAACTTAAGAGGAAAAAAGGTGCTGTTCACATAGGTGCAAGACTTGGTGCTTGCAAGCGTATGTGCCCCGAGCAATGAGAGGCCTAGAAATGGCTTTCAGAAAACTTTTGAGGGCGATCATTCTGCTTGAGTGAAGCCATTTTGACACACTGCAAAGTAGTTGAATCTGAGTGTACACCTGTAGAATCTACACCACGATTCCGGGCCTGCAGGGGAGAGGTTTACTTCTTCGAAGCCATAGACAACATGTTCAGTAAGTGCATGAAAGGTTCGACTCTTCCCATCTGAAAGCATAGTGGTATAGTGAAGTTTGTGCTTCTGCAATGAGTGCCGAAGCAGGCATACAGCTCCTACCACCCCATATGGCCAGCCATAGTCTATGCCTTGCTGAGACCATTTGCGTAGCGAAGTCAAAAGTCCGAAATCACAATATGTTCCATCGCGAGACCTGCGTACATCTCAATTACACACTAAAACATAAATGTGTGAGCTACGTGTGCGAGTGAGCCAATGGCCATCATAGATAATGTCAACGTTCCCTGGCACATTGTTTTGGGCAGCCTCACCATACTATATGTGTGAACGCGCGTAAGGGCTGCACCCGTGTATGGGCCGCACCCCTGTTTCCCGAAGCATATACTTCTTTTTTAAATCCGTGTAAGTGCCGCACCCAGATAGCCTTCAAAATGCACGCGCACAGGAGCTTCCAGATGCCACCCACGGATGGTGTGCAAAGTCGCGGGCCATCACTATCATATTTTCCCTCTGTCGCGAGCTTCCGCAATCTATATAGGCGTCTCCAGCTCCGGCCACCCCGGCTTTGTTTTGTAACTGTCAAAGGCACGTGAGTAGTGGTAGTGTGGTTGGCATGGTCGCACGCCGTAGTTGCAGCACTTGTGTGCTCTCTGCTTTATTGTTCGCAAATTGCCGTCGAATATTGCCGTTCTAGCACAATGGGAAAACATATTGGCATATTGGTCGCTACACGGCAGGCTTTAAACTGATGGTAGTGAAGTTCGCCCTCATTTAGACGGGACTGAAGGAGAAATATTGCAGTGAGGCTACAGCCGCTTATCTTGTAACATATGGTCTCTTGAAATGAGTTTTTTCTCTGCTTCATATTTTTGGTCAGGCTTCTCAAACTTCACAAGAATGCTAAATTGGGCGAGTTGGTGCATTCGCATTTTAGGAAACGTAGATTGACAAAAAATGGACAAAAATGTAGAAAAAGGCAAGTCTGCAAAGATACACAAAAAAACACGTGAAAAAAACTACTTGACCACTGATTCAAGGTATGTAATCTCTACTTTTGTTAAGTTAATAGAAGCTTCGCTAACACACTTATCCCCTCCTTTCATGATATGATATGCCTCTATAATTCCTCGTGTACATTGATTGCGCGATGTGCCAAGAACGATAGTTTTATCGAAAATGGGTCGGCATTTACACTTCGTGCAATGTTTAGGCAAATTGTATTGTGATGTAGGGGTTAAAGAATTTCTATGCTCGAAGAGCCGGATATTCAAACAAGGGCCAGTCTGCCCTATGTAGAATTTTTCACAAGAAAGAGGAATTTTATAAATTACCTGCGTTCTGCACTGTACAAACGAGACTTGCCTTTTTCCACATTTTTGTCCATTTTTTGTCAATTTCACCCCTTTATTACATGTATTTGATAATTTTTGTACCCTATATATTCTGTTAGCTTTTCTAATAAAAATCAGTTGTGAGTAAGCGCTCGTGTGTGTTTCCTTCTTTTTTGTCCTTGTCTTCTTTGCGCTACGTTTCCTAAAATGCTTCTCAAACTTCTTGTTTTTGCTGCATATCAATTCCAATTTGCAATTGGTTGGAGTTAGTCTCATAAACTGCCGCTTTTATTTGTTGGCGAATTGTTAGGATGACGAGCCGCTAGAAAACAGCGAAAAATTTCTTTGGGTTGGGAACTGTCTGGCTATCATTTCATCTATTTAAAAGTAACAAAATACAGCGATAAAACTCACTGAAGCTGTGTAAGAAATCACCAATTTATGCTAGTGGCCCTTCTGCATTTTTAACCATAAATAAAGTTAGTCTTAACACCCTCGTGGCCCTCTTAAACTAAATATACCCCATCACACCAACCGTGAGGTAACTGAACAAAAAAGTGTGATGCATTAAGGCACTGTCTGGACTGAAGGCTAAATGAACCCCCCCTTCCCCCTACCCTCGCATCATGTTGTCACTTGAATAGCAAATATGATGTTTGTTGGGAAATCTAAGCAGAAGCCCATCACAGGTAACTGTAGTCTAACAACAACTCAGGAACGATTACACTTGAGGCAAGCCCTCCACGCCATCAGCCATTAGCAAGAGTGCTTAGCCTGTAAACTCTTCCCACAGCCCCACCCCTTTTTCCTACTTTTGCATAGACTTAATACTTGTTCAAATATATGATCTGCTTGTTTTGTACTCTGACTAGGCGAAGATAAGCATGGAATACACATCTCTGGTTTTGAAGACGCGGTATCACAGACTACAATAAGTTTGTCCACGATCTGCTTGCCTTCCTCCGCGTCTCTGACGAGGACCAGTGTCCACCTATCTTTACCACGCCCGATCACATCGTTCAGGCCGCTGGCTGTCTAACTGGATGGAGGAGGCCGCTGGTGAGGGTCCTATGCACTTTTTGAAGATTTACATGGTGAGCCACCTCGGCTTCACATCCCACGTGTTTAGCTGTGACTATGCTTCGCATGCCTGCCTTGCCCTTGTGCACTGCGGCCTCTTGCTGCTCCATGCCCCCTCATCTTTTAGACAGCAGGTGGTAGCATGTACCGTGTTTACAGAAATCGCATATTCTGGGAAAAAAAACATACCAGCGGATGCTTTAGACAACGAAAATTTACTGCCTGGCTACGCTACTCGTCTCCACTTCAAATCTCGTATTTCGGTGATACAGTCGAATCTCGTTATAACGAAGTAGTACGGGACACGAAAAGTAGTTTTTTTTTTATCCGATATTCGTAATAAAAGTGCATGCTTAAATTTCTGTAAATAATTCGGCCAATAAAACAAAACAAAATGCAAACTAATATGGATAATTTGCTCGACGGAGCCAACGGCTCGCTCCATGACGAGGCAATGGTGATGGCATACCAGTCGCATGCCAGTCAGCCGTTGCATGGCTGGACTCAAGCATCGATGGCTGTTCATGACCTCCGAGATCACCGCGTGTGGAGGTGTGATCTCTGAGGCCATGTGCCGTTGGTACTAGTTGTATCCGCTGCTAGATGACTGCACACGTGAACGCGCGGGTGATTTTAACACACTTCGGCGGCGCCACTCAACTCCGGCCATGGCCGTGTTCATGACTTCCGAGATCACCGCGCATGGAGGCGTGATCTCGGAGGCCATAAGCCATCGGCGGTAGTTTTTGTTGCTGCCGCCAAATGATGCGGCACGCAAACACACTGGCGATTTAAACACACTTCTGCGGCGGGTGATTCGATTGAAAAATTTCGTTTCTTGGTGCTTTTTTCAGTTCCTTTACACATTTTTTGCCATTTGAATGCAAGAAAACTGCTTCCTTATAACCGATCTAACGTCAAATTTTGACATTTTTCTTTCGTTATACAGAAAGAACTCCCATGGAAATAAACCATAGACCAACCAAACTGATTTTAGTTCGCTTTATCCGACAATTCACTATATCCGTTTTCATTATAGCGAGGTTCGGCTGTATTCGCCGCGAGATCGACCTAGAGGTGGCGCCACCGTCACTCCGGTAGTGTGGATCGGCAGCCGGCGGCGCTCGCAGAAACGCACGCTGCGTAGGTCTGCTTCCGAGTTTACGGCGGGTTTGTTGGCGATGAAAACGTGTCTTCTGCAGTATTTCTGCACTATTGCAGAAAAAAAAAATTTAAGCATTTCACCAATGCTGCACAAGAAGAGCGGATTTTAGGAAAACAAAGCACGCAACCACCAGTCTTCTAGATTTACTTTGCACGTTTCTTGCGCTGTACTGCGCTCATGCGTCTAATGCTTGGGCCTGCCTAATGACAGCTTTGTTTTTCTTATCGACTTTTAATCAGTTTGCACGTGTCTCATGCGAGTGAGACCAGCGAATTTAGTGTAAAGCCCAAGTAGATACAAGGTTCGTGCTCTGACCTGCAGTAATTTAGATTGAATCGATAAAGCCTGGTTCATTATATCGTACTTGACTCGAGGATTAAGCAGGTTAAATGTAGCATTGGCAGCGCACTGCATGGCGAGTTGCTTTAGACTGAGTGCACATCCACTCTGGCCCAGACAACCACGCACAAGTATTCTCCAAATATGAGATCACGCCGACACTGCATAGGAAACCTCACCGCACAAGAAAGCTGATTGTTCATGTGTACAGCGCTGAGTGGATTGAATTTGCCGAGATGCTTTTTGCGGCCACTGTCATAGAATGTGATAGTGTATTAATGCATGCGCCACTCACTGTAAATGATTTCCTGAAACCGAAGAAAGTATAAGGGATTTCTGATGTGTGTGATGTTAATATATAACAGTAAATTAGTAGTGTAATTATTTTGCTTTGCAATGGGAATAAATTTCACCCTGTGAGAGAACTTTTACACACTTGACAGAATTTACAATAATCAGCGATTAAGTTTTAGTAACGTTAAAGTGCAAGCTACGAATTACTCGCTGCAAAGACATCGTTATAAACTGCGCATGGGCACTGTCATGTTCTGCGAAGCAATTTTACAGGCTGAAAATTTGTTTATCACTAATTATTTAGCAGTGACTAAATCTTATGCGATGTAAAATATTAGTGTTGCTTCCAAAACAGGTGCCGGATATAAAACTATTCCGAAAGAAATGGAGGTCATCTTATCACGCGACTATAAAAAATGTATTTATTCCCGAACTGAACACAACACTGTTATTTAAGCCCGCATGAAGCTGTTCTACTCCCCCTGTCAGAAATGACGAGTTTTGTCGGAAGACAGCACTTGGACGAAAAGGGATTATAATGATTATAATAGGCTACCAGTAAAGTACATTGATCTAGGTGTATTATGTAATATTTAGGGTAACAATTAGGTGCAGGGAATATGTTTCCCAAACATTCGAGCATTTCTCTAAAGCAAAAGGTGCTCACTAAAACTTTTACGGATGCATAGAAGCCTTAAACAACAAATGAAAAGAAAAGAAATGCATATTGACCCTGGTTTCACGTATGAAAGCGGCATCGGCTATGACGGGTGATTGAGAGGCTGGTTTTGGTGTATTTTTTTTTTTCGTTTTTAGCACCACATTTACCACGTGGGATTGTTTATTGTGCAGTCAAATCCCACAGCAGAGGAACGCCTTTCGAAACGGTTATGATTGAATCCCCCGTTCTCGAAATCAGCAGTCAAGCGCCCTTACCATTGAGACACCGCGACAGAGGTTTAAAAGAAAAAAAAAGCAAAAAAAAACACAAAGTACTCACACAACTCTATCGTGCATACAGACGGCATAGCAGGCATAGAGTGGTCTGTTCAAACTGCATTCTGCTATATGAAGCAGTCTGCGGTTGCATATGTTTTAGTAGCTGCGGTATTCCAAACAGAAACGGGAATATGCGATTTCTGAGCGTTTGCATAAACTTTTATTGACGACAACAACCTGTTTTGCTTTGACACGGCGGTAACGACAGTACCACTTCGTTTGAGACATTGCATGTCAAAGGATCGCAAGCGCCGAAGACCGCGATGGATGATGTCCTTATCCAAGCATGACATGCTCGATGCGGACAAGTATATATATATTTTTTATTGAAGCGTGGGGTTATAGACTTTTCATATTTATTTTGCAAGAGGCATATAGGTAAGCAAAAGCTCACAGGAACTGCGAAACAAGCAAAAAAACTCTCCTGTACACGCCGCATGCGCGCGCGTAAATCACTGCGGGCTGGCACGCGACGCGAAAGCGCATCCACACTGAGTAGGTTTCGCCGCTGAGCCGCAAGTTGGCGACTCTGCTCGATCTCGAGGCCAATACGCTACAAGCTCGGCCTCCGGCTCCTTATAGTATACCACCTGTATCCCTTGGAAGCCTTTTCGCTTAGCATCACAGTTGAAAATTTTGTCTCACTGCCGCCGCCATTCCCGCATTACCTGTTTAGAACCTTTGAATTTGCAGCCGACAGCGCAGTTGTTTCTTCGGCATAAATGATGGCTGCCTCCTTATACGCTGCGTGAAAAAAGCGCCGAATGCTTTTTGGACTGGAGAGCTGATAATAAAGCATGCGGCCGGTCGTAAAATCAAAATTGCGAACGCATGAACCGGGCGCGAACTCAACGAACTATCGGTGTTGGCTCTTCTATCAACTATCGACACTCCCTGCAATTGCCGCCATGTCATGTCACTAGGCCTGTCATGACTGACATGCAAAAAGAGAGCGTCGCCGCGGTTCAAAAAGCAGCTCTTCCGTAAACTATCAACACTCCTGCAGATGCAGTTCGTGCTGCGCAGTAAAAGTTATAAAAGATCAATTTTCCATGAGAAGCATGCACAGTAACTGCATGTGGTGGCGGTTCCACGGTCGCCATCTTGAGAGTAGTTAAGATTCTGCCACCAGGCTATGCCAAGAATCCATGACCACGGCCGGTCTCGAGGGAGAGAGCGCTTCTCTTCTCTTACGGCCTCTCCAATGGGGTCTGTTTCCACCGCCCGTCGCGCCTCGGTGGGGTCGTCACCGCCCCACTGCTGCTCCTCCGCCACAGCCGTTCACGCGCATGGGAAACGCGCGCTCGCTTTTAGCTTCGCCCGCGCCAGTTGCAACCGACAGGTCCTGACATTTCGCCCCTTATGGTTTATACAAAGTCCATAATCAACATAGAACATTTATCGTGTACGAGGAATAAAATACAGTCAACAATCCGCTCACGCACGCGCTCCTTCGTCAGTGCGGCCGTGCACGGTCGAATGAAGCTTCGGGTACACTTCAACATTTTTTACCCCTAAGTTTTGTACAAAAATAAATTTACCAGTCTATGCAATGTGCCTTTGAATCTTTTAAGCAGGTGTAGCGCGACCTGACGTGAGTGCATGGTGAATTATTGGGTGGAAATTCTGTCAACCGTTACCGTTTTCGTTTAGATCAGAAGAGGCACCGGCAAAAATTCATGGCGCGTCTCAGATTCAGAGTAAAGAACAAAAATTTACTCATATAGTAAAAATTTCACTTGTCTAATGGAGCGGGCTGTTCTAGCTTCGTTCAAAACATATCAGTCGGCTGAAAGACCGAAGATCGATGTATATGTAATCTCGCGACTACTTTTAATCAAGGAAATGGGCATAAACAATTAAGCAGAATCGAAAAGAGCGGCAAACAATAAAAAATTTCTCCTTCAATTACACATTGCACTATATATTCATCAATTCATTAAAATGTGACCTGCGTCTAGAAAATTCAGTCTCAAAATCTTCCTGCACGGCTTGTGCACATAAGGAGTTGGCCTCTCGGTCTTTTCTGTCACTTTCCAAGGTATAATTAATTGAGAAGAAGAATTATGAGAAATTTTTCAAATATCAAAAAAGCGGACCTAATAACATAGCTGTTGTCAATTCCTTTCGGGCAACTCAGTGTTGAATTCTGAAATGCCGACTGAATCAGGATCTTAAGTACTTCGAGAACATTTGTGTGTAGTAGGCGCACGGCAGCTTTCTCGAAAAAAAAAAAAAAAAAACCTGCCAATAGGGCAACACGCTCTGGTTTCGGATAATGCAGTCCACTAGAATATTGTCCTCGTAGAAGAGCGTACTACATGGGGCTGCTTCTTTCGCTAGTTTCAAGAAGAATAGCGCAAGCGTCACACCCGAAGTTGATTAACTAAACGATATATCCAGCGACGTAAGGTAAACCGGAATATGTGACAGTGGGAAATGGGATGGTAGGAGATGCCATCACTTCCTTCAGTGCCTTGATTTTGCTCTCAGATGAAACGTCCGTCTTGACAATGTTCATGTGCCGCTAGCTGTTACGGCCCCCGCATCTAGCATATGTCATTCCCTTCCTCACATTAACCTTACTTTCCGGAAGAGAGCCTCAATGGGTGGCTATATAAGGCTTGAAATGAGTCTTCAGTGAGAGTGTCCTTCTTTAACGCTTTAGGAGTCTCTTGCATACTTTCGATATAGCGGGTGAACTCATTTGTAAGTCACTGCATCAAGTATCACCTTCATCATTTATTGGCCTCTTTTTACCACTTCGAGCACATGTCATGAATATCAAACCATTTTTTATTGTTTTCATAATAAGCTTAATATCATGTAAAAATTTATTAAAACAATGTTTACTTGCAAAATTAAAATAATGCTTCTAATACCACACATTGGCTAATATATGAACTATAATAACATTTAAAACTCAACCCTACAACGTTTACTTTGACTGTTAGACAAATACTTCATATCATGCAAGCATTTTGCAATTTACATTACATTTTTATGAAATTATTTTCATCTTCGGTGCTACATGAATGGTTTCGCATCTAGTGCTGAAAGACGATTTTGCTGTTGCAGACGAGTTGCTGTCATGTTAGCCTTGAAGAAGCTTCGATTTGATCACTGCTCATTCAGTTTTTTTTTTTTTTTTTGTTCCTATTCTTGTACAGGCTTGGGAAAAATTCGGATTAAAATGGACAAAAGTAGCGATCATGCAGCAATGCATGTCATATGCTTGTAGAACGTTTGCAGAGCGACAGTGTTTTTATATAAAGACTCGGTTCACGTGTAAAGTACTCTGACATGCCGCTGGAGTATCTACCTTCCGTGTTCTTTCATTCCGGGGCTGCACACACCCCGAAACAGGCGAGCGACAGCGCGAAACCATGCAAAAGTCACCCGCGCCGCTGAAGCAGATGCGGAGCGAACAGTGAGCAGGTCGCGCCCCTTGCGGTGGCGGAGAGCGTGACTCAAGGAGAAAAGTTCCCATTGTTCACGCGGCGATTGAGAAGGCCGTAAGAAAGAGCGCGCACTCTCCCTCGAGACCGGCTGTGCCATGACTAAGGAATTGAGTACCCAGCCCTTTTGACCTGCACTGCCTGAAGGCTTTTTTTGATACATGGGCTTTCAAAGATTTTGTGGCTCCACAGCAGTGTCCAGGTAGAGAAGGGGAGGGCTTTTGTCCTAATCCTGCTCAGCATGGGTTGCCTCATTCAACTCACTCTACTGCCTATACTTAGTCACACAGGATGTTGCAGCACTGTGAAAGGCAGGCAGAGGCACCTGGGTACAATCAGGATCACAGTCACTACAATAGGCGATTGTGCTCCTAGGCACCTCTGGACCCCCAAATTGGGGGGGGGGGGGGGGGACAGTAGGAGCACAATTCTCAATTATAGTGCCCAGGGGGAGAGGCACTTAGGAGCACAATTGCAAGGGCTCCTCTGCTTTTCCCAGTGCTGCAGATATCTTTTGAGACAAAGTGTATAGTTTCCCTATGAACCCCATTGGTCCGCCCTGCCCAGCCTGAGGGGGTTGGACTGGACTGCAGCGGGCTAGCTTGACTGAAAAAAAAAAATAGAACAGGGTGTCAACATGATTGCACAGTGCAATTTTAGTACCAGTGAAAAGGAAAAGCGAAGGGCATATATTTCTGCAAGCTTCCTCAATGAACCTTAGTTGAAATCGGCGCCTGTCTTGTGTTTTTTTGATTCTCGTCTTTAGCGCTGTGCCATCATGTGATTATTAGGGGGCTTTAGAATACGGCGACCCAATATGTAAGGGGGATAGAGTATTAGCGGGCGGAAGTGCGCATGCCCAATATAATTACCGCACCCTTCGCATGTTCATCACAGCACTCTCCGCGTGCGCTCCACGCTATTGCCCTATGCCCCTGAGCAGTAGGCTCCCCATATTCTAAACCTCAGCATTGCTGATGCCATAGATATAGTAGGGATCGGAAAACTCTTTGACTGGAGTGTAAACTGCCAGCTCTTGCGGTCAACAAAAAAAAAAATTCTTTTATCACACTTTATTACAAATATGGTAATATAGCTATAATTAGCTGAACTTCAGTCAACAGTCGTCCTTGCTTATTTTTAGTTCGTAGCACAAATTAACACGTTTCTGTTTTCCCAAGAACTCCATCTCCTTTGTCGAGAGTGATATCGAAGGATCGCTTACACATTCTTCTTTGAGTTCTCTTATTTTTCTGTCTTCTACAATCTCGCGTGTCAGTTGTTATTTATTTCTGTTATGAGTTTGCAGTCTGAAGCGGCAGAAACACTACTGGTTACAAACAGTTGCCAGTTTAAAGCCAAGCAGAAAAGCACGAAAAAAGTAGCAGTACTACCATATCTTCCTCTGATATCGCACAATCTAAAAAAAAAAAAAAATCGGTCAGCGAGAGTACACGTTATGTTTTCAGCACCTGATAAACTAGCGAAACTATGTAATGTGGCCGATCCGTTTTCTCTCAAGAAACAAGGATGCACAAAACAGCCCAATAAAAAAAAAAACTGTTCAGTGTACGGAGGGCACTGTGTATTCCTTACCGTTGTCTTGTGGTAAGGTGTACGGGGAGCAGACCGGGAGATGCCTGAGTGATAAATTTTCTGAACGCAAGAAAAACGTTGAGAACAAGAGAGGTAATATTGCCGATCACTATCTGGATGCCATCCCGTCTTCAGACTACAAGCTATTTATAAGGAGAAAAAAAACTGATACGTGAGATTGTAGAAGCCAGAAACATAAGAGAGCTCAAAGAAGAATGTGTAAGACGATCCTTCGAAATTACTCTCGACGAAGGAGATTGAGTTCTTGGGAAAATAATTTGTGCGATTATGTGGTGACGTGCGTCGCGATAGCATGCTGGTATGTTTTGTCTATGCTCCTAAAGTGTATAAAATCCTGTAATGCATTTAATAAAACTGAGTCCAAAGTTAGCGCACGTGCTGCCCACTCTTTTTTTTTTGTCCTTGTCTCAAAAGCGCTGCATTTCTTTGACGATGAACCAACTCGCCCGAACATCCACCCTGATCATAATAGTCATGCCTTCTCTCTATTACCTAAACTCGTCAAATATCGCCACGAGAGTTTTCCACCACGCCGTCAGAGAGGTCAAATGTGAATTTCGCACGCTCCTAGCTCCGTCACGAACCTTGGACCGCGGCTCCCCTTAGTCACGATCACTTGGAGGTTCAAAATCAAATCACATTCGCTTGACTCTAAAATACATGGGCATCCTCATGAGGGGGTCCGCACCTTCACCTTGTGAGGATTTGACTCGGTGAGGCGAGGGAGAATAAGCGCTGAAAAATTAGTGAGGGCGAGGATGAAGGTAGGCAGAGGCTAGGAAAGATAGAGTTTGAGGGCAAGGACAAATGCTCCACGAGAGGCGTAGTTTCTGTAGTAACAAAATGTAGCCGGCGAACATGAAACACAAGTGGCCAGCACATTCCCTCCTCCACTTGTACTGTTGTAGAGAAAACAGAAGCAGTAGAACGGGGCACAAGCGCTACAGCTAGGCTTCGAAGAAAAAAAAAAACAGTAGAGACTACTGAGGAGCAGGAACGGAAGCTACGAAACCACCTCTGCGCTCGTGATGATGAAAAGCCTGTTTCCAGCTTCACGAAACTTGACGGGCACGGTGAAGTACACAGGACCGCTGTTTCCGACCGCTAACGTCTCTTTGTCACTCAGGGTAGCAATGAAAGGAGCAAGTTTAGCGAAAAAATTGCGCAAATGAGGTAAGCAAATCCGTCCAAAAGAAAGGGGACGTGCCAAAGAAACCTTGAGCCCAGAGGACCGAGGTCGGGTCATTTAGCTGCTATGACACTGCCAGCCATTTTTTTTGTTCCTCCCTCGGCTGGACTAAGAGTATGAGTAGTTGACGATGATTAAAGGGCACTGCGGCGGAAAAGTCAAATTTATTCACACTTTTGTAAAATTTTTTCCAGTCCTGCCTAAGATGTGGAAAATAAACAAAGAGCAATGTACCTGGGCTGATACCAGTAATTAAACTAAAGTTTACCATCCGATGCATTTTCTAATGAGTTTGCAGAGCTAAGCAGAATTTTAGTATCTCTTTTGCTACTTTTATCTTTGCTGTGAACTCTGAAAAGCTTCATATCATGCCACAAATTTATACGGCACGTAACAACTTCTTCTTCTCATTCGATAATTTCCATAGCATCGTTTGATTTTTCCTAGGAATTCTAAGATACCGACCCTCTATACGCGCAAGACTTCTACTCCTCACTTTCAGTGTAATCCTGACTCGATAATAAAAATGCAGAGAGATTTCGCGTTGTCTGGATGCATCTCTAGCTTGTAGATTGAAATTACGAGAGCACTGTTCTTTCAATGGCTGATTCCGCTTAGTCGTTTCTGTGGAAGAAAAGAGGCCTCTCTGTTCATCGGCTTCCCTGTGTTGAATGTGCTAGCGGTTATTCGCTTCTTGTGCGAGGCAGCCCCATGAGCAGCGATATGCCTGCTTTTGCCAAACACAAGCATACATCCTGTGTGTTACTAAAAAAAACTAAAAACGAGTAACGAAAGCCACTACGCGTACTGCACCGGGAGCACTTTTCGTTCGCTTGGGTACAGTGTTGGCTGTAGCCGGGGCGCACCTCAGCTGCACGCGCGAGAGCTTTAGCTGGTGGCGTTTCGTTCGAAGACAGACTCGGCCCACTAACAGGCTATGGTATGGCACAGGCTATGGTATGACACACCGAATGGAAGGCAATAAAGACATCACGAAGCAAGCAAGTGTACGCTGGCAATGAATCTTTTTCAAGTAGCGCTACTGCGCATGCACACAGCCTTCTCGGACACCGTTTTCGCTGGGATGCCATGCGAAAACAGGGGGAGGACTTCGCAGCAGGTCCTTTTCCAGGAAACGAGGTCCCTCCCTTCATCAACGGGACGAATTGCTGCACACTAATTACGTGATGTGCTAGCATCTTTTAGGCTTCCCGCAATTTGACCCCCCCCTCCCCCTACCGCAGCTTGCCTCAACAAAGAAGACGCTGCCAGCTTCCTGTTGTCATTATAGGGGAGGGGGGTATCTTCACAGATGAATCACGGGCCTCCATACAGGCTAGACAAGACCAACCTCCACTCAACTACTGCTTGGAAGATTGTACAAATTCTTGCAAACACGTCCCGTCAATAGTACTTTGCCTGATGCCCGCAAGAAGGGTGTCCTATTGGAAAAAGGTCCATTCGCGCAAGTCGCGAGACTGGATTCGTCAGGAAGGGGGAGACCCAAACAATACACCAGCCATTGTTCGGAGGTCCCCCTCAGTGATAAATCCGTTCCAAGATGTTCCAATGTGCCCCCCCCCCCCCCCCCCTCAAGTCGTAATCGTTACATGCTTTCTGCAGCGTGGTCGAGCCGAGTCAAACCACCCCTGCACCGGAGTTCGACCCGACCCGGCAGTGTTTACGTCCCTCGCTCGATGGAAAGAAAAGGGTGGAGTGAAAACGTTGTAGAAGCATCATACCCTCTCGTAAATACCCCTCGATTCAGGGTGTTTGTCGAGCCACCCTCGTAATTTGTCTGAACTGCGACATTCTTATTGCACGTACTTTTCATAGATGGCGCTACCTACTACATTTATCGCACGATGGCTCTGCTATTCCACTATTATTTCTGTTTTGTACACTTTGTAGTTGGTAATTGTTACCATTGGAATAAAGGAAGGAAAGCCCGAAACTTTAACTGAAAAAAAAAAACAAGCCATAGAGCATTTCAATCGTGCTTAAACAATTTCATGAAGAGCTCGCGCGCTTCAAGCAAAGCACGAATAAATTAGCTGAAATCACCTTGACCGTGCACATTCCTCGAGAGTCGTAGAGCGCGACCGATGCTTATCCTCTAACAGTGAAGTGTAAAGTTTTCCACGCGAAATCTCAGCACCACTAAAAGCCTATTACTTGAACAGTTTAGCATTTTCTTTTAGCCATTTTACAAAAAATGCTAACTTTGATCACCAATTGCTTTTACACTAACTGAAGCAGACAGCTGATATTTTCACAAAAATGCAAACCCTGCAAGACCTCCAACTGTGCTAAAAATCTCTGCAGCAGAATGCATATCTTAAGTTATTGTATATACAATTACCTGTTTTCAACACTTTTCAAAGGTGCGTGGCTAATAAACTAAGCTATAAACACTAATAAAAATGCTTAACTTTGTTCATTAACATCTAATCTCATGACATCTCGAACGGTTTTTCTCTAGGTTCAAAAGGTTTTGCACAATTTTGCATTTCCTGAGACAAGTAGAGCTAAAAAGTAGTTTATTACCTTTGCATTTTTCTTTACAGCTTAAACGTCTTCGCAGCTATTTATAAACCAAATGCATCATTCAAAAGCAGCGAAAATAAGCTTTACAATGATATTAAAACAACACTTATAAAATAAACGAGTGAGGCACAGTAGACGTATGAATATCACCAAAAATGTCTCTTCACCGCTGGAGTGGGACCGCCACCTTAAAGCCGTAGAGCAGAAAAGTTCACCGTATCCTCCCTGATACAGTTTTTTATCATGCTATTATTAACGGAGCCATGAGTTGATTTCGATTGTAAGTCGACCCTTTCCACTATGAACTTTCGAATTCCAAAAAGAAGGCGTCAACTTACAATCGTGTAAATACGGTATAGTGCGAAACCACAGACTCCGAGCGCCCCACTTAGCCGTGCATGGCATCGCCCTTTCTGGGGAAAAGGGGATCCTGGCGGTTGAGCCGATGCAGAGTGATCCGACCTTTAGTAAGGCCTGTTGGCGGAGGCAGCACACACTTTGGATGACTCTTTCCTTAGACGGCACCTCCCGGCTGACCCACCCGGGGGAAATCGGCAGTTGCGTTTTCCTATTCTGCCCTCCATCTTTGGCTTTACTGATTTCTTTCTTGCAAATTACCTGTTCTCTCTTCCAGCCTTGATTTTTATTTTTCCCTGGCAGTAAGGGTGGTGTTGTTGACCTTGTGCACTCTTTCTCCTTGTCAGGCATGCAGTTCGACATCCAGGTGGGGGACATCCTGCCCTTGCTGCGAAAGCTTCGCAGCGTATCTGGCGAGGAGCTTTCGTAAGCGGAGGCCGAGGGGGTCCTTTTGTGTGCCCTGTTTGACTACGAAGTGAAGCCTCTGTGAGTAATCTCAGCTTCGAATGTGGAATTGTAGCTGCTCACATCGGGACTAGCTTGCAGTGCCTGTGCGCTTATGCAATGTGTTTAGCAGGGGCCGCTTTAGCCGTGGAAATTCGTCATACGTCGGAAACATTCTGTTCTGGACAAGAAAGAAGGAAGACAACAAGCAAAAACCTGGAACTGGCCCAGACAACAGCATTCACATTCAATATGCTTTTTTTCTTTGCATTTTGGTTGTTCATCTTCGTGGCACGGCCACAGTGAAAATTTATGACCATCTGTACGCTCGCAGGCATGAGACAGTAATGCACCGCTGCGCCAGTGGTTTTTCTCCATCTTTTCATCAGAACACGCGGATGTAATGCCAGAAGCTCGTGAAGTATTTTTCTTTTAAGTGCCAGAAACTGGTTTGCTAAAGTTTTGAGGAGTTTAGAAAACACTGCGGGAGATGCAAGAGCTGCCAACCTGCTTACTGTCACGGACAAGAGGGCTAGATGTGACTAAGACGACGGGACGAAGCTCAACCAGCAGGCAAAGTTCCGAGCACAGCACGCGAAACCACTTCGGCGTCCTTTTCTTCCAGGTGTCACCTAAAAACATCTGGGACACCAGGTGGCATTACTCCCCCTCCTAAAAAAACGAAAGCACAGACTGGGCGCGAGCGATGGGCGATGCAAGTCAGTACAGAAAACGAATATAAAACAGAGGCGGTGCCCTACACAACTAAACGAGTGCATAGTACACCGCACATTACTGCGTGAAATACGGTTTCATGCGGACAACGTGCACCACCTCGAAGCGTGGTTGTCGACGCGAGGTCTGCACAGTACCCGCTGGAAGGACTTCGTATGTCACTTCTGTGACACGGCGCAGAACCTTGTAAGGTCCAAAGTATCGCGACATCAGTTTTTCAGACAAGCCGGGCCGGCGCACCGGTGTCCACACCCAAACTTGCTCTCCTGGTTGGTATGTGACGTGTCGATGACGGAGGTTGTAGCGACGCGTATCCTTTCCCTGCTGTTGCTGAATGTGGATGCGGGCAAGTTGACGTGCTTCCTCGGCGCGCTGAGCAAACTGCTCAGCGTCTGGGATGAGAGGGTTATCCGTGCAGCACGGAAGCATGGCATCTAACATCGTCTGAACGTCGCGTCCATAGAGCAGGCGAAATGGCGTAAAACGCATAGTCTCTTGGATGGCAGTGTTGTAGGCATACGTGACGTACGGGAGAATGTCGTCCCAGGTCTTGTGCTGGGAGTCTATGTACATTGCAATCATGTCGGCGATCGTTTTATTGAGTCTCTCCGTGAGGCCATTCGTCTGTGGGTGATAAGCAGTGGTTTTGCGATGGCTCGTGTGACTCAGCTCAAATACGTCGTGCATAAGTTGTGCCGTAAACGCCGTGCCTCGATCGGTGATTACTTGGGACGGTGCGCCATGGCGCAACACGATCTGCTGCATAAAAAACTGGGCGATCTCAGATGACGTGCCACGCTTTACCGCCTTGGTTTCCGCATACCGTGTGAGATAGTCGGTCGCAACTATAGTCCATTTGTTACCGACCGATGTCAGCGGAAATGGGCCCAGAAGGTCGATGCCGATTTGGTCAAACGGTGTTCGGGGAGGCGCAATAGGTTGGAGCAAACCCGCTGGCTTGAGAGGTGGCGCCTTTCGACGTTGACACTCACGACAGCCTCTGACGTAGCGATGAACGGCATCAGCGAGTTTAGGCCAATAATAGGCTTGACGAACTCGGACGAGTGTGCGTGTAAAGCCCAAGTGGCCGGAGGTGGGCTCATCATGGCAGGCAAAAAGGATATCGGCACGGAGGTCGGCTGGCACTACGAGGAGGAACGCTCGGTCAACAGTGCTGGAGTTCTGTTTGTATAGAACGCCATTCCGGACACAGAAAGCAGACAGGTTTCGAGCAAATTGCCGAGGGATATCAGCAGCGCGACCCTGCAGGTGGTCAATGACAGGTCGAAGGTCCGGGTCAGCTCGCTGTCGGGTCATTATGTCTGAAGCGCTCACCAGTCCAAGAAAACCGCTCTCATCGTCCGTGCTCTCATCGACTAAACCGACGGGTGCGCGCGACAGCGCGTCAGCATCTTCGTGCTTCTGGCCAGATTTATACACAATGGTGTACTCAAATTCTTGGAGGCGAAGACTCCATCGTGCTAGGCGCCCCGATGGGTCGCGGAGGTTAGCCAGCCAGCACAAGGAATGATGATCGGTGACAACTTTAAACTGGCGGCCGTAGAGGTAAGGCCTAAATTTCATGGTTGCCCACACAACCGCAAGGCATTCCTTTTCTGTAGTGGAGTAGTTGGTCTCGGCGCGGGAGAGCGTGCGGCTGGCATACGCTATTACCTTTTCGACGCCAGCTTGGTGTTGAACGAGTACAGCGCCAAGGCCGATATTGCTGGCGTCGGTGTGGACTTCGGTGTCAGCGTCTTCATGAAAGTGCGCAAGAACAGGGCTTGTTTGCAGTCGGCTGCGCAGGTCCGCAAAAGCCTCTTGTTGCTCGGCGCCCCACACGAACTGTGTATCATCGCGCGTGAGGCGAGTCAGGGGGGCGGCAACTTTGGAAAAATCGGCGATGAAGCGGCGGTAGTACGTGCAGAGACCCAGGAAGCGTTTCAAACTTCTCTTGTTTGCGGGAACGGGAAATTTGGCGACAGCAGCAGTCTTGTCGGGGTCTGGCCTAACGCCTGCGGCACTCACAAGGTGACCAAGAAACTTCAACTCTTTGTAGCCAAAGTGGCACTTCTCGGGCTTGAGCGTCAAGTCAGCTGACCGGAGGGCATCTAACACTGCGCGCAGGCGTTCGAGGTGTTCTTCAAAGGTTTCAGAGAATACGACAACGTCGTCGAGATAGACTAAGCAGATTTGCCATTTGAGGCCGGCGAGGACGGTGTCCATCATGCGCTGAAAAGTTGCCGGCGCTGAACATAGGCCAAAAGGCAGCACTTTGAACTCGTACAGTCCATCTGGGGTGAAAAAAGCTGTTTTTTCGCGGTCCCGCTCATCAACCTCAATCTGCCAGTACCCACTCTTCAAGTCAATGGAGGAGAAGTACTGGGCGCGACGAAGCTTGTCGAGCGAATCGTCGATACGGGGCAGCGGGTAGACGTCTTTTTTAGTGATGGCATTCAGCTTTCGATAATCGACACAGAAGCGAAGGGTCCCATCTTTTTTCTTTACCAGCACGACAGGGGATGACCACGGGCTGTTGGATGGTTGTATGACACCATCACAAAGCATCTCCTGAACTTGTGTCTGAATCGCTTCACGTTCCGTCGTTGAGATACGGTACGGCTGCTGGCAGATAGGGCGGGCGTCGTCAGGAGTAATGATGCGGTGCTTCACGAGAGGCGTTTGCCGTACTTTCGATGAGGACGCAAAGCAAGAGCTGAACTCTAGTAGGAGGGCACGTAGCTCACGATTCTGTGTGTCCGAGAGATCCGGACTAATATTAAGACGGTCAAGTGGGGGCTGCACAGTGCTAACAGCCCCAAACGTAAAACATTCAGAAACATCCGCTAAGGAGTCGGCAAACGCGATGGCAGTAGCACGAAAAAGATTCCGGGGTTCGTTGGTGAAGTTAGTCACCAGGAGATCAGACCGGCCGTCGCGGAGATGGATGAGGCTGCGCGCTGTACAGATGCCGTGGGTGAGCAAAAGTGACTGGTTGCCTTCCGCGACCGCATGCCCGTCACGCAGTTCGTCGCAAGTAACAGTCACAAAAACACTGGCGCGTGGCGGAATCGAAACGCTCTCGGCGGAAATTCGAAGGGCGGCGCGGCGTTGGCGATTCTTGACGTCAGTATCAGCAGCTTTCTCGGTTGAAAATGTCACTGTGCGCTTTCGGAGATCGATAATAGCTCCATACTCCCGGAGAAAATCAACCCCAAGGATAACGTCACGGGAGCAGTCAGGTATAACGAGGCAGCTTACAATAAACGTGGAGCTGCGAATTTGAACTCGTGCCGTGCATAGGCCACTAGGAGTTACGACATGTCCGCCAGCGGTGCGAATCTGCGTGCCCGACCATGGTGTCATGACTTTTTTTAGAAGCGCTGCTAGCTTCCCGCTTATAATCGAAAAATCCGCGCCAGTGTCCACCAATGCGCTAACCTTATGGCGTCGAGAAGCACGGGTATGTCCAGTGAGAGTCGATTTTCATGCGTAGGAACTGTCGTCGGTGCCGTAAAATCCAGATCGCTCACAGGTCTCTTTGTCAGGGGGTCTTCGTCACGTCGATTGCAAGCGGCCTCGCCCCCGGAGGTCGCTGTCTTTAGTTTTCCCGGTGGGGACTTGGCGAGCGTCGCTGCGCCGTCCAGGATGGCCCGCGCTGCGGCGATGGTCGTCGTGGGGACGTGGATCGTGACTGCCGCTGAGAAGTTGGCGCCATGCGCTGCTGCGCTAAGTAGTCTTCAATCTCCCGGGGTCTTTGGCCTATTGGAGGGCGACGCATGTCGATAGGAAATCCGTGAAGTCCAAGGTGTCGATAGGGGCACTGGCGATAGAGATGACCTGGCTCCCCGCAATGGAAGCACAGGCGCTGGCGATTTGGGGCGCGCCACAGGCCCGCCTTCCGCTGTGGTGGTCGTCGGTTGTCGACGAACGGCTCAGTGTGTGCGGAATACAGTGAGTCTTGATCGGGTGGCGGTAATGGCGCCGAAGCAGTGGCAGGGCGTCGCGCCATATCTGCATAAGTTGGACGCAGGTACTCCGTGGGGAAAGGTTGTGGATCAGCGGACGCTACCGAGGGCTTCAACGCTTGAAGCTCTTCGCGGACAATGCTAGCTACAGAGCCGACCGTCGGCTGTGGAGCACCGAAGAGCTTCTGGATCTCTTCGCGTACAACTGAACGGATGATGTCGCGTAGGTTCGGGGTAGCCCCGAAGGCCGAAAACGGCTCCACAACCGAAGCGGCGACCACCGGCCTGTCGTAAGTGGTAGACCGCTGCTGGAGCATCCTCTCTATTGTGACAGCTTCCGAAAGAAACTCGGCAACCGTCCTTGGTGGATTACGCACGAGGCCAGCGAACAGTTGCTCTTTAATACCGTGCATAAGGTGGCGCACCTTTTTGTCTTCGGTCATGGCCGGGTCAGAACGTCGGAAGAGCCGGGTCATCCTCCACATACATGGTCACAGTCTCATTTGGCATCTGTATACGAGACTGTAGAGCCCTTTCTGCGCGTTCTCGCCGATCCGCGCTGGTATAGGTCTCACGAATTCGTCGGCAGAACTCACGCCATGATGTTAGGGCGTCTTCTCGGTTCTCGTACCAAGTACGAGCGCCATCTTCCAGGCTGAAGAAGACATTTCGGAGCTTGGCGGCGTCGTCCCACTGATTAAACGAGGCGACCCGTTCAAATTGGATAAGCCAGTCTTCGACGTCTTCGCTCTGACTGCCGTGGAAGGGCTGAGGCAGTCGTGGATTTTGCAGGGTGTAGTAAGTTGGAGCTCCTTGCATAGCCGGTCGAGGGGCGCCTGCGGTGTTGAACTCCAACGGCCCGTGCTCAGGTGGTAGGCCTAGGTTCCTCCGGCTAGCGCGGTGAACAGGAGTGTCGATTGGCACAGGACCTGAATCCTGGGTATGCGGAGGAGTTCGGGACATATACTGGGATCGATACCCTGCGCCGACACCAAAATATGTCACGGACAAGAGGGCTAGATGTGACTAAGACGACGGGACGAAGCTCAACCAGCAGGCAAAGTTCCGAGCACAGCACGCGAAACCACTTCGGCGTCCTTTTCTTCCAGGTGTCACCTAAAAACATCTGGGACACCAGGTGGCATACTGTGCTGTTGTTCAGATGGTGCACATTTCTTTATACGCGCTCAAATGAATGGTCCAAATGTGTAAAAATGAGATTGGCTTATTCCTGATTGCTCAGTTTAAGGGGGACACGGATCTTAAAATCTCGAAAAATAGTAAAAAATAACAATTTTCAAAAATTGCGGTTTTGAAGTGTTTAAACGTCCCGACTATGCCTCTACATATTATAGCTAAATCCTACTCGAGATAAAAAAAAGCGGCAATTTAGGACTGTCGGTGAGCAGGAATTGAACACCAAACACGAAGGGTAGCACCATTTTCGATCTTCAGTACCTCCTCACTACGCGTGCTGATTGGCACCACCTTGGTCTCGTTTGAAAGCTCGTTTCCCGCTCTCCCTTCTGGCGTTTCTCAACACGCTGTAGGCTTTTGCACAGCGGTTCCATTGGCATCCGTTCTCAAGGGGTGAATCGTCACTAGACAGCCGCTGATTGGGTAAAGCAAGCACTGTCACAGACGCAGCCCTCTGATTGGCCGTGACGCATGGCTCGCCTCCGACGGCCGTGTTGTCGACTCTGTCGTCTTTCGCCCACTTGCACATGATATTGTCCGCACTCCTCTGTTTACTAGCAAAGGTGTGCCTTTGGTTGTGATGTGGAACAGCACAACGGCGCTGGTTTCGCCATGAGTCACATCGTCCAGAAAGCATCCGACGATGTTTATCTCGTCTGCAGTAGTTTTGGAGGGTGACAGCAGGCGAGCACAATCCATACACATCTGCGAAGAGTCTGCAGTACTGTTCTTTGCTCAGCAGAGATTGTAGTGCCAGTGTCAACAATGAGCGAAAAAGGACGTTACCCTATCGTAACTGTGGAAAAAATTTCTTTTAGTGAGCCATCCTTATCGTTGACGTTTAAGAATGTTATGACATTATCTTAGCTTTTGGATACGGTGCTCTTCTTTTAGCATTTGCTTTTTTCTCTGACTTGCAGACGCATGTAAAATGTCCAATATTTTCACAGTTACAGCAGTGTCTGGCTTTTGCAGGACATGCAAAGACATTTGCAAGGTGCGAAGCCAAACCACAATGATAGCAGAGGCCATGCAAGGGGGTGAATGATTCCATTTTGAAGTTGTTCCCTCGAGTAGTTGGTCACGGATTATGCTATCAGTTGCGGTTCTGAAATTGCATGTAGTGGGAAGTGCTCAGACCGTTTACGTATGCTTGAAAATTATCTCCAGGTAGTTGCTTGCAGTAGCGGAACCGGTGACATTCCACCAGGTCATTTGTTGCCATTGCAAAGTGAGCATCCAGCTTCGCAACAGCAGCATTGAAGGTGTCCTCATCAGCACTTGACATGACACTAGCTCAAGGATCTGCAGTGCTCCTTGTTGCACCGAGACTGTGGTACACACGTTGACCTTCGACTCTGAGCGAGTTCAAAAGTGTTGCCTTGCGAGGCTTGGGCTGTAGGTCATTGCCTCTAACCGCTTACTGAAGACCAGCTTCCATTGTTATCGAGGTACTGCAGGTTTGCCCGGCATAGGCAGGAATGGTGCTGGTGGCGGAATCGATCCACCCAGTATGATTCCGAAAGTGCAGTTCTCGCAACTGAAAACTATGAGTCATTGTCACAATTTTGTTGTGTCCGATATCTGGATGAAGGGAATGAACAGGTGCTGATGGCAGATCAGGGTTCAGCTCAGTCATTCAGTCGTGTCCGACTCTTCGTGACCCTATGGACCATATCACGCCACACTTTCCGGTCTCTCACTATCATTCTAACATCACATAACGTCACCTGCAGCGCCTCGAGGATGCCATCTAGCCATCGCGTTCGCTGCTTACCCCTTCTCCGGTGATCCTCAACCTTTCCCAACATCAAATCTTTCTCCAGCGACTCCTCTCTTCTCATCAGATGACCAAAATAGCTGAGCTTTAACTTTAGAATTTGACCCTCCAATGAACAGTCAGGGTTTATGGTCGAGAATATCGACTGATTTGACCTTCTGGCTGTCCAAGGAACTCTCAAGAGTCTCCGCCAGCACCACAATTCAAACGCGTCAATTCTCCGGCGGTCAGCCTTCTTCACAGTCCAACTCTCACATGCATACATCACAACTGAAAAGACCATAGCACGAGTTATACGAATCTTGGTTGGCAGACTGCCTCTGCTCTTTACTACTTTACTAGGCGGTCAAGGCTAACCATGGCTCTCTTTCCCAGAAGCAGGCGTCTCCTAATTTCATGGCTGCAGTCTCCTTCCGAGGTAATCTTGGAGCCCAAGAAGAGAAAATCTGTCACAGCTTCCACTTCTTGTCCATTGATGCTCCAGGACTTGATAGGGCAAGATGCTATGATCTTTGTCTTTTTAATATTCAGTTTAAGCCCAAACTTCTCACTCTCTTCTTGTACGCGCATCAGAAGTCTCTTGAGTTCCACTTCACTTTCTGCCATTAAAGTGGTATCATCCGCATATCTAAGGTTGTTGATACGTTTTCCAGCCATCTTAACTCGAGCTGAAGACTCGTCCAGACCAACCTTCCTCATGATGCACTCAGCATATAGGCTAAATAAGGCAGGGCGACAGTATGCAGCCTTGTCTCACTCCTTTCTCAATCGGAAACCAATCAGTAAAACCATGCCCCGTTCTGACTGTGGCCTCTTGCCCTGGTTCTTGAGGAGACAGATGAGGTGAATTGGAACTCCCATCCTCTTGGAGGGCTTGCCACAATATACTGTGATATACGCAGTCAAACGCTTTCGCATAATCAATAATGCAGAAGTAGATTGGTTTCTGGAACTCTCTTGCCTTTTCCATGATCCAGCGAAGGTTTGCAATCTGGTCTTTAGTTCCTCTGCCCTTGCGAAACCCAGCTTGCACGCCGGGAAGCTCCCGATCCACGTACTGCTGCAGCCTACCTAGAAGGATTTTCAACATCACCTTACTAGCATGTGAAATAAGCGGGATCGTGCGGTAGTTAGAACAATCTTTGGCACTGCCTTTCTTTGGAATGGGGGTGTAAACTGACCTCCTCTATTCCTGTGTTCACTGCAGGGTTGTCCAGATTTGCTGACAAAATGTATACAAAATGTTAACAGCGTCATGGTTGAGGTTTTGAAGCTCAGGGTAGACTATGTATTTACAACAGAGTGTGAGCATGTCGGTTTGAGAGACGAGAGAGAAAAGTGCTGATAACACTGACTGTATGGAAAGCGAAACCGAAACTTGTGCGGGGCACAACACACATCCTTGCCACTGTAGTTGGGGGCTGATAATGAACTCCCACTTTTATTGTTGAGATTTTAGCTTATCTTAGTGCATATATAGTTTTGCAGTGCCTGATCACAGTTCACAACAGTAGAACATGCCAAGATACTGTTTGCAACAACATTACGCTGTGCACCTTCGCATCCAGTGGTCCTGTGGGTGATCCCTTCCAGCAAACTGACAGGTTAACAGAGCATGTTTAAAAGCCAGGTCATTAGCATATTTACTTCAACTCATTGCAATTGGCTGGGGTCATCTGTTATCACAAAATCATAGGATCATGTCATACCAGCAAGCACCTTTTGAAATCAGGCATGCTAAAAAAACAACAGTTTGCTGCTATGACCAGATGCGTGCTAAGGAATTCCAAGTCTAAAAAAAATTTTGGTTGTATCTATTTTCTGGACAAGGAATGCTCCCCATTAACTGAGGTTAACATTTCATAAAAAGTGGGTTTATTGCAGGAGCAAATGGGGTACTCTATTCACGATTTATGAATTGAGCATATGCTTTGCCTGCAAATTGAACTTGGAAGATTTTCTTCCAATATTTCCCTCATGGTAGCTGTCTTTTTTATTCTTGGTTCTTCCTGTGGTTTTCTAAGTGTACTTTTTTGTTGGTTGTTGCAGGGACGCTGGTGAGAAAGTCCTTGGTGTAAAATTACGGATAATATATTTTTATATTATAATAACGTATTGTAAGATAAACGGCATACTGAAAAGCTTGTGGTATTGTCTCATTCTGCTATCCTTGTAGCCTCACTAGACTGTAGGAAACCAAGTAGGAATTGCTAATGCGTCTCTCAGGAGCCACACAGAAGCCTTATGGGAAGGCATGTAAAAATGCATTGTACCAATTGAGACTGTTGGAGGAGATTCACGACAGGTTTATCAAATGTTGGGAAGCTGTTATATTGGTGCCAAATATTACCGCCATGATAGTAGATTCTATATTCAATCCACAATACCACTCCTCCAGCTGAATATTGATCTTTTTTGCCTGCATTAGTATTTGTCTTGCAGGCAGTTCTATCCATTTTTCAATGGTTGCAGATGCCCTGGTAAATTTACAATAGCAGTGCATATCAGGGTGGAGTGATTTAGTACAGACAGCCTTTTTTTTCAGAACTGCTTTATTCTTCAGTATTCTAGGACACTGACATCTGCCTTGGATAGAACACCCACCCTGTAAGCCACAACCACATGAAGGTGAAAATTATGTTTGTAGGGCATGTGAAAGCTTTATCCCAACTGTTCTGGTTTGGTTTATAGTGTTTAGTGTTCCATAGTAATGGCATGAAAGAAGTCATATTCAGTATGTTTGAAGTTTTAAATGACAAAGTTAGTTGCTCCATTTGTGTATTGTATAACTTAATCAACTTTCTGCAGGTTTCCATTTATGCAGTGGCAGTTTTACAGAACAGTTTCACTTGATGCTGAAAATATACAGCAAGAAAAGCTCAAAGTATCAGAGGCTGATTGCTTTCAGCATGACCTATGGATCTTACAGTAAAAATGTCTTATGGCAATCTGTATTAGAACAGTTTGTATGATACTGAAAGTCTTGCCTATTTATTTCGTTCATGCATGCTGACTATTTTATTATGCCAGAAGTTACTGACATTGTATTAAGTTTTCGACTGCAAGGAGCCTTTATTTTGCAGGACATGCAATTTTGATGTAACTATGATCCTTTAGTTACATCAAAACTGTGTATGTCCTGCAAAATTGGATTATCATACTGATCTTGTTGGATTATGATACTGAGCTATAGCGCAGTAGCAACATGGACAAGAACATGACACATGGATGCGAACACGGGCACCGATTAATATCGCATTCATTGCCTTCAACTGGCTTATATAGACAGCAGTTGTATGACAACACAAAAGAAAAAAGAAAATGGGAAACGAAGTGAAACCGTTGTATGATTAACTTGTTGCTCCCACCTATCGCCTCGTCATTATGGTGCTCCCAGGTGCTCAGAAACGGCAGCTCTTTCTTGCTAAAGTGTAAATGGCATGCTTGCACATTTATTGGAGAACCTTGATATGGCCTGAGCCTCTACTATCACCCCTGCTAAAGTGTCATCCTCGTCATGACATCTCGACGTTGACGGCATCCTGGCTAAGGTGCACCAGACCACATTTGTGCAGTGCAGCCCTGCAAGAGAACCACGCAGTGTCAAAGTAACACCCTCCAGTGACATATACCTGCCTGACATCACCAAGCTCCCTCTACCTGCACGAATTTCACAGAAACAAACAGAAGCAGTGGCTATTTCATCAGAAGTATGCAAGGCTTGTCAGATCATGACACACAAACTGGGTCAATTTAACATGACGCTGAAGTGAAAGTTGGACTCTGTTGATAGATTTTCATGTTATAAAAGGCTAGTTCAAGTAAAATGGGAGGTTTTAAAATCTATAAACGATCTAAAAATTAATTAAAAGTTTTGGCATTCATTTCTCTTAGGAACTGTGATCAAGTCGAAGTTTTTTTGCACGTGCAGAACAGTTCTTTCAGTCAGGTATACATAATAGCCTCATTAGCCATTAAATCATTTGGTTGCTAGTCAGCACATGTGTCTGTCATTCCCATGTTTCGTCTTCCCCTAGCGCTGTTTTACTCGATTCTTAAGCATGTACAAACCAGCCCGTATTTGCCCTCTTCAGGTATACAATCCTTACACTGGCTGCAGTGTTTGCTTAGCTCCCCCGAGTTTACATCTTTCAAGTTTCCTGCCACCTGGTGTTTAGACACCTCCAATGTCTGGCAAATGTAAATATTTCCACATGACAAGGGAATGGAGTACACATCTTTCCCACAGTGTACAAGACACAACTGATATCAGGATCCTTCTTCGACAGCAGCTTCCTTTCAATTTAAATCATGATCCCAACAGGCGTGCCCATCTGGAGATTCATCCGATGAGGGCAAACTTCGTGCAGTACTAAAGTTGATCCACAGAAGTTGCAGCTTAGGTACAAATGGCCTGACCACTGTGTTTTGAACTTCTTGTGGCAGCTCCGGACATCATTAACGTCACTAGAAAACAGGCTTCTGAGTGACGAGACTTTCAGGTACTCGGAGGGCTTATCACTCATTCGCAAGGATGAGTCGACAGGCACTGACCAGCCAGACTGTGCCGGTGCTCCTGGACGTCGGCAAGCATTTCTTCCGAATTTTTTAATAATCCCCAGCAGATTTCCTATATTTTCAATGTAAAACTATTTCAGAATTTCAAAACGAATATTTCAGAATAACGTATGTATCTTAATTTTTCTTCTATAGTCTAGGAACATCGCTATTACGAATTCGTATAAAATTAACAGCGCTGCAGCTCGCAACTTGCGCGTGAAACAAACTGCCGTTTCTGTGTGTATGGTTCGTGGGCTGTAGCTGACATCATCAGCACATCCAGTGCCAGCTCCTAGCGCCCCCACAAAGCTGCCCAGTCAAAAAAGTTCAATGGGTCCAATTGGAAATTTCCCACTTGAAATGAATTGATTTTATTGCAAAGTTTGTGCGAGATGTGACGATGACTGCAGCCAGCGAAATGTCAAGAAGATGGGAACGCAGCTTTCATTGCAAGAAATCGACGCAGGGAAAAAGCGAATCAGCCTCTGTGGAGAGCTAGAATTGCCCCATCAAATGCCGCGATCATATTCAAAACTTGACACAAGATTTTCAAACTCCCCGAGGCTTAGGTCACGGCGCTGCCTTGATTCACCTCGCCAGCCTCCCACGACCTTCCACGATTACACGCTGTGGGCACCTGTTCACTTTCAGCCTCTTCAACTGGTACGCAAAAGTTTCAATGATTGCGTGTGGGCAGGACTTCGAACTGAAGATAAGGTCATATCGAACTTTGCCTTTTTTTTTTTTCACATGGGCAAAGTCCGTACTTTATCACTCGGTGCAATCGCACACCCGGTGAGGTTTTGCGCAAAGTAAGTATATGCACTATAGTGGTATAATGTAGTATGTGCTGCATGTGGCAGAAGAAAAGTAATTGGTTTGTTTAAATAAATCAGCTTTGGATTTAGTGCAATAGTTTCATTTGAGGCTTTGCTTGCCTACAAATGCGCCTACTGCCAAGGTATGTCATGTTCATACCTAGGTTTGACAGCTGGCTTATAATCGAAGATTTTTCATAACAACGATGTTTCAAAAATTTTGTGGTCCCGCGGTATTCATTATATCGAGATTTGACAGTACTAAGCTGGCCCCGCCGGGCATCTGTGCGGCGCCTTTCATTTGGCGCTTCCTCTAACGCCGCACCACAGAGCACACAGAAGTACAGCAGACCAACGGGCACAGCCGTAGGCGAGACCTGCACAAACGCTTCAGCTGGCTATCGCCTAGCAGCACACCTCGCAAAGCCATTACAAGAACGTGGCAGCGAGAAGTAGCACACCGTGAGGACCGAACTTCGCGCGTCTTCGACCGAGTGAAGATGCCTAGGTACTACGGTACAGCTGAAATACAAGCAAACGTGTTACCTAAAGATTGTCAAGACTCGGCACGTTAGGGGACTGAAGGCGCTAGGCTTGGCGCGTTAGGGGGCTTTTATCTTTAAGTAGTACCTAAGTTTTTTCTGGCTCGGCGCGCAAGTTAATCGGACCCGACACCACCGCGGACGCCGCCGCCATTTTCACTCTAAAAATGCTCTAAAATGTTTTAGACCGTCTCATCGCGCTCTACAAAAATAGTCTAAAAACACGGGCATAATTAGGAGCGCGATGTCATCTATTTTTTCGCCTCCGCGACGCAATCGCGGCATCTCGTGACGAAAGACGGCGACCAATAGGAGCGGGGGTTTTAGAGCCACGGAGGAGTTTTTCCCAATGTTGGCTTTTTCCTTCCTCGATGTTTAGAGCGCTCTCAATTATAGAGCGGCCCGTCAGTCGCTGCTCCGATATCCATGAAGCTATCTACACATGCTTGTGAAACAGCATCAGGCGAGTTTCCGCCGTTCTTGCTTGAGAATCCTGGGGCGGTGCGCTCGGCGGCCGCACGTCCCGCTCGAACGTAGCCGGGATAAGTTGAGAAAGGATATGGCCAAAGACGGGCGAAGAACTAGGATGAGGGGGAGTGAAACCGCGAAACAACCGCACACACACATATGGAGGAAAATAAAAA
Organism: Amblyomma maculatum; assembly: GCF_055883805.1. Classification (NCBI taxonomy): domain Eukaryota; kingdom Metazoa; phylum Arthropoda; class Arachnida; order Ixodida; family Ixodidae; genus Amblyomma; species Amblyomma maculatum. The sequence goes on from NC_139350.1 coordinate 83,529,022, forward strand.
AGAAAATCCTCCATACACGAACGTGTGCACACACACACACACACACACACACACACACACACACACACACACACACACACACACACACACACACACACACACACACACACACACACACACACACACACACACACACACACACACACGCACGCACGCACACGCACGCACACGCACACGCACACGCACACACGCACACACACACACACACACACACACACACACACACACACACACACACACACACACACACACACACACACACACACACACACACACACACACACACACACACACATTGGCTCCATTGCCACAGAAAGTTGTCCCCGAGTATAGTCGGAATAGCCCGCTTTCTTCGTCTCTTCTGTCGTTTTGTCTCTTGCGGAGCCATCGTACAGAGCAAACACAAATACGCAGCCGGGAAACCAAGTCTGGATATGGACGCCGATTCGCCGTCGCGGGCTATGTAAAAAGTTGTTACGTGGATACTTCGGGCCATACAAAATCCTTCGCCGCGTCGGACAACTGGACTACTAAGTCATTTCCGACGGTACGACAGCATCCCAATGGTGACGCGCGCGGCCAAAGTCGTACATGTTGTACGCCTGAAGCCATGTTACGCCCGTAAAGAATTCGTGATATTTAAAATTTGTAATGTTAATGTATACCTTTCTCTGTTTATTTTTTGGAACACCAAGGCGATGTTTTTTTTAAGGAAGGAGTAATGCCGCATATAATTCAAATCTATTTTTTTTGTTACAGCCGCTGTCATGCGGCCTTATCAGCGTGATAGTAGCTCAAAGACCAATTTTGTACTGTTTGTTTATTCATGCTCGTTGTCGTGAGACGCAGCTTTATCAGTTTTTTTGTCGCAAAGGACTCGAAGATTCCGACCACTCACGTATGTTTCTGCAGTGTTCTAGGCTTTACTGTTTGCGGCTTTATCTATAGATGTGTCTGCGCCGCCTTTAAATTGAGCGTTGACGAGTTCAACGGGCGTTCTTTGTTCGACGACCGCCGAGCACGATTGTTGCTATCGCCGCCTCCGAGTTCAGTTCTTTTGCGGGCGCAAGTCAGCCCAATAACGAGTTGATTTCAGTGCGATCACGCCTGTTTTCTCTTTCGGTGTTCACGGCCTTGAAGACCACCACGTGACAATACGGTGTTCAGCGAGAAGTGTGAGATACTGCGCGTTTCCCATAAACCAATTTGCAATTCGTGTCAAGGTTTCAAGGCGCCAGTGTACCATGCCATGTCAGTGAGCATTAAAGGTTTCCAGGGATCAAAATTTAGAGCCCTCAACAACGGCATCTCCCATAGCTTTCATCACTTTGGAAAAGTGCAGGAAAGGCGACACCCAAGTGGCCCGACGTGGTATCGTCGTGCATCATTTCAAGAACGGGAGTGCGGAGGTTTTCCGGCACGACGAGGAGAAAGCGTGCACCTCCGGGGTTGAAATTCTCCGTGTAAAGTAGGCCGGCACGAACGCAGAAACGCGCATCTCTTGAATCATGAGCGACAGAGAAGAGCGGTGCCAAAGTCTGATCGTTGCGTTGTTCTGTCTGGAACAGTTGAGGGTCAGGAAACGTTGCCGAGATAGGCGCCAGGTAGTCATCAAAGTTGACATCATCACTACCAGTTGATGAAAGCGGCAAGCGTGACAGACAGTCAGCGTCAGCATGTTGGCGGCCGCTTTTGTATGCCACAGTGAAGTTAAACTCTTGCAACCGCAATGCCCATCGAGCGAGCCGACCGCAAGGGTCACGAAGATTTACGAGCCAACAGAGCGAATGGTGGTCAGTGACGATGGTAAAAACATTTCCATATAGGTAGGAACGGAATCGTTGCACCGCAAAAACTACTGCGATGCACTCTTGTTCAGTAACGGTGTAGTTCCGCTACGCCTTGCTCAACTAACGACTAGCATAGGCTATCACGTGCTGATCGGTGCCATGACGCTGGATGAGCACAGCACCAACGCCCACGCCACTAGCGTCGGTGTGAACCTCGATGGGGGCTGAAGGACAGAAGTGGCGTAGGATAGGTCCTGATGTCAGAAGGAGTTTGAGGTGGCGGAAGGCAGAGTCGCAGTCAGTAGCCCAATTGAACGGTGCATCTTTGTGCAAAAGGTACGTGAGTGGGTATGCGATGTCAGCGAATCTGGGCACAAAACGACGAAAATAGGAGCACAGTCCTAAAATGCTCCGAAGCTGCTTCACTGATTTCGGTACTGTAAAGCTGGTTACAGCCGCAATCTTCTGAGGATCCGGCCGAACACCATCCTTATCGACCAAGTAACCAAGAACAATAGAGGCTTTACAAAAGTTAGCGCCATCTAGTGAAAGAAACAGAAACTGTGCGCTGTGGCCATGTTTTGTTCAGTCCGCCCGCGCCTCCCATCGAGTACGCTGTCAACGTGCGCCTTCGTAGAACCCGTGCATGCACCGAAAGGTGCATTGGAATGCTCACAAGCGATTGTTTCATTTTTTAACATCACTGCAGTCGCTGTTAGCTCCAGGCTCTATTCGGAATGATGCCAGCATGTTGTTGCGTGCCCTTCTGCAGCCAGCGCACCGTCGTAGACGCGCACGGAATCAAGGTATACGCGTGTATGCGAACGTTCGTTTGCAGTCCTAATCGGCTTTACAAGGGTTACTTGCATCATGCAAATCATTACTGCACGTCCCTCTGGCTAGGAGCTAACTCACAGAATGGGCTATCACCTAAAACAGCAAGGTTGTTTTGCGCGCTATGGAGCTTTGTGAACTTGAAGGATAAGCTTATGCTGCGATGGAGCACACGGAAGAAGGAGCAATGCCTGTATAACGAACGCTATTGTGCAAATACGTTCTTTGAAACATTTTGTACGTAGGTTGCATTTACCATTGTGTATTGAAATTAAGACACGGGCATGATTACCGAAACTACTTTTTACAGTCGTACGAAATGGTAGTGCTTGGTGCAGAGAGCAATACGGTTGTCTAGTGCGCCCGAGGTGCGTGTTTCACGCTGCAAAAGCAAGCGGCTGCCAAACTCTCGGCGTCTAGAAAAGCAGGAAAGATGACATCCCACTAGTGTGTTGTAACATGCTCACGTGCAGCCCGTTTCGACCGGTCCACGTCCAGAGCACGCAGCTCAGGTTTTATACCTGCCAGCGCGGCCGATAAAATAACGAAGCGTGAGCTTCACTTTTGTGTGTTTTTTCGAGTCACCCGATGGTTCGCTAATTCAGAGCTACCTGAAATTCACTGGAATTTTTAAATAGGTCGATTTCTTGTTTATTCCCTCTGTCAGAAAGTAAACATTTAAAGCCGTAATCTCATATGAAAGCGCTGACATTGGAAGCTTCGAGGAACTCGGAGGAGGAGGAACTCGGCTGAAACGAAAATAAATTTGAGAAGTCAACTCATATTACTGCGAAGTGTTTGTGCTTTGCGCAACTGGCTGTGTTCATAAAATCAGATTTATATTATATCATATCGTTATATAAAAATTAGGGGGTCACTTAAGCTCCGCCGTTAAAGGTATAACGCGATAGTGTTTCTCATACACACACAAGCACGATGTTTTCTTTCTTCACGTGTTATATTTTAGCTCTTTTATTTATTTATTTATTTTATTTACCAAATACTGCAGGCCCTAACTGGGCCCTAGCAGGAGGGGCGAAAGGAATGCAATGCAGTGAAATATGAATTCATCAAAAGTAACATACTATACACAAATGTAGTATGTTATATGTTATGTATGCTATGTTATATTTCTATCATTTTATTTATTTTAATTTTGACGTTTTACATTTTTATACACCAATACGCATGCGTCAGCAACAATCGGCTTTCCATTCTGAGCAATTTGACACTTTTGAACGCATTCTTCAATTATTTCAATTATTCAATTACACATTCTAAATTTTATTCCTTAGCATCACCAAGCACTGGTTTTTCATTCTGACACCTTTAAACCCTTACTTTCCAATTTTTCCTTTTTTTCGTGTCTTTATTTCATCAGTAGATCAATCAATTACAAAGATTTTATTAACTCGTCATCGCCTATCACACACCAATCAATATTCAATCACTGGAAGCACAAATTACCATGGCACTTTTTTTTACGCAGCCCCCGATTATTTCCGAGACTAATGCAAACTACTGCGTCGACGGCATGGGAAGGAAAGGGCTAAGCGCCAGTCCAACTTACGTCAAATTACGCACGATCCTTTTATCATAAAATAAAATGCATCCTCGATCATTTCACCAACCAAGTATCTTCCAGTGGGATGAGCGACGGTGATTGCGCAAACCAAGAAAACAAACTCGCGATGATCTCTCATAGGCGTTTAAGTAAACAACAAAGGCGCACAGACAAAAAAAAAGATCCACATTACAGAACTCTGGATACTGTACCTGGATAGGGATGACGCTGCGGATTGCCGAGGGGCCCATGCACGACTCGTAGAGCAATTTGTAACTGCGCTCGGCAACGCGGCCGGTGGGCCCCGCCACGTTCGGCTGTCAAAATACGCTTCTGGGCGTCGCTAACAGAAACCGCCAGGGACCGAAGAAAGGTCTAAGCACAGCACACTAGGTTAAAACGTAAAAAACGCGAACAGAACGGCGAGCGCTGACGGACGGACACGAAGCGAACGGATGGAGCGAACAAAATAGGGCGGCCAACGCGGGATCAGCGTGCCGCTCACAGTTGCCAAACGTACTTTTGTAAACCCTCTATTGTTTGGCGTTCGCCAAAGTGGCACTTCTTAGAGTTGAGGACGAGGCCTGCTCTCTCAATGCAATCAAGAATGATGGCGAGGCGGCTATTGTGTTCCTGAAAGGTCTTGCCGAAGATCACAACGTCATCCAAATCGCACAAACAAATTTTCCACTTGAGTCCGCGCAGAATGGTGTCCATGAATCGTTCGAACGTGGCAGGCGCATTGCACAATCCAAAGGGCATTACGTTGAACTCATAGAGACCATCGGGGGTCACAAATGCCGTCTTTTCTTTGTCGCTTGGGTTCATCGGTATCTACCAGTACCCCGATCTCAAGTCTACCGAGGAGAAGTATGACGCCGAATGAAGACAGTCGATTGCATCGTCAATACGTGGAAGTGGATATACATCTTTTTTGGTGACGGCGTTAAGGCGACGATAGTCCACACAGAAGCGCCATGTGTTGTCTTTCTTTTTAACGAGAATATCTGGAGCCGCCCAAGGACTTGAAGATTCCTGGATAACGCCACGTTGGAGCATGTCATGAACTTGTTCGTCAATAAGCTGTCGTTCGGCCGGAGACACACAATAGGGCTTCTGTCTGATCGGGCGAGAAATTCCAGGATCAATCGAATGATGGATGCGAGAATTTGGAATCGGTGGCTGATGATCTCTGGCGAAGTCGAAAACCGAAACATGCTTGGAGAGCAGGTCTGTCAAAATTCGGCGCTCCTGTGCTCCCAACGCTGTGTTTATCATTGCCTGGATTCGAGACTCTGCAAAATGAGATGTTTTCTCTTCAGGAGCATGGTTACTTAGTGCCGCCACGTAATTCGACACACCTTCCTCGTAATGACCGAGCCTCATGCCACGAGGCAACACGGCTGGCTCGTCTGAATAGTTTACAGTCCACAGCAAGGTGTGGCCTCTGGTGACTGAAACTATGCAACGAGGCACCAAGACACTCTTCTTTGCACAGACCAGCGTTGTAGGTTCCACTACGGCTTCGAAATTCTCGCACAAATTCGTAGATGAAATAACTTGAATGAATTCTCCGGACATCACAGGTACAACTGTATCTTCAGACACAGAAAACGCTTCTAAATCGAGCGACGAGGTTTCTACAAGGGCCGACATCAACGCAGCATTAAGCGAGATCTGTCCACTACGGCAGTCTAACGTTGCACCACACTGTTGCAAAAAGTCTATACCTAGAATTACTTCATGCGTGGAACGAGGCAACACTGTGAATTCGGTTCGAAACGCTTGGCCACCAATCACAACTTTCGCGTAGCACACACCCAAATATATATATATATATATATATATATATATATATATATATATATAAAAGTGAAAAATTGCTTCATACTGTTTCCAAGTTTATTTGTAGTCAACGTTTCGGCAGGAGCCCTGCCTTTCTCAAGACTGATGGTACATGATTCTTGTTTGTCTTCTTATAGGGTTGGCCAGAGGTGATACAAACAATATGGGCACACACAGGTGAGTCAGCTGGACACGCACAACACACACATACACACACAGGTGCGGAGAGCAGGCTAGGCCCAATGGGCCATCAACCCAAGGCACCGGCCGCCGCGAGTCATCTGTATACAGTACAAGACAGAATACAGGCAACCGCGGAACAACCTTGGAAGGAAAAAAAAAAAAGAAAAAAAGAAGACGAAAACAGGTGGGGGAAGGAGTTTGCTGCAGGTGGTGAGAAAATTATTTTTCTTGTTCTCACTAACAGATGGGAGCGCCCAGGGTGATGAGAAAACCAGGTGGACACTGCTGGTTAGAAGAACCTGACAGCGGCGAGTAAAGTTCGAGCAACTTGCGACGAGAGATGAACCTCAAAGAAAGAATAAAAAAAAAAAAAAAAAAGAAGTAAGTAAATATGTGGGACAGTAGAATGGTGAAATACTTTGAGGTTTTCGCTAACAGATGTGAGGGCTAAGCAAAAGAAAACAGGTGGGGGAACGTGTTTGCTGCAGGTGGTGAGAAAATTATTTTTCTTGTTCTCACTGGGAGCGCCCAGCGTGATGAAAAAACCAGGTGGACACTGCTGGTTAGAATAACCTGACAGCGGCGAGTAAAGTTCGAGCAACTTGCGACGGGAGATGAGCCTCAAAGAAAGAATAGAAAAAAAAAAGAGAAGTGAGTAAATATGTGGGACAGTAGAATGATAAAATACTTTGAGGTTTTCGCTAACAGATGCGAGGGCCAAGCAAAAGAAGAAGCGAAAACCTCAAAGTATTTTATCATTCTACTGTCCCACATATTTACTCACTTCTCTTTTTTTTTTTCTATTCTTTCTTTGAGGCTCATCTCCCGTCGCAAGTTGCTCGAACTTTACTCGCCGCTGTCAGGTTATTCTAACCAGCAGTGTCCACCTGGTTTTTTCATCACGCTGGGCGCTCCCAGTGAGAACAAGAAAAATAATTTTCTCACCACCTGCAGCAAACACGTTCCCCCACCTGTTTTCTTTTGCTTAGCCCTCACATCTGTTAGCGAAAACCTCAAAGTATTTCACCATTCTACTGTCCCACATATTTACTTACTTCTTTTTTTTTTTTTTATTCTTTCTTTGAGGTTCATCGCTCGTCGCAAGTTGCTCGAACTTTACTCGCCGCTGTCAGGTTCTTCTAACCAGCAGTGTCCACCTGGTTTTCTCATCACCCTGGGCGCTCCCATCTGTTAGTGAGAACAAGAAAAATAATTTTCTCACCACCTGCAGCAAACACCTTCCCCCACCTGTTTTCGTCTTCTTTTTTTCTTTTTTTTTTCTTCCAAGGTTGTTCCGTGGTTGCCTGTATTGTGTCTTGTACTGTATACAGATGACTCGCGGCGGCCGGTGCCTTGGGTTGATGGCCCATTGGGCCTAGCCTGCTCTCCGCATCTGTGTGTGTATGTGTGTGTTGTGCGTGTCCAGCTGACTCACCTGTGTGTGCCCATATTGTTTGTATCACCTCTGGCCAACCCTATAAGAAGACAAACAAGAATCATGTACCATCAGTCTTGAGAAAGGCAGGGCTCCTGCCGAAACGTCGACTACAAATAAACTTGGAAACAGTATGAAGCAATTTTTCACTTTTATGTAACCTCTAGCAACCAAGTACGTCTATTTACTTATGCTATATATATATATATACAGCTACACCAGCCCGGTACGCCGCGGCACCAGCTCCTCCTGTTAGGATACGCCAGAAGGCGCGGCGAGCGGCAGTTGCTAGGCAGCGGCTCGAGGTCACGGTGCGGCCACGGCGAAACGACGAGACTAGGGCGTAATGTAGCTCTCGCTACAAAACTGCTTTCACAATTTTGGAGCGCAGCTCTTTGGCGCCCGTTTCTGCGTTTCGCGGCGTCGCCGTCGGCATTGTCCCTCGTAGCAATCTCCATAAATGAATAAAATAAATTCTGTCTCCACCAGGAATTGAACCTCCATTCTTTGGATCCTCACCGACGTTTTAATTACCTGCACGTGATTACTCGGGATCGTGAAACGCACATCATATTCTCCTTGTCTACCATGAGGATGATAATAGCGATGACAGTGAAGCTGCAGTTAGTGATAATGACAATGACGACATTAGCAATGACAATGACGGTGCATTTAATTGATATTGGTAATGAGAGCGAGCGTTATGTTACGTGCGTACCAGCAACACTTAGGCTTTCGCATTTCTGCCGAAGTGATTCCACAGTGGTCTCTGAATTTTAGATCGTCGCTCTCTGGCGCCCGTTCTTACGTTTCGCGGCGTCACTGTTGTCCCTCGTAACCAGCACCGCTGCTGAGGGGGGGGGGGGGGGGGGGGGAGGGGGCTCCGTTGTAATTTCAACCACCTGGGGATCTTTACCATGCGCTGACATTGCAAAGCACACGGACGCCTCCTCGTTTCGCCTTAATTAGAGCCAGTTAAGGGGTTTGCAGAAAAAGAAAGGCCTAGTATCTGTCAGTTGTGGAAGAGGAACTAGTTGGCATGAAATATGTGTGGAGAAGAAAACATCTGTAATTGTACATGCATATCTTACTCGAATTATTTGCTTCAATCTACCGAAAAGCTGAAACAGCTTATGAGCTGCTCTCAAATTTCGCATTAGGAAGTAACGTAATCGTCGGCAATTTTTTCATTCGAGAGCTATTATGTTTTTTGTGTTTATATGGTAGGGTATGCTGCTGGGCTAGTTGGTGGTTGTCGAGCATGATGGTGTCGCAGCGCTGGCAGACAAGGATAAAAGGACGAGAGACACAGACAACAACGCAGTTGTGTGTGTCTCGCGTCGTTTTGTCCTTGCCTGCTAGCACTGTGACAACATAACGTTTATATGATACCTCGCGCATTATAAAATAATGACGCACGGACTGATAAGTTCGTTAAATAACCGAAGTTGATTATTTTGTGCTCCTGATGCCCGAATTCTTGGCTGAAAATGTCGCAAGTTCTTGAAGTGGAATGCGCGCGCAGTATGCAGGCAAAAATGCTCGGGCACTCATTATGCTGCGCCATCTAATACTGCGTATGTCTCGACATGCGCATGCGTTTTGCCACTTTGCTAATTTAAGGTCTTGGAAGCAATGCGATGGAGTCAACCGACTGCACTCAATAAGTAGAAAGCTAGATCTATGCGACTATTTGCTACTGAATGGACACTTCATTGGTCCCTTCATTACTTGAAACTAACTGCTGCTATTTGTCTTGGAATAGCTATAATCCATGTCACTTTGCTGTCTACTCTATTCATGCCTCTAGGATGAACTGGTTTCTCATAAAGGAATAAATCAATCAAACTGCCAATATTTGCGCTTTGTTCGTGCGCGTAACGTTCTTGAAGAATAACTGCGTCAGGAAATGCAATATCAAACGTATTTTTCACTGATAAGCTTTTTTGCGTACGTGTTTTTAGACCGTATCAGCTGCTTGTAACGTTAGCGGTCTGTGACCCGCTGGGACCTAGGTATAGCCTAGGGCAGAGTCATGGTGACGACTTGTGGCTGGCGCATTAATTCACGGTCTTCCTTCAGGCTTTAGCCATAGAAATACACAGGTCACGTTAATGAACCGTCAAAACAATTTTGTTTAAATATCAGGTATTCCCAGAAAAAAAAAAAAAAGGATCGAGAAAAGGTAAGTATAAAGGAAAGATGAGTTTGATGGCCGAGGGAGGGAGGGGAGGGGGGACATGGCAAAGTTCGCACAGGGCGCCGAATGAGGTAAGGCGGGCCCTAGATACGACTGCCAACGGTGACACGCGCTTTGCACACGGATGGGCATGCGAAGAAAAACGGCTACTTCGGGCGTTAGCAATAGTGGATTATTACCTCAAACTAGCGGTGGACGGCATCAACATTTACTAAGACTGGCACCACCTTAAACAAATGAGTGCATGTATGCGAGCTGAACGAGGCCTTAGCCATTTTACAGGCGTGGCCGAGAAATAAGGGCAAGCCGCTGGGGGAAGCAGCAGCACTTTTCCGACTTTGCTCGGTAAGCTACTTCTGGCAAAACAGCGAGAGCGATTTATCTTTTTCTTGGGGTCGGCTTTTCTTGGGGAGCTTGGCGGGATGCCGGTGCATTGTTTGTGAGGAGATCTTAGCATACAAGGAAAATAGATGCACGTCTGCCAAGCTATGAACCTTTTGGTTTCATTTCATTACGTTTTATTAAAGGCCCCGAGAAGGAGTGTGACATAAGGGGTTGTAAGCATTACAAAACAGTGTTACAGTAGATTGTTCTTTACATTTTCAGTGAACTTGAATGAGCAAGTGATAACGGCGACGTTCCTTGGAAGGTCCTTCCAGTCTTTAGCGGCGCGTGGAAAAAAATAATTCGAAAATGTAACGATGCGTGGCAGTGGATGAGCGATGTGCAGGCGATGACTGGTGCGGGGTGATACGCGTGCTGTGAGAATATAAAGGACTGGGCGCTTGGGACTGTTAAATATTTTATGGCCTGAGAAAAGCTGGAAGTGTGACAGCGGAGTGATAGCGATGTCAAACCGGACGCTGTTTTTAGGGCGGATACGCTGACGTCATAGGAGCGCAGTGCATGTATGAACCTAGTAGCGCGAATTTGAACGTTCTCGACAGAATTAATAAGGTGAGCCTGATGAGAATTTTAAATGGGTGATGTGTATTCTAGTTTAGGCCTTACGAGTGTCTTTTAGGCTAATCGTTTAACCTGTAGTGATGCCCGATGTAGATGGCGTTTTAAGCCTAATTGTTATATTGGCCGATGATATTGAGATAGTTACATTCAAACTTCAAGAAAGACGACTAGAAAGTGTTTAGCCTAAATACTTCTACGAATAAACTTGTACGTGTGCACCAGAGCATAAGTAGGAAAAAAGAGGATCACGACGACTGTGGACGAATAAAAGCTTGCATTTATGTGAGTTAAGTTCCGTTAGGCAGTGGTCACATCTTTTATTTATAGCATTAAGATCACTTTGCAGCGTTGTTTGCTCAGTGGGTGCAGTGATCGTGCGGAACATTACACAGTCGTCAGCAAATTTGCGTATGTTTGAAGCTTGTTCTGTTGACAAGGCATTAATGTATGTTAGAAAATATAGGGCGCCAAGTGTTGACCCTTAGGAATACTTGATGCCACCGGGAGGAAGTTAGAGAATATGTTATTAACAGTCGCAAACGGGGTGAGATTATTTAGGAGCGCTTCCTTTTGAAAATATTGGGGTGTAAGTTTAATTGGGAAAGTGTTATCATTAAGCATTTATGGGGTGCTTTGACGAAGGCCTTAGCAAAATTTAAAAATATGACTTTGTACTGTTGATTAGAATCAAGGTTACTGTGCAAAATGGCTATTTGGGTTTTGCAAGAGTATAGTCCCTGAGAAATCAATGATGCGCAGGGCGAAAACATTTGTAGGTTCACGGAAGGCGATTATATGGGTATAGATAACGTGCATGATTTTGCAGGGTATGCTGGTTCGGAAAATAGGACGGTAATTTAATGGTCAGTTTTTGTTCTTGATTTGTAGACTGGAACGACGTTCCCACTTTTTCACTCTTTATAAGGGGGGGGGGGGGGGGGGGGGGCGCGAGGAGGGACTGCGTGAACTAGCACAAGAAAGCCGCGTATGTGTGCTTAGTGTTTTTAATACTTTAGTGTTAATATTTTCTATGACGGCGGAAGGTGACAGCTTTTTGCTTTCTATTAATGATATGATTTCTACAGAAAAGAAGGTTATGTGAAGCATAGTGTCACTAATAAAGATCGGTTGGGTGGGTAGGACGCATCATATTCATTAGTAAAGCGGGACTAAAACGTTCCGTTGAATATATTAAATATGTGGGGCCAATCTCTGTCAGAGATGGTTTTACCCGACACGTCAGCGATAGGAATGGCAATGCGCGTGTTGGGCGTCGATGACTTGCTAGAACTCCCGAGGATTAGTGGTCAGCAGTTTAGGTAAATTTGATTAAAAAAAAGAGTTCGCTTGACGTCACGAATTCTGTTTAGGTAAGTTTTTTTCGGCCTCATAATACTTGTTCAACGAGCGTTCAGTGCGATGCTGAGCGATAAAGGCGCTCCTTGCTGTTTTCGAAACGTGTTAAAGCATTCCCGAAACATTGGCTTTGCTGATTAGTTCGTACGGTTATTTTAAGAAAACTTTTGAACTACTTTTTCATCTCTACTTGTGAATAGCGACCAGCTGTCGTGAGCTGTTCTTTGATGAAATTTGGCTGAAAAAGAGGTAGGAAGGTGGGCAGATTGGGGTTAATAATGGCAGCATAGCTCCCCTATTATATGGTCTAATGGTCTGCTTATTGATTATTCGGGAAAGCAGTTTATTGCGTATAATGATTGTATTTTGTGATCACAGACATCTGGATAATATGGGATAGACTGAACGTATTGAAGACGTTCAGCTGATATGAGATCAAGGGTATTAGCCCAGTCACTGATAAATGAGTTGGTTCTAATATTATCTTTACCAGATTTAAATTACCGCAAAGATAGAGAAATTCGTTAGCATTGCTGTTACCCATAGCTGTTAGATTCTTCGAAATGATGATAAAAAATTGAAATCCAAAAAGAGTAGTATGCCGTTATTAGGGCACTTGGTTTTTATTTCACTCAGTGCGTTGTTCTATTTACGCGGATACTGCAGCAAACGCCAATGAGAACTGTCTGCTCTAAAGAGCGAAATAAGATCTACAAGACAACAGTGACCTAGGATGCGACAATGTACCTGGACCAAGTGAAGCTTTATATCGTGAGCGCTATTGCAGGCTCTTGAAACCTTGCAGCGAATGCTACAAGCGACACTAGTGCTTACCAGGCATTGGCGCATGTTCAGTCTGTTGCTTGCGAATCTATGTGCTGGGACTTATGTGTTCTGGCTCCCATGTCATTTTTCAGAGCTGCAGCGAGATAGCTCGACACACCTTCGTCTTATTGCTCTGAACTGATGGTGTGGTAGAGAGGTAGGGCGACTTTAGGAACCAGTAATTTGGCCGAACCAGAGTACGGGAGATTTGCACTGCGCAGGGGGAGCCACAAAAATGGGGCTAAAAAGCGCCCTCTAGGCACCGGCTGGGTAGTACAAATCCCCGGCGTCTACATTCGAATGCATAGCAGTCGGTATGGATAAACCTCTTTAATTTGGGTTAAGTACGAATTACAAAGAATTTAAGACGCTGAAAATGCTTTCATGGTAGCAAAGGGCAATAAATAAACCATTGTAAGTCTTTATACGACGTGCAGAAATCAGAGACGATGTCTCGGCGCGCTGCCAGTCGATATAGCCAGGCGGGTGTCACATGAATTCGCGGAGCACATCGAAAGCTTTACATGCAACTAAGCTAAAGCACGTGAATACACAAAACTGCAACAGGGGTAGGTAGCGTAAATAACCCTTCTGAGGCACTGTCTTTCCGATAGGCACCTTGAGAGGGCTGTGCATGGGCCGCTGGGGATTGCATTCAATTCATGCTTGTTCCTGAACTAGTAAGTTGATCCTGCGCTGCTTTCTGCTTTTTACGCCCCATTTAGCTGATAAGTCGCGCTAAAAACGTTTGTAAATACAGAGTCCACGTACTGCAAAGTCACGCGTACAGAAAGCTGAAGCTGGGACTGCAGAAACGCTCGAATGTTGCCGCGGCAGAAGTTTCGGTGTTCGTCGTTATATGTACAGATATCAGTGAAGGCACGCTGACCTCGTTCCACTGTTCAACTGAAAATCCTCTCTAACTTATGTGCTTGCAGCTCTCGAGCCAGAGCTTTTGCCTGTTGGTGCAGTGGGGACATCGCATATAGAAGCGCACAGTCAGCTCAGGAACGCGCGGGGCATAATGATCGAAATGCTATTGTCGGCTGCTTAGTATTTATAAATCTGCACCCAAATGCCGTCTGTTGCTGCTTCCTACTGAAAGTGAATGGTTGTTTTCAATGAGATAGCAAACGTTTTAAATGAGCACTAGTTAGCCGTCCTCAACTTTCGTTGCTTGGTGTACGTACGTGGAGTTTTTATACTTGGGCAGCTGTCGAAAACAGTAGCATAACGGACGGCTTCTCTCGCGATCACAAATAAATACGCACACATATTCTGTATATTTCAGCTTGAGCTTGCGGAGTGGCCAGCGTAGAGCGAAAGACGTTTCTCTTGAACCAATGCATGAATGCACCTGATTGCTCGTACCAATCACACCGTAGCGCTGTATCGTGCGGCTATGAAAGAGAACAGTAGAGTCGTCGAACAATGAAATTGTTAACTTGTCCGCGGCACCCTACAGCTCAGGCGGCAATATAGCGGCGACGGCGACAATGTTTCAAGACGGAGAGGCACACGGGAAGATTGATGCCGCATGCTTTGAACATTTCACCGGAAGACATCGGAGCGTTTTTCTGTCACGCTACTGCTGGTTCACAGTGATGTGCCTGATACAGGATGATTTTTTTCATGCTCCAGAAGGGGCAGAAAGAAGCGCGAGTCAACGTACAAAGCCTGCGAGATAAGCGCTGAAGCATAGGCAGAGCCGCCGTTGTATTACCCAGTCAGGGTTTTCTTGGCCGCCACGAGGCGGCGCCACCCTATTCAAATCTCCAACGCAAGACTCCTATACGAGGTCCTCGATATAGCAGCACCCGTACAGATACAACTGTGGAAGGATAGCTTACAGTGAACGAGTGTGACGTTTTGAATGGGCAGATTCTCGACCGCTGTCATACGCTGCCAGGAAATGGAGGTGCTCCGTATTGACTACGTGCCTCCATGGTGGTCGAATGTACAATATTGTATTTTACTCATTTACCTTTTAACCTAAACTGTCATTTCTCCCTGTCGCTCACCTCTTTGATTTCTCCTATTTGTCTCCTTACTATCCCTTTATTTCCACCGCCCTAGTTCAGGTGCTTCAGCTTATTTCGATAGCAGATACCGGGGCAGCAAAAATCTTTTTCTTCCTTTATTGTTTTTATTTTATTCTATTATAATAAAGAACCATTTACTACATCCATGGTGGCGTGGGAGCAGCGGAGCCGAGGATGCGGGGCGAACGAGTGTCTCGACCGGTCGGGTTCCTTGTGTGAGCCAGTGTGGTTAGTTAGGAGAGGTCGTTGTTGAGGCTGTTCAGTTCCTAGAGTGGAGGGGAGCGAGAATGGCCTGTGACAACTATAGTGTTTTGCGGGGCAGTCGTTCCATTGCAAGCGATTGAGTGTAGGCCCCCCATACATTTTATGTGAAATCATGGAAGGCTTGAACA
The DNA here is from genome assembly GCF_055883805.1 of Amblyomma maculatum. Taxonomy (NCBI): domain Eukaryota; kingdom Metazoa; phylum Arthropoda; class Arachnida; order Ixodida; family Ixodidae; genus Amblyomma; species Amblyomma maculatum. The sequence continues at coordinate 83,544,454 of NC_139350.1, forward strand.
CGAACGGTGGCATCTCCCTCTAAGTTACTCCCCGCGTGCAAAGAACTCTCCGTGTGCAGATTACTATTCGGCTATCAATAGGAGTTACTATAGTGGCTACCACCATAGTTAGCCGAAATGTGAATGAGATGTTTCTCGGTGTGTAGCTGCCACTTTGTTGGTATTTGCTTGACGCAGGACAAATTTGGTGCCATGAATGTTAACCGGGCACCTTCCTCGGACACAAGCGCTGCTGACTTGGTTGCTGCAGCAAACACATTTGACAAAGCAAAGGGTGACAACCTGCTCGAGCACGTGGCATTAATGATTGCTGTAAAGAAGACCGGCTGGACCGTTCAAGAAGCTGTTGATTACATCACAAGCATTCCAAGCTGTGTGGACTGCGTTCCAGAATTTACTGTCCATGTTACCGACAGGAAATTCGTGTCGCTGCTCAGCGTGGACAATCTCATAAACACCATGGGGTTGAGCTTGGGAGCGGCTCTTAAGGTGCACGACACGATAAGCTCCCTGCTGTAGGCAGCCCACCACGCATCTCGCTGCTACTCTGGCAAGACTGTATCAAGACATGTTTAGATCAGCACCGTGTTTTTTGTGGGCACCATGGACATTGAAGCACATGTGAAATCCCGGTGAACTGCATTTTGGTTGAAAATTGGTTGCAGCTTGTGTGTACCTCTTGCACAAATCCCAAGAATCGGTTGATCACATTGTTTTTAGAATTTTAGCATTTTTAAACATTTTTTTGTCTGTGCTCTTCTGGCACTGTTCATTGGCAGTATAGTATACCTGGAAACAGTGAGTGGATGGGCCAAGTCACAAAATAAGGGCATTGGGTTACTGCAGTGGGTTACTGGCAGAGGGCTATAGGTGCGATGAAGCGGGCTATTGGGAGAAAGAAAAAAATGCTTATTTTTTGATAGCTAGTGTTGGTCGTTTCAAGTCAAGCCTATATCGTCTAGTATTGGGAGGTACGTGAAACTAGCTGTGGTCATGAGTAATCGACGGAGTTAGGCAGGAAAAGCGGCTCAGCTCTTCCGTGAACAGGGCACATAGCTGAAGCCTTTACAGAACCGTGATGATGACCTCCATGTGTTCTTCCAAGGTGTATGCCAGCATGCACATTACTGTTCAATATATGTTATTAGTTTTTATTGAGGATGAAAAAACACCCCTATGCAAAAATGGGAGCAGTGTAATGCAAAATAAACGGGCATCTGTCGTTTTAAAATGGCATTTAAAATCTCATAAATTTAGCTTACGGGAAAACTTTTCCGTTGTCAACGTATTTACCGTGATACCTCATCTCAGTATTGTTCTTTCAGAAGTGTTTTTCGTAATTTAATTAACCCTCTCTCATTTAAGGGCGCCCTTCATTATCTATAACAACACCCTCTTGCCATCACCGAATTAATGCTTTGAGGTTTATTGCCACAGTATCTTGAATTTCTTTTCTGACACGGTAACCACGGTCTGCCGAAACATTGGTCTGCCGATAACAGGTTCGTGTACCTGCAGCCTATCCATTCCAGCGCCCACCAAGTTTTCACCGGCAGCACCTTGGCAGATGCCGTCTATGTGCGCACTACGGCGTAGGAGAAAAGTGGATACCAGGGGAAGTAAAATCGACGAGTGATACCCGTCTAGTCACTGTGACTACTGAGAACGGAGTTGTTCGACGTCATGTTGACCAAATTCAAAACGCTCGTCTGACACCGACGGAAGCATAGAGATATCGTCATGCAGAATCGCCTCCTCCGACTTTAGAGGCACCAAAATACTAGGCTTACAATCTTCCCGAAGGCCCTGTCCCTGAACTACGTCGGTCCGCAAGAACCGGAAATCCAGTGGAGCGTTACGGCTATTAGGGGAAATGAATGCTGCAGATAACCCACTCCGCGTCATATGCACCTCTCTAAGCATGCGTCGATGGTCCCTCTTTCCTTCTTCTCCTTTCTTTTACTCTGTATATTTCTGAGCTGGGAATAAAGAGTCATCTTTTTTTTTTTTTTTTGCGAATCGGCCTGGTTTTCATCGCGTATCTGCCAGACTTTGGCCGGTAGAACGTGACACTGCGTATTTCTCGCTACTTTATTTTCTCCCATTGCCAGTGTGACTAAAACAGTCGCCGTTGGGTGTGGAGCTTCTTATGCGGGTGCTGCATCATGCACACTGCTCCTATCCATCTTTCCTTCTTCTTTCTTTTACTCTACATTTCTGACCATGCCCATCACTTTTTTTAAACCTCCTGTACCAACTTCGATGTCTGGAGCCCCTTTATTTGATCACTCTCTGCCATATACTCCTGGATTGCCGCTCGGGAACGGATTCCCTCATCGACACACTTGGGTTTCCTCCTCTGTCCCTGTGTCCCTGCCCCTACCCCATTATTGCTTCCAGTCTTGTATATTTTACAAAAAACAAGTGGCCAGTTGCAAAATATTACTCTAGTGAAATGTCAGTGATTACAACGGCGACTTGCAGCTTCTGAAGTGTAACTGAATAATTACAATGAAGTAACTGATGATTATCGTGTTACTTCTAAATTTATTGTTATAAGACAGACTTGCTCAAGGTGGAATAAATTAGTGGGGGTTGTCTGAAATGTTTTTGCAGGTCAATATACAGGAGGAATTGTTCAAAGTTGTCATTGCTGAATTTTCAAATAATCTTCGGGAAAGTATCATCCGCTACACTGGACACTCTCTCAGCTTGAACGTTACAGCGTAGAGCGGTGTTACATCATAGAGAACAGCATGCGCACCTGCTCGTAGTTGTGCAATGCTTGATCCCACTTTCTGCTCCCTCTATGACCACCGAGCTTTATTTTTGGCGCTGTGAAAGTGCGCTGGAAGCAAGGCCGTTGAAAAGCAAAAAAAAAAGTATGTTGGTATTTTCTTGGGAATATTAGACGCGACATCGGGCGCTTAACCACAGCAAGGGAGATTATATTCTTCGGCCAAAAGCTGGCTAATGAGTCTGTGGGCTTCCTAACATATTCCCAGTATTGTTATAGTGCTTGAATAACAGCCGGCAAAATATTCCCCAAAAGCTTAGAGATCACAGCAGAAACTGCATTGGGAGAAGGCGAAAGCATTAGCGCTGCCACCAAGTTGTTGACCCCTAATCGACGGCCTTCTACATCTACTTATTCACTCCGCTAAGATCCGACCACTAATCTTCGACCTCCGATGCTACCAGTCGACGGTGTGTACATTTTTGGAGTCAGACGTTTATGTCTCGCGGCATTCAGAGTAGTTTTACGCAGCCTTCTAATTTGATAGCTGCGTGACGTAATGAAACGTCTGACATCACTAGCTTTCAGTGGTGGTTACGTCACATACTTACGATGCCCTTGACTTATAACTTTTCGTTACTTACGACAATACTCAGGGATTTTACCAAATCATTGACAGCACTGGCGTAGTGACAGCGCATAATTATTACGTCTCAAACCTTCGGCGTTATTCACTTATAACGTCTCATACACGTGAATAATATAATGACTCAGTTGAAGTCATCAATCCACTGACATCACTGCTAGGAACGTCACATACTAATTACGTCGCATACCTTATGACGTCGTCACATCACTCGTGACTATGACAATGACTCCGCACTTTTTAAAGTTTCATGGCTTGACTTATGACGTCATCAGATGATGACGTCACCAGACACCAACTTCTGGTAGTGCATTTTGCGGACAAAACGTAGGGAACAGTCATCTAATGCTTTCGCCATAAAAACTGCGAAGCTTCCTAAGCAGCGGCAACGCGCTGCGACTCTGCGAAGAATACGATGCATATTGTTAAGTGGTGACAAGCAAAGATGATGGCACAACATGGCGACAAGATGAACGATGATTTATTGTCTGGCCTAGCGCGACGGCTCCTCTCGCGCCACTGCCGACCTTCTTCGCAACACTTCCCGGGGCCACCGAGTGATGGTAATGTGACGGTGACGATGTTCAAGGAAAACAGGAGTGAATGACTTGCTTGCCATCACGATGTCTGATGCGTGGGTGATCCGCCTTCCCTGGAGCTGTCAACCACCCGTCACTAGACTCCATGGGACCGATGGCTCGATGTCACGTCGGGTGCGGCTTGGGCGGGGGTTGTGTGTTCGTGTCCATCGGTTCCTTCGGGTCCTTCGTCTCGGTTTTGGTTGGCCTGTCTGTTCTCCATTGTCTACAGGTCCGGGCTGGGGGCTGGGCTGTGGTAGTTGGTCAGGTCTGGGCTTGAAGGGCTGGGGCGAAGCTGCTCGGCGATGTCCCTGGGCACTCGGTTGATGGTCGCGGTTTACAGATGGCGTCGATGCTCCAAGGCGAGGATGGGGATGACATGCGCCGCACCTCCAACCAAAAGGTCACGTAGTGACAAGCAGAGGACGGAACAACATGGCGACAGGATGAACGATGATTTAATGTCTGGCCTAGCGCGAGGACTCCTTTGGCGCCACTGCCGATCTTCGTAACAATATCAGCTGACTGCATTTAAATCGCCTGGTGGAATAAAGCGCTTTTTTGTTACCTAAAGATCGGCGGCTCTTGAAAATGGAAATGAACAGAGCCCATAGGTTGACTTTTTTTTTCAAGGCAGGAATGAAAGCAACGTTTTTATATTGTTACTAAGGGTGTCACAGTTCGCGGTGAGAACAGGTGCGTAGTATTTGCCCGCGGAAAATTGGTGCCAGCGTTGCCTATGGATCTGACAATTACTCCAATAAGCGAAGTAGAGGCGACTGTACTGACTGTGCAAACTATAAACGACATGCCATGGATGCACCCCTAACAGAGGAGGGACTGTAACCAATGAAACAAAATAGGATTTGCAGCCCATGTTTTGACGAACAGGCGGATTTATGCCGCTGTGGCTCCGCAGCAGAAACAAACAAATTAGCCAGCTCAATGAAGAGCAGAAAAAATCGTCGTCAACAACTCTCAGTTAAAATACGCAAAACCTGTCGGAAACACCCAGATGGCAAAAATGGTGCGTTCTATGAGGCCCACAGATATTCGCCCCGAAATCACCTCGCCTTCAAACAACATCACTGGTTCGAATCTTCACAAGACTCAAACCGTTATTTCAGCGTGGGGTGTCTGTTTTAGCTAGAACAATAGTAATGCAGAAATTATCAGTTGAAGAGAATGCGAGGAAACGGGGTGGAGCATAGCGAGCATGCGCTCGCTACAAAGGGTTCTAGCGACGCACCATCTGAATGTCTGCACTCTAACCATGACCGGCAAGATCAAATCCGCCTTAAGTTTTGCGGCACGTGGAAATGCCTGTCATTCTTTGCGTGCGTATATACGTATATGTGCGCAGACATTAAAAACAAGCAGCCAAATGTATGCGCACGAAAGTGGCTGTTCTGCGCAAAACGAATTGCTGTCGCAGATGCCCGCTTTTTCCCGAGTAGCAATTGCTCCTACTGGCATGGGGGCTCAAGTCCGTAAACTAAGAAGGCGCGGATAGCAACGCAACGAGGCATGCGCAATGCCTCAGAACCGTTCGCAAGCACATGGGAACGCCACACTTCTGTATATACAGAGCGACGCTATTCCCTGGCGCAAACGTCGACAGCAGCACCGCGCTGGTGGGAATGGCTCGCCTGCTGCTCTCTGCAGACGCGGCGAGAAAAGGCGGAAGAGAAAAGGATCTAAAACGCTGGGCCAAAGCACGCCCAATCTTTTTGAGCCCGGTAATCGAGCCCCTGCATGCAACTCTTAGTTTTCGTCGAAAACATGTCATATTAACGCAGGACGTGATGCTACAAACCAATCCCGACATCCTGGACAGAATATCGGCCAAAAACGAAGGCATCCTCATCGCGGTGACCTAAAAGGTGCCTTTGACATCTGCTACAAAGCAATTCGTGATAACATATCGGAAACAATTGTGGAGAGACAAACTTGTTACGCCCGGGACCTTCTCAATGGCCGAACAGGAAGGATGAGAGCAAGGCTAAGGAAAGAGCAGCTGCCGGGAAAAGAAGCCCACAAGGATACATCATCTCGCCCCTTCTCTTTAATCTGGCCATGATGCCAATAGCGGCGAAACTGGAAAGCACATTTGGAATTCGTCACGCACTCTACGACGACGATATTATGATGTGGACGACAGGATAACTAGAAAAAAAAGGAAGCCGAATTGCAAATATGTGTGGAAGACATTGAAAAAATTGCAAGAAGAGATGGCCTGCAGTGCGCCTCTGAAAAAAACTGAGATTTTCAGTATCCACAAGAAAAATGTCAAAGGAGAGCATACTCAAAAATGACTTCATAGACAAGAAATCAGGGAAGCAAAAACTTTGATCGTACTAGGTATGTGGGTACAAAACACAGGGAAAGAACGGGCAACCGATCAGGTCTGCTGCACGATCCGAAGAATAGAGAACAGGAACAGAGTTAAAAGAAAACGATGCTATTAGAATAGTGAACGTGATGATAATATTGTCACGTAGTTGTGACAAGGCCGTTGGCACCAAAAGAAGACACAGGTTTGATGGTACTGAAATTAACTCTTTATTGGGCTGACCTGCGCCCGCAAAAGAACTAAGCAACTCGGCGGGGGCGATAGCAACAAACGTGCTCGTCGATCGTCGAACAAAGAATGCCCGTCGCACTCGTCAACGCTCAATTTAAAGGCTGCTCAGAACAATCTAGATAATGTCGCAAACTGCTACCAGCACAAGCTGGAAAATTGTAGAAAGGCACACGAGTGGCCGCAATCTTCGAGACAGATTCGGGGCATCTTGCGCTACAACTAAACTGATAAAGGTGCGACTCGCGACATCGAGCATTAACAAAGAATACAAAACTGATACGCGATCCAGAATCAGGGTGATAAGGCCGTATGCCGACGGCTGTTAAAAAACAACAAATACAGTTTTGAAGGTTTCGCGGCAATATCTCTTGACTATAGAGCCTCCCGTACCACTACGTTAGCAAAATGAAAGCACAGAAAATTAATGGGAAGTTTCTGAAAGCATATAATTTAGTGTCCGAAGTACAAAGGCATGCATCCAATGAAGTCTTTATGGCAATGGGCATCTCGGCCACCTACGTAGAACTCAATGAAGCTACCCTGGTCTACCGCGAACACACACTAGAACAAAGTCGGGCTGTAAGACACTTGGTAAACAGAATGGAACGTGCCATCAACAAGAAAACTTATCTCCCACGAGAAACGCTCACTCTCGAACGCAGAAATGAATACAAGATCCTTCCGATCCCTAAAAACATCGACGCTTTTCACAACAGCGAATGACGAGAAGCGAGAAGTCGATACAAAAAGTCATCAGAAATAACATCGACCTACTATATGTAGATGCCAGTCCATATCTGGGAAGAAAAGCGGCGGTAGCCACCCCAGTTGACCACAACGGAACGGAAGAGAGGTGACCAGCTTATTGGTCCAGACCACTAACTACGTAGAAGAGGCCGAGGAAATTCAAATCGTCCTTGCAATTAAACACGCTAACAACTAAGGAAGAAAACACATAATACTTAGCGATTCCCAAAAGACCCGTCGAGCCTTGCACCTGAGAATGGTAGGCAAACAGGCACACCAAATAATGGAGCAGGAAAACAGCTTAGGCAGAAACACAATTCTGCGGATAACGGCACACCAGGGAATTTGCGGCAACGAGGCGGCCGACAGATAGCCTAAAGGCATACTTTCTGGCCACTTGCATCAGCTGCCATAGAGTCGTCAACAAGTATACGAGGAACTAATGTAATACTTCAAATCAGGAATGAAACGATATGCAGAACCACACGAAGAACTCAGCGGAACGGAGGCTAGCCTGGAGGAACATACAGGCAGGACCTTCCCAAACGCAGAACAATACCACAAAATCTGGCCCCAAAAAATTACAAACAACGCACGCACCTCATGCGGAGAAGTCTCTGACGTCCATCACATGGTATGAAATTGAACACGGCAATTCGAGAAATAAGAAAATTAAATTTGGCGCAGCTCAGCTAGGTCACATATACGTAGCGAAAGCTCGGCTCGGCGTCTGTGTCGCTGTGCGCCTAGATGCCGCCGCTTAGCGAGACATTCTTCCCGCTCTTCCGGCGTCTTGGTCATCCTCACTCAAAACAATAATTTCCGTGCCATCTGGCGCAGCTTCTCTTGTTCTCCAAAGATGCCGCGCATTGTACCCAGTACGGGCGCTCACCGCTCGCTTCTTCATCCATGGCGCACCTGAGTAGAAGCGCACACGCTCGGGCTGATATGTTCAGCTGCGCAGTTAATCACGTAATAATACGGAGTCAGACGCAATGAAAGATTTTAAGGCATAGTGGAAATGATCGGCGAACTGTTTGCACATGCTCAGTGAGGCTGCATAACGAGGCACGTGACGTCACGAGTCGGCAAAGTCAGCGGTAGAACACCCGTGGAACGGTTGTCATGTTTGCTATGTACGCACAATGAACCACTGCGACCGGAGGCTGACGTTTGACAGTGTCCACCACGTTGCCGCATACCTACACCGAACCTTACGCCGTCACTGTAGTAAAATTATAAATTGGTATAGAGGAAAGGAAAGCGGCAGTGTGTGTCACACTTCTCGGTGGACACCTGAACAGCGCCATAAGGGAAGGGAGGAAGGAGAGACTGAAAGAAGAGAGAGAGCTGGCAGAGTGGAGGGCTCCGGAACAAGTTTGACCACCTGACAATCTTTTAAACTGCACGGACTCCAGCGTTTCCAAAACCCGTGCGAATCGGCCTTAAAAATTGTGTTTGGATTGAGCTGGAGGCAGCAACCGTCCCTTCCAAGAGACATGTTTTTTGCGGGGAAACTGCTCTGGCTCATTTGATTAAGACCAGGATGGCTCGAGAAGGGCAGGTACCACCTCATGAAACAAGTGCGCACCAGTGTCACCGCGTGTGTGAGAGAAAATTATCTTCGCACCCATAAAAAATGACGAGGAAGAAGGCTTTAACATAAAGTGGCATTCATTCTCCTAACCATCGGCCAGAATCCCTAAAGACTCGGCGGCTTCCAGATCGGTCGACCACACCCGGCGGCGTGGCTCGACTGTCCACAACCAATACAAGCTTGCCACTGCATTCACCAATGCTCGTAAGTTAAAGGATGACTGAGCTTGTACAACGCAAAGAGCCGCAGGCCCCTTTCCAAATCTACATAAATGTTAAACACCATTTGCGATCAGTCTCGAAAGCTTCGCTAGTTTGGTGGCTCACATGCCAAGACGCTTGATTCCTGTGTGTTGCGCTGCATCCAGTCCGGATCGCGTTTTCCTAATCATGCTTATAGAAATTTTATGCCGTTTGATAAAGACGGCACGCTGTCATACTGAATCGCACATTGAAGCTTCCCTTGACTAGGCACACTACCTATAAGAATCTATTATCACCTACAGGTGCACTGACCTTACATTTCTAGAAACAGAATTACAAGATGGGCACGTGCATAACTGTGCCCCTGGCTGGCACCATATGTGCATTTCCTCGCGCCACCCGCAGGCACAGAAACATGATCATTGAAAGCAACTACTGCTCCAAAACATATTTCTCGTGAGCAATATACCTCTATCAAGGGCTGCGGCGGTGATTTTGGTTTCATAGATCAAAAGACAGAAAAGAAGGTCCGGTCGCAACTATTGCCGTTTATGATGAAATGACTGTAGCTGCGGCGGCGGAAAGAAAAGGACAGGGCGAAGCGATGGCAAGCAAGGAGATATTTACAGTATTTACAAAGTTGAAAAGCCAAACTTGTGCGCGTTTGTCGCGCCAGTGTCCAAAGACGGGGGGGGGGGAATAATAGGGGGACGCATAAGCTCCCGCGTGTAGCGAATGACGCGATAGCGTTTCACATACATGGACAGACGTTTTTACTGTTTAGTTTGTTTTTACATTTTTTATTAGTTTTACATTTTGACACACGAATACTTACCATCAGTAAAAACTGTCTTCCCATTCTTCGCAGTTTGACACCTTTGAGCGCATTCTTCGTTTTTACAATTATTTCAATTAATAAATTGATCTATTACGCACTTTCAATATTACTATTTATCATCACCAAGCACTGCATCTTTTCATTTCGAGCATTTCGACACCTTTGAACTGCCTTTTTCCATGTTTTAATTGTTTCATTATTCCATCATTGAAACGAATAATTTCTAATATATCATTTACTCATCATCGCCGCTCACACACCAATCAGTCATCAATCCCTAGAACTACAAATTACTATGGCAAGATTTTTTCAATAGCCCTCAATTATATCCGAAACACGGCGCCAACTCGAATTTTCGACCGAATGAGCTCTATAATATATCGCTTAATATGGCTGCGCGCACTAACCGTACTGTCTTAGACTGACTGCGCGCACAACACACTACACAAGCTATTGGGCTGGGAAGCCCGTGCCCCGACCGAGGTATCAGACACGGAGCTTTAATGTCATGAGCGCAGTATCTTGCGAAGAGCAAGCAGGACTGCAAGCTACGTTGAAGGCACAGAGGCTCAACATTGTTCTGCCATGGGTGCTGGCACTATTGGGAGGCCTCAGAAGCACCTAAACGTTGTCAGAGATAATGCTAGCTCCCCTAGTAGGCCGCGAGCATCTCGCAACACTCTGTGGATGTGGTGCAGTGAAGGAGCCTGTGATTCAATATCTCCAACGCAATCATCGTACGCGTCTCTCGACAAAAGTCGTGGCAGAGCCGTATTTCCCTGGGCTACACGTAGCCGACACAAATGACGATGAAACGTAGTCACGTAAACTTTGGTTACGCGATAAGAAGAGCTGCAATAGCTGATGGCGTCAGAGAAAAGTCACGTGAATGGTAAGTGGTCCCTAAGATCCAGCGAGGAGACCGACAAATGTCAAGTGAAGGTAAAGATGTGTTTCTAGTTTGCTTCGTCAGCATACGGTATACACATGAAAGTGGCGAGAATGGCGTAAAATTAGCTTTTAAAGAAACAGCGAGCGCCTATTCAAGAAACCGGCAATCAAAACGGTTATAAACACAATTTTTGATAAGGGATTTTTATCAGGGCTACCTCTGTATTCGTGATTTCTTACATAAAAATGGACAAAATGCTTTCATTACTTGAGCGCAAAGGAGCGCAAGGAGCGCCTCTGCATAGTATTGAGTATCAACTTGTAAACACCAGCGATAACCTTACAGCTTGGTCAACATAGCCTGCAACTCAGCCAAAAGCAAACCGAAATCACCCCCCCCCCCCCCCCTAACGCGTGATCACGGTATTCAAAGCAAACATAACGATAGAAATATAACGAGTACCAGCTATCGCTCATTTCTCCTTTACTCTGAGTGAAGGATGCATACACCAGAGAACAAGTTAAAAAGAACAGCTGCTGTGCATATTTTACTGCGAGATTCATTGAAAGAGCAACGGCTTCTAATATATTCAGGATATGCATGCCATTTACAGTACAAATGATAAGCTGCTTGCTGTTATAGACCTATACAACGAGGGCCTCATGGACGTTGCTATATTGCTCACTGGGCTGTTGTGAGCGCCTGACGTCAACACGGTGGAGGCGGCAGCCGAACCGGTCCGCAACAGCCCATAGACGAGGCGTTTCGACAACCTCCTCGCCCGAAGCAAAGGTCTATACCACTTGGGTACAACCCAACATACGAGGCAAGGAAAACCAAGCATATGATTCAGCAAACTGATCGCAAGGCCGTTTCTTTATCTAACGTACGTACAAATTAACACCGAGGTTGGTCAGGAAGAATGAGGAGCATCACGAACAAGGAAAAAAAATTAGCGGTGGTTTAGCTTCGGTCAAACCTAGTGTGAAGCGATAGCTGAAGCATGGCTACACATGGCAAAGCTCTTTATTCAGCAGAAGTCGTTTTTTTTTTTTTTTATGGCTATGGACAGACTCGGCTGATCTGTAAAGACGTTCGTCTTGCTTTGAAGTTGGCGTACTCCAACTCCATGGCGTGGCTACGGACGAGGCGCGCTGCGCATCTCTATAAACTGTTTTCGCGGGGAGGAGGAAAATAGGTTCCAATGGTTCGAACCAGAGCGCACAGCGCTACTCTTCCTCTCTGGTATGTGGGGACGCGGTGATAGCAGCGGGAGCGCGAGGAAATCTTACTCAGAAATCGCTCGCTCTACGCAGTCTTCTGCACAGAAAGCGTCTCGAATAGCCTCCAAGCGTCTAAGATTCTCAGCTGCTAACAAGTGCCGAAGCTAGCATAATCATTTTTTCTTTACTGCGTTGTTCGGATTACCAAGATATTAGCAACTGAAAACAGGTGATTAACAGAAGATAGATAGAAAACTTCGGGGGTATGCCTGCGTGTCGCTGTACGCTGTTCGAGTTGCAACTCTTCCAATCGGGTGAAAACGATCGGCCTCTGAATTTCAAGCCCCAACCGAAAGGCTTCACATTGACACTCTTGCGTGCGAGTTCCGAACGGTGTTTGTAGAGAAGGGACAGGGAAAACTGAATGCCCGTGCAACAAGCTGCCGTTGGACAACAAGCGGATGATATTCTTTGCGGCGAAAATGTACGAAATCCTGTATGGTAAAAAGCAAAACTATTTCGGCGAAGTCACTGGAGACTTATTGAAGTACGAAGGAACATGCGCATGTCCCACTAGAAGTCAGCGATGCCTAATAAATGAGTCGTCAACCTATTATTCACTGAAATATAGCGCTACAATAATTTTCTTCCGAAGCCACGCATTCGCAAGCTTTCGCTGCCGATAATAAATATGGATGCGGTCATGAGCCATTTTTTTAAAACAAGCAAATTGTGCAACAACAAATTGGCTATAAAATAATTGTTCATAAAAGCAACTCTCGCTGTGGTCATTATGGCACATTAGTTCACAAGGTCACTATTCCATAACGGTCAATTGTCCATTTTCTGTTTAATCTCGCCAGACGTCAGCATGACGGCAGCATCAGACGAATGCAGCTAGGGGCTGTCAGTCACAGAAATTCCAGCATAGAAGTTCCCGCCATCTATACAAGTCACTTCCAGTTGCACCACCGGCAAACTGGTGGCTGAGTCATGCAGGCAATGGTGAAATCCGATCGCCAGATAGCTAATGCTACGACGCTTGAACGCCGCGGCTTTGTTGACCAACAATCACCAATGACCTAGCGTAGAGTAAATGAATCCGAAGGGGATAATATATCATTATGAACTCTCACACCAGTAGGGGTGTGAGAACTCTGTCCAGTAGCCGCTCAAGCAGTAAACGGAGTATATGCATAATCGGTTGGCTCAACAAATGCAGCGCGATTAGCACTGTTCCTAAAAATATTATGGAATGGCTACATTCGCTTGCTTTCACTGTTCAAACCGTTAGAGTAGCCCATCTCTAGAAATCGTGCAAGGGAAAAAGTAGATCAAAACCTGCCCTGCATGCCTTGCTTTACCGCCCTCGCGGCCAGTGGTGCGCCACCGCATATTTGTGGACGATAAAAATTACACACTGATTGTAATCAGGATAGTTGTCCTCGGCCGACCCGAACAGTCCCATAAATTTCGGTCATTTCTGACCGACTGCTTCGACAACTTTTGAAAATATTTTTGATGTCAGTGGGGTATTTCGAAAATGAAAAAAACTTGAATGCGAAAGATCCGAAATGCCGATATATGCTACTTGTCGCCTATTCCACAGATGCGACCGCACATACCAGCATGGCGGTTGATCTCAACTTAGCCGCTAGATGACGCCACTTACACAAAATGGCACCGCCCATGATAAAAGGAGATTGGCATCAGTGATCATCTGTCGCGCCGTGCAGCTGCTCATTCGTTGAGCTACTTCCCACGTCAGTTAATTTGACCTTGGCTTTGACCTTACTTTCACTCCAACCTTCCTCCTTTTACGGCGCGGGTCAGGTATCCCCATCACAAGTGTCCCAGGTACTGTGCCTTTCCTTTATGTCAACCAATTTTTTGACCTTGAAGTGTTTGAAGGTCATAAGAAGCACACCGTGACCGTGGCTTTACCTCACGTAGTGAAGCTATCGCTTCAAAAAGAGATACCACAGTGACGCGATAAAGCCAAACAGTAAGAATCGCGTCTTACCTCACAGGCAACGCGGTTCTTTGTCTGAACGAAATCCTTTCCGGCAATGCTTTAAAGTCACTGCTTCCTCCGCAAGCCATCGCACTTTCCTTGCGGTATCATAAAAATGGCAAAAATATCCTAAAACATCTTGTTGCATTTAAATCGAGAGCAGTCCAGCAAAAATTGCGTATGCCTAGTAAAGAAAACGATGCCCCGGTAAAACATCCGCTTCGGTCAGGCAAGGCGAAAAAAAAAATGCCAAGCGAAAACACAAAACGCGCGCGCTTCCATGGAAAAGGCTGGGATACCAATCGGTGTGCAGCAAAACCTGGCCTACGGCAAATGCATGGAGCGTGGCAAGGCAGAGGCGAGCAGAAAGTGGGGAGGTCGCCCGGCGGCCGCGCACTATGCTTGCCTCTGCCAACAACACAATCACTCTCTCCCTAGTATCCTCCTTCCCTCAATGGCTCCAAGCAGTGCTGAGAATGCAACTGACCCCAGAAATGAAGCCTTTTTCCCTGCCCAAGCAACAAAGGGCGAAAACGGCGTCCGCATTTTGAATCACATGTTCCCCAGTAACTCAGAAATGCTTATTATCCACAACAGAAGAGTGCGCCGACCCGCTCCCGATGCACGCGAGATCATGGTTATTCAGGCCCTGGGCATGCTGGTACAAATCACTCACAGTACTCGAAAGTGGTAGAGCGCCTAAATACCACAGCTCACCAAATAATCGGCCTTCTGCGTCCAATCTTCAAACGCCGTATAGGCATGAAAATAGATGACTTCTCAGAGCTAACACAGAATTTCCTCATCAGCAGGATTGTATACTTCTTCCCCTACAGTCACCTTGGCCTAAAAGATGGCATGGTGGAAACAGCATATCCACGCGGTGTACAACAAGGCTGCCGTAGGGTTGCTACAGTACGCCAGCTCACAACACCTCCAACTTGACATTTACAACATTCTTACAAGACAGCTCAAATACATTGTCTTTCCAAAACTAAGTACGGCTGTCTCATCTTTGGCCGATTAAGCGTCATCCCAATAGGCCGTCCGCATTCGACAGCCCCCCCCCCCCCCCCTCTGGATATATAGGTGTACACAGTCGCTTCGTTGACAAACTGATACCAAAGAATAGGTTCTCTGGCTACACGACGCGGGACGTGAGAACGCACTCGACATCTGCCGTGCCGACCAGCACGCAACATGTGAACAAGATGCGATGCCCTACATGGCAATAAGAGAAAGCTTATTCATTGGAATCCACTAAGTGCAGCCATATGACACAGAGGTAAGCAGGAACGAAAACCTGGACAAGGATGAATTTTGCTTTAACTACGAAACTTTTGAAAAAAACTGTATAGATCGTTTGTAGCAGTATAGCTGCGATTACGCGATGCCAGTAATTAATAATTTCCTTATTATCCAAAACCTACTTCAGTTTGGGGGTTTCCCCTAAATTTTAGCCTAACTGTGCAACCACAACGCAATATAAGTTCATATTCGCCGACACGGTGTGCGCTCCCATCCCCACTGCAGCGGAAGAGACAGCGATAACGCTGGCCATCGCTGACCCGCGTGCGAATACAGCCCTCAATGAGTCAAATTATCGGCAAGCTATATCTGCCTTACCGGCGCACGCATCCTGCGCGTACGATCTCCCGACTGGAAAATAGATTAATCTGGCTGGCTGCCCACACGGGCAACTTTAGAAACAAAGGAGCTGACCGACCGACTTGCCCTAGAATAATCCGGGCGGCCGACCCCACGGATCCAGACGCCCTCGTTGAAGTATTTTACCTAATCACAAAATTTTTCAATTATGCACAATCTAAATCACGCACACATTTCGTTTTAAACATTTGCTATCAATTATATTGTCACGTCCTAGCCTGCGGACAGGACAACAACAGCGACCGCAGGTCAGCAGGGCAGCAGCAGGAACCAGCGCGACGGCGGGGAGCCCCAGAAACGCCGCAAGGACCATCCGCACTAGCGTCGTCTTCTCAAAACGCTCGCACTTCTTCGACTACATTGCCTCCCTCCGAAAAGAAGCATCGTCCCGATGCTAAACCCAAATGGGATTAACCACCTCGCACAAGTACACATGGTCTCGGAACGTTTGCTAGTAGAAGGAAACGTTCTTGGTAATCAGTGGTAGTACGTGTTAAGCCGCACTATACGTGCACAACGTCAGGACGCGAGGAACGGCGAGACGACGGTTGCGTTACACAGGGAGCACTTGGTAATTAGGTTCACCGACGCGACGCACTCTGTACGAACCGAAATAGCGCTTTATGAGTTTTTCTGAAAGCCCTCGACGACTAACTAGTGTCCACACCCAGACCTTGTTTTCAGGACAAAAATGGACGTCACATCTCCGGAGGTTAATTGTAATGACGAGGATGTTGCTGCGGTATGTGGAGTCTGGCGAGTTGCCGAGCCTCCTCCGCGCGTTCGCATACTAGCCGGGAATCATCAGTTACGTCGTCTGGCGGTGCGTGAGGCAGCATAGCGTCAAGCATGGTGGTGACTTGCCTTCCATGCACTAGCTGGAAAGGGGACATTCGGGTGGTCTCCTGGACCGTGGTATCGTAAGCGAACGTTACATAGGGTAGTACTTGGTCTCAGTTCCTATGGTCGACGACCACGTACATGGCGATCATATTGGCTATAGCTCTGTTGGGCCTCTCCGTTAGTCCATTACTTTGTGGATGATACGCTGTAGTTCGAGAGAGAGAAGCAGAGAATTTTGCCGGCGTTTAGATTTCGATGGCACGCTACTCTGTGTAGGAAGGGGAATTCGGACGATGGCTGGTGCAGCTTAGACGCAACATCTCCTCAGTGAGTTGCGCCACAAACGGGGCGCCACGATCAGTAATCGGCACTGCTGGGGCACCATGCCAGAGGACAATGCTCTCAATGAAAAATTTGGCTGCTTCAGTAGCCGTCGCCGATGGAAGTGCGAGAAATTACGCGTAGCGCGTTAGTCGGCCGCTAGGATAATGCACTTGTTGTCTGATGGCGACGTCGGAAATGGGCTCCGAAAATCTATTCCAATGGTATAAAATGAAGCACTCGGTGGTTCAATTGGCTGGAGAAGACCCGACGGTCGCGTAGTAGGCGTTTTTCGCATTTGGCACTCGCGATAGGTTCTTGTATATTGGCGCACGTACTTTGCGAGTTTCAGCCAGTAATATTTTTTCACGAATACGCGAGAGCGTTAGGCTGTATCCTAGATGACCAGCGGTAGGATCGTCGTGGCACGCTTCAGTGACCTTGCTGCGCAGGTCTTCCGGCATGACAAGAAGCCACGATCTCTGGCTGCTGTAGAAATTCTTCTTGTACAAGACACCATTCCGAATCTTGAATGCAGGTAGAACACGCAGGAAAACCCGGGGTACCGCATCTTCGACTCTTGCAAGATGCGCCATCAGTTGACGAGACGAAGCTGTGGATGATGTCGTTGCCGATGTGCAGTATCGTCACAATTCAAGGCCCCAAAGAAGCTGTCTTCCTCATCATCTGCGTCTACTGGCGGCGGTCCCACGGGTACTCGAGACAAGCAGTCAGCATCATGATGTTTTCTTCTGTATTTATGCACGATCGTGACTTCGTACTCTTGTAGCCGAAGGCTCCATAATACCCAGAAATGTGGCGCAGCAAACACAAACACACGTGAAGAGACACAACACACGCGCACACTACCAACTGTAATATGGATCTGAACACACTTCCTCTTCACCACTCCTCTTCTTCCGCCTTGGAAGCCAGCCCGCGGGATCTGTAATATTGGCCAGCCAGCACAGCGAATGCTGGTCGGTGACCACACGAAAAGGGCGGCCATATAGATAAGAATGGAACTTGGTTATTTCCCAGGTGACGGCGAGGCACTCTTTTCCTGTTGTCGAGCAACTGCTTTCCACCTTGGAAAGAGTTAGGCTAGCATACGCAATAACCCGCTTAGCGCCATCCTGGAATTGCACAAGCACTGCCCCTACTCCTTTGTTGCTGGCATCCGTGTGGAGTTCTTTGTCGGCATCTTGATCGAAATGGTCTAATATAGGTGATGATAAACGGCTTGCTTTAGTTGGCTTAACGCTGGTTCTTTCTCCTCATTCTACACAAAGTCGACGCTACTTTTCGTAAGGTGGATACGTAGCGCTGCGATCTGGGCAAAGCTGCGCAGAAAGCGTATGATGTAGGCGCAGAGACCAAGAAAGCTTCTGACAGTTTTCGTGTCCGACGGTGGTGGGAAGGACGTCACGGCTGCTGTTTTCTTGGGATCTGGTACCACGCCTCTGTGGCGGACGATATGCCCAAGAAACTTCAACATCATATGCGAGCCGACATTTCGAAGGCTTGAGTGTGAGTTCGGCGTTCCTATATCACGAAGAACCGCTTCGAGGCGCACAAGATGGTCAGCGAAGGTGCCCGAAAGGGTAACAACATCATCCAGGTAATCGAGGCACGTCTGCAACTTCAGTCCGGCGAGCACAGTGTCCATGACGCGTTGAAATGTCGGGGGTGCTGTACATAAGCCAAACGGCATCACCTTGAACTCATAAAAACAATCTGGTGCTATAAACGCGGTTTTCTCTTGGTCTCACTCATCCACTTCGACCTGACAGTATCCATGTTTCAAATCAATAGATGAAAAATAGCGGGCGGGATGAAGCCGATTGAGGGTGTCATCAGTTCGCGGCAGTGGATATACATCCTTCTTTGTCACTTTGTTGAGTCGCCTGTAGTCCACATGAAACCAAAGCGTCCCGTCTTTTTTCTTTACCAGCACAACAGGTGCGGACCACGGACTGTTTGAAGGCTGGATGACGTCGTCACGTAGCATTTTCCGCACATGTTCTTGTATTGCGTTTCTTTCCTACAGGGAAACTCGGTACGGCGGCTGGCGATTCAGGTGGGCCGCACCATCGGCAATAATTCTATGTTTCGCGACGGGCGTCTGGCGAACCCTGAACGTGGTTGAAAAGGAATCGGGCTAAATTTACAAAAGTTGGAGTAGTTCGCGTGTCTGGGACAACTCAAGTTTTTCTCGATGTTCAGTTACAAGGATTTTTTGTCGTGCGGTGCGGGCGGAATATCCCTCTCAGGCAACACAAGAGCCTCGTGAGCGTCGATTATCTCTTCTATATGGGCTATAACTGCCCCTTTTGTCACGTGGCTCGTTCCTAAGGTTTGTCACGAAGATGTTGGCACGCTCTTCCTGAACATGGGCGATTCCCCTCGCAACACCAATTCCCATCTAAAGCAACATGTGCACACTTCCTTCTAGAACGCCGTCGCCGCATGCGGGGGTCTCGGCTCGAACTCGTAGAAACACTGCCGAGAGCGGCGGCAAGTTCACATGCTCGGAATCAACTTTAAGCGCAACTGGGGTGGCTCTACAAAGCCTCGGTGATGAGGAACGTGCTCGTAGGGTCAACTTATTCTGCCCTACATCGATGACTACGCCATATTCACGAAGGAGGTCCATTCCGACGATAACATCCTTGGAGCAATGCTCTAAGATCACAAATTTGGCGGGGCACTTCTCACCATGAATTTCGATGCGAGCGGTGCATTTTCCAACAGGGACAAACATGCCTTCCCTATTCAAGTTAAAGTTCTTACATACAATGCACTGTTTCACTCGCACATAAAATATTGTCATTTGGTGTGGGGAACAACAACCATGAGTAACACGCATAAAATACACTGACTGCAGAAACAAAATGTTAAGAATAATTTCCAACGTTCCTTACGACCTTCCATCTCTTCCACTTTTCAAGAAACACAACATAATGGTGATAATGATATGTAGGCTTATCGCTTAGCTTTAGCCTATAAAAAGGAAATAAGACAAAATGTCAGCTTTTTGAGAGAACTGGCTTGCCTGCAGAGAAAGGAAGTACATTCGTAGCCCAGACATATGGAACGAACTTCAGTGTCGCACAAATTATGGCAAGCAGATGATTCAGTGTCGCCTTCCAAACTTGTTAAATTTCCTGATAAACATGCCTTTCAGCTCGAACAAGCATCGAAAGATGACGCTAGAGTAGTTTTATTAGCGACTGAAACTGTTTGTCTTTTGCTTAAGTTGCTTTGCTTATTTTGCAACATCGAGGCGTTGTTTTTAAGGCGGATAATGCCGCGAAACCTTCAAAACTGTATTTGTTGTTTTCTAGCAGCCGCCGGCAGCTTCCTTATCATTGTGATTCTGGCTCGCATATCAGTTCTGTATTCGTTGTTTGTTAATGCTCGATGTCGCGAGACGTATCTTTATCAGTTTCTTTGACGCGCAAGATGCGTCGAGACCTGCCTGGAAGATTCCGTTCACTCGCGTATGTTTCTACAATGTTCCAGGTTGTGCTAGTGACAGTTCGTGACATTATCTAGATGATTCTGAGCCGCCTTTAAATTGAGCGTTGACATGTGTGACAGGCATTCTTAGTTCGACGATCGACGAGCACGTTTGTTCCTATCGTCGCCGCCTAGTTGCTTAGTTCTTTTGCGGGCGCAAGTCAGCCCAATAAAAATTTCTTCACTGCACTACAAGACACTTCATTTGTGTCATCGACCTTGTCACCACCACGTGACATCTGGTGGAGGTGCTGAACCCCACTACTGTGACGTACCACTGAAGATGGCACCCGTCGAGCAGAAAGCAGCGTTGGTTTTCGTCCAACCCCGTAAGCACCCCTGCTTTCAAGGACGACCGGACGAGGATGCGGAAGACTGGCTTGACCTGTTCAAACGCGTGGCAAGTTTCAGCGCCTGGAACGACGAAACGAAGCTCAGGCAAGTCTAAATTTCTTTTGAAGGATCTGCCCGAATATCATGAAAATCATGAGGCAGCTTTGAAGGATTGGGAGATTTTCAAGACAGAGTTTTTGATTGCTTTTGCAAGTGTCCGAAAGGAAAGAGCCCAGGTACTCCTTCAGTCATGACTTCAACTTCCTAACGTGCCGGTGCTGACTTACGTTGAGGAGATGAAGTGCCTTTTTCGCCGCGCCGACCCTTACATGACCGAAGGTGAGAGAGTGAAACTTTTAATGCAACACGTTAAAGAGTCTCTTTTTTTGCAGCGATTGTCAGAAATCCCCCGAAAACCGTGGCGGAAGTTCAAGCTGAAGCGTCAACCATCGAGAGGACAGTGGACACCTGGATGCGCCACTACGAACGACCATTCCAACCGGACTACACAAGCCACTACCTCAGCGCATCTGCGAGCGGAGAGAGCCTTCGGGACTTTATCCGAGAGATCGTGCGAGAGAAGCTCCGCCGATTGCTGCCATCATCCCAACAAAACCAGATGGTGACGCTCGCAGACGTCGTCCGCGAAGAAGTCCAGCAGGCACTGGGCGTTCCTCAAGCAATGAGTGCGACGGTTCCAGCACTAGACGCAACAGCGATAAATTACGCTGCTGCATTACGTCGCCGTGCGCTCCGACGCGGCGACTTTCCAAGGCCTCTCCGCTACCATCCTGTTCTTGAAAGCCGCCCCGGGGCCCCCGCCCGCCAAGCCAACCAACGACCTCCAAGCCCCACGAAGTGCGACGCCTGGAGGAATGCGAACAACCAGCCATTATGCTTCCACTGTGGTGTGGCCGGCGACATTCTGCACCACTACCCGTACCGACGAATCGGTCTCCGCGGATTTGCAGTCGACGCTCCGCGACCACGCCCAGTTGAACGACCGCAAGAAGTCGACAACTATCTGCGTAGCGGTATTATTGCGCCACCAAGCCGTCGGTTCAGGTCCCCATCAGCGTACAGGGCCCGCTTTGCGTCGCCAGTCCGTAACTACGATGACAGTGTGCGCGGAAGGTCCCGAAGCCTCCGTAGGGGAAACTAAACGCAGCAACCTTTAGAGGTTGCTGCGCATGCCGGTGGCTGCTAAAAACAACAAATACAGTTTTGAAGGTTTTGCGGCAATATGCTATTTGAAGCCTTCAAAGTTTTTCTGATATGCTATCTTCGTGACGGATTTTTGTCTTCTCTTTTTTTTTTTTGGCTTCACTTTTATGCCAAGATTGCGATTGCCTTCTTTTGCGCAAAAATTAAATTTTTTTAAAGGTTTTGCTGTACTCTTCTTCTTTTCTGCGTGCGAAAGTTTGCCACTTGTATAAAGTGGTGTTTTTTTGATTTTCGCACGAAGTGGGATAGATATTATTGCTGCTATTGTGAGAGAAATCGGTCCTTTTGTGTTGTTTTACTTTGCCTAATCTTACTGCGACCTCGCTTTTTTTGTTACCTACTCCCTGTTCACGTGCAATAAAGAGCTGGTTCATGTCATTTTTTTATACGCTATCCTTGAGCGCGATGTCTCGTCGAATGTACCTTTATTTCTTTTTTGTGCGGACGCTACACTGCTCTATGTATTTCTACTTTGTATTTTCTTCAGGGGGGGGGGGGGGAGTCTCATCAAACCAATTGCTCGGCTTTTTCTCCCTACCTCCCCCATCACCATGATGAAAAAATAAAGGCATTATTATTATTATTATTATTATTATTATTATTTCCCCAAGATGGCTACCAGTAAGGACGCATGTGCGCTGTGCTCTCGCCCGTTTTTTGGCAAGCAGCAGTTTTTACGATGTGCCGACTGTGCGAAACGTGTTTACACGAAGTGCGTCACTTGGGCGGATGACGAGCTGCAACTCCTGAAGTCCGGCTCTCGGCCATTCGTGTGTAATTTGTGTGCGTCGTCGTCGTCTGACGGTGTTAGGCTTAGCGAGGGTGGTGCGCCGGCGGCTACGTTCCTTTCTCCCGTCGTCCCGCTACTGCCCAGCCACCCGACCAGTTTTCCCCCTTCAACCGCGACCGGCGGACATGGCGGTGAGTTTGCCTCGCTACGGGCTCTCCTCCTCGACGCGCTTGAGGGAATGTCTTTTCTGAGCGATGAGGTTGCCCAGCTACGAGAGGAGAACGAGCGCCTTCGTGGAGAGAACTCGCGGGCTTTCGTACAACAAGCCGAGGTCATTGCCTCTCTACGTGCCGATGTTCGCGGCCTACGCCAGGAGCTTGTGCGGTGCGCTGCTTCGCAGTGTGAGCGTCCTCTCGTTGTCTCCGTGGGCAATCCTACCCGTGAGGAGCAGCCGTCTGTGGACTACTCCGCCGCTCTTCATCGAGGGATGACTCCCGGCGATATTACCTGTTCATCTTCTGCCTCTGCTCCTCCCCGTGCGGTTAACTCACCCAGTGCGATGAAGAAACACCGAAGTCGAGCCATTACTGGTGCATCGAGCTCACATGTCCTGAACGTTGCCATTTACCAAAAGAAGCGTCCAAAGACTATTTTCGTCTCTAAACTCAGTCCCGATACAACATCGGTAGACCTTACCAACCATCTAAAATCAGTGAATATTACCCCCATTTCCAGCCGGCAGCTGAAAGCAAGGTACGACTCCTACTCGTCCTTCCATATTGAAGTTGATGAAGAATCCTACTGTAAGCTTGTTGAGCCTTCGATGTGGCCGATGGGTTGCATATACAAGGACTTTCGTGGGAAGCTTTACGACGATATGCTTCATCCCTCAGAACTGACGAAAAATTGTAGTGGCCCCTCATTTGGATATCTATTATCAAAACGCCCGTGGTCTTCGGACTAAGGGATCTGAATTTTTTTCTAGCGTCTTCTCCTCTTGTTATACCGCTGTTGTGATTACCGAAACCTGGCTGTCAAGTAATATTCCTTCCAATGATTTCTTTCCAAATAATTACTCTGTTTTTCGTAGCGACCGCCCTGAAACAGGTCCCAAATCAAGAGGAGGTGGAGTGCTCATTGCCATTGACAGTTTTGTGAAGTGTGTTCGACGTTCCGATCTGGAAACTGTTGAAGAATGTGTGTGGCTCGAGCTCACTTTAAATCGACATGAAAAACATTTGCTTGCAACTTTCTAAATTCCTCCGAATCTTCCTCCTCCAGCCTATGATGATGTTCTGCTCTCTATCGAACATGTTATAACCCGTCATAGCAAACACAAACTTCTTATTTTAGGCGATTTTAATACTCCTGGTATCAACTGGAACTCATTTATTTCTTCCCACAACAATCATTACATATTAAGTAAGTGTAACGCTCTACTTGATTTTATAGCCTCTAACTCTTTGCAGCAACACAATTTCATTGAAAACTGCTGTGGTAACATTCTTGACAACTGTCTATCGAATTTTGAACGTGTTCGAGTCTCGAGTTCAGACATACCGCTGACTCGCTGTGACAAATTTCACCCTCCGCTTCTAGTTACTACTGCTGTCTCTGCCTCACCTTCTACTAATTCAGATCCGGTGTGGAATTCGCCCCGTTTCGCGTATGCACGCGGTGATTATGTTGGTCTTTTCAATTTCTTCTCTTCCGTCGACTGGTCCCTTTTAAATGACATTAATGATTCAGATGGACAAGTCAGTCGCTTTACAGAAATAGTTCTTGATGGTATGCGTCGGTACATACCTTTGCATACTCCTACGCGTAGGAAGCTCCCTTCCTGGTTTTAAAGGTAACTAATAACGGCGTTAAAACTCAAGGAACGGGCCCATCGTAAAGCGAAATGCCCTGGGTTTCACAATTGGGCAGATGAGTTTCGCCGTGTGCGTTCTCTTTGCAAACGCTTATACAAGCGGGACTACGACTCCTATCTTGAGTCTTTAGAGAGAAGTACCTCAAATCGTCCTAGTCAGTTCTGGCGTTACATTCGCAAGCGTTCCATTAAATCAGATTAAAGTATCACCTTAGTTGACTCTCAGGGTTCGGAAATTCGGGATGTTGCCGACAGTTTTGCCCAACTTTTTCCTCCGTTTACAAACACCCACATTATGATTCCGTTTGCCTCCCATCTGGTGCACTATCTAATTCCATTCTCTTTGACGAGAAGTTGATAACTGAGAGTCTTAAGCGTCTGAGACCATCTTTGTCTCCTGGACCTGATGGCATTCCAGCCGCCATAATAAAAGCCTTCAGTTATATCTTTGTACAAGTACTGACTGCCATATTTAATAACTGTTTAAAAAATGCTGCCTTTCCTCGCGTGTGGAAAATGGCACGCGTGTTTCCTGTCTTCAAGTCTGGAAACAAATCTGATGTTTCCAATTATCGTCCGATTTCTCTTCTATGTGCAACCTCTAAGCTTTTCGAATTAGCTTTGTACAACGTACTTTCCTTCCATCTCAAACATATCATAGTACCGAATCAACATGGCTTCATGTCGGGTCGCTCTACTTCTACCAACCTAGTCACGTTTATGACGTATGCCTCTGCAGCAGTCCTTCAGAGGGGTCAGGTTGACACTGTGTACTGTGATATGAGCAAAGCTTTGGACGTTGTTACTCATTCACTACTTCTTGAAAAACTTCTACTCTCTGGAGTTGAAGTCTCACTCGTAGCCCTCCTACGCAACTATCTCCTTGATCGTTTCTGCTTTGTCAGTGTCAATGGACAGACTTCTTTCGTTTACCCTGCAACGAGTGGAGTTCCTCAAGGTTCAGTACTAGGCCCGCTTCTCTTCTCCGTTTTTATTAATGATGTTTCCTCGGCGATCAAGAACTCCTCGTTTCTTCTTTATGCTGATGGTATAAAAATATTCAAGGTAATACATTCTTTTCAAGATTACTTGTTGTTGCAATCGGACGTATCTGCTTTTTCTGATTGGTGTGCGAAGAATCGACTTACCCTCAATTCTTCCAAAACTAGGGTTGTGTCCTTTACTCGTAAAACACATAGCTTTCTCTACCATTATTCTGTGAATTCTGTGCTGTTGGACAGGGTTGATGAAATTAATGACCTTGGTGTACTTTTTGAACGCACCCTCAGCTTCTCTCACACTAAACGCATTGCTCAGCGGGCTAAGCGCACACTCGGATTCGTTTGCAGACTTTCGAGAGAGTTCCATACTCCACTTCCGTTCCTAAAACTGTACCTGCCCATATGCTTGCCGCTCTTATAGTATGCGTCGGTTGTTTGGAATGGCACTTGCAAATCGAACTTGGACAAGGTTGACAGAGTACAAAAAATTTTTTTACGGATATTTCATTATCGCTTTCCTTGCGCAACTTCCCCCTCTCGCTTCACCAGGAGCGCCCAACTGAATCTACCTTCTCTTCACTGCCGTCGTATCAGACTTGATATCATATTTCTGTACAAACTCCATGGCCACATTATGTGCCCTCAGCTCTTAGAGTACATCCTGCTGCGCTTTTCCCGAAAGAGCATGAGGGAATTCAGACCATTTCAAGATTCTCCGTCTCTTCATTCCAATTCCCCTCTGGACAGAATGCAGTGGTTATTTAACTCTTTTTGTCCTCACCTTGACATCTTCCAAAACTAGCTCTGTTCATTTATATTGAAAGTTCGTAGCGTTGTATTCTAAATAGCACGTTATCACATATAACTCCCACTTTCTAGCCAAAAATATTGTTTTACTTCACTTTTTGCTTTTTCTCCTGTTCAATGCTGTCTGTATCTTGAACGGCTTTTTATCAGTTTATTACTTATATTTCAACTTTAAACTATATATTCGAATCTTACTGTCCCGTGTTAAATTCTATTTCTTTATTGTATTATTCTGTATTTCTAGCCTGTGTTTTAAGTACCACGCACTTATTGCTCCTGGAATGGTTGTTTATTTTATGTATATTTCTGTATTACTATGACCAATGTCAGTTATTTGTTGTTTTTTTCTCTCTATCTACCGTTCTTTTTTTTTCTTTCGTGATGTGCTCAACAATTCTCTCACTGTGTATATAAGTGATGCGACTCATTGATTGCTTTCTTTCAGTGAAACTTTTTGTCTCAGTTTCATTTCATGTTATTTATTTCTTCTTTTGTGTTCTCTCTGTGTGTGTAAACATGTTTGTGCATTTTCATTTTTGTTTCTTTTTTTTTATTTGTGCTGCAGCACGAAGACCACATAGTTGTTCCTGCGCACATTAAATAAAGATTGATTGATTATTATTGTTATTATTATTATTATTATTATTATTATTATTATTATTATTATTATTATTATTATTATTATTATTATTATTATTATTATTATTATTATTATTATTAATACTACGAGGTGACCTGCTGCGGTTCCTATCGGAGATCCATCCCATTGAATGGCCACCTTACGACACAACTTTCCGCTGAAGACCGAGTAATCGGCGCCAGTGTGAACGAGCGCAGTGACCGCATGGCCGTCGATTATAACGCTGGCATTGCTAGAGGCCGCAAAACTGTTTCCGTTTCCGAGTGCATCATTTCTCTTTGTGTCATTATGCTAACTTACGTGGAGGCTCTTTCTTTCCGCCGAATCTGGCGACGCCACCTCCAGGCGTCGCCGCACTCAGCTTTCCCGACGAGGAAGAGGAGACAAGATGTCACGGCGAGACCCGTGGTGAGGCCTGGGAGGGCAGCGTGGTGAGTGCGACCGGGATGCACAAGCATCGGGTTGCATCGATGATGGAGAGCATCCATGATATTCACAATCATCGGTTTGCACCGGTAATGAAAAGCGTCGAAGATATTTCTGGATATCTCGGTGTTGTTCACCATAACCAGGGAGCCGGTCGCCCCGGCAGAATCCTTAAGAGCGGAGCTCTCGGCATGGGCAGCGGTGGTACATATGGTCAGATTCACCAAAGTGAAAACACAATGGTCGGCTGTCCGCAGTCCTCCAGGTGTTGGTTTTCCTCCATCTATGTGGCTTCGAGTATGCATTATGCTGCGCTAGGAATTCACGGCGCCGAGGTCCAGGATCCGTCGCCCGTTGGTAGTGGTGAGAGGCGGGTGGCAGCCGACGGAGAACGCCACCATAATTCTCAGCCGGTTGTTCTGCAGCAGCAACCATTGACCAAGTAGAGATGGCTTCGGCTGTGAGTGCCTGTCTCAGTTCCTCACGAACGGCCGTAGCGATGGATAGTGGTGAAGGTTGCTCAGGAGCTGGGAAAAACCTCCGGAGCTCTTCGCGCACGATTTCGCGAATGATTTCGTGGACGTCAGTGGAGCCAGCACCATTAGGGCCAGACGAGGCAAGGCTCGAGACGTTGGGGTAGGTGCCCAGTCGCTGAAAACGGTTTGTTCTCGTGGCCATTGCGCGCTCAATGTTAGTCGCTTCGGCCACAAAACTGGCTATGTAATATAAGTCCGCCAAAGATCTCGTTTCGGACGCCCCTCATCAAGGCGCGCACCGTTTTTTTCCTCAGTAGCCTGTGGACCTGCGCGAGCACTTAGCGCAGCACGTCCTCAACAAAGCTTCTCACACTTTCGGCAGGGCCCTGAATTCAGGCTTGGAGGATATCTTCGGCATGCTGTCGCTGGTGCTGGTTCGCAAACGGGCGCGCCAATTTGTTCTTGCAGAGTTCCCGAGAGGTCAACGAGGCCTCGTGATCATCAAAGCAGTACCTCGCCGTTGCCTCCAGAGAGAAGTAGATATTCTGCAGGCACTGAGCGGGGGTCCACCCGTTGTGGCGTGCTACCCGTTCGTAATGCTAGACCCAGTCTTGAAAATCGTCCAGGCCATTGCCACGGAAAGGGGTGACTGTTCTTGGGGTCACCGGCAAGATGATCCGCGCTACAGCCGCAGTGTCGGGTTGTTGCGGCTGAAAAGGCCATTGCGAAAGCGGCGAACGCCACGAGACTACTCAAACGAGTCACGAACAAGAAAAGTGGAATAAAGGAAGAGAGCCTGATCAGACTGATCCACTCGTTCGTCATATGTCACGTAGCGTACGTAGCGGCCTACCACAAGTGGAACAAGAGCGAGAGAAACAAGATAGATATACTCATCTGCAGAGCCTACAAGACGGCACTGGGACTGTTCGAAACAACGAGCACCAAACGCCTCCTGCAGCTAGTGGTGCACAACACGCTGGAGGAGATAGCGGAGGCCCAACGTGCCGCACAGCTCGAAAGACTGTCTACGACCAAGGCCGGCCGGAAAATCCTGGGCAACCTGGGAATTGGATATCAAGGCAGGGAGCAGACGCAGCTCTCCGTCCCCGATGAGATCTGGCGCAACATCAGGGTGGACTCGGTACCGAAGAACATACACCCGGAGTATAACAAAGGGAGGAGAGCAGCGAGAGCCAAGGCGCTGATAGACCAGCACGCGGCCGACACACACACACGCTACGTTGACGCGGCTGAGTATGCCAAGATACACGGGTTCACGACGGTCGTCGTCGACGCGACCGGCACCGTTCGCACGACCGCCAGCACGAGATGCACCAAGGCAGAGCAAGCGGAGGAGGTGGCCATCGCCCTGGCCATCGCCGACTGCGACTGCCACACAGTGCTATGCGACTCGAGGCAGGCGGTGAGAAATTACGCCAAAGGCAGGATAGCGAAAGAAGCTGTGCGCATACTGCAGGCAACCAAAAACGACAATGGCAGCAGACAAGTGAGAATCAAGTGGTTCCCGGCGCACGCGGGCGAGGCGTCAGACCGCAACGCCAACCACAACGAGACGGCACACGCCGAGGCGCGCGCGCTAACGGACCGCGCCTCGGTCGACTGGCCGCTGTGGTTCAGCACCAAAGACCGAATGACGGACTACAACGAAATAACCAAGGTGTTCCGCCTAACTCGCAGAACTCTTCCACCGCCTTGCTCGGGGCTCAGTGGAGAGCAAGCAGTTTTATTCAGACAGCTACAGACGGGCTCACTCCCCAGTTCGTTGCTGATGCATAGAATGTATCCAGAGACGCACCCGACAGACAAATGCAGAGTCTGCCGAACGGAGACTGCCAGCTTCGCACACATGCTGTGGAATTGTACCCAGTACCAGGAAGAAGCTAAGTCTGGGAGGATCCCGCCGCGACTGGAAGCAGCCGCAGGGAGCGACAATCAAGAGGAGCAACTCTGGGCCGTCCAGCAGGTCATCAAGGCGCTGGCCCTGCAGGGAACCAGCGAGCCGGCCACGGCGAGCGGGGACCCAGGTCGCGCGGCCGGTGCCCAGAGGACGACGTAGGCCCCGTCCGGAGCGCGCGCGCGCGAGCGCGCGTTCTACTGCAGGCCCCGAATAAACGTTTTACCAATCCAATCCAATCAGCCTGGCAGTTGTCCCCACGGGCAAGAGCCCGAATTCCGAAGCTTGGCCTTGCTGACGTCGACCAGCGCGGCTTTCAGGTGCTGCCGCAGACTATAAAAACAATCAGTGGCCTGGACTTAAGACAGGGCTCAAATTAAGTGTAGAGCTGTACTGCATTGGATTCGTACCCAGCAACTCCACCATTGCTACGTTCTAGCTTGAGGACAGGACGACAACAGCGACTGCAGGTCAGCAGGGCAGCAGCAGGAGCCAACGCAACAGTGGGGAGCCCCAGAAACGCCGCAAGTACCGCCAGGAACGGCGTCTTTACTCTCAAAACGCTAGCACTTCCTTGTCGGCTACAATATTCACCAAGGGGGATATTACCCTGTATACATGTACAAATTAGAACTACCAAGAACCCACCACCAGGCAACTTATTCAACACGATATGGCAAATGAAGTTACCTCTCTCTCTCTCTCTACTATCTCGCACACTATGGCGGTCCATAAAAAATAATTGCTGATATAAGATTAGCTTTGTTGACATAACTGCACAGCTCCAAAGGAGTCTTTTTATACAGGACACATAATGAATAAATTCATTTACCCTTTTCCATTCAGGTAAATGATATATCTGTTCATAATTTCAAATAGTGTGATACATTAGTATACTTACCACCTTTGCACAAATTCTTCAGTGGTACTAATCGAAAGCAAGCTAAGCAAAGCAGAACAATTTTATCGGTGTCATGAGAGTTCGTGCAGTGCTATCCTCAAAAAATGAGGTTCAGCTTTTTTGATGCTGAATAAGTGAACTTACTGTATTTTGGGGTGTTGATCCTGTGGTGGTCCTACGGGGCTCCGGTTCTGCTCTGAGTGCGAAACGCAGCGCCTCTAGCTGGGGCCACATACGCATGGCCATGAAGAACGAAACACTGAGCCACAACCAGTGGGCCAAGCTGTTTATTGGGAGCTGTCAATGTTCTTCCTCGGTCCTAGCAGCATCCACACGCTCCTGCGTCGCGGCGTCGTCTCTGCACTGCCAAGTTGTCAATGGAGATCAGGGGACCTAAAGGGGAAGCAGAGCCCTCCCGACGCGCTACTCCAGTCCCGCTCACCCCTGCCGTCTTTGCAGTAGCTCCGAGAGGAGGCCAGTAGGGGAGGATGAGAACTCCCCGTGAACGGAAGAGAGTGTGTTCGCAGCGTCGTGAGGGCGAGGGGAATGTTGAATCTCCACAATCCTAAGTGAACATATGTCACTGAGATTGAGTAGCACCTACTTTCACAGTTTTCATTAGGTCTTGCTCATTTATTAAAATTAAGAAGTCTGTGTTCAAACACAGATATTTGAATTGATTTTCTAACCGCAAATAATTGTGATTATGGAAGTAAGATAATTTATTGTGATAGTGTTGTGTATTAGTTGGGTGGTTACACAAGAATTCAAACCGCCAAAATAATGAATATCTTTAATTATTGTGGTTACCTTAACATTAAAAGCATATTGCTCAGTACACCAGTAGTGAAATTAGTTTTGTGATATTGCTAATATTTTGGAAGATAAAAATTACGAACTGTGCCTCGGAAGAAGCGGCTTTTGTATGCACAGCACTTCATGGCAACTTTGCAATTACCTAGGTGTTAAGACATGCATGCCATGACGAATATGTTTTATATGCTGAGAGTGAAATTGAGAACGAGTATGTAAGGCATATTTCTGACACTGTGCGGAAGTCACCACTTGCTAGAAAAAATTTCAAATCAGGACAAGCCTCAAGTGAAGCCGTATTCAATATTTTTCTCTAGAACTATCATCATTATCAATGCAGCCGAACTATACCCACTGCAGGGCAAAGGCCTCTCCAATATTCCTCCAGTTAACCCGGTGCTGCGTTCTTATCTTTTAAAAATACACATACCATTCGTTCAGAATCCTTTGCATTGTTCTCAACTTAAGTAGAGCCCGTTTCGTTAACCTACCTATTTCAGCCTGATAGGCGAGTACAGGCAAGGTGCAACTGTTGTATACTTTCCTCTTGAGCGATACCAGTAAGCTGCTAGTCATAATCGGCGAATACTTGCCAAATGCGCTCCATCCCAACCTTATTCTCCTGGTTGTTTCCCTTTCATGATCTGGGACTACGGTTACTACCTCTCCTAAGTAGACGTATTCGCCCACCACTTCCAGTTCTTCGCTACATATTGTAAACTGCTGTCCGACAGTGCAGATCATTACCTTAGTCTTCTGCATATTGATTTTCAAGCCTGCCTTCCGGTGTTCTTGTCCAGGTCATCAATCATGCTTTGGAGTTCATCCCCTGTACTCTAGGGTGTATTTGTTCCCCTTTATACCCCGCCAAGGATGGCGCAGGGGTTAGGGCGCTTGCCCAAGGATGCGCGATCGAATACCGGCCTTGGCGGCCGCTTTTCGATGGCAGCGAAAAGCTAGGCGCCCGTGTGCTGTGCGATGTCAGTACACGTTAAAGATCCCCAGGTGGTGGGAATTTCCGGAGCCCTCTACTATGTCGTCTCCATAGCCTGAGCTGCTTCGGGACGTTTAATTCCTGAAAACCAAACCTTGTTTACAATTATAGAATTTTGCGGTCAACTGAAGCATTATTTTGCAGTGTGATGGAGACGCATAGGGGTGCAGAATCCGCATAAGGCTTTGCCTACTGCATGTAGGAAGCAAGGGTCCTGTTTCAATGCTTCTAGTGGAGAAAAGGAACTTTTGCTTGAGAGCTTAAAAGGAAGAGCGTGAATTGTAACGTAAAATACCATTTTTTACATCGAGCATGTAAGCATAACGCATAACGATGCGTACAGAACGATTCAATATTTTTCTCGCCCCAACTCATAGCCTTGAGGAAACGACCAAGACCATTATCAATCAATGTGTTTTCTTCTCTCTCTCTCTCACCTTTTGTACAATAATGCTGGCCGTATTGAAGCCTACCGACGGCACATGAGCAATGGCAGCATGGAACAAATTTGGCGCCGAAAGACGAGCAAAAATATTGCGCCAAACATAACATTATTATGGCTTCGATATATGTGACATGATCTGCCCTGTAACTACGGAAATCTCTTCGTAAAGAAAGTAATCTTTTTGCGACTACAGTTTCGGAGTTTGCTTTATACTAGAAAGCGAAATAACATTTTACGACTAACTTTGAATCCACTTCATCTACAGCAATTATTTTGCGGCCCTGAATATTTGCGCCAGTCGGTCGCTACAATGTACCCCCGCGGACAAAAGTGGTATATTAAATGCGCTGCGAGAAACCTGCCCGCCAGTTTTCCGACAGAGAAGCAGTTATTTCTGAGATATGCATAACGTATCCTCCTTGATATACTTTCCATCTAGTCCAAGCTATTTTTTGTGGCACAGTTCTTTATACAAAAAAAAATGCAATCGATGCGATTCGAGTGGAGTATACCAGTTTTGTCCTGTCTTTATTTGCGTTAAATTTATAGCAAATTAAAAGCATTTGCATTTTTCTTGGAAATCAATTCTTGATTGCGTAATTAGTTATTTTACTTTCGGGTTAGGATTGCCATTGCATTACAAATCTGTGATTTATAGCAAAGTATTTGGTAAGCTTCATTATTCACTTCCGAATAATAAATAACTTTGCCATGCGTACAACTTACTTTTCTAGAACCCAAGTCTGCAGTTACTGGCCACAGAATTCATCAGTAACGGAAACTACTCCGCTTTAAAGTCTTCCTTGTGAAGGGTAAGGGTATGACGCGATACGTTAAAGGAACACTAAAGAGAAAAATGAAGGGGCTTACATCGATAGAATGCCAGTTACTGGTTACAAAAAAAAAGCCGCTCTTACTGATAACAGAGCTGTTATAAGGTAGTAAATAGGAAGAACAGGAATACAGGTATCGCCGCCACAGCCGAAACGGCCGAGGCTTGCAACTACAAATCAAGGGACGCGCAAGGGATCCCGGAGGCTGACAAATGCGAATTACGTTGACCGTTTGAATGCGGCAGTCGGTTTTGTCGCGAATATGATAACATGCTTTTATCGCACGTAAACGACGGCGAAAAAAGGAAAAGGCAATGTAAATATTGCAAAGCAAATATAAAATATACTCATTTCGTCCGCTTGTCGCTAGATGCCGCTAGTCTCTCAGCTTCCCAGTATCAGTCTTGTTCAAGCACAGCCCAACTCAGCTCAGTCACAACGGTGGGACCTACCACCCCCCGTAACGCAGACCATGGCACAGATACCTATTGCGTGGCCCCCGGGACCGGAGCGGATACCTGTGATGCCGCCACACAGGGCCCCTACCTCCCTCCGGACGGCCCAACCACCCCCAAGACGGCAGCAGCTTCAACAGTTCACGGGGCCCTTGTAGGAAACTCAGAGCAGCTCGGAACTCTACAGAATGGTAGCCGAGTTGGTCGGCCACCACTTATCTCAACAGTGGCCCCTGTTGACCCAGTAGTGGGAGCACACCCTACGCAGCAAGCGCAAGATAACTCTGCACCACGTTCAGTACAGGACGGTGGAATAGAGGCAGCAGATGAGAGATGGGGGCAACAGCCTCACTTGGAAACCCATAAGCGTCACTGTAACCTTCGAAGACCAAAGCATCGGCGTGCTCGCCGCCGCGGCCAAGGCGGACGGAGTAGTTTCAGAATTGGGTTTTTTATATGCACGTGGCTCGTCGCGCCCAAAAGTGGGCAGAACTATATCGTGTGCTGGAACTTGAACACATCGAGTTGTACGGTGTTGCTGAAACCCACCTCCGGGATATGGAGGAGCCCCCAATTCACCCTGAATGGTGCTGGATAGGGCGGAACAGAGTATGCCGGGAGCGTGGTGGTGGGGGTATTGGATTCCTTTGGCGGCGGGGCCTTGAATGGCGTCGCCTGGAGGAAGAATGTATGGACCACCTGTGGATTGAAGGCACCATCTTCAATCCATCTTCGAGGTTCACCATCTTCGTGGTGTACCTTGGCGTGCATCACACACAGCAATCCGAAAATGCACAGCTGCTGGAGTGTGTGCGGGCCGACGCCCACAAGTGGGCTACTGGCAGGCAGATAATCATCCTCGGCGATTTCAACGGCCACATAAGTGCCTTGGATGGATACACCGACGTCAATGGCCGATTGCTTCTAGGGCTGGTGGAACAACTTGATCTGTCGGTGATGAATCTGGACTCACAGTGCAAAGGCCAATTTACGTGGTGCGCCCGCGGTAGTGCCACATGCATTGATTATGTGTTGGTGCCCATCTCCATGCCCTTTCCCCAAAGCTTCACATTGATGAAGATGGGGCGGCCAGTATTGGGAGTGACCACAACCGCCTTCTACTACAGCTTTTGCGCTCAGGAACACATAATGCTCGCACACATCATCGACGAGCGAAGTGCCTATACCTGCCGAATCAGGCGCTGGAGGCGGTTTCCGAAGGGTTCGAACTCAGCTTGCAGCGTATGCAGGCCACAACCTATGAGGAGTATGTGGCTGCTCTGCGGGGTGTTATGGAGAGTCACATGGTGAAGGCAAGACAGCCGGCGCGAGGTACACGGAATGCGTGGTGGGATGCGGAAGTAGAGGCAGCATGGCGAGCACGCCATCAGGCTAACCGCGAGTACACCGCCAAGCCGTCAAGTCACAAGACCCCAAGGCCTCTGAGGCGTGGACGCAATACGTTGTACTCAAACAAAGAGTACAAGCTCTGGTGCAGGTGAAAGTAGCCGACCATTACATGCGCCTGACGAAATCTTTGCGCCAAGACGGCAGGTCAGCGACGCAGAAGTTTTGGAGGTACATCAGCTCCTTGAACAGAAGCATCCAGCCCTCAGCTCAGCTCACGGACTCTGCAACGGGATTGCCAGTGACGAACATGACGGAATATCTCACCGCCCATTTTGCCAAGCTGTACGGACGTACAACTACTCTGGAAGTCAAAGCCTTGAGTGGGCCGTCACCGTCGTGTATTGGCCTTATCGCAAACCTACCGGAAACAAGGGAGCCGGAGTGGACCATCTCCGGGCGTACGCTAGATCGGGCCTTGACGCATCTGAGTGCCAGCACTGTTACGGGGCCAGACGGACTGCCAACACGGGTGGTGAAGATCCTCGGTCCTGAGGCTAAGGAACAACTAGCCGAGCTGCTGACGAGTGTCATTGCAGGGGCGCAAATTCCTGATGACTGGCGGGCAGGGAATGTCATCCTTATCCCAAAACGAGCTGGGGACGCGGATCAATTGAAATCGTACAGGCCCCTTACAGTCACCAGCGTTGTGTACAGAGTGTTTGCGCGCATCCTGAAGGATTGGCTGAGTGGCTGGGTAGAATCGGCTGGCCTCCTGACCGAGCTCCAAAACGGTTTTCGCCCCGGTCGCCGCTTGGATGACAATCTGTTCATACTAACCGAGTGCGCGGAGATAGCGAGGAAGGAGGGGCGATCGCTGTGGTGTTGCTTTCTTGATGTTGAGCAGGCTTACGACAACGTGCCTCATGAGGAGCTGTTCAGCCGCTTAGGGGAACTGAAGCTTCCGGAGCGGCTGGTGCAGACCATCCGACGCCTCTACGAGGGCAATAGGGTCGTCGTTCAGTTCGGTCCTGCTGTATCGGAGCCCATCACCGTGATGAGGGGCTTGAGGCAGGGGTGTCCCCTATCACCCCTCCTGTACATCCTGTACGCAGCAATCATCGAGCAAGAACTACTCAGGTCAGGAATCGGTTTCCGGCTGAGGTACTCTCCCCTTGGCATGAACGACACTCGCCGACTACCGGGCTTAGCCTTCGCGGACGACCTTGTCTTGATGGCGAAGACACCCCAAGATCTGCAGAGTCTTCTGGATATCTGCCAAAATGAGATCAGTCGCCTGGGCTTGCGGTTCAACGCTAGAAAGACCACGGTTGTCCAGCTGGCAGGATTTGACGGGGCGGAGACTGAGGTGACGCTTGGAGGAGAGGTCCTTATCCGAAGCTCGGGAACCAAATACTTGGGAGTGGAGCTCTGCGACTCTGCAGCCATGTATTCCCGGCACGAGGCCAAGTTGCGACAGACTGCACTGCGAGCCCAATGCGTCCTGCGTCGTCGGTGCCTCTGGGGCTGCAACCGGTTCGTGATGGTACGCGACCTGTGGAAGATGGTCCATCTCCCAGGTCTAACGTTTGCGAACGCAGTTGTGTGCCTGGCAGCGGATACCCGTGAATGGCTGGAGCGACAACAACGAGAGGTTGGCCGCACGGCGCTTGAATGTCATGGCCAGGTGGCAAACGAGGCAGTACAGGGAGACGTAGGTTGATCCACCTTCGAGGCTCGAGAGGCGTACAGCAAGCTGGCGTTCTACGGGCGTCTTCGCTGCATGCCTCGAGCGCGTTGGGCTCGCCAGGTGTTTGACTACCTGGCTGCCACCTGTCTCCGCACGCAGTGGACTAAGCGCTTGTACCAGCTGGAAAAGAAGTACGCTCTTTCCAGAACGCCCCGCCGGGGTGGTGCAGTGGTAAGACGCCCGACTACTGTGCCGGAGTTCCTGGGTTCGAACCCGACCGCGGCGGCTGCGTTTCGATGGAGGCGAAACGAAGAGGCGTCGTGTGCTGTGCGATGTCAGCGCACGTTAAAGATCCCCAGGTGGTCGAAATTACTCCGTAGCCCTCCACTACGGCTCCTCTTTCTCTCTTTCCACTTTCATTCCCACCTTCCTCCCTTCCCTTACGGCGCGGTTCGGGTGTCCACAGAGCAAGTGTGACAGTTACTGCGCCTTTCCCTTCCTGTGAACCAATTTATAATTTTATTTATTTCCAGAACCATATTGACACCGATTCCGCAACAAAATGGGCAGCGGAGGTCCGTCGGCGTGTCGGGGCAGCTGAGAGCGAAATGTGGCGGGACGCAATGAGCAAGAAGACCATGCTCGCGTTGTACAGCCGCCATAAATTAGCTCCCAAGCCCGCAACACTGTATGACAACAGTGTCGGAAGTAGCTTCCTATTCGAGGCAAGAGCGGGTGCTTTGCGGACCCTGGTGTACAGAAGCCGGTTCGACACAACTATACACGACACGGCGTGCAGAATGTGTGGTGCGGCGGACGAAAGCGCAGAGCACTTGGTTATTCACTGCCAGGGCCTCCAGCCGCCACATCAAGAGGGAGCCACGTTCCTGAAAGCACTTGGCTTCTCGACCCCGTCTACCAAGCAGCCGCAGGAAGAGGACGCGGGCGGCAGCGTCAGAGGGGGAGCTGTAAAACCCCTCAATAATTTGAAAGTAGCGACACTCTCCTCCACTCCGGCGTTTTCCTCCTCCAATATCCTCGCCCGCCGGCTGCGCGCGCTGCACACGGCACGCTTTTTTGGGCAGCGCTCACTCGCTGTTCGGGCAGTTGGCTGGCACATGCGCGCGCTCTTAAGTTCGCGCTTTTTCCACACTCTGTTATTGAATAAAATCACGAGTAAGACATGCGACACGCTTGACTACCACGAGCCACATAAGTTAGCGTCTCGTACGCGCAATGAAAGTGCCAATTAAGAGCGCTTGCGGCACGAACAAAACCACTTGCTGCATACATCTCACATTCCTTTTGACTTTTCCATACCGTCTGTCTCAACACCGCATAGTACATGAAGCTTAATATTTACAATATATTTGAACATTCCAGAATATTTTCAGCATACTAATTGTTATTTAAATTTAGATTCACCTCGAACTAATTTTCGCGGAAGTACAGTTTATCAAGTTGCTCACGAGTGGAGTTTTAGTAGTGGGATGTTTGCTGGGAACAAGCTGGGACATTTGCTTTGATGGCCGTCCTAAAATTTTTCATTAAGGTTCAGTCTGAGTTTGGCACCGCGCACTGCACATGCAACGGCCTAATCGTTTTTGTAGTTAAGAATTTTCGCGGCGGTTTGAAAACGAATATGAACTTTATTCTATTAAGCATGAAACGTCTTTAGGTCCCGCTGTCGGCGACCTTGAGGTGATGTCGAGCCGAAATCGAGAGCCAAAAATCCGCGCACCGATTTGCCGTCATCCAAGGAAAATATCCGCACCCCAAAATTTGGCCCTCTCGACCACCGAAATTTGGATTCGACTTCACTGAATTCGCCATACCAAACTTATAGGTTACACATCGAGTTTGGCCACATTCGGAAGAGGTCAAATTCAGAGGGTTCCTGGGGCTGCATTTTGCGGGAGGTCCCGAAATTTGGACGTAACTACTGAATTCGCCATATTCAAGTTAGTTTAGACGCCAATTTTTGCCAGATTCGGACAAGGTCAAATTTTAAGGGTTTAAAGAGAAATTTTTGATGTGCGGATATATAGTTTTGCGGACACGTTCTGTGGACGAGTTTTCTGCACGCTTTCCTGCAACATAAGCCTATTAATTCCTATTAATCTCCCTCATTGCACGCGCTATCGTTGAAAAGCGAGACAGCTAGGTTCAGAAATTAAAGCGGGTATTGTATGCGAATGTATGCGCATTGTATGCATCAGCCGTCGCTATTATAGCACGTTGAGCGGAACCATGAAGTGAAAACAATAACACGCATAACGACGCAAAATGATCAGTGAATTAAGTGAGACTGCCAGATTAGTGATGCGCTTGCGTGCAGTTTCAGTATACACATTCGCTTGTGCCTCGCAGAGATGGGCAGTCTTCGTCGGCGTAAAGTTCTTACGGCCGATGTTGTGCAGCCACTTTTTGCTTCTAACGGTGTCTTTCTTGCCGCTCGGAATCGCGAAAAAAACAAAGCCTTTTTCACGCCGGCTTGTGCACTGAAATGCGCAGCAACTGGACATAGTGCTGCACTAAAGGAGCGCGTATAACGCGAATTGCAAGCGCGCAATGTCAGGGAGCTCGGTCGTAGCAGCGGCGGCTGCCCAAAAAATGTCGCCGACGAAGAATGAGAACACAAAAAGAGCGAACTTAACGCGCGCTTTTCCCGAAGACTGCCCGCGGAGCCAATCACCGTCCGATGGGAGAGGTGAGAGAGGAGGATCGGCGAGGGTGCGCGGCGCGGCGGCATAGTTCACAGAAAGTCGCTACTTTCAAATTATCAAGGGATTTTAGGGAGCTGTGGAGACCACCAAGAAGCGCCTAGCCGCGTGGTGGAAGACTGTGCGCCGCCGATAGGGGGTGTTTGGTGGCAGCTACTGCTTGTGTGTGTGCTTGTGTGAGTGACCGCTGTGACCTATGTGCGCGTGTGTGTGTAACTGCGCAACTCAGTGTATACGAAACTGTGTAACTCTTTTTTTTTTCTTTTTTTCACTCTGGCCGGATACTGTGTGAGTGTCCACCCGCTTCAAAGGGCATGGCCACCAGTTCATCATCATCATCATCAACATAAGCTGACACGGCGCTACAGGCGTCCACTTCAGTTTCGGTGATGTTCCGGCTCAGGCATTTCGTGCGTGCTCGGATAGTCTGGATTGGGCCTGCGGCGCCTGAACTACGAGCTCGGAGCAGCAGATGAGCCTCTCGGCACGCACTTGCGAAGTATTCTCCGCTCCCCGCTCGGCAGCATTCACGGAGTCTCCTCTTTCGTCATAGTGTGTGTCATCCTACCCGACTACGTAGTAGGAGAAAACAGTTTGAATTCGACCGGCGGGAACAAAAAAACATGAATTTCTTATCGCAATATCTCAGCAATAGTTCGCTTTTTTTGCTGCCGGATATGCGGCGACAGTGTCCCCAAATGCCGTTTATTAGATTTTGATAGCATATTTGGGTGTCTTTAGTGTCGATGCGATAGCGTTTCACACACACACGGACGATGTTTTTTGCTTTATTTTTAAATTACTTTTATTTTTTTATGCAACGATACTTACCATCGGTAAACATTGGCTTTTCATTCTGTGCCGCTTCGAATACATTCATTTTTTTATCTCGACTGACTGATCAGTTACACACTCTCAAGCATCGCATTTTGGTTAAGGATTTTGACACCTTTGAACCTCCTTTTTTCAATTTTTCATTTCTTATTTTCTTTAATTCAGTCATTTATAGAATTACAATAATTTGAATAACTCGTTATGGCCTATGAAGTACCTATTAATCATCAATCACAGTCATAAATTACAATGATAGAATTTTTTTACGCAGCCGCATATTATTTCCGACACGCTGGGCCGTTTCCTTCTACTACTACTCCGAGGCTTTTCCACCGAACGAGTTTTATATGTTTTTTTATTCAATTACCCTAAAGGCCCCATACGGGCATTACATAGGGGGGTTACATAGTTGAATACAAGACAATATGTTCTACACTTTCAATATAATACCAACTCAAGCACATATAAATGGACAAAATAACAGACTGGTTAATAGTAATAACAGAAATGTTGAATTGACCTTGTGCTGAATGCGGCATATCCTCTAAGAATTGGTTTTCCACAACTTCTCCAGCTTCTGTATGAAAGCATCATGATTTAATGTGGAAACAATATCTTGAGGCAATTGGTTCCAGTGGTGGATGGCAAGAAATAATGGCGAGTGACTAAGGAGATGCGTACGTGAAAACGTGGATTCAATTTTGAAGTTATGATCTAAGCGCGGAAATATCCGGTGGGCGGGTTTGATATAACATCTAGGGAACGATGAGGGACTATGAAAGAGCCCGTGAAAAAACGATAATAGTGATACCAGTCTTCGCTTTTCAAGTGATGATAAGTTTAACGATGCTTTGATGGCGGTTATGCTGCAATGGCGAGAGTAGTTTTTCGTTATAAATCTGGCTGCTTCATTCTGAACCGAACTCCAATTTGTGATTCGGTATATTTGACGCAAGTTCCAAACTAAAGAGGCGTATTCTATTTTCGAGTGGACGAGGGCCGTGTATGCCAAAAGTTTGGTAGCAGGATTAGCTTGGTGCAAGTGACGCCTGATGAAGCCAAGTGCTTTGGATGATTTGCTTACAGTTACATCTATGTGGTTGTTCCATGTTAGATCAGAGGAAAGATGAACCCCTGGGTATTTCAGTGTATTAACATTCTCAATGTTATCGCTTAGAAGCTAAGCATCAGAACGAATTATGAGCTTTTGAATTGACTTGTAGAACCTGGGCCATATATCGGTGTTTACAACGGATATACACCACATCAAAGGCACCGAACAGGCAGCTGACGCCTTTCACACGTCACCTCCGTTGGCGCTTCTCCATCTGCAGTCGACTGGGAACTTCTGGCGCAGGCGCCGCTAGACGACCCTTGAGCTGCAAGCCTTGCGTAATCATCCCCGTTCCCTCCGCTTGCTGCTGATGCCTCACCCTTTTGTGCCTGGATTGGTCTGGTGCGATACGTCAGTGGCTCATAATTCGCCTTTTTATTCCGGCTGCCTTTCGTCAAGCGGTTTTTCACTCACTTCATATCTTCCATCCCAGCATTCGAGCACGCAGCGGCTCTTCACCCAGCGGTACGTCTGGCAAAGCATTAATACCGGTGTTAGCCAGTGGGCCCGCTAATCTTTTGCCTGCCAGACCGCCAAAATGACTCTGCACACTAAGACTCCCAACCAAGATTTCCTGCCACCTCGCTGTCGCTTCGACCAACACACATCTCGACTTGGTCGGACCGCTACCTTCTGCTCACGAGTGCCAGTTAATTCCCAGTGCTTGACCGCTTCACCTGTTGGCCTGAAGCCGTACCCATTCCGGAGATCACTGCTGAAATGGTTGCCAAAGCCTTTGTCTCAACGTAGATTTCCCGCTTCGGCTGCCCCTGCATTCCTATAAGGGATTGGGGCGACAATTTTTTTGCACCCTCTTCACTTCCATTACCAATTTGTTTGCACTAAGCATTACCTTAACACAGCTTACCGCACTTGCACCAGTGACATGACCGAGCGGTTTCATCATCAGCTTAAGGTTGCTCTCATTGCGCGTCTGGACGGGAGCACTAGGCCGATCGCCTTCCTTTGGTACTTTTGAGCCTACGCGCCGTCCGTCGTCGCGAACTGGGCTGCTCAGCGGCCGAAATAGCCTTCCGTTCACCCTTGCGGCTTCCTGGCGACTTGTTCGTTTCTTAAGTTTCCCACGTCGCCGCCTCTACAGTACCTCCTACGTCTTCGAAACTGCATCCAGCAGCTGCGGCCATGCCCCCCTCTATCTTCTGACAGGCACTTTGTGCATCCAGACCTAGGGTCTTCTACTCACATTTTTTTCCAGCAAGACGCTGTAAAAGCGACGCTTACACCCTCCTACGACGGGCCATATACTCGTACTTCAGATGTACAAGACCTCAACCATTCTGCCAAACAGTCGCGAAGAGGTGGTGTCGTTGGACCGTTTAAGGCCAACCTACATAGAGAAGCCTCTCGCTGAGCTGCTCTCGGAGGTCGTCGGCTTATTCGTCCGTCTTCTTGCCGCCCAAGAAGCCTCATCTAGGCCTCGCAGGCGCGTCCATTTCGCTGTTCCGTCTGGGCGGGGGACCCTGTAGCGCCCACATGGCGGGATGCGCAGAAGAAAAAATAGCCTAGTGGCGCGTGCCCAGCGCGTAAGCCGGACACGTGCAGTCCGTTCCTGGAAGCTTTCTATGTTACACAGCTATTTGTGGTGCTCCGCCCCAGGAAAACCGACTAAATAAAGCACTGCCGTGACTGAACAATACTGCAAACCATATAATGCGCTGCAAAGACTGCGAACACGCCTAGACAGAGAAAATTCAACACGATCGCGTCGACGACCGATCGCTCGGCCTACGGGCGCATCAGCACCAGGTAGCACGGAACCTAGACACAGTATGAAACATTTCTGCACTAGCGACGTCATTGTATTGGACCTCATTTCAGGTTTATAACGTCACTTCTGATTTATGGCGTCACCTTTGGTCATTACTCAACTTTGGTGCCAGTGCTATCGTTTAAAGTGCTCTCGTTCTATCCACGGCAAGTGCGCTGGGGTGCGCGCTTCCGGTCATGCCTCGGGGCTCCTGCAGAGAGGTTGTCAATTA
The DNA here is from genome assembly GCF_055883805.1 of Amblyomma maculatum. Taxonomy (NCBI): domain Eukaryota; kingdom Metazoa; phylum Arthropoda; class Arachnida; order Ixodida; family Ixodidae; genus Amblyomma; species Amblyomma maculatum. The sequence continues at coordinate 83,588,444 of NC_139350.1, forward strand.
GAGGAGGAACTGGCGTAGCCTGGCGAGCGGTTTTTTCTTCCCACTGCCCCCTTGACTCGGCAGGCAGCAGCGACGCAAAGGAAGAGTCTTAGAGGCATCGGAGCAAAAACTGTGGAGAAAGCGAGAACACATTGGGAAACCCAAATAAGCGGCTTGACCCGCTGGCTGTGTCTTGGTGGTGGTGGTGCTGAAAATTTTAAGTGACGAAACAAAGTTCATGCCCAAAAGCAAACTTTTCATGGAGTCCCTATTCCGGGCCATCGCTGGGCGAAGCCGCTGGCCTTACCCGTTTTGCTAGAGCCCATTGGGACACTAGCGATGAACAACTGTGCAGGGCCACCTCCCATGCCTAAAGGGTGGGGAGAGGGAGTAGCATGGCGCTTGCCTCTGACAGCAGAGCTCCGAGCCCCGTTAAAGCCCTCCACAAGTGCTATCGTTTGAGCCGCCTTTGGCTGGATTTGGTTTTTTGGAAGCCATATATGATATAAGCCCGCTGCTTCATAGTGCTTCTAATTTGTGTTATCCAATCTTCAGGTTAGTGGTTACCTCACATATAACAAAGGAGACCGTTTGCTAAAAGAAGTTGCTGCCACCACCATCTAGAAGTTGTCTATCTTAAGAGGCTCGAAATGTTGCTAACGGTAGGTCCAGTTACTGCTTTGAAAGTAGTAGCTGGCAATAAGGCAGTGGCTGTTACTACATTAAGGGGAGCTGCCGTTGATACCCTAGGTAGTAAATGTGGCTAAAGATAATTCCTTTTGGTACAGTCACCCTGCTGGGTAGCGCAGTGGTTATGGCACTCGACTACAGTGCCTAAGAATGCGGCCGCATTCTAATAGAGGCAAAAAGCAAAGCGTCCGTGTGCTGTGCGATGTCATTGCAAGCTAAAGAACCCCAGGTGGTCAAAATTTCTAAAGCCCTCCACTACGGCGTCTCTCTTAGCCTGAGGCGTCGTCCCATAAACCTAGCTAAACCATGTTGGTAAAATCGCGAGTAAAAATATTAGCACACGTGATGGGTCAGCGGATTGCCGGAATGACAACGCAAGACGGTGCGGTTGATGATGAGGCTGGTAACGAGAGTACCGGGCCTTCAGATTCCTGTCTTGAGGGGGGTGGGGGGGGGGGGGGGTTGTTCAGCAACTGTCACGGCTCAGCAAAACCAAACAGGAGTCATAGTTGCTCATCATGATCAAGGCCTGAATAAATGCCACATGAACAGTCATGCAAGACCGCACTTCGACGCTCGAGCGGTGGCACGCTTGACAGTGGTTACATCTTGCCGCCTCCTCCCCCCCCCCCCTCCCCTTTGCTGAAAAAATGGGAACAGCCTGATAGGCATGTTTCCGAGCAGTAGCGCCGCGTGGTGAGATCACAGCTCTGGTCGCCAGTCACTTGTGCTATTATTTACTCGCGACTATCGTGCGTTACTATCGCGACCATCGATCGTAACTATCGTGCAATTACTACCTGAGCAAAGCGAAATGCGACCGGCTGTTGCCACCCCAAAAGGTAGTAACAAACTTTCCATTAAAAGTCGTGTTCCTATCGAGGCTGCACACATTCAGGAACAGGTTTGTGCCTCTTAGCACCTTGGCGGTGGCCGCACCGGACAACGCAATTTTAAGGCGGACATGATTCCAGCAGGGAACAATATTCGCCATCGACCATTCAAACCCATTAAGAATGAAACAAAGAAAAAGTAATCGATGAGCAAGGGCGCACAGCTAGACAAACGGCCCAGGCATGGTGACCTCGGTTTTCATCTGTCTGTGGCATCTTACCTCCAGTCTTGTGTAAAAGCGCTCATTAGGAACAGGCATGCAGTGGGCAAGTAAACCGGAACAATGAAGACCTCTTGCAAATAAAGAGACCGGTCCATTACAAGTAGACGGTTTATTCACGACATGCGTCAAGATTAAAATACACGCGGGCTTGCAGTTTCTCACGTGTCTGCAAGGGCACAATATAAATAAACTCATTCATGCACGGCATGACAAACTGCAATGCAGAACACGCTCATGCTCATGCTAAATAGCTAACACCAGCGACATATTAGGAAGTGAAAGCTTGAGATGCACTCCATCACAATACAGCTCCCTCTAAGCAACAGCAAATAAGTGGGCACACATTGCTTCTCGAACGGTGAACTCAGAGCATTGCTGAAATAAGGCGAGAGTATTCGTCCCATGAACATGAAGTTAAAGTGAATGAATTAAGTTATATGAATTGAGTGATCCAATATGTATATCAGATGAAAACAAAACGCAGATGAAAATGTGTACCGTATGGTTGGCAAAAATACCAAGGTAAATAGCTAAAAACCTGCGCAATAAATAGAAGCGCTACGCGTGAAGATGGGGCAGGAATACGTGTCCTTCTACATTTGCTCAGGAGCCTCACAGCTGTTGTTCAACGTGCGGAGATGATGCGATTCTGGGGCCCGAGTTTAGTTAGTTTTTCCAGTCAAGTAAAAGGGGAAATATCCTTCTAACAATACCCTTCACATTAAAGTATGTCGCTGTAGCTAGCATTACTCGGACACATTGGGGCGGTAATAGGAATATCGTCGAAGCGACTTCTTGTGGAAACTCTCCTCTTGCATATGAAACGCAATTATCACCACTGTGATAAACCCAGGAAGGATAAAATAGCTTGGTGAACTTAAAGCATGCACTCAAAAGCATACTCTGCCTCCACACTTAAAAATTCCAGACTCTTAGTCACTTTTTTCACTACATTTTTCACTTTGATTTCCGTTAGCGCTTAGAAGTGACAGAGTCAAGTTTAATAAAATCTAGAACCAGGGGTGAAAAGAGTCGCATTTTCCCAACTTGTTTTTTTTTTCCAGTAAATCCCACGCCATAGGTACACGCTGTTTTCTGGTTCCTTTAAACGCCACCTCTCCGGGCACAGCCCACCTAACCTGATAGGAATAAACGAGTACGGCTGTTTGCAGCAGGCAAGTAACGACCTGAGCGTGTTGTTAGAATTGCCAAATGAAAGCCGGCTGGTATACTTGTGATCCCCAATCAGACAAGCAACACTGTTGGAGACAGCGCTACTAAGTATACTGGCCGAAAATATCTTTGCCCATGCCACCGTTTACCGTTTGCAGGTAGACACATTCGCTAGAGTCGGCCATTGTGTTTGGGCTGCTAAAGTGATGCGGACATCGCTCTCCTGGAAGGCGGTCATCCGGGCTCGGTGCGGCTCTTCAGAGTCTCCTTGTGCAGCGCGCTCAGCTCCAGCAGAACAGCACCCACGCTGGGACGCTCGCCGCATTCGTGGCTCCAGCAGCGGTGCACCAGCTCCCGTAACTCCGTGACACCATCGTTTTCGCCAAATTTGGGCCTTGCTCGCAGACGCACCACCTGTGTGTGAAGTCCTTCGTCTTCAAGCCTGCTCTTTCAAAGTTGAAACACATGCTGCGGCTATTAAATTTATACCGGGTGACCCGCAAAGCCAGCTTCCGAATTCGTACTGCGCAGTTCTTGAGGCCAGAATTGCCGCTGAGTTGCATGTTGCTCTGCTATCGCGGTTATAGAAGCCCGTACAATGCTCTAGAAAATACAAATATCGTCTTTACCTTGCGTTATTATTTGTTTATGAATGCTTGCCAAGCAAACCGTGTGGCATGCCCTTGCGAATGAACGGCGCCAGCAAAAGCGGTGTTTGAACGCAGACAATGGACGCTTACAAATTCGCCCCAACTTCGACTCCATACCAGTGTAACACGCCAAGCGGTTAAAACATTTTGAGATTGCGACGTGCACTATACCGTGCACTTTGCAGTAAGGAAACGCTCAGTGATAGCCCCGTCACGTCGAAAGTCATACAAAGATGTATGGTCGTCCAGGAACAGCATCTTTCAACCTTGGTTGCATTCGTTTCCGCAATAACTACTCTGGTACACTCATTTTCATTGGTGGTGACTTAAATGGAGCTCACATTTCGTAGGGTTACCCTACGGATTCCTCCCGAGGTCACATTCATGGCACCTTTCTAGATTATTCATTTCATCATCTAAATAAACCGCAAACTTCAACGCGCCGACGGGGCGGTCCATATTAACCTGACTTGTCATGGTGGTTAGGCCCCGGGAACTCCCGTTGGGATGTTGAACCAGATACTTCGGGGATTGACCACAGCCCTATCTTAATCTACATTATACCTTCGCGGTAGCGGAAAATACGCCGCAACGTTCGCTTCACATCTTGGGACGCTGTTCGCTCGGATAACCGGTTTCCTACATTGGATCTATCTACCCCTCTCTCTGCACTTTCGGCTCTTTTGACAGCTCACACATCCTCCAATACTGTAAATGACGATTATCTGAACCCGCACATGAACCTTTTTAAATCAACTCCGTGTTCTTCGTCGCTAGGAAGATCGTTGCGCTTCTCGCAACGCCGATAACCCTTCAGGTATTCCCGCTCTTCATCGGGCTATGTGCACGTGAGCGGCGCTACTCAAAGCGACTTAGCAGGAAACGCTGGGCTGCATGGTGAGCACGCCTCTCCTGTACACAGGGCAATCGGCATTTTGGCGGATATTTGACGCCATGAAACCCCCTTCTCAAGTAGCTGATTACACCGAAAGGATTCGCCTGGCCCTGAATGTGCAAGAAGCTTCATTTGCACAACAAGCAGCAGACCAGTTTTTCCCAAATCATGACTCTATTCCTACTCCTCCTCCGGTGTTATCAATGGCTGAGCCCCTTGATGACATTACTACACATTTCACTATAGCAGAAATGCTGGCCTCTATAGCATAACAAACACTGCCCCCGGGCGCGATGGCATACCTAATTCCTTGTTTCGTAATTAGGAAAGGTTTGCTTTACAGTCTCTGCTTGATAAATTCAATGAGGTATGGCATTCTGGAGTAATTCCGGGAAAGTAGAAACATTCTATTGTTGTGCCGATACCGAAATGAGGTCCACCACCAGTTTCTCTAACGGCCCTCCGCCCTATTTCCCTTATGCTATACTATCAGAAAGCTTACGAACACATTCCAGCAGCTCGCTTGTCATGGTGGTTGGAATAAATTTCTCGTTATCCAGAATTTCAAATCGGTTACTGTGCTCAAATCGGAACGGAAGACGTCCTTTCAGCTTTCGCTGCTGACGTACTTAACCATTCTCCCCAGAATCATTTGGATCGTAGTGTGATCGCTATAGACATCGCAAAGGCATATTACAACGTCCTTCGCTCTGCAATTATTGGCACCCTTTAGGATCTCGGTCTCCCGAATCGCTTTCTTCTCTCAATTTTTTCCTTTTTAACAAACAGAACCTTTATTATTCGAGTGCATGGGAAGCCTTTTGGCGACTTTACCTTCAACTCTGGGGTGCCTTACTGTTCCGTCCTTCGCCTCCACATTATTTAACATAGCTTTTATTCCTCTTGTCCGAGCCCTAGAATGCATGCCGTCTATACGCGTTCTGGCGTATGCCGACGACGTGACGTTGTCGTCCTGTCATCCAGATGCGTCTGTACAACAGTCGGCGCTCCAGCACGCGCTGGATTCTCAAATTCATCGATTGGAAAGTGTTCGTGTTCTAGGTTTTCTTCACACATCTGGGACTGGAACCCCTTGGCTAAACGCTACCTTTAAATCGGCTCACGCTACACTTGGTCTGATTCGTCGCAAAGTTATACGCTCAGGCAGAGCGCGTTCTGATACTGCTCGTCAGCTTGCGCGCTCCGTCCTTCAGCCGCGGAGAGTGTACCAGACACAATTCGAGCGCCTCACCTGTCGACAATGCCAGTCTCTTGAAACTATCAATCGTGAGGCTTGCGCGCCATTACCTATCTCCCTCGACTTACACTCATACCCGTTCTGCAAGAATACGCTCAACTTAATACACTAATTGAACTCATCGACCAACGTGAGACAAGCAGAGCACGGAAAATGTCGCTTCAGCTCCATCATTTACACAGTTTTCCTCCTTGGTCGCACTTTCAACTCACAGACAATCACTCCACTGTTTCGCCGCCGATATCAGCCGCGCATTTGCTTCCAGGGTGCACAATATACACCGATGCATCACACACAACACTGCAGGGAGTTACCGCTGCGTATAATCTCTCCCATCCTCAACTCTAGTGCAACGTACAGCGTGGAAACACGCGCCCCCTTGCCTTGGAGCTTCAGGCGATACACAATGCAATTAGTTCCTTCCCACGCGAATCCACATTTGATACTGTTCATATTTACACCGACTCCATAGCCACCCTAAAGCAGCTTAAGGCTCTTCAGCGCACATTCAAAATTACACAAGCAAAGTCATTCACCAGCTCTGCAACAATACCCCTGCCCTGTACGTATACATTCAATTCGTGGCCATGTTCACGATCTACATAATATCCATGCGGATACAATGACACACCCTTGACACATCAGACATCCCGCCACCTTCTCCTCTTACTCCAGGTTGGTTTGGTTGGTGTGGTTTATCGTCTCAAAGCAACTCAGATTAGGAGAGACACCGCAGTGGAGGACTCCGGAAATTTCGACCACCTGGGGTTGTTTCACGTGCACTGACAACGCACAGCACACGAGCACCTTTCTTTTCACCTCCACTGAAAAGCGGCCACCGAGGCCAGTATTCGATCCCGCATCCTTCGGAATAGTAGTCGAGCGCCGTAACCACTGCGCTACACCGGCGGGTTTTATCCCAGATCCATTCCAGTCCCATGCTAAAAAATCTTTGCGCCAGCGAACACGTGCTCTAATTCCTCCGTGTTTGTACACTCTCCCCTCACTCGGGAGGAGGATGTATCTGTGCTCCCGATTCGGGAAGGAGTGGCTCTGACCCCTTCTGTGCATCATCGGTGGCGTGACGAACGCTTTCAAGTGACCGACAAGTGCCCGCATTGTGGTGCTTCACCGGAACTGTGCGATGTTAAGTATCTGTTGTGGACCTGCCCAGCTGAGGCATCCGTGAGACAGTGCTACTTACGAAAAGTAGGCCTGCGGTTGGACCTTTACTGTGACTACAGGAAGTGGACACTAGATAATCAGTTTATCGGCAACTTATGCGATTATTTAAGAGATACCTGTTTACACTCCTTCTCCTAACTTTATCCTACTCCCGCTCCCTTTTTACAATGTCTGATGGCACAAGTCTCGAATAAAAAAAAATGTATTGTCTCCTTCCTCTTGTTGCGCTGCTGGTGTGCACAAACTTGCTTTTCCAGGCTAGCTGCTGGAATCGTTGCACTCAGAAATCGTGGAACCGTTGCCCTTATGATATAAAGTCAAAGAACATAATGTTTACTATGAATCGAAAAGGTGCGCTAAAAGAATAATCCCGTCTGAGGGGCACTTATTGGCTCACTTTCGAAACGATGACCGGCACAGGCACAACTGCTGATTTCTCGCCCTATCTCATGCGATTTGAAGCGAAAGCTTCACTAGGGTAGCTGCGGTACGCTGCACGTATGCCGCAGTTTGACCTTCCACAGACTTTCAGCCGCGTGACTAGTAGCACGTGGCCTGCTCGCCGCCCGCTTCTTCTTTGCACGGGCGGTGCACTGAGCGAGTGGCGCTTATTCCTTCATCTGCTGCCACTTTTCTTCTGCATCACACACCTTTCAAACGTATTTCGTACCAGTAAACATTTACACAAATATAAAACATTGCCTGACACAATGTCACACAGCCTTTCAGTCCCCAGTAAACCGTATGATTTACGTGGTTCGGGGTAGTTCCAAACCATGTGGAGGATGTCGCACATCTCTCCGCAGGCCGGACATGCAGGCCGGACATGCGGGCGAACTGCCCCGAACAACGTAAATCATACGGTTTACACAAACTTAGCTATGAGCAGTGGGAGGCGAAGCTTGCTCAAACAGAGCTTCCCTTTCAGTGCCAGCTGATCGGTCAGGCCTGAAGGGGTGTATTACCAAATGGTTTCCCGGACCTGGGTGAAACACCCGCGTCATCATCATCATCATCAACCTGACTATTCCCACTGCAGGGCGAAGGCCTCTCCCATATTTCTCCAATTAACCCGGTTCTGTGTTAGCTGCATCCACTTGACCCCTGCGAATTTCTTAACCCGCGTAATTGTTCTATATAAGAAAAGTTTATTCTCTCTTTCTGTCTCCAGTCCCCTACCTACCCTTTCCTCCTTCGCCACTGCTTCTCGTCTGGCTGCCTCCTGGGACCTCTCCCTTCAAAATCTTCTTGACACCTTCATGCCATCTAGACCCGGCTGTGGTGTCCTTGAGGTCCAGAGTTATCGGAGTCGCGCCCTTTCGCTTTGTCTACTTGTGTTTAGCCGTGTTCAACCTTTCCTTGTTGTTGTTTTTTCACCTAGTACAGCTGACTAACTACCTAATCTTACATTAACACATCTCGGTACAGCTTCCTACGCTGCTCAAGAGATATCTCTTCTGGTATTTATGTACGCCTCATACGGTATGCAATCTTTGTAAAGATAGAAAAAAAGGTAAGTATCTAACCGCGGAGAACTGCACTCTCTGTGTCGATCTGGAATCTAGACAATCTATTTCGTTCAGATAGCTGAATAATCATCGATCACAAAGGTATTATTTAACAATATTTAACCAGATGCAGAACGGGCGGGACGATACTCAAGTTGGGATACAACTAGCGGAGCCCCCCGAAGATCGAACTAGACAAAAGTAGACAAATGCAGCGAACTTCTCGGTATTACGAATTTTCTCAATTCTCCAATGTCACCCCCCTTAAAGTGAATCATCTGAAAACTTTATGTAGCGAACATGTTGCGGCGATTGACCTTGAAATAACGAACTCGCGGCATATACTATCTCTCATCTAGTGCAGAATTACTGGAAATTTGGCACAACCCCGCAAGTTTCATGATGATAAAACGCGAACTGACGCAAGAGGAGCGTCTATATGATATAAACAAGCAACCGCAGTTACAAAAAACTGTGTTTGAGAAGCAGCGACGGCTCATCTACGTGGCAAGCGCAGTGGTCTTCGCTACTTTCGCTTTTGGAGTGTGGAATTGCAATAGTACTTGCCCAAAAGGAGCGAAAAGTAACAGGAGGGAGAACAAAGACGAGGTACGAGTAGTGCGAGTCCATCGCAGCCAAGCGGTTGGTCGGTAGCTCTCGCACATCGGTAGCGGTAAACAGCGGTGAATGCCGGCGTTTCGAGGTGCAGTCGGTTTCTAGGGCAATGGTGGCGAAAGAGCGGGAACATGCGCGAAGACGCAGGCATCTCCTCGCCCGGCGTCGAGGCGAACGTGTGCGCTCTCTCCCACGCTCTGACTCGTGCCTAGCTTCCTTTTGACAGATTGAAGGCTACCCTTTTGCAAATCATATTTGATCCTCAACATATCGACTTAGTAAAGGAATAAAGCCTTTCTATTAGCTTTGACAGCTTTGCCAGTTCTACTTTTTTTTTTTTTTTGCGTTAGATGCTTTCATGTTTTCAAGTTTTTAGTGAGGCATTCTGTCTCCTGAGAGAGTTTGCCGGTACTCTAACTAAATTTTACAACCTACTTCTAATGCGCCCTCTTTAACTATGTCTGAGATTAAGCAGTGCTAGAATAGGGTGGGCAACCACCCTCTAGGTTCTTCCAGCGTCAGCGTCAGCTTACAGTGCGATATCCCTCTAACCGGCAGGGTCTAAATATAGTTTAAAGCTCGTAGTCATAATTCATTGCTTTAAACGTGCTCTTGTCGTCCGCGCTAAAGCAGAAAACCCGTTTAATAGAGTGATTTTGAATTATTCTTCTTTCCCACTTACGGCTAATAAGTGTGTGGGCTTCTTCCTAACTGGTTTCTCATTTTAGACCTCAACATCCTGCGGTCACTCCATTGCACCTGGTAGAGCACCTCCACATTTTACGCGACGCAAACTGCCACCATCTCGTCAGAGCTACAGTGAACTAGTTCACTGTATCATATCAGAGCTGTAAAATTCCACCATGTTGCCAGATGTATACAGGGCTTGTCAGCGAAGGTGAATCAATATTTTTAGAAAAGCTGACGTGCGCTAGGATGTTTCTTCAGCTGTAGTTGTTCGGTCGACGTTGGCGGCCGCCATACTGTCGCAAAAATACTGAATTATATGTTGAACGCGAAAAATGGTGAAATTAACTTCTGAACCATTTGATATAAGAGCCTAGTGCATATGCACAATGGAAGCGCGCCCTCTATACACTGCAATGACACTGTTAATGCGATTAGAAAAATAATAGCACATACAGCATGGAGCTTAATTTCGGGTGTCTCTACACTTTCGAGCCGACAGTTAGCGAGAAAAGAGTGCCTGTGACCTACATGAATAAGCCTTTCGCTTCTTGAAGCCGCTTACGTCGGCCGTGAGCATGATTATCGCGACCGGCTACGCGCACCTCGCTCAGTGAGAGGCGGGTCGGTTGCGTGCCAGCACCAAAACAAAATGAGCAACGTTACTGTCGGGGTGATAAGTGGACTCACGCCGAGAGAGCTACGTATAAAAAACAAAGCGTCCGCCCTCATCTGTACCGGTAGTGTAGCGAAGATCTTTAAACATTTTTGCTAGCTATCTTTAATTTTCATCACCACATTGCTCAAAGGGGGAATATTACAATGATGACAGGATCGATTCCCATCCACCGGCGATGACGTAAGTATGAGGCGACAACATGACCGTTACCGGGATACAAGGCGTACCTTTTTAACAAAATAGTTAATGAGTAGTAGAAGGCGCGGCCAAAAGCCTCGCTTTGTTTCTTTTTCTTAACACATGCCTATAAACATTTTATTTTTTCGAAAATTTATTCGAAAAAAAAAAATTAGTAGCAATAAGGTGTATATTAAGAAATATTGATATTTGTGTAATCACGGAGAAGTTTAAGCTGATAATACAAGTAAAGATATTGCTTTCAAACAGTCGGATTCTCATTCGCAGCCGGCCGCAGCGCGTTCCGGATACAATCCGGTTTCTGCCAGGCAAAAAAAATAATAAATCATGCCGGCTTAGGATCAGCTGATTGCTCTAAGGCTTTTAATAATATCGCTTTTCTGTGGCCGTAGTTGAGTGCGATTGGTTTCATTCCATGTTGTTCGAGGATCCCTCGTCTGCGAATGACACTGAAAACTGCGATCGGTCTGTGACGTAAACATCGCCACACGAAGGCGTCGTGCGCGAAGCCCGACTGTTGAGCATCGATAGCGAAGGTTTGCATGCCATCGTCGAATACCTGCGGTTACTTATTGCCGAGAAACCAACCATTAAAGCAAAATCGTGCACGCGTCTAGAGGCGACGCGAAAAGACAGTTTGAATGGCACAGCGGCCTTGGCAACATAAAATTCTTTTTTTTTTTAGCCCCGTGATGCCATGAACGATGCAGTGCCCGAGATAAAACCTTCCTTCAGAGATCTTTTTTTCTTCCCCCTGGCGTCTTTGGCAAGTGGATGCACTTCTGAGCACCACCACGGACGATTCCTTACGCGACGCGTCGAAACCAGTCTGTCCTATTGCTCCCTCGCTCAAAATAAAGCGCGCACACCCACCGTTCCACCGAAGCGCGGTTTCGCGAACGCCACTGAGTTGGGCGGCAGCCTCGCCACACAGTCAGTGCACAGGTTCCTTCCGCCGTCAAAAGCGGCGTCTCAACATATTCGTCCGCACGACCCGTTAATAATCCAAGATGGCGTCCACCTTAAGGATCGAGGTTCGGAGCTCTGCTAAATGGTTTGTTGAGTTAATGAACACAAAACTGCTAGTCGAGTAGAGAATTAAAATGTGTGTCGTAGTCGTACTGACGACCTCTGCTCATTGCAACCGCAACGGGGATGTTACTTCCGGCGGCCGCGGCGATAAAATGTTAAACTGGTTTAGAAAAAAAAAAAAGCGCATATATTTGTCACTTCTCGGTGGACACCTGACCCGCGCCGGGAGCTCGGGAGTCAAAGTAGATAGAAAGAGGTGTTGTAGTGGAAGGCTGCGGAATAATTTCGACCACATTAGAATATTTAACCTGCACTGACATTGCACAGAACTCGGATGCCTTTGCGTTTCGTTCCATCGAAACGCGACCACCGCGGTTGGGGTCGAATCCGGGTGCTCCGGTTCAGTGGCGGATATGGTAAGCGGGTATGGTATGCGAACCAGTAGCAACGGGAGGACGTCGGTGGCACAGAATGAATCGTCGTTAGGTGTTAACGTGTTGATGCCCGAATTTGGAACCTAGGATTGAAATTTAAACGCGCCTGCCACTCAGTGGGAAACTGCTTCCGATCGCTAATGCTCTTCACTAGAACGCTGATCGGTGGTGAACTCAAAACTATATATTAATATAACATGTCCTGTGCTAAAATTGTTACCCTATGAATGGTGTTAGAGTGACCGGAGTGGTATTTAACGATTAGCTGGGCTCGTACGCGTAAAACTGCAATTCTAAATATATTCTCATTTTGATGAGGGAGTCGCATCATCTACATTTGGCGATCCAAAATGGCCAAACTTCACGTTTGCAGGGGATGCGTATTTGGCGAATCACTGGTCATATACGCATGCGGATGCTATCAAACGATTCGTTAACAGCTTACGTTCTTAAATTTTGATGGCTATCGGCAGTGGCTGCATTTTTGTTTATTTCGCACCGACGGCACTACTCCAAACGGTTGCAACGAAAACGCACATTTCATAACCATAATTAGCACGTCATAACCATAATTAGCACTAGGACGCCATGACATCACGCTGTTGCCAAGATACGCAGGGACGTCACCGATGGCAGTCATCATGGCAACCATGTTGGCGTGACGTCACCATCGGTGCAGCCTTTTTGACATTCTTTGGGAAATTATCATCGTTTATTGATTAATTCAATGTTAATCGCGTTCTAATCTATTTCAACCCTTTATCCGTCTTATTTGCATTTTTTGTCACAACGTCGACGACTTCCGCACAATTCCGATGCCACTACCCGCTTGCACGTTCGTAATCTATGTGCACGTTCAAGGCTCTTTCGGCGTGTAATTGACTTTTTTGGCTCTAATTAATTCAACATTCAACTTGTACCAAATCTGGTGCGCAGCGACATTTGGCATCATCTACCTCATACAATCACTCTGTTACTTCTTCTCTATTGAACGGTACAAGGTCTGCGGATGTGATTTGCGTTCACGTTTTGCATCTATTTCCACCTGACGCCAGCTCATTCATTAAAAAAAAAAAGACATAGCAAAGATTTAGGTTTTTTGTTGCAACAGAATTTGAGAAACATTTAACTATTCTCACCCACACCTCACGGGGTGTACTATCTTTCCTTAAGTGCTAATGTAACGTTGAAATCTGAACTTCAAATCAACAACGGAATCAATTTTCAAACGCTTTGTCCCAGTTGTTTTTCTAGTGCTTGTAAAGTAATCGTGTTCACCATCATCACATCACACAAATTTCTTGGATTTCACCTGCCATAGCTTGCATGAAACACCAAACCTGAGTTAGAAAATATTAGCAGTTCATCATTTCTACTTATGGGGCTTCTTCCATAGCCCCTTATGCAGGCATATGCCGATGGTATGGCCTTGAAGGTGCGTGGGTACATGTATTAGTTTAGCTGAATCTCTTTCCTCGTGGAGCTGACACATTCAGCGTGGAACAACGGAGAGTTCACGAACCATCGCCTAAAAGCATTGGACCCCGGACTGCGCCTGCGAATTCCCCACCACACAACACACCGTGAAACAACCTTACTGTGCCGCCTATGGCTTTGTGTTGCTTTCGCAAACATATACGCCTTCCTAATCGGGATGGCTGACAGCCCTGCTTGTGAACGATGTGACGTTGACGAAACAATTGAGCAACTCCTTTGTGAGTTCCCTGTTTTTGCAACTAACAGACATACGCTGCGTACTGCATTGTATCGTCTGGACGCTCATCCCTTAACGGAAGGGAATATCTTGGGACCAAGTTCACAAAAGTCATCTGCGCTCAAAGCCTACAAGGCACTTCTTCGCTTTTTAAGAGAGACTAGTCTGATTGACAGACTGACTTTCTCACTTCCTCTCCTCTTCTACACTCCTCTTTAATCATCCGTTCCCCTTCCCCAGTGCAAGGTAGCCAACCGGAATTATTTCTGGTTAACATCCCTGCCTTCCGCCCTCCTTTTCTCCTCCTCCTCCTTCCTCGTCTTACGCTTATTGTACCTCATCATACGTGGAGGGTGCTCGCATAATATGCTGTTTTAGTCGAACAGGTTTACGGTTTAATAAATATTTATTTCAATGTGTACTATCGGATACAAAGGTAACTGACACCGCCTCCGAACCGTGTCACGCTCTAACAGGCGCTGCCGGACGATGCACGCCTGTTGTCAAGGCCGGCGTATTGCTCAGTTACTTTTGCCCCTGATTGTCCCTTCTAACTGTTTTGTCGCTGCTTTAGTGGGATAGAAAAATATTACTCCAATTTCTCAACGAAAAGCACGAGTCAAAGAATAAAACTGAATGATTATATAAACACAGAAATACCATTACTAAGGCATTTTATATGCGACATTGTGCAGATTATAGGCCTGAATTTTTCTCTTGCTTTCAAGTATCATGTCATGCTGCGCGTCACAAAAAAAGTTGGCTGAAAACATCACATCGAGGCTGAGTCTGTCTGTTCGATTATCTTGAGTGCATCCCGCGCGTTCTGCACCATACCATTACAGAAAATCAACTAACCCAGCAGCACAAGTCCACTATGAGGCGGTGTAACCTTACCTGTCATTTTACTCAGACCAGTTGAGTGTGGAGCATTTAACTGTCTGGTATGAGTCCTTCCTTATGCGCATGGAGTTTAATGAAGGAATACCAGCATATTTAATACCAGTATTTTCTTGCAAATTAGAGTCAAACGAATTTGACACTTTAACCAAGATACTTTGTTGTGCGGGATACCGTTTTTATTAAAAATTGGCGCTTTAAATTGTTCTTTTATATCAACTTCAAATTATTGACATAGAAGGACGTCAACTTCGCGCTCACAATAAGGAAGGTTCGGTTTGGTTTATGGGGTTTAGCGTCCCAAAGCAACTCTGGTTATTAGAGACGCCATGGCGGAGTTTCTTTAAAGTGCACTGACATCGAAAGGCACACGAGCATATTGCTTTTCGCCTCCATCGAAAAGCGGGCGCTGCGGCCAGAAGTCAACCCCGCAACCTTGGGCAAAGTTGTAGAGCGCCCTAACCACTGCATCACCGTGCACGGCAGGGCACAAGCAATGATACATGTGCTATATACAGGGTGTTTCAGAGAATGTTTTTGTTTTAAGTAGTAGTATAAGCTCGAAATGGGAATATTTGCAACAACACACATGACTACCCCAGTGGACATAACGTGTTGCAAAACGTTTTTAATTATGAATGTACTTACCAAAAATTATAATTGCATTTTTAATTATCGTACATGGGTGGCTAGTAGCCTCAATGAGAAGTTTTGTGCCATGAGCGAGACGATGCTATTTGAAACGTAGAAAAACTTATTTTCTATAAGCCCTGCAGCTCAACGAAATCCGATGCCGTTTTCCACACACAAATAAAACTGGGCGCACGAGGAGTACTTGAAATATGGAAGTTTGCAGCGCAAGTGAAAGCTCCTCTGGTGTCATGTTGTAATGAATGCAGCGTCCAATTTGGCTAATGAGCCCCGGCACAGCTTAGACCGCGGCCGGCGTTCTCGTCTGCGTCGTCGTTCAGCGTAAGAAAAAAATTATAGCGTTCGTTATCTACGACAACGCCGCTTTTGGTAGCACTTATAAGCCCTGGCCTGGCGCTTTGCCTCTCCGATTACCTCCGGAATGAACTTTACATATTTAATTTTGTTGTAAGCTTTGTGAAAAAATTCACGCCACGTTTCTGTGATACCGTGCAGACTGCAGTGTAATGTGAAACGGTGCCGGTATATTGACATTTACTGCATTATTTGTGGCGAGCGTCTATTTATTTCACGCAGTAATTGGCTTGGCAGCTAAAATAAACTAGAATGACTTCCTACTTGAAAATATTGTAACTGAAAACATTGAAGTTTACCCACTGCGTTGCTTCGTACCAACTGGCTCGATACACCTGCCGTGTGATGGATTGCACTCTCGTGTTTTAAGAAATGGTAGTGTTTGGTCCTAGAGTGCAGATGTCTATCAATTTCTAGTATAACAAACAGAAATGAACGAAATCTGTAAATTTTAATGACTCGCTTTGGATGCAGTCCCACTTGGATACTACACGAAAGTACTCCTACTTGTGATGACAAATATTTTAGCATGACCTGTTCAAACTGCTTGCCATCCATTGCGATGTACACAAGCTCGCGGTTTCTAATGGAGTTCAGAGCAAAATGAGCACCTTTCGAGGAATCTCTAGAACTGATATCGGGACACGCTGTTTCAGGTCTTCGAGGTTCGCTGTATTCGTATTGAAAACTTCGTTCTTAACGTATCCCCAGAATAAGGTATCCGGCGGTGACAAATAGGGCGACCTAGGCACTGGCCTCCGACGCCAAATCCATTAGTCAGGACAGAATGGCAGGACAGTAGGAAAAAAAAAAAATCGACGGCGCTCCTTTATCCTTAAACCACACTTTTCAACATGACCAGTGGTAGCTCTGAGGCAAATGAGGCAAATTCAAAGACAGCGTGTTTAGAACGCAACCTGTGTACTTTTCCCAGTACGGCTTCCGTCGACAAAGGACCGACAATACAGCCGTTATAAATTTGCTCATCATCTTACATGGCGCTTGTGTTGAAGCAGCGAATGTGGATTCTTGTCGCTCCAATAATGAGCATTGTGCAAACTGACATGCGAGTCACCGCAAAATTGGGCCTTGTCTGTACAAAGAACTTAGTGCAGAAATTATGGGTCTTCATCGCATTTAATTGGAAACCATTTACAAAACTGGACCCATCTCTGAAAGTCATGTATCAGTTTTTGGCCAAGACGCACATTGTATTGGTGGCAACTATGTCTTGAATCTGACCTCCAAACTGAAGCTGGGTTGGCTCTGTACCTATTGGAAGTTTAGTGGACACTTCTGGCTTGACAAACACGCGAGGACATCAATATCAAAATCATCGGTTTCACCTCCTCACCTTTTTCTTGTCTGAACGTGGACTGATCCCGTAGTTTTAAATTGATTAGATATCGATATGCACGTGGAACGAGTGTGCACACGACGATCAGGATGCTAGACAGCATACTGTCTGGAAACCAACTCTTGCGCGCTGACATAAGTGATCACAGTGTGCACCTTCTCGGCAGTGAAATATCGGAGTCACGCTGGCGTAGCATTCCTACAATTCTTAAGATGCGGCGTGACGCTTTAATCTTAGGTGGCTCTTTCACAGATCCAGTGATTTGAAACACTGGCAGTGCAATGGCCCTGTCACACGCGCACTTCCGAAACAAGCACCTAGAATGCAAACGTCTACGCTTTTTGATAAGCAGGAGCTAACACATGCTAACGCAACCTCAAGAACAACTACCTGATAACTTAGTCACTGCTGCGCTAGCCCTCCTTGGCAAGCGGAAAAAGCTTTTCTTTTTCCGACGTGGTACCTGACATACAATGATGATAGGAAAACAATAGCTCCATTTAGTGTGTAAAGGAAACCATGCTTACGGCTGAAATCAAACCGATAGGGCAGCCGTACTACAGCCGACGAGTACAAAAAAAAAAAAAAAAAAGAAACTGGTGCTAAATCGATCCGGGCTATCAATATCAACGTCCGCGTACATGACGATGACTGTCATTCTTCTTTTCCCGAGCGACGGCGCGGACGATGACGCCCTCGTTCTAAGCTAAGCGCCAAGGTTCCCTAGCCAGGGAAAGTAGCACACGCGTTCCGAATTGGGCCCGGCATTCAGTACGACACGTCACCAGCGAATGCTGCGCTTGCGCCATACTTCCAACGCTCCTTGTGCACTAAGTTTAGGGAACGTGGAGAAAAAAACATCGGATTTTCTCGTGCTGCAGGTCTCTGAAAAACAAGTTTTTCTTTGTTGTAAAAGCTGCAGTGGCATCGTTACTATCTCGGTATAAAACTCTCTGTTGGGGCTAACTTCTCAACTCCAAAAATGATAATATAAACAACGGGTTCTTTTTAAGTACAGGAATAATTGGAGAGGTTTTGCAGGATAATATGTCTGTTTCTGCAGAGAGGTATTTCCTGCAGTTATTGTTTTTTTATATTGAACTTAATTTTTCAAAAATTAGTCTTCACTCGAACACCTTGTATATGTATAAATAAAATGTTAGAAGTGCTGTTCTCCGATACCAAAACACATCAAGAGGCGATGCCGCGTATTGAATTGCTCACCCGAGTTTTCATCTGTGGTTGCATTTCAACACATGCACCAATGACCGCCTGCTTGAGGTCGTCAGAGCTTTCCGTTTGGATCGCATACATATCATTCTTCACAAAACCCCGAAAGGAAATAACCTATAGGAGGCTAAAATCTGGAGACCTTGGTAGCTAGAGAACGGGACCCCTCTGTCCGATTCACTGCTGCAGAAAATTTGCATTTAAGCAGGGTACGGCATGTGACTATCCAAGCACTGGCAGTAAGGAGTCTGTGTTTATGTTGAATACAGACTTCTTTTACCACGCTCAGTGGAGGATCATGAAAAAAATCTACTCCTCCCTTGAAAGCTTTCAGCGTAAAATGTCCCAGTCGGTGGCCCTTCAATAAGCTACACGGTTCCAAATCAATACATATTCAGAGACCTTCTTACTTTAGGCTTATGCTTTCGTGGCCAACGATAGTTGAAGTCGGACGAGTAGTGTGCATTGCACGCGTTTACAACGGAGCTCCGGCCTTCCTACGCCTCGTCTGTCGATATTTATTTTTCAAAAATTCATGCTCTCTGTCTGATTCCATTACAGTGCTCAATTGCAGAAGTTCTCATGCCACTGGAAGTCCGTGCTTGCTAACTCCAGGTGGAGACTTAGATGGAATGGGTGCATGCGATGATTTTTCAAAATCCTCTTTGCAGCCGATACGCATGCCACCTCAGGTTCCCCTCCGGCTTTGTTCTTACAGCAGCCAGTATTTTAGTTTGTCTCTGTCAGCATCTGCAATGCTGGAGAGCATACAGTTATGTAGGCAACGGCGCCATTTCCGCCTTCTCTTCAACTGACAGCTGTCCTTCACGTCGTCTTTTCAAAATGCACGCTACGTCTCACTGTCAGGCCCAAACCTACGTGCAACTACTCTAACAAATTCGACGCACAGTGTACCCGGACCGTGCCCAGCCGGCATATCACCCAGGCCATCACAACGCGTGCATCCGAGAGCGATAACCATGCTCAATGCCCACATGCGGCCAACTTCAACGCGCTTTTAGAAACGATTGCACGGTGGCCAAATTTTTTTTTTTTTCACACCACTTAGAAAGCCGCGTTTTCAGAATTGTAAAAACTGATATGAATATTACTGGCAGTGGCCTACAAATTTGCTATTCCAATCAAGCACCTAACTTCAGTAGTTGAAATTAACGATTCAAAATTAGTTTCACACTCGTTAACACGATTTCCACGTTTAATTATTCCCGCCAGCGCTAGGATCATAACATCACTGTTGCCATCTCGATATCCCAGAAAGCCTGTTTTGCTTTTAAACTTGCATGGTCCATCTTTGCTGAAACACCCTGGATATGTCCCAGCTAAATTGAGCCACGAGTTAAAAATTTATATATTTCACGTAGGCCTTGGAAACCAGTTCCATCATCTTGCGCAACGCAAGGTATTTTTTTATCTCTTAAGTAATTAGCTAATTGCGTTATTTTTCTAATATACTAAATATTTATATTATAAAAAATGTGTATTTGCCACGTTGGAGAGCACCTTCAGTATCTCCCACTCCATCATTTGCGATAAAGAAAGCTTCACGTGTATCTTTTTTTCTGAGCTGAAATTAAGCTCGTAATATAAGTAAAATCACGCGACCAGCGCATTCACCCGATATGAATTCTCTGCTCTCAGTCGTGGTTGGAGTGAACGAAATCAGTTGCGACCGTGTCCCTTCGGCCTCGTTGCAGCGGCAGGTCGATATATCTGCGATAGTTTCCCCGCCCGTACCCGCCATCCGGCGCACTTCACGATGCAAGCGGCAGCGAGTGCGGAATGAATGAATGAATGAATGAATGAATGAATGAATGAATGAATGAATGAATGAATGAATGAATGAATGAATGAATGAATGAATGAAAACACCTTTAGCGCGGAGAGCTCGCTGGAACCATCGCAACCTGTCAGCCTCCGCTGCAGTAGGCAGATCGAGCAAAGGCCGTAGCTGAATTCGTTCGCTCAAACCACGACTGAAAGCACCACAATCGTGGCGCGCGAATGCTCTAATCACGTGATTTTTTTTTTTTGTTATTTCGAGGAATTTCTTTGGAGCCAGAAAAAAAAGACATACACTTGAGGCCTTTTTATCGCAAATTATCGAATTGGGGATTCTGATTGGGATCTTCAACTTTGTCAATCACATTTATTGTCTAATGTGAATATTTTGTGAATTAGAAAAGCCAGCTTATTAAGAATTAATGTCCTTCAAAAAATACTGCCTTAAGCGCGCAAGACGGCTGGCAGCGGGAGCAACCAGTTTTATAACCCTTGACTCAAGTTATCTGGGACACTGGTATATTTGTACCGATAAGAAATTTACACGCAATTTTCACCCATCCAATGAACCCTAAAAGCATAATACCCGCTTTTTACATCATCCAAAAAACAGCGCGAACAAACGGGGACGACAGGAAGAATATCTATATGGGTGCTATATCGGTCCATGTAGTCTAAGACTCGCATCTCACATAATGCCATCTATAGCTGATTCAACATCGCTGCTTGAGTAGCCTCACTGGCTTTAAACCCTCCCAGACTCTGCTTCCAGTCAGGTAATGCTTGGAGGCAGATATTTTGAGCTCCCCTTGCTGCACACAGGTCTGAACGCTGCTGCTAAGGAGTTGCTGACTTCGGGCCGGATATTTTAGGTGTGTTCGGAGCGGAGGCTTTTGGCAAGGGTTATACCGAGATACCCCAATCCTGTTCTGGTGAGGAAGTGCTATGGCGCTCTGGTAACCAGAATTAGGTGCAGCCGAAACCTTATTGTGCAACAATATATGCCATCGACTCAGATTTTTTTTTTTTTATCTTGTCGAAAATTGCGCAGCAGCGGGAGTTATTTCGTTGTCCTTTATTTCGTGAGGCAGATTCTCTACATCAACGCCATCGCGGATATTTATCCCTGAACGGGACAAGCGTTGAATAAACGACCAATTAATTATGATGCAATTTGTACTGCAGAAGAAGTACGAATAGTCACAAAATTGATGATTTGGCTTTGCTACACACCTAAACACTCTGACAATACAAGCGCTTATCTGTGCTCCATATGCCATATTCGCCAGATTAGAGTGAAAGCTTGACCCTAGAAGAGCGTAGCGTTTAAATAGGGTAACGCACTGTCCGAAGATTTCGAAGATTTCCAGGGCTCCAGCGTGCTGCATCAATCTTCACGACTGCTTAGGAATTGTACCTCACCTTCACCGTGGCCACTAAAAAGCGTGGCCACTAAAAAGTCTAAAAAGCGGCCTCACATGACCTGGGTATCACTGGTAACAGCGGAACGAATGCCATACTAAGCTTTAAGGAGCACTGTTTTAAAGAAAGAAAAAAACTGGAAGATACGTCCACTGTACTTG
This sequence comes from Amblyomma maculatum, assembly GCF_055883805.1. Classification (NCBI taxonomy): domain Eukaryota; kingdom Metazoa; phylum Arthropoda; class Arachnida; order Ixodida; family Ixodidae; genus Amblyomma; species Amblyomma maculatum. Next base: position 83,610,133 of record NC_139350.1, read on the forward strand.
AACGAAGACACGCTTCCTTACCCTCAGGGCCGGCCTTACTCCGATCAGCACCCTGTGCGAACCTCTGCGAAGCGCGACCAGTGAATTGAGCAGTCTGTTGTAAATGCGTCCGTCAGAACAACTTTACCTCAAATCTTGAATGTTTGTCAACCTAGAAGTTCTGCAGGGAATTTATTTTGCAATAATATAAGAATTACATTAATGTTGGCGTTAAACATATATCAGTAGTAGGCTACCTCTGTAAGCAATCGTTCTTTATAAGATTTTCTGAAAAAAAAAAAAAACATTGCTAATGCGTCTGAACGCAGCATGAAATTTTACACCTCTAATTTAAGGTCTGAAGCCCGAAAGGAAACAGTGAATTAATAGTACCAATCGATGGTCACCACCATGGCGCCGCCAAAAGCGGCAGACAACCGCCTTTGTAGGCAGATATGCCGCTGAAAATGTATCACAGCCAAAAAAAAAAAAAAAAAAAAAAGCAAATGTCTGCCATCGAAAGATAAAACTTGTGCACATGAGAGGAATGCAAATAGTGACTGCATCATTTAAAGATATCAAAGAAATCAACAATTGCTAGAAACATAAGTGGGACGAGCATCAAAACGGCACAAGTAATACACGCATTACTAAGGAGCACTGTGGTAGGCTAAATAGAAGTAATAGCACTAGGACCTTGTAAACGAAGGGACCGATAAAGTCTCCATTTATCAAAGAAGACTCGAATAGCGCGATCTTTCTGCTTCTGCAGCGGAGTGGGTCGTTTCCACATTCCAAAGGCACTGCACAAGCAGAGGTGAAAAAAAAAAAAAAGATTAAGTGGCGCATCTTAGTGCAGTTTGTGGCCAAGGACTTTCGCCGACGAATTGCAAGTTCCTCTGAAAGGAGTATAGACACGCACATTTTCTGTTTCGGTAATTTTGCTGTAATCGATCCACGATGGTCCAAAACAGTGGGAATGTGACTCAAAAAGCCCCAGCACAGCTCAAGTAATTATTATCAGGACCAGTTTGGGTTTCGATCTCTCCGAGTACGAGTGCGCGAGGACGTCAGAGATGCGAGAAATAAGGTCCCATTAGCGAGAAATAGCGACAAAGCCACACGGGTGCCCTCAACTGGCAAGGCTGGTGGGCACGTTGACACAGAATCCAATAACAGATACGGGTATCGTTTTTTGTCTGCTTGCGATCGCACGTGCAAAACAATATCGTCCTCGAGCAGCGCTTCAGCATAGCATAAGTATTGCGACATTGTTTCGCCCGAAATCCGGTCGTGGTCCGAAGGCACGAACGTTACCAGCATTGTCAGGCACTTTTGATTTCAACCCGCTCGCAAGCGACGAAGCAGGAATCAGCAGCAACCATGAACGCATGGTCGGTTGACATCCAGGAAATGTCAACTGGTGGAACATGTTAAACAAAGGAACCGATTACCGTGAAGATTGGAGCGATCAGCTACCGTGGCCACAGTAGGTCATGACCGTGGCCTGCTACAGCGCAGCTCCCGTGCTCACACCTGCTCACGCGCTGATGGGCCTCGAAGCGTCAAGTCTGCGTGCGCTGTCCAAGCATGTGGCCCCATCTTGTGCCGTCAAGACAATTTGGACATGTAAAGCCGAGGAGAATACTTTTGCAGACAGATCCTCGCTGCGCAATCCTGTAACACATGGGGTGTATCTTTTTATTGCGTAAGCAATACTTCGTCAGATTTCGTGCCGTCGCGTATCTCCGGCGACGCCGTGCTTGACCTTGAGCCGCAGCTGCGTCGACACTTGAACCGCGTCGTAAGGAAAGGGAGGAAGGGTGACGCAAGTTCACACACAGTTTTCAAGCGTCCGCGCTCCGTGCTGACGCACCGCTCTCTTCCATCCTCACGCACTTCGCACTCCTGGCGTTCCCCGAATCGCACTCTCTCACTGCATGCGACGCGAGCAAGGTGCGATGTTGTATGCGCGCGTCGAGATCCAGGCAAGTGCGCCAAAGCGGTGGTCGGGAAGCATCACTTAGGGTCCAAGGGGCGGACGGCCGCCGCCCAGGGTAAGGAATTGCGCATTAATAGAAAGTCGATCGCTAACAGGTGTGTAAGTGGAAACAGAGAAGTAGGAGTCCGCGTCGGGGTAAATCAGTTGCTATGCAGTCGTACAAGAAGAGCATCGGCGATGCGCCGAAGCCAGAAAACGGCAACGGGCTCAAGAGACTACTGAAGAACGTGAACAACGGCTAGCAAAACAGCGAGCGCAAGCCGCTGCTAGACGAGCGTGTCGTGCGCCTCTAGACACTTAAGCGCAACCATTGCAGTATTGCTCGCGCAACTTGCCAGGTTTAAACACAGCTAAACTACTGCATATCTTTATTTTATTTATTTTATTTATTTTTTTGCCTTGCGAGAGGCGCGCTGCTCAGTCAAAACGCGCGATGCGAAGTTTTGAGTGAGCGCCGATGCTGTCGTTCGCAATCTTTTGCTTTCGTTTTTTTTTTTGTTTTTTTTTTAAAGCGACGCAGAGACTCGGAGTCGTGGGTCTGCTGCAGGAATTGAGCGTTTGTTTTCCTCATTGTAATGAAAACGTGCAAGAGTACTGAGTATGCAGGCCCACAAATATATTGAGTACATGCGCATAAGCTATTTGCACGAACGCGCGCCCCTACAAATGCAGCTTTGTAGTGGCGGATAAAGAAAATTGTCTAGACTGAGAGGATCTTGTAAGGGCGCGCAAACGTTGACGTTTGTAAATAAGCTGTGAAATTATACATGATGTTGCTTAGCTTACGGACAGACAATATTCCGTCTCTATAGTTGTTTTATATAACGGCCGTAACTTAAGGCACAAAAATTGGCGGTTCGTTAAACTCTGCTTAAAAAAATGGTGTCGCGAAAGCAACTTGCTTGGCTACCACTTAGGATTCGCTTGTGGTTAGGCGTTGGGATGCCGCATAAAGTTTCTCACCACCACCACCACCACCACCACCACCACCACCATTAACTTGGCTAATCTCTATAATTTATTAGCACGTTCTTCTTCCGTTTCTTCAGCACGTCGTCTACGTCGCGTCTCATTCCAACGCTGCAGTTTAGCTTCTTCTCTAGAAGCAGAACTTGAGCCGGCCTCTTCCACAGTTATTGTAGAGCCACTCTGGGAAGCTGAGCGACTTCTGAGTTTTCGTTCCGACGCTTCTCGAGTCGTGCAGCGTGCTCTCTTGTCTCTTGAGCGCTGTCTCTTCCTTGTTTCGTTCCATCGTTTTCGCCTGCCTTCTCCCAACTCTGATGATGGTGGTTACTATGGTTTATTTTTCTGGAGGGGGGGGGGGGGGGGGAGGGAATGGTCGTGTCTTATGTTGGCCAACTTTGTGGCATGGCGACCAGGGGGATGGGGAAGTTGGAGTAAGGGGGAGGGGGTGTCGGGGAGGGGGAGGTGCTCTCCATAACGCCTTGACTCCACAGATCCTCTCCCTTACTATGCCACGGCCGGTCTCGAGGGAGAGCGCGTTTCTCTCTTCTCTTACGGCCTCTCCAATGGGGTCTGTTTCCACCGCCCGCCGCGCCTCGGTGGGGTCGCCACCGCCCCACTGCTGCTCCTCCGCTACAGCCGTTCACGCGCAAGGGAAACGCGCGCTCGCTCTTCGCTCCGCCCGCATCGGTTGCAACCGGCAGGTCCTGATATTTCACCCCATATGGCTTATAGGAAGAAGCCGTAATCAGCGTCTGATTTATCGTGTATGAGCAATAAAATAGTCAATAATGCGCGTGCGCGCGAGAGCGCGCGCGCCTTCGTCAGTGCTGTCGCGCACGGTCGAATGAAGTCTCGGGTGCACTTACATCAACACTTTTTGCCCCTAAATTTTTCACAAAACTATATGTACCATTTTATGCACTGTGCCTTTGAAAGCTGTAAGCATGTATAGCGCGACCTGACGCTAGTGCATGGCAAACTTCGGTGGATATTCTGTCAACCGCTGCCGTTTTCGTTTAGAGCAAAAGAGGCCCTGACGAAAATTCATAGCACGTCTCAGATTCAGAGTAAGGAACAAAAATTTACGCATACAGTTAAAATTTCAGTTGTCTAGTGAAGTGGGCTGTTCTAGCTTCGTTTAAAACAAATCAGTAGGTTGAAAGACAGCAGATGTATACGTAGTCTCGCGACTGACGCACACGTAGACAGTCGTAGTCAGTTTAATACAGGGATAAAAAACATTTAATCAAGGAAATGGGCACAAACAGATATGCATAAGTGAAAAGAGCGGCAAGCAATAATAAAAAAAAAATGTCCTTCAAAGTTAACACATTGCACTCATTCATCAAAACAGTACATGCAGCTAGAAAATTAAAGTCTCAAAATCTTTCTGGACGGTTTGTGCACATAAGGAGCTGGCCTTTCGTTCCTGTCTGTCACTTTCTTAGCATAATTGACAAGAAGGATTCTGAGAAATTTCTCACATATTAAAGAAGCGGACCTTATAGCATGGCTATTGTCAATGCCTTCCGGGCAACTCAGCAAAGGTGAGTTCTCAAGTTCTGGCTGGATTAAGATTTGAAGGACTTCAAGGACATTTGTGTGTGGTAGGTGCACGACAGCTTTTTCAAAAAAAAGACACAACCTTGTCCAAGAGGGCTACAAACTCTGCTTTTGGATAACGTAATCCGCTAGAATCTTGTCCTCGCAGAATAGTGTACATGGGGCTGCTTCTTTCGCTGGTTTCAAGAAGGATAGCACAAGCGTCACACCCGAAGTCACTGATTAACTTCACAATGTATCCAGCGACGTAAGCTAAACCAGAATACGTGACAGTGGGTAATGGGATGACAGGAGATACCATCACTTCTTTCAATTCCTCATTTACTGATTGCGCAAGAGCTGAAATGATTTCGTCGGTGTCGACACTAGGTGCCTTGATTTGGCTCCCAGATGAAACTTCCATCTTGACAATGTGGTCAAGTGCCGCTGTTACGGCTCTCGCATCTAGCATGTCGTTCCCTCCGCACATTTGCCTTAGTTTTCCGAAGAGAGCCTCAATGGGGTCGCTATTGAGTTTCTTGGTGAGGACGGAGCCGACACCTTTTCGCAGGAGGTATTCTACCACTTGTACAGTAGACTTCGTGGTGAACAGTAGTGCTTGATATGTTTCTTCGGTGAAAGTGTCCTGCTTTAACGCCCTTGAAGTTTCTTGGATGTTTTTGATATAGCAGGTGAACTCAATTGTAAGCCACTGCAATCGAGTATCACTTGCGTCATTTATTGGTCTCTTTTTACCGCTTCCAGCATAAGTGGTGTCATGAATATCAAACCATTGTTTGATTGTTTTCATGAAATGGATTGTGGAGCTAGCCAGTCTGAATACGTAGAGGGCAGGGTCTCCTTTTGTGTTTTCTTGCAGATGTTCTATTGCTGCGATTACCTGGGGCGAGAATATTTGCACAGCCCGCAGCACATTCATCTTTTCAAAATTTGACGGGTAAACATGCTTCCTGATTAGGTTCCGTGCTGGCTTGACCGTCATTCCTTTCTGGAGCTCGTAAAGTTTTTGGACAAATGCCCCGCTGATGATACCCGAACCATCTGTCAGCTCGCGCTCAAGAAACTGGCTCCGAATGTTTTTTAGCACGTGGCAAGGATCGAAGCTGAGGAAAATCACTCGATCAGGATCGTGTGGATGATTCACCACTGTAGACAGGCAGCCATTGCCCATAAGCTTAAACATAGTGGTGTTCGCAGAATAATTGTCCGTCACGATGCGTACCACCAAAAAGCCGCATGATTCAACGGCAACTATTACTTCCTTTGTCCAAGCAAATAGGTCTCTCCCGCTCAGCTGCTTCGTAAAATAGTACGCGCAGGGAATTTTATAGGAACTGCAGATGCCATTAAGCACAAAGCGAAGGACTCTGTTCGCAAGGATTTCCTTTGAATTGCCGGCAGTGTCACTATTAGGTTTGTCTCGGAAGCCGAACACTGCATCAGATTTTCTGTCATAAATGCATTTGGCTTTGATGCTGTTTGGCTTTGTTCTCCTCCATTTCAGCCCAGCTATCGCTCAAAATATTACAGTAGTGTTCAATTTCAGTTTTGGTCAAATGTTATTTCGGTGTTCCTAACGTTCTTTTTTTTTTAACGCCTAATAGAGCTATAAATAAACGTTAGCATAACCTTTCTATAAATATTTTAACAACATATATCTAATATATGTGCAGCATTATACTAGCGTTCTTGAAAATGATAAAACAACCCTGCACGAGCATGTAGCCTACGTACCATTGGTGACGGTACACAGCTACGCAATACAGCGCGACATACAACTCCTATAGTCACCTCTGAATAAATAGCACAGTCAAAAGTTTTTATATCCATTATTGAGGAGTGTCCCTTGAGTAACAGTGCCGAATGTGTAATAAGCAAAGCATTATACCAAAATAATGGGGCAGCGATTGCTCTCTAAGGCAGGCATTACTGCACAGATAGTTACAAGGAATTATTAGTTCAAAAACATACTAGAAAAAGAAAGAAAATATTGCTAGGAATTAGTGCTTGAAATAGATTCCCTGTTCTTTTTTTTTTCATGAAATAGTTATGATATCATGCAAACATTTCATTAAACCAACGTTTATTTGCAAAATTAAAATAATGTTTATAATACAACATAAAACATTTGCTGGTCTATAAATTATAGCAAAATTGATAACAAAACTTAAAAGCGTTTTTATGTCATGTAAGCATTGTGCAACTTACATTACATTTTTATAAAATTATTTTCATCTTCGGTGCTACATCAATGGTTTCTCATCTAGCGCTGAAAGACAGTTTTGCTATTGTCGCTGTTATGTTTGCCTTGAAGAAGCTTCGATGTGATCACTGCTCATTAATTTTTTTATTCATCTTCTTGTACAGGAAAAAATTCAGAATTGGGAAAAAATTCAGATTAAAATGAACAAAAGTAGATACCATGCCGCAATACATGTCATATGCTTGTCGAACGTTTGCTGAGCGACAGTGTTTTTTTAATATAAAGACTCCATTCACGTGTGTAGCACGTTGACAGGATGCCGCTGCAGCATCTACCTTCTGTAATCTTTCATTTAGGGGCTGCACTCACCACGAAACCCGCGGGCGACAGCGCGAAATCAGGCAAAAGCTACCCGCCGCCACTGAAGCAGATGCGGAGCGAACGGTGAGCAGGTCGCGCCCCTTGCGGCGGCGGAGAGCGTGACTCAAGGAGAAAAATTCCCATTGTTCACGCGGCGATTGAGAAGGCCGTAAGAAAGAGCGCGCGCCCTCTCCCTCGAGACCGGCCATGACTATGCACATCTAGCGAAGCTAGCGCCGGCGGCGGCGCCATCTGGCGCAGCGCAGCGGGGCAGCTACTGCAGTTGCTAGGTGACGCCTCTAAGTCATTCGTGGAGTCGGCGCCGCGGCGGAGGCACTATAGCGAAGGTACGACAATGTGCTGAAGAGGCGAAGCGGCTGACGTAGTGTTGCTTTCGAAAAAAAAAACGGCCTATTGAGCCCTGTGCTTTAACGCGTTGCGCACAGAAGCAGTCAGATCTTTAGCGACACCTCCGCTGCCGCTCAGGCCAAATCAGCCCATACCTCACTGCTAGAAAAAAAAAAGGAACGAAGGGAGAAAAAAAGCGAGCGTGCATACTGCTCTGTGCCTGAACGAGGGCAGCTCCACGCCGTCACTGGTTTGAAACCGCGCAGTCTACGTTGGCTAGCCGCTAGCCTGCCCGCCCCTCACTGCTAAGAAAAAAGAAAGAAGAAAGCGTTCGTGCTGGTGTGTGCTTTGCTCGTACGACGGCTTGACACTTCCCTTCCTCCAGCTGGAAGCTGCGCAGCGCTCCGACTGCCAAGCGCCTCCTTTCATCCTTCCCGCGAATTGTGATTCAGAGACATCTTGTAGCCACCCCATCTTAATCCCTCCATTAGAATAAAAAAAAATAAAACGAGTGACGTAGACCCAATGTCACCTGCCATTATGCACCACACGGAGGAAAAATCAGCCTACAAATGAAATTACTGTACGACATGAGTTTCAAATTAAACATATAAATAGCCCCGCCGTCGGGGTGCAAGTGGTTAGGGCGCTCAATGTCCAAGGATGTGGGATCGAATACCGGCTGCGGCGGCCTCTTTTCATTGGAGGCGAAAAGGAAGGCGCCCGTGGGCTATACGATGTCAGTGCACGTTCAAGAATCCCAGGTAGTCAAAATTGCCGGAGCTCTCCACTACGGTGTCTCTCATAGCCTGAGTTGCTTTGGGACATTAAACCCCCTAACGAAACCAAAATAACCATATAAATAAAAAATTAAGTTTAAAAAAAGAATATCCAAATACAGGCTTAGTATACAGCCGGTGTGCTAGGTAAAATTAGCCAAGATTTTAAAACCACTGCTTGTCCTAGGGGAGTAAGGCTAACCGGCTGCTGTTGGGAGTCGCGGCCAGACCACAACACAATTTTCTGTTACTCAAAGTTTAAACCGTCAATTGAAAAATTGCAGATTGCCTTGGGAAACTCCAGTCTCACATGTCTGCAATGCGATGCGCGATGCCATATACACACATTTTTTGACTACCTAAACATGCCAGTGCAAAAACTACATCGTATTAACGGCGGTCGCCGATAGTGCCTAGCCTGCCACGTCCTAAATCCTCCCAAGGCGGTTTTTAAAAACGCCCATTCGCCATTTTTGGCGTGCACCAGAACAGATAGGGAAGTCCTGTGGCAGAGGATATGGATTTGGGAGGGGTGGCGCGGCATCCACAGGCCAGATCGGCGCCCCCTTCCTGCTGGCGCCCTGAGCGACCCCACTGGTCGCCCACCCCTAAGGCCAACACTGCGCATCCTCTTCTCGATGCAAGTGAGCGGCAGTGGGCGGTCGCGCAGCCGCTCCTGCTGCATTAAGAGCGACCCGAAGACTTCACCAAACTGTATGGGCGCTCACACTTCACAGCCAGTTACAGTTCAGAACCTCTGGGATATGTATACTAATATGGGCAGTATCATTTCACATGTTCCTGTGCACACCGGATTAAAGTGCACTTGAGAATAAGAGACCCTATTACGCACCTTGTCTGTTTTAGTCCCTCTGCCACTGTAAACATCTGCATCTGAGAGGTGTGCGAAAGAAGACCTCCAGAAAAGCTCGACGACCAGATGCCGACGTGGAGCTCTACCTTCCCACAAACCGAATTGCCAACTCGATGCAGTTTACGTTTCCCGAAACGCTGGTCCTGTGTACCAGTCAGGTGCGAAATGAGTTCCTGATCTGCGAATTGCCTGCGCGCCAGTTGTAACTATTTTTTTTTTCTCACACGCCCACGGCTTAGATGCATATACAGAGGGCGGATTTGCCACAAGACGCGCATAATACGAGCAGCGGCGAGGGCATTCCTTCTAGCCCCTTTAGTAGCCCGTACTAACAGAAGGAAAGAACGTTCGCACTACGAGAGAGATGCACTGCGCCAAAAATGAGGCGACGAGCATTATTTGCGTCCCTAGCCCATCGATCAGTGCAGTTAGTGACGCCCACCTGAAACATGACAGCGTGCTGGTGGAGGTCGCCGAACGGTCTGGCGCCGGTCTGCAACTGCCAGAGGACGACGCCCAGGGAGTAGACGTCGGCGCTGAATTCCGGACGCTGGCCTTGCAGTACTTCGGGGGCCATGTACTGCACCGTGCCGCAAACCTGTCCAGGGCGCGGACACAAGCAGGAGGTGCAGGAACTTCGTAAAGAAGACACACGCACGTAATGTGATACCAATCTGCTTGGTGTCGTATTTTGATGGCTCTTTTCTCGTTCTTTTGCCTCTAGCATGTGCCTCTTGCGACTTAAGAAGTGATGGCGTGAGTGCAACATCTCTTGATAGCAGTGCAGCAACTCCGACAAGATTCAAGCAATAGTAAGAAGCACAGAAGATTAAGGTGTGTGCGTGTGCGTATGTGTGTGGGATGAACTATACAGCAGCAAGTAATGGCAAACATTAAAATCATAGAAACATATTTATATGAGAAAAGTAGACAATGCGCATTTCTGTTTCCTTCTGACGAGGTGTAAACTGATGACAGGCGCAAAGCTCGGAGTAACGACTGCAGGACTGCAGTGCCGCCATGTTTTGCGGGTTGAGCGAACTGTAGAAAAACATGCAACCTCACCCTCCTCCGGGTAAAAGAACAGGCATTCAGAGCTCTACTGTGTTTCGTACATACTAGCCCTAACTGTAGGAATCATGTGAACTGAATGTCGAGATCTGCAGCGTTAGAGCATGCCTGTAAGCCCATGTCCACCTACCTTCCATTCTTAAGCAACAGTTATTGTAGAAACCTGAACCGCCCCACAATACCTAACAAACTTCGCAAAAACACCAAACGCAGCTGTTATTATAAAAGGTTTCGAAATAATAGCATGTATGGCGGTCCCAATAGGCTACCGCACTTGAGGTTTACAAAACGCTCCTGCGCCGCTAATGGGCTGGATGTTAGCAACATAAAAAGGCTACCTTCTTCATTTATTCCAGCAGTCTATTCTCCTACCCCGCTTAAGCCATAACTTTGCGAAATAATATATTTCGGGCAGATGACGCCGTCATCGGCACAGTAAGCTGCACTCAAGCTCCCCCATTGGCTTGCTGATCAACATGGTGTTGGTCTGCCTGAGCCATACTGAGTTTGCCGCCTGCGGCCATGAGCTCCATCTGGAGCTGACCCAAGTGATTATCTTAGAGTGTACTTTCATGAAAGATGTCATTGCACTCTGAGTATCAAAATCGCTTATCCAGCCGAGGCGCTTGCGAGAAATGTTGGTCTGTCCCATTAATATATTCATCTGCTCATTTTTTGCACAGATAACTGCTCCACAACGTTTTCCCCCACCCTTGCTGAATATTATAATCGATAATTATATAATTATAGTTCTAAGACAATATCTATTCTTTGACTTTTTCTAGATATGGTGACAGTTATATCAGTGGCAGTGAACCTTTGATTAAAAAAAAACGACAAAAATGTCTCCCCGCGCCATGATCAAACCCTCGCGATGTCAAGGTCGAGAATGACACCGCATTATCAGCCTGAAAACAAATAGAGCGGTAGCCTAGTTACCGAGACCCACAGACACAAAAGAATTCTGGGGTGGTTGCGAGTGGGTAACGTAAATATTTGAACGTTGGATGTCATTGAACGGCAAAATATTTTAATGCGAGTACATTTCTTGCCTCATGAGGGGTGTGACCATAAACTGAACAGAATGTGTCACCACGAGCTGTAAATCATTAGTAAGAATAATAATCACGTCCATGTCATGACTAGAACCATCACCCTTCCATGTCTCAGCCGAGCGTGCTAACTACTACTGAGGGCTATTGTTTTTCTTTATTGTATGGGAAGACTTCCGAAAAAGAGAAAATCAAACAGGTCATGTTTCAACTCACCAGGATGTATAATGCGAGCTTTTCATACCCAGCAATTCCCCACCATTGCAAATGTCAACATTCTGGGAGACACACACAAGCATTGAGATGAGGTAGCCAACTAAGCGGCCCTTCCAGGATTGCATGAAGTCTCCGCAACAAAGTGCACTACTCTCGGAAACCTGACTTCGATGATCGTGGAGATTCGGCACTGCGGCCCATCACTCGGCTCTTCCACAAACTACTCCCATTGCTATAAATAAATCACAAGACACGCAATATTTTTTTCTGAACATGCAAAGACCGTATACTATATGGCTTGTGTTCAATGTCATTCTTAAGCGTTGGCTGTCATATATCCCAGAAGAATGCAGGATCACGCCACTGAATAAAACAATGATCAGTGGTTTCTGGCGTCTTAAACAGGAGGTAATTCACCTGCCATGGCACAACCACCTCTTCAGCGTAAAGCCATACCTTGACAGGGAGAGTTGATGCGCGCAATTTAAAAAAGAACATTTTAGCAGCAGATGGAATATACATGCGCTTAGCGCGATTTAAAACGCTAGCGTCGAGAAACCCCAGATAAGGCTGCCGACACAACTATATAGGAAACATATATTCAGTAAGGACCTAGGTCATCTGCCCCTTGAGTAGATATACAGGCAAATAAAAAAAAAAAGCGAGCACTGAGAAAATTGAAGGTGTCGACAAAGTCCTTAAGGAATTCCCGCAGACTCCTTTCACGCGCTTGTCTAATCGTTGTAAATAAATGGGGCGAATGAGCACTATAGTATCTAATAAGCATACCTACTAAAAGTGGATGGTTTGCCAACTGAAAAAAAAAATGAAAAGCGAAACAAGTTTATACAAGAACAAATGAACAGGGGCCCCAACTATATATCGGAAGAGACTGGCTGTCACAACGCATGGGCTCCCACTGAGAGCACAACAAGCACGCTGCTAATATTTTTCGTTTTCCTGCACCTCTTTTCTCGCACAATGCAGGACATGCGGGACGTAGGAAATCTTTGCAAACAAAATGCTTTGCAGACTTGCGTACGAGAAACACCGAAAATTCACTACCCTTCCAAGCCTGGGTTTCTCGCCTCATAGCCAAGATTTATGAATCCTAATATGCTTCCCTGTGGCACACCTGGTGCAGAGCAACCTCTAGGTAGTGTAGTGAGCTACAATCCCAGCTTATGCCACCAAAAAGACTGCTTCGTACCCCATTGACCCCCCAAAAATCATTTGGATTTGTCTAAATTAAGAGCCGCACCTCATACCTCGTAAACTGTTCAGTCAAATGTAAAGCCTCGAGTGCACTCTTTTTGTCAGAACAAAACGTAACGTCAACAGCATAGTCCAAATCCTCAATTTCACAGTTAGCTAGGGGGAGAACAAATTAACTGCTTTGTTAATGGTGCTTACAGATAGGGGTTCAAGGTGTAGGGACAACAACACAGGCGACAATGGACGACCTTGGCGAAAAGCTTTCGGAGAAAAAGGCTTGAGTGCCTTAAAGCACAGCATTATTGTCATACTCATAGCACAGCCTCATGCCATTGAGAAAAATGTCACTATATTTACATGCTCCGAGATCGCGAACAAGAAATTGTGACGAACGCTTTCGCAAGGTCAGTCTGAATTCGAACTATTTGGTCAGTCTCATCGATAGTCTCGAATACCGAGCATGCAATATAGGTACGGGTCTGCATATTGCGGCCTTTGATACCACAGACTTGGGACGATCCTATAAGTACGGGTCTAATAGCTGCATACGGCCGCGAAGAAAACTAGCCAAAAATTTGTAATCTTATTAAAGAGGAAAATTGGGGCGGTACCTTCAACATCCCTCAACCGATCAGTGTCAGTGTCCATAATTCTCCTTGTCTAGCGTAAAGACTCTCGAGGGCGCGGTGAGAAAGGAAATAAAAAAAAATGATAACAAAAGTGGATAAAGTACGCAAGAAAAAATGAAATGAGGAGAAACAAAAACAAAGTAAAAACAAAAAAATTTAACATATATATAAATAACAAGAAGGTAAAAAGAATGAAACATTGAAAACAGCGATAAAAAGGTACAGTAATGCATAAGTAAATTTGTGCACGTCAGAAAAGCAATGAAACGCGAAGTGAACTCATAACAGTAATAGGCCCGAAACTCGCAATGCTTTCGCATATTCGCACTCAAGGTAACTTAAGTGCTTCCCTGCAAATGTTTGCTCGCAAAGACAGACTGCAGGAGCTGGATTCGGACTTTCTCAGGTCTGCAGTAACGCTCGAAAGTGAACTTCTTTCGAAAGATTGCTTACAGCTGTCACAGTTAAGTACGTTTGTTAATACACATTTTATAGAGCGTAAAAACTTGAGCCCCGATGGAACATGATTACACAAAATGCGCTTTGCAAGCTGAGGTATTCGAAGCTGGATTTGCCCATAAATGGCTCAGTGGTGTTTGTAAGCCCTCTTCAACCCCACCCCTTTACTATAAAAGCTGGTTGCCCAGCCGGGTGGAACTTGTCCCATCCTCGTCCGGTAGTGTGTCTTAGACAAATGACTTCCGATAGCTGAGGCGGATGTCCAAGAGGTCACTCTCTCTTTCTCTACTTTCCTTCCACAATTTCCCCTCTCTTCTCTCCCCTAAATGTGCAGAGGGGATCTCGCTCTCTCCACTTTGCAACCTTTCAAATGAAGTTCGCAAGTGGCGCTGAGGACGCCATGGACGCCATGAACGACATGGAGCTAAGAGAAGCTAACATTCGAATACAAACTTGGTATTGATATCTTCGCAGCTTTGCCACCAAAGTGACCAGTAGCGGCGACACCTATGCAACATTTTTGTTTCTATTTACAAAATTTCTGTCTGCACTAAATGTAGCGTTTGTGTGCTTAGAACGAGGTAATCTAACAATACAGGATGGCACCAGCTCTTCGTCATTTAACTGTTGGCCACGCTTTTAAAGGTATCGCGCGAGCGCTGACTGCTCGGCGCTGCTGCGCCAGAAAAAACAACATAATTATGCGAGACAGAGCGTCGTCTGCTTGGACGTTCTGATTAAATCGACGCCGCCCTTGCCCATAATCGCCTGCAATGTATGCATCCCCAAAAAGCTGCAACCACTTCTGCCATCCGCTATGCAGTACGGTTGATATCTAAAAGAGCACAGATTTCCAGTATAAAAGAAAACCTTCCAAGAAACAAGCTTCAATCGTTACTTACGAATAAATAATTGTAACAGAATTTCGATATAGGCGTAATAAATTATTTAAAGGAAACGTCATAGAAACGGTAGCTCAAGCACAAGATGAGCCTAGCGTCGTGCTTAAAACGTTTCGCGTTTGGTCCCGTCAAGAAAGAAAGAAACCCGCAGCAAACAAAACACGAAGAAAGCGCTCTCATAATGCAACCATAAATCTTTCTTCGCGAAGGCTGCTTCGCACGATGCAGAACAACCAAGCAGATGACGCAGCAGCATAATCGGAGCGCATGCGCATTTCTTCTTTCGCTTTCCGCTCTGCTTCGCCTCGGTACCACCGGGCCGGGCAGTCGGCCCTTGCACGTTGCCATTAAAAAAGTGGCTAACTATACTTACATTTAACGTCTGGTTCATTTGCAGGGAAATTTATGCCACCATTTATCGGCTTCTGGGTTCAATCATTTTGGCGTTATTAGGCAAGGATCTGGTCAGTGTCGCTATGATGGCCATGACACTTGAAAAAGATGTTAAGACAAGCCTGATCGGCGTGGAGAGAGGAATTCAGCCGACCTTGGGCTTGGAACCACGGATAGCACTGCTTCCAAAGTCGGCCAGTTTGCAGTCTCCGTTGTGGACTAGTACGTTGCTTGGCTTGACGTCCAGATGCAGCACGTTGTTTCGATGGCAGTAGTGAAGCGCCGAAGCCATCTGGCGCCCAAACCTGTGGAAAGGTAAGAATGAGACTGCAGTGCAGAAGGAATGCCCTCGCCAGCTTACTTAGAATATGTCACATATTAGTTCATATGTGAAAGGAATGGACGGAACAGGAAGACTTCGACGTTAACCAAAAAAAAAGTTCTATACCTCGATGTTCCCAAAAAGGGTTCATGCAGCAAATCCATGTCAGATTCAAGCATCCTAAGAAGGTACACCTTTCAGGGCAAGGCGCACGCTTTTCGCCTAGCAATTCTACGGAACCGCACTTCAGATATGTGGCCAAAGGGAACCTGACTTATCGCTGCAAGACGTCAAACAGGCGACAGGGTGTCGGACACATGTGCTAGATATTTGCCGCAAAAAGGCGGAAGCCATCATAAGGCCACACCCTTTGCCTACATGATAAATGGGAACGTTATGATAATGTAAGCAGTACGCAGTGTCTCCATTTCCTCGTTTAAGAAGTTCCCGCAGATAATGGGAACTAAGGTTTGGTGGAAATAAGCAGGCAATAAGCAGCAAGAGGGACGTTTAGCGAGGACAGATGTGGTGTTTTGAAGCTAAGCACAGTTACATTTAATGAATTTGGTGGTATTCACAACTATGGCAGGATTTCCACCACCACCACCACCATCATCATCATCATCATCAGAAAAAGAAGAAGCATAACTGCATCTGCCAGAAGACAAAGGAGCTTTCAATGACCCGGCCCACAATTAAGAATATACATTGCTAGCTGCGTCCAAGTTATCCCCTCAAGCTGTCTAAACTCAGCCATTCACCTGACTTGCGGATGTCTTCTTCTAGGCTTTCCCTCTCTTGGAATCCATTAAGATAAGGTTATAGTTCCTGTTCATTTCCTTAGAGATAACGTTAAGGAATTCATTTTTTGTTTACTATGAAAAGTAGTTCTTAGAACGCACACCTGGGTTATGCCGTTCTTTTAATTGGGGGATTTTTTATGAAGAAGTTGGGCCTAAATGGACTCAGGATGTCCGGTTACACACGAAGTCGCTGAATCAGATGCGGATACTTAGTGATGTTAGGTCACGGAGGGTACTGAACCTCCACGTGGTATAGTATGCCCTCTGCAGATCGAATAAGACCCAGATGCAGCAGTGTCTTCTGCTCTATAAAACACTAATTCGCTCCAAACTGGAGTATGCGACTTCAGTCTGGCATCCTTATGACAGTCATATTACTGCTATTGAGATGGTCCAAAATACCTCGGGGCGTTTCATTCTAATTATAACCGCACAGCAAGCATAAGTAGTTTGAAATCAAGTCTTTGCGTGAAATCAATGATCTGTAACTGCTGTACTTGGTGGCAGTTTTCCGGGCTTAATAAAGGGTACCATTACAGCATTCTTCCAAGCCCCAGGTATATTTCCAGCTATCCATATTTTAATAAACACCAGAGCCTGCTCCACAGCTTCAAAGCATATCGTAACGTGCATTATCTAGGCTTCGTGCTCTCTGTTCGCTCTAATTACTGTATTGTAAAAAGTCCTGATGTATTCCTGCTTCAGAGGGAAGTTTTTGCTTTTCTACCACTGCTTTGCTTTGCTTTTTTTTTGGAATGTGTGCGGCTAGTTAGATAAACTTGAGACTTCAGCATATTACTTACCCATTACGTTGGCCTGTTCTGTTAATGATGTCTGCGTGCCAGGTGTTGCCAACATTAGAAATGGGAAGGGTGCATAATTCTCAATGAACTTATTGACCTGTTCCCACATTTTATTTAACGTTATAGAACTTTTATACAAGGAATGTAATTCTGCGATATTTTCCTGCCTCTCGCATGTTCTGCCGTGGCCTACGGAAGATGTCATATGCTTTGGTCGTTTTTTTGCCAGTTTGCATTTTAAAGCGAAAGCCTTTCTAGGCTCATGCAATGAATTCCCGTGAGCGAGATTTGTGCTTGAGATCTGTGCGCAAGATCTGTGAGCGAGATCGGTCATACTCCGCCAGATACCGCGAGATGTGCTCTTTCCTAGCGTTTCTGCCATATGAAATCCCACACTTGAATGCGCGCTAAGGAACGCCACGCGACAGGAGCGATGATGTAGCGTCCAAACTCACACTTTAAAGTCTGACAGATACTGTATCTTTCCTTTCCTGTAAACCAATTATTGTTATATGTAGCACTGCAACGAACGCCGATGAGAGGCAAATGATAGGATAGGAGGGGTTGGCTTACGCGATTCTCCTGTTAAGAGACATCTAAGAGACCTAATTTTTTTTTAGTTAGCCATCATTGATTGTAGAATGCGTGAAAAAACCAAAATTTCACCACGATATTCGATAAGAATTTGTTTTATTGAAGACTTGGCGTAATCATAAGTGAGTAAAAATATGTAATTTTTTGCCCACCATTTCGTGTGTATTTTTTTTTTCTGTGCGGCTTGTTACGTTTGCGGAATGGTTAATTTTGCTGCTTCTGTAAAAATTTCATTTATAGATTCTTTACTTCCTCATAATATCCTTTTCCTTAGTTGGTATTGATTTTAAAAGTAAACAGTCGGCAAGATGAAGTTTCCAGCGTCATAGTTTTGGGGTCATGGTGGATTTAGATGATAACTTTAAAACTGTGATCACTACCTCGAGGGATGTCTAAAATATCAGAAATAAATAATTAAAAACAGATCATGATGAAAAACAAGTAAAAGAACATTTTCACTTAGCTGGGAGAGCAAAATGTGGGTTCTCCAGTATTCTTGAGACATGTTATTCAGAAGTATAAAATCTATGATTTCTCTCTTGGTGTCTGCGCGTTCGGTTCTCCAGAGCGTACAATGCCCGTTAAGAACACCAATTATGAAATATGGCTCCGGCAATTGTTTATTACAATCCAAGTTACGGATTTTAACTGCGAGGTATGGTATGTATGTACAAAAAAGCATATTTTTATTGTTTTGTGGCTGAGAACGTTTGCAGCAAATGCTCAAAACTTTGTTTTTAGCATAATTTTATTTTCCTGAGAGGTCGCTCTGCATCAAGATTTCTACGCCTCCCGAGACTACGTTAGCGTCCTGTAGCTCTGTCTCTTCGAAACGTTTAATATTTTTGGGGATGTTTGTGTGCAGTGGCACAAGGTTTGTTTCCACACAGCCGTGGGTGTCATTGATATACGCATACCCGTAATGTCTGTGAAAAAGTCTCTATAAACCTCTTCAGTTTCACTCTATTCAATATACGAAATATAAAAGGAATTAAAAGTTGATTTCAAGTGCGGTTACTGCAGTTTTTCTTGTTTGCTTTCCTGTCCCTCTAGGTAGTCCCCCTCCCCCCCCCCTCCACCCGCAGCACAGCTGTGCTTGGGGGTGACATTCGTCGCGTCGGAGACGCTGGATGCCCATGGTGAGAGCAGACGAAATAAACTTTCGTCTTACCCTGCTAGGAGGAACCTTGCGGGCTGCCGGAAGGCGTGGTGTCTAGGAAGGCTCTAGGAGCAGGGCGGCACACATAACGGCCTCTCAGCAGAACACCGCGTACGCGACAATGAAATGGGCGAGAGAGAAGAGTAAGCACCTCATACATTTAGTGGTCTCCGCCCACCCTTCATCCGTCAGGCAGAGAGATGGACCAGCGGGTACCGTCATGGGGAAGTTCTCGGTATTAAGGTCACCATCCAGTATTGGCGGCCTGAGTGCACAGAGCAGAGAAACTGGCTTTCGAAGGGGAGCATGGGAAAGCTTTGATTAGTATTTTGGCTGCTTTCCGGCGCGCGCATCGATGTAGCATTTTGCAATGACTATCCCCGATACCTGATCGAAGCTTTGTGCTCATTTGTTTAAAATGTCAGAGGTGCTCTTTGGGAGCAATCGAGTCAAATTTCACTGTACTGCCTTCAAACTATACTATATCAATACATAAAAAATATGCAGCTAGCAACGGATTAAGAATCGGCCTATGCTACCTGACGCGGAGTGGAGAATCTGTTCTAGCCTTCTCATTAGGTTTGCCCGAATAATGCGGAAGGGATGGAGTGCGGTGGGGTGGGATGCCGTCCGGGGATGTTTCCTTTCTTTTCTGTGTGTCAATGTGTGCGAGTCACGCGAGAGCAGTCAATATTGTTATTCGTTGATACGTACAGTATTAAGCTTTTGTTATGTAGGAAGGTTATGAATGATGGAATACCGGTCGCTCATGCACTCTTCCTCAATTCAGGGATTATCATTTCATGTGCAGTTAAGGCTAAACTGTGAAAATATCCTCGCAGTCTTAGCGCCATATAGGTGTCATTAGACTACTGGGAGTGAAAAAAAATTCTCCACTTCAGCGACTCTTTCTGTCTCTTTCTTTTCAAACGCTTCTTCGAGTTAACCTTTTTTGCGTGATTCGGGAGTTCGAGATGAGTTTATAAACACCTGTAGCAGTGCGGCTGGCTTGTTACTGTCCGCGTTACTGGAGTTCCGGAATCCTTGCCAGCGACAGAGCTCCCGCACAGATTGATCCCCACGCGGTCGGCATGGGCTAAGCTTCCTAAAGGGGCTTTAAAGCTTCCGTGCAAATAGCGGCATCTGGCGCCCTTAAGTTGAGATGCCACGCGTCGGGAGAAATGAAATGTTTGCGCACTGCCGATGGGAGGGATACTGAAGATGTAGTAACACGTATGGCAACACGCAACATGGTCTGCTAAAGGTGTCTAATAGCGATTTATGGCAACTCCTATCCTCCCCCCATCTCCTCGTAGCGTAAACAAAGTCTCGGTAGCGGCGGCACCTCGGAAATACGCGGATTCATGGGCTTGCTACTCACCGACAGACGTCTAGCGTGCCCAGCGGACCTCGTTCGTCAAGCAGGTGCTGCAGGGTGTGCGGGCCTCCATACTCCATCACGACGAGGAAACGGCGCGGCTCCAAAGGCGCTACACAGAATGTGCGCACCACGTGCTTGTGCACCAGCTGGGAGGCGTGCTGCTCGTTGGGCGCGTCTACATTGCGAACGTCCTTCACGGCCACCAGGCGCCCTGTAAGTGGGTCAAGAAGTTCTCTAAGCGCCAAGTTAAGGCCACACAATTCAGCTTTTTTTGTCGTAAGGCTTTTGTTGCCTCTAAACGAGCCATGTGGTACGGAGCGGAGCCGTAGTAACAACAGGGAGTCTTGTTTAATGCAGTGGTGAAATACGACCACTATGGTACAGTAGAGTGCAACGTTATACCATTGTCAGACGGGCACTTAGGTTCATCATCATCATCATCAGCCGGACTATACCCACTGTAGGGCGAAGACCTCTGTCATTTTCTTCCAATTAATCCGGTCCTGTGCTGGCTGCATCCACCTGACACCTGCAAATTTCTTAATCTCATCCACCCACCTAATTTTCTGCTGGACCCTACTACGCTTACCTTCCCTCGGAATTCAATTGGTTACTCTTGGAGACCATCGATTATCCTCTCTTCGAACTATATGCCCTGCCCATGCCCATTTCTTGTTCTTAATTTCGACTAGAATATCAGTAACTTTAGTTATTTCTCAGACCCACTATGCACGCTTCCTATCTCTTAACGTGACGCCTACCATTTTCTGTTCCATGGCCCTCTGCGTTGTCCTTAATTCAAGTAGAACCCTAGTAGCCGATATAAAGCCAACTGTGCGTTCGGCCTGTCTTCTGGTACGCAGCAAGCGAGCGCAGCTGATGGCCCACGAGAAAAAGAAGATAAAGAATGTTGAGAAAAGTGCAAATAATTTTCGCACATTAAAAACTCTGCGCAAAGTGTTAGGTTACAAGTCTAAGAATAGCGACTCAGTAGTGCGTTCCACAGCGGTAGCACATAATCGGTTGCATTCACACGTCTTGATAAAAAAAAAGAAAGGAATGTATGTGTTAGCACATTTGGCCTCGCAAATTTAAGATCCATTAATAAGTTCACCTGTGTGCAACATGTGGAGCCAAAGTGTATCGCATGAGAGCATGTACGAGACAGCATCATAAGTCATATTTTTTCTACGCCTAAATACGATGTCCCAACTCAAATGACTGTCAAGAGCATTGACGCTATGAAAGTTAACGAATCGCTTGCTCTCTTCGTTCAGCCTGCATTTTTCGGTTAACTGGAATTCAGCAGATGAGCAATGGGCCTTAGTGGAGCAAGAGCTCTTTTTCATTAAGCTGTAATTAAAGCCCCAAATAATTGAATTGCCTCTTCCTCGTTCGTAAACACTTGTCAAGGGTTAAAATGCACAGGCAGTTATACTGTCTTTTAACAAAAGCTTTCGCTTCATGCCAGGTGCGACTTATAAGCTGCACCGTCTCATAATTTGTAATTTTCTACCGCTATAGTGGCTATGCAAATAGCGCTGGAAGGTTCCAATGTTTCGGCGATGGAGTCGTTCGAGGTCACGTGTGAATATCCGACAAGGAATAAGAAGCAGGATATATAAAAAATATTTATAGTTACAGAATGCAAAGATAGCTCACAATTTGAAACGGAGCCCTTTAAATAAAAGCTTTGTCTTGTGCAGGCTTTTCTCTCTTTTACATGCCTTTTTTGTCGGCCAGAATAATGTTCTTCCAGATTCCATTGTTCTAGTTTCCGCCAAGTCGCCGTGGAATGTACAGCGGTACTCATTTTAATTGAATGTAAGGCAAAGCCGTGACGTGAGTGGCATGAACACAAAAAAGCAGCCTTGCTTTGCACCATCCGCGCAAGGACGAATTTCTTGGCTGCCTCTTGGACTGAACACACTTGTTTTCTGTCGCGGTAGACTTGTCTATTATACGAGACGAAGCTATCGCCGGTCACCGTGAGTTGTGCTCCTTCCGCGCCACTGTGGGTTTGAGCCGGCGGCACGCAACTGCCAAGAAGGTGAGGGTGTGTGAGTGAGGGAGTTTTGAGGAGTTGTGGAAAACCACTCCTTCCAAGACGACTAGAGGGCAGCGTCCTCCTGTAGGCTCGGGCTGAACGGAATTACGAAGGAGCGCAGGAAGCCGGGAGCGGACTGCTGCAAACGGAGGTTACCGAGCACCAACACCTTCGCATGCACACCGAGGCGGTACGTTCGGACTCCGCGCCAGAAGGGACGTTGTTCGGGGTAAGCCGCTGGAACTGCAAAGAGCACGGAGCTCACAATTTCAACCTCACTCAACCTCAGAATCACGCTTAAAGTTTACGTCCAATTTCCTAAGCTCACTAAAGCAATCTTGAGCTAGTTACCAGTCTTGGCTTACAGGTTCTGTAAATTATGCTATCGGGTAAACTTATTGCAGTATCTTCGTTTTTCCCTTAATAGATATACTTTGCAGATAAGGGCTTTAAATATTTCATGTTTGATATCATTACAAAATATTTGATTCGCACGAAGATTATTTAATAGTCGTATTCGTTTCGCATCCAAAAGATTTGGTATTCGCATAGTTCTAAATTTCTCAAACAGGGTTCCGCGGGCTGCTTTTGCGGGTACCACCAGTCCCCACGTGGGACTGCTCCTTCTTCGCGCTGCTTTCCCTGTCCACTTCTTGCGGTGACATGTGTCAACAATGAAGTCAGAACCGAAAACTTTGCGTAGATTATTGGGCGTTTCAAGAACATCGGCAGCTTCAAAGCAATGTGTCGCCGCCGGTGAGTTCATATGTGTCACAAACTCAGTATGCACATTTAGAAGCACGTCGAAGTGGTTATGGGGATGCTAAACACCCTTCGCATTTTCAGCCTAGCATTCTGCACCCGCCCCGCTATTCTCCCGCCCCTAAACTGACGATGTAGATCAATTCTAAATATCCCCACAATACGCCGAAAAAAAAAAACAAAAAACGACGCCACCGGATCAGGCAGCGGCAGATTATTCACTCAAAGCCGTACTAGATAGCATAAAAATTTGCGCACAGTCCAGCCGGCCGAGCGCGCAAATTTAGATAGAGCATTGACCTTGGGGCTGTATTTTTCTACATTCTTGTTCTGCAATTAGAGGTCCGATCTTAAGTGAGACGTGGGGTTTAATTTTAAATAAACACGATTGAAGAAAGCAAGACAACCGAAAAACGGTTGCGGATCTGAACTAAATGGCGGCAAAATCAGAAAAGTTCCTTGGCACAAAGTTGATGGTCCTTGACACAAACATTTGAGAATCCCTGCTTTAAAAACGCAAAATTTCCGTTTTTCTTTGCAGTCGCCTTCTGATGTGCGCGCAAAGCAAAATTGCGATTTATTATTTTCTTTAGGACGTTGTGTGGCTCAGTCCAACCCTGGTCGCACCACATTTCTGTAGAAAGGCGATACTTGCAATCCTTAGGGTGGCAAAGATGCGCATCCTCATCTCTCTTTTCTCATTCCACCAGCCATAAACGCCGGGAGCAAACGATGTAACCAATTGTTACACCTGGCGTGTGATGTAAGCCGGCTCTTGTCTTTTGCAGCGCGGTTCCTTTTCGTTGAGTGGCGGCTGCAGGGATGCCCCAAAAAAGCGACTCAATTGACTCAAATCATGAGCTCCCAAGTGTTCGCTGCAGTTCTGCTTTTCGACAACGCTTTGAGCGATCTGCCATCGTGACCCTCTACCGCACGTGGGCACGGCAGACTTTCGCGTGATGTGACAGTTTACAACTGTATCCTAATGAGTATGCGTAAGATAACACAGGCACGTATTAAAGGTCAGTGATGAAGCGAATACGAGAGTGCATGTACGCGAAAGATTATAAAAAAAAAAAGTTATTGCTAGTGCAAATCTCGGTATTCCATTCGCAATACCTGCTTCAAACATTCTTTCCCAACTTTACTTCTGAATGGAATCAGCGAGATAGTTTCACTGCCCTCCCTAAACTTGTTTTCCCCACGCCTCGATCTGCGACTTTTTCTATAAGTATTAAAATGTTTCTGTTTGCCATGATTATTTTGTTTAGGTTATTGCTTTCTATTGAGCTTTGTATGGTCCTTATATTGTCTCCTTGTTGCCTCTAATATAATCCATCATAATGCGTCCCACAAAGCTAAAATTCCGCATGGGATTGCAGTATGAAATAAATAAATAAATAAGAATATATACATTTTGAGCAAGGGAAACGAGCAAACGGGACCTATTAATGCGCTGTGGTGCCATACCCTTATAGGCGCAGAAATTTCTAACGATTGATGCTGTTGCGAAGGTGGTTTTCACGTTTTTTTTTTATTTTTGCTTTCCTCACGAATGCCTGATATTCACTGATTCCTTGGAAAATTGCAGTAACGAAAGCACCGGATTTTGCATTCTGCAGCCAGGGATCACAATTCGGTCATGCGCATACGAAGCCGCAGCCTAAGAATTCCTCCCCCCCCCCCCCCCCATTTGAAACTCATCGTCTGAAAAGGTACACAGAAATAAGCATTTTTCTACGCAGCAGTGATGGCCAACACCGATCCAGTGTTTTACATCCCGTTTTGCGCTGGCTTGCGTTCGCAAGAGAATTAAGAAACAGTGCAGTGGCCACAGCAGCAAGCGTCTTCGTCGGTCGTCGAACTATGGGTGCGGTTGCACTTGTCAGTGCTCAATTTAAAGTCGGCGAAGAAACATCCAGATAAAGCCGTGAAAGGTGACTATCACAACCTTGGACATCGCAAAAACAGACGCGAGTGGGCACAATCATTTGAGATATATCTTGGCTCATCTTGCCCGACAACGAAAATGATAAGGCTGCGTCTCAGACATAATGAACGTAAATAAAGAGCACCGAATATTTCCTTGCGGCACACGCACAGCGGTGAGGCTTTGAAAGATTTTGCAACAAAATTATACTAGCTACTTATTCCTGAGTTCGAAATTAGATGGGCTTAATGACACCACGCGTTCTTTTTCCTCAAAGATTATTGTGTTTCCTAAACACAGGAAATTTTTTTCGCTTTCATATTTCTTTACATTCGGCCATTATAGTTAGTTTCAGAGTGTAGTGAGCGTCTTTCGCCCTCTCGTCATCAAGCAATTTTCAAATAGCAGAAACACGTTGTGCGACCTGCTGGACCTAAACAGTGCTGCCTATATTTCGCCTCTTCACTGCAGTCATTTTTACTTTGTTGTTTCTTTCTCTCTTGATGTTTCTGCGCTTCTGGGACTTTTTTAATTTTTTAATTTTTTAATTTATTTATTGGCGAATTTATGCTGGCTGTACTCCTAATACGAGCCTGCCTACTTACGCTTACATTCCTGAAGCTGATGCGGACTGGCCTATATGGGCGTATCTTTCGCGCTGGATTTTGAGGAAATAGATTGTTCGTCACACGACTGGACGTCTGGTTTCCCATTTCTTACATAGTAAATCTTCTTCGAGAAGAACCCGGTATACCGAAATATGCAAGGTAAAACATGTGAAAAAAGAAAAACTTCAAGTAAAAAAATAAAAGCCTAAAAGGTTGAATTAACGGGCCTCCATGTCAGCCTCTTAAC
Source organism: Amblyomma maculatum (assembly GCF_055883805.1). Taxonomy (NCBI): domain Eukaryota; kingdom Metazoa; phylum Arthropoda; class Arachnida; order Ixodida; family Ixodidae; genus Amblyomma; species Amblyomma maculatum. The sequence goes on from NC_139350.1 coordinate 83,635,800, forward strand.
CAGAGCTTTTGATTCATTTCATTTTTGCTCCTGAATTTTTTTCTGCAAGCTATTACATTTTTCTCGTTTGTTTTTTGTACCATTGATCTCTGATTTCTCCTTCTGTTTCGGACTATTGGTCCAATGTAGGCAAACGCGGCCAATGTGGCCCGCGTGACAACATGCGTTCGAGACAATTGTCACATACAGCTGCAGCTGTTATCCGAGCTAAACATTTGTTTCGTAGTGCTGGATTGTATGCAGGTCACAAATAAGATTATTTCACCTATGAAATGTCGTCATATTATTACAATCTGACCTTCTCATCATGTTGGAGCAAGCAGACTCCGAATCCATTGGTTTACCTATGTTACGTTCCCGCTAAATATAACTGTTTAAATCGGTGCCTCTGCGGAGTTGCTATATACCAGTAGACCAATTTCCACCCGTCGAGCGATATTGCCTTGATCACTATAAAGAGCACCACTATAAACACCACGACTAAGCAACCTAGGATTTCAGAATACGTTGCAAGAGAGCATAAAAAACTGCATGGTGTTGCAATACGAAAGATTTTCGAGCAACGACACAGGAAGAGACACGTTCTAGCGAAGCTAGCAATCGTCTGAGAACGACAGCGGAGTGACAAGGTCGGCCTGCCGCGGGAGTTGAACTGCATCAGGGCTTCCACTACCGAGGAGCGTATACCGGGAACACCACAAATAACGGAGAGAAGGCCGACGCTGTAGAGAAGCGCTTCCAGGAATCACAACACGTGACCTATGAGACGCTGCCGACTACGGGGACGGTGGCGGGATGGTTGGTAACAGTGGTGAACGCGGATAAGAAACGTTTAGCTAGAGGAGTGGCCATAGAAACAGGGAAGATGCGGGGAAGAATTAGCGATAGCTCTCACGATAACGGGCACAATAGCCAGCACTACAGTGTGGCGAAGAATTATATTAAAGGGAGGATCTCTCCTGAAGCACTAAGATTTCTGCGGACCTGTCAAGAAAACAGGTCGATACCAGTTATCTTGACTACCGCGCACGCCTCTCTCACTGCACACGAGGGGGCTCACGAACTGACTCGAGGTCTGACTCTCCGAGCCGGTGTGCCGCCCGGCCCCTTCACTGGATGTGACTTGTTAGTCAGCTTCAGAGAGATTCACCAATACTGCAGAATGGGATGGGCCAAATACCCACCTGCATAACGCGGAGGTCAGGCAGCAACATAGTGTCGCCTGCAAACAAACTCATATCCGAATCTGGTTACTTGCTGCCATTACTATCCTGGACACTACACTGATAGATGTATGTCATGTAAGTACAGTGCTGATCTCAACTATATGTTATGGGAATGCCCACAGGCGCCACATGAAATCCTTAATATTAGGCCCAAGAACGATGGAAGACATATTACTCAGCTCTCAACCACTAGCGGGTGTCCCTTGGGTCCCTGCTAGTGTGTGTCTCTTGTTGGTCGTGTTCTTTCTGTCTGTGTATTTTTTACAGCTAACAAAATGATTCCCCAAAGTCATTACGAACTAGACCTACTTGAAGTTTTAACGAAGTCTCAACCAGACTCAACTACGCCACCGGCATCCAATTATTCATGGTCGTCATCTGGGCGGGAGGCCGAAAGCCCCACCTTTGTCTGACAGAGCTATTCCTTCTATCCATTTCCATGCATACCCTCGATCTCTAGGCCTGGTCTAGGTGCACGCGAACCAGGAGTATAATGTCCACGGAAAGAAACAACTAAAACACTGGCGCAGAATTGACGAGAGAAAAACTGCGCGCTGGCCTGCAGTGTGCGCACTTCTTTTAATGTCTCACATTCTCGTCGAAGTTAAAAAAGTATTAGGCAGCTGATGCGTAGCAAATTTTACAAAGCGTAAACTCTGACAAGGAGCTGAGCGTCTATGTACGCGCTCAAAAAGGTAAATCTAAACAGGAGCTTATTTACACATGACAAAGGGGCACATTACGATGAAGTAAGAAAGGTTCGATCGCTGGTTTCCTACTCAAATCTGAAAATTGTCCTGAACATTATTGAGACTTGCTTTCGCCCTTCAAAGGACAACTCAAAGAGATTATCAAGCATTTTCAGTAGGTTGCGAAATAACGTTCCTCATGTTTCCCTCTCTCTACCACAACCAGCAGTTTTTTTTTTAATAGTGACAAGTATTTGAAAACAGCAAATAAGCAGAAACCGACGCTCAGTGGTCAGGAACGAGTCTTAGCTTGACGCAGCTACAAATCACAAAAAAAAAAAAACTATTGAAAAGACACTGGTACCCGTGTTAAGTGAACCAAGTAGAGATAGAAACAATGAGCCCTTTCATAAAATGCCCGAGACAATATAACTCTCAAGAAACGCCCCTGCTGCGTACTTTTCCGGCGCACTCTCATCGGCCGCTTATCTCGGAACGAGAACCAAACGCGATGCTCAACCGGGAAGGCTCGGTCCCAGCAGCACTCAAGTCGCGAATGAGCGCGCTGTAATCGCGGCGTACTCTGCTGCGCGTGGTATCTCGAAATGCACGGCGGCTTACTCTTCTGTCTAACAAAAAAAAAAAAAGAGGGAAGTGGGAAGAGGGGCTAACTAGAGGCTGCCATGACAAGAAATCTGTGGGTCGGAAAACTTTAATGTACTTGACGCCTTTCGATCACACGAGCGTCCAAAGGTCTGTTTAGTTATGTCGACTAATTATTACATTCGGCAAGTTAATATATGTTGGGAAGTACTTTAAATGCCTTTCGATCACACGAGCGTCCAAAGGTCTGTTTAGTTATGTCGACTAATTATTACATTCGGAAAGTTAGTATATGTTGGGCAGTACGTTAAATAACTTAACACTGACAACATTCACTTGGTTTCACTCAGGTAGGATGGTAGAAAGCGCCAGTTTCTTTTTAATGGCTGGGACAACATGTATGTCTATCTGCAGGGACTGTTGGAACTGGTTGACGACCCAGGCGATGACATCTAATCGCGGTCGCTTCGGGCCACGGGTTTTGGCGAGTCGCAGAAATCAGGGGAGGGATTCACGTGAGGAGGCAGTTCTCTCCAGACGAGAACTTAAAGATTCATTGACCGAACTAACACTGCGCAAATGGTGATGGGGTGAGGATGCCAGCACAATGCATCAGTGGAGATGAACATGTGTATACGTAGCATACTTCAAACGCTTGGTACGAGTCAGCCGGATTACATGGTTAGATGACTACGGATTTATAGATCGCCGATGGAACGACAGGGCAAAATACCCTATGGTGGACTTCACTAAGTTCCAGAGCATTGTGCGCGCAGAGATCTTTTCTTCACGCTTACACGTTGATATTTGCAGGCACTGGTGCGCCTGGTTACGTGTCCTTTCACATCACGTCGTGCTTCTGTCGCACGCAGAACGGTGGGAGCTGTTCATCACACGCAGCAAGGAAAAGGTGCTTCAAGCGCAACATTTACTTCCATAGTATTTGAGCGCATCACTTCCGCTTAAGAACATACACTTTCTCAGTTTGAAGCGTGAAACAAAATAGAACAGTTTACAGCGACAGCCGCGAGTTAACTGAATTCAAATCGATGCCGCCGCCTAGAGACGTGGGGCGTAGGATGCTGGCTACAAAAACCACGCTATGCGATAGCAAATGCCAGCTCCCCCCCCCCCCCCCTCCTATTGGAGGAGGAAAGATACCGCTGGTGGACCCTCAAAAGTTTCGCGGCTTGTGTGCCAAACCAAATGCGAAAACCAGGATGGGCATGCTGCTTTTATGGCTGTAGAGTAGATAAGAACTAATGACTCAGACCCAGCCCCTTAGACATGCCTGGCTTAAGTGCTTGATTGCTGCTCAATGGGGAAAGCAAAGCCGAATCCGGCAACCGGTGTTACGATTAAAAAACAAAGCACAGGTGTATGCGCCAAAGCTCCAAATGGAACTCCTGAAAGTTTCTGTCAGATAGGCTTTTCTTGGTTGGCAACCAAAATTTTGAGATTTCCTTACAAGACAAGAAAGCTACAGAATATTCAACGTGACAAAAGCAGTTCTCCTCAGAAGCAGTTTGATAGAAGCGCAGCGCATATCAATGGTTAAACTCTGATCGAACGAATAATACTGCGTATGCATCCTTCTGAAGATGACATTTTCGCTCACAGCGAGACAATGCTTAGCGCTGTGTTGCGCGCTGTCGCCAGCAAACCATACCTTTAATCTGGACTCCGAAGACTCTTCCGAAGGCCCCTCTCCCAAGACGCTGCAAAGGCAGTCCCTTGCTCGCAGTACAAGATGTTGTTGGTGCTTGGCGCCGGGCACCGTAGTCTTGAACTGATGCCTGTGGGAATGCACAGCGGATGTCCTCTTTATTCGCTGAGATGCAGAACTCGTCCTGGTTGGACGCCTCGACGACGTCCATAAAGAGCTGCTCCAGTGCTAGGATTGAGCTGCCGCTTTTGCTTATGCGGAAGGAAGACTTGAACAGGTCGCCTTCACCGGAAGATCCAGAGCTGACCAAGGAAGCGCGCAGTTGTTCGATATCTGGCGACCACTCAGCCGAGTTCTTCGACAGCGATGTGCCCTTGGAACCAGTTTCGATGTTTCGGCTTTTCGATCGCCCCAACACAAACCGTGACGCCGAAGCTGAGTAAGACCCTTGTGAAGTTTGAGATGGCGACGTTGGTCCTCGACTGCTCTCGTCTTCTTCGATTATGTCGAGCATCTTGAGGGGTGAAAATGGGGACGACAGAAAAACAGATCTTGAAGACGACTTAGTGGAGTTGTCAGGGGTAAAACACATTGCTTGACGGGGATCCGAAATATTGCTGCGCGATATATCCGAGAGCGACTGCGAAATATTAGTGCCTCTCGAGTCGTTGGAACGAACACTGGCAGGACAGGCTGTTGATAACTCAGTTTGCTCTTTCAGGTTGGATGAAGGTAGCTGAGCCACAGCATCAATGTGCTCAGGTGGTAACGCAGGACCAACGTTCTCTAGAATTACGTGGTCAGCATTCCACACAGGGTACTGCTGGCAAGGCCTCTCGGCACGTAGCAGTCCCTCAATGTGCTCATCATCGTCGCCGACTTGTCGCAGCCTTTCTACGTATGAAGGCCACTCTTCAGATTCCAAGATGCTCTTTGCGATGGCGTCCGACAAGGCCAGAGGGCCGACTTCATCATCCTCACCGTGAAGATCGTCATCTTTGTGGCAGAGAGGTTCGGACGAGTCGCGTGTGGTAAGCGGGAATGCTTCAGCCATGACGAGCTGCAACTCACTGCTTCGTTCGTTCGCGGTGTTCAATGAAAGTTCTTCCACGGCGGATCAATGAACAAAGAAATAAAGAACGAGCCTACTTGCGCTTCATAAAATGGCAGTAGTGGTACTCAAGATGGGCCTCTTGCAGGACACATGAGCTCGCTGCATGCACAAGTGGTGAAATCCATCCTAGACCACGCCCCTGACGAGACATACCTGTGAGGCTCCTTCGGGTTAAGCAGGGCTTTCCCAGTGCTAATGGCTTTTCTAGCGTTGACAGACGACTGCATGCTGCTCAGTGTTCACTTCTAGAGCGCAGCTGCGCGCCTCTGGCACTGGTCGATCATTAAAAGATGTAGTAGCCCAGACAAGGAAACAGGCACCGTTCGAACATCAGAAACCTATCGTCATCTGCTCGAGCGGTGTGGCGCCGTTCATACATGCACAGTTCATAACGGAGACCAATGTGAGTGCCCGACGGCGAACTATTTGTTCACACAGTTTGTCGCAGTCATGACCCAACAACGCGGCAGTGTTTGAAGAAATAAATGTTCCCGATTACTTTGTCAGTCAATCTGGCGTCTGTTCTTCCAGAGCAAGCCGCAACTGACGTCACATACGTTTATGCTATGAACGCAGGGCTTTTTAAAGAAGCAAAACATTTCAATGCCTTTTTCTCTTTTGGTTTTTATGCTTTTCCGGTTTTTTTTTTGTCATATCGGATAGCGGTGCTTCAGAACGAAACATCATCAGATGTTTTCAAGCACCCTTTTAATCTGAAAGTAATGCGCTTGCTTTACGCCGCGCGCTTTGTTAAGGTTGCGAGAAGGAAAACGTACTACGATATTTAGTAACCTCACCAGTGGTATAACATATCGAGCAAATAAAGAGCAAGAACTAACAGCCGAAATGAACGTCGTGACTAAGATAACTAAGGCGAAGAAAACCACTAGTTACTTCTGTCAGCACACGGGCAGCTTTCGCGAATGCAGTGCAAGCTAGCTGGAGTGCACGTACATGCGCAACAGCGGTCTTATTACCGTTAGTATTATGACGAAGACGCTTCTTTGTTTTGTTGTTCTAATGCTTAGATGCTCTGGCTTCACGATTTTCGATTCGCTGGCCCTGCTGCCTCACCCACCAAACGTTACGTCCCCAGCACATCTTCGATTCTACACAGTGCACCGCAGGGACCATAGCACAGCTTCACGCCTTAGTGGTCGTTCTATCGGGCATAGTGAACCTGCCCCGGCCGGAGCAATTAAGCTCAGTTAGCTGTTTAGCAGGGAAGACATGCTGCAGTGGTTGCCTCAAAGCCACAAGAACTCGCTTAGGATGATGAGACGAACCCTTCTCCTTCTAACTAGGAAAGTAGGCAGGAAGTTTAATGACCCCGGCCCTGCTTTAGTGCACACTTCCCAACACGAAAGCCTGGCGCCGTGTTTAAGTGATTAGCGTGCTCACTGTCAAGCCTGAGGATGCGGGTTCGATCGCGGTGGTGACGGCCTCATTTCAATGAAGGCGAAATGTAAGGAGCCCGTGTGCTGTACGATGTCAGTGCACGTTCAAGAACCCCAGGTGGTCGATAATAATACGGAACCTTCCGCTACTGCGTCCTCATAGACTGAGTTACATTGGAACCTTAAACAATAAGACAAACCAGCTAACATGAAAAGCACTGCTTCAGGACTGCGGAAGAAAGGATTGTCGTTCGCGGAGCAGTGCCGCTTTCCTAGCTTCCAGGTCATCGATTCATATTTTGTGCGAAGGAGGTTTTTGCGTGTATGAGTTTGACAAAACAGAAGAAAAAAAAATGATTTCTAAATGCCATCTCTCTCGTTTTTGTTTACACTAAACACAAAAACGGTTTTAACGTGATATCGTTTAAGGCCCCGTTCTGCAGACAATCTCGGGCTGTCAGCGTTATGATTGAAAATCGCTGGCGTGGCTCTGGCTGCCGGTAACTGGTGGTTAACATGCACGAAAAAATACCGACTGGTTGGCGGGCTGGGCGGAGTCACGGTATCACGCGACACGGCACGCGCTGTAAACTCGGACTTCTCAAGTGAGAAGGAAGGGTGAGATAGAACTTAAACCTTCAAGACCTATGGGGGAGAAGTAAGATGCGCTAATCGAGTATTTCTCAAGTGGGGATCCGGGGATTCAAGGGGGTCTACGAAGCGATTGGCGGGGTCCGCGAAACTCATGGCCCACACACACGAAAAAAGAAAGGTCGCACGATAGCTACGGTCTGGTAAGACACAATTTTACAGGGTTAAAAGCAATGATGCTCAAAACCGACTTTAGCTTCTCAAAGCGAACCTAAAGCGAGACGAGTGCGGAGACCGGCTACAGCATTTTCGTTGCCGGTGTCGATGAAACTCGAGCACTGGCACTACTGCTGGATATGGATGCAATGCAAAGCGTCCTATACTTCGTTTCATACATCAAGTGCAACACTACCAAAGCTACAGCTCTTGTTTGCGCTCTCCGCACCCGCGATAAAAAATAGTGCCTGCTCTTGACGAGAGAAATTAATAGTTGCTTTGTCTGCAAGCTTAATAGATTTTATATTTGCCATCAACTTTATAAAAAACACCTTTTTTAGGGAGAAAAGGTCGGATTCGGCTAATTTGTATGTTTTTTTTATGTCGTTTTCGCTCGTGCCGCGTTTTGCTGCCCCGCAACCTTGCCAGCTGTGCCACCAGATGGCGCTGGCTGTGTCCTCCGCGCTGCGCATCTCTTTTTGAGAAAATTGTTCTTTGGTGCGCATTTTTCCTATAAGATCCGCTCTGTGAAGATGTCTAAGCATGCGAAGCATGTTATTGCAAACGTGTATTGCTCGGAATAGAGCCCGTTTCGGCAGGAACCACTCGCCTACAGAACGAGCGCGTAGTGATACGCCTCCTGTTTTTTTTTTTTCTTGCGGACTACTTGCGTAGCTTTCGCTGCGTTGCACCTGATGTATGAAACGGAGTATAGGTGTCCAACGAGGGAGCGGCGCGGTGTTGCGAGGAGTACAATCCGTTCTAGCGGCACGCATACCGGCGCTGACGCGTCGCTTGTTCCCCAGTTCCACTGCAGGCCATGGCGTGCTGGCTTATCAAGTGCGCGTTTTTTAGATGTGCTTATTTCAATCAAGCATCCAAATTCCGCGACCTGCTCTCTGCAGCAGTCCGCACAACTGCCCCCCCCCCCCCTCCTAATTCTCAAGGGGTATCCTGCCTCTTCCATTGGTCCACAAGGGGTCCCTCCACACCCATGGCTGAGAACCATAGGCCACTGAGGCGCATGTGTGCGGCTTGGTTAAAGCTGGCCATTATAGGTATATATTCCGAGTTGCTTTTTCAGAAAAATGGTACCTTGAGACGGCTTGTTAAGGAACATTGTTGAGTTAATCGAGGCTGAAATTAAGGGCTTAGTGATTCAGCCAGCTACGAAGTGCATGTACACGAACGAGAGAGGAATCGCGCCATACTCTTACAGTTCGAGCTTAAACATCCCCTCCTTCTTTACTTGCGGTATTTTCGAACATAAATGCGTTATATATGCTCAGAGCAGAGGTGGGCAAGTTCCTGAGATTTCGACCTCATGAGGTTAACCTCAACCTCAAAACGACCTCAATATCAAAGAGTGAGATGAGGTTGCGGTGTGGTCGGCCACAGCACAAAATGTATTGAGTGAGGTCTGCAAGTCAGGCCTCTACCTCATGCGTGAGTTTCAGGTGAAGTGAGGTCGCAACTTAGTGAGGTTGGCTTGTGAAGACCAAATGTTTATGGAGTTTTCCACAGGGACAAAATAGCCAACAAAAACACGTTTCGTAACGGTTGTCGTGTGTGCTCTCCTGGTTACCTACTCGCACACAGAAAGGTCTATGTGCGTGCGTGTTGCGTTTGACACGAATGGGAGGGGAGGGGGTCGAAATTTCAGCGCTGCAAACGAACGGGGTCGGATGACGGCAGCAAAAGCCTTCAAAAGACGCTGAAACAATCCGGCGGACACTAAGAGAGGGTTCGGTAAGGAAAGAAAAGTCCGGACACAACTAATGGCGATCTTCCCTGGTTGATCGGAGCTGGGCTCCCGAACCGACCTAAAGCGCTACAGAGCGAATCAGCCTTGGCCGACCAGCGGAACGTGTAGAGCGTGCGATGGAAGTAATGCTGAGCCGGTTCTGGAAGTTTATATATCGCATCCCAGAGTCAAAATTGTTTCGGTTGATAAATGGGCAGAAGTGCGGCCCTCTGCAACATGCTTTCGCAAGATTTTAAAGCTGTAGACGTGTTTCGATAGACGCACTTCGACATATTCGCGTAAAAAAATATGGTGGTGCCCAGTTACCTCTAATGATATCTCTGGAACCGCTGAACCCTTACAAAAATGCATGTTGGGTGTCTATAGAAATTCGGATCAGATCTGTCAACATACGCTGTTGCAACTCTATTGATAATCATCGACATCTTTGAAGGTGCCGTGTTGACCACATGTTGAGCTCTTTTGGAATAATGGCCCATGTGTTTCTTAAGAGCGCTTTTCGAATTCGCACCACTGAAATTCTGTTGATTTCAGGCTCAACTGCTTCAGAAACTCTGCAAGTGACGCTTTTTGATTTTCTGCTACCTTTCCACTCCTGAACAACAGAAAATAGTACACGACCATCGGTTTCCCAGGAGCAGACACTAGGTGATTTTCATAAATGCAAAAGTAGTACAGTACATCTCTTAGCTGCGATAACTCATCACATTATATGTTCTGCTCGACCAATCAACCATCTTGTCAGATCAGTGCTTGGTAATGCTAAGTATAGTGAGGCTTAAAAGAACAACAAGAAAGATCTTGTTATTTTAAGCCCGATTATACATGCTCACCTAATAACGTATAATCTGACCTGGCTAGATTGTTGATTGGTCGAGCAGAACATAGAATGTGTTGACTGATCGCAGCAAGGATATGTGCTGTATTACTTTTGCATTAATGCAAACCAGCTCGTGTCTGCCCCTGGCTAACCGTTGATCATACATCATTTTCTGTCGTTCCGCAGTGGAAAAGGAACAAAAATAAAATGCGCGTTAATAAGAAACGAAATAAGGATTGCATCGTTGCTGAACCCATACCATGAGCTGGGTTGTTTATTCGCTTTATTTCAATTCATGCGCAAGGTATGACGCCAGGCAGTTCTTTGTGTAAGATGCTGATACGTCCGGGAACTCCTCGCATGCGTAAACTGAAATAAACAATGGAAATCATAATTAAGGTGTGGTATATACTAACCAAAAAAATAAAGCGAAGCGATCTGTACGCTGCCCCACGTCATAGGTCAAGAAATTGCATTTCTTGTCTAAAATGAGTTGGCACTCTTTTTCACTGCTTAGTTAGCATCGCCGCTGCCTCCAGAACTCGCCAGCATTACCCTACGGCGCAGGTACCGTATCGAAATAGTACAACACTGTGCCGAACAACCCGTAAAGAACGGTCACCATTTAAAAGAAAGAAAATGTCGCGTCCGCGGTAGTGACAAACCTCGTTCTCTTTATCTCTCTCCCTCCCCCCCCCCCCTCTTTTTTTTCCCGACGAGGCTGGCTTGCCTGCTGGAAATATGTACATACGCGCTTCATTATCTTGTAGCACATACTGTACAAGACTGGCATCAACACGAAAAGGAAAAGCAAAACACTCACCGAAACGCAGACGCTCAGTCCGCCCCGCTTTTCGCCTTGAATCCAAAATGCCTGCGACTGTTCAACTTCTTAAACACGTTCTCTTAGCGCAGAAGCTCTATCCCAACAACGGACTCCTCCGAAGAGTTCAGTGCGTACGGGTCTCACTTCACTTCGCGCTCCGATGTGAACAAAACCAACCTCGTGATAATCGCAACCAAAGAACCTCCACACGATGCTTCGCTCACAGTGCAACATACGACCACGGTGGCGGGAAAGCGCCAACTGACCCACCGCCGCACTCCCGCATACCCGCGTCGCCGCGCAAAGAAAACACATGCAGAAACGGGGCGCAGAAAAACGGTTTCACTTCGGGGAAAATGGGGAGCCGCGGCCACGGCGCGAATCCGGCCCTCGGTGAGGAGAAACGGCCGAGAAGGCAGAGCAGAGACGCAGAGACACCGCGGGGAGCCCCCTCCGAGCAACAGGAAGCAACCCCGACCCTCCCGTCTTGCCGGCGCCCGTCCGCGGGGCACGGGGAGTGTGCGTGTGCGTACGAAGGGGACCGGCCGAAGCAGGCGGCCGAATGCGTGTTTGAAAAAGAGTCACCGGAAGAAAACGCGCTTTATCCTTCTTTTTTTTTTTAATACAGCGAATGTTTTTGTTATTCTTGTTCACTAGTATCCGTGTGATCAAACCGTGATTATTAGAACACCCCAATACTTAAAGCGACCTAATTTTAGCGTGGTGGCCACTTCAAAAAAGGAAAGAAAAAAAAAAAACTTTCGAAAGACACGCAGAGCGGTGGAGGATTCCAATGCAGACTGCACCTCATTTTGCGGCAATAAGCTATGGGAAAAAACATCTAGGCTTCTGCAGAATGTCAGACACTGAAGCATATACTGAACTTTGCAACTGGTTTAATGAAGCTCTGCTTTGCCCTGCATAGTAGGTTAAATCTAGGATCGTGTTCGTTAGTGCGATGACTCACTGAACTCATTTTTTATATAAAATATATACGTATATCCTAGCATTACAGTTACCTTGTGTGACATACAAAATATGATCTATTACGAGGTCTGAGTATATAGCTTTCAGTGATGTGTTTGCATTACTAGTGAGGGGAGCCTTTGCCATCATAAAGTTTTCAGGACAATATTTTCGCTACTTTGTTGCGAACCATGAGCTAGGTGTGCACCGTTAATGTTAAAAACTGTCCATATGCACTTTAATAAACATGAACGTGCACGCAATTGGGCGCTGCTCTTATATTACGTTGTAGAATTTTGTTGAAAACTTGTGAATGTTGAAAACTTACAACAAAAAGCACATAGAAACAATAGTACAGAAAGTCTGTTGGGTAGAACACAATGAAAATTTTGTTGGCCGTGTGAAGACTATACTCAACTGGGGCCGAAAGTCTATCGATATTCAATAAATTCAAAAGGCGGTCAATAGTCCGACAATGGAGTTTCAAAACCCATTTTTATAAGGGAAAGCAGTAAAAAAAAAAAATCCCGCAGCCTCCAGAAGTGACCACATCAGCGACTAGAACTTCCGGCGAGATCTAGCCCCCGGTCGGCAGATCGAACTAGAGCGTTCGAGTTGCTCCAAATGACCAGCGGTATACGCGCAACCTACCTTGGTCGACCAGTGGAATTCAAAATTGACATCTCGGAGCAAGAAAACGGGCTCCGGAGCGACCAGTGGAAATTGCCTTAAGGGTTTGCAGACCTACGTGAGTGTTCCGACTTTTCGGCAAAAAAGGAAAGAAACTAGAACAGTAAAAGAGAGGGAAGCACAAGATACAGCAATTGGGGCATTGCTCGGAGTGGACGGCACAAGAGAGGAGGTTTGAGAAGAGCATATGGGAAGAACAAGCTACGAAGCAGAGGAGACCAGCGGACACTAGATATGGATGCTTTGATTTTTTTTCTAGGTCGCTAGTCAATAAACCAACCCTTACCTAATAAGGTGAATGTATACCCTTCTCGGAGCATCACTGAAGGACAGACAGCTGACTGACAACTGCATATGGAAAGGCAGCATCTATCCAAGTATAAAAAGATGGCATTTAAATTTCCATAAATTACTGAAATTCCTCTGACAAGCTTTTTTTTTTTTGTTGCTTATCTGCCTTATAGTTGTGCGTTCCTCTCAGAGTGAGGTATTCCTGTTCGTCTAGAGAAATATAAAGGCAGGCCTGTCTCGCTCTCGGAAAACGTCGGTCGCTTGCCGACCATGCAGGCATCTCATCGTAGTCAGTGTTTGAACTCTGCTGTTTCTCCGTGTAGCCGGCGCCACTCTGATCATCACCTGCTGGCCTTCCTCTCTTTAGGATTATAAGAGGGGCAGAAGGAATAAGAAGCAAGGGAGAGTTATGCAGTCGAAGACAGAGGAAAAAACCCGCGCGACATGGGACAAGGGTTCGCGCTCCATTCTTCCAGAGGGCGTGATTCTCTCGTCGCGTCTAGACGCTGGTGCGTCAGCTCCACGTTCTCATCGACATCACACATTCCTGGAACGTCCGCTTGGATTTGCCTTTAAACGGCATCGATGAAACTCCTGAAATCGGCCAGAAAAGCAGTATCTAAAAAAAATCGCTATGACCTTTTCCCATTTCCCGAGGCGGCCTTTTCCTCCCGCTTTCGGACTTTTTCAGAGGAGAAGGGGTAGCGTCTCTCTGAAGCTTAGACACGTAGCCTTGGTCGTGGTCGACGACTTGCTGTAATTTATTTCTTAAGATTCCATCTCTTCCAGCTTATGTCCGCCCCGTTTTCGAGGTATGTTGCATTGTCGCGTTCGGCGTCCAGGGCGCATGGCTTGGCTGTAGCAGAGTAACAGTACGCTGTTAGGTGTAGTTATGGCAGCAATAGCGAAGAAATCTAAATGTTCATATGATGATGGATGATGTCAGCGCACTAAAGATCCCCATGGTGGTCGAAATTACTCCGTAGCCCTTCACTACGGCTTCTCTTTCTCTCTTTTCACTTTCACTCCCACCTTCCTCCCTTCCGTTACGGCGCGGGTCAGGTGCCTACAGAAGCAAGTGGGAGAGATACCGCGCCTTTCCCTTTCTGTGTACCAATTATAGTCATTATATGATGATGGTGTGCGCGTTCATTTATCACACTGGCAAAGACATCGAATATACCTCTGTTACATTGGCCACGCAAAATAAATGAAAAACGCTTTGATCTTGGAATGCATCACTGCGACAAGAGGCTGTGTGGATAGGGGAACCACCAGTTGAGCTTCTCTCAGCATCTCCAGGTAATGTGCGAATTATCTCTAATCCAACGTTTTACTTCCTTAATTTATGCGAATCATGAAAGTACTGTTTTATTGCTGTAAATTCACTATTCATTATTGTCAGCAGAAGAGAGGGTAAATAATGTATCGCTGCTAATGCAAGCACGCTTTACTTTTTCGTATTGATGCGTGTCTACACGTGGCAACGTTTTGTTCCGTCCGCGTCATGTGACAAGTCACAAGTGACAAATTAATAAAGAATGCTGGTGTTATAGCTTTCCCCTGTCATTACGTAAATGGTAGATTTCTTTTTTTCTAACAAATGTAACAATGAAGAAACACTAGAATGCTTGTAATTCTGTGGTGTGATTAGATTTTAACTCACAGAAAAAGGTTGGTTGGTTGGTTCCCGGCCTCGGCGGCAGCTTTTCGATGGAGGCGAAAAGCAAGGCGCCCGTGTGCTGTGCGATGTCAGTGCACGTTAAAGAACCCCAGGTGGTTGAAATTTCCGGAGTCCTCCACTACGGCGTCTCTCATAGCCTGTGCCGCTTTGGGACGTTAAACCCCACAAACCAACCAACCAACAGAAAAAGGTTTTCACCGAGCAGTTATAATTGCTTCTCGTGGAGGAATATCATGTGACGGTCACAAATATGGGCGGAGTTTTACTGCAGACTAAAATACTATCAAAGGTTCGTATCCAGCATCTCCAAGGACATACAAGCATGACAGCGGGAGTTAGGTCGCACAAAACATCACCATAACAAAAACAAAATTATAACAATAAAATTTGAAGAGTAATCTGACCAATTGTACTGCTATATAGGTTAGCTTGTTATCAATCAATAGCCTCCCGAAAGGCTCTTTTTTTTACTTTACATTAGGCCTTATTATATTCAATGTTATTTTAAACTGAGGAGTGCTAGGGACACAAAAATCGTGCAAAATACCCGATGCGCTATGAGTTGGATGGATGGATGGAATATAGGAGCGTCCCCTTTGAAATGGGGTGGTAGCAGTAGCTATCATGCTCATTTTTCTCTCTATGTCTTTATTATTGATTTAGATTGGTTAACTAAGCCATCATTCTGTTTATGAAATTTTTGTTTCTACATTACTAACATTATGTCACTTCTCTGCTTTTAAGCCACCAATCTTCCAGTAGTTTTTTGCCAGTTTCTACCGCCGGTTTATTCACCCGGCAACTGGTATCTCTAAACCTCAGAGCTTCAGGAACAGTTACTGCGCCTGCATCAGCTTCCGGGTATATACCATTACATTCGAGTATAATATGGGCAATTGTTTCACTGGAGTTTCCACATACAGCACATGCGTCATCTTCATTGTTAAATTTCTTTTTGTAGCTGCGTGTTCTAAGGCACCCTGATCTGGTTTCAAAAAGTAGGGCACTGCCTCTTGAGTTATCAAAGAAAGCTTCCTTCCTGATCTGCATTTTCCACTTTCGATATCTTCTCCATCGAATTTATCCAATTTTTACCTTCTGTGTTTTTCACCTGTTGCTTAGTGCTCTTTATTTCTCCGTCCTTGTGACTAGCATACTTACTAGTTAGTTTCCTAGTTGTTTTCCTCCATTGTGAGTCAACGCTTTTTAAATACAGGTATTTAAATACTTTAGCTGCCCATCTGTTACTGTCCAATTTCCTCAGGCGTTCCTCTTATAATATTTTACTCTGAGCTTCCACGTACTTCGAACGATGCCCAGCCCATATCTCGCTGTACCGCCTCATTTGTGGTTTTGCCATGGGCACCTAGTGCTAATCGTCCAACGGCTCTATGATTTATCTCTAATGTCGACTGTACCTCTGATTTTAGGCACAAAACCGCATTTCCGACAGTAAGTCCGGGCACCATAATTCCTTTCCAAATACCCCTCAAAGCCTCGTACCTGTTCTATCCCCACAATGCCCTATGCTTCATTATCCCGGCATTCCTTCGTCCTTTGGCCTTAAGTGATTGCTCATGCTTTCCAATGTATGCCAATCCTTCGTTTACCCATACCCCCAGATATTTGTATTCTGCTACTCTCTGGGTATTTCATGGCCTTGTATTTTAAGACCCTGAACAGTACAGCCGTTGAAAATCATCAGACCAGACTTAACTGCGCTAAAACTGAAGCCTAGAGTGTCCCCTTCGTCTCCGCAATACTTAGCTAGAGTTTGCAATGACTGACCTGTGCGGACTCAGGAGCTTCTGCAAAAGCCCGCGTTCTAGGAGAAGGAGGACCGCGAAAATTGGTCGAGGTTCCAACTCGGAGACAGAAATTGCACGGGATTTATATCGTCCAAGAGAACCTCTCCAACAGAGTTTCATGCCTGCGCTCCTAAGCCATGTGGGTGCAGACCTTACTCTGGTTCCTCACGCTCCATAGCAACCAGATGGACCGCAGTGTTGCTTACGTTTCCCCTGATAGCAGCAAGGATCAGAGCAGTAGAGGATGGTTCAACGTAAAGATGGTAAACGTCTTCGATGGACACTAAAATGTTATAGCAGGCTTCAAGTGCTAATTCTTAAAACTCGCGCACTGCACTCTCGAGAGTTCTTTCTTTGTCTGCTGTTTTCCCAGATGGCTTCCGGGACAGAAGGTCAGCTGTGTACAGCTTTTTGGCGGGAGTGTGGGACATGGTGTAGTCGTACTCCAAAAGACGCATCCTCAAACGTTGAAGACGAGGACTCAGCTCGCCAAGTCGCTTAGTCGTCAGCAGTGGTATTAACGGCTTGTGGTCTGTTTCCACGTGAAAGGTTGATCCCAGCAGGTATTTGCGGAAATGTTCGCAAGCCCATGTGATTGCCAGTGCCTCCTTTTCGATTTGGGCATATCTTTTTTCTGTATCCGTAAGAGAGCGTGATGCATATGCTACAGATAGGAGCTTTTCGTGCGACTGCTGTAGAAGTACAGCCCCAAGACCGTATGAGGAAGCATCCACAGACACTGTGTGAGGTGACTGAGCATCGTAGTGAGTGAGAATCGGCGTCCTGCTTAAAGCTTGCTTGAGTTTGTCAAGCTGAGCTGGGCCCCAGTGCCAGTCGGCGTCTTGGTGGAGCAAATCTCTGAGAGGCTTCGTAAAGTCTGCTAGCTCTGGAAGAAATTTCGCTAGGTGGTTTGCAGAGCCCAACAAAGACCTGACTTCTGACGCATCACATGGTGGGTCGAGCTGGACTATGGCTCTGACCTTTTCCGGGTCGGCGCTGACTCCTGATGAGTTTACGACGTGTCCTAAGAATGTTACTTCTGTTTGTCGAAAGGAACACTTGTCGATGTTGAGGGTAACACCTGCATCTTCCAGCTTCCTCAGCACCAGCAGTAGGTTGGTGTCATGTTCCTCAGTTGTCTTCCCTGAGACAATGATGTCATCTTGTAGACAACTCACACCATCTAGTCCTTCGAGCACACGGAGCATTTCTCGTTGGTAGAGCTCTGGCGCTGTGGAGATTCCGAAGGGAAACCTCAGGAACTGGAACCTGCCAACTGGTGTGATGAAGATTGTGTATTCGCTAGAGTCCTTGAACAGTGGCACCTGCCAGTACCCTGCTCGTGCATCTAGGTGGCTGAAAACTGTTGCACCTGCTAATTTTGCAAGAAACTCGTCCTCCGTAGGCATGAGCACACGTTCGCGTATTATTTATTGGTTGAGTTGACCATAGTCCACGCAGATGCGCAGCTCATTGTTCTTTTTTTGTGCAACAACAATTGGAAAACGCCACTCGGTTTGCTCGCTCGATCTTCTGGATGACTCCCAAGTCTTCCATCCTTTCTAGTTCTTTCTTCACAAGTGGAAGAGGCACGCGCCTAGGATAAATGACTGCGTATGGCTCAGCATCCTTTTTGACTTTGATGCGGTACTCAGTCTTCATGACTGCAAGCCCAGACGTTAGCTTTGGGTATAATGCCAAGATGTTGGGGACATCAGTTGATTGTGCGAGGGTTTCGTCAAGCTCTAGAGAGCGCTGTAGAATCCGAAGTGATTTTATAGCTGGTGGACTGAGCAGCGGTTCTTTTAATCCTTTGATGATGAAGACTGCTTCTTGGACTTCAGTGTTGCGCCAGGTGACTGGCATCGATGTAGCCAACAGTGGCTATCGCTGTCTGGCCTGGGCCTATCAACAGCTGTTGCGTTGACTTGATGGGTCCCATGACGGTTCTGTCGTACTGGTCGTGTGCGATTGCGGTCACATCCGCGCCGGTGTTGACCTTGAAGGTAAAAGGCAAGTTGTTTACGGTAGCAGTAATCCTCCACGGCGTGTTCACTCCCACTTTGATTTCGCCTAGACATAGCTCTCCGAGATCTTTTGGTCGTTGTCGGATACTCGAGGTCTCGTCCTTCGGCTTAGACATGCAGACGCGGGCGTAGTGGCCTTTTTTCCCACACTGGTTGCACGTCTTGTCTATCGCGGAACACTGTGTCTTCGTGTGGTCACGCACACCACCAGAGCACTTGCACCGTTCGTCTCCCGTCTTGTGTGTACGTTGAGGGCGCGACTTGAAAGGCACCTTCGCTTCGTTCCGGCGAGTTTTGACGTTTGTCTGGCCGCGAACTTCTCCCATATCGAGAGCTGGCTGTTCGATGTAGTGAATTTTTTTGTGTTGAAGTTTCACGCTCTCTGAATTGGGGGCAGCTGTAATTGCTTTTTCGAGGGTGAGTTCTGCGTCAAGCTGCAGGCTCTCGCTGAGTTTTACGTCTCGCAAGCCGACCACGAGCCTGTCCCGAATCATTTCGTCTTTGAGAGTTCCGTAATCGCATCTTTCGGCCATCTTGAACAGTTCAGTCGCAAATGCGTCGATGTTTTCATGCTGCTCTTGTTTCCGAGAATTAAATCGCGCTCTCTCATAGATGACATTCTTTCGAGGTAGGAAATGCTTTTCAAAAGCACTCACCACGGCGGAGTATGATGCCATCTGTTCGTGTCAGTTTCGAAGCAGCGAGCACGTCCTCCGCTTCTTCGCCCATGGCGTAGAGTAATGTGTTGATTTGCGTCGTCTCGTCCTGTCCTGTCAGACCGGAGATGAGTCGGTAGCGTTCCCACCTGCGGTGCCATCGTGTCCAATCTTCGGGCTTGCGGAAATTGAGCTTTGTCGGCAGTTCCACGGCGAGCGGGTTGAACGTCATTCTCGGAGTGCCGCTCGCGCACTCTTCGTTCGCGCCGCGAGTGTCTGGCATGACGCTGCGGCCGCTTACGTTGGACTCACTGTCCTGGGTGTCACGCTGCGACGGTTATCCCGCCGCTGCCGCCATCTGGTAGACGTAGCCGGTATAACAAGCAAAACTGTTTCTTTATACATCAGGTAATGGCGCCCGTTTTCACTCTGCTTGGTGCGGTTATGGTGGCTAGAAGGGAGAGGTGGCGCGACCGCGCATTCCGCCGCTTGGAGAAAACGCGCCTTCGGTTCATGCCGCCGCCACTGGTCGCCGCTGTGGCGCTGCTGTCAGCTCTTCGATGCATTCTCTCCGGCGCACGCCGGTTCGTTCGTTCTTGTTTGCCTGTAGATGCTGCTTGAGCTGTGGTGCTATTTTTCAATCGGCTTTGCCCTAGCTCAGGTTATCCTGTTTTGTTTGGTGCCTATGTAGTTTTTCTTGCCGAGGTGCTAGTGGGAGTATGTAGTACATGTGCATACTTTTCTGTTTCTCTTGCGTTTAGAAACCCTCCGCTAAAAAAAAAAAAAAAAAATGAAGGAATCGTTGTCAGGCAAAATTACCTCCAATTGCTAAACAAAAAAATTAATGAAAGCATTGTTGTGAGGCAAAAAGCCAGTCAATTGTCAAAAAACATAATGAGAGCATCGTTGTCAGGGAAAAGGCCAGTGAATTGCTAAAAAAATAATGAAAACATTGTTGTCAGGCAAAAGGCCAGTCAATTGTTAAAAAAAATTAATGAGAGCATCGTTGTCAGGCAAAAGGCCAGTGAATTGCTAAAAAAAATTAATGAAAGCATTGTTGTCAGGCAAAAGGCCAGTCAATTGTTAAAAAAAATAATGAGAGCATCGTTGTCAGGCAAAAGGCCGGTGAATTGCTAAAAAAAAATTAATGAAAGCATTGTTGTCAGGCAAAAGGCCAGTCAATTGTTAAAAAAAATTAATGAGAGCATCGTTGTCAGGCAAAAGGCCAGTGAATTGCTAAAAAAAATTAATGAAAGCATTGTTGTCAGGCAAAAGGCCAGTCAATTGCTAAAACATAATAATGAAAGCACGGTTGTCACGCAAAATGCCAATCAATAACTAAAAAAAATAATGAAGCATTAATGTCAGGCAAAAGGCCAGTCAATTGCTAAAAAAAAAGATTAGTGACAGCATCATCCATGACCAGCTTCTTATGTGCGAGACCTGAGTGAGGCAAATGAAGTTCTCAAAGACTGTGGCATCGAACACACATCTGTCATCACTCAGGCCAGTTATTCAAGGCTGATATTTTATATCGCTGGATATGTGGCGAACAAATGCATCGCTGGCACCAAATGTGAAGACTGATGCAGACAACTCCTCAGTCTCAAGAACGGAACTGAGCGTGTCTTAATTACCAGTTGAAAGTCAGCGCTCGTTGTGTCGTCTTCTAATCTTGTGCTCCCGTCCACATTCCGCGCTGTTACCTCAAGATGCATAACCAACATATGCCCAAGCTGCTATTCTAGTTAATTACCAGTGCAGTTGACATAGGCGGTCTTATGTTTCCATCAACCAATCTAAACGCCCCTGTGACATCCCATGAAAACACCTTTACTCGCTGTTTTAGTGCGCGTGAAATCCGAAGAGACAGCCTTATTGACTTGGTATCCATTCTCCAAATGACCAAACTGCAGCTGGTTGGTTGTCACGGACATATTAAATTTGTGACAAAGTGATCAAGTTCTATGTTCTTAGCAGACTACACCTGAAGACGCAGAATTCATTTTCAAAAGAAAGGCAAGGGAGAATGAAACTGTTGAAACTGAGGTGGGTTGTTTAATTTGCTATTTGGTTGTGAGCAGTTGTGTCTGGAAATTGTGTTTATTCTACCTGTATTACATGTATATTTGAGGCCATCAACAGCAACCTCAACATTGTGATATTTCACTTTTCTTTCCAGCATTCTTGCCCTTAAGTGCAATAAACAAAACTTTGCTTATCCATGAGAGGTTTTTGTGAATAAAACTGCAATTTGTTCCTTCTGTACTTATAATACCGTTTCACATCGCATGTTGCACGTTCTGGCTATCATCTGGCTAAAAATTGCACTTTCCCACTTTAGACGCACCGGAAATTCGCAGACAACAAAGAATAGAAATTAGCCTGATGCCTGCGTACTGTGCGACGTAACCGCACGTTAAATAATCGCTTGTCATCTGCATTCTCTGTAATCTTCGACTGCAACGCGAGTCGCTTTGGCTTTTTTAAAACTCACGACACCAAACCAAAATATTTAGCTTTATAACTTCGACCACTGTGCCCATCGGGAAATGATGTAATGCATCTTCAGACCAAAACTTCTTCATTTAAGCAGCATTTAGTAGCACGACAAGCAAAACAACCGGCACAGCCGCATCGCCCGCTTTCACGGTGCCAAAGAGCATATTAGCAGTCGACGTCACTCCTGACTTGCCTATTTTGCTTACCTGGTTAAAATATTTCAAGTGGTAACAATAATTTTAACATTTTGTTGGTATGACTGCGCTGCAATCGCACCAAAGTTTACCCCAGCCACGGCCCGTCTCGAGGGGAAGCGCGCGCTCTCCCTCGAGACCGGTCGTGCCCCAGCGCGAGCCGAGCATGCATCGAAGTGCTGAGAGCAGCGCCACCTACGAGAGGCATGAAATGTAGGAGCGGCGCTCGCGGCCAGCTCGCGTCACCTAACCTTTCTAGCCACCATAGTGCGGTCGCCCATGCCGGGGTCTCCCGGTGGTCCGCCTGGTTAGCTTGCCGCTTGGGGCGCTGTCGTCAGTGGCGCCCACAACAATAATCAATGTCAGTTATTTGTTGTTTTCTCTCTCTTTACCGTTCTTATTTTCTTTCGTGACGTGCTCAACAATTATCTCACTGTGTATATAAGCGATGCTACTCATTTATTGATAACTTTCCGTGATACTTTTCGTCTCAGTTTCATATCATGTGTTATTTATTTCTTCTTTTGTTTCTCTCTGTGTGTGTAAACATGTTTGTGCATTTTCATTTTTGTTTTTTTTTTTTTTATTTATGCTGCAGCACGAAGACCACATGATTGTTCCTGCGCACATTAAATAAAGATTGATTGTTTGGTTATTATTATTATTATCAATCAATCAATCCTTAATTAATGTACGCAGGAACAACCATGTGGTCTTCCTGCTGCAGCACAAATAAAAAGAAAGAAACAAAAATGAAAATGCACAAACATGTTTACACACACAGAGAGAACACAAAAGAAGAAATAAATAATACATGAAATGAAACTGAGGCGAAAAGTGTCACGGAAAGTAAGCAATCAATTAGTAGCATCACTTATATACACAGTGAGAGAATTTTTGAGCACATCAGGAAAGAAGAAAAAAAAAGAATGGTATATAGAAGAGAAAAAATAACAACACATAACTCACATTCATTATAGTAATATAGAAATATACATAAAATAAACAACCATTCCAGGCGCAACAAGTGCGTGGTACTTAAAACACAGGCTAGAAATACAGAATAATACAAAAAAGAAATAGAATTGAACACGGGACAGTAAGATTCGAATATAAAGTTTAAAGTTGAAATATAAGTAAGAAACGGATAAAAAGCAGTTCAAGATACAGACAGCATTGAACAGGAGAGAAAGCAAAAAGTGAAGTAAATACAATATTAAGGCTAGAAAGTGGGAGTTATATTTGATAAAGTACTATTTAGAATACAACGCTACGAACATCCAATGTAAATGAACAGAGCGAGTTTTGGAAGATGTCAAGGTGAGGACAAAAAGAGTTAATTAACCACTGCATCCTGTACAGAGGGGAGTGGGAATGAAGAGGAGAAACTTGAAATGGTCTAAATTCCCTCGTGCTCTTTCGCGGAACGCGCAGTAGGATGTACTCTAAGAGCTGAGGGCACATGATGTGGCCATGAAGGAGTTTGTACAGAAATATCATATCAGGTCTGATACGACGGCAGTGAAGAGAAGGTAGATTCAGTTGGGCGCTCCTGGTGAAGCGAGAGGGGGAAGTTGAGCAAGGGAAGCGATAATGAAACATCCGTAAAAAATTTTTTGTACTCTGTCAACCTTGTCCAAGTTCGATTTGCAAGTGCCATTCCAAACAACCGACGCGTACTCCAAGAGCGGCAAGCATATGGACAGGTACCGTTTTAGGAACGGAAGTGGAGTATGGAACTGTCTCGAAAGTCTGCAAACGAATCCGAGTGTGCGCATAGCCCGCTGAACAATGCGTTTAGTGTGAGAGGAGAAGCTGGAGGGTGCGGTCAAAAAGTACACCAAAGTCATTAATTTCATCAACCCTGTCCAACAGCCTAGAATTCACAGAATAAAGGTAGAGAAAGCTATGTGTTTTACGAGTAAAGGACACAACCCTAGTTTTGGAAGAATTGAGGGTAAGTCGATTCTTCGCACAAAAATCAGAAAAAGCAGATACGTCCGATTGCAACAACAAGTAATCTTGAAAAGAATGTATTACCTTGAATATTTTTATATCATCAGCATAAAGAAGGAACGAGGAGTTCTTTATCGCCGAGGAAACATAATTAATAAAAACTGAGAAGAGAAGCGGGCCTAGTACTGAACCTTGAGGAACTCCACTCGTTGCAGGGTAAACGAAAGAAGTCTGTCTATTGACACTGACAAAGCAGAAGCGATCAAGGAGATAGTTGCGTAGGAGGGCTACGAGTGAGACTTCAACGCCAGAGAGTAGAAGTTTTTCAAGAACTAGTGAGTGAGTAACGACGTTGAAAGCTTTGCTCATATCACAGTACACATTGTCAACCTGACCCCTCTGAAGGACTGCTGCAGAGGCATACGTCATAAACGTGGCTAGGTTGGTAGAAGTAGAGCGACCCGACATGAAGCCATGTTGATTCGGTACTGTGATATGTTTGACATGGAAGGAAAGTACGTTGTGCAAAGCTAATTCGAAAAGCTTAGAGGTTGCACATAGAACAGAAATCAAACGATAATTGGAAGCATCAGGTTTGTTTCCAGACTTGAAGACAGGAAACACGCGTGCCATTTTCCACACGCGAGAAAAGGCAGCGTTTTTTAAACAGTTATTAAATATGGCAGTCAGTACTGGTACAAAGATATAACTGAAGGCTTTTATAATGGCGGCTGGAATGCCATCAGGTCCAGGAGACAAAGATGGTCGCAGACGCTTAAGGCTCTCAGTTATCAACTCCTCGTCAAAGAGAATGGAATTAGATAGTGCACCGGATGGGAGGCAAACGGAATCACAATGTGGATGTTTGTAAACGGAGGAAAGATGTTGGGCAAAACTTTCGGCAACATCCCGAATTTTCGAACCCTGAGAGTCAACTAAGCTGATACTTAAATCTGATGTAATGGAACGCTTGCGAACGTAACGCCAGAACTGACTAGGACGATCTGAGGCACTCCTCTCTAAAGACTCAAGATAGGAGTCGTAGTCCCGCTTGTATAAGCGTTAGCAAAGAGAACGCACACGGCGAAACTCATCTGCCCAATTGTGAAACCCAGGGCATTTCGCTTTACGATGGGCCTGTTCCTTGAGTTTTACCGCCGTTATTAGTTCCCTTGAAAACCAGGAAGGGAACTTCCTACGCGTAGGAGTATGCAAAGGTATGTACCGACGCATACCATCAAGAACTATTCCTGTAAAGCGACTAACTTGTTCATGTGAATAATTAATGTCATTTAAAAGGGACCAGTCGACCGAAGAGAAGAAATTGAACAGACCGACATAATCACCATGTGCATACGCGAAACGGGGCGAATTCCTCACCCGATCTGAATTGGTAGAAGGTGAGGCAGAGATAGTAACTAGAATCGGAGGGTGAAATTTGTCACATCGAGTCAGCGCATGTCTGAACTCGAGACTCGAACACTTTCAAAATTCGATAGTCAGATGTCAAGAATATTACCACAGCAGTTTTCAATGAAATTGTGTTGCTGCAAAGAGTTAAAGGCTATGAAATCAAGTAGAGCGTTACACTTACTTGATATGTAATGATTGTTGTGAGAAGAAATAAATGAGTTCCAGTTGATACCAGGAGTATTAAAATCGCCTAAAATAAGAAGTTTGTGTTTGCTATGACGGGTTATAACATGTTCGATAGAGAGCAGAACATCATCATAGGCTGGAGGAGGAAGATTCGGAGGAATGTAGAAAGTTGCAAGTAAATGTTTTTCATGTCGATTTAAAGTGAGCTCAAGCCACACACATTCTTCAACAGTTTCCAGATCGGAACGTCGAACACACTTCATAAAACTGTCAATAGCAATGAGCACTCCACCTCCTCTTGATTTGGGATCTTTTTCAGGGCGGTCGCTACGAAAAACAGAGTAATTATTTGGAAAGAAATCATTGGAAGGAATATCACTTGACAGCCAGGTTTCGGTAACCACAACAGCGGTATAACAACAGGACAAGACGCTGGAAAAAAATTCAGATCCCTTAGTCCGAAGACCTCTAATAATAATAATAGTTATTATTATTATTAATAATTATCGTGTGAATCGCTAGGCCACTCGGCTCCTGGGGGCGGTAGATGCTAGTCGGAACAGCCCGCTTTCTTCGTCTTTTCCGTCATTTCGTCTTTTGCGGAGCCACCGTACCGAGCGAACCCAAATACGCCTCCCGGCTTGTATTCTGCGTAGCGTCATTACAATTTGTATCGTGGCGCGTTGGTGCGTTGTTGGTCTTTAATGCGCAGCCGTGCGAGTCGCCAGGCTTCCCCTGCACGCTGCAGGTAGTCGGCGACAAAGAGGTTGTCTTCTTCTATCACGTGCGGCAGCATTGCTTGATGAGTAATTAATCCCTTACTACAAATCTGCTCCACCTTTGGGGATGCCCTAAATATTTGACTAATAATCCTTGTCTCCACCGGGAATCGAAACTGTGCCACGCCCCGAATCATTTCTTTATTGTCTGGCTTTGGCACACGATATAAAACATAAGACAACTCCGATCAAAACATGAAAAAAGGCATACAAGGCAATGTACATAAATTAACGTCATGATCAGCAAGCGTTAGACTAGCCTCGTGGCATTAAAACTCCCGCAGTGACGACAAAGGCTCTACCCTTGAGAACCATCCGGCAGGTACTGCAGCAATTTTTAGAATGGGAATAAACCACTCCATACCCTCTCGAAAATGAATTCGAGTAGGTCATGCATCCCTGTCACACTGAAAGCCTGCCATTGTGGAGCACCATATGCAGGGGAGGCCAATAAGCATAATTACGCCAAAAGGAACCCTATCGTCATTCTATATGCTTAAATATCGAATGCCGTGCGAGTATAGTGGAAAATCATTTATGGTCCGTTGTAATACATCCCAAAAATCTACCACTTCCCAACAATGCAAAAACATTATCTATTATTTCCGGCTGCTTATGTGAAACGCTCTTCATAATTCCGCTTGTGTACCGTGAGGATGATAGCGGGATTCCGCGAGTAACAGATACTGCGCCTTTCCTTTCCTGTAAACGAATTATAGAACGCCTGTGAACTTTGATGCGTTCAATGAAATTGTGCTTGCGTTAGACAAGAGGCGTGCGATGTACCGTCACGACAGGTCGACATCACCAGGCGATTCATACATATACGAAGCTGACCCAGCCAGACATCCGATCCAGGCGTCCGTGCGGCGCAGTTCATTTGCTGCTTCTTCGAACGCCATACCACACAGCAAACAAAAGCAGACCCAGATGTC
Source organism: Amblyomma maculatum (assembly GCF_055883805.1). Lineage (NCBI taxonomy): Eukaryota > Metazoa > Arthropoda > Arachnida > Ixodida > Ixodidae > Amblyomma > Amblyomma maculatum. The sequence goes on from NC_139350.1 coordinate 83,662,800, forward strand.
TAGGAAGCGTTAGTACAGCAGGCATCAGCGGCGTTTGAAATTGATTTAGAGGATAGAAAAGGCGCAGTATCTGTCACAGTTCTCCGCGTACACATGTACCACACCGTAAAGGAAGGAAGGAAGGTGGGAGTGGGAGAAGAGAGGGAGATAGAGGTGCCGTAGTGGAGGGATACCATCCACCGCGCTTTAATGGCTTTTGCCTCACCGCGCTTTAGTGGTCCAAGGTGCCCTCTAGAACTTTTATCTCATGCTTATGTCTGAGTTAATTGGGGAAATTTCACCTGTCACGTTACTGGATGCTATAACAGCCGCACAGGGAACAAATGACTAGTTGTATATATTCAGCGATAGCTGATACAGATGATTCGGTCGAATAGCCATTGACTTAGTCACAGTAGTATAGAAGAGAAGTATAGTAGTTGGCACCGTGTATCGAAAATAATCGGGGGCTGCTTAGTAAATTGTATCACGGTCATTTGTTTTTTGAAACATTGATGATTTATTTGCTTGTGATAGGCGATAACGAGTTAATAAAAACAATATAAAGTCCAGCCCACTTATAACAGCCGCAGATATAACGAACGCTCGCTTAGTACGAACGAGGGCGGTGCTACCGTCAAAATATATATTGGGGCAATGGCACAGTGTCTCACATAGAACGACCTGTTGTGGCCTCAACACTCGGTTAGAGCGAACGCGAAGCTGTCGGACTACGTGGATGTCTCCGGCCCAAACCCTAGGGGTTGGTACACAGCCGCGGTCATCCACAAGGGCAAAACAGTAGATGGCCTTACGTTCAAGGCCCAGTCACCAACACACGCAGAAGAGGTTGCCATCGCCCTCGCAGCCTCTGACTCCTCCTCCAAATACATCATAACCGACTCGCGAGGGGCTTGTCGGAACGTCCAGCAAGGGTGGACTGCTCCTCTAGCTTACCGCATATACAAAAATTGCAGTCGAGATTCGGATCCCGCGTACCGATCTCTCGTTTGGGCTCCAGGTCACCAAGGTCTCCAAGGGAATGAGGCAGCCGACGCCGCCGCCCGCGCGCTTTCTCTCCGGGCATTTCCCACGGGACCCGACGCGGACCGGGATTTTGATTTCAGCCCAGTGTACAAATTTAAAGAAATATGTGAATATTACAGATCTACGCACCAAACTCTTCCCACCCCGTGCAAAGGGCTGGGGAAGGCTAACGAGCGGGTGCTCCTGCGCCTGCTCACCAATACAATGTTGTGCCCGGCTATTCTAAAACATTTTGATCCGCAATTCGACGGGCTGTGCTCGCACTGTGGGGAGGTGTCTGACATCTACCACATGGTGTGGGCCTGCCAAAAAACCCCATCTTTGCCCCCTATCCCCAACCCCACCCGAGAGAACTGGGAGGCGACCCTGTCCGGCTGCTGCACCCTAGAGGCCCAAAGGGTCTTAACGCAGCGCGCCCGGGCTGCGGCAAACGCCAATGGAGTGCCTGTCTAGGCATCCCACCTAGTGTACATACCTATATGTATTATAATAATAAATGTTTTCACCACCACCACCACCCCCGTAGTTGACCGAGCCGGCGGCGTTTGGCGCGGTTTCGCTTGACTGCGAACCCGCAGCAGTCGAATTTCGCGCACTTTGTGTTCCCCTGACACGACGCGAACACAGAGCGCACAAAGCGTCCCCCGGCGCTCCTTTGCGGGTAAAATAAAGTAAAAAAAAAAAAAGAAAAACCGCGCGTTGAAAAATGAAAACAAAAAAGCGCGCGCGCACAGTGACGAAAGAGAAAGTGGCGCCGCCCGCGTCGCTGTGATGCACCCACGTGATCTGCGTCGGCCAATCCGGAAAGTCAGGCGCCTGCTCTACCGGCTCAAACCCGTTCTCCATTTGTTGCTCCGTTTCCACCCCGCGCTGAGGGCACTGCGCCGTCGATTCTTTCTGTGCGATGGCACTGCGTTGACATCCTTGCCGCATCCGTGCCTTTCCCAGATAGGGGAGTTGAAGGCTGCCTCAACGCGCGAGCCCAAGGGCTTGACTTGCGCCTGGTGCGATGGAGGACTGTACGCCGACCTCTTCAGGTGCTAAAAGGAAAACTTTCGACATCGCAACGAAGATGGCCATTGTTAATGAACTTGCTCAAGGTGCAAAAAACTGCGAACTGGTCAAGAAGTACGGACTGTCGAAATCGACCATTTCAACCATTGCTAAGGGCAAGGAAAAGATTCTTGGTGCTACCGTGAATGCCGACCCGACGACTAGAAAGCGCCTTCGGAAGGCGACCTACGCAAACGTTGAGGACGCACTGCTGAAGTGGTTGCTGACGCCCGGTCTCACAACGTTCCGATCAGTGGACCGCTGATGCTCTCCAAGGCTTTTAAAGACTTCGCCTTCGTTTTGGACTTTCCCTATTTCAGCCCAGGCAATGGATGGCTCCACCGGTTTAAGGCTCGCCACGGAATTGTTTTCAAGGCAGTCATCGGCGAGGCCGCGTCTGTGAACAACGAGGACGTCGATGCGTGGCTTTCTGACGACCTCCCAACAATCACGAGCTATGCTCCACGGGACGTTTACAATGCCGACGAGACTGCGTTGTTTTATCAGATGTTGCCATCTAAATCACATGCCTTGAAAGACGACAAGTGCGCAGGAGGGAAGAACAGCAAGTTGCGCATAACCGTTCTTCTGTGTGTCAATATGGACGGCAGTGACCGGCGGCTGCCTTTTGCCATTGGCAAGTCACGTAAGCGGCGATGCTTTGGAAGCTACATGCCCGTACGCTACAGGAACAATAGAAAAGCCTGGATGAGTCGTGACGTATTTGCCGAGTGGCTTGTCGAGTTCGACCGCGACATGGCACGAAAAAACAGGAGGTCCTGCTCGTGCTGGATAACTGTGCGGCGCACCATGTGCAGCCCTCCTTGAGTGCGGTGACAGTGCTCTTCTTGCTTCCCAATGGAACCTGCAAAATTCAGCCGCTGAATATGGGCATCATTCATGCGTTCAAGGTGTGCTACCGGCGGCGCGTCATCCAACGCTAGTTGATCGAGATTGATACTGCCATGCCAGTTCGCACCAGCTTGCTTGCTGCCGTGGAGATGTTGAAAGCGGCGTGGATGGAACTCACCGCGGAGTGCATAGCAAATTGCTTCCGCAAGGCGCGTTTTAAGGGCCCAGGCACCGAGGACGCCATAGATCACCTACCGGAAGGCCGGTCGCACGAGGACTTGTGGCAACGCGTCGTTGAACGCAGCTGACCGGACCTGACGTTGCCTGGGACGATTTCGCCGACATTGCGGACACATGCACTGACGAAGCTATTGCGCGTGAAGTGCGAGCCCTTCCTGACTGCCCAGAGACCGACGAAGACGATGACGAGGATGCTGCTCTACCGCCGGTTGCTATGAAAGCTTCAACCGCGATCGGTTACATCGCGTCGCGTAAGGAACTCGTGTGCAGCAGAGGCCTTAGCGATGAACATATTACCGCGCTGGAAAAATTAGAAACGGCAGTGATGCGATCAGCTTTGAAGAAGCAGACATGCATCACGGACTTTTTTCAAAAATAAAGTTAACTTACGTCTCGCTTGCTCTTTTTGCTCGTATTAAAGGTGGTCCACTTACTACGAACTTTGGACACAACGAACAAATGCCGCGTGACGATCAAGTTCGTTATAAGTGGGCTGGACTGTAATTATTTGATTAATTGCATGAATCCAATTAAAAATTTGCAAATCGGGTTTAAAAGTTGTCAGAATGCTCAGAATGAAAAGTCAGTGCATGAATATACTAACTGAGGAAAGTTAAAGCGTGCAAATATTTGTCAATATATAATCGAAATAATAAAAATGAGAAATTGAAATAAAGGGTTGAAATGTTTCAAATTATTTCAAATTAAAAGCCAATATTTGGTGATGCTTAAGAAGTTTCTGACGCGTATTGCCGTTCCCTAAAAACTTCAGCAACAGAAGTTCCTGGTGCGTCACTCAAAAATAAAACACAACCTTGTGTTTTGTTCAAGCATGAAGCGCAGTAGGGAAAATGAAATGAAATATTAATAAAGTGGTTTTATGGATTAAAATTACTTACTGTAAAGAGCGTAATACATCGCTGGCGTCCGTTGCGCCATCTTTGCGACATTGAATAAGTTAACTTCGAATAATCGCCACGGCGTAAATTCGTTAAAAAGAGTTCATAGCATTTTAAAAGGCGATTGTTGCTGAGAGCGTCTCTGAACGCAACCTAAAGGTAACATACACTCACTGAAGACAGGAATTGATAACGGTGAAGGTAACTGCATGGTGTAACCGTTATCATACCGTCACATCTTGGCTGCGTTCGCGGCTGGTTTTGCTGCTGTTAAGAACAAGAAGCATGGTATTATGTAACCTAAAGGGGAACATAACCCAGGAAATATGGTCGCAATTTATTTGAATGTTGTGAATTTAAAAAAATAAAAGCGGTAACTAAAGGAATCGAACCCATATCGTATAATCAGGTAGGTGGTGTGGATCCATTGCGCCACAGAAGCTTTTTTTTTTTCTTTCTTGCCTGACTTCGGCACAATACGCAAAACCACTTACAGGGCACAATGAGCACTCATTAATACAACAATCAGCCAGGTTGGTTGTGGCGTCGTCAAGCTAAAATTTTCTTCGGGTCACCAATGGCTCCAATCTTCCGAGCCACTCGGGAGCTTCAGGAGCAAGTTTCTGAATTTCAATATATCTATTCATGCCTTCCCAAAAATAGATCCGTGCTGCCCGTGCGTCAGGATCGCAATGGTATCCTGCCATTCTCGAGCGCCAAATACAGTGGAGGGCCATTAGCATAATAAGGTCAAATGGCACCCCATCTTCAGAAGCGACGGTTAGCGATCTTTAAATGCACTTTTATTCGTTTTGACTCAACGTAAGAAGGCGCGACGGACGCAACTGACATGATCAGAGGATTACTGCAAGCAATTTTAATCCAACAAATTATTTTATTGCGTATGCATTTTGCTTTATGCACTTCAATGTATACTCAAAAAACATATAGCTTTGTTACCTTCCTTTTTGTTGTGTTTTATTTTTAGTGACGTCACCCGGAACTTCAGTTGCTGCAGTTTTCAGGGTTTGGCAATACGCGTTTCAAACCGCGTAATTTATCGAATATAATTTGAAAAAAATAAAAAATAAAATGCGTTCAAGGGTGTAAAACTGCTCATAATTGAAAGCAACTGATGCTGATTACTGATCTCGAGCCGGGCATCCTTAAGAGTGAAGTTGAATGGGCCTTAGCCAGCCTTGCTAAGAACAAAGCTAGCGGAATTGATGGCATTCCAGCTGAGTTGCTTCAAAACCTCAACCATGACGCTGTTAACATTCTGCATACATTATGTCAGAAGATTTGGACAACCCTGCAGTGGCCACAGGATTGGAGGAGGTCAGTTTACATCCCCATTCCAAAGAAAGGCAGTGCCAAAGATTGTTCCAACTACCGCACGATCGCGCTTATTTCGCATGCTAGCAAGGTGATGTTGAAAATCCTCCAAGGTAGGCTGCAGCAGTATGTGGATCGGGAGCTTCCGGACGTGCAAGCTGGGTTTCGCAAGGGCAGAGGAACTAGAGACCAAATTGCTAACCTTCGCTGGATCATGGAAAAAGCAAGAGAGTTCCAGAAACCCATCTACTTCTGCTTTATTGATTATGCGAAAGCGTTTGACTGCGTAGATCACAGCAGATTGTGGCAAGCTCTCCAAGAGATGGGAGTTCCAATTCACCTTATCTGTCTCCTCAGGAACCTGTATGAAGGGCAAGAGGCCACAGTCAGAACTGGGCATGGTCTTACTAATTGGTTTCCGATCGAGAAAGGAGTGAGGCAAGGCTGCATACTGTCGCCCTGCCTATTTAACCTGTATGCAGAGTGCATCATGAGGAAGGCCGGTCTGGACGAGTCTTCAGCTGGAGTGAAGATTGCTGGAAAACGTATCAACAACCTTAGATATGCGGATGATACCACTTTAATGGCAGAAAGTGAAGTGGAACTCAAGAGACTTCTGATGCGCGTACAAGAAGACAGTGAGAAGTTTGGGCTTAAACTGAATATTAAAAAGACAAAGATCATGGCGCCTTGCCCTATCAAGTCCTGGAGCATCAATGGACAAGAAGCGGAAGCTGTGGCAGATTTTCTGTTCTTGGGCTCCAAGATTACCTCGGAAGGAGACTGCAGCCATGAAATTAGGAGACGCCTGCTTCTGGGAAAGAGAGCAATGGTTAGCCTTGACCGCCTAGTAAAGAGCAGAGACATTAGTCTGCCAACCAAGATCCGTATAACTCGTGCTATGGTCTTTCCAGTTGTGATGTATGGATGCGAGAGTTGGACTGTGAAAAAGGCTGACCGCCGAAGAATTGACGCGTTTGAATTGTGGTGCCGGCGAAGACTCTTGAGAGTTCCTTGGACTGCCAGAAGATCAAATCAGTCGATATTGTCGACCATAAACCCTGACTGCTCATTGGAGGGCCAAATTTTAAAATTAAAGCTCAGCTACTTTGGTCATCTGATGAGAAGAGAGGAGTCGCTGGAGAAAGATTTGATGTTGGGGAAGGCTGAGGGTCGCCGGAGAAGGGGTAGGCAGCGAACGCGATGGTTAGATGGCATCCTAGAGGCACTGCAGATGAAGTTATGTGATGTTAGGAAGATAGTGAGAGACCGGAAAGCGTGGCGTGACATGGTAAATAGGGTCACGAAGAGTCGGACACGACTGAACGACTGAACTGAACTGATGCTAAGAATCAGTATATAAAAATATTGTAACGTAACGTTACACAGAAGGCGCTCTGGCACTCTGGCACCGAAGAACACCAACAGTCAGTCAGGGCAGCACAAAAGCGGAGCACCGTTTCGCTTCGTCGTCTTCTTCGAATCGCCCGTTCAAATCTTCGTCGTCTATGAATGGCATGTGTCATTGCCCCCCTTCTTGGCAGCATCGCCTCGATGCTGCAAATGCTGCTGATACGATGAGCTGACAGATTTGCTAGGTATGCTAGGTTGGTGTGGGATACCACGACACAAAACGGGGCACCATCAGTCTCAAGAATAGTCAGCGGGGCGATCGTGGTAGGGTTTCATCCGGACGACGTGTACAACATCAGTGAACTTGCGTCGTCTGCGGCTTGAGGGATCTTGGGTCGCGGATTCAACTTCGTAAGTAACGTCGCTGAGGCGGCGGAGGACACGATATGGGCCGAAGAGAGCCCACGATGACGAACGGGCGTCCAAATCCAGACATAGTCTCCAGGCTCGTAGGGAGCGAAGCGCCGTCTCTTGTTGCAACGGTCAGCGTCTAGTTGCTGTTGTAGGTATATATGCGCTGCCTTGCCAGCTGCCGCGCTTCTTCCGCACGCTGGGTAAAACTAGCGATGTCCAGGTCAAGCTTATCTTCGTCGTCGGTGTATACGGGCAGCATTGTATCCAGTGGAGTGGTCACTCGACGGCCGAAGACAAGCTCGAAGGGTGTGAGCCGCGTCGTCTCCTGAAGTGCCCTATTATATGCGAACGTGGCATATGGGAGGATTTGATCCCAGGTCTTATGCTCTATATCCACGTACATAGACAGCATGTCGGCCAGAGTTCTGTTTAGCCGTTCCACCAAGCCATTAGTTTGCGGGTGGTATGCCGTGGCCCGTCTATGGCTAGTGTGTGTAGGGTTCAGTACAGCCTTAGTCAGGCGGGCCGTAAAAGCTGCCCCGCAATCGGTAATGATAACAGCCGGAGCGCCATGACGCAATACGATGTCGTGGACAAAAAACTCTGCGACTTCGGTGGCAGTTCCATTTGTGAGCGACGCGGTCTCAGCATATCGGGTCAAGTAGTCTGTCGCGACAACCATCCAACGCTTTCCATTACTTGACTTCGGGAAAAGACCAAGAAGATTCATCCCCACTTGTTGGAAAGGAGTTTTCGGTGGAGCGATCGGCTGAAGAAATCCAGCTGGTTTCACGGGTGGAGTCTTTCGGCGTTGACAATCACGGCAGGTTTTAACGTAAGATCGCACTGAAGGTAATAATTTCGGCCAATAGTATTTCTCCCGAATTCTTGCAAGCGTACGACCAACTCCCAAGTGGCCGGAGGACGGTTCGTCGTGACAAGCGCTTAAGATGTCAGGCCGTAGGTGCGTAGGCACTACGAGTAGAAATGTCTCTTTTGATCTTTCAAAATTGCGCTTGTAGAGAACTCCACTTCGTAAAGCGTATGACTGCAAGCCACGACGAAAAACAAGCGGTACTCTACCACCGCGTCCTTCCAGATAATCGATGAGCGGCGCCAGCTCCGGGTCCTTGCGTTGAAGGTCAGCCATATGGGATTGGGTAATGGCCCCAATAAAAGGAAAATCGTCGGCGTTTTCCACTGCAGTGGAGTCCAATGGCGCGCGTGACAAGCAATCCGCATCTTGGTGTTTATGTCCCGACTTACAGACAACAGTGACGTCATAATCTTGAAGACGGAGGCTCCAACGAGCTAAGCGTCCAGACGGGTCTTTAAGGCTTGCCAGCCAGCACAAGGAATGGTGGTCGCTGACAATACGGAAGGGTCGTCCATACAAATATGGTCGAAACTTGCTGATGGCCCAGATTACCGCAAGGCACTCCTTCTCCGTTGTCGAATAGTCCGCCTACGATCGTGAGAGTGTTCGGCTCGCGTAGGCGATAACCCGCTCTACTCCGCCTTGCCACTGAATGAGCACCGCGCCGAGGCCAACGTTGCTGGCATCAGTATGTACGTCGGTTGCGGCGTCTTCATCGAAATGGGCGAGTATTGGGGGTCTGTGTAGGCGGCTTCTAAGCTCCTGGAAGGCTTGTTCTTGATCGTCTCCCCGCAGGAAGGGTATGTCTTCTCTGATTAGTGCTGTCAGTGGTTCAGCTATCTTAGAAAAATCTTGGACGAAGCGTCGGTAGTATGAACAAAGACCTAGAAATCGTCAAGTGCCTTTTTGTCGGTGGGGCGTGGAAACTTTGACACTGCGGTAGTCTTCTCGGGATCAGGAAGAACGCCCTGTGCACTGACAACATGGCCGAGAAAGCGTAGTTCCTTGAAAGCAAAGTGGCATTTCTCAGGCTTGATCGTTAGTTGCGCGCCTTTGAGTGCTTGAAGCACGATGCGCAATCGGTCCAAGTGTTGCTCGAAAGTAGGCGAGAAAATAACGACATCATCTAAGTAAACCAAGCACGACTGCCACTTCAGACCTGATAAAACTGTGTCCATCATACGTTGGAACGTGGCCGGTGCAGAGCAAAGACCAAACGGAAGCACCTTAAACTCGTATAGGCCGTCGGGCGTCACAAATGCAGTCTTCTCTCGGTCTCTCTGATCCACCTCGATTTGCCAGTATCCGCTTTTGAGGTCTAATGAGGAGAAGTACCTGGCGTCGCGTAGTCGGTCGAGGGCATCATCAATCCTGGGCAGCGGATAGACGTCCTTTTTAGTCACGTTATTTAGCTTTCGGTAATCGACACAGAATCTCAAGGTGCCATCTTTCTTTTTGACAAGGACCACTGGCGACGCCCATGGGCTCGTCGAAGGCTGGATCACGTCGTCCGCAAGCATTTCATCCACTTGCGTTTTAGTGGCGTCACGTTCCTTAGGAGAAACCCGGTACGGGCGCTGGCATACCGGTAACGTGGTCTCATCGGTGATGATTCGGTGCTTGGCGACAGGAGTACGACCGACCTTAGAGCCTGTGGCGAAGAAGTCTGCGAAATCGCTCAGAAGAGCCGAGAGAAGATTCCTCTGATCGGGCCTCAAGTCGGGGTTAATTTTAACGGTTTGCAGAGCATGACATCTTCTTTAGGGTTCGCTCCGGCGGTGCATAAATGAGCCAAGGCAGTAACATCGTGAAGCGGCAACAGCCGTGTCCTTGGCGAGATGCCGCATCTCCTTAGCAAAATTTGTCAGGAGGACAGTAGCACAACTGTTCTGGAGTTGTACGAGTCCTCGAGCAACGGCTAATTCCTTCTCGAGTTGTAGCGGAAGGTGCCCATCCGCGATGCCCTCGTAATCGTGGAATAAGTCATGCTTTACAAGAACCAACACACTAGAACGTGCCGGAACCCTCACGTCATCGTCGACTATACGCAAAACGTTCAGACCCGGATCTTCGTTTTCAATGCGCGCCATGGCTCGTTTCGTCGAAAAGGAAACACGCGCTTCTTTCAGGTCAATGACAGCGCCGTTGATCTGCAGGAAGCCTAGACCAAGGATCAAGTCTTTCGAACATTCAGGAAGCACGATAAATTCTCCGACATACACAAAACCACGGATGCCGACCCGCGCTGTGCACTTGCCTGCAGGTTCGATCAAGTGACTTCCCGCCGTGCGAATTTTCGGGCCGGACCAATGTGTCAAAACTTTCTTCAATTCCTAGGCGAGACCACGGCTCATTACTGAATAATCGGCACCAGTGTCGAGTAACGCGGTGACATCCACTCCATCAATCGTTACACATAAATCGGAGGTAGTATGCCGGATACTGTCGCTACCTGACATAAGCGAAATCTCGTCGGGTCGGCCTGACGATGACGGAGGATCTTCACATTTCTCGACCTCAGCGACCCTGCCTCCGAAGGCCGCTGGTATTAGTTTTCCTGGCTAGGGCTGGCAGAGGAGCGGCGTCGGGAAGAGCGGGGACTTGTCGAACGGTAGCTCGTCGGGGACGTAGACCGACGCTCTTGGTAACCGGACGTGACGGGATACTGTCGCACTGCAAGGTCGCTTGCAATCTCAGTAGGCCGTTCGTCATTCCGAGGGTAGAGTTCCTCCGAGGCGAAACCCCGCATGTTGACGCGGCGGTACGGGCACGCCCGGTAAAGGTGACTGGCTTCCCCGCAATGATAGCACAGGGGCCGACGGTCCCGGGGCCGCCATACTTGACTTTTACGGGGTCTCTGGTAGATTGGCGGAGGGGAATAGTGAGGCTCCGTGCGGCTCCATGCGAGTCCCTCCATGCGAGGACCCTGCGGCTCCATTGCTGGAGCTGCGGCGTTGATACTATGGTCCGGCGGGGGAGCCCTACGTAAGACGGACGCGTAGGTGGGCCTCGCGTCGAACGTCTGGTGGGGAACGCGCTGCTGGGGAACGTCAGCAACTTGCTGAGCTGCCATACGCACTTCGTCCCGGACGACTTCAGCCAGTGAAGGAAAAACTGTTGTGTTGCAAGGCATCCGGAGCGCTTGCAGTTCCTCCCGCACGACAGAACGGATGAGATTTCGTAGTGCGTCCATGTCGCTGCCGACCTACACAGGGGGTGCGTCGGACCCAATGATGTTCACGTCACGGTTGTACTGACGAGCTCGGTGTTGCAGCGTTGTCTCCATGGTCGCTGCCTCGCTGAGAAACTCCGCCACAGTGCGCGGTGGACTGCGCACCAGTCCCGCGAAAAGTTCTTGTTTAACGCCCCGCATCAGATGACGCAGTTTCTTATCTTCAGGCATTTGTGGGTCTGCACGCTTGAAAAGGCTTGTCATGTCCTCAAAGAACATACGCACGCTCTCGTTCTGGCGCTGATTGCGCGAGTGTAGTGCAGCTTCTGCTCGGTCCCGGCGGTCGGCGCTAGGAAAGGTGGCTTTCAAATCACGACAGAAGGCTGCCCAGGATGGAAAGGAAGCCTCATGGTTTTCAAACCATGTCCGTGCAGACTCTTCAAGGGCGAAGTACACGTTGTGGAGCTTGCGCTCATCAGTCCACCCGTTGTAACGAGCAATAATGAAAATACAATAAATCAAAAGTTAAAAAACACCTGTGTGTGTGTGTGTGTGTGTGTGTGTGTGTGTGTGTGTGTGTGTGTGTGTGTGTGTGTGTGTGTGTGTGTGTGTGTGTGTGTGTGTGTGTGTGTGTGTGTGTGTGTGTGTGTGTGTGTGTGTGTGTGTGTGTGTGTGTGTGTGTGTGTGTGTGTGTGTGTGTGTGTGTGTGTGTGTGTGTGTGTGTGTGTGTGTGTGTGTGTGTGTGTGTGTGTGTGTGTGTGTAAAACGCTATCGCATACTCTTAATTGCAGAGCTTATGCGTCCCCCTATTATTTGCAGCAAATTGGGTTGCAAAACATTTCGTAAGAAAAGGCAAAATGCAGATATGATCTGTGCTAGGTGACTGTCAGTCCACGGAAGTTACACTAGGCTAGCAGAAGCGCCTTTCGCGGTGCCCAGCCGCAGCCACAACCGCGCATGCGCCATTACCGTGACAACCGTTTGCGCCAAGCCACGCCTCTCTCCTCGCGGCGCCCGCGCGTGATGTCACGCTCCGCTATGCTCACTATCGTGTTCAGCATACTCATTATGCGTTATAATCGTGATCGTGATAATCACGCGTAGCTGAGAAATAAGCTCCGGTGCATGCGCTCGCTAGATAGACGCGCAATGGATGAAGAGGCGGACGGCGAGCGCACGTACTGTGAACGGCATCAGCGGAGGCTACGGGAAGAATCGTCGACGAGGCCAGAGGTTATCGCATGGCGCCAGGCCACTAAACGATTGCGTGAGACGACTGAAGGCTGGGTAGAACGTCTCGTAAGCGGCGGCGCCGTCTCGGATCGGCAGAGATGCTGAGTCGCTGCCGAACTGCCAGGATAACGAACGGTACAGCAGGAAGTCGAAGCTCTGGAAGTGTACGGACGTGAAGCTCGACTCTAATTTGGCATCGGACCCTCGCATTCAAAGAACCCAATAGGGAACCGCCATTTATCTTGTTTACCAAGAAGAGGCCATCTCGTCTAATTACTATGTATCCGAAACTGAAACAGCGGCAAACTACTTTCCAGACCACCTATAGGTATCCCCGTCTAAGAAAGCCTAACATTGATCGGCAACCGCGACAGTGCCTCAGTTACTTAACCAATGCAGACTAAAATATCGGATAACCAAGCTAGACCAAGCCAAATCCAAGCTTTCGCTACGCATATCTCCTGACCTAGCTGAGTTAAGCCCCACATGGTTAAGCTACTTCCTAGGTACAACCGCGTCGAAAAGAAATCCAAACATCACAGTGCATAGACCGCAGAGATTGCATTTTTATCGCGAAGGTACAACAAGACGCTATCTTTTTGAACGTAACATGCTTCAGGCGACTGCAACAGCTTAGCCGCAACTCTTTCGCCCAAAATCAGGTAAACTTTCACAAGCCATTCTCCAAGTTAGCGGCAGGTCTGAAACCTCTTTTCGCGATGATCCACGAACACAAATAAAAGGCGTCACCTAGTGTGCTTAAGAATCAGCAAATATCCCTACTACCAAGGTATGTTACCAAATATTGGCTGTGTGCGAAATCTGGGTAAATAGTTTAATTCAGGAACGACACGGCGCCGCAATTTAAAATTCTAGTCAACCTCTCTAGTATTCTTATGAAATCCTTCACCAAGTTTACATAACGTTACACGCATCGCAAAGCATACGTGCTAAAACCACCTCAAAATCATTTGCACCGAAGTGAATTTGTGTATGGCTCAAATACAATACTCACCGCGTAATCAGTTAGCAACTACAGAAATAAAAATTGAGGGGACATTTAGGCTCCACCGCTTAAGGTATGAAGTGATAACGCTTCACACAAGCGGACGTTTTCTCTATTTTTAATTTTTATCTTTATTTTCTCCTTTTAGTTTTATATATTTATATTTTATTTTTATACACGGAAGGTTAGCATCAACAAACATTGGCTTTCAATTCTGAGCAGTTTAACGTTCTCGAACACGATTTTAATTTTATTCAATTACATCAAAAATTATTCATCAGTTACATTCTTGAAATTTGTAATTAGCAGCATCAAGCGTTGTCTTTTTATTGCACATAGCTTTTAACCCCTCTTTTCGATTTTGCCTTCCTTTAATTGTTTCAATTATTGATTAATTGCTCTAAATTTTCTTAAATAGCATCATTAACCATCGCTTTTGATTATGAGCAGTTTGACAAAGTTGGACCCTATATTGCCGGCCGCCCGCAACGGCCGGCGACGCGACGACGCGCAACTAAATGGCAGTCAAAAATGAAACATTAGTATCTTGTCACACATAATAGTTCCCGAAAAGCTTTCAGGTACACAGGTTAAGAACCTCTTAAACTTTTCTTTACAAAGTTTCGTTAGTGTGGCTTAAATATTCTGTTTACCCTGGGAAACGAAACACAATAGGATTTAGCCTATGACTTATGGGGGTGGTTATTCTCGTAAGAAGAGAGAATGCGCCACGGGGGGACTAGATGCTACAGTTGCCTTCTAGCCCCGACGTGCCAGCCCTAGCAGACAGAGCTGTGACCCCCAACCCGCGGTGCGAGAAATCGCCACTGCGGCGGGTTCGGGCCAGAGGGGACAAACACCGAGTTACGTACTCGAACAGAGTTTATTGCACTGCTCGAGTACACGGCAAAGGAACAGCAATTAAGAACAACCGCCGTGTAGCGAGCGAAAGCCGCGTACGGGGGTGCAATAACAACCACCTAATAGGGAAGCGCGTCAAGTAGGTGAGAGGAAGTGTCTGCTCACCTGACACAGCTTCTCGCTCACATCCCGTTGCGGTGCCTACGGTCAGTGTGCGATTCTCGGTGACGGCGGTGGTCTCCTCGGCAGAAATCATGAACCGCGCGCTGCGCGCCCATTCGCCGAAGAACCCCAAGCGAGTTGCTACAGTCGCGCTCCTCGACACGGAACGAGAGAGGAGGTCTCCCGGTTACGCCGGCAGGAAAGAGGGAAGCCCGCGGCAGCGTCGCCGCAGGGCCCGGGAGGCGGCGGGGGGTGGCCAGCATGCCCTCTCCTCCGCCAACCTCTCTGCCAGCGCGCGTAATCACGCGTGTTAATTACGCGCGGGCGTTACAATGGAGGAAGGGGATTGTGAATCCCCACAGACTAAGTAACCTTCCTTAATCACTCACCGTTCCTCTAATTTATGGCATATCCGCAAGCTTTCGCAGTCTTAGGTAGCGTAATGTTCTAGCTTTAATAAAATATAAAGTATTTTACATTTCAATGGAGAAAATGTTTCCAGCGGTGTTTTTCTATTCAACATGCATTCTCCGCATCGGAAAGAAACGTGTGGCCCCCCTCTTGACGTGTTACTCTAAGAGCAAGTCAGCGCTCTGGTTGGTTCATTTGGAGAGGTTGAGTCCGCAGTATGAAAGCGCACTTTTTATCAAATACGCCCCCATGGGAGCGCGGCTACGACCACGGGCTGCTATCAGAAAAGTGACATCCCCGATGAGGTGTACAGAGGAGATTGTAAGGAGACTTTTGCTTGAAGGCGACATTCAGTACTGCACGCGCTTACACGTAGTAAGCGCATGGGCATGAGTGATAGAGGGATAGCGTGCACTGCACATTAACAGTGCAAAGCAATCAAGGTTCCAGGTAGGAAGTTGGAAAATGCTGACCTCCCGGATGCTGATACTAAAAGCGCCCACAATGATGCGTATGGTTCTTGCTCAGTGCATTGCAGATATCAATGCCGTATATAATCACTACATTATAATGTGCACGTTATAGCCTCAGTATCAGTTAGCTCTGCAAAAGGTTTGGCGATGTCGTGAAAATGCAGCAACGGACAAGCTGACATGAACGCTGTAAGTGTTGCAGCATGTAGGCGTCAAACATGGTGCTGCCTTTAAGCTAGGTGCACTAGTTGATCGTGTGCGATAGGTAATTTCTCCAGTGTAAAAATTCGTAATTCACAGTATTTTTTTTTCTGTCTGGTAATTGCCTCCGATGAATCAATCTTTCGCCACCAATAAGGGTATTTTGCCTTTGCCGTAATCACAGGTAATTTGTGAAGGTAAGAATGTGAAGCGATAAAGAAGACTTCATTGAATGGCATGTTTTGAACGGTTCTGACAAGTTTTCCATGTGGTCTGCAGGAAATGGAAGCAGGAAGTAACCGAAGCGGTGGCCTTGTGGTTGAGCATCCTTCTCGCATTGGGGAGGTACGGAGTTCGATCTCCGGTGCCGCCGGGCAGTGGCGTCGCTAGGGTCACCCGCACCCGGTCACCCCACCGCACCCGGGACGCCCCCCCCCCCCCCCCTCCTCCCGTTTGTTGTGCGCGTTGCAATCAATAGCATACATAAATATAATATGAGAGGGAGAAGAGGATGGGGAAGGAACAGGGAGGAAGAAAAAGCAGCACGGCTAGAGGTATCCGACTAACTGGCGACGATGCGGCGCACGATCCAAAAGCCAGACCAGACGCACCGCGGACTAAAGGCGGGCGGCCGGCGTTGTTTTCCCACGCCTCGTGGCTGGATGTCACGTACTCGCTAGCCCCGGGCGTACCCGCTGTCGTCCGCAGGGGCTCTGTATCATTTTCTACAAAGCCTGTAATACCCATCACGCGTGTGCTCAATCGCAGCTTGAAAAAGAACTCATCTGATCCTGCTCAGGGAGTCGTTCGGGTCCCCTATAGGGAACCTGCAATCGTCGGGCGTCGCCACTAGCGCGGCGACATATGCGCCACCAACGGAGGTGTCGTCAACCACGAAGGCGCTCCATTAGATGCCGGCGCCGCTGAAGCGCTTGTTTTCGCCGTTGTTTCCTATTGTATCTGCGTCGTTACGACCATCCTCAACGTTGCACCGCAAGTTCATTTGCTCGGGACGTTTTATTTTTGCATTCAGCAGCAACCGGAGAACGTAAGCTACCCGCAATGTCGCGGGTTCTCCACTGCGGATTCAAGCATGTCGACGGCCTCGAGGAGTATTTTCGGCCGTCGCTACTGCGGAAAGGACGCCGATTGCTTGAAAATAGCCATGTATTTGGAGTCCGAGAAGTGGATGGCACTGAAGTCTCGGCAAAATGCCTGTCACAACAGAGCAAGCACACATATGAAGTTGACCTCAAGGTAAGTAAACAAAACAATGCGGTTTAAGTACGCCGAGGCGCACGTGCGATCTGTCGGCTTTGCAGTTTTTACTGCCCCACTGCACTTTTACTTATTTGGCCTCACATTATGCCTGAGCGGTCTATTTTTCTTCCGATATCCCGATTTGCAGCTGACGACTGAGCCCCGAAAAATAGAAAGCGGGAAATGCACGTGTCGCTACGGAAGCCTGGGCAACTGCAAGCATTGCGCTGCAGTTGCTTTTTACCTCAATGAATTTGAGCACGCATCCTGCACGAGTGCACCACAGGCGTGGGGGAAACCAGCAGGGAAGCCGCTGCTTAATGACAAGGCCAGCATTGAGGAATTGTTTGGAGGTATGATTCACTTTGTTTTATTGCTGTTATGTAGTGCATGTGCTGCTAGTTTTCAGTACAGCACTGCTTGCATGAAACATCTGTTATGTCATCGCATGTCTCCTTGCAAACCATAGTGCTGTGGTCATATCTATTTTCCTTGCTGTCACTTTTACCTGTCACCATATTTATGTGGTTTTGTGCTCAACACATTGATTAGCTATTCCAACTGTATTGCTTAATATTCAGTGTGTTTTGTCATTCTTCCTCCAGACTACAACAGCACCTTTGTAGGGAACAAAAAGCCTGATGAGCTGTCCCCATTTTATGTGCTGGAATACTTTCCGGGCATTGTTTCACCATTCACTGAAACTTTGGGAGCAATGGTCAACAGTGAGACGGATTTAACCGACCCAGAGGCAGAAAGAGAAGCCAGGCGGGTTTTGCAGCTAGAAACAATTGGCCAGCTGCTTCCAGCACCTTGCAAGGCGTTGCATGTGCTGCAAATATCGGGCACCTACCCAAAACAAACAGTGAGATCAAAAGACCATATGCAGCTCCTGACGCAACAGCAGAAAGAGTTTTATGAAACAAATATTGTCTGCGAGTCTGTGCCAGACTTATGCGTGGCGACCATGGGCCAATCAAGCTGTCTGAGGTATGGAAACAACAATGACAGAGGTCATTCTTGCTTATAGTAGGTATACAGCCTTTGTTAAAGGATTTGGAAGGCTGCATCCGCAGCCTTCCAAATCTCCTGAGGGTAAGAAAATCTCTAGTTCTGACTCCTCTAATGGGCTGGAGTTCCAGGTATGCTACAGGAGCCCCACTGCACAGCTTAGAACTAAGCCCCTGAGCTCTAAACTTTTGACAAAGCAGGTACATGTTTACTTCATGCTTCTGATTTTGGTTATGTGAACTCTTATTTAGGTGGCACAAAGAGAAAAAATTCAGGATAAGCAGCACAACTGGGCACACAGTACTACATACTAGACGCAGCCCTGAGGTGGTTGCCAAGGCCATCCTGGATTCAAGGCCATTTTCATCACAGGCCACTGCATATGGTACGCATAAAGTGCAAGATTTTTCTTGTGGAATACACAGCACTAAAACAGTGACAGAAGAGAATCCATGTTCTCATGTTTTCAAATGGATCTCGACTCCTTTAAATGATGTTTTGGTGCTGTATAATCCAACTGTACAATAGCAAGCTTAAGAAAACATATATTTTATTTTATTTACCCAATTACAGGACTGCGTATGGAACCCCTGGCTCGGGTGGAGTTTGAGCGCCTACTAGGTGTTGAAGTTGTGGAGGTGAGTTCGTACTTAGTAGAGTCTTCACAGTACCGTGAAATCCAGCACTTCAGAAATAAGAAAGCCTCCAAAGCAAAAAAATATCCAATGTTGCACAACCCTTTCAGCAGTGTGAACCTCAACACGACAATGTTTTGCTTTTAATAGGTTGAATAAAGCATTCCAGCTCATGCCACAGAATAGGGTTTGTGGAGCCTGGTTTTGTTACTTTTATCCGGGTATCATGCAGTAAGCTGTCGAAGGGTTAATCAAGAAACTAGCAACTTATTAGGGAAGCCAGGGACAAACTACGGTCGGTTGTAGTGTCTGATTATAAGGTGATTGTAAACAATTCTATTTCAGATGGGTCTCATCCTTCACCCAGATCAACCGTGGCTATGTGGCAGCCCTGACGGCATGTTCTGCCTGTCTGGGGAGACTTATCTCCTTGAGATCAAGTGTCCCTACAAATGCAAAAACAGTGATATGTTCACCGCCTCAGGAGAGAGCATTCTTGATTACATCCAGGGCACCGGCAGCAACCGAAGGCTGAAGATGACACACCATTATTATACCCAAGTACAGATCTTACTGTACCTGCTAAATGTAAAAAAATGTTTTTTTTTTGTTTACTCCAGCAAAGAAAACGTGATAATTGAAGTGAACAGGAATGACATTTTTCTTCAAGAATCGATACCAGCCCTTGAAGATTTTTATTTTACTTTTCTTCTGCCTGCTGCAGCAAAATAAAGCACATGTTCACTACAATTTGTATGTACACCAGAATTGAGCCCCAAACACAATGGAAAAATACATTTCCCATTTACTACTATTATTGCACGTCAGAAAATGCTAACATCCTAAAAATACATAGTGTGATTATGAAACTGAAAATGACATGTGAAATGAGCTAACAAATATGACCACTGCTTACCAGTTCTGCTGCTGCATGTGTGCGTAACACTGAAGCAGATGCACTAAAAACAAAAGCTCATTTGAAGTGTTTTTCATGCATCATTTCTGAAGACCTAGAACAAAGTACTTTACAGAACAGCAAAAAAGCAACTTGTACAGCTTGGTTAGCAATGCATTTCTTTATGTGCTAGAAGGAAAATGGCACACTTCAAAGCATTAATGCAAAACAACATTAGCATTAAAAAACAAACTTAATGGAAACAACATCATTATACAATATAAAACTGGAAAATATATCCTTTGCTTGCACACGAGACTTACTGACAGGTAAAGGCAGGTGACAATGCATTATCCACATTTGATCACTGCACTGGTAAGGTTTTCTGGTTTTCTACACAAAATTATGGCAAACAGCTCAACCCAGCCTCTAACCTTATGCACACAAAAACAGGCCATTTTTCACAGTACAGCATCACATATCCACTTCCAGTTCTGAACTAATCTTGCCTATTTAAATTTCCTGTACCTGATACAATACACTGTTAAGACAAAAGTTTCGGACCGAAACGTCATAGAAGTTCTAAGCTCCATTGAAACAGCACCCACAGTTTACAAAAACTGGCCACTGCCTTGTGTGCTGTGAGATATCCGTGCACATTAGAACCCTAATGAAATCAAAATTATAATCCAAAGCCGACCACTGCAGTGTTTCTCGTAACCCACATATAACTCTGAAACATTAAAGTGCAAATACTCTAATGCCCAGATGTATGGCCAAACAAATGACTATCCAGAATGAGTATCTATGGCAAAGCAACAGCAGAAAGATTTAATTCTTGGTAACACAGAAAAAAACTGATGAAGGGTTGGAAGCCTCGGCCCACCATCTAATATTCTGACAAAAACGATATGTCGAAATCCCAGGCAGCCGAGCCCTTGTTGAAATACTGGCTAGTAGACTTGAGTCTTCTGTAACCTATGTTTGTTTCCTTTCATGCTATCAAGGGCAAAACCAGTGAAGCGGATGTTTTAAGATGACTGTGGCTGCTCTTTGCGTTTAATGATTGGAAGCTGGAGGTTAGCTAGTACACAGCAGATATGGAAAATATCAGTCATGCATGGGATGAGCTCAGTTGGTACTTTGTTGTTTAATACATTGTATATTTTAATCCTTTGAATCATTCTTTCGACATGTATTCTCACTTGCGCAATACTGTAAGTGTCCCTAACCTCTTCTGGAGTGAACTGAGAGCCATGGAGAAATGGCGGCATAACAAGAACAACATTCTCGTTCCCTAAAAGTGTTCTAATGCCTGGGAATCCCTTATCTGCCAGAACTGTGTCCCCAGCTTGAACAAGGTCTAAAAAGCCTGAATCAACAGTTACGTGTGTATCAGATAACCTACCACCATAAGCTTTTGAGCAAAAACATATCATCCCTCCTGGTGTTATGGACACCAAAAACTTAAGTGTGTATGCCCCTTTGTAATTCGAGTATAGGACTCGTTCTTGCTGCACAGTTGGTGGCTGCTCAGTACGTACTTCTGTGCAATCAATAATCATTGTACATCCAGGATAATGAGCCTTGAAACATTCAGGCATTGTGGCCTCAATCACTTTTGAGGGAGGGCGAAAAATCCACTTCTTGGTTGCCACAGAGAGTGTCCTCAAAACGCTTTTGAAATGTCTCGACGCAGACGTTTCGCTTATAGAGAAGAGAACAGCTAGTGACGAGTAGCTGATGCCAAGTTTTAGCTTCATAAGAAACAAAAGGAGCCTGTTTTGATTTGTGACATCACATTTTCGTTCTGAAGAAGGTGGCAACATGCTAAGAAGCAATGCAAAGATTATGTTGCTGACACTACAGAGATCTTGCAATGCATTCACTGAGTTTACAATGCTTTCATAGCCAGAAAAATAGCTAGTTCTATGATCAGGTCCACTGTGCTTGCTAATGGATGTTGGCTGGTGCTGTACGCTGCTGTCGCATGTCTCAAGATGTGTTACTTGAGTCGATGCACCCGCTTCATTTATGAGGCACATGAACACTGTAAACTTCTTTCTTGATAAACTTGTGTCTTCTGTTTGGGTTTCCTGTGTAAAATTGCAATAATAAAGAATAAATACATGTAAGGTAACAATGCAAAACTCATTTTCACTAGTCATAATGTACAAGAGTATCAACAATAAAGAAACATCTCGATATGAGCCTTCCAGAAAAATGCTGTCACATTTTGTGCGCAGGTGTTAGTGAAAAGCAAGGAGAAAGGAAAAAACAGTAAGAGTATAACGCTGCTAACTTGTTGCCTATGCTTCACAGGGAGACGTAGCTGAGCATGGTATAATACCAAAAGTATAAACTTAATTTTCTGATAAGGACAGAAAACTGGGTAAGTTGATGGGGAATCATACTCAAACCACGTGAAAAACAAGAAAAAAGCGAGTGAGAAGTATTAGTTTATCAGCTTAAGTATTAATTTTCTGTACAACCACAGGCATCCAACTTCAGTTCACGAAATACCTAGAAGCTCACCATGGATTTTGCTGTCGTGTGAAGCTCAGCAGCAACAGTGCACAGCAGATCCAAGTTTTCAAATGATGTCTGCTCACACAACTCATCCGGGCCAGTTGCTTGATCACCTGTGGCAAGGCTGCAGGTGCCACTGGCTGCTGCTACTTGAGCTGTGGGGTCAAAAGCTGACCCGAGGTCAGCAGATGATGTAGTGTCAACAGGTGATGCAAGGGCAGCAGAAGGGGCAGATGATGACGCACAGTGCCGCTGTTTCCACCTGCACATATAACAGAAGCAGTAATGCCATTAAAATCTTACTTGTGAGTGCACGTGGCTTTTGTTTTGGTACACGTGTACATGCAGATTTCTTGGTAGAGATGAACTGCTTTAAGGTGAAGCTAAATTTAAAAAAAAAATGTAATACATCCCAGAGTCCCAGGTTTTGCAGCAAACTAGAGCATAAGTAGCACAGCAGAGACGAGCTTACCTGTTAAATCTATCCAACCGAGCAGAAGGCGAAGTGGACCGCTTTTTGTACACTGTCGGGAATATTGTGGGTACATAACCAGGGTGACTTTCAATGGTGCTTTTTTCACCGTTCACAAAGTGCTTCGAGCACACCCTTGAATCTCTATTTGGCTGCCAACTTGAGGAGTCTCCGAAACTGAAACGAGTAAAACAGTAAAGCATGAACATTAGGTTATCATCAATCTTCTGCAACAGATGCAGCCGACTCTACTAATGAAAGGGCCATGAATAAAACAGGAAAATACGCTAGGCACGTAAATTATTTACGTATTACCATAGTATTACTGATCTAACGCACTTAATACACACTATTTTCACCCTTGCTTGAGCGCGGAAACAATTTTTAATTTCATGATTGGACAGCCGATTACGCACTAATGCAACAGTTCATAATAATCCGAATGAGTGAACAGTGACAGCGCACGTGCGAGACACCTGAGAGCGCCAGACACTGGGCGTTTTTTAGCGCGTGTGAAATAATCTGACTGGTACCAACCCCGACCAAAATCGTCACTTGAGTGTCCGTAGCTGGCCTAGTCCGAGCGCTCCGTTCCGCGGCACTGCCCGCTCATCGTTGTCTTCTACGTAGCACAAATCCATGCTTTCAGTGATTCGAATGCAGTAAACATTCTCTAGTTTTTCCGCCGGCGTCAACCACCCACTGCCGCGAAAAGCACGTAATGAAACAAAATAAAGCACGATCAAAATGGGGGACGGCTTGTTCTGTATTACTTCCGGAGCACACATCCGCGAGTATTTTCGTCATCCTCAGAAAACAAATACGCGCGACAAATGACGAAGCACAGTGCGTCACGAACTCGTGACAAAGGATGCTGCCTTGTGCGAACTACCTGTACCCTGACAAACAAAACTGTTACCCGATCGAGCCAGTTGACAAATGAACCTTGTCTTTGGGTACTTTCGTAACGTGCAGCAATTATCGTTTACAAATAGGAATTCACTTACTTGACTCGTCGCACGGCGATAATCCATTGCTTTCTTCGTGCCGTCTCCCAAGGCATCGACGGAAAGCTGTACAGCCGCACGCCCGGAGTCCCTTCGCGACTGTGGCAATCTTTCACGGAACAGTACCTGCGCCCACATTTCTTCTTCGCAACTTTGGCAGGGGAGGGATTGCACGGTTCTGAAGATGCCATCGGACCTATCTAGTAGCGTTTACCTGGCTCTCAACTGCAGAAACAGGCGCACCTCTTTCAGACAAGGCCACGGAGATAAACACGGCCTGTGCGAGCGAACGCCTTCGCGCTTCCTGTTTCGGCCGCGAGGCGGCACGGCATGTTCTGTCAAACTGCATTGCAGGGTGCCTATAAGCGATCGTAAGACCAACGCTTGCAAACACGAACCTTACTACCAGATGCCACTGCCAACAATCCTTAGATCAGCGCTACGGCTGTTACAGGCACGTTCCAAAAATGAAGGCGCCTCTGAAATGTTGCAGCCAGAAATCTTCGTCGTGCTGCAGGTAACTTTGGGGTGTTCGGCTGCATTGGTTAGCTCCATTTTATGGCGGTGGTTGTCAGCGAGTTCGCATAATGGGATTTCACATGCAGACAAATACTTCTAGCTCACTCTGTAACCGAACCCGTTCCTCAAAACTTTCAATGCCAAGCGTTGTAGTTAGATCCCAAGCAGAGCCTTTTACGTGCCACATGCACAGGTCAAAGCATTTTACTAAGCATTCTCTACATTTAATTTTTCTCCTCTTCTATTCTTCCAAAAGATGCAAGTTGACTTCCGCATCCAGACTGCAAAGTACCAACGCGCATTAATGCCGTACCAACAGCAAATATTATGCACGAAGCGGCATTGTGTAGCTGGGAGACGGTGGGCATCATCAAGCTAATGTTTTTTAACGCTTTCAGTTGCCTTTCTCTTTTTAACAATGCCTTTACCTTTTTCAGAGGAAAAAGGTATAGAACCGCATGAGCACCCTTGGGTACATTTTCTCTCAATTCCTCTTTTAATCCGCCTTTTGCGCGAGGATGTGGCGCCATCATGCGGGAGCGGGCAGGAAACACATTGAGCGGCAGTGTAGCAGACGACGCGAAAACGCACCATACGAAATGGCCATGCCAACGCTGGTAGAAAGCGAAAGCTTCCCCCCTTTTTTGGCCTCGGAGCGGAAAGTAGTGACAGTGATTGCGGCATATCATGTTCACGCAGTATGGGGGAAGTTCACAATCCACAGAGCGTGTAGCGCGGGCCGTGTTCGACGTGACAGAATGAGACGCTCTCAGCGTGCAGGTTTTCGGCAGACAGGAGAGCGTGGGGGCAGAGAGAGAGAGAGAGGGGGGGATCTCAAAGGGCAAAGCAGCCAGGGGTTTGTTGATGCTGCAGAGCTAGGTGGAATCGTCTCCTGTGACTTTGAGCGGCGCATATGCGCGGGGTGTCTTGAGTTACCGAGCACAATGCGGTCACCGCGGCGCTGGCATGGTGCAATGGGCGTCTCTTCCTCCTCGCGTCATCTACAACCGTGCAGCTATAGGATTTCATCCACGAAGATCGGCAGAGAGGCACATATACACACCCCGTGAAAAGGGCATTGTCCCGGCCGGAATGCACACCTGCAGGAAACGCGCTATATTTTTCTGGCAATGGAGGATTCAGAGCTGTAGCCGGTTTCTGGCCTCAGGAGTCAGAACGGATGTGGTCGCAGTGGTGAAAAGGTTCTCGGTGCGCAGAGAATGGTCATTCTGTTGTGAAAGGATCTCCAACGTTCATTTCTGCCTCCGCCGCGATTTCTGCGGAATCAACAACTTGGTGACACATGTGAATCTCCTACATATCGGATGCGCATCTCGGTCAACCAACCCTGTTCTACGTCCAGAGCGATCCACTCTGCAAGTGAACGAGCATGAACCCTCCAGGAGACTCATTTATTGTGCCGGGCGGTTTCCTTGCCGTTGCAAACGGTTGGACGTAGACGACGATTATCAAGCTCCCTAACGAAGTGCATCTGATTGCGTACACCAAAGGAACAAAATCCGGATGCTTTGGCGTGCACGAAGGCGAGCCTTTAATTTTTTAAAAAATTACTGTGCGTTGTGCAAGAGTGTCAAGTGCGTCATATGCTCCGAGCGGCAAAAACATAGATACGACAGGTATGTATGCATCTAAACGAAATATGCATGATGAAAAGTACCTGCTGGAGTTTTCACCCAGGCTGTAGCGCACCAGGGATAGCTGCAATGAGGATTTTTTCGGTGCGTGATTGCTTTAGTTGCGCCGGGGCCGGAAGGCGATGTATTTTGTCCTTTCTTTTCTTTATGTGCGAAAGGGCAAGGTAGCTTAGATATCACAGGCGGCTCTGTGCGCTAGGCCGTAATATTTAGCATGTTTTATCGTGACTGCCTAACAAGAAAAAAATACGGCGTTTTAATGCACTGCCTTTCGCGAGCATCATGACCAGCTCAACCACTCGGCTCGCGAATGGCGGTGCATCACAACAAACGCCCAATTTTTCTTTTCCTTTTAATCAGGCGGCAGTCGCGATAAAACATGCTAAATATTACGGTCTAGCGCACACAGCCACCTGTGATATCTGCGCTACCCGGCCCCTTCGCACATAAAGAAAACAAACGACAAAATACATCGCCAGGGGTTTCCGATGGGTATCGGGTTAATGCTGGTGTTTCCAAGACACACGCACGCCTACAGGCCCGGTCCAACGTTAAAATGGCGTGGAGTCTCTGGCATAAACAAAGGCATGTGTTTTCAAGCACTCCTCACAAAAGAATAATTCATTCTACGAAAGATCACACTTACCAGTCAATGGCATCGATGCGCGCCTTATCGCCTTTACACAATAATTCATTTCGCCTCCGCTCCTTCCTCCCTCTAACGGCCCAGCTGCACCCAATTGAGCGCTGCGCCCGGTGCGGATCGCACCCCCCGCACCCCCCTCGCGACGCCGCTGCCGCCGGGTACCCACTAGTTTTCAATGGGTGCAAGATTTCCCCCAGCCTGGTGCTCGGATCTTTTGGATGAAATGCTTGGAAAAAGGGCCCATGGACTAAAAATGTTGGTTCGAGCAAAACAGGGCCATATAACGGGCGTTTGCCGCGCGAGGCGGACCTATTGTTGTCCGATGGCGAAACGGATCACTGTCCTATCGGCGCTACTATTTGAGACCTATGACCCCTTTCTCAAGCATTTCACCCCAAAGAACCGAACACCAGGCCGGAGGAAAGCTTATACCCATTGAAAATCGGTGGGAACCCGGCGGCACCAGGGATCGAACCTAGTACCTCCTGAATGCGATGCAGATGCTCTACCACAAGGTCCCCGCACCGGTAGCCCGAAGTTTTATTGGAAGACTAAGTGGTGGTGGTGGTGGTAGTGGTTATTTATTGTATATACGAAAGGAAAAAAAAGATTTTTGCCAGCTAAGTTATATCACAGTTTAATGGTGTCGATTATTATTTCAGTTGAAGAGAGTAATGTACGCCAAAAAAATAAGCTCTTGTTGGATAACCCCGCGTTAAAAAAATTTGCCTCAATGTCTTCTTCAAGTTTAAGGCTGGGCGCTCCACCTTGCCTACTTGTGCGTGCGCCGCACATGTGATTCATTGCCAACAGGACGCTAAGTGCACATGTCCTTGAATATGCACTCAACACTTCTGCGTTATATGTGAAAGAGGTTCCAGGCACTTGCGCACGAATAGTGAAAACTTATCATGTTCTGTATTTTGTAAATACTGCTCAAAGCTCACCCCGACTTCTTGCGCTCATCATTACATCTCCTTTTCATTATGTTCTTTCTCCATTTTGACATTTCGCTTTGTTTTGTCTTTTTTTTTTTGTCAGTAAACCACTGCAAATATTCCTTCAAGGTGTGCAAGTCGGAGAGCTTTTTTCCGAGGACTTACCAGGTAGCATAGAATGGGGCTATCTTTGCAGAAACTTCTTTGGTTAACCGCTGGATTACGAAACATCGCTGGGGATGCAAGAAGAGTGAACGGCTCCCAAGGAAATATTAACATTATCCCGTCTCTGATATATATATATATGTGCCAAGATTCAAACAGGAGCTTCCTACGAAGGCTTTGGTCGGTCTTCAGCATAATGGTTTTGCCGAAGTCAATCCTGTTGCCATACGCCTAGAGCTCGACCAACGCGATTCCTTCTCTCATCTCGCCTTAAGATTTTTCTTTGGCGGGTGTTTGGGTTGGTGAAAGTGTCCGAAAATGGTGGCTGACTTCTGTTTAGCTTGCATCCCTTCCTTTCTGAGAATACTGGCCAGGGTTTCACGAGGGTTTTTGCGTACACGTTGTATTGTCAAGAGCTACGGGGCGACCGATTGCGGGGCTTAATCGAGTGGAGAGAAAAGGGCTGTAAGGGATATGGGAGGTAGTCATCCTCCGGTGAATTTGCCTGCTGCCTTTCTTCGGTGCCCCTTTTTCTTCTCCTTCAGGCGTAAAGCACAAAGAGTGGTTGCTTTTTCAGTTTCCTGCCGGATTCGGTTATGAGCTGCCCTGGACACATCTTTGCGTTGTCGGTGGCATGACGATTGCCAGTGACAAGCATGTAGCGCGGTGACGGACAAGTGGTCTCACTGTGCATTTCATGCCCCCGCTTGAATATTATCTCTCCTTTTCTCACTGTTCCGAATGACTAAAGAACGATGAAATTCACATTCTACGAGAGTGGTCGGGAAAGCTGTCCTGTGTGAACGTCCTTGTTGCCAGTATCTCGAAAACATTTAACCTAGCCTGTTCTTCCTTCCTATGGCTCACCTCCTTGATTTCTTCTACCACTTTCTTACTATCTCTTTATTTCCGCCGCCCCATTTAAAGTGTTTCAAATATTAGAAAGCAGATGCCGGGGCTGGCAAACATCGTTCCTTGCTTTGTTTATATCTAAAAAATAACCACTTACTACTACAACCGCTAATATGTCAGTCCTGGTGAAGGCATAACTATATTACAGTAGTATAACTAATTCAATACACACGCGAGTAAACTTCTCCAACAAATCAGCTGATAGCTTTTGAATAGGATTAGTTACATTCTCTGATGCTCTCGCTCCACAGGACTTCCACCAGCTTCGTGAAAAACACGCACAGGGCAGAGCACATGAAAATAATGGCACATAAAATTCGACGATTTAGCGTGGTAACGTCAAATGAAAATTGTAGTATTGAGCAAAAAGATTTATTATTTTTATGTAAATTTAAAATATTTTGAAAATAAACTACCACATTCCTTCTTCTAAATGTGTATATATAGGTGCAGAATTGCCTCTTTCATCAGCCAAGAGTTGGTCGGAATGTAGTTGCCGCGTTTCAGGTATCATTTTCTTTTCAATTTGGCTTGTCATGGCTTTGTACCATTGAGCTCATTATCTGTGTCTTCTAAATTATTATTAATTTGTTTTCACTTTCAAATGGCATTGTTTGCGAGTACATAAATCACTACACATTTTTGTGAGCAATCAGCTGACCGTATAGAGTCACGACTTTTCAAATGGTAATCCCCAGCGGCAACATCAGAGCCCTGGGTGGCTTGCAAAATTAAACTGATACAGAATCGGAGCAGATTTAATGTTTCAGTCTGCACTGGGATTGGTCAGATCGACAAAGTTCTTAATAGACTTTGTTCTCTCAAGCTGAGAAAGCTCTGGATCTATGGCGCAGGTAGTCAAGAAGGTATTTCCCTACTGTCATGATCGATGGTGGTCCGGTGGACTGTGAAACGTCGTGCGTCATGCGCTGAGCGAAAGGACTGGTACGTAGCTCAATTCTCGCACGCGTGTAAAAGTAATCGGACTTCCAGAATAATATAGGGAAATGAACGCCTGGTATGAACCGCACATTGCAAATGAAAACTAAGATTTTTATTAAAAGCATAGAGGCTATAGTCGTGTTGAAACGATAATATTCGTTTCGTACTTTTATAGAAATTCGTTACAGTGTCGAAAATGTACTTCATGTGAACATCAACTTTCGAGCCTAAACCATGCATGGATGCGGGAGCGTTGCGCCATAGTCCTGATCCCCTTTTTTATGGAGTTGGTCTCCTTCGCCTATTCAAGGTATATTGAGAAAAAATGCTTTTTAGAATTACGTTTGTAAATATTATGGTTCCAGAGACACTGGAACCATCTCTCTGGTATTAGATATGAGCTTAGACCGAACGACGACACGAAGACTGATCCACCCTTCTGAGAATTTAGTAGGAGTATAGATAGAGTGGACTTCATGCGGTGCTCAAGCTGATCTGCTCAGATTATTTGAATTGAGAATATTGGCATAGGCAGCGTATGCCAATATTAGTCCGAGAGACAGGATAAAGCCAGAAGCGCTAGGTGGACTTAGGACGAGCTGCTAAACTATGGGCAAACTTCGTTAACGGTTCAGTCTGCACCGGGATCGTCCAGATCGGGAAAGATGCCCAAATAGACTTTGTACCCTTAGGCTAACTCACCGACGGCTTCAATGCGTGTCTACTCATTTTCAAGCATCAATGATGAAAAAATGCTTGATATCGACACGTTGAAGGCGTAGAATACGATTGCAAAGCGGCATTTTTTAATTAGTGTCATATACTGTTAATAAAGAGATATATTATCGCCGATACCATCACGCAGCACAGAAAGCAGTTCTTGAACAAATGTTTTGTAGAAACAATCTGCGGCATAAACGGTGATACATTCTTCTTGATGCTCTGCAGCGTAGGAACTTGATTTTGCCTTCCTACCGAGTTCATGCGCGAGATATAGTGCTGTAAAAATTTCAAATTGGAGCGGCAAAAGAAAGTCAAAAGAGTACAAAGAAATTGGTTGCTATGCCTTATAAGCATACGACTGCCCATAACCTAAGAACCATAACCATAACCTGAGTGGTTATCTGGTCTGTGCAACCGCGTGAACGAAAGAAAACGAAAGGTGTACCTCGCCACCCGCAGGCATTTGATCAGTGTTCGGAGTTAGACATCTACTCGATTCCTGTCTCACGCGGCAAAAAGTACCGGGACAGACGGGTCGGTGTTTAAATTGGCGACTGAAAGAGCATGATAACAAGTGAAGCAAAAGACTCGCCGTCTTGGCATTCACGGCCTTGACTACAAAGTTTTGGAACCAGGCTGCTTGCCTGACTTCGAAAGAACCACAGTGAATAGGACACGCGGCTACAAGTTGACACGTGAGATGATAGAAGCTGCCAGCATACTCCATCCGAAGGATCAGTGTGTCAGCACGCCTTCAATTTTTTTCACCTTAAGAGTTGACATTTCAAACAGAAAATTTTAATTCCAACAACACTGTTTAAGCTGCTTGTTTTTTTTTTTTTTTTTCATATCAAGGTTTTTAACATCGTTTAGCGATTTGACCTTCCCTTCCTTGCTGTTTTTTGCTGTGCTAGTTCGCTTTTCTATTGTTTTTTTCATTAATTTTACCGCAGTCGTGGTCGAGTGGTTTGGGCCCCCGTCTCGGCTGCAGGCGGTGGTCAGTTCGAAACCCGCCGTCGGACATCCACCGGTAAAATAGGTACAAGTGCTCCCGGCCCTGCTCCCGGCTCTCTCAGAGGAACTGCCCTCCTTGCAACGGTAGCGAGCGGACGCATGGAACATCGGCTCCGGCGATTTTCGACCGTAGCGGTGGAACAACGCGTCGAATCCCAAAACTATTGGACCTTGAAGAGCCATCAAGTCATCCAGAACGCAGGGAGACCTCTCACAACGCGGTGGACTGGTTTTTCGACTTTTTGGAGCACTTTTGCTCCCATCCGTTGTGGAGCTGTGGCTCAGCCTGTCGGATGAACGCCGGCGTCCCACGGCGGGAAGGCCGCTCCCGGCGAACATGGCAAACGCCAACCAGCAACGCGGCTACGACCCGGACAGCATGACATGGACAACCTTGCCGCAGACCAGCTGAGAGCAAGCCTGCAGTGAAAATGTGATCCGGGTTTTTGAAAAGCGAGCCCAGAAACCCCAAGCCAACACGCAAAGACAGGCCACGTCAGCACACGGAGGCCGTCACGCGCAACCCGACTCAGAACACGGTGAGCGCGCAACCGGAGGCCCAACGCAAGTCAGAGCTGCATGGAAGCCCAAGTTTCTGTGCAGATTCAGACCAGACGACGTGGTGCTAATCATCAAACCACTAACGGCCACAAACTTGAAGAACTTGCAACACGGAGTTGGGCCTAGCCCTACGACAGCGAGTCGGGGAAGCCGAAGCAGACAATTTTTACTTCACAGTGTCCCCGGACCAAAACCTGATCATCGTGGGCACATCGAGCATCCATGCGGCAGACAGACTGGTCGGCGACTTTGCAATCCGAACGCAAGGGCAAGACCTCTATCTGCGTGGACACGTAAAGCAAAGTGAGGACAACGTGGTACACAGAGTCATCACTGTGGCCAATCCGGAGACCACGGCATCCCTGCGAGGGAAGGTGAGAAGCTTACGCGGAGAGAGCGAAATTCTGGAGATCCGAAAGTTCGGCACTTCGAACAAAGCAAGGGTCACCTTCGAAGGGAAGTACAAGCCCAGAGCTGTGATGTACAATGCGCACGTTATAGCGGTAGCCACTTACCGTCGCACCATACCAGCGTGTAGCCTGGTACGGTGGGACATAGGGCAGACGCCTGCCCGACATAAAGGCAAGAAAACTGCGGACTCTGCGGAACGCAAGCTCCGTTTGTGGAGGGGGTGCGGGCCCCTCACGATTGCAATCCAAAATGTGCGGTATGTGGCGGCGAACACGCCACGAACTCTAAAGACTGCATTGTGAAATTCCGAAGGAACGAGCAGCAACAATCCAGTAACGAGAACAAGAAAAAGAAAAGAGGGAGCGAGAATCTCCCGCCCCCTTTGATTAACATGGATTCTAAACAAAATAATCAAGAGAGGAACTGGGCCAGCATGGTCAAGAACGGGAAACAGCAGGTGAGTGGGGTCGCCCCTCCTCCTCCTAATACTACCTCTCCACCTACACCAAATTTGGTAGAGATTGAATTAAGAAAACAGATAGCAGCGCCAAAAGCTTAAATAGAGCTGCTAACCAGCAAACTAGAAATTGCACTAGCTAAATCTCAGCCGCCTCAGCAAGAGGAGGCGATAGAAAGCGACGCAGAGTCTAGCATGGAAAACGAACTAGAAGCTATGATGAGGAAGATACAGGAATCCATTCCCTCCATAGAATCACGACAGATAGCGAAAGCGATGACGATTCGCAAGTATGCTAACACAAGGAGTCCCACGAATCCCATAACTCACAAGATGCGTAGGGTGATCAGTGAGGGTGAGAAGCTGCAGCAGCTCCCCCTCCAGAATAACAATATCCAGGCACAACATGGCGGGACAAACTAAGGAGAGTCCTATAATTTTAACACAGTGGAATAATCGAGGCTTTAAATCAGACTAAGAGAGCGGACCTTAGGATGCACCTTTCCACGTACGAGCAGACTTCGGCAATGGTGGCCGTACAGGCACCAGGCGGGAACGCGAGCCTCACAAACTACAAAACGTTCCAACTCAACCGCCTAACATGCATCTTCGTGCACAAAAATTTCACAGCAAATTTGATAGATCTGGAATTACAAGCCAGCTTTTCATACGTGATGGTGACTCTCCTGCCCATTAAAAAGGATGGTCCGACGCTCCACATCCTGAACGTGTACTGCCCACCTAAAGCACGAAATGTAACCTCCACACTACTGAGTAGGGCTATCAGGGAAGCGGGACGAGATCCGTTACTAGTGTTAGATTTCAATGCGCAGAGCCTCTCATGGGGCTACAGCCGAGAGGACATACGAGGACGGAAGCTAGCGGAGGCAGCGTCCACATTAGGCCTAACCCTACACACCGACACGGCTTACCCCACGCGAATTGGGAACTCGGCGCAGAGGGACACTTGTCCGGACTTAACTTTTTCAAAAAACGCGAGGCGAGTGGAGTGGACGAATACGGAGGAAACATTCGGTAGCGACCACTGTCTGATCAACATAATAATCATCATCATCATCAGCCTGACTATACCCACTGCAGGGCGAAGGCCTCTCCCATATTTCTCCACCTAACCCGGTTCTGTGCTAGCTGCATCCACTTGACCCCCGCGAACTTCTTAACCTCATCCGCCCACCTAACTTTCTGCCGCCCCCTGCTATGCTTTCCTTCCCTTGGAATCCAGTTTGTTACCCTAAGCGACCATCGGTTATCCTCTCTTCGCACTACATGTCCTGCCCATGCCCATTTCTTCTTCTTAATTTCCACTAGAATGTCGGTAACTTGAGTTATTTTTCTGACCCACTCTGCACGCTTCCTGTCTCTTAATGTTACCCCTACCATTTTTCGTTCCATAGCCCTCTGGGTTGTCTTCAACCCAGAGGGTTAGCCTCTCTCGGTTAGCCTCCACGTTTCAGCCCCATAGGTGAGTACAGGTAAGATGCAAGCGTTGTATACTCTCCTCTTGAACGATACCGGTAAGCTGCTAGTCATAATCTGCGAGTGCTTGCCAAATGCGCTCCATTCCAATCTTATTCTTCTTGTTATTTCCTTTTCATGGTCCGGATCTGCGTTTACTACCTGTCCTAAGTAGACATAATCGCCTACTACTTCCAGTACTTTGATTTTCAAGCCTACCTATCAACTTTTCCTGTCTAGGTCATCAATCATTATTTGCAGTTCATCCCCCGAGTTTCTTAGCAAGGCAATGTCATCAGTAAATCGCAGATTACTGAGGTATTCTCCATCTACCCTTATTCCTAACTGCTCCCATTCCAAGTCTCTGAATACTTCCTCTAAGCAAGCTGTGAATAGTACTGGGGAGATTGTGTCTATTTGCCTAACACATTTCTTTATTGGAATTTTGTTACTTTCTTTATGCAGAACTATGGTTGCTGTGCAGCCACTATATATATCTTCCAGCACTTTCACGTACGGTTCGTCTACTCCCTGATTTCGCAATGCCTGCATCACCGCCGATGTTTCAACTGAGTCAAATGCTTTTTCGTAATCTATGAATGCTATGTATAAGGGCTCGTTATATTCCGAGCATTTTTCTATCACCTGATTGATGGTATGGATATGATCGATAGTAGAGTACCGTTTCCGAAAACCTGCTTAATCCTTTGCTTGATTACAGTCTAAGGTTGTCCTGATTCTATTAGCGATTACCTTAGTAAATACCTTATACGTAACAGACAGTAAGCTGATTGGTCTGTAATTTTTAAGGTCCTTAGAGTCCCCTTTCTTATGAATGAGTACAATGTTTGCATTCTGCCATGGTTCCGGTACCATCGATGACATCAGGCACTGCGTATACAGGGTGGCTAGCTTTTCTACCACGATATCCCCCCGCCCTTCAGGAAATCTATAGTTATCTGATTCTCTCCAGCTGATTTTTCCCTTTTAATAATGCTTTCTTGACCTCGTCCTTCGTCACTGGTGGAACGTCTGACTGTTTTACCCTGCCGCCAATCTCGATACGGTCCTGACTATTTTGGCTGGTGTAGAGATCTGTATAGAACTCGTCGGCTACTTTGACTATCTTGTCCATATTCGTGATGACGTTGCCCGCCTTTTCCCTTATCGCATACATCTGGTTTTTGCCTATGCTCAATTTCTTCTTTACTGCTTTAAGGCATCCCCCGTTCTTTACAGCATGCTCAATTTTCTCCATGTTATACTTCCTCATATCGGCCACCTTGCGCTTATTGATTAGCTTTGATATCTCGGCCAATTCGATCTGGTTTGTTGGATTGGAAGCTTTCATACTCTGGCGTTTCTTAATCAAATCTTTCGTCTCCTTAGACAGCTTACCGGTATCCTCTCTAACTACACTACCGCCTACTTCTACCCCACACTCAGTAATGATATCTCTGAAATTATTGTTCATTGCTTTTAGGGTAATGTTGCCAGCCTCGGTTAGAGCTGAATATCTATTCTGTAGCGAGATCCTGAATTCATCTGCCCTCCCCTTCACCGCTAATTCGTTGATGGGTTTCTTTCTTACTAATCTGTTGCGTTATTTCTTCAGATTTAGGCTAATTCGGGACTTCATCATCTTGTGGTCACTGCATCGCACTTTCCCGATTACCTCTACATCTTGCGCAATGGCGGGGGTTGAACACATTAGGACGTCAATTTCATTTTTAGTCTCCCCGTTAGGACTTTTCCATGTCCATTTCCGGTCTTCCGTTTGCTGAAGAACGTATTCATAATTCTTAAGTTATTGCGCTCTGCAAACTCAACTAGTAACTCCCCCCTGCTATTCCTAGAACCAATGCCATAGTCACCTACTGCCTTGTCTCCTGCCTGCTTTTTTCCTACCTTGGCATTGAAGTCGCCCATTAGTACAGTATACTGCGTCTTTACTTTTCGCATTGCCGATTCTACATCTTCGTAGAAGCTTTCAACAGCCTGGTCATCATAACTACATGTAGATGCATAGGCCTGTACAACCTTCAGTTTATACCGCTTATTAAGCCTAATTACGATGACTGCCACCCTCTCATTAATACTATAGAATTCATCTATATTACCCGCTATGTACTCTTTGACAAGGACACCTACTCCTAGTTGTCGCCTCTCTGGTAAGCCTCGATAACACAGTACATGTCCATCCCTCAGTACAGTACGGTGTCGAAGGATGCATAAATACGGTGCAGCTGAGCATGGCTATAGCCCTGGAATCTCGTGTACTTCACATCACGCGCTACTTCGAGACACTCCGCCACATCCTCCAGTTTACTAGTCTCAATTATTCGCAATAACACTTGCGTACTTTTGTCTCGATAACCACGGCTACTTGTCTTATCACGCGAGGTGAGGACGTAATAACCAACCATAACTACAACCTTTCTGCATGGTCAAAGGCGCTCTTCAATACTTTGAAAAACAGCCCGGCTCGGTCGTCAACCCCATAGGCGCGTACACACAGACAAACCGCTACTCAGTTCAATTCAGCTTACAGTCGACAACCCCACAACGTCCCATCACACACGAATTATGAGCCTGAACTTCTAGCTGAGGCAACTTCTAGCCGAAGCGAAAGAATACATCCAGCCGAAGTGCGTACAGCGTGGCTAACCACAGCGAAATACCTAGACGTAAAACGTCACACCATGCCCCCGGTCTCTCCGTCGCCGTCATCTTTCGTCTCTTGCACAGCCAATACATCTGTCTTGCTCTGTTAAACGTCGATAGAGTTGGCCTTGCTTTCTCTTTCCTGCCAGACCTATGACATGGCCAGTGGCCACCGAAGCCTGACCTCTTTGCCATTGTGACGTGGGCGAAGACCCTGACCAAGTGCTTAGGTATCGAGCTGGATAGTTACCGCCAAGCGAGCAATATTGGAAAGGGAAGACGCAAGAACTACGGGAGAAAGCAGAGAAGTGGAAAGGCGCCAACATATCCATTTTCGCCAGGGCTTCAGTATGTAATCTTTTTTTCATCAGCAAGCTATGGTACGTGTTGCAGATGTTGCACTGTTCGCGGGTAAACTTACAAAAGCTTCACAGGATTTCTGCCGTATTCATTTGGGCTGCGGAATGGGAACGCTGCAGCAGGGCGACTTTATTCCGACGGGTTAAAGATGGGGTCTGGGGCTGGGCCATCTCTTTTTACGCCAGGTGATCAAACGATTTTTGTTTTTTCGCGGCCTTTCCGACCTGCTCTTGAGCACCGTCTGCCAAGTTAGGCTGCGGCGCCTGTGGCCTGAGTATGTTTTCTCCACCGAAGAAGTGGCGTGTGGAATTTATTATTATTAGAGGGAAGTCATCGATAGTGTTAGATTTCTTTCAGCGCGTTTCACTCGGGAATATTTGTTTGGTGTAAAGAGGAAAAAGCTGTACCGCGATTTGTGTGATATTGTCTTCCCAGAACCCTTGTACAGGGTCATATACAGGGGAAGCCCTGACACATGTATTAAAGAGAGTGAAAAAAGTGCAGGTTCCGCCAGGAGCTAAGACCTTTTTTTTTTTTTCAAATTACATACCGGAACATTGCCGGTAAAGAAGGTTTTGGAGGGAAGGGGTTTTGTTTTACCGTGGGGAGCACATTGTTCAATCTTTAGGCATCTGGAAACAATAGATCATGGTTTTTTTACATTGTTGGGAAGGGGTATATTTTTGGGATGTATTACAACGGACCATAAAGAAAGATTTTCCACTTGACTTGCACGGCATTCGAGATTTAAGTATAGATAATGAGGATGGGGTTCCATCTGACATAATTAAGCTTATCCACTGTATATGGCGCTCCGGAATGGCAGGCTATCACTGTGACAGGGATGCCAGACCTGCTGGAATTTATTGTCGAGAGGGTATGGAGTGGCTTATTGGCATTCAAAAAGTAGCTGCAGAACATTCAAAAAGTGGCTACGGGAGATTTTAAGTGACCAGGCCAGTCTAACACTTCTGATCATGATATTCATTCATGTACCGTCTTTACCAAAAGTAACCAGGCTGCATTTTTGCTTCTCGCTAGGATTATAAAGTCAATAAGAATTCTCAAAGGATCCCAACTAATTAAGGAGTAAGAAGAGGTGCTCACCCTCACTTTGCAGAGATCTAAAAATTGAGATACGGTGTGAATTTAGGACCATGCGGCCGAAAAGCAGACCCTGCAGCCTGGTTACTTTTGGCAAAGGCGGTACATACCCTTGTGTGTCTTTTTTCACATTTTGATCCCGGTTTCTTTTTGTCTTATGTTGTGTGCCAAAGCCAGACAATAAGGAAAAAAGTTCGGGGCTTGGCGCAGTGGTAAAGCGCTGGGATTGGGATCCAAGGGATGGAGGTTCGATTCCCCGGTGGGAGAGAGGGTTTATTAATTTATTTTTTAAGTATCAGAGCCACCGAAAAAACGTGACACTTTTGCTGAAGACAACGATGAGCCATTAAAGGCTTCTGCCTTAATACGGCTTAATAGCGCTGAAGCTCCGGGACCAGTACTTCATCACGACCCAAGGAGAGAAGCTTACAGGTACAGTGGAGCCGAAAATGTTGAGCTAGATGAACATTTGAAACTATACGAGCTCAAGGCAGCCAGCGAGAATGATACGTGGGACTGCTCTCGGAAGGGATGGGATCACTGTAAACCTCATTGTAAACCTACTAGAGCCCGCGTACCAATTCTTTCTGAAACACTTTAATTCGATTTGGATTGGCGAAGTTCCTCTTCCCATCGAATAGAAGACGTCACTCATAACTTTCATCCCAAAGGCGGGCAAAGCCATAGATACGGAAAACCTCAGGCCCGTTTCTCTCACGTCTTGAATGGGCAAATGATAAAAACAATGGTCAGAGACAGACTCTCAAGTATCTAGAAAACAAGCAAGTCTTCGCCGATTCGATGTGCGGCTTCAAGCCAAATAAATCGACTCAGGACGTCCTGCTACAGCTTAGAGGAGAGGTGCTAAATCCGATAGAACATCCGAACGGGGATAATATGGTGCTGGCCCTAGATCTGAAGGAAACCTTCGATAATATGATGCACGAGGCGATCCTGACCCACCTTTCGGAGTGGGGGTGGAGAAAGAGCGCATTCGAGTTTATAAAACGCTTCCTCTCAGACAGAAAGGCCTACGGGAAAAATCAAAACGCAAAACATGGTGCCTTTCTATTAGGCATGAGAGGAACGCCACAGAGAGCGGTGCTATCCCCGCTGTTTTTCAACATGGCAATAAGTATCTCCCGGTCCACCTGGAGGAAGTCTCAGGTGTGCAGCACGAGCTGTATGCGGACATCTCAATATGGGCCACGCAGGGCTCTCTGGAAAAAATGGAGGCCAGCTTGAAGGAGGCAGCCACCGCTGTGAACGAGTACGCGAAAAAATGCGGCCTTCATTGCTCAACGACAAAACCCGAACTCGGCAATATTCGTCCCTCCAAAAAATTCACAAACAAAATAGAATTGCGACATGGAGAACCGATACCCGAGAGAGAAGAAATTAGGGTACTGGGTATTTTCATTCACCAGAGTAAGCTGGCGACGACCACACTCGACAAGCTAAAAAAGATGGGAGACCAAGTGGGCCGAATGGTCCACAGAGTCTCGAACAGGAAAGGGGGACTGAGAAGCAAAGATGCTGTACGACTGGCCAATGCCTTTGTAACAAGCATAATCTTGTACTCGACCCCCTATCTCCACCTTAAAAAACACAACGAGAACATCCTCGAGGTGACCACGTGCAAAATAGCGAAGGCCGTCGACCTCCCTATAACCACGTCGAACCTGATACTCCAAGGCCTGGGTATGATGAACTCGTTCGAGGAGCTGAGAGAAGCCCACCTCACAAGCCAATACACAAGACTATCGTGCCACCGTCGGGTTGTCGCCCATCAACCCGTCTTCACTATAACACATGACTGTAACTGAAGAAAAGGTAAGACTTTTCCAGAATTGGCGATACGCCCTGCACGTAAAACCACTCCCCACTAACATGTCCAAGGACTGCCATGAGGGTAGGCGCGTGGCCTGGGCAAAGGCCTTAGCTCACCACTATGGAAAGAAACCCGGAGTGTACTATGTGGACTCGTCAGACCCACACCAAGGCGGGTGGTACATGGCGGCAGTGATCCACGAGTCAAAATCTGTTAACAGGCTCACATTTGAAGCCCGAAACGTAACACAGGCAGAGGAGGTAGCCATCGCGTTAGCAGCAACACACTCTGAATCTAAACAATCATAACGGACTAGTGAGGAGCGTGTAGGAAAGTTCAACAGGGCTGTGCCCCGTACCTGTCCTACCAGCTACTACAAAATAGCTCGGACCTGGCCTACCGATA
Organism: Amblyomma maculatum; assembly: GCF_055883805.1. NCBI lineage: Eukaryota > Metazoa > Arthropoda > Arachnida > Ixodida > Ixodidae > Amblyomma > Amblyomma maculatum. The sequence continues at coordinate 83,702,960 of NC_139350.1, forward strand.
CTGCAAAACAGCTCGTACGTAGGAAGTCCATCCCGCTTCTTCCTAGTTTGGGCTCCGGCCCACTCGGGGCTAGGATAATACGAGGCCGCAGATGCCGCCGCCCGCGCGCTTTCTAACCTTGCAACATCGTTCCCCTCCTTAGAAGAAGAATTCACACCAGCCTACACTTTCAGGCAAACACTCAGCTTTACCAAAACAGCCACAATCTTTACCCCCCCCCCCCCCCCCCCCGTGTAAAAGATTAATGAGAGCGGAGGAACGCGTGTTTCTTCGCCTCCTTACGAACACCATGATGCGCGCAGCGTCACTTAAACCTTTGACAATGCCTTCTCCGGGGAGTGCCCGCACTGTGGGGAAATGTTCTTAGACCTCTTCCACATAGTGTGGGCGTGCCCCTCCAACTTGCCTTTACACCTAACCCGAACCCGACCGGGAAGACTGGGAGGCGACTCTACTCGCCTGCTTCGACCTGAAAGCCAAAAGGCGTTGATTAAACGAGCAATGCAGGCGAAGCCACTGGGGTACCGTACTAGGGACTCCACCTAGTGTTTGTGAGGGGAAGGGCACTACGCCTGACCCCGGAGCAACCCCCATGCAACTTTCTTTTTAATAAACGTTTTCAGCACCAACGCCGCCCATTAGTCGCGACCACGATATTATTCTTGCACCATGGTCAACGTTTTTTGATAGACAACGTTGGAAAATTGCGCTTTGCGTAGTGTGCTAAAACGATCGCCGGTCCTGCGGGAGTTGATCGCAAAGCGACCGCAGCGCCCCTCTCCCCTGTGGCGGTAGATGGGTGAGACCATTGAGCTAATACACAGGCGGAAATTTTAAAATACTACCAACCCCATTCTTTCAGCAATGCAACAGATAATAAATTACATTTGCGTTTTTTAAAACATCTCTGTACTCTTGAAACGCCAACGTGCTTGCAGATGTATCTAAAGCAGGCAGAGCCGCGTCCACTACCTCCTGCTTCAGACGAGTCAGTAGACGTGACTTTCGTATATTTCCACCTGTGTATTAGCTCAATGGTCTCATCCATCTACCGCAACAGGGGAGAGGGGCGCTGCAGTCGCTTTGCGATCAACGCACGCCGGACTGGCGATTGTTTGGACCCACAACGCAGCGCGGTGCGCCAGCACTTTTCCACCTGACTTTGTTGGTCATTTTTAAGATTATATTACTTACGTCTGCTGTGTTATATGCCGTGTTATGCGTTGTTTTCATTTGGATGTCACGTCTACTGTATGAATACCGGGACTGGGTTTTACTGCGATAGCACTGCTCCAGACGGATGAAACATGAGCAAGAAAATTGTGAGACAAAAAGAGATAGAGGATGCTTATAAATATACAATTAGTTCGTTTACCTGAACAGGGTAAGAATTCTCCATGTTACCAAATGGAGCAGTTATCATGTTTGAAATTTTTTTATTGCCCACTTGTTCCTGCTTTATTCTGCTGCAATTGGTATTTTATTTGATTTGTGACATTATGATAGTTTGTTCGTATTATTGAGTTCGAATGCCCTAAAGCAACAGAGGCTATGGAGGCACTGGCACCGTAGCCGCTGAGCCACTTGTGATAGTAAAATATATGTTGTATGCAGCATCAGCAACTGTCATCGTTCCTAGTCATGTGTTCAAATTCTTCATAATTATGATCATTTTCTCGTGCATATCGTGCTTTGTGCCTTATTTCATTGCTGTCTCAACTTGCGTTCAGATTTACCTATCATGTTTAACTATTTCGAGGTTCTTCAGTGCCTTGTGGCCTCCCCTCTCTAAGACCACACGGCCGTTATAACTTCATTCCCTGGAACGGGCGTCACGAACGATTCTTCACGAAATATTTATTTAGTGCTGCCTGTATGATTAGCCTATGCTGTTGTGTAGCTCACTGTATAATTTGGCGCTCCTATATATGCTATTTGTCCCAAGTTGTTGGGGACATTGCTACGCAGTCGAAGACTAGCAGTTGGCAGTTTTCGTGCTTGTTCCCTGCAGATGTTATTGTATTTATCCCATGCTTCAGCTCTGAAATGTCCGCCTGCTACAAACCTGCGAGAGCGAACGGCACACAAGATACTGAGAGGATGCCGTTTAATAAAAATGAACAATTGGTATTTGTAGACTTATGATATTTGGGGCATACGCTTCAGGGAAGGGGAGGGGCTAGCAATCGCCACTATTTAAAACGACATTCTCAAGCATGTAAAGGAAGAAAAGCCTTGGACAAGAGAATTTCGGTGCACGGTTCTCTTTACACTAAAATACAGGCCATACAATCATTGTCGGCCATTCACACGACATGCATAAACAATGTCTACGTATAACATTCTATACTCTGCAACACCAGTTTTTAAACCCTTGTATGTTTGGGCAGCAGTCAAAAAATTATAGTAGCTCACGATCGAGCACAAACGTTTATCTCCAGTTAAAAAAATGATTTCTATCATTGCTGATATCTACAAATATTATAAATATGCGAGCTGATGTCAAATATCATCATCATCATCATCAGCCTGATTATACCCACTGCAGGGCGAAGGCCTCTCCCATATTTCTCCACTTAACCCGGTTCTGTGCTAGCTGCATCCACTTGACCCCTGCGAACTTCCATCCGCCCACCTAACTTTCTGCCGCCCCCTGCTACGCTTTCCTTCCCTTGGAATCCAGTTTGTTACCCTCAGCGACCATCGGTTATCCTCTCTTCGCACTACATGTCCTGCCCATGTCCATTTCTTCTTCTTAATTTCTACTAGAATGTCGGTAACTTGAGTTATTTCTCTAACCTACTCTGCACGCTTTCTTTCTCTTAATGTTACCCCTACCATTTTTCGTTCCATAGCCCTCTGGGTTGTCTTCAACTTAAGTAGAACTCTCTTGGTTAGCCTCCACGTTTCAGCCCCATAGGTGAGTACAGGCAAGATGGAACTGTTGTATACTTTCGTCTTGAGCGATACCGGTAAGCTGCTAGTCATAATCTGTGAGTGCTTGCCAAATGTGCTCCATCCCAATCTTATTCTTCTTGTTATTTACTTTTCGTGGTCCGAATCTGCGGTTACTACCTGTCCTAAGTAGACATATTCGCCTACTACTTCCAGTATTTCGCTACCTAATGTAAACTCCTGTTCCTTCCCGAGGCTGTTGAACATTACCTTAGTCTTCTGGATAGTGATTTTCAAGCCTACCTTTCTACTTTTCCTGTCTAGGTCATCAATCATTATTTGCAGTTCATCCCCTGAGTTGCTTAGCAAGGCAATGTCATCAGCAAATCGTAGATTACTGAGGTATTCTCCATCTACCCTTATCCCTAACTGCTCCCATTCCAAGTCTCCGAATACTTATTCTAAGCAAGCTGTGAATAGCACTGGGGAGATTGTGTCTATTTGCCTAACACCTTTCTTTATGGGAATTTTGTTACTTTATTTATGCAGAACTAAGGTTGCTGTGCAGCCACTATATATATCTTCCAGCACTTTCACGTACGGCTCGTCTACCCCTTGATTTCGCAATGCCTGCATCACCGCCAATGTTTCAACTGAGTCAAATGCTTTTTCGTAATCAATGAATGCTATGTATAAGGGCTGGTTATATTCCGAGCTTTTTTCTATCACCTGATTGATGGTATGGATATGATCGATAGTAGAGTACCGTTTCCGAAACCCTGCTTGATCCTTTGCTTGATTGTAGTCTAAGGTTGTCCTGATGTCAAATATACCAACCACCAAGTTCATTCACGCTGTACTTACACCTCCTTTGTGTAGAAACCCTAATGTTTGCCATTTAAGTTACTAGCGCGAGAAGACGACGACGAGCTACCATGGTTTCTGAGGAGGACGAACAGTGAGTTTTGAGACGTTGGACCCCATTGACCATAAATTAAAAAAAATCACCAATTTATACCGCGTAGCCTCCAAACGACGCTGCCCCGAACAATTGGAGCTGCACTGAATTTTATCACCCCGCAATTAATGATTCATTGTGTGCAGCATGCGAAAAAATCCCTGAACAGCGGAAAAAAGCGCCTCTCATCACGTCCGTTGCCAACGCCCACTTCACTTGCATTTCCCTGCGGAAAAAGTAAACAGCGTGCTGTTTTTCAAAGAAGTCATTTTATTTCGTTAAACAAACAGGCAGTTATATAAGGAACCTGCGCTGTCCAGGGAGCGCGCTTATGGATGGATGGATGGATGGATGGATGGATGGATGGATGGATGGATGGATGGATGGATGGATGGATGGATGGATGGATGGATGGATGGATGGATGGATGGATGGATGGATGGATGGATGGATGGATGGATGGATGGATGGACGGACGGACGGACGGACGGACGGACGGACGGACGGACGGACGGACGGACGGACGGACGGACGGACGGACGGACGGATGGATGGATGGTTGTGGGTTCGATCCCCGCTGCCGCCGGTTACCCAGCCGGTTAATTCAATTGGGTACAGGTGGTCCCCCGGCCAAGCGCCCGGCTTTTCAGGGGTACAACACCTGGGAAAGGAAAAAGGGCCACATAATGGGCTTTTGCCGCGCGAGGCGGACTTATAGTTGTCCGATGACGGAACGGATCACTGCCACATCAGCGCAACTATTTGGCATGGATGGATGGAATATAGGAGCGTCCCCTTTGAAACGGGGTGGTAGCAGTAGCTATCATGCTCATTTTTCTCCCTATATCTTAATTATTGATTTAGATTGGTTAACTAAACCATCATTCTGTTTAATAAATTTTTGTTTCTACATTACTAACATTATGTCACTTCTCTGCTTTTAAGCCACCAATCTTCCAGTCGTTTTTTGCTAGTTTCCACCGCCTGTTTATTCACCGGACCACTGGTATCTCTAAACCCCAGAGCTTCAGGAACAGTGACTGCGCCTGCATCAACTTCCGGATGGATACCATTACATTCGAGTATAATATAGTCAATTGTTTCACTGGAGTTACCACATACAGCACATGCGTCATCTTCGTTGTTAAATTTCTTTTTGTAGCTGCGTGTTCTAAGGTACCCTGATCTGGCTTCCAAAAGTAGGGCACTGCCTCTTGAATTATCAAAGAAAGCTTCCTTCCTGATCTGCATTTTCCACTTTCGGTATAATTCCACATTCTGTTTCTTTTCCATCGAATTTATCCAATTTTTACCTTCTGCGTTTTTCACCTGTTGCTTAATGCTCTTTATTTCTCCGTCCTTGTGACTAGCATAGTTACTAGTTAGTTTCCTAGTTCTTTTCCTCCATTGTGAGTCAACGCTTTTTAAGTACAGGTATTTAAATACTTTAGCTGCCCATCTGTTACTGTCCAATTTCTTCAGGCGTTCCTCATATAATATTTTACTCTGAGCTTCCCGTACTTCGAAAGATGCCCAGCCCATATCTCCCTGTACCGTCCCATTTTTGGTTTTGCCGTGGGCACCTAGTTCTAATCGTCCAACGGCTCTCTGATTTATTTCTAATGTCGACTGTACCTCTGATTTAAGGCACAAAACCACATTTCTGAAAGTAAGTCCCGGACCATAATTCCTTTCCAAATACCCCTCAAAATCTCATACCTGTTGTATCCCCACAATGCCCTATGCTTCATTATCCCGGCATTCCTTCGCCCTCTGGCCTTAAGGGATTGCTCATGCTTTCCAATGTATGCCAATCCTTCGTTTATCCATACCCTCAGATATTTATATTCTGCTACTCTGGGTATTTCATGGCCTTGTATTTTGAAACCCTGATCAGTTGAGCCGTTGAAAATCATCAGACCCGACTTAACTGTGCTAAAATTGAAGCCTAGAGCGTCCCCGTCGTCTCCACAATACTTAACTTTGCAATTCTTCCAGACTCTCAGCTAGCAGCACAATACCGTCTGCATACATCAAACCGGGGAGGCACTGCTCTACCGCATTTCCACCTAATCTATATGTCAGGTTAAAACCTAGGTTACTGTCTTGTATGCTCCGTTCCAGGATTATCATATAAAGCATGAACAGCAGCGGTGATAGAGGACAGCCTTGTCTTAATGCTTTGCATACTTTGACATCTTCCGTACTTCTTATCCCTTCCCATGTAATTTCAACTTTGTTATCCCGGTATATTTCCTGTAGGAACTCTATTATCTCATAACCGATACCTTCTTTTAATATGTTCCACAGGAGTTCCCTGTTTACGTTGTCGTACGCCCCGTTTATGTCCAGGAAGGCCAAATACAAAGGTCTATATTCCACTCTAGATATTTCGATGCATTGGGTAAGCACGAACAGGCTATCATCTAAGCGCCTACCATTTCTAAAGCCGTTCTGAAGTTCTCCGAGTATCTTGTTACTTTCTACCCATGCTTGCCCCTTTAATTTCACCGCCTTCATGGCACAATCAGACATCCAGCGCCACCTGGTTTCAAAATGAGCCAGCGTATAGTAGGACGAAGCACGCCGCTCGTTGTGCCCCATAGGCAGATTGTGAGCTTCCTATTTCGCGCATAATGCTTTTATTGCAGACTTAATGTTCTGAAGAACTTAAATTTCCTGTTTGATTGACTTAAGGGCGTAACCTGACCTCAGCTGCCGGCCAACTTGGCTAAGAGCCGCGCCGCCGCTGCATTATCGAAGCTATAGCATCGCTACGCGCAGGTTTGAAGCGATTCTCATGGGTTCAGTCTTTCTTTTTTTCCTTGCTGTGGGGCGCTTGCAAAGTGGAGCGTCCCTGCACTGTGAAATAGGTGCGCGCTTTCTAACAAATACGATTCACCTGTGTTGAAGCATCGCTAGAGGAGGGCATACATATCGCATCAAAATGAAACGACCTCCCTGCATGCTATATTAACATTCGGTAGGATTTGGGAATACTGAGCTCATTAGGCACATTGAACGTGTGCAGTACTTCTTTTTGAGGAACAGTAATGATTCAGCAGCTTCATGATGAGAAACTTTTTCAACCAAAAAAGTCTCTTGTCTGTCGCGAAATATAATGCATCATCATTTAAGGCGATGTTGTTGAACGCATCTGTAGAGAAACAAGGGCCTGCAGTCGCGTTTCGACACTTGCCTGTTTACGACAGCGAACGACTAGCAATTGATTGGTTTACGTGTATTTTGCTCCTTCTTCGAAGCGGATAACACCGAGATCCACTGCGAAGCATGGATCTAAAAGGCTCACACTGCTAGGACTGTAAAAAGTTAAGTGGCCACAATTCTCCCGTTGATAAATGTTTGGCGGAAATTATAGGTGTCTACAATGTGAAAGCATGGGAGAGTTGCCATACCTTAAATCTCCTTCGTCTAAACCGAGCTCTGTATCTGAAGAGCCAAGAATGAACTGCATCGAAGGATGGGGTTATTATCGGTGACGGTTAGTTACAAAAGTCAGTGCGAACTTGACACAATAAAGTTGCTATGCTTTGTTCCTTGCACACATTTGAAATTGCAGCAGACACCGTTTAACGGTGTGATGTGTGTGATTATATGCATTGACGTACCCATCCCCCCTCACTCCCTAACACATCCAGCCACCCGTGCGCCGACTGTGACTATTGATCGGCATGTCTAGACTATTTCGTGCCCAAATAAAAGACTCGAGCAATCATGGTCAGTTAGCAGCATTCGTGCCATACAAAACTCGTTCATCGGGAAGTAGCTAGATCGTACAGCGTGATATTTACAATTGGCAAGTTGTTCTGGATTGAACATGAAGAATATCTACCTGTAGCTTTGTACGTGTTCTAAAACAAATATTGCGCGAATGGTTTCAGCGGTATGTCAGCCACCAAAGTAAAATATCCAACTTAAATGCAAAAAGCGCTTACTTTACTCCTGAAGCAATACATATCTTTTATTCGAAGCAAACAAAGAATTATTTAGTTCTCTAAATGGGGAATTTTTTTCAAGCACGGATCACTTACTGACCCATTGGAAAATCGTTGAAGGGTCACTAGGGATTTGAAATAGACTAAATCAGGAAGTCGTCTGAAAGCATGCCGGTTAGGTCATTACCCCACTTTTTGCTCTTCCGAAAAAATACTGCGTATTCGGTTAGGTGGTTAACTCTCCCGGATTTTCATCTATAGATGATCGCAATATGCACAGCAGGATGCCACTTACTTTCGCCCTTAGTTGACTTTGGGTTGCTGTCCATCTTGCAACGGCCCCACTGCACGAGCAACGCTCAATGATCCGAGGCTCGCGCGTGAACATCAAGCTCACGCCCGCTCTAAAAGGCGCCCTTCACAAGATGTTCTCGTGAAATTGCGCAAATGATAAGCGAATAAACAGAACTCTATATGTACGCTCTACGGCAGGCGAAGCCATGTTATAAAGCGCAATAAGTAGCGCTCAAACGAGAAGCTAAACAATCCTCCATACTCATCCAGTGTCCTGAATCCAGCCAGCGCCTCCTCTATACTTTCTATGCCTGGGAGAACGCTCTCCTCAGGTCGTCGGGCGCCAGCCCCTCCGCCGCTCGGAGCTGCCGCCGGGCGGCGCTGTATGAGTAGAATGCGATGATGGCATAGTTAACCAATCTAAAACAATAATTAAGATATAGGGAGAAAAATTAGCTTGATAGCTACTGCTACCACCCCGTCTCAAAGGGGACGCTCCTATGTTCCATCCATCCATCCACGCGACGGAAAATGGGCCGCACGCAGTACGAAGCTTGCTCACGTGTACTCATTCATGTCTGACTGCATTCGCGCTTTTCTCAAGCTTTTGTAAGTACGTATTCCGCACGCCATCTGTCCGATCGTACCGCCAATGTTAAACTTAATTTATATTTGATTGCATTTATGCTTTTTTCGGCGAGGGGGGGGGGGGGGCTATTGCACGTCCGTGTTCCACATGCAGTCTGTCCAGCGAGGCTGACAGTGAGAAATTTGCATCCGTGTTTTACGCGCACGTCACAAAAAGCTTGCGTTGATGTTGTAGCTGTAATGCGAAAATCAGCGCGAAGAAAAGGCATAAAAAGTCTTGGAAAGACGCAGAACACAAGGGGTCTGCTTCTGAGCAAATTTGTGCAGCTTGTAATGCATTTCCGGTATTTCCAATCTCTTGATGGCAAGAAGATTTTTTTGTGCTACCCTGTCCAGTGGGAAGCACCTCCAAAAATGATAAATAAGCGCCCCTACACGGCTCAGAAGCAGACCTCCTGGGCTCTACACTTTTGACAAAAGCTGTACCTCAGATCGTATGTCGTTAATGTAAGTGTATACGTCCACCGACACTGTACCTAGCTTCCTTTCAGCAAATCAGCCTAAGTCTCAAGATAACAATTTTGCGGAATAAAGAGGTGGTGTTAAAGGGACTACCGCGTATAATCTTAAGGTGAAACTTGAGCGTCCCCTAATGTTTTTTTTTTTCAGCCTTTTCGACGAACGTTCCCCGCATGCCTAGTTATGTCACATTGTTGTGTGCCATTGTGCAAATCAAGTGAGAAAAAAGTTGCCGGGTTGTTCTTCCATGAAATACCAGCCGCCACCGGCATTGCAGAAGCCACTGACTGCATCTTTGTCTATCAAACTGGTAATGTGCAAGAGTGATTGCAGCGACGAGCACAGGCATAAACTATATCGGTTCGTCTCCTGCGTCAGCTCCTCTGCAACTACGCATTCAATTTCACCGACAAGCGTGACGCAGTGAAACACTTCGCAAAAAAGCCCCCTGTTCGAAAGTACGTGAAACTGTCGAGTTGCTTATACGGCCGGCGACTTCTCCTCGATCGCCTTATATATATATATATATATATATATATATATATATATATATATATATATATATATATATATATATATATATATATATATATTGCCGCGAACTGTTTAAACCTCGATTTGTTCCTGTTCGACAGTCCCTGGCATGCGGCCTTATCATTATTATTCTGGCGTGCTTATCAAATCTGTATCCCGCGCCTGTTTACGCTCGTTGTCGTGATACGACGCGTTATCATTTTCTTTGTCGAAAACGGTGCGCCGAGATCTGTCTCGAAGATTCCGATCACTCGCGTATGTTTTTACAATGTTCCAGGTTGTGCTACTAGCAGTTTGCGACGTTATCTAGATTGTTCTGAGCAGCCTTTAAATTGAGTGTTGACGAGTGCGACGTGCATTCTTTGTTCGATGATCGACGAGCACGTTTGTTGCTATTGCCGCCGCCGAGTTGCTTAGTTCTTTTGCGGGTGCAAGTCAGCCCAATAAAGAGTTTCTTCAGTGAAATCACCGACTCTTCATTTGTGTCATCAACCTCGTCACCACTACCTGACATCTGGTGGAGGTGCTGCCCTTGATCCTTCAAGCGAAGACCCCAGCCTTGTTCCTGTCGCCTTGTGGGACCAGCCAACAGGTCACCGAGCCAGCCGCCGATTTCAAGGGCTACAACCCAAAGACTGTTTGCTGCCTGACCCCGTTCGACACCGGAAGGCATCAACCTTGAAAATGGTCCAGTCAACAGCACCAGTTGTCTTGGTGCAGCCCCGGGAGCCGCCCATCTTCCAAGGACTTCCCACTGAAGATGCAGAGGACTGGATGGACTTCTTCGACCGTGTGGCAGAATTCAATGGCTGGAACCACGAAGCGAAGGTAAGGCAAGTCTATTTTGCTCTTCAAGGATCTGCCCGTATATGGTTTGAAAATCACGAGGCAGCTTTGAAGGATTGGCAGGTCTTCAAGAAAGAGTTTTTGACTGCCTTTGCAAGTGTCGTTCAGAAGGAAAGAGGCAAGGTCATCCTTCAATCAAGACCAACTCCCAAACGAGCCCGTCCGGGTCTACATAGAGGAGACGAAGCGCCTCTTTCGCCGCGCCAACCCCAACATGACCGAAAGTGAGAGAGTGAAAATTTTAATGCGAAGCGTTAAAGAGCCGCTTTTTGCAGCACTTGTCCGGAACCCGCCGAAAACTGGGGACGAATTTGAAAGCGGAGCATCGACCATCGAAAAGACGTTGGACACCCGGATGCGCCACTACGAGCGACCACTTCAACCGGACTACTCAAGCCCCTACCCCAGCGCATCTCAAAGCGGAGAAAGCCTTCGCGACCTCATCCTTGAGATCGTCGCTTACTGCCATCATTCCAGCAACCCCAGGTTGCGATGCTCGCGGACGTCGTCCGTGAAGAAGTCCAGCAGGCGCTGGGCGTTCCTCAAGCGACGGCTGCAACAGTTCCAGCACAAGAGGCAACAGCGATGAACTACGCTGCAGCATTACGTCTCCCTGCGCCCCGCCGTGATTACTTTACAAGCCCTCGCAGCTACCATCCTGTTCCTGAAAGCCGCCCCTTGGCCCCCGCCCGCCAAGCCTACCAACGACCGCCAACCCAGGAAGTGCGACGCCTGGAGGACTGCGAACAACTGGCTATTATGCTTCCACTGCGGTGAGGCCGGCCAGATTTTACGCCACTGCCCGTACCGACGAATCGGCCTCCGCGGATTTGCAGTCGACGCCCCATGACCCCGCCCCGGTGAACGACCTCAAGAAATCGAGAACTACCTACGTCGCGGTGAGTTGGCATCACCAACCCATCAGTTTAGGTCCCCATTGCCGTACAGGGCCCTCTTTTCGTCGCCAGGCCGCAGCTACGATGACAGTGTGCGAGGAAGGTCTCCAAGCCCTCGTAGAGGAAACTAAAGGTAGCAACCTTTGAAGGTGAGGTTGCTTCACGGTGAAAAAAAACGAAGATCCTCCAACGCCGATTATGAGTGACTACGAAGCAGCCATTAAAACGCCGATCCACAAGACGACAACGTCGACGAGATCACGACCAGACTTCAAGTTGACATCGCCGCCCAGCGTCATTAGGACGGTGTGCCTAGTCCGCGACCTCAGCACAAGACGGAGCAGAGATCAAACACCGAAGCCAACGAGCAATACTAGGACGCCAACAAGCGACCTTCAGATTCCTGTCGACGGACGCATAGTTACCGCCCTAGTGGACACCGGTTTCGACTACTCTGTCATTAGTGGAGCTTTCGCCGCCCAGCTCAAGAAAGTGCAGACCACTTGGGACGGCCCACTAATCCGCACCGCTGTGGTAACCTTATTACGCCGTCGGGGTGATGTACCGCAAGGGTTACAGTAAATAGACGTACCTACCCTACCAGCTTCGTCGTCCTACAGCACTGCTTCCGCGATGTGATTCTAGGCAATAGATTTTCTGAACGAACATCGAGCGAACATCGACCTCCGATCCAAACTAATCAAGCTCTCGACCGACAAAGCCATACCTGCTACGAGGACTTCGGCGCATCACGCCGCTCTCAACGCCCTCGACGGAGAATTGACCATACCGCCCCGATCAAGCGTCATCGTCCCTGTGGTTACAACAGAAGTTGAAATCACGGAAGGGGTTGTCGAAGGAAACACTCAGTTGTTGCTTAGAGGACTTGGCATCGCAAGAGGCATCGTCCGTTTCCGTCATGGACAAGCTGATGTGCTCGTCACGAACTTCACCGACAAATACCGGCATCTGAACAAGGGCATGACGATTGCTTTCCGTGACGAGCTAGCCGAAACCCGAGATGTCTTCGCCCTCCCCAGCCAACTTGAAGACGATGCACACAACCGAGCCAAGCAGCCCAATTTCGACATTCATCCAGCGCTCCCCCGAGACAGTCAAGACCGGATTCGCACTCTTCTTGAAAGCTACAGCGAGTGCTTTTCTTCAGCGTCGAAGGTGCGGCAGAATCCGTTGGCAAATCATCGCATCATCACGGACGAAAACACCCGACCGTTACGTCAAAGCCCCTACCATGTATCGCCACGAGAACGCCAGCCATACGCGATCAAGTTGAGGAAATGCTGCGTGATCACGTGATTCAGCCATCCAACAGCCCCTGGGCGGCACCATTCGTTTCGGTGAAGAAGAAAGATGGCACACTTCGCTTCTGCGTCGATTACCGTCGCTTGAATAGCATAACTAAGAAGGATGTCTACCTACTTCCCCGCACGGACGACACACTGGACCGGCTCTGCAATGCAAGGTACTTCTCATCGATGGACCTGAAGAGCGGATATTGGTAAATTGAGGTCGACGAAAGAGATAGCGAGAAGACCGCATTCATCACACCGGATGGCCTTTTCGAGTTCGAAGTGATGCCACTTGGCCTCTGCTCCGCGCCTGCGATGTTTCAACGAGTAATGGACACTGCGCTGGCGGGCTTGAAGTGGCAGATTTGCCTGGTATACTTGGATGATGTCGTTGTCTTCTCGCCAAAGTCTGAAGACCACCTGAAACGGTTGAAGACAGTGTTGGAAGCCATCAAATATTCGGGACTAACGTTAAAACCAGAGATGTGCCACTTCGCCTACGAGGAACTGCGGTTACTAGGTCACATCGTTAGCAAGAATGGTGTTGGGCCAGACCCGGACAAAACAGCTGCAATCGCACAATTTACACCGCCTGCTGACAAGAAAGCCGTGCGCAGGTTCCTTGGGCTGTGCGCTTATCGACGATTTGTCAGAAATTTTCGCGCATCGCCGAACCGTTGACGCAGCTTACAAAGACTGACGTACCTTTTAAATGGGAAGTGCCGCAAGGAGCAGCCTTCGACGAACTTAAGCGCCGCCTGCAGTCCCCTCCTGTCCTTGGCCCCTTTGATGAAAACGCCGAGACCGAAATTGATACCGACGCAAGCAGTTTGGGCCTAGGAGCCGTTCTGGTCCAGAAGAGTGCCGGGCTGAAGAAGGTAATCGCCTACGCTAGCAGGTCCCTCACTAAAGCCGAAGTCAATTACTCAACGACCGAGAAGGAGTGCTTCGCGATCATCTGGGCCAGTTCTAAGTTCCGTCCACACCTATACGGTCGACCATTCAAGGTGGTAAGCGACCACGCGCTCTTCTGGCTGGCTAATGTGAAAGACTCCTCCGGACGCCTTGCCAGATGGAGCCTAAGACTTCAAGAATTTGACGTTACAGTAGTATATAAGTCGAGCCGCAAGCATCTAAACGCAGACTGCTTATCCCGCGCTCCCGTCGACGTTCCTCCGAAGGATGATGACGACGAAGCCTTTCTGGGACCAGTAAGCGCCAGCAGCTTTGCACAACAGCGATCAGATCCTCAGCTGAAAGACCTAGCAGATTACTTGGAAGGCAAGACCACTTCTCCTCCTGCTGTGTCTATAGGTGTCAGTTGTCGTCGTTCGCCTTAAGCAATGACGTCATCGTAAAGAACTTCACTCCCAACAAGACAGCGCAGCTTCTTGTGCCTAAAAACCTCAGACAGGAAATTCTTCATGCGTTGCACGACGAGCCAACAGCAGGGCACCTCGGTGTTTGCGCGCACGTTACATCGAATCCAGGAGAAGTACTACTAGCCGCGACTGCCTGCCGACGTTGCCCATTACGTCAAAACGTGCCGTGAGTGCCAGCGACGCAAGACACCGCCGATCAGGCCAGCTGGGCTACTGAACCCGATACCGCCCCAACTCTGCTCTTTCAACAAATTGGGATGGATCGCCTCGCCCCTTTATATCTTCATCTGCGGGTAACAAGTGGACCATCGTGGCCACCGACTACCTTACCCGATATGCCGAAGCAAAAGCACTGCCCAATGGTACTGCGGCAGAAGTCGCAAAGTTTTTTGACCAACAAATTCTCTTGCGATACGGCGCCCCAGAAGTCCTCATCACGGACAGGGGAACGGCATTTACGGCTGAGCTGACGCAAGCCATCCTAGAATACAGTCATACAACTCATCGACGGACTACTGCATACCATCCTCAGACAAATGGACTTACGGAGCGTCTCAACAAAACTATTGCGGATATCATTGCAATGTACGTCGATGCCGAGCACAAGACATGGGACGCCATTCTACCCCACGTCATCTTCGCTTATAATACCGCCGTCCACGAGACAACCAGGTCGACCCCATTCAGCCTTTTGTACGGCAAGAAGCTCACGACGACGCCTGACGCAATGCTGCCACATGTAACCGATGAGGATAACCTGGAAGTCGCCACCAACCTCCAACATGCAGAGGAAGCCCGACGACTCGCCGAAATGCGCATTAAAGATCAGCAATGAACCGACGCCCTAAGTTACACTTACGACGACGCGATGTTGAATACAAGCCGGGAGATCAAGTCTAGGTATGGACGCCGATTAGCCGCCGCGGACTGAGCAAAAAGCTTTTACGCGGATACTTCGGCCTCTACAAGATGCTTCGCCGACTAGGACAATTGAACTACGGGGTCGTTCCCGACGGCGCGCCAGCATCGCAGCGGCGCCGAGTGCATCCAAGAATCGTCCATGTTGTACGCCTTAAGCCATATTATGCGCGCTATAGGCTATTCATGTTTGTTTTGCAGTGTTTATGTTAATTCATGTGTGTTTATTTCGAAACATTGAGGCGATAGTTTTTAAGGGGGGAGTGCCGCGAACTGTTTAAATCTTTATTTGTTCCTGTTCGACAGCCCCTAGCATGCGGCCTTATCATTGTTATTCTGGCGCGCTTATCAATTCTGCATTCCGCGCTTGTTTATGCTCGTTGTCGCGATACGACGCGTTATCATTTTCTTTATCGCAAACGGTGCGCCGAGATCTGTCTCGAGGATTCCGATCACTCGCGTATGTTTTTACAATGCTCCAGGTTTTGCTACTAGCAGTTTGCGACGTTATCTAGATTGTTTTGAGCAGCCTTTAAATTGAGCGTTGACGAGTGCGACGTGCATTCTTTGTTCGACGATCGACGAGCACGTTTGTTGCTATCGCCGCCGCCGAGTTGCCTAGCTCTTTTCCGGGCGCAAGTCAGCCCAATAAAGAGTTTCTTCAGTGAAATCACCGACTCCTCATTTGTGTCATCAACCTTGTCACCACTACGTTGTTACAATATATATATATATATATATATATATATATATATATATATATATATATATATATATATATATATATTGTCACGTCTCGGTAGAACGCCAAGGAGGGCCTAGCGATAGATGGTTTGAATGGTCGACCAGAACGAGTCTTGCGTTCAAGCTTCTTTCTCTTCCAGGCTCGCGCTTGTCTCAGATGTCATCTTTTGCGGCGTCTTCTATGCGTCAATAATATATATATACATATATATATATATATATATATATATATATATATATATATATATATATATATATATATATATATATATATATATATATATATTGTAGTGAACTCTGCGATGATATCACGAAGACGACGATGAGAACGACAAAGTGCTGCTGGGCTGCTCGAGCTCGCTTGTGTGTGCCCACTGCCTAGACTGGCTGTGTTCTTGTACGGTTCGCCGTGCAGCTTAGAAAGGGCTATTATCCCTGTTAAAACACAGTAAAACCCCCTTTCAATAATTGAGTAAATATATATATATATATATATATATATATATATAATATATATATATATATATGACATGGATTGCTTGTTACTAATGGGCCAGAGTTAAATTCAAACAGGGTGTCACACAACTTTCCCGATTATCTATTTTATTCCAACAGTTTCGGACGGTGGACCGTCCTTCTTCAAGGTAGAATTGAGTATACTCATGTCTACCTTGAAGAAGGACGGTCCACCGTCCGAAACTGTTTGAATGAAATAGATAATCGGGAAAGTTGTGTGACACCCTGTTTGTATATATATATATATATATATATATATATATATATATATATATATATATATATATATATATATATATATCACAAGGTGTTCTCTTTTTTAAAGAATTGAGTACGTTTCACTGTCACACTGGATTATAGCCTCCACAATAAATGTTTTCTTTTTATTTTTCGTGTAAAGCTGTTTTGACTCACAGTTCACTAATCTTAAAAACAAGTTATCTTGGCGCTGCGATATCTGCACGCAGTTCGTTACGTAACTGTCAGAAACAACGCATTTTTCAACAACGTCGGCATCGCGTCGGCCTAGTGTAAACGGGCCTTAGCACCGGATGGGCGCTCCTTTCTTATCTTACGCTGTGCGCTGAACACACCAGCGTTCACCGGCGTTCTAGGCAGAATTCACTTTCATACCTTGTGCATGCGATGCCGGCCTACACTTTCCTGCTCCACTCGGTCAGCTCTCCACGGCGGCGCGTGCATGCGCAGGGCGGAAACTACTCTTCGCGCCAGCGCGCGACCTTCTGGGATGTCGCTACCATCCTCCTCCTCTTGTAGCGAGCGCAGCAGCGAAACAACTGTGGAACGGCGCAACTGGTTGCCGTGGTAACGGCGTATATACGCACTGACGCTCTTTTTAGGCCCAGCGAAATGCGCGAAAGTGCAGCTTTGGCTACAAAAGATTACTCATCCGCTCTCACGTGAATTCAATGCCCATACCTGCTAACCTGAAGATTTCAAAATTCGTAAAACCTCCGCGACCGGGGGAGGGGGGGCTGTTTTTTTTTACTTACCAAGAATTTATCTTTAGCGACACCCTTGCTCACTCACCCACAAGCAAAATCTGTGTCCCGTAGAGTAATGAGCGAAAACTCCATTATGTCACGATTTATTTTTGCAATGCTTTTGCAGTTGCTGAGTTCACCTGCTTTAAAAACTTCTCTGTGTAGGCTTGCTCAGAGCAGGTGCCACTCTGGTGTCCTTTCACCATCAGCAGACTTTCTAGTTTTCTCGCAAAACAGATGAGCGAAACTCCGTTCGAGTTTTGTTGACAGAGCTGAATATTCTCTCACATTCAGCGTTACTGTGGGGAATGGGGAGTATGCCCCGGTGGCTTTCAACTCTACTGGTCTCTTTAACGAAGTATGTCGCAACAATAGGGTAAAGCTGTGTATCCCTATTGTTACTTCCGTCCACAGCAATCGAAAATACCTGCTTTTTTAGGGCATCCAGCAATAAGTCTGCGTTGCGGCCATTTCACGAACAAATGCCGTCGTCTTCGTCCGTCCACAGGCGTAGCGTCTGGCTTCCTCGCACTTGGGGAACATTATCCGGAAAGGTGGTCCAGCGTGATCACTGACACTGAGCGGTATGTTGTGTTCAACTAAAAACGCCGTGAAATGGCATTCTGCACGAATCACACCGAGGTTGTGGTCACTGCGAACAAAACTTGTCAGGCTCGGCTGGCTGTCCGCGGCTCGCACGTATCTTTGGTGCTTTTTCGAAGCGATGTGGATCTTTATGTCGGACTTGCCACCATGTGAAATGTTAACATCGCAGGCACACGTGGTGCTAAATTCGAACTTCTCTCTTAGACGGCACGAAGCACGGAAATTCTGCCGCGTACGACTTCAAAAATACTTGGAAGTACTGTAGCGGCTTTGAGCTCGCCATAGCACTGCGAAACCGCTACTACTAAAACTTCAGAGTCACACTAAGCCGGACGCGGCCGCAGAATACGCAAAAACAGAGGCCAACGCCAAAGTTGTCCAAACACGTGAACAAAGGAACAGCCACTAGCCTGGCGGAGGCGGTATCGAGTTTTGGATATGGATTCGTGTTCCCCCGAGTAGACGATAGAAGTCACTACAACGTTTGCAGCTGCAGATGATGATATCACAAATATGTGTTGCCCTCTCGTAGCCGCCAAAGGTACCATATTAGTGTTAACATGGCCTCCGAGATTACCCTTCCTCGCGTGTGGTGTTATCTCGGAGGCCATGATGTTAATAGACGTCCGCACTTTTTTTTCCGAAAACAAAACATTTTTCGTAAAATTTCCCGCAAGATTCGTAAGACTGGTCAAATTCATACATTTTACGGAAAATTCGGAAGAGTTGTCAGGTATGTCAATGCCCCTCCTACAGAGCCAATAATGTCCGACGGACGTCCGGTTAAAGTCCGTACGTCCGAAGTCGCATCGGGACATCCGCCAGAAGAATGAAACACATCCGAAAATGTCATCCGAATTGGCACATGAACCGGTAGAACGAAGCATAGCCGAAAACGGACATCCGAATTGGGATGTCCGTCAGGTTTAGGAGGTATCATTTTTCTTGGATCAACATTCAAACAATTGTTTCAGAAAAATAGCCCCTCGATACAGACCTCAACAAGAAGTTGCAGTTCATGTGTGGGCACCCATGAGTGGGATGGATTAAAAAAGACTGCCAAGGGAACTTCCGAATTGAGCGCACTCATTATAACATCAATGTAGCAGTAAAAAAGAAAAAGGTCCTGACGATTATTGATATCAAGTTATCAATCATCGTGTTTTCTCGCCAAAAGCGATACATTTGAGAAGCTGTTAAAGCGGTTATGCGGTGTTCAGTAGTGCGCCGACTTCTTCGCGCCGCTGCTTGGACTCACTCACTGCGCTCTAATCCTAATTACTGCATTCATGATGTTACTAACCGCAAAGAAATATCCTCAACTCATGAACTTCAACCGTACATGCATTTTACCAGCGCTTCGAACACATGGCGGAAGATGTACTATGTTATGTACGTTCGAATATAGTGGCTAGAATATACTGGCTAGTGTCCCGACCGCGGCCTCCTTGGCGCCCGCCAGCGATGAAAGCCGGCGGCCGTCACCAGGAGCGCTGCAAACTGGGTGGGTACCTCTTGTACCTCTTAGTGGGTATCATCTTGTAAAGAACATATCTGGGTTTCAGGAACAATTGCCGGCTTAAGGACATGGCTAGGGGTAGTTTATTTAGGAACCGGACATCAATGCAGGCAAGAAAACAAGGATCTTGTTGAATGTCTCAGTGGCGATATAAGCCAGTTTGGAAACGGGGCCAATAATATTCTACTCGGGGACATGAACAGCCACATCGACGATCTGGATGGATACACGGATTGTAACAGGAAGCTAATGCTAGATTTCTGTGAGCGACACGATCTAGTTATAGTAAATAGAGAAACAAAATGTGAAGGCCAAATCACGTGGGAATTCCGCAACAGGCAGACGACCATTTACTACTGTCTAATGTCGCAGGAAATTCATAGCACGGTCACAAAAATGGAAATAGACGAAGAAGGGGAGTGTAGTCTGGGAAGTGATCATAAACGTATTAGTCTGCAGATGGGGCCCTTGATGAAAAGAGAAATGGAACTTAGACAAAACGTCAACGCAAAATTAAACAACGATTAAATAGCGCAGATAGCAGCAGACATAGAGGAAGCAATAGAGAAAAGCCCCATGGAAGACTGGGATTCTGAACAGGTAGAACTACTCACTAGGAGGAAAATTCAGGAGGTTAAAGTAGCAAACCGCTGGAATGGAAAGAGGAAGCCACGGAGCTGGTGGAATAAGGAAATCAGGGAAGCTATTGAACAGCGACGGGCTGCTTCAAGGCAGCACCGACTGGCAAAGAAAGCACAGGTATCTCAGGAGGAAATCGACCAAAAATGGGAATCATATCGACAAAAGGAACTTGAGGTGCAGGCCCTCGTCCAAAGTAAAATAAGGCAGTCCACCGATCTCTGGATGGCTGACATACACGATGCCTTTAGAGGCGGAGCAAGAAAATTCTGGAACCATATAAGCTGGCTAGGTAAGAAGAATCAAAGAAAGCAGGATCGAATTCAAGATAACGAGGAAAATTGTTTAAAGGGAGACAACGCATTACATCAGTTATAGCCGAGTCATTTAAGAACGATGATAGGGTAATCTCTGCAAATCAGGAAGCAACACAAGGTAGCAGAATACAAAGCAGCTTAGAACTGACCAATCTAAACTGGAAAAAGGCAGAAAAAAATATTCCTAAAAACACATCTACAGGAATATATGAAATTCCGATCAAGCTGATTAATGAACTCGGTCCAAAAAGTAAGGAAACGTTGTTAAAAGCTCTGGAAACAGTCATAACGAGTAAGCAAATTGCGGAAAACTGGCGGCAGAGTAAAATGAATTTGATTTATAAAGGGAAAGGAGACAGGATGCACATAAAATCATACAGGCTAATTACCATAACATCTGTTATGTACAGGTTAGCCATGCAGGCGGGGAAATTAAAGGTACAAGCATGGGTAAAAAGTAACAAGATACTCGGAGAACTTCAGAACGGCTTTAGAAATGGTAGGCGCTTAGATGATAGCCTGTTCGTGCTTACCCAATGTATCGAAATATCTAGAGTGGAAAATAGACCTTTGTATTTGGCCTTCCTGGACATAAACGAGGCGTACGACAATGTAAGCAGGGAACTCCTGTGCGACATATTAAAAGAAGAAGGTATCGATTATGAGATAATAGAGTTCCTACAGGAAATATACCGGGATAACAAAGTAGAAATTACGTGGGAAGGGATAAGAAGTACGGAAGATGTCAAAGTATGCAAAGAATTAAGACAAAGCTGTCCTCTATCACCGGTGCTGTTCATGCTTTATATGATAAACCTGGAACGGAGGATACAACAGTAATCTAGGTTTTAACCTGTCATATAGATTAGGTGGAAATGCGGTAGAGCAGTGCCTCCCCGGTTTGATGTATGCAGACGGTATTGTGCTGCTAGCTGAGAGTCTGGAAGAATTGCAAAGTTAAGTATTGTGGAGACGACGGGGACGCTCTAGGCTTCAATTTTAGCGCAGTTAAGTCGGGTCTGATGATTTTCAACGGCTCAACTGATCAGGGTCTTAAAATACAAGGCCATGAAATACCTAGAGTAGCAGAATATAAATACCTGGGTGTATGGGTAAACGAAGGATTGGCATACATTGGAAACCATGAGCAATCACTTAAAGCTAAAGGGCGAAGGGATGCCGGGATAATGAAGCATAAGGCATTGTGGGGATACAATAGGTATGAGGTTTTGAGGGGTACTTGGAAAGGAATTATGGTGGCCGGACTTACTTTCGGAAATGCGGTTTTGTGCCTAAAGTCAGAGGTACAGTCGACATTAGAAATAAATCAGAGATCCTTTGGACGCTTAGCACTAGGTGCCCACGGCAAAACTACAAATGAGGCGGTACAGGGAGATATGGTCTGGGCATCTTTCGAAGTACGGGAAGCTCAGAGTAAAATATATGAGTAACGCCTGAGGAAATTGTACAGTAACAGATGGGCAGCTAAAGTATTTAAATACCTGTACTTAAAAAGCGTTGACTCACAATGGAGGAAAAGAACTAGGAAACTAACAAGTAAGTATGCTAGTCTCAAGGACGGAGAAATAAAGAGCATTAAGCAACAGGTGAAAAACACAGAAGGTAAAAATTGGATATATTCGATGGCGAAGATACCGAAAGTAGAAAATGCAGATCAGGAAGGAAGCTTTCTTTGATAACTCAAGAGGCAGTGCCCTACTTTTTGAAGCTAGATCAGGGTGCCCTAGAACGCGCAGCTACAAAAAGAAATTTAACAATGGAGATGACGCATGTGCTGTATGTGGTAACTCCAGTGAAACAATTGACCAGAGATACCAGTGGCCGGGTGAATAAACTGGCGGTGGAAACTAGCAAAAAACGACTGGAAGATTGGTGGCTTAAAAGCAGAGAAGTGACATAATGGTAGTAATGTAGAAACAAAAAAAATTAGGAATAAAATGATGGTTTAGTTAATCAATCTAAATCAATAATTAAGATATAGGGAGAAAAATGAGCATGATAGCTACTGCTGCCACCCCGTTTCGAAGGGGACGCTCCTATATTCCATCCATCCATCCATCCATCCGTACCGGCCGTAGCCTACCGCGCTCTCGCGTCATCGACAAGATGACTACCCTCACTGAAATATTTTCCTTTCCTTAAGTCGTAACTGACCGCAGCTATCGATGAGGCACCTGTCAACAAATTTCAGGGCCTAGTTTAAGTCTTGGACTGGAAATCGCGTACGTATTTACGCCTATCACTTGAGAAAGCTTCAATGGAGTTAGCGCAGAGTTTTTGACATTTCATGCTCACAAAGGAACACAGAAGTTTTAGATCAACAACATTAGAGCCTAGGCTTTTATTGATATAAAGTACATTTGTATTTTTGTAACAGTGAATTGCTTCAGTTCAACTGGCATGCATTTATGGGTTCTCTCTGCGCGCTCTACATTAGCTAACAAGAACACGCCGTTGCAGTTTTATTTATATATTATATTGTCACGTGATGATGAAAATGCCGTCGGCAATAAATAAGCAAGCTTGATCTTCACAAGAACCAACGCTTTATTGGGCTGACCTGCGCCCGCAAAAGAACTGACCAACTCGGCAGCAGTGATAGCAACAATCGTGTGCGGCGGTCGTCTGTTCTAGGAATGCCCGTTTCACGCTTCAGCGCTCGATTTAAAGGCTGCGAAGAAAGATCGAGATAAAGCCCATACCGGTGACTAGCATACCCTGGAACATTGTAGAAACAGACGCGAATGACTGGAATTTTCAAGATACATCTCTGTTCATCTTGCGTGACAAAAACAAATGATAAGGCTACGTCTCGCGACAAAATAAATGAACAAAGAATACATAATCGATTCGTTCGCTGGAATCGCAGGGATAATTGGCTAGCGGCAGCTCGGCAGCGTTGGCCTGGCGGCTCCGTGGCTCGGCGGACGGCATCAACGGTCTCAGCAAAGACGAGGCGTCTTTTACCCGGAAAGTCAGGGGCACTTCCGTCCCGTATAATTCTCCCAAGCGGGGGCGAAAGGAGGAAAGAAAAAGCTGAGAGGAGGACTTCTCCCTCGCGCCTAAATTTTCCCCTCGCACTGAGGGCGCCGCCGACTGCGCTGCGTGGCTTGCTTCGTCGCGTGAACCGCTGCAACCGTTACGACTCCGCTCGTTTTGAATTAGAACTGTCGTCTGCGTCGGTCGTCTGCGTAGCCTAGCGCTGTGAATTCTCTGCGTGTTGGCTTATCGGCCAAAGTCGCGATTTTTCGTCGCGGTTCTTTTACTCTGTGCATCTCATTCCTGCTGGCTCTTCGCCCCTTCGTGAGACGAGAGACTTGTCTGCGTGCACCTCCAGTTCCGTGGACCCATCTCGTCTGCTCATTGTGCTGGCCATTACAGTCGGCGATATCCGCTGTGTTTCGTGTTGTTGAGCTTGTTACCTTCATGTACTGTGCCCAGACGGCCACTGACGTCCGACGGACAACCGAACTCGGCCGCAACTCGGCGGCCGATTTCGGACGTCCGCCGGAATTCCGGCGTACGTACGAAAGCGGATGGTCGAATCCGTTCGCCCAGCGGACAGCCGCCGTTCGTCCGCCACTGGATTTGGTTTTACACAGCTATGATATAGTTTGTAGTCGTCGTGCTCGTCTGAACTGCATATAAATCAGTAATGCCGTCAAGTCTGCATTATATGATGCCAGAGCGAATAGATGCGATAGAAAGCGTTTCCATTAAACAGTTGTTTTTTTATTTTCCGCATGTTTCATCGTTGAATTCTTCCATCAAAACTTTTTTAATAAACGTTAAATGACCATTAAACATTTTTCTATCATGATGCTTCGGTGAAATTTTAATCAGTGGCTGAATAGACGCAGCAAGCAGCAAGCTCAAAAAGAACGAAACCGAACCTATCCTTAAAAATATCTGAAATGAGCCAATCCAATCCACCTGACAAGTTGAAGTTTAGTCATGGAAGATCGCTTCACGTTTCCGTGTTCTGCATTTTCTGCGCAGTTACAAATACCTACGGCTGTAATGCACTGCTAGCATTGTTTTTGCTGTGGCTTGGTGCGGCTGGCACACTTTGTTCACCCGCCGATTCCAAAGTAAGTATTTCACCGAACTTTTGTTTCTTTAGTGGAACTTTTCGATGCACCGATGGTGCTGAGCTTTTGGGTAAGGAAACAGCTCTGTACAGCAGCCGAACGGTCGAGTGTTTTAGGCGAGACTGACAGGATGGCTCCGCGCCGACTAACTAAAGTGCAGCCTCAAGTCTGAGGGCCATCTTTCTCGGCATTACTGGACGCTGCGCCAGTAAGCCGCGCAACTTCTCGTGTCTCTGATAAAGGAGTGCCTGCCTGAGCTTTAAAGGAGTTACTTTGTTAACCATGCGCTACGTGCTGAGTTGTAAAAACTATACGAGAAAACTTTTGCACTCGAGCCTATCGTGCGACATGCCTACACTTGTGAAAACGTCGCGAGCTTTTTTTTTTTTTTTTTTTTTTTTTTTGGACAGCCGCTGATCTTTCTCTCTTGAGCTTTACGGCAACTACAGTTTCTAGAGGGAACGGCTGTAGCTGCTAAACTAAAGGATTAGTACTCTCCTTCAGCTTTGACAAACCAGGACAGCACCTTGCGCATGTTGGTTATGCATGTGGGACCGAACCGCGCAGAACAACCGGACAAGGAGATGAGAGAAAAAAAAAAGTCAGCACTTGTCTTTTTCTTGCCCCTTTGTTCTGCGCTGTTCTGGCATGAATTTGACATACCGCCGCCGCGATACAGTTGGGCTGTGAGCTCTGGTGCCTGCAACGCCTTCTTTTATGCAAAACAGGCATACTGGGAGGCCATGCAAGCCGCGGGCTCTATTAAAAAAAAAAAATAGAAAAAAAAAAACCCGAGATGAGCAAAAGTGAGATGAAAACAAAATTGTTGTTGCCTTGTCCTTACAGATATTCAAAGGCTCCTCAGAACTTCACTGCATTATTGACAGCGAGATAATGCCAAAGCTACACTAGAGCCATGCAGCACCTTATAGTGCATGATACTGAGCTTGTCTCGCACTGAAAGCTCTTACCATGTTCTTAGATTATCATATTAAAGTAGCTTTAAACCCATGCTTGTTAATACAGTGATAGCCATAAATTGAATCTAGGGCATCATGCTCACATACAAGGCTTCTGATAACCGCTGGTCACATGATGTGGGCTATAGCAGAAACCTGTACCTGGTCATCTTACAAGCATTTGTGCAATTGATGCTTTTAATGTGTTGTAAAAGTTTTTGTGTTCTGTTTCTGTATGGGAATGCTTTCCTTATTCAAGGCTAACATTTGGCTTGCTACAGCAAAACCTGTACCTAGTCATCCTAAAAACAACACCGCAGTTGGTGCTTTTAGTGTGTTGTAAAAGTATTTGTGTTCTGCTTCTGTATGGCAATGCTTTTCTCGTTGAAGACTAGCATGAGGCTTCCAAAAATTTTTCAGATGCCATTTGCTGTAGCCGATTTCGTAGGCCAACAGGAAGCAGCACTTTGAGCATGGAAAACTGTCATCCACGGGGAAAAAACAGCAACATCTTTTTGCATTCTCATTTCTTTGGTATGGCTAAAAGTGAGTATTGTATCATTATCTATATTATTAATATTGAATCATGATTGTCAGTGTTGAAGTTGTTTGAGCGTGATGATTTTAAACACGCAGGACATCCCTTCGACATTAAGGTTTTAGCTTGTTTACATGTAGGATGTAGAACTGGTTTCAACAAACTTTATGCAGCAAATTCTTTTTACATTGTCCACCATGTTACTTTTTGTCATTGTCCATTGAAGTAAATAACCAGTATTTTACGTTTACACAGTCGTCCACTCTTAGCTTGAATGGGAATGTGTGGCATGCAGTTTGCAAAATAGCAATGCATCCGTCACAGCCATGCATCAAGGCTAAGTGGCTTGTGCGTAGAGGGACCAGCCGCTCCAGCTTCACGTCATCCGCCTCTTTGCTCCGGTGTGCAGACGTGCATTGAGGCAAAGTGGTTTATGTGTAGAGAAACCAGGAGCTTCTTTGTCACATCTGGCTGTTTGTTACGGTGTGCAGATGCGCATCGAGGCAAGGCTGATGTGTAGAGGGACCAGGAGCTGCTGCTTAACGTCCTTCGCCTCTTTACTACAGTGCACAGCCGTGCATTGATGCTAAGTGGCTTGTGCATGGAGGGCCCAGGAGCTGCAGCCTCACGTCTGCCTCTTCGCTCAGGTACGTAGGTGCGTATTGAGGCAAAATGGCTTATGCATAGAGGGACCAGGAGCATCTGTGTGGCGTAGTGTGTATATTTGCTATGGTGCGTATCGAAGTACAATGGGGGGCTCATGTGTAAAGTACCATGAGCTGCTGCGTCATGTCGTCTGCCTCTTTACTATGGTGCGCAGGCATGCATCAAGGCAAAGTGGCTTATGCGTAGAAGGACCAGGAGCTGTTGCTTCACATCTGCTATGATGCGCAGCTGCGTAATGTGGGTGGTGGTGGAAAACATTTCCATCAGATACAAATACAGGAGGTTACTCACTAGCTGACCCTGAGGGGGCCTGTCCTGACAAAAACAAGGGGTCCCTAGTTTGGGACCCCAGGGGTGGTAGAGGGACTAGAGGCTGGTACTTCACGCTGTCTGCCTCTTCGCTACGGTGTGCGGCTGCGATGGATGCAGTGGCATCTCAAAAAGTGCATGCCACGCACTCGCATGTTCAGCCTGAGTGGACGACTGTGTACCTGCTATAGCTTTGTTATTCATAGAATAAACCTAGGCCAAGTTGGATAAATTATAGCTCACCTCATATGTGGTCAGCAAAGAAAAGCCACTCCAGAAAATCTGATGCATTTACTGTCATAGGATTCTTATTCATATACATGCTACTGACAAGTCAGATTCTTCACCCTCAGAAATGCCAGAAAAACAACCAAGGGTGCGTCTGTAATAGTCTAGCTTGCTCTTTCTCTGCAGACTTGAGTCAGATGTGTGTTCCATTGCTGTGGGTGGGACAGGTGTGAATCTGTGATTTTAAGCTTGCAACAAGTATGTTATTGTAGTTTAAAGGCAAAACGGTACTAATAATCGTAGCCCCCCGTGGCCTTTATCCCCTTTTAATAGTGTTGCTAGACACTGAATTATTAGTTTACTCTGCACTGTTTCTGTCTAGTTAATGTGCGGAGATGTACATATATTTATATGACTTGGAGTTGTCGACTTTGCACTTAGAAACATTGTAGCGTTATCTGATGTGTTGCTTTCATTTCTTTAATGATTTCTGTAAGGGATCGGTGGGTATGCTAGGCACCATTATTAGTCTGCTCTTTTTGGGTCACCTGTTCAATGCCCAGCTGCGGCCGTCTCCCACTTGCCCTCGGACAGGAGGCGGAGAGACGCGCACAGAGAGGCAGCTACAGCAGCTACAGTGCTTAACGGAAACGTAGGCAGAGAGGGAAAGAAGTCCCCTCTTCCGAGGACTTTGCTGTCGCACTCGAAGACGCGGGGACAGGCAGTTTGTTCTCGTTGCTGTGTCATGTAGGGGGCTCATGTTTATTTAAGGAGCTTTACAAACAGTATACAACTAAGGGGTCCTTAGTACTAAGCGTACTAAGGGGTCCTTAGTACGCTGACTAGACCCATCACCCGCAGGCAGCACAGCTTTGAAACGAGTACCTCTTTTGGAAGAACTGCTTATTGTTCAAAGAAAAAACACTGTCAGGTTGAAGGGTGTAAAGGCCCTCTTCCTTGTTGGGGAGCCCATAAAAGTGACAATTATTCAGTGTAGGCGCGCTGAGTGGGGTCTCGTTGAGGATTCCAACCCTGGATGTCAACAATGGTGGGAGATGGCGGCGTTGAAAAAGGGCAAGTGTGTAACAGTGACGGTATGATGCGGAGCGGGAGGATGTGGGTTGGCTCTTCTGATGTGGTCCGCAATGGTGCTGACTCGGACGCCAATAATTGCAATAATTGCCCTGTAAAAGGAGCCGCCAAGGGTGCAAGCTTTGGGCAATGGTTGCGCACGTGGGACACCGTTTTGATGGGTTCTAATTTTTTTTTTCTTTTTTTATTTCCTAGGGGAGAGAGTTTGGCATGTGACCTAGTGAGCCAATCATTTCGAGGTCCATTCTCTAAATTCCGTTTGTTGTGAAACGAATTTGTTGTCCCTTTTGCATTGCTTGTATTAGGGAGAGAGTGAAGAACCTTATGAAAGTGGAAAGACATGCCAAAATGTTTGTTAGCCAGTCATATGTGAGTTCGTTGTCATTGGGGATAAGAAATGTGGGCGGAGTCCTGAAGTTAATGAAACAGCCCCGCGGCCTGGAGAACTCTCCGTGTGCAAGTTGTTGTGGCCAGATGCAGTAAATTCACTATTTTCATTTCTATATAACATGCCTTTCTGAAGATGGTGAGCTCTTTTGTCCAATCCTATAAGAAAGCAGCAAAGCGCTCCCAAATCTTCCACAAAACTGTGTGATATCTTTAATGCTAACTGCGGCTTGGTGTCACTCAAAGCATGTAGTTGAGGTAGATTTCTTCCCCCCCCCCCCCTCTTTTTGTTCGTTCAAATGAGGACCAGCGGACACTAACTCTTGCTTTTGTAATGGCCTAGGTCCCGCCTTAAGGCAGTACTCCAATGTCAATACCATTTTTATAGCTATGGCTGTCCAGCAGCACTAATGTCTTTTATACACTTCTTTTACTAATCTCTTACCCAAATGGTGGCTTATACTGCGAGGGCGTAAGTCTCTGGACAGTATGTCTGGAGATTTTGGACTAGAATCGCAATGTAAACGAATTGTGACCTTATTTCTCTTGCACACATGAAAGAACTAACGTTCAACTTTCACATAGACAAGTATGGTCAGAGTTTCCTGGTCGATGTGAAAGTTATGTGCTTTGATTGCAGTTTGTGTAGTCCACGCACTTTTGTCCCCGATATTACATAGGGGCAAATTAGGCGCCTTTACAGGGGCAGTTTCGTTACCTTCCCCATAAAAAAGCTACAGTGTTTCTTGTAAACAGCTGGCTGCATTTATAAAGACCATTATTTTTTTGTAATTTGTTGTATGTATGTATGTATAACTTTATCAGGGAGCCGGCAAACGACGGGTCAAAGCGTCGTGACGCTGGCCAAGCGTCTACCCGGGGTTAATGCGTAGTTGAGAAATCCATGACATACATGCACAGCTGGTTGCCAGAATTATGCAACCATATTTCAGTAACTAACATCCATGCTGCATGCTGCCGGTAATACATCAGGAGCTTGTGGTTGTCAGCTTTTTGTGTTTTGTGTAACTATAAGCCTTGCTATTGTAATGTCACATATCGCGCTGTGGGTAAACAAATAACTTTACTTTTAACTCTTGTAGAAGCATGAACACTGCGCAATCACTGCGGCGGGCTATGCTTCCACATTGGGCTTTAGCCACATGTCAAATGTCTATCTTTATTCTGCTGCAGCAGCTTGCATGTTATCAGATAAGTTACTTCGTCGCAGCTGCTCTAAGGAGACGCTTTCTAGACGCTTGTAGCCTAGATGTTGATGTCGATATACCCCTGACACGCCCAGGGAATGTCTTCGGTAGAGGGTACATGGAAACCAGCGAAATGTGCAGCTTACAGAACAAAAAGGTAACAATTTTAAATGATGTTATTGTTGATCACTTCTTTTCAGAGCAGGAACAATGACTTTAGAAATCTGCCTGTTAAACCGCTCAAAATGCAGGTTTCTGCCGCCAATGCGTACCTGTGTAATACTGCAATGCTCTGGCTGTGCTTTATACAGGGGTGTGAAACTCCCTATACCTCCCAGCGGCCACGAATTACAGACGCTAGCGCCAAACTCCCCATTATAGGATTATAGCGGGAGGGGGCGCGTAAAAAATGGACATGACGGGGGAGGCCGTATAGCGGACTGGTCCAAAAAAACGGTGCGCTGAAGGGGGTGTCGGTAGGTTGCTTCAAGCAGCGCGGATCGCGCGCTCGCGTGCGCCCGCTCCCGGGAAAACGCTCTGCCCGTGGATTTTCTACCGCATCATCGTTCTGCCTCGGCGCGACCGGCTCGCGGCAGGAACAGTGTGATGGAAAGAAAAACCACAAGCATAGCGCTCTCGAGGGCACAGGCGCTCGCGAGCAAGCGTACCCGACCGCAGCAAGAAATAGCACTTAGAACAGCAGATATTGTTTCTCTTTTTTATTAACTGCATGTGAAACAGAAAATGAAAAGATGCGACAAGGTATCCCTCACACACACGCACTTTACATAGCTAACAGTTTACAGTAGTGTTATGTGTTCTGCGCTAACATTGTAATCTTGCATGCTTGCTTTATCACTACAAAAGAACCCGGTTTGCCGGCACTGTTTCTGTCAGCATGTGTACAGTTGATATGAAATTAAATAAATGATGCAACATATTCATTCTACGCATTCCATACCATCAAAGCAATGTAGAAACATGAGCAAATAGCTGCTTTCTAGTTACCTAGTGGTTGGTATTTGATGCAAGTAATCACATGTCACTGTGCTATACATAACCAAAATGCATGATTAAAAATTTACACTACCCTTCCTGGAAGAACCGTCTTCTTCGAAACGCACGTCTCTCCACAGTACATGAAGGTAACAAGTTCAACAACACGAAACACAGCAGATATCGCCGACTGTAATGGCCAGCACAATCAGCAGACGAGATGGGTCCACGCAACTGGAGGTGCACGCCGATAAGTCTCTCGTCTCACGAAGGGGCGAAGAGCCAGCAGGAATGAGATGCACAGAGTAAAAGAACCGCGACGAAAAATCGCGACTTTGGCCAACACACAGAGAATTCACAGCGCCAGGCTACGCAGACGACGGTTCTAATTCAAAACGAGCGGAGTAGTAACGGTTGCAGCGGTTCACGCGAGGACGAAGCCACGCAGCGCAGTCGGCGGCGCCGTCAGTGCGAGGGGAAAATTTAGGCGCGAGGGAGAAGTCCTCCTCCCAGCTTTTTCTTTCCTCCTTTCGCCCCCGCTTGGGAGAATTAGACGGGACGGAAGTGCCCCTGAGTTTCCGCGGCCTGCTTTATATTCATATACAGCATCCTTTATGCTTAGTTTCTTTGCATGTGCACTCCATGTCTTGGGCATTGCTGAGGGCGCATAGCAGCAAGCATAACATGCCATGTTTGGTCAGAGTGGCATGTTCAAAGAGACGACATAAAAACATTAAAATACTGAATGCCAGGTTCTGGTCAAACTACGTTTGTATCTTGTTAGTCTGTATGGGTTTTGCTGGAGTTATATGACCTTTCTATATAGTATGTGACAGTTCTGAATGGAGATGCATGCATACAGTGCCATCTGGAAAAAGCAATTGAGAGAAACTGGCAGTTGCCCTTGGAGATGTGTAATCAAAGTTCAGCACAGATAACGTGAATTTCATTTTCCCTTCTATTGCAGGAGGAGCCCAACCTGCTCTTTCCATCTTAGGCCTGAAAGACCAGCAACAGCTGATCGAGCAAATGCACAGGATAGTAACTGCTCCTGGAATCCCGGCCTGCGGAGGCCGCCCACAGAGAACTCGATCATCTCCTCGCTAATTCCGAAATATTAGGTTTCAATAAATACCCTTTCCTCCACCACCTCCCCAAGAGAAGAGCTGTCACGGCCCAGGATAATTAAAAAAAATGATTCAAGTAGATTCTTAATACTCCAGTTAGCCTGCATTTTACCATGCCATTAACATTGATATTTTTTTAGTGTAGACTATTTATGCATGCAGTTTTTGCAATAAAGCCAAAAAAAATGCTTTTTTTTACAACCCCGTATGCTGGTATGCACTTCGCATGTTTTCAGGAATGATGCATTTGTGTAAAGCTCAGCTAGCATATGTGCCTCTTTGATGGAAGTTTTAATTGCACACTGCTGTTCAGTGCTTTGTGTGTGAAAGTAAAGCAGACAACAGGATACTTGAACCTGTTGCATATTGTCTGCTTTACTCTCACGACAAAGGCATTGAGCATTAGTATGTGACTGAAATTTCCATGGCACATGCTTGCTGAGCTTTACACAAATGTTATTGGCAAATTTTTACACCAATAGCGGGCCCTGCAAGCAAGTTCCGGGAAACGTCCGAATGTCCGCCTCCGGCTGTCCGTCGGCCGTCCGTGGGACGCGATCCGGATCCACGAACGATAGTCCGACGGACGTCCGCTGTACGTATATCGAACATAACCGGACTTCCGTCGGATGTCCGAAGGTCCGAAAACGGACGTCCGTCGGTCGACCGTCGGACGTCTATGGCCGTCTGGGGTGGAGAGACGTGCGTTTCGAAGAAGACGGTTCTTCCAAGAAGGGTAGTGTAAATTTTTAATCATGCATTTTGGTTATGTATAGCACAGTGACATGTGATTACTTGCATCAAATACCAACCACTAGGTAACTAGAACGCAGGTATTTGCTCATGTTTCTACATTGCTTTGATGGTATGGAATGCGTAGAATGAATATGTGCATCATTTATTTAATTTCATATGAACAGTACACATGCTGACAGAAGCAGTGCCGGCAAACTGGGTTCTTTTGTAGTGATAAAGCAAGCATGCAAGATTACAATGTTAGCGCAGAACACATAACACTACTGTAAACTGTTAGCTATGTAAAGTGCGCGTGTGTGAGGGATACCTTGTCGCATCTTTTCATTTTCTGTTTCACGTGCAGTTAATAAAAAAGAGAAACGATATCTGCTGTTCTCTGTGCTATTTCTTGCTGCGGTCGGGTACGCTTGCTCGCGAGCGCTTGCGCCCTCGAGAGCGCTATGTTTGTGGTTTTTCTTTCCATCAAACTGTTCCTGCCGCGAGCCGGTCGCGCCGCGGAAGAACGATGATGCGGTAGAAAATCCACGGGCAGAGCGTTTTCCCGTTCGCGGGCGCACGCGAGCGCGCGACCCGCGCTGCTTGAAGCAACCTACGGACACCCCCTTCAGCGCACCGTTTTTTTGGACCAGTCCGCTATACGGCCTCCACCGTCAAGTCCGTTTTTTACGCGCCCCCTTCCGCTATAATCCTATAATGGGGAGTTTGGCGCTAGCGTCTGTAATTCGTGGCCGCTGGGAGGTATAGGGAGTTTCACACCCCTGCCTATACTACAACATCATGAAGGAACGGGCAGGGAAGCTGACCCGGAGAGAATACAGACACTCTCACACAGCTAGTGTCTAGCAGCTAGTGTCTACGGCACTTCAAAGCAGTCTGTTTCAGCGGAGTCTGCCGCTGCTTTTTATAGGCTTGCCAATTCACAGGTAAAAGGAGAGCCCTGCAAGTTCAGACATCACGAGATGACTCAATCGCAGGTGGCGCGACCGCATTTCCTCCACCTCCTGCAGTCGGGCGAGGGCGACGCACTCTCCCTCGAGCGCCGGACTTGGCCAGCGTGCGTTTGCACACACATGCACGCACACACATTTGGCGCCTGGCAAGAACACGCCGAGACACGTTCGCGGGAGGAAGCGTTGGGCGGCCGACTGGACGGCGCCGAAATGGCCGAACCGCTCGCTCTTCTGCCTGTTGCTATGCGGTGGCCGCGTAAGCTGGTTGGTTTGTGTGGTTTAACGTCCCAAAGCAACTCAGGCTATGAGAGACGCCGTAGTGGAGGACTCCGGAAATTTCGACCACCTGGGGATCTTTAACGTGCACTGACATCGCACAGCACACGGGCGCCTTGCTTTTCGCCTCCATTGAAAAGCTGCCGCCGAGGCCGGGATTCGATCCCGCGTCCTTGGGAACAGTAGTCGAGCGCCGTAACCACTGCGCCACCCCGGCGGGTGCCGCGTAAGCTGTCACACTTGTCGATGGCGAAACGTAACAGATTGCCCCGCCAGGGAAGGCAGATCCCGAAGGGCAGGGGACCGCATCCGCTGTCCGGAGGGATTGGGATGTTGCTGCTAGCCGTGGTCGTCCGACTCTGCTTCTCTTGAACCCAAACAGCCAGAAGACTTCCTTGGCAAGTCCTGGTTCCCAAGGCACTCTGCAACTTGCCTTCGGGAGAGTTTGCTGGCAACCCACAACGTCACAACCGCGCTAAAGACTCAAATCTTCACTAAGTTATGCCAGACTATTCCCCTCTTAAATAACGCCGAAAGTTGGGCGAATTGGTGAACGTTCATGATGGAAAATAGCGCAAAAAGTACACGAAGGACAAGAGGACGACACGGACAAGCGCTAGCGCTTGTCCGTGTTGTCCTTCCGTCCTTTGTGTACTTTTTGCGCTATTTTCCATCATGAACATTCCCCTCTTATGCCCCCATCTACATTAAAGGGCAGCTCAGCAGCACTTGCAACTTGGAACGTGTCCACAAATTTGAAAATTGCATTTTCAAAAAACGATCACTTCAAACAGATAATACAACGCAATAGGTTCAAAATCCTATGTCAGGAAGAAAAACACCAACAAGTGAAAACTGAGGCTTCTCACGTCATCGCCGTTACCGTGAGATCCCCTTTTCACTAAAGCTTCGGCTGTCCGTTTTACGGAACAACCTTATCTTCCTATTTCTGTACAAAGAAACACATGAGCATGAATCACTCACTTTTCTGAACAACCTATCCCTCTCCTTAGGGGTTGCGCATGTCATGCATTTTCTTTGCACGGGCGCATTTGTGCCGCTTGTTTTCATTTCGCAATCGTTTTCGTCTTCTCTCCTTACGGTGATAGCATTCTTTCTTGCGCCTGCCCTTCGCGTTTTTCGTCGGCAGCACTTGAATACTAGCTTTCTGCTTTCTTATTAGCCCTCTCTGACAAACTAGCGGTCAACGCTCTAGCGGTAACCGGAACTAGTAGGGCACGGGTGTCGTCGAAATGCGGCGCCGCGTTTGCATCGCGGCCAGCAGCGCATGACTCACTTTCAGTCACATCCGAGCAACAACAACTGCTCACGCCAGCTCCCACACTAAGCATTTCCTCTTGCTGCTCGCCACTCACGTTACCCGGGTCCTCCAAAATGAGCCGCATCGCTCAGCGCTAACCGGCGCACGATCAAGCTCCTTCGACAGATGGGGCGCTTCGGATTGCGTGAGGGCCATGTGTGCCACGTCCGCGTTCGCACTGGGGTTGCTTTTCTCGTGAATACAACCTAGCGTGGTATCGGGACACGAACGATTCTGACTGCTCTGGTCGCTCGCTGTAGCCTTCGCAAGTCTCGCTCTCTACAGCGGACGCGCACTCCTCGTCGGTCTGCCCTGGCTGATCACAATTCGTGGGCTGCGCAGTTTCCCTGATTGGCACTTCGGTTTTCTGCGTGCCCTGCTCTACGACAGCTGATTTCGGAAACCGAAATTCTGTCATTTTCTAGCTTGTTTCCATCTCCGCCATGCTCTGCATAGCTTCTGCTTTTAACTCGAGAGGTGGTTCAGTTACTAGCAGTTCCCCACTCTTATTTGATGGAACCGTATCACATACAGCTACGTGGGTCGGCGTGCAGTTCACCACACTTAACGGCGTCACTTCGGATTTCTCGCCGATTAAGCCTGCGCTAACCATCTCAGCTAGTGGCTCGACCAAGGTAACACGATACTCTTCTGTTCGAGGCCCGGTCAGCTCACTACTGCGATCACGTTGCTCGGCCGCTTCCCCAAGCTGTGTCTCACACTCCGGTGCAAGTTCGATTAGCTCCGGAACTTCCGCACTGTCAAGCTATTCGCTTACAGCGTCTTTCAACTGATACGTCAAATCAAAGTACGACTTGTAACAATTTTTCTCGCTCATATCTTTTCCGAAGGTCATGAGGCATTATCTGATATCGTATCAGCAAAGACTTTTTTAGTTCATCGTAATGTTTCAAGCGGTCGCCAACCAAGCGCTTGATTTCTTCCGACGCTTCAGCGGAGAGAAGAGCTACCAACTTCTGCGCCCAACTATCTCGCTCGAAGCATTTACTTCTACAGACACTCTCGAAGTCTGCCACATACTCTGCCACATCCTCGGCGATGAGGAACGGTGGCGAACCGTCTCGCGGTATCGAACCGTTACTCTGAATGGCAATGAAACCTTTAATCTTTTCCACTCTCATTCTATGTGCTGAAATCTCCAACTGCCTCAGTTTCCTTACGCGGGCGTCCTCTTTCTCGTAACGTTATCTACGTTCACGATCCTCTTTCTGGTGACGTTCCCTACGTTCACGTTTCTCTTGACGTTCGTCAATGATCTCAAGGCATTCTGAAAGCTCGTCATCTTCAGTTTCCAGCGCAAGAATAGCCTTTAACACTTCTGGTTTTCTAAGTTTGTCTGACAAATTCAGGCCCAACTCCTTCGCAAGCTCCAGAAATTTGGGTTTGCGCAACGACTTCAAATCCAAATCCATGACTGTTCCGAGTGCTGCCTTCTCTACTGCCCACTATTGCATTGCTGTAATTAACCCAGCAACAACGACAACACAATTACCAGCTCTGTTTTCTACTTAACAAAAGCCTGGCAAAGCTCAGTAGAAGAAAGTTGCGCACTCACCAAACCTCGCAGCCAAGAATCCAACGCAGTCCTTCTGCTGCAGGCAACCAGTCATCACACAGGGCTCGTTGCACTGCTCCCGGCTTTCCGCTGAGCTGCTTGTTGCACGGGTCACGCCTCGGACATCTCCGCTCTTCCCACCAGATGTTGCATCATGGTCAGGCCTTGCTCATCTTACCGGCCACTGTTACGGCTTGGTCGTCGTCGCCCCTCCGCTCTTCACCAGTTGTTGGACGATGGTATCGCCTGGCTCGTCTGACTCGTCCCACCTACCACGGTTACGGCTTAGTCGTCCCACCGCTGCCTACCAGTTATTATGTTTTGGTCGCACGCCTGAGTATCGTACCACTGCCTCCAGTTATTACATTTGGCTCGCGGCCCGTAGGTAGCATTGGCCTGGCGGCTCCGCGGCTCGGCGGACGGCATCAACGGTCCTAGCAAAGACGAGGCGTCTTCTAACGAAACAACCTTTACTACAACATCATGAATTGGAACGGGCAGAGAAGCTGACCCGGAGAGAATACAGACACTCTCACACAGCTGGTGTCTAGCGTCGTCTCTGCAGTCTCTAAGGCGCGTCAAAGTAGTCTCTGTCTCAGCGGAGTCTGCCGCTGCTTTTTATAGGCTTGCCAGTTCAGAGGGAAAGGGAGAGCCCTACAAGTTCAGACACGACGAGATGACTCAAACGCAGGTGGCGCGACCGCATCTCCTCCACTACAGCCATCCAGGGACATCGCACTCTCCCTCGATCGCCGGGCTTGACCAGCGTTTGCACACACATGCACGCACACACATTTGGCGCGTGGAAAGAACACGCCGAGACACGTTCGCGGGAGGAAGCATTGGGCGGCCGACTGGACGGCGCCGAAATGGCTGAACCGTTCGCTGTTCTGCCTGTTGCTATGCGGTGGCTGCGTCAGCTGTCACACTTGTCGGTGGCGAAACGTAATACTACGCAGCGCCGGCGTCAAGGACCTGCGGTCGCTGCCCCATCGGCATGTTGAATCCTGCTCAGAGGAGCAGCGCGGTCCCGTGAGTTTCGCTCTCTATCTGAGGAAGAAGGTCCCGAAACTTCCGCTGTATAGATGAGGCAGCTTGTGACACTGCCCTCCACTGAATAATATTGCCTCGGAATATTCTAGACATCCACAAGCGCCGAGCACGACGTTATTACGCCCCGCAGAGAGGTGCAGTAGATTGGGTCCGTTCGATGCACCAAAGATCGTCACTCACTACGGTTCATGACGCGCACCATATAAGCACTGAGCAGAACCCGCACAGCACCACAACACTGTACTTCGTCAGTCATGTCTTGAACACATGTCACAAGTCACTAATCACTGATAACAATCAAGGGAGCACAAATAGACAGGCACATCATGTACGATTTTCATTACACAATCAACACAATGCAGCTAAGTAGTAGTGCAAGCTCAACAACTATTCCAGCCGGCTCATGTAACCTGCTCCCATGTTCTCGCTGCCTTTAATATACTCGACACAGAAGTTGTATTCCTGAAGCTTAAAACTCCAGCGACGAACACGGCTGTTCGCAGATTTTGTTTCTTTTATGAACTTCAAAGGCTGATGCCCCGTTTCGACGAGAAACCTTCTCCCGTAAAGGAAGACTTGAAAGTTCTCGATTCCCCAAACGAGTGCTAAAGCCTCTTTCGCAGTGGTTGAATACGCTACCTCTCGAGGAAGCAACTTGCGGCTCGCATAGGAAACTGGGTGCAGGAATTCTTCTAGCGATGGAAGTAGAACGGCTCCGACACCTCTATCAGAAGCATCCGTTCGCAGGATGAATTCCTTGGCAAAATCTAGAAGTTTCACAATTGGTGCCTCAACCAGTTTTTCAAGCAAGTTCTTGAAAGCCCGTTCTTGCTCGGGGCCCCAGCTCACGACTGAAGGTTGACCCTTCCGTGTTAGATCTGACAGAGGAAAGGTCGGGTCAGCATAGTTCGGAATAAAATCACGGTAGTAACCAGCGAGTCCCTAGAAGCATCGGACTTGCTTCTTTGTTGTTGGCCGTGAAGCTTCTTGTATCTTCTGTAGGGTCTTGGTGAGGGACGACAACTCTCAGTATGCAATTTGGTGGCCCAGGAATGCGACGGTTTCCATTCTGATCTCACATTTGAGCGGTTTGAGGGTGAGACGAGCCGCTTCAATTTGGGCAAAGACCTCGTACAATGTTTGGCGATGCTGTTCCCATGTCGCACTTGCAATTAGTACATCGTCGAAGTAGTACGCCAAGTCGGGAATATCGGCCAAGATGCTTCGCATCAGCTTCGTAAAAATGGCTGGCGCCTTCTTAATACCGAAGGGCATATATCGGAATTGAAAGACCCTCGTGCCAACCATGAAAGCAGTCATTGCCTTTGAATCGGGTGACAACGGCACTTGCCAACATCCCTTAGATAAGTCCAGCTTGGAAAAACATTTCTTGCGCCCTACCGAGGTGATAAGGTCGTCCGCACGTGGTAAGGGCTCGGCGTCGTCTGCGATGACTTCGTTTAGCTTCCGAAAGTCAATGCATGGGCGATGCGTTTCTTGGCTTCGTTCTGCTCTACGTCGATTAGTCTCTCGGAAATGTGTACTTCCTCAATAGACTGCATTTGGGAGGGCTTAGGAAGCTCTATCTCCCTAGCGTATGTGTCTTCTGCTGACATTACTGCACAGACAGCTGCCACGATTGTGTCGTCTTTCCTTTGCTGGTATTTCTTTAGCATGTTGATGTGGAATATTTCTGTGGCACGGCCTAAATCCACTTCATAGTCCACATCGCCCCTGTGGCTGATGATTGAGAAAGGCCCCTTCCATTGCTAGAGCAGCTTATTGTGCTCTGTAGGAAGAAGAATAAGAACCTTCTCTCCCGGTCTGAGTGAGCGTTTGTGGCTTTCGATGTTGTAGTAGCAGCGGTAATGCTCTCCTAAGCACTCTAGCTCTTTGTGGGCAAGTTTACAGGTATTCTCCAGTCTGTCCCGTAGAGCAAGCACATACTCACGTAGTTCGCAACACGTCATGGATGATTGCATTAGTCCAGAGCTCTCTAAGTACAGCCAGAGGTTCACGCACATTTCGCAGAGTTCGAATGGGGAAAAGCCGAGGCTTTCTTGGGGTACTGTCCTGTATGCGAACAGGAGTGGAGCCAGGTAGCGATCCCAATCGGTCGGTCTCTCTTGACACATGCGCTTGAGCATTTGTAAGTTGGGACTAGTGGTGAGATAGACAGAGTTTTGAAATGTGAGGGGTTGTAGGTCTTAATTTTTCAAAGTTCCTTGAGCTTACATGTCTTCTTAAAGGTTTTTGTTGTGTTGTCTTCAACTTTCAAATGACCTTCATTTTTGAAACCAGGCACCTGCATGCGAGCCAAGGAATGTTTAGCGAATGCATTGGTGACATCTCATCTGGAGTCCGAAGACTCTGATGCTGCAAAAAAGGATTTTCACTGATAGTGAGGATGATATGTCAAGCTCAAGTCTACATAGTTCCTTCATGCAGAGTGAGTGTTTGACAGTTTGCTCCTTGTATACTTCAATATGTTTTGCATTTAACCTTAACATAGAAACCTGTTTCAGCCCTACATCTTATGCACATATACACAAACATCACAAGCTGCAGAAGTTTGAAATAGTTCTTGTCACTTACTGGCGGGGGTGCAAGGAATGCAAGGAAAATAGCAGTTGCACCTTCAGGAGCTAAACAGAAGGCATGATGGAGTATTGATTGCAATGTCTTAGTAGTGAACTTTTTTTGCTGTTGTTAATGGCTTGAAACAGGCTAAAAAACTTTTGCATTCTTGCTGTTCCGCTAAAAAGTGAATGCTGGCACTTAGGTCTAATGTATGAGATGATCACATTGTGATCACATTGTTTGATACACAAAGTTAACTGCCGTGCTAACTTCACAGGAGGCAAAAATGTTACATGATTGACTACAAAGCAGATTAAATTGGCATATAATGAACTTCCTCTTACTGTATCATCTGACATTATGTGTTGCACATGATTGTGTAATTTTTCTAACATGCATATCAATTCAAGTGGTGCAAGTGGTCGATTCCACAGTGGTTTTGTCAGAAATGCTCTAGAAACATTTTGCCGAGAATTCATTCTGGAGATTTTTGGATGTAAACAGCATTCACTGATTTTCGTTTTTTTATATTAAATTAGACTCACTCTCATTTGTAATGCCACTGGTTGTGAATATTCCACTGTTTAAGGAAAGAACCCAGTTAAATTGCAGTAGGTTTGTAATAGGGAAGTAATCATTGGCATTCATATAAGTGCATATAGCTACAAAAGAAAGCTTGTAGCTATGGATGTGCTTGGGATGATGCTATTGATTACTTACTACCCCATGAAAAATCTGCTTCACCTTATAGTGCACCAAAGACGATTCTAGCTCACTTTGAATTGTTGATAAATTCATTCTTGCCCCACCAAATGATAGCTGTCTCACTTTAGATCATTTCTCGATGAGGTGGTGGTCCCAGGTTTAAATGCCAGATCAGGATGCATTTTTCTTCAGTTACAAACTTATATTGCATATAGCTGCACTTGGCGTGAATGCCAGTGGGTAATTACTCTCCTATCATTGACTCCGAATGTTCAGTACGAATTATGTTCATGCAATTATTTCATTGTAACACACATGCAGCTCAGCTGTGTATATTTTATAGGTTTTGCAGGTGAAAGCCCATTCATACTAGTTGAAAGCGAAAGAGACGAACCTCGGTACAATAATGGGAAGGAGCAGATGCGGCAGCACCACAAACCTAGTAAATAAATGGCTTGCTTCAATGTGCAGCTTCACCCAGAGCAAGCGGTGTTAATCAGTATTTGAAAAGTTTCCTCTTAAGAAGACATTTTTGTGTGTTACAGGTGCACATAGGCAAACAGTGCAACAAGCCTCACAATCATCTGGCTCAGCCCCAAGGGATACGCAGAAAAGGCTAAATACCTCCCGCACTCGAAAGCATGACTCAGGCGCTGGATTTTATTCACATCAATTCAGCAAAACCTCCATGAATGAACAAGGTATTCACTCCTCTGGTAGCACCCATTTCGCCCTTCAGTCTGTGTTCATAGTAAAATGCACTGTTACTGCTGTTTATATCCAAAATAGTTTCATTTGTATTGATACTGATGCAGGGTTTTAAATGTAGAGTACCTTACAACAGTAGCAAAAGTAGCCCAAAGCAGTATTTTGCTTTGTGTTCAGCGCATTTGTCATAATATGAAGCTGTACGTGATACGAGCTGTGCTCTAATGTACACGTGCGTTTACTCATTTTCGTGTGTTGTAAAATGGCCTGATTGTTCTTTTAGATATATCAATTTAATAAAATATTTCTACATGTGTTTAAAGGCTGAAAATATGCAGCCCTTCTTAATGTGGGAGGTATAAAATTCTTTGTTATTTTTGGAGCTAAGACACTGCAAGAATCAATGAGAACTTATAAAAGCTTTATATTTTATAGAACAACTAGTATTTCTGTTGTCACATACTTCTGCCTTCATATGTGCAGTACCTTTTCTTTGTGGTGAATACAATAAACAATATTTCAAGTTTAGGAGCTAGGTCTTCTGCAGAGCAATTGCAAGTGACTGGTACATATGATATGTATATAAACCTGACTGCGCTGTGCTCCAGTCGTTTTTGGATGGTCCGCTAATGCCAAGAAACATGTTTGGTAGCTTGAGTTGTAAAAATCTCTTTCTTTCTTTTAGCAGCACTATGGAGTTTTCCTGATATGAATATTCTTAGGCTTCCTCAATTAGAGCTTAAATGTTCATAATATGCTGAATGCTGAGAAAGACTGCCTCATCTAATAATTGTAGAAAGTGCTGCTTACATGCTTGTATTTTTATTTTTTCATGGTTCATTACTAAACTTTGAATTTGCAGGGCTTTTGTTTACACAAGAATCATGAGCACTGTATTTTATGTGCATTTTTTTCCTTTAGTGTTTTTAGAGATTTGCGATTCAATACAGCTGATGGGAGTCATACCATATCAGTTAGCAGCTGTAAGCATGCATGAAAGCTCGTAAACATTTTAGCATCACTCCTTAAGTCAAGTTCTCTTACTTCTCGACATTGTTTAGCTTGCCTAGCTGAGTAGCTGCATTTTTGTGAGGCATCAGCCACTAAACTTTTATAATCTTGCATTTTTCTCCCGAATTGCTACTTACCATTCAATGGTTGATCCTTGCATGCATGAATTACTTATTAAAAAAAGGGATAGTGCTACAATTGTGTTGGATATTTTTTTTACAGACAAGTAAAAATTGCAGAAAACATCAATACAACAATTCTAGGTTAGTTGCTAAGACATACTGTGTATACTTTGATTTCATAGTGTTCCAAGTTGGATGTACATATGTAGCTGCAGTTATATGCAAATGTAGCTACATTGTCTGAACTGGTTAATTATGGTTCCTCCATAACATGGGTGCAGACAGAGCGAGTTGGTGAAACGATTACGCTTTGCTTAGTTGTTATATCAAAAGATATGCCACAGCTATTACTATTGTGAGAGATTGGGGTGGCGTAGTCACTTAGGACATCAGGATCATTTTACCAAAGTAATAATTACTTATGTTTTGAGCACAGAAGAATGTCTGAATCAGGGTCTCATTATACTGGAGCATAAAGGAGCACTAGGGTAAATGTTTTTTTTATTCTCAGTTATATGTAAATATAATAGCACACACCAGGCATTTTTTGAACTTTTGCTGGTGGTTGGTGCACCCTGTAGAATTAATGTCCATTGCTGTTTTTATTTCAGCCTTTAAAAAGAAGGTTTTTCAAAACCAGATAGTCATCTTGTCTGAGCTCAAAAGTATATGGGAAGCAATGCAGTTCTCTGGATCAGGAGGGGCAGCGATTATCAGGCTGCCAGAGGACTTTCCAGTGCTTCTAGCATCCTGTGCTCAGGATGTGCTCGCATTAGATGAATACCTTTCATCGTCAAAAAACTTGGACCGCCTAGTAAGTTTTATTTTTCAAGCCATAAGGGCTAAATGCCCCTTGCCATACACCGTGGTGATGTGGCTAAACATGCCATTTCAGAAACTGCAGCATGCATCACTGGCCTTTTAGTTTTATTTTGGGATGGCATCACGCTGTTCTACCTGCTACTCATATTTTTCTCTCTTGTGCCCGCATGCTGCCTCCACTTTTCAATTCGGATGAAACATTGAGTTATGAGGACACCTCACTGTGCAGGTCACAGTCTCTATGGTGTAGTATCTTGTAACCACAATGAGGCCATTTGTAACAAGGCACCACTGCTACTACTCTGCACTGCAAAAAGGCTCGAGGTAGCACTATCAATTCTAGAGAATTCTTGGGACCTCCCTACAATCTGTGCACTGTTCAACAAAGCACCTGGCGAGTCCATGAAATACGGTCGTTCTCAAATAAATGTTTAGATCAGATGTTCAATAAATAAAATTGCTTAGGCAAATGTTTTTCAGTTTTACACAATTTGAACTGTCGGAAAATTCGAACAAATTTCTGAATGCCTAATCAAATATTTTACTGCATTCACAGTGTGGCTCCCCCTCCTTCGTTAATTTGATTTCATGATTGTTTCTGAGATGCTACTTCTCCTTTTCATGCAATATTTACACTAATGCAGTGCTTACTTGCCTGGCACATTTATGCTTTCAAAATGTTTTGTTTTTCACCATGGTGAGGTGCCATTGAACATCTTGCATTTGGACAAGGCCTACGTAAACCTAGTTTAAAGGCCCTAGTGAGGCCTTGTATACACAACGCCAGCAATTTGGAGTTGTGCTATGTGATGGAGATCAGTCCAAAAAGAAAACCTGCATAGTTTTTTTGTGCTGCAGTTTCTTCTCTTGAGACGTCTGCTGTGTTATTATTCCCTGAATATTGAAGCTTCTCCCCCC
This sequence comes from Amblyomma maculatum, assembly GCF_055883805.1. Taxonomy (NCBI): domain Eukaryota; kingdom Metazoa; phylum Arthropoda; class Arachnida; order Ixodida; family Ixodidae; genus Amblyomma; species Amblyomma maculatum. The sequence goes on from NC_139350.1 coordinate 83,747,821, forward strand.
CCCCCCCCCCCCCCCAGTCCTCAAATGTCCACCTCTTATTTTCTGGTGATAACCCTGTCAGTAAGAATAGGGATTCGTTGCCAACGTCATAATCATGTAATTTGATGTTTTTGAACAATGCACCCGCCATTCAAAACTAAACATGTTTTCGCATATTCCAGGTCAGCTACTTCTCGAAATATGGTGGCACAGATTTAGCTGACACCGTTCGCAGGCTTCTCTGACAGCTGCTCTCCAAAGGGGCAGCAATCCAGTTCAGCTGAACAGGAACAGGAGTAAGCAAGAATGCATTTGCCAACCTCAAGAATTCGAACGACATGATACTGGGTAGGTGCTGTATTCTCTACCCTGAGCAAGTCATGCATATTGTCTTAATGTGCCTTAAAGGTCTTAATATGCAAGGCCTGCTGTCATACTACCCCAATGGAAGCAATGAAAATTCAATGACACTGATGCATGTTTGTGTAATATGACACAGCCATAGAAGGAAGTCATATGGTATTTCCTAATTTCTTTATTAAATGGCTATAGAAAAAGTAATTCTAATAATGACATACTCCTCATGCTGCTGGTACAAGAGAATTATTTAATAAGATAGAACAGTTTTATTTTTGTTAAAATTCCTTGCTCAGGTATTTTGTGGCTCTCAGCTTGTTTTCCATTTTTGCTAAAAGAAATGTATAGTCTTGAATTTTATGTTATTATATTAGGTATTTCTGTTTGGTGTGCAGGCTGTGCAAGTGTTAACCATTTCAAAGAAGCATCTCAGCGAGAAGTCAGTACCGTAGTTAAGCGACGGCTGATAGGGACTAATGACAGGGCAGGAGGCCACTCTGAAAGAAGGGTCAACACCTTGATGCGAAGGAATCCAGTGCTCTGACGTGAACATGGAACCATGAACACTGAATCGCAAAGGCAAAAGACGCAACTTTTTTTTTATCATGTCAAAGGCCAAAGCGCAGAATTTTTGGGGGGTCATGTCACAAAGGTCAAAAGTGCAGCTTTCTTTTTGGTCATGTCACAATGGACAAATGTGCAGCGTTCTTTCTTTTTTTTTGGTCATGTTACAAAGACAAAAGGTGCAGCTTTCTTTTTTGATCATGTCACAAAGGCCAAATGTGCAACTTTTTTCTTTTTCATCTTGTTACAAATACCAAAGGTGCAGCTTTCGTTTTGATCATGTCACAAAGGCCAAATGCGCAACTTCCTTTTTTTTTTGGTCATGTTACAAAGGCCAAAAGTGTAGCTTTCTTTTTCTTGGTCATGTTACAAGGTCAAAGGTGTAACGCAATGCACTCATTTAAAAACTTTTGGCAACGTTTGTTGCGTCGGGCATTCACTGTTACGATTTGAAACTGCTGGAGGCACACGACGAATTTCACTTCCCCTGTTGCGTTTTCCTGCAATGACATTTATTTTGAAAGATGGGTTAGATAAGCATCTGTAAAGTGAGAAAAGAAAATTAAAGTGCGGTGCTGCAGTTTTGGTGACCTGACGCGACGTCGTCTTACAAGCGTGGGAGGATGACAGTTAGTTTGGTTGTATAGATTTCTGTGTGCCTGTCATCACCTGGCTTACCTTTGAGTGCATTATTCCTTTATAGAATCTAATTAGTCCCCTTACATATATCCGTGTCTTCAGACCCAATTTGTTATATGGCTACTCTAATAATGTGTCTTAAAATCGTTGGCGGAGTGGAGACACTGTAATGATCAGCTCAGTGAGCCTAGAATTAAGCGCACCGTGTGCTGCATAGTATAAGCCCCGAAGCGTGTATTGCTAAGTGATTTGTTTCATATTTAGGAGCGAAAAGAACCGGCGGAAAACAAGGTGCACAAAGCCGCCGGGATAGTTTTTGATAGATGCACAGGCAGTGTTTCTGGATAACCAGAACCAACCACCCAGCGAGCTTCACGGAAAAGATGCTGAAAACTTGTGCTTATCGCAGTTGCAACTTCCGCTGTCACGTATAGTACCTACCACCATCACCGAGCCTGGCTTATCATTCCAATACTCCGCGTCGGCTGTTCTATCAGCTGATCGCTGTCAGCGCGTACGCGAACGACATTGAACTCTCTTCGTAGTTTTCCTCTCTGCTGTGTCCCCTACCCTTCTGCAAGCTCCCAGAAACTTTGTTTTGTTTTGTTTGTTTCTTTTTCGTGAAAAGCCCTTCAAGGTCTAGCCCGTTATTGCTTCTTCATGGCACTATAGGGGGTATTCACGGGACGTCACAGTTGTCGTCAGTATGCAGCAGACGCCGTCTTTGCGTCCTGTTCTGACTATAGTCGGCGGCTTAGGTTAGCTGGTGTGCATCCGTTTGCTGTGCCGCTCTACCTTATTCCAGCACCACTGTAATCAAAACTCACTCGGCATCATGAGTGACAGTTCGAAGTAGTCTGCGCGATGCGGACGGCGACGTCTACAAAAAAAAAAAAAAAAAAAAAAACACTTCGGCACCGACTCGTTTGCAGTCGATGTGCGCAACTGCACGGTAAGCGTCGACCGGCGGCCGCGCATAAATATGTAGACATTCACGAGTTCCTTGAGCTATACGGATGAGATTCTTCGCAAGAAACCAACTGAAAGGCTACACACCTCTCGAAGAACAAAACTACGTTACAAGCGGCTGGTTAAAGAGCCGCGGTTTAAGCAGACGAACTCGCGCTTTGCACAATTGCATGCGTGCTTATCCCAGCTAAACCGCTGACTCCTTCTAACTCAAATTTAGCACAGAAATAGCCTTTTGTAGTCAGTATTTTTGTACGGAACTTATTTGGTGTACTTGCCTCATTCGATCAGAAGAAGTCGGATGTTTGCATCGTCTGTGGCGGTAACGAAGCTTCAAACGAAACCGCTACCACAGCGATGTGGCGCCACCTCGTTTCGTTGCAGACTCAAACAATTTTTTTTGCAGCAAAACTCTTAAAATACCGTGCTATGTATTGCCAAACTAAGTTTCGCTTGTTATTATTCCTAAATAATTTTATAAAGCTCTTTAAACCTTCCGCAAAACAACTCTGCCCGCCTACGTTCCTTCAGCGAATATTGCTTCGCAGACGACACAGACGATGCGACCGTCCGACTTCTGGTCAAATGAGTCGGGTACGCCAAACACAGTGTTGGTCGAGTCCTCCGAAGGCTTGGATTGTCGCAAAACACGACAAGGAGGTGTTGGCCGCGCACTGCATGCGCCTGGCTGGACACGGTGATGTATGTTGTCATGTTGGTGTGCTGCTCTTTTACCTGTAATAGGTTTGCGAGTGCGGGAAGAGCAGCCATCCCCGGATCGTTGCAACCAAAGAGTTTGTTCTAGTAACGTTGGTTGCAACAGCTCGCTGCCAGGTAACATGTGAAAGGTTCCAGCTCAGCCGATTTTCGACATATATTTCGCATTTTTCGTGATACTATTTGCGCGGTTGAGCCGTGCCAGCCATACGTTATGTCGCACCTCGGTGAGTTATTTCGTTCGGGCGGAGTCGTTCATCTGTACTTTCGGAACCTTAAAATGCCGAGGTCGTTCGCGCAGCTCTTCTTCCGTTGCTTGCACTGTGCACGGCTACTACTGCTTACGATAGCTTAATAAACCATAACTGCGGATGCCACCACTCGTGGAACCGCACGGCAGTACCTGATGCGTACGTTCGCCCTCTTTGTTCGGTGGACACAAAAATGGCTGACTGCGCCTCAGTTACCCACAGTGCAACGCGCACAGCGCGCCAGTGAATACCCCCTATAGGGAGGGGGGCCGAGAAGGCCAAAGTAGCTTTCGAATGTTTATGGAAAAGGCAGCCTTGTGGCACCGCTCGTACCACCCCCTTTTTTTGCACTGTGGTTTTCTTTTTTAGCTGCGTACATTTAGTTATTATTGATGCTTGCAGAGCAGTATCATCTTAGCACATTAAGCGCAGAACGTAAAAAAAACAGGTGCGTTTATAATGCATTGATAGAGCAGCTGTTTAACCAGTCTTGAAAACTTGGTTGTTTGGATCCATACGTGAGTGCATCAGCTGCTTGTACTGATGTATATATGAGGTACTTCCTAATACTCACTGTGTTACGCATGGCAAAAGTTGTAGCCTAGATGTGTTCCGCATTACCAGGGCTGGGGCTCTGCACAGTGTAAATCTAGTACAACTAAGATATTACTAGTGATCAATAAAATACCTCCTTGAAACCTTCTCCCGGAATGCCTACTCATTTTTCAACAGGTGCTACCGTAAGCATGTCCGGGCCCAGATCAGGACCATGGGGCTCGTCTAAAACATGATAGTTTATGGCAAAGTGCACATTTTGTATCTGTGTAAAAAGCTGTGCATCAATACTCTTGATATTTTCGTAATGAATATTGAGAGCTGCTAAAAATTGTATACACTTTACTAAAAAAAAATCTGGCTTTTTTCCTTTGTAGCTCACATAATCAATGAAAATGCTCATTTTTTAAGGCACACCTTCATAAATACTTAAGTTATTCACTATCGTCAGAACATAAAAATTGTTGTAAAGCAAAACACGCAAGTTAAAGGACTAACATTAATCACGTTTTTCACAAACTTTTTATTTTTCTAATACCAAAACTTCTACGAGACATGTGTAAAGTCAGTTAGTTTTATATGCCCGTTTACATGAATGCAGCTCAAACTTTCTAGTGTAGTGCACGGGAAAATGCTTGAGGACTGCCCAAGTGTTACTGTAATCCACTTGATGGGGCTAATGGAAACATGTCGTGTGTAGCCAATTGGATTACACTTGGCGTAACAGCTAATCGAGATACATAACAGAATGCAATGTGTCAAGTTACATTGAGGTAACTGTAGCTTCTGTAGCTTGAACACATTTGGAAAGTCATTAGCATATACACTAAAGCCATTATTTTGCAGCGGCTGCTGCCTTGTTTCACTGTTTCAAAATGTTCCATGTTAATTGTTGAAATGTTTACCTGCCATGTCACATTTCTTTGTTCATAAATATTCTCCGAACAGAAATATTCTCTAGCCGCTACATGTAGCATTATGCAATGAATGAAAATTTCCGTCCAGTTACAGGACGTTAATTATTTCACACAGAAAATGGCATGCACTGCATGCTGGCCTGTTAGTAGCCCTGTGACTGCACTATATTGCACAATTTGTGTGGAACTTTCGTTTATGTATGCAGTTGACAATAAGCTATCCTTATTTGATTTCATTATTTGTTTCAGCTGAAGCCGGTCCCAGTAGTCTCAGTAAAGCCACAGGTTCCGGCATTGCGACACCTCCTCCGGAAACGCCGAAAGAAAAAGGGAGAAGAAGCAAGCCTGCGTACTCCTCTTGGACCAAAAGCACATACAAAGTCTTCATTCCCGGTGTGTTAAGTATCGAAAAGCACTGGGCCGTATTAAAAAAAACGGAACGAAACAAGGCAAGTAACGCAGCAGGAGGCTCTAAACAGACTTCAACCACATTTGTAAAAATACCTTTTTGAACTGGTTAACACTCAGATTGTTGTGTTCTTTTGCAAAATCCAAAAAACGCTGGTCAAAACAAATGAAACACTTCGCCCTCAATTTGTTCTTTCACTTCAAAAAGCCTATCGCTTTATAAGAGAAATGCTTCATTTGCCGCATGTGAGAACAGTGAGGCAGTGGCTCGCAGACATCCCAATGACACCTGGTATCATTCCAGGTGGTATGGATGCAATAGAATCAATAACAAAAGATTGGCCACTGCAAGGCAAAGCTTGCTGTCTTTTATTCGATGAAATCTCCTTGAGGAGAAACTTGATCTATGATTAATCAAATTATATGCTGATTAGCTTTACAGATGGTGGGAACACAAGAACTTAAAGTGTGGCAAACAGACCTTGTTATGGCGGTGTCTGGCATATCGCGTTGGGTATAGCCAGTAGTTTTTGCAATGTCTCACAATGCACCATCTGCTCTTGCAATGTGCAAGTTGGTATTAGATTTAATTTCGCAGTTTGAAACAAAAGGTCTTTTGTTAAAAGCGGTTATTTGTGATCAAGAGTCGAACAATATCAGCCTGTCAAGAAGGCTCATCCATTCTATCTATGAGCCCTATTCTGTTGTCAAAAACTGCAAAATATACTTCATGTTTGACACCCCACACCTAATAAAATATTCTAAAAATAATTTGAGAAAACATAAGCTCAATATTGGCTCTGAGGTTGTTTACTGATTGTACATTGAAAACCTTTACAAAAAACTCGCAAAACAGATGAGGCCTGTAACACAACAACTGAACATATAAAAAACAGATTGGCAAAGAAACTCAAAAATCATCACATCTACAGGATGCCCTTCACTGACATGAGAGTGAAGCATGCCACACAAGTGTTCAGGGAATCTGTGTCTCTGGCATTCCTCACTCTCATCGCCATTGGGGAGCTTCCTGTTGCAAAATCTTTGGGCTCCATAGTAGAGTGCCCTAACCACTACGCCACCGTGTCGGGGCCTTACATGGCCCCGACACGGTGGCGGGGCCATGTAAGGCCATTACACTTCTGCTGCATTAATTTGCTTGTGTATGTATGCATTTATGTGCTGGTTTATAATTCTGCTCTTATTTAACATGTAATGCATTGCACTAATTTGCTTATGTATGTATGCATTTCTGTGCTGGTTTATAATTCTGCTCTGATTTAACATGTAATGAATTGTTTACTTTTGATCATGCCGCATTTCCTTAGCGAAATGGAAGTTTGTCCAAAAACATTTGCTCTCCGAAAGCCTTGTGTGCCTTTCTAGTGTGAAAATTGTTATGACCAGGGGTTCTCTTTCTACAGTATTGGGGAATGTCAACTGCTCACAAAAGGTATCAGGGGACTCAGCGTGCGTGTTTTGGCTTCTCTTTCTGCTTGACATGGACAGAAAAGCTAGCACACAGTCACACAGCGTACAGATATGCAATGATTGTCTGTATACTGAAATTCTCTAACTTGTTGCAGCATGAAATGGCAAAAATGAAGTCATGACAAGAAAAATGAAGGGCGAGGCATGCATGGATTCAGGTGCTCCCAAAATCCAAAGCCTGCAGAACACACACGAGTTTTGTGATATGTATAGTTTAGAAACATCTGGGCATGACAGTTGTGCTGTGTTATACTGTGCTGCTTAAAAACATTAGTAGAGTCTGGAATGCATGGGCAGCAAAAAAAGACTGCATGTGCTTGGATTTTTAACAATTCGATAGGGGTGTGCGCAGGTGTGGCTTCATTGACATGTATGCTAGTGTAGAATAGAAGCATGCCTGCATGCAGGTTCAAACTGTGAATAAGTGCCATCCATATTGACTGTGTTACCAGTCTTTTTTTGCGATATTTACACTGTGGTGTTTCACATCTCAATGTATGACATCGGCTATGGGATAGAAGCAGTAGTAGTGTACGGTATATTGTATTAAGACTATCTGGCCTTCTTTAATGTGAACTGATAATTCTCAGTACACAGACTACTTGCAATTTACCACTCAGCAAATATTGTTACAGTGTGGTACATGCAATATATTCACAGGATAAAAACAGTAGTAAATTGCCACACTTTGTGCATAACCCATCGTTAATTTCTCTTATAAGCTATTTATATCCATGTATATTTTGAGTCACTTTTCAGGGTATTGTCATCAAAAACTGAAAAACATTACCTCCGATTATTCCTGCTGCACAACAACCACAATCACACTGCTTGTGTGAATGTGCAAAGGTTGCATCACTACCCGACCTTAAACTGCAGTTGGCCACACTTTATTCCTCTTGGTACATACGAAAACAATATAGGGTATCACAGATGTCTTGTACAAAGCATGCGACCCTGCTAGTCATCATTTAGAGGAGACCATGACAAGTATGTAGGAGCTAAGTCAGACTGTGAAATTCTCCTGGTGTCTGTACCCAGACAACCATATCAGATCCAGGAGATGTCCATAAAATGCACCCCTCAAAATATTTAATATTCAGAGGATCTCCACAAATACCCACAATTGGTCCAGTGGATATTCCAGAGATGTCCCTATTGCCACACAGTGGACGTCCACATGGACATTCATTATGATGTCTAGAGGACATTGCCAAATCAGTCTCTGGACATTGCATGGACATTGCCAAGATGTACAAGCATGCACTTTCAACGGAGCTAGGGATAGCTGTTGAGCAAAACACATAGCGTGAATTATAGTTTTATTCACAAAAGGACTGCAAGCTTTCAAACACCTTCCCCTCTTCATGGGTTTCAGTTTGCGTCCGTGCTTGTGCCTCCTGGAAAATATAAAAGATGAAGTGAACAATAAAGTGGGGCATTAAGAAATTTACAGGTAACAGAAAATAAATAGTCACAAAAAAAAAGGCCACATGCACGAAACAAACTTGTCTGAAGGCTGGCAACAGAACTTACAGCTATATAACAGTGAAAAAAAAAAAATGGATGTAAAACCTTTACGTGCGAAGAAAATAAGCCTATTAACATGCCCGTAGTTAAATGAATGTAAAAATTTCACAACCTGTTGTCTCTGTAAGAAGGATAGTTAACAATTTGTGTTCACTTCTTTTTCAATTAAGGTTGGAAGTTGTTTTAGAGTGTAAGCTGCACTATATAGGCTGCAACTTCAGATTTCACCTTGCTGGGACTGAATGACTTCAACCTAATTAAGCATAGGTGTCCACTAAAAACTGAGACCATACTGTGCCTTCCTTTCCCCAAAAACCAACTAAAAAAATTTAAAAAATATCGGAATGAAAAGGTGGTGTTAAGGCACTCTCGCATCTACTGTTAATGAGAAGCTTGAGCACCCCCCTAATTCAAACCGTGTACAGCCTTGGTAAACCATGCAAAATCATGCTTGAGTTTCCGCTCATTTAAATTTGTTCAAGCCATGCTTAAACAGGCATCTAACTGGTATGTACACACACAGTTTTGTACAAAATAGTGGCTAAATTTTCATACCTTGTTTTGCAAGCCTTTCCTTTTGCTGTTTAAGACGGCATGGAGCATGTTGGAGCCATTTCTTTATAACTGCTTGCACATCATCCACTGTTGCAACATACCGCATGTTTGACCTTGCAGCCACTGAAACAAATACAACAGTATAGTAGCTGTGGTTCATTATTAAAATACCAAAAAGAAGGGAAAATTGTTGCCAGCCGCTGCAATTGCTATAACAACTTAAGCACCTAGTACTGAGCTGCAGCCAGTGGAAATAAAGGAACAGGGAGAGGAAAACAAGGACAAGTAGAGCGTAATGACAGCAAGAAAGGAAAAGAGAGTTTCATACACTCTTCATAATATCCAGAAAAATATAGTGTGAACAAGCTAGCACCGCATGCATGGCAAGACAACAATCTTATTCTCGTAAGTGAGCTAATAAAAGCCAGTCTAGCTTTTCTAAAAAAAGAACTTGAAGAAAAAATGGCAAAGCAGCAACCCATTTTGCGATGAAGGCATGCAAAAAGTGATGTTCGCAGCAAGTGCTGTTGACCTGGGCGTGTTTAGGAGACTTCTGCAGTCGCGCGGCAAATCTGCAAAGCAGCTATGCTTTGACAGCTTTTTAAGCAGGGAGGTCGCGGCCTTCTGCGTAATGTTCTCTTCTAGTATCCACTCCCGCAAAATGCACTTTATGTCAATATCAGCAATGTCACTCGCACATTTGCTAGGCGTTGGACGCGCGCAAAATGGCTCGCCGCTGCTAGAGGTTCCGATGACGCAGGTGATCCTTGCGCGGCGGGAATAAACTCTGGGTCAAACATGGCAGAGGTGGGCTCCGCGGGCTGTCATTGCGGGCTAGCTCTCCAACTACCATTTCTGGTTTATGCACTTCTGCACACTCGTCGGGTTCACCAAGAGCAGAAAACGTGGCACGAGTATTCCTCGCAGCTGCGCGTGCTGCCCATGTCTTCGCTCTTGCTTTAGGCATAGCAGAAAAAGTCGTGCTCTTAGGTGATGCTGAAACATACGTACCTTTGAAGAAATGTACTTCACGAACAAGGCAATGCACAGGGCGATTAACAACTTGAAATGACTGCTGCTGTCAACTTCGTCAGCGAAGATGTGGCCATGTGACGCGCGTGCGACGATATGCGGCTGCCAGCAACTCGGAGAGCGGTTGAGGCGATGTGAGCTTGTGTCAGCCATCCAACATATGCCAGGCACAACGACACTTCCGGCTTCCGGGGATCGCTTCCGGTTGTACAGGAATGTACTGGTAGGGTGCATAACTATTACACCAAGCGCGAGCTGCAATACTCGGAAGCGCCAAGATTAGCAGACGTTCCCAAAATACGACGACGCCACTCGCGACCGCTGAGTGTATTGCAATAGGCATGTACTACGGCATGAGTCATCTGTGGACAAACGTCCGCATTGCACTTAAATTGACCGCGTCTTCTCGCTCGCAGGGACAACACGTGCATTATGTTATTGTGTTGTGGTGGCTGCGCAGCGGAGGCAGGGAAGGGAACGAGACGAACGCCGCGGACACCATGAAAGAAAAAAAAAAAAGGCGTGCTACTCCGCGCTAATTTTGTGGTAGAGTTGCCAAAGATCTCATGAAAGTGACAGTGCGTCGCCCAATAAACGCATTATTCATGTTCATAACAAATGTATCATACAACAAGTCTGCAGGCAAGGCATTTAATATTTTTTGCTCGCCACAAAGAATGCACTATTTCTTGATCGCGAATGTAGGCAGGCAGCGAGTCTCTCCAACGTCCTCCTCTACCTCTCCGGCACGAGCAACGAGCTGCCCACGTTTTTATCATGCACTACGGCATGAGTCATCTGCGGACGGCGTTTTCTCGGTCGCGGGCGAAGGGGGGGGGGGGGGGGGGGGGGGGGGGGCTGTGCAGAGGAGGCAGGGAAGGGACAACAGGGTCTTGAAGATGAAATTGAGGGGCTTTACTTTTAAGACTCTGCCTGCCTTTCCACTTACCTCTATCCGGTCCGCACAATGAGCTACCCCCACGTTTTTGGTCAAATTTCCAGGAAGCTCGACTCACGGGCACATTCTCACGCACAGTACGCTACGCAAACACGATCCAACACCATGGCGCGAAAAATAAGCTGCAATAAAATGCAATTAAATTACTGGATATTTCGATTATTTAATTTCTCACGGCAATTTAAATTTCGCACCTTGTGACATTTTTGCAACAGCATATATTCATGTAGTCGACAATTTGAATATGTTAGTCAAATTTACATGGTATTTACCAGCGGAATTCGGTAGCTAAAGAAAAAAAAAGTTTAGTAGGCTGGCGCGGTAACATTCACGTTTGGCTAGTGCGCGCTGCCTGAAATTGCGGCGAACCGCTAGAAACACAATCTAGATGTGTCAGCAAAACAGATGTTTCATTAGTCCGAATCAAAATTTAAAGTAAAAATCTGCTGAACTATGCATGTCCACTGAAAGTCACATTATAACATCGAAGTTGTGTACACTGTGTGATATCCTCACGACCACGCAAAGGTAATGTCATGAGGATATCCACTAAAAGATGATCTTTTAATAATGGACGCATGGACATCTCATGGGTGTACAAAAATGACGTTTGATATTGAGACCTTTTGTGAAGATCCTATGGATATTGTTGGTTGTGTGGGTATGCTAAGTTATAGCACTACAACATACCATGTTCTGCTTGGCCTACTTGTGTACTGTGGTTTACTCTGCATGAGCAAATATTGGGGCTATCCTCTGGCTCTTTCTCTATACATTCAAAGCCACACTTGTCATATGTTCCAAGCAAGTAACGTTTTACTTCCCTGATATTCATCTGAATCTGCACAGAGTAATTGCGTTTGCATTTACTTATGATCATTACTTATATACCTGCTTTTATATACCATTGTCATCTTGATCGTACTGTGCACTATACTGCTGTTTTCTTGAATAAAGTTAGCTTTGAGAATTATTTGAACTTCTGCCTCTCGAGCAAGTGACATGAGCGGCTGCTAGGCAGTCCAACCGCCCTCCACGGAACCAAACCTCAACAGCCACATCAAAAAATAAGAACGAAAGCACATATTACGTAAGTACTTAGACAACCATAGGGAAAATAAAGCGGGCGCAGTTATTCAACAGTATCTACTGAACTTGAATTGCTTGAATCGAGCTAGCGGCCGATCTGCGCCGTGAACACGCGCAACTGACGGCCACCAGCCGCTAAAACGGGCGTGGCCATATTGAATTCCTGGATTGGCTTGTCTGGGCTCGTATGCTATGGTGTCTTGTGCATTTTTACCAATCAATTCGTTTACCGCTGCCCCCAGGCACAGCCACCATCGCCTTCGAAAAAACGTCCCCATTGGCTTTATGAGAATGTCACACCCTTGGCCAATGTTACTAGACTAGGTTAGTTTTCAAACTCCCCATTCCAGCCATGCATAGCAAATGGCACACTTTCCTGCTCCGCCGTCAGATGGCAGTGGCGTCAAATCAGGCTCCAAGAACTTCGCATCGTCTGCATGGCAAAGGAGTGGTTTCGCTGCTCGACTGCGAATATACTGCGAATATTTAGGTGTTTAAGCCCAAGTTTCCACTTAATCGCAGCACACGCGTGCTCTCCGCCTCCCGGAAATGCGGCCGAGAATGAAAACCGCGATCTCGGGATTAGTAGCGCGACGGCACTAGCAGTTTTGGCCCGAGTTTCCACTTAAACGCAACACACGCGTGCCCTCCGCCTCGCCAAAATGCGGCCGAGAATTACAAACGCGATCTCAGAATTAGTAGCGCGATGACACCTTCTGGGCTACCGCAGTAGGTAATTCTTAGAGCATCTTTACCATCATTCGAATTGTTTGCAGCTACCTATAACCAGCCCTTATACATAGCATTCAATGATTACGAAAAAGCATTTGACTCAGTTGAAACCTCGGCGGTGATGCAGGCATTGCGAAATCAGGGGGTAGACGAGCCGTACGTGAAAGTGCTGGAAGATATATATAGTGGCTGCACAGCAACCATAGTTCTGCATAAAGAAAGTAACGAAATTCCCATCAAGAAAGGTGTTAGGCAAGGAGACACAATCTCCCTAGTACTATTCACAGCTTGTTTAGAGGAAGTATTCAGAGACTTGGAATGGGAGCAGTTAGGGATAAGGGTAGATGGAGAATACCTCAGTAATCTGCGATTTGCTGATGACATTGCTTTGCTAAGCAACTCGGGGGATGAACTGCAAATAATGATTGATAACCTAGACAGAAAAAGTAGAAAGGTAGGCTTGAAAATCAATATGCAGAAGTCTAAGGTAATGTTCAACAGCCTCGGGAAGGAACAGCAGTTTACATTAGGTAACGAAATACTGGAAGTAGTAGGCGAATATGTCTACTTAGGACAGGTAGTAACCGCAGATCCGGACCATGAAAAGGAAACAACAAGAAGAATAAGATTGGGATGGAGCGCATTTGGCAAGCACTCGCAGATTATGACTAGCAGCTTACCGGTATCGCTCAAGAGGAAAGTATACAACAGTTGCATCTTGCCTGTACTCACCTATGGGGCTGAAACGTGGAGGCTAACCAAGAGAGTTCTACTAAAGTTGAGGACAACCCAGAGGGCTATGGAACGAAAAATGGTAGGGGTAACATTAAGAGATAGAAAGCGTGCAGAGTGGGTCAGAGAAATAACTCAAGTTACCGACATTCTAGTGGAAATTAAGAAGAAGAAATGGACATGGGCAAGACATGTAGTGCGAAGAGAGGATAAACGATGGTCGCTGATGGTAACAAACTGGATTCCAAGGGAAGGAAAGCGCAGCAGGGGGCGGCAGAAAGTTAGGTGGGCGGATGAGATTAAGAAGTTCGCAGGGGTCAAGTGGATGCAGCTAGCACAGAACCGGGTTAAGTGGAGAAATATGGGAGAGGCCTTCGCCCTGCAGTGGGTATAATCAGGCTGATGATGATGATGATGATAGCAAACGAGTGTAGCGAGACAAGGAGAGGGCCGTCATTCACCTCGCTTCTTACCTCCGGCTTGGTCGTCTTTTTTCTGCATATTCAAGCGTGCTAGAATACAGGGAAATAGCCGGCGCTCGCCAAATGAAATATAATTTTGCACAATATTTCATTCCTTAATTCAGCCAAGCACAGCATTTACACTTGGCACACATTCTTTCTCAGAAATCGTGCATAACATGCAACATGCGGACCAGATACTATATACACTGGCCTTGGGCACACAATCCTTTTATTAAGCAAGGTCATAATAAAAGACATAGTACATGGCCTTGTACTGTGCGTACAACCTTGCAGCAGTTTCAGAGAAACACTACAGAAGCTTGGCTCGCTTCCTGGCTGCCTTTACTTGTATGCTGGAGCTCTGATGCTGTTGAACGAACTTGGAATAAAAATACATGCGAGTAGTCAAATAGAATTTGATGACGCGAGCACTCAGCTCTTCGTAATGAAGGCTGCATCCTACTTTAACCAGAGCCATTTTTGAAAGTTGCTCTAAAATACACCAAAACAGATCTCCGAAAACCTCATTAGTCTTCGTCTTTTTTCAATGACACATTCGATAGCATTGATCATGCTGGACAAAGCACCCGATGGATGCTGCAGAGCGCCAGGCTTGAATGACCTCATTTCGGTCAGTACAGCAGCTGAAGGCACATGCTGCGTTGACACACAGGTCATCAGGCAATCATCACATGCACTGAACTTGCGAATTTTCTTAGCAATGTACCCTGCAAGATAATACAGGGCACTCTCTTTCGCAGTGGGGCGGCTATAACTGTGCTGGAGCCTGTCGTCAGGCGTTGCTTCTTTCAAGTCAATCTGACTGATAACCTTCCTCAGCTCTTTCTCACGGGCTTGTTTCCTGGAAAGTGTGTCCAGCCTCATGCTGTTTAAGTTTTCGTCAACCGCAACAAGGACAGGGTCCACTTCACCTGTGCAGTTGCCTTTTATGGCCACCTTGAGAGGTGTGTAGAGGCTAAGAAGTCTAAAAATCTGTCCAAAGTGAGTAATTGTGGGGTGATCTTCATGACCTCCAAAGCATCTCACAACTCCAAAGAAGCGCTAGAAATAGAAAAAAAAATTTTTAGACATGTAGATTACAAGTACACGCAACTGTGCAGCTTACATAGCAATGACCAAAAGTTAGAACAGTACTGAAAACACAGAAAGTACATGCAAACTTATTAGCTTAAAAACACCAGATTGGTTTGGATGCGAGAATTTCTAAATCATCGCGCTTTTCATGATATTAGTGGCACATAGTTTTTAGTGGTTGTACACAAGATATCTAAAACAAAGGAAAAAGGAATTTCTACACATACCTCTAAGGGGTCCTGATTTAGTTTCGCAGTGAGCACATATGCGACATTCTGATTATGGAGAAGACCAATTATATCTAAAACTGACGACAGTGTCACTCCATAATCATTTGGGAGGCAAACAGTCTAGTGTTTTGTGCAATGCTGCTCCTCTCAGTGGCATCAAGCATCTCAAGGAAGTCTTTAATTACCTGCAATAAAGCAAAGTATGTTTGTTAGAATAATTCCCTTTTACAAGATGTAAGCGGGAAATTCAAGCTTGCCTCACCTTGATTTTAGGAGAACCTTTCCGGATGCCTTCAGCAGGACACCTTGCATTGAGCGCGTCAAACAAGTTGTTCATACGGAGAGTGAAGCTCTCTGTGCCCACTGTATCATGGAACTCTGGGTGGTGTTGTTCTCGATAAAACTTCATGCCAATGGCCACACTCCTGCTAAACAACCGAAATTAGAACATAAAAATACGATGTCTTCAGATGCATGACGAGTTGAGTAAATAATGCCTTTTGTATATGGTAAGAGACTACGTGACAGGCATATAAAGGTGCTGGTACCATACCTGAGTTGCCAGCCGGACATTCATTTTCTCCATCTTCCCTGGATTTACATGAGATGCAGTGAGTTTGGTACAATCTTCAATTGCTTGTCCTTTTCAGTGTTGTGAAGTAGCCGATAATGACCAAAGTTTATCAGATCTGAGCCAGCCTGTGAAAAATAAAGTATTGAAATCGTTCAGAACAGCAATACTAAACAGTATGCGGTAATGTGAATAAGTTATTAAGAAAATAAATATATCATACCTTTGCAAAAGTGTGAGTCAACAGGTTATTTCGCACGCACTTCACAATGTGAGGCGCATCGCACAGGAAATGCAGAAAACGTCCATCTTCGAGTGAAGGGTGAGGAATCTTGTTTGCCACTTTATCGATTTTTCCAGAGACTCCTACATGTGTCCACATTGACCTGTTATTGCCAGCTCCATCACTGACTACTGCAATAATTGAAGCACCATGCCGCTCCAGCTGCAGCACTGATTCCAAAATTAACTTCGCCAGAACAAAGCCAGGAGCAGCCCCTCTAGTTGCAAAACTTGCAACTGGTTGCACCCACTTATGAAAGAGCGGCACAAACATAATCACCAGAGCATGGTCTGCTGCCACAGCATTGCCTCGTGCTGTGATAGTTCCAAAGTCAAGGAAGCCATCAAATTTATATGTTGACTTATTGAATTCAACTGATTGTCTCAGCTTGACTTCATCTAGTATAAGTGTGCCAAGCCTCTCAACAATCGATTTGTCTTTGAAGAAAGTTTGGATTGTCTTCAGGACAACCTCGTTGTATCCATAGTCGGTTGGCACTCCTGAAATAATCTGACTTAATCGGCTGCAAGTTGGTAAGAGGAGCAGTTTCATATTCCGGATCATGTTGTAGGCTTTTGGACTTGCTATCCGGAGGAGCAGGCTGTTCAATGACCATGTTCTTGAGTATCTCACCCCTCTAGGACTCTTTGCTTGCAACTGCTTAAGTGATGTTTGGAATGCCAGCTGCTGAAGAGGAGGGAGTGAACTCAATGCCTCGTTAATCGAGTTGGTCTTTTCAACTGTGAGCTGATTTTTCAATTCCTTGATGCTTTGCATGAAGGAAACTTTTTTTGATGCAGCTCTCATAAGCTTTTTCTGTAAGTTCCTCACTTTGTTATGTCTTCGGGCAGTTCCACTTCGTTTTCGCGTGCCTTCTCTCAGGAGCCTTTTTTTGCGAACCCGGCAGGACGCACACACAGGCTGTGGTGACAGCACCTTGCACTTAGATGAACTGCAGTGGCTGCAAGGGTCTCGACATCCCTCAAAAACATGAAGCTTGTCAACTTTTCTCAGGAAAGCCGCCAGGTCATCCGGCGAGAGGACGGTCACACTTGAGAAAGCTGTCGCTGCGCAACCGTATACGCGCTTGCCGTAGCCAACATGTCACTGCTTACGACAACACATTTTTCAATTTGCAATGCGTTCTCTACACGTTTCAAAGAGAAAAATGCAATAAACTCAACGTTACTGTCGTGAAGCGTTATTACTCGCCAGTGAGGAGGCAACTGAATACATTTTGGTCGTCAATAGTTGGCACATCAACGCCGGGAGATCCCGAAAAGCAGAGCCCATCTTCAGATTTTTCGAAGTCGCCTCGATGTTCTTCATGAGCTTTATGCGCCACCATAGCCCCAGATAACCATGAATATTCAGAGGATGTCCACAAATAGTCCTAATGTCCAATGTCACTTGTCGATATTGTGTGGATATTGAGAGGATTATTCGATGAAAATAATCATTTAGTGGATATTCTAAAGATATTATTTCGTGGATGTTTTTGCAGTGTATAGAAATCTGGGAAAGTGCTTAAAAGCTTTGAGTGGATGTATATTTAGCTTGAAGTTATAGCACAAACATATTGCGCATGTGTCATCTCATACAGGGGAGAGATGTTTACTTAATGTTTGGTCCTTTTTTTTCTGAAGGAATTATTTAGGCTATCGACTGGCGCATTTTTTTTTTTCATGGATGCCAACACGTGCGGAAGGCCAAACTTTGTAGAGACTGCTCACGTTGTGTTCACAGTCCCAAACGCCAGAGTTCCAAAACGAGCGCAGTCACAAACGCCAGAGTTCCGAAACGAGAACCAACAACAGAGCTGGCAGCTTAGTAGCCACGGTCATCGCCCCCGGCCGCGCCGCTAGCGCCACCGCCAGCATTGCTGTGGCAGCCGCCTCAGTTTGCTTGTTGTGGTGGTTCGTTCGCCTGTTTCTTTTTTTTTTCTTTCGCGTGTTTGTGTTGTTCTCGCAACGGCGGCCTTTTTGTTGTGTGCTTCACGTAGTCCCGCGCCCAAATTCAGCCAAGCACCAGACGACTGTGCGGGAGAACAGCTAAAATGGTGAGTGTTGATGTTACTGTTTGGCAAACAAAGTGTTAGGGTTAGTTTCTGGTATTGTGCAATTTTAGTGGCGGTGACTTTACCAGTCGGTTATCATTTCGGTTGAGGGCATACATTGCTAAAAATACACGACGTTTAGTTCGAGCTGGGATGATGGAACCGTCTATGTGGGCAAAATACACAGTGCCGCTTCTTTGCCTCTAGAAAGAAGCATGTGTGTTGGACTTGTTCAATAGGGATGGCAGCCAAGCTAGAGGCAATCAGATGCGATTTTGGGTGTCTAGAAAAGCCTGAACTTGAATAAAACACTTTGGAGGGCAGTCCCGCCGCCTATCATATACATTACCTCTTATTAGTAAAGTGGACAGCTTCCTAGCGCAGCTCTAGAAGGCAGTTCCGGCCTTGTCTTGTGATGGTGAAAGACTACCAAGAGCCCATCATTCATTGCTACTCTCGAATATATAGCAGGCATTCAAGGGCTTGGGTTTTGATAGCTATTAAGGTTCTTATTTTTAAATTTGCTATGTTTTGCTCTTGTTTAGGAGTCAGCTGCAGTTTTCTGAATTTAATCATTTTTTAACATTATCTAAAATTTTCGTGTTCATTCCTTGAAATTTCCTTTCATTTAAGTTGTCATACTTAGTGAGATCCTGGTGGTCTTGCATGTTTTTTCTTACACATGTTGCTTTTTAATTTAAGCTGAATGTTGCCCCGGGAACACTGGAAGATTGCATCAAAATCCTTTCCACTGTTTGCGAGGCCCAGCATATGTTTACGTTGTATGTATGTGTATATTGTTGGTGTAATTACACCAATGAACAGTTTCCTTGGTTGGTTGGTTGGTTTGTGGAGTTTAACGTCCCAAAGCAACTCAGGCTATGAGAGACGCCGTAGTGGAGGATACCCACCATTTCACTTTTTTTTCCTGTTTATATTAAAAGGGCTGTCTTTACCACTTCTTGCAGTGTGTTTACAATACGAGTTTTTGCCATGGATTTTCAAAATATTTTGTGAAGAATAGAGTGCTGTTTCCACAAGTGTGCTTGTTTAGGATATACTGCCAGTGCATTCCGACTGCTGCTGAGTTCATTTTACCAAGCTCAGATTGCATCAATGAACATGCTTCATTTGAATCATACCCACCATTCTATTTTTTTCATGTTTGTGATAAATGTGCTGCCGTTACTATTGTCATGTGTTTATATATGTGCATTTGTATATTTGCAGGTCATCAATGTGCACCCCGGACCTGATATCGCAGAGGCAAAATAAAACATAAATGACCAAATAAACATGACTGTACAACAACAATAATTTTTCTTGGTGATTTTCAGCAGTTGCTGCAAAGTATGAAATCAATTACTTAGTGCACTCTAAATGTATTTAGGGCATTGCCCCCGAAGAAAAGTATATTTGCAGGATGGTAGTAGCTGCACAGTAACGTCCACTAACCCTACTTTATAATAAGCCAGTAATTGCTCAATAATATCCACCCAGGTGGAGCCATATGGTGCTTGGCTGGACATTATTGAGCAATTACTCGCTTATTATAAAGTAGGGTACTCCTAATGCACAACTCACAGCACCAAAAAATATATTGGTTAATATCCACACAATATCATTTAATGTCTCATCAATATTGTGTGTGGACATGCTGTGGGCATTATATGGGGGTCCACAAGTGTCAAAATGGACATTCCATGGATGTTATGTCAACATAATATCAACTTCTGTAAACATCATATGGACATCGGATATCTATTTATGGATGTTCATTGAATATCCATTGAATATTATATCGTTTTCTGGGTCTCCTCGCCTTTCCCTTCGCTTTTTTCCTGGTGGCTTTGATAAGTACGACGGCAGGTTGGGAAAAACCTTCGGGACGGCATTCTTGGTAAGGCTCCACTTACCACGAGGAATTTCTACCGTTTTGCCCTCGATTATGTGAACGTAGGTTTTCTGGATATCTGATGATGGAAATGAAAGTCGCACACTCGTGACTTCGCAGAAAGGTTCTTGTCTGCAGGTGGAACAGCTCTATTCCATGCGGCGAGAAGTCCTTCATCGCTCGGAGCGAAAAAGAAATGCCGGTCTGAGCTGCTTTTATCTTTCCGATAACCGCTCGTGCAGCCGGGCGCGCAGCACGTCGGCATAGTTACACTGTGCGTATATTATGCCGCACAAACCGCGAAATCATCACACTCTCACAGAACACACGCAAAAACTTCACGACTTGACTGAACGCCGCGGCCTCGATGACTACGTGACTAGGTTGACTGCCTTGCCCGGAGTTGGGAGCCTCTTGCAGCTAAGAGCCTGTTGCGACTACAGCGCCACCGATTAGCACGCGTGGGGCGCAGTCCCGCGCATCACACCGCAGTTTGAAAACTAACCTAGTCTAGTAACATTGCCCTTGGCCTCGTTCCGGCTACGGCTATCGTGAAACCGATAACGATCACGAGTCGAAGTCGAAGCCACCGCTCCTGGAATCATTCAGTCATTGAATTTCTATCAAGACACATCTTCGGCTGTGGCTACGACAATCGTGAAATGGAAATCAGTCAGCAATCGAGGTCGATGCCATTCAGTCATTAAATTTCTGCCAACAAAGATATCGTCTTTGCTCTGGCTATGAGCCCGAAGCCTGAACCTCTTCTTCTATGTTCAGCCATTCCGAGCCATGCAGTCTGGTGCAGGCTATGGTAATTTGAGTTCCCAGAGGCTTGCCACGGTGGGCACCAGTACCACTGGTTCAATTCCCAACATGCACGATCTCCTCGGGATACAAACAATGCCGGAACTGTTGCCATTTGATGGTAAGGACCCTGAAACATGGACCGTTGAGGAGGTGTTTGCCTACATGAAATCCCTGCCTCCCGTCACAGCATATGCAGAGGTCCTCAGAGCTCACTTGATCGATGGGAAAGCTTTGTTCCTGCTTAATGAAGATGACCTCATGAAAATCACTGTGATCAAGTTGGGACCAGCCCTCAAGATATGTGCAATGATAAGGTCACTGCAACATCATCACCAGATGCTTGCCCCGGAGTGCATCAGCACCCCTGGTTCAATTCCTAACAAGCACGGTGTCCTTGGCGGACAAGGTATGCCGGAAAGATTGCCATTTGATGGTAAGGACCCTGAAACATGGACCATTGAGGAGGTGTTTGCCTACATGAAATCCCTGCCTCCAGTCACAGCATATGCAGAGGTCCTCAGAGATCACCTGATCGATGGGAAAGCTTTGTTCCTGCTTAATGAACACGATCTCGTGAAAAGCACTGGAATCAAGTTGGGACCAGCCCTCAAGATCTGTGCCATGATAAGGTCACTGCAACATCACCAGATGCTTGCCCCGGTGTGCATCAGCACCCCTGGTTCAAATCCTAACAAGCACGGTGTCCTTGGCGGACAAGGTATGCCGGAAAGATTGCCATTTGATGGTAAGGACCCTGAAACATGGACCATTGAGGAGGTGTTTGCCTACATGAAATCCCTGCCTCCAGTCACAGCATATGCAGAGGTCCTCAGAGATCACCTGATCGATGGGAAAGCTTTGTTCCTGCTTAATGAACACGATCTCGTGAAAAGCACTGGAATCAAGTTGGGACCAGCCCTCAAGATCTGTGCCATGATAAGGTCACTGCAACATCACCAGATGCTTGCCCCGGTGTGCATCAGCACCCCTGGTTCAAATCCCAACATGCACGACGTCCTCGATGGACAAGGCATGTCAGAAAGATTGCCATTTGATGGTAAGGACCCTGCAACATGGACTGTTGAGGAGGTGTTTGCCTACATGAAATCCCTGCCTTCCGTCCCAGCATATGCAGAGGTCCTCAGAGATCACCTGATCGATGGGAAAGCTTTGTTCCTGCTTAATGAAGACGACCTCGTGAAAAGCATTGGAATCAAGTTGGGACCAGCCCTCAAGATCTGTGCCATGATAAGGTCACTGCAACATCATCTTTAGGGATGCACAAGTACCTGAACAAGTTGCTGCCTCAAACTAGTCAGAAGGCCCACACCATACCTTTGACTATGCAGTGCATGCAGTGAAGCTTCTGAACTGTTCGCTAAGAACACCAAGGTTACATGTGTTATCTTTTTGCATCTACATCACCATCATATATATTGTGTTCAGTGCACTAATAGAAGTCTGCAGTTATGCATTAACTATTATGAAGGCTTTTCAATTTTGTTATAAATCTCCAAATGGATGAGCCCATATATATATATACATGAAGATATCAGAGCACTAGCTCCTTCGACTCCATGAGATCAGTGCCAGTGCTCCTTTATTAGCATTTCTCTAATTCAGGTTATCATGATTTCTGGTGGAATGTGACAAAAGCGCATCCTAAACTAAATTGGACACCTTCTAGCCCCCAATTTCCCCACTTTATTATGAAAAACAATTGCTTGTAGCACTGTCCCAGGCACTTTACTGCTCTAGCTGCAGATTGTGATGCATGTAAGTAACCTGATCTTTTCAGTTGCATTTATTGAATTATACATGCCAAAAGTTACACGCGTCAAATTTTTAATAGAAAAATCAAAACGGTATTGGGTTATTGCCCACAATAGGCCTATTGGACCCATAAGGTTATTGGCTTTGTTGAGGTACTGGTGCCATTGGGATATTGGTACCATTAATTAGGCTATTGATCTACTGGTGCATTAGTTGAATGGGAATTGTATTGCAGCAGCTGCCTTGGACCAAACAACCAAAACAAAGACGAGGGCAAAGATTTCAAATCACGAACCGTATTTTATTTTGCATGCTTACATACATTCTGCAAATTGCATCACTGTGCTTTTGTCTTGAAGACTGGGTAATGCTGCAGGTGTGTTTCAGCTCCAGATCAGATCATGTCATGAAGTTAGCTGCATGGAAAAATGTCTTGTTCAGGAAGGCATGCAACATTACACTGCTGTACTCTAATGATGAACAATTTTGAAAGCAGCCATTCAAGAACACATAAGCAAGAATTCACACAGCAACAGGTAAAGTGTTGTACAATCATGTGGTCTCTATAGAACATTTTTCCTGAACGGTGCTTTCAAATGGAACAAGTGAAAGGTTTTTGGCACTTACATGCTGAGTGAGCACATGCACATTGCACCAAAAACCACATACACCCACTGTGTTTCATTTATTCAAAAATGAAAAAAGCCATTCCTAGGAGCAGTGTGACTACATGGCCTTAGATCAGTGCCTCGTAACTACTAGTGTAACCAGTGAGGTTGCACGTAAAATGTGCGGGTGAGGCCTGGTTGCTTTGTGACATGCACTTTTGTCTTAGCTGGGATGATACTTGAGACACACCCACCTGCAGAAGTTATAGTAGCAAAACCCCCAAAATGAATGAGCCCTGAAAGCCAGCCACTCATGGTATGGTTGACAGTGCCAAGGTAGTGCAGTCAGTAACCATGCAATAAAGTAGGCAGTTTGCTAATACTGCAGCAGTCACAAGGATTACATTTGTTGGTTCTGAGAAAGGCCCCACATAGATTGAAGTGCATGTAGTGAAGTACCCAAATGCCGCTGCTGCACAGTGCATACCTTGAAAATTATGATGCAGATTACTGGAAGAATAACTTGAGTGCACGCAGTCACCAGTAGTGTACAAGCAACTTGATAATGACCTCTTACTGCAAGGGCTTTACAGTACTGTCATAGGAGCCAGAATGAAGTCCAAGACAGCTCACACAGAGCAGATAAAAGCCGTTAGCGATAAGCAAATTAAAAGCACATTCTTATACCTTGAGCTGCTGCTGCCATGCTTTGTCCCTAAATCTTCCATAACACCCAGTTAGCAAAAAAATGTATGATATGTTAAAGTGCACGCAGTTTAAGAAGAGGACACATCAAAAACAGCAAGGCTCTCATCACTCCAAGTTGCCCTGATGCTGCACATAACTGCAAAGCATAAAACAAATGCACAAGAATTTCTGCATTCTTTTCAAATGTGCTAGTGTGCTAACACAGCAGTATTCACAAAAATGATTCTTCCATGCAGCGTCAGGCCAAGCCAAGTGATGGAAAAAAATGTTTTACATTAATGGTCAGGTATCAGTACTGCACAATCTACCTCCAGCGAAACTGCTGGTGAAAATAACCTTCCTCTTACCATGCTCATATTTTTCTCCAACGACTACACTGATAAGTAGTCTCTGGAACTATAGCCACTCTTTTGAAAGAGAAGCTTAACATAAGTTAAAAAATACTGCCCGACTTCGGCGGGGGGGGGGGGGGCAGCATCTCACATAATCACATCATGGAGAAACCTAGTCACAAGAGATGTGGACAGAATTATTCAGCCACCATTATTTGTTTGTTCGCACATTTTGGGCTGGCTTTCTAGTTTCAAACCTAACTACCAGCACTTCACACCACAGTGAAGTCGAATAATTTTAATCATCGGAATCTGCAGTGACGGTTCCGAAGCGGCCACAATCGGATAATGAAGTTATCCAATTGTTTTCGGGCCGCAAGTAAATCCAAAAGAAGTTCGACAAGCCAATACAACTCATTTCAATCTGTGGAGAGCAAAAGTTATCACCTCACTTGGACATGCAGTTCGCTCGAATGAGATCCGCAGCGGTCATCGCTGCCAAACTGTGCTGACATCCATCGGGCCCGTTTCCGTCTTTGTTGGTCTTTGTTAGTGCCTTTAATAGGCTCTCAAAAATTAGCTGAACTCCAACGCAATCTTAGAACACTTACACAAGGCGGGATGACCACAATAGAAAAGAAACGTTTTACTTACTGAAGAGTAGCATGTCGTAGGCATGGTAGAAGTCGCTTCATATTGAGCATTGCCAGGAGTTGTGGTACCACCTATTCTTTCAGATGAAATGCCGAAAAATCACTCATAATGAACGCTACATTTAAATTATGGTAACAGATAATTAGCGCAGGATTTTAGCCGCACAGAGCATTTGCAAACACGTGTGTGCACTAACAGAAGTTGCTATCGTCGCTGCCATGTAGTCACTCGATAGTCGTCTAGTCTAGACTTCGGAACGGCTACTTTTGGCTTCTGGAGGCTAAAGCCATAGATACGACAAGGATACGACAGTGATAGTGCTCACTGTGCGGAAAACATGCATTAGTGAAATTATATGGCAAGCAATAAGTGACAAATAAAATTACTGCTATTACAATTATTTTAAATTTTTTTGCAAATTGTTTTCGCACCACTTCGCTTCGAGTGATGAAGACGATCATCGGAATGCGCGTGGTCTCTTGCGCTAGCAGACAGCAGCTGAAGGAATCTTGTGCATATGTCCGTGAAATAAATTTATCAGCGCAAAAGATAAGATTTCTCGCATTTGTGTTGCTTGCAATATCTCATAGCGCCAGCCAACTGGTTTTGCAAACGGATCAGCTCGCGGTAAGCGCAGTTCCGCCTTTAGAACGCTGATAAAAGTGGCAATTTCGTGCACAAAGCAGCTAGAAAAAAAGAACATGATGCAGGATTCATTTCATATAGTAATGCAATTAAGACATTTTTCGTTAAAGTAAGCCACCCATGTGCTGTGCTGTGTCAGAGCACATTAAAAAATCCCAGGTGGTCGAGATTTCCTAAGACTTCCACTACAGCATCTCTCAGCCTGAGCTGCTTTGGGATGTTGCATGTCAAACTAATATGGGTGGATGTGCTGGCTGGCCATGTACAATTGGTATATTCGTGTCGCACCAATACGACCAGCAACCATTTGCTGTAGTTAACCAATACTACTAATGTATTCCTAGCTGTATCGAACCAATACCTCTTGTCAAGTGGACCATTCACATTCATAATAGTCCTATAAAAATAATATAAGGCCAATTAAATCCAAATAGAAATACCATAGAACCAATAAATATTATGTATTGGACTCATACAAACCTGTATTGGAATTTTTGCTAAGGAAGCTCTGCTTATTAAGGGAGTACACACCTGTAAATTTGGTTGCATATTTTACACTTTGCAAAAGTGTACAAGGTTTAATAATACACCAATCACCAAGAGCTAGTATTTCTCTATGACCAATAAATAACTTGTATTAAAACTTTGTGTCCCTTATTTTGGGTTTCCACAGAATACTTATGGCTCCGACATCACAGTAGAGTCTAGGTCAGTGCAGCAGGTACAAAATATTCATTCCAAATATGCATTACATTACTAAAAAGCAGAATAGCCCATCCCCACTGTGTCATCTTAAACTACATGCACTTTAACTTTGTGAAAGCTCTTATATCATACATTTTTTGCTAACTGGGTTTTATGGAAGATTTGGGGACAAAGGATGGCAGCAACAGTTGAAGATATAAGAACATACTCTTAATTTGCTTATCGCAAACGGCTTTTATCTGCTATGTGTGAGCTATGTCTTGGACTCCATCATGGCTCCTGTGACCGTACTCGCAAAGCCCTTGCAGTAAGAGGTTATTATTAACTTGCTTGTGGACTACTGGTGACTGTGTGCAAGTTATTCTTCTATTATTCTTCATCATAATTTTTATGGCATGCACTGTGTAGCAGTGGCATTTGGGTACTTCACTACATCTCTTCAATCTATGTGGGACCTTTCTCAGAACCAACAAATTTAATCCTTCTGACTGCTGCAGTATTAGCAAACTACCTACTTTATTTCATGGTTACTGACTGCACTACCTTTGCACTGTCAACCATACCTTTATTGGCTGGCTTTATTAGTATTAGTTAAACCCCAGAAACCAACCAACCAGTATTAGTAATGTCCTAGCTTTGAGCATTTGTTTTAAATCTGAATATTACTGCTATAGGCTAAGTGGGGCAGGAATTCCTCCTTTGAAGATATGTTAGGGGGATATGGGCATCCTCCTTCTGCCTCAACTACACTGTAATGGAATTTCTTGGTGCAAAAAATGATATACTTTTCTCTTCAATTGGCAGTGCAGTAAACAAGTACCTTCCCAGGTAGCACCGAAAATTAGAATAATACTATAAGTTTGTTATCTAAGTTCTCTGAATTATGCTTATCATTATGTGACATAAAAATAACATTAGTAGAGCATTCAAAAGAAACACTTTACTAATATTGACTTTATAATGTTATGATAATGTTATTCAATGTTTATGTTGCATTGTATACATTATTTTACTGTTACAAACAAATGCTATAATATTGCCTCCTAACTGTTATATTATTATTATTATTATTATTATTCAATATACCCCTAAAGGCCCTCATTCGAGGGTATTACATAGGGGGGGGGGGGGTTCATGTAAAAAAAAACACATGTAACAGAAACATAAAAAGCAAATGAACAATAAACAGGCTAAATATAACATGGGAAAATATTTAAGCACAAGAGAATAAATAGGTTATACAAAGCAATAGAATAAAAATTATAGGTTTAAGAAAACAATAAGGCATAATAGAAATGAACGTACTACAGCGTGTACGTATTGCTAAAAAAGTTCATTTCAAATGTGAATGTCGCTGAGGATGAGATCATGAAATGTGGAGGCGTTAGATTCAATGGCTATGTGTGCTAGTAGATCGTTCCGCTCTATGATAGTGCATGGTATGAATGACTTCGCAAATGCAAATGAACGACAGGCGATGCGCTTAACTTTGTGCGGATGGTCGAGCCGTGGAAAGAAGGCTGATGGTGATAGGAAAAAATCGTGGTGGAGCGATGTATGGTGATACAGTTTATGAAAAAGTGCTAGCCTTGATGGTTTGCGGCGGAAAGGCAAGTCTTCTAATTCGGCGCGATTTTTTAGGGCAGTGACACTGGTAGTATGTAGTAGTCAGAACAAATAAAACACGCAGCACGGTTCTGCAAGGACTCAATGTTAGCTATGAGATAGGCTTGTACAGGATCCTAGATGGCTGATGCATATTCAATCTTCGGACGAATGAGTGTGAGGAACGCTAGTTTCTTCAGGTGGGGGGAGCCTGTCTGAGGTTGTGCTTTAGAAGGCCGAGTGAGCGGTTGGCGGATGCTAAAGTTATATTAATGTGGTTGTGCCATGTTAAGTCAGATTGCAGATGAACTCCAAAGTACTTGTAGGTAGTAGCAAGTTCGACAGAGTTGTTATTTAGAAAATAAGTTGTGAGAATGCGAGCGCTGCGAGTGAAAGACAAAAGCTTAGTTTTGGACGTATTAAGTGGCATAAGCCAAGCTGTGCACCATGCGGTTACTGCATCAAGGTCAGTTTGCAAACATTGTTGGTCAGTGATAGAAGAAATATTTTGGTATATTACGCAGTCATCGGCAAAGAACCTAATTCGAGAAGAGACAGAGTTGGGTAGACATTAATATATATTAAAAAAAGGAGTGGGTCAAGGACACTCCCCTGTGTTACCCCAGAAGTGACTTTAGAGTGAGTGGAGTTGTAGTTATTAATGGAGGTGAACTGAAGTCTAGCGCTGAGGAAATCCGCAATTAAAGTAACAACAGTAGGGTGAGTATTCAACTGAGTTAGTTTGAGTATAAGCCTATGATGAGGAACACAGTCGAAAGCTTTTGAAAAATCGAGAAAAACGGCATCAATTTGACCACCAGCATCAATGGATGAATGCAAATCATGAACGAATCCGGCGAGTTGTGTGTCACAAGAGAAGCCCTTGCGAAAACCGTCCTGGTATTTGAAAATTATGTTATTGTTTTCCAGGTACTTAAAAATTTGACTGTGAATGATGTGTTCAAGAAGTTTGCAGAAAATATTCGTTAGTGAGATAGGGCGATAATTAAGCGAAGAACGATCACTGGTTTTGAAGATCGGTATTACTTTGGCAACCCACCAGTCATGAGGTATGAGACCAGATGATAATGATTGAGAGAACAGAGCAGTTATTATTGAACAAATGGAGTGCGATGTGCTTTTGAGCATTTTATGATTGATGCCATGTTGTTCAGAACTGGTAGAAATCTTAAGATTATTAAGTAGGCATAATATACCAGTTTGACTGACTAATATTTCGGACATTGATATGTTAGGAAAATTACTTAAGCTGGGCGCTGATGAGGTGTCTTCATTAGTGAAAACGGAAGAGAACGCATCGTTAAATAGCTGAACACAGCGGGCTTCAGGAACTGGAATCCCATCATTATCAGTGAGAATTATATCGTGATTGCTTTAAAGTAATATTTCAATCATAACTATAGAACAACATAGCATATATATTTCAAACACTGAGTCCAAGCACTTTTGCCCTTTTTCTTCCAGTAACTATGTTTCTTTCAATAGCACTTCTTTGCAACTGGAACTTTTAAATGATGCCCACCATAGAATGCAAGCACAGCCCTAATATTTTGCAAGGAAGTATTGCTTATTATCCATTTTCCACTATCACTTGTGGAACACCTGTCGGCAATGGATATAAAAGGTTGACTCTATGCTATTTGTTCAGAGGTGAGTGCAGGAATGGTGCTGTGCTCTGGAGTTGTTCTGTATTATGGTCTTTGTAAAGCGTGGAAGCTGTGTACCATCATGAGCAGCAGGCTTACATGCTCATGCAAGGTTGCTCTACTTTTTCACAAGTGTTACACATATTTTGCATAAATATTAGATTTATGTTGTTTAAATGTTTATGGAAACATTATACCAATATTTCTATGTAACATTACTAAAACATTAAAAAAAAGGATATTAAAAACATCAAAATAATGTTCGACTGGAACAAAAATGTAATATTGCTCTAATGTTTCGGCTGTTTCCAGCCTCATAAAGAGAAGTGGTGACAATGTCCCAGAAAGGCCCAATTATGCAAGTTAGCCATGACAGACTGTAGTAGGCACAACGAACTTGGCTTGACATGTGCCCCACACCTGCTTAGGTCATTGATGTAGTGCAAACTGATCAAGACTTGTAACAGGGACAAAGAAATACTCCCAACTCCTAAGGTCAGACACCCCTGTATGTCTCCATCAATTCGTGCTATAGGGCTCTATGGGGATAGGGGAGAAGAGGAGGGGGCCCATAGGGCTCTGTGGGGATAGGGGAGTAGAAGAGGGGGCATGGTGTGCATGTGAAGAATGCTACACTGAAACATCAGAATGTGTGCCTAGGGTCTCCCTATGCACTCTGGCCTTATTCTAAAGCTGGTCAATATATACAACCAACTAGCCCAAGAATCTGCTCTAATGCACTGCTCAGTGCCTCATTTCTCCAGCCTGTCAATCACTCCACAAAATATGTAGATTTTCATCACTTTGTCTTTCATATCTAAAAACTTTCAAATGTTGCCTATGATTTCAGGCCAGGTGGCACACTGCCAGGCTACAGAAAAATGAAGATTCCTCTGACATAAATTGAAAAGCAAGGGTACTTCACAGGTTTAGCCAGGATAAATGCTATGACTGTGCGCATGACGAGCAACAAAGCTTAGCTCAGAGCCACAAAAAGCACAACTCAAATTTCAAATTTTATTCATAAGGCATATGTTTGTTACATAGTCCATTATACATTGGGAGGCCCCAAAGTAAGAACTGGCACAGGGGAAACAATTAGAACATACAACAAATACAAATTGCAGTAAACAGTGCTAATGTTAAGTTATTAAATTTTTTTAATAACTTTTTTATGCCTCGTAGTAAACCTTTGTTAATCCAAGAATTCTGAGGCAAACTGAAAGGACAATTGGTGATGTGATGCATGCAGTAGATAACGCAGTCAGCAGCATTTGCTGACATAAACTGAAGGCTTTGTTAGCACAGGTTAGAGCAGTAATAGATAAGCCATCAACAGCACAAATCTCTACAAATTTATCTGAGTCAAATAGCAATTTAGTAAATCATTGACAATTGAAATGCTTTGTAGAACCCATACATGCAAAAACACCTCTAGTTTTTATTTAAGGCGTTTAATATCCCAAAGCAACTCAGGCATAAGAATAGGGTAGTGATCAATGATGGGCCACACAATTACACTGGCAGTAAAATATAAGATAATATTAGACAGTATTTGGTAAATTAAAATCTAGGACTGCAAAGCTGACACCTGTTTCTGAACTCATTTAAGGATGCCAGACCACAACCGAGAAAACAGCTTATACAGTCGGCGCAAAATAGACTGCTAGAACAGACAGATCCCACCAACCAGTTTCACAATGCCAATGCTACCCCAGTGCATGCTGGCACATGTAGTCATCTAGACACTCTAGCCACTTGGAGTGCCTGCATGCCGCGCTTTAAAGGAGCCCCGAAACGATTTTTAAGCACATTGTTTTGCCTCTTGGTTACGTAGATTGAGTTATAGTGACACTATCAACGGTGGTTGTTTTGTTTATTATCCAGTATTAAATATTTTAATTTGTTCGTGAAAGCGAGTTCGGACCACTGATATGGTGGCTAGAAGGGAGAGGTGGCGCGACCGCGCATTCCGCCGCTTGGAGAAAACGCGCCTTCGGTTCATGCCGCCGCCACTGGTCGCCGCTGTGGCGCTGCTGTCAGCTCTTCGATGCATTCTCTCCGGCGCACGCCGGTTCGTTCGTTCTTGTTTGCCTGTAGATGCTGCTTGAGCTGTGGTGCTATTTTTCAATCGGCTTTGCCCTAGCTCAGGTTATCCTGTTTTGTTTGGTGCCTATGTAGTTTTTCTTGCCGAGGTGCTAGTGGGAGTATGTAGTACATGTGCATACTTTTCTGTTTCTCTTGCGTTTAGAAACCCCCCGCTAAAAAAAAAAAAAAATGAAAGAATCGTTGTCAGGCAAAATTACCTTCAATTGCTAAACAAAAAAATTAATGAAAGCATCGTTGTCAGGCAAAAGGCCAGTCAATTGCTAAAAACAAATTAGTGAGAGCATTGTTGTCAGGCAAAAGGCCAGTCAATTGTTAAAAAACATAATGAGAGCATCGTTGTCAGGCAAAAGGCCAGTGAATTGCTAAAAAAATAATGAAAACATTGTTGTCAGGCAAAAGGCCAGTCAATTGTTAAAAAAAATTAATGAGAGCATCGTTGTCAGGCAAAAGGCCAGTGAATTGCTAAAAAAAAATTAATGAAAGCATTGTTGTCAGGCAAAAGGCCAGTCAATTGTTAAAAAAAATAATGAGAGCATCGTTGTCAGGCAAAAGGCCAGTGAATTGCTAAAAAAAAATTAATGAAAGCATTGTTGTCAGGCAAAAGGCCAGTCAATTGTTAAAAAAAATTAATGAAAGCATCGTTGTCAGGCAAAGGCCAGTCAATTGCTAAAAAAATTAATGAAAGCATTGTTGTCAGGCAAAAGGCCAGTCAATTGCTAAAACATAATAATGAAAGCACGGTTGTCACGCAAAATGCCAATCATTAACTAAAAAAAATAATGAAGCATTAATGTCAGGCAAAAGGCCAGTCAATTGCTAAAAAAAAAGATTAGTGACAGCATCATCCATGACCAGCTTCTTATATGTGCGAGACCTGAGCGAGGCAAATGAAGTTCTCAAAGACTGTGGCATCGAACACACATCTGTCATCACTCAGGCCAGTTATTCAAGGCTGATATTTTATATCGCTGGATATGTGGCGAAGCAATGCATCGCTGGCACCAAATGTGAAGACTGATGCAGACAACTCCTCAGTCTCAAGAACGGAACTGAGCGTGTCTTAATTACCAGTTGAAAGTCAGCGCTCGTTGTGTCGTCTTCTAATCTTGTGCTCCCGTCCACGTTCCGCGCTGTTACCTCAAGATGCATAACCAACATATATGCCCAAGCTGCTATTCTAGTTAATTACCAGTGCAGTTGACATAGGCGGTCTTATGTTTCCATCAACCAATCTAAACGCCCCTATGACATCCCATGAAAACACCTTTACTCGCTGTTTTAGTGCGCGTGAAATCCGAAGAGACAGCCTTATTGACTTGGTATCCATTCTCCAAATGACCAAACTGCAGCTGGTTGGTTGTCACGGACATATTAAATTTGTGACAAAGTGATAAAGTTCTATGTTCTTAGCAGACTACACCTGAAGACGCAGAATTCATTTTCAAAAGAAAGGCAAGGGAGAATGAAACTGTTGAAACTGAGGTGGGTTGTTTAATTTGCTATTTGGTTGTGAGCAGTTGTGTCTGGAAATTGTGTTTATTCTACCTGTATTACATGTATATTTGAGGCCATCAACAGCAACCTCAACATTGTGATATTTCACTTTTCTTTCCAGCATTCTTGCCCTTAAGTGCAATAAACAAAACTTTGCTTATCCATGAGAGGTTTTTGTGAATAAAACTGCAATTTGTTCCTTCTGTACTTATAATACCGTTTCACATCGCATGTTGCACGTTCTGGCTATCATCTGGCTAAAAATTGCACTTTCCCACTTTAGACGCACCGGAAATTCGCAGACAACAAAGAATAGAAATTAGCCTGATGCCTGCGTACTGTGCGACGTAACCGCACGTTAAATAATCGCTTGTCATCTGCATTCTCTGCAATCTTCGACTGCAACGCCCCTCAGCCCGAGTCGCTTTGGCTTTTTTAAAACTCACGACACCAAACCAAAATATTTAGCTTTATAACTTCGACCACTGTGCCCATCGGGAAATGATGTAATGCATCTTCAGACCAAAACTTCTTAAGCAGCATTTAGTAGCACGACAAGCAAAACAACCGGCACAGCCGCATCGCCCGCTTTCACGGTGCCAAAGAGCATATTAGCAGTCGACGTCACTCCTGACTTGCCTATTTTGCTTACCTGGTTAAAATATTTCAAGTGGTAACAATAATTTTAACATTTTGTTGGTATGACTGCGCTGCAATCGCCCCAAAGTTTACCCCAGCCACGGCCCGTCTCGAGGGGGAGCGCGCGCTCTCCCTCGAGACCGGCCGTGCCCCAGCGCGAGCCTAGCATGCATCGAAGTGCTGAGAGCAGCGCCACCTACGAGAGGCATGAAATGTAGGAGCGGCGCTCGCGGCCAGCTCGCGTCACCTAACCTTTCTAGCCACCATACCACTGATGGTGCCGGCACACAGCGGCCATTTTTTGGCAGCGGATATGACGACATTGGGTCCGATTTGATGATTGGACGAACAATAAATTCACGGCTAAATGAACTCATGATTAATGATGCGCTCTGTCACGTTCTTGCGTTTTCTAATATACTTACAAAACCGTCATATTTATTTTAGATTTAAGCACTTTAAATAAAACGTTACAAAAAAACCGCTAGAGGCTCTGTCTATTTTCCCGAATCCAAGAATTTTGCGCCCCTCTAGTAGATATAGCTGCACATGTAGCTCCTGCTTGCTGTTGCTCGTGGTTTGTTGTAGGTGGTGTGATGTGTGGTTCTTCGTATCCTTCGCTGGTGAAGCCTGGTGCCTGGTTATATTTCGTGCTGTCATGAAGAAATTCTGCGCAGTCCCAGGCTGCTCGAGCAGCAAAGTCGTTGGAGGAGTGTCATACCACAGATTTCCTTCCCATAATGAACGAAAAAGAATGTGGTTAGAAGCTCTGGGCATTGAGAAAGAACCGAATCGGCGTGTGTGCTCCGCATACTTCACTCCAGACGCCTTCGAGTGTTCATCGGTAGCTTATGCATCCGTAGGCTACAAGCAACGGCGGCTACGCAGCAACGCAGTGCCAACGATGCCAGGCGCTCTGCGAAAAACAGTCGAAGACGTAAGTATTGTGACGGACTGAGCAGTGAAAATTGTGCCAATGACCACGTTTTTGGTCAGCGAGTCTGTCGAAGTTCATACACGATCAAGGATTCAATGTTTTAACTGCTGTTGTATACTTTCTCAGAGAGTCATCGTTACGAGTAACGACCTTGGCAGCCGCTCACTGTCTCTCGACTGTCAACAGATCGGGCCGCGTGAGCGCGTAAGCACACTTGAGAGCTCGAGCGGTGCTATGAGGAGGAATAGCAACAAAATTTTAAGGTCGAGCGCTGTGTACAGCCTCTCGAATTGTATAATATTGGTCAACTGTCGATGGCGTGGCTTGTCTGAGGGTTTGCGCAAGCGTGTCGATTCTTTTTTTCAGAGCATGGCTTGCCGGAGCTCCGACCGCATTATCGAAAAAAAAGAGGGGGGGGGGGGGGGGGGACGGGACGGTGTACATCCCTAGCACGCGCGTTCCCCTGTCCCTTGCCACAAGGTCTGTTGACGCAACAAAGCAGATGAAACGCGTTTTTGCGTTTTTACCCCCCCCCCCCCCCTGCTCTTTTTTTTTTCTCCACTGACTTGAACCCGCACATGGCAAGCACAGTTGATAAAGAAAATGAAATTCGGCAGCCCACGCTAAATATTATTTGGAATGTGCACTTTTTGATTTTCGTCTCAGGTAGCAAAATAGGGACGCAAAAACAAAGGTAATCATCCTATTCGGCTTGAAGCGACGTAGAGCTATAATATAAAGCAGCGAATCTTTCGAAAGCATGTTCCCAATGTATTTTTTTAATGGATAGTGTGCCAGACCTTGATATTAGTATGTTGCTACCAACGATCTGGGCAAGTTGCGAGAGGCTAGAGCTACCACTCATCTCAACGGTATATGCAGTTAATGTTTTAATAAAACTGCCCTTGAAATGGTAGTATACTCTTTTTTTTTTTCAGAGTGACTTCAAGGTGAAGAAATGAGGTGCAACTCCTGCAGTTCCTGGGCATGCTGTTGGCCATCCTTTTGACCCATCTGGAAGGCCTACATATGATTGGCTGGTACACCACGATGCTGTGTGATGCTGGCTAGGTCCTTGAGGTGATCTATGTTGTCTGGTCTCATTGATGGTATGTTTCCGTTGTCACAGTGAAAGCTTATGACTTGCAGTAGTGCCCATATTCCGAGTTTTCGTTGTTATCGAAGTGTCGCTAGCTCACGTGACCTCGAGTCATCCGATTGGTCGAAACGCCGGAACTGGGTGTTGCCACTGTGGAACCGGAAGAGGTGGCAACATCATGTTCTAGCGTTTTCGCCAATCAGGTGACTAGAGACCGGGAGATAGCGACACTTATGATAACAACGCAAACTCGGAATACGGGCCTAGGTTTCTCATTTCTTGGCGTATCATGGCTGGTGGTGAAACTTCTATGCGCCATATTTGCTGTTGGGTTGTGTTTATGGTGACAGGCCTTTGTTCATCAGTGTCAAGTTCTTCTCACTGGTTTTCAAGCCTAGCCTTTTGAAGTTCCGGCCTGTTGATAGCTTTGCTCAGGACTGTCGTGAACATGTTAACTTTTCAAAGAACAAGCAATGAATGAACAAAGAATAACTGAATTTAACACTGGGTAAAATATAGGGTGATGACACAGAATGATATAAACACTGACAAATCATTCCCTTTGATATGTAAAGGACCACTCCAGTGAACACCAGTGACTTGAAACAGATGGGTCTTTGTGATTCTGTCTCTTGGAAGTGGCTTGCACATCTTGTTGGCTGGTTGCACATCGTAGCTCTGACAGATAATGTACTCCTTGACTATTTGCTAATTGCCTTGTGCGGTTCACCCAGAGTTTCCCTCCGAGTGTAGTGAAAGTTTCCTGCATGCCTTCAAGCAGCACTTGTCAGTGGCGGGGTTTAGCAATAAATTTTAGTAATAAAGTCACTGTGCTTAGGCAGAATGATGGGCCATTTGCCATGACAATTAAGTTGGCTGTGTTGAAGTCTTCCATGCACTTTTAAGAGCACCATGACTGTCGAGCTGCAAACAGTCACAGGCACATTCTTTTATTGCCATGCAATGCTTCTCTTGAAGCTCCATTTCATGCTGGGTGTTGTTGAACTAGTTCTCTCGACGCGTTTACAGCTGTAGTCAAGGAGGATCGTTTGTCACGTGATAGGCACCAAAAGTAAGGTATAGGGATTCTGCTAAGCCCTTGATGTGTGTGGCTAGAGTATCATACAGACGGCAAAGTCTGAGTATGTCGTCTGAAGACCAAACTAGCTTTACGTGAGTCAATTTCTTCATATGCTCTTGGATTAGAAGGTCTGCATTGCCGAAGCACTTCTTGAGAAGCTCTTTGGTGCTGCTGTAGCATCATGGAGTTGGTGGAAGTCTAGCAAGTGCAGTGGCTGTTTGTGACCAATGCCTTCAGGTAGTGGCACTTGTTAACAGATAGCAGTACCTTGTTCCTGTCGGTGACTTTTAGAATTCCTGCCAGAAGAGCTGCCAATCTTGTCGTCGTCCGCTGCTGCAGCTTTGGAAGCTTGATCTTTATCTTGGAGGTTGTTGGTGTCTGGATGGCGTTATTCTCTCACTGAGCATGTTGATTTCCTGCTGGATTTAAATGAAACTGTCATAGCTTTGCTAAGGCAGTTGCGATACGATAGTTGTATTCAGGGAAGTGGTCTAGAAGGTCAACACATACAAATCCATTGTTCTACGAAACAACTTTCAGAATCTTCAATGTTGACTCATGGCATAGGAGATCTGTCGCGAGGGCTGACAAAAAACAACTTTCGTTCTCTTGATGTGTTGTTAGCTCTGGTATTTTATTTTATGCAGTAGAACATCGATTATACGACTTTCAGGGGCTGCGTAAAACTGTTATGTGATAGGAAATCTCACAAAACGAGTTCATTCACATTGTGAGTGCATCTGCTACTTTGGCTGCCAGTTGTAGTTGCTTTGCCACACTGGCTGTGGCTGTGGGTAAACGCAAGAGGGGGGGTAATAATTGTGCAATTATATTGTAGTGTTTGCAGACTTAGAATATGGCCACATCTTCAAGGCAGTGCTGTCCCTATGGGAAGGATATGGCTGCTCCAGTATGAACATTTCTAAGGGGCCAGTGACAACCAAAGGAGGCCAGTGCTGAGGAATCGGCCGTAGGTTAATGGAGCTGCCAGACCATGAGAATGAGCAACAATTCAGCATGGCCACATTACTCAATGATCACGAGAAGTAACAAGATAGTGGCTGGTATAGCAATGTGGACAATAAGGGTCTGAAGCAATGAATGGCGTGGATTTCGGTGACACTTATTCCAACGAAGAAAGGCGTCATTTTCAAAAGGCAAAGCTTCATCATGTTCCTTATGAGCCCATAGTACTAGTACTGGGATCAGCACCGACTCGCAGCTGATTCTCAATGCAAGTGCTTGCACATGAATGTTCGTACAGAAGAGCAAGTCGCATTCTTCTCATCTCATATTGCCAACATAACAGTGAAAGCCTGGTTTTGCAAGCCACATAAAAGGAGATGTGTTATCAAGGTGTTATGACATGATACATGAAGAATGACCTTGCTCACTGACTGCTACAAAGTGTTCGCGCACTGTTCTACTGTGTTGTCCTGACATTTGCCATAACAGCATATGCCACAGAAAATTTGACTACAGGTTCAAAGAGCATGCAGCCATCGAGCTTGCTGAAATGCTTTCCCGTTGCCTTAGATGCAAAATGTCTTAGACAAAGTTTTGTACCAAGAATCATTGCTGCACGTTGTGTGGTTTCATCCATGACTTCAAAACTTGCAAAATGGACTTTATGCCAGCTGTGGTGATCATCCAGCTGGTTTCGATAGCTGCTCCTATTGGCTGCCACTACACCATTGAAAGTTCCTTGTTGCCAGTCCCAAAATCTAACCATGCCTTGTCGACCATGTGCATGACCTGTGTTGAAGATGGATGTTTTTCTGCATCTGCAAAGTGTGTCCATATTTTTTGACCAACTGCATTTGATCCAGTCTCCACTGTCCCCTAAGTGCAAACAAGTTCAAACTGCTGTAGCAAAAATGTTCGTGTTCTTGAGGGACCAGGCCACTGCAAGACGTCATAAGTGGCATGCAAACAATCTGCTGTGGTCCAGTGTGTCCCAGTCAGCATCTTTTTTCGACGTTGTGAGGGATTATGGTGTGCAAATTACGGAGCACAGAAATGAAGATCTGTCCTTCTTTCCTTTATATTTTGTTCGAAGCCCTGTGTTCATATGTCCAGCGATATTACCTGGAACCTTAACCAACTCCCTACAGCTGTGCTTTTCTTGTAGCTAATGATTACCACTTAGAAAGCAATGCTTGTTTTGCTGTAAATGACCCTGTTGAACTTTGCAGAACTCAAAATCAGCGAAATGTGCCAGTTGTAATGCAGTGCAGCTGTGCTGGGACGAACCTGAACTGAAAATACTCTTGAACAAAACCTGTGGTCCAGATTGTGGCCCTCTCTGAAACTGGCTTGCTAAAAGGAAGATCTCTGTCTAGATATATGACTGATAAAAACTGCCACGTAAACTGTTTTTCTGATGTAAGTCTCGCTGCTATACATACTCCAGGAAATTCCGCATGTGTCTTTTGATAACATCACCAATCTTTGGTTGGGCGTCATTAAAGTAGCGGCTGTGAGGATACAACTCTGCTCACAAGCTCTTTTTGTTGTTTCTTTGTATGTGCTTCTACAGAAAATTTCAACTGTAGCTTTGTAACTGGTGCCCATCTCCTCAGATCACATGTGTTGATTTAAATTTCTATCCATCTCTCAGGGTGACAAGAACACAGATGCCTATTTGTGAAAACTTCTAGACATTGTTGACAGTGATAGAAGCCACGCTTCCTATTATCCTTCAGCCTCTGCTGTAGACATGCCCCTGCATTCATCCAACATCCAAGTGAAGTGGTCACTGGCACCTTGCTGCATGTGGAGTGACCATTGCTTTCATTTAGTGCTGCCTACCATCTATGTGGCTCCAAAAGTGCTATCCGGGTTAATATACTTGGCAGCAAGGAGTAGGTGTCGAATCTTGCACATCAAGAATATGAACCTCTTTTGTTTTTTGGTATGCTCTCAACATTGGAAGCTCAACATGGTCTGCTCTTCATACCTTGCTGCAATACTCCATGCGTCAACATAGCTGCAGGTCAAAGTTATGCAATGCCAGAACTTTTGCCTCACTATCAGAATATAGGTATTGTTATGGCTGAGCCTTGGAACAGACACCTAAATGTGTATCCTAAGTGCCATTGGCACAAGAGCTTTTCCAAAATGCATCACTGAAAGTAGCCTGGCCAGTTGGTGCATGTCTCTTTGTGAAGCAGCATGCAGTATTTTTTGCCTGCAAGCAATATATTTATTCAGTTGCTAGCGAGTTCTGTGTTAGTGTCTTCATGACTGTTCCGTCACCCTGTGCACCGTTTTGCTAAGGAGAATTTAAAAAATGGCCATTAACATGGCCACAGGGGAAGCATTTGCTTTTCTTGGTTCTTCCCGGTGTTGCAATATGGTGTTGTTGTTTGGCCTCATGGTTCCGGAAAGTGTAAGACCAAAAATAAAGAGCCCTGAAAAAAAAGTGTTTCAAAAGTTGTATATCTGTGTTGCCCTTTTCTGTCTTTGCCTGGCATACTAATTGCTTTTCGGCTTAACAGTAGCACATGCTGTAATCCGTGCTGCAAACTGTGCACTGTATAAACAAATGAAGCTTGAAAAAACTAGTTTATTTTTTTTACCCCTCACAGTTAGGACATTTAACTCTGTGTAGCGTTCCGATGGAAACATCTTCCTAATCATGGTCACCGCACTTGAAGGGATCACTCTTTGTTCTCCAGTTCAGTCTCTCCCCCAAATCCATCTTGCAAACTGGTGGTAGGCCACATAATATTTTCTAGAATGAAAAGAAGAGACATCTGTGAAAGAGCAATCTCGGGATTTACAAAGCTCCAGTCCACATTGGTTTGACTCAAATGTCTAGCATACTGCAAAAATAGTACCACCACAAGTCACCTCCATACCTTGAGACAAAATACCCTATGTAGTGTTTTTTTTTAATGTTGTTTTCTCTCCTAAGGGAATAAAAGAATATAAAAGAAAACGTACATTCTAATAAGTTCTGCAATAGATTAGTCATTACATTACTGATAGTGCTTTGTACACATATTCAATGATAATAAATGAGTAAGCTGCACTAGTGAATCCAGTTAAATAATGTGCTTTTACAGCATGCACACATGTTGGAAAGGTTCAAATGTCCTTTATGTGGAAACCTAGTCTGCCAGTTTCTGGTGCACTGCACCCTTCGCATTTTTGAAGGGCATGTGGTACGTTTTTAGAAGGCCTCATTCCAAAGAAGAAAACGAAATGCAATACGTGCACAACGCGCGAGCCACCATGTTGTGGATATCCATTTCAGGCTCCTAGCTGGCCCCTCTCGATGAGGTCGCCGTATGCGATTTGCAACGCCTCGGTATCCAGGCAGAGTACAATATATATATATATATATATATATATATATATATATATATATATATATATAATATATATATACGTCTTGGCTCTTGGCATACGCAGTCCCGGTTTCTGGCTGCACATGGCTCAACATCTCGGCAGCACAGAAGCACCGCGTACACCGACGCAGCAACAGTTTCAAGTCATCAGTGTGGTATTCCCTCCGCTCGCGTGACTTCCGGGTTTAAAAGTGAACGTAATGTTACCACAGTGGCTCTATCACCACGTTTTTAATCGCGATATGGACAAGGCACATTTCGTCAATAACACGTATGTTGTTTTTCGAAGTTCGCGTACCGAGAACGACTTGGCGGAAATGACCTAATCGAGCCACTGCATTCTACAAGAATTCATTTCAGTCACAAGAAAGGATGCAAAAAAAGTGCTGTGGTTCATATTTACCAGTGGGCATCGTCAGCTTGATGGTGATCTGGTAGCGTTGCTGGGCGATCATCGTCAACACCGCGCGGTGGACGCTGC
The DNA here is from genome assembly GCF_055883805.1 of Amblyomma maculatum. Lineage (NCBI taxonomy): Eukaryota > Metazoa > Arthropoda > Arachnida > Ixodida > Ixodidae > Amblyomma > Amblyomma maculatum. The sequence goes on from NC_139350.1 coordinate 83,789,591, forward strand.
TGGTCGGCTGCTGTTCGTCCCCTTTCGGCGTATCCCCGCACGGAATAACGCGTAGATCGTCGCGATACCTCGCGTTCGAGTTCCGATTAGTCTGGCAAGTCCATTTACGGTGACTTCTTATGCACTCCTAAGGTGCTAGCAGTGCTGATATCGAATGGTGAAGCGTCGCTGACCATCCACCTGTTTATCTCCATGGGAGCGACGCTGTCAACTTACGCCCACGTGTTCCTTGTAACCATAGAAACGACGCTGCCATCTTTGTCAGGAACGAGTTAAACAGGCAACCATGCTCTGATAACTTCCGCGACGTCATCGGTTTGCCTCTTTTGATTGCTCGCACCCAATGACGTCATTGGGAGAGTGAAATGGGAATGGGAAGCCCCGCAAAATTTTAGTTGAGGGCAGTTTTTTATTTGCTTCTATTTTTAAATTTCTTCATTGAATAACTCCCGTTCCTGTGCACCGATTCTTGTAATTCTTTTTGAGCTAGCATCCCTGTGACATAAAGAATTGACCTGAAGCATAACCGACATCACATTACGAAGCGCTTCGCGGCTCCTTTAAGAATTATGCTTAACTCGTGTGTGCCAGAGTACCGCAAAGAAACTCACCTGTTGCATTCTCTATACCATAACAGCCACACAATGTACAAATGACTCTGGTCTTATGTATTAAGTGACAGCATATGCAGCTCGTTTCATCAAAAAGCCATTGGGCGCTGTAGTAGTAGTTGTAGTCGGCACCACATGTTGGAATTAATAAAATAGGCATAAAAAATGGTCTCAGTAATTTATGGCACCAGCGATTTATTATTGATTGGTGTGTGATAGGTAATGAGGAGTTAAAGACATTATTGTAATTCAGGAATTGAAGAAATTAAAATTTTGAAAAAGGGGGTTCAAAGGTGTTAAAATGCTCAGAATGAAAAGCCAATGCAAGATGATGCCAATTAAGAAAATGTAGTGTGCAATTATCACTTAATTGAAATAATTGAAAAATGAAAACCTGAAAAAATAGGCTTCAAAGGCATCAGAAAGTTCACAAATAAAAGTCAATGCTTGATTTGAATTTGAAATTTTATTCCACAACAAAAAGATGCTGCGAGGAGGACAGGAAAAAGCTGTGTGAACAGCTTGAAGAGCTGTTAGTCTTGCGTTTAATTGGATTAAAAATTTGTAATGAGCTGCCAATAGCAGTGGGTCTGCTATTGGCAGCATTTTTGCTCCTATACATTGCTCCTATAAATGCTCCTATACATTGAGCATTTTTGCTCCTATACAGCATTTTTCAATATCTGGCTTTGATATAGCCACATTTTACTAATTCTAGAATTGCTGAAAGAATGTTACAATATCTGTGGAATTTTCGTCAAAGGGCAGTCTTAAATGGCTGTGACGACTTTTTTGTGAAAATTTTTTTGTGCCTCGTAGTAAACCTTTGTTAATCCGAGAATTTGAGGCAAATTGAAAGGACATCGGTGATGTGATACATGCAGCAGATAATGCAGTCAGCAACATTTGCTGATATAAACTGAAGGCTTTGCTCTTTAAGGATTGTGCTTTTTAAGAGAATTTAGAGCATATAATTGATCAAGTAATATTTGAAAAAAAGTTAAAAATAAATATTGGAAAAAGGGGGTTCAAAAGGGCCAAAATGTTCAGAATTAAAGGCCAATGCTTCATGATCCAAATTAAACAATTTAGAGCAACTGACCAATTAGTTCATTTAAATAATTGAACAATTGCAAGCTTGAAAAATTTGATTGAAAGATGAAAAATGTAAAGGAAAAGCCATGATCTAAATAAGAAAATTTAGTTTGTAATTGCTCAATCTAAGTGAAAACAATAAAAAACTGAAAAAAGGTTGTCCAAAGGTTTCAAAATGCTACAGAATAAAAATTAAGTGCTTGATGATGCTAATTAAGAAATTTTAGATATAATAATTCATCAACGAATTGAAATACCTGAAAATGAAAAATGTGGTCAAAAGTGTCAACCTGCTCAAAATGGAAAGCCCATGTTTTCTGGTTTAAGTATTGTTGTACAAAGAATTTAAAAGTGCAACCGAATCTGTGTGTATTAAATGCAAATGCATCATACCCTCAATGGCTGAGCTCAAGTGTCCCCCTAATTTTTTTTTTCATCTAGCAAAAACCCCAACAGCTAACTGTCACTTCAATGGATTAGCAGGGCCAGACAGAATGTATGTTTTTACATAACGTCTTTTACAAAGCAAATGTGTGCAATGCTGCAGCTTCTTGTATCAAAATGGAAAGTCAGTATTTGAACATCGCAATGAATTCTATTCTGGAGTACATTTTCGTTCATGTGTTGAATTTCTGGAAAAGGTAAGTTATTGTACATGCTGAGCTTTTTGCTCCTACTACCCCTTTATCTCTGCATGTTATCTATCAGGGGCTGCAATATTTTATATATGACTACTTTGTCTATATAGCACCCGTACAAATGTGGCTTATGTTGTTTAAATGGCAATGCAGTAGCAAACACGCACTTGTGAATGCATTTACCTATACTGTAAACTAATGTACAGGGGCAATAAAAAGAAATGGGAACAGTACAGCATCTATGCGCTCCATTATTAAATTTCTTTCCATGAAGGCAGCACCTGCATAGTGAAAAAAAGAGGCTGGGGCTGTCAGTAAATGTTTCGTGAATGAGTTTAGTGTCTTTTTGTTGCCACCTTGGTACAAGCACGTTGAAATGAAATGCAAACAGTACAGCGCATAGACTGCACACTTCATGCCACTGCAAAAGCTTAGCCGGGATCGACTCTGGCCCAATATCAGATAAACTTTCACGAATCATCCCCGGGGTTAGCAGCATCTCTGAAACCTCACTCTTTTTGGTATGATTCGCAAACGCAAATAAAAGACGTCATATAGTGTACTTACGAATCAGTAGATACCACTGTTGCCAAGGTCTGTTATCAAATATGGGTTGTGTGAGAAATACAAATAGCACTATTAAGACACGAATTACTCAACACCGCAATTCAAAACTCACTATCCTTTGTTGTGCCCCTACAAGCCCATCACTAAGCTAACATAATGTTACATGCATTGCAATGCACGTGTGCTAAAGTAGCACCACAACCATCATTTTGCATCAACATGTAGTAATACATGACTCAAATGACACGATACTCCCTGTATAATTAGTAACAATAGAAATCAAAATAAGGGGGCCGTATTCTCCATTGTTAAGGTTATGATGCGAGTGTTTCACAGAGGTGGAGAATTTTTCACTTTTGTTTTTCTCTTCATTTTGATTTTATGGTCTCTTTATTGTTTTCTATTTTCTATATTGAAGCTAAGCATCATCAAGCATAGAATTCATTCTGAGCTATTTGACAACTTTAAATCTCCTTTTCCCATTTTTTATTTTTTCATCATCATCATCATCAGACTGATTATACCCACTGCAGGGCGAAGGCCTCTCCCATATTTCTCCTATTAACCCGGTTCTGTGCTAGCTGCATCCACTTGACCCCTGCGAACTTCTTAATCTCATCCGCCCACCTAACTTTCTGCCGCCCCCTGCTACGCTTTCCTTCCCTTGGAATCCAGTTTGTTACCCTCAGCGACCATCGGTTATCCTCTGTTCGCACTACATGTCCTCCCCTTGTCCATTTCTTCTTCTTAATTTCTACTAGAATGTCGGTAACTTGAGTTATTTCTCTGACCCACTCTGCACGCTTTCTATCTCGTAATGTTACCCCTACCATTTTTCGTTCCATAGCCCTCTGGGTTGTCCTCAACTTAAGTAGAGCTCTCTTGGTTAGCCTCCAAGTTTCACCCCATAGGTGCGTACAGGCAAGATGCAACTGTTGTATACTTTCCTCTTGAGCGATACCGGTAAGCTGCTAGTCATAATCTGCGAGTGCTTGCCAAATGCGCTCCATCCCAATCGTATTCTTCTTGTTATTTCCTTTTCGTGGTCCGGATCTGCAGTTACTACCTGTCCTAAGTAGACATATTCGCCTACCACTTCCAGTATTTCGCTACCTAATGTAAACTGCTGTTCCTTCCCGAGGCTGTTGAACATTACCTTAGTCTTCTGCATATTGATTTTCAAGCCTACCTTTCTACTTTTCCTGTCTAGGTCATCAATCATTATTTGCAGTTCATCCCCCGAGTTGCTTAGCAAGGCAATGTCATCAGCAAATCGCAGATTACTGAGGTATTCTCCATCTACCCTTATCCCTAACTGCTCCCATTCCATGTCTCTGAATACTTCCTCTAAACAAGCTGTGAATAGTACTGGGGAGATTGTGTCTCCTTGCCTAACACCTTTCTTTATGGGAATTTTGTTACTTTCTTTATGCAGAACTATGGTTGCTGTGCAGCCGCTATATATATCTTCCAGCACTTTCACGTATGGCTCGTCTACCCCCTGATTTTGCAATGCCTGCATCACCGCCGAGGTTTCAACTGAGTCAAATGCTTTTTCGTAATCAATGAATGCTATGTATAAGGGCTGGTTATATTCCGAGCATTTTTCTATCACCTGATTGATGGTATATGGATATGATCGATAGTAGAGTACCGTTTCCGAAACCCTGCTTGATCCTTTGCTTGATTGCAGTCTATGGTTGTCCTGATTCTATTAGCGATTACCTTAGTAAATACCTTATACGTAACAGACAGTAAGCTGATTAGTCTGTAATTTTTAAGGTCCTTAGAGTCCCCTTTCTTGTGAATGAGGATAATGTTTGCATTCTTCCATGGTTCCGGTGCCGTCGATAACACCAGGCACTGCGTATACAGGGTGGCCAGGTTTTCTAGCACGATATCCCCCCGTCCTTCAGCAAATCTGTAGTTATCTGATCCTCTCCAGCTGATTTCCCCTTTTCATAGTTTCTAGTGCTTTCTTGACCTCGTCCTTCGTCACTGGTGGAACGTCTGACTGTTTTTCCCTACCACCAATCTCATTACGGTCCTGACTACTTTGGCTACTGTAGAGATCTGTATAGAACTCCTCGGCTACTTTGACTATCTTTTCCATATTGGTGATGACGTTGCCTGCCTTGTCCCTTATCGCATACATCTGGTTTTTGCCTATGCCAATTTCTTCATTGCTGCTTTAAGGCTTCCCCCGTTCTTTAAAGCATGCTCCATTTTCTCCATGTTATACTTCCTAATATCGGCCACCTTGCTTTGATATCTCGGCCAATTCGATCTGGTCTGTTGGATTGGAAGCTTTCATACTCTGGCGTTTCTTAATTAAACCTTTCGTCTGCTTAGACAGCTTACCGGTATCCTCTCTAACTATCCTACCGCCTTCTTCTACCGCGCACTCAGTAATGATATCTCTGAAATTATTGTTCCTTGCCTCTAGGGTAATGTCGCCATCCTCAGTTAGAGCTGAAAAACTATTCTGTAGCGAGATCCTGAACTCTTCTGCCCTCCCCCTCACCGCTAATTCGTTGATGGGTTTCTTTCTTACTAATCTGTTGCGTTCCTTCTTCAGATTTAGGCTAATTCGGGACCTCACCATCCTGTGGTCACTGCATCGCACTTTCCCGATTACCTCTACATCTTGCATAATGGCGGGGGTTGAACACATTATGAAGTCGATTTCATTTTTAGTCTCTCCGTTAGGACTTTTCCATGTCCATTTCCGGTTCTTCCGTTTGCTGAAGAAGGTATTCATGATTCGTAAGTTATTGCGCTCTGCAAACTCAACTAGTAACTCCCCCCTGCTATTCCTAGAACCAATGCCATAGTCACCTACTGCCTTGTCTCCTGCCTGTTTTTTCCCTACCTTGGCATTGAAATCGCCCATTAGTACAGTATACTGTGTCTTTACTTTTCGCATTGCCGATTCTACATCTTCATAGAAGCTTTCAACTGCCTGGTCATCATAACTACATGTAGGTGCATAGGCCTGTACAACCTTCAGTTTATACCGCTTATTAAGCCTAATTACGATGCCTGCAACCCTCTCATTAATACTATAAAATTCATCTATATTACCCGCTATATACTTATTGACAAGGAAACCTACTCCTAGTTGTCGCCTCTCTGGTAAGCCTCGATAACACAGTACATGCCCATCTTTCAGTACAGTATATGCCTCATTCGGCCTCCTAACCTCACTAAGCCCTATGACATCCCATTTCATGCCCTCTAGTTCCTCTAACAGCACTGCTAAGCTAGCTTCACTAGCTAGGGTTCTAGCATTAAACGTTGCCAGGGTCAGTTTCCAATGGCGGCCTGTCCAGCGGTGCCAGGCTTTCTTAGCACCCCCTGCTGCGTCACAGGTCTGACCGCCGCCGTGGTCAGTTGTTCCGCAGCCACTTGTGACTGAGGGCCGGGGTTTTATGGAGCTTATCATAGGAGGTTGCGGCCAATTACTGCACCAGGGTGGCCAACTCCTGTTCTGGTGAGGGAGTGCATTGCCGGAGGTGTTCACCGGCATCAGGTCGCACCCCAAACCTGTTTATGCAATTCCATCAACACGCGGATTTTTTTTTTCTTTCATCCGGTGGAGAATTGCGCGGCACCGGGATTTGAACCCCGGTCCTCTTGCATGCGGATGTTCTACCGCTACGCCACCGCGCCACAATTTTTTCAATTGTGTCAAACTATTAATTACACTAAATTTTCTTATCAAGCATTGGTTTCCTATGCTGAGCATTTTTACAATTTTGAACCTTTTTTTTTCAAATTTCTATTTTCTTAATTACTTCATTTTAGTAGCTGATCAATCATATACACCAAATTCTCATAATTAGCATCATCTAGCATTGTTTCAATCTGGAAATTTTGACAACTTTTAACCCCCTTTTTCATTTGTTATCTTTTTAATCATTTCAAATAATTGATGATTACATTAAAATTTCTTAGCATCACCAAGCATTAGTCATCCATTCTAGGCATTTTAACACCTCTGAACTACATTTTCATTCTTTTTTCTATTTGTCATGTTTTTCAGTTATTTCACTTAATTAATTACACATTCTAAATTTTTTAATTAGCATAATTAAGCATTAGGTTTTCATTCGGAACATTTTTTTCACCTTTCAACCCGTTTTTTATTTTTTCATTCTTTTCATTTATTTAACTCATCAAATAATTACACTGATTTATTTAAAAGGGTCATGCCAGCTAACAACTGAGCATAAATTGATTATTGCATTTCACTCCTCATACGTTAATTTATCATTCCTCGAAATGTGAGCTCATTCCGTGCAGTAGATAGTTTTGAAAATAATTTTTATTATTAATATCGGAATCAACTTTGGCAACCATCAGCCGCTGACGTCCTCATGGCACCTGCTATTCACGGTGCCGGCTGCACTCTTGCATGCCCCACGTGGATGGCGGTCACCAAGTTGTTTTTTTTTTCAGGAAAAATATTTTATTCACATATTCTCTTTTCTTTGAGAAGCCTTCACTATAATATTGTGGTGACCGAGTTGTTTTTTTTTCAGCAAAAATATTTTATTCACATATTCTCTTTTCTTTGAGAAGCCTTCACTATAATATGCGGCCTTAGAGATCCTCGGACTTGTTTTGGGCTTCGTCTAGAGATTGCCGAGGATGCCAAAATCGACGGCCTAGGCATGGAATCAGAAGCGTATTATTCTTACATTATGAGAGTTAGCTTGTTTTTGCCACAAGCGCTCCCGCATATAAAAAGGCCCTTGTCTAATGTTTCCTTCGGACGAGTACATGTGATGCGAAAAGGATATCGTTATTGTCCTGATTGTTGAGCTATTGCCGTCGCTCTTCGGGTCCAAAAACTAAGTGTAAATCTCAAACAAGCGTACCTTGATGAGAGAACATGCCAGAAGATACCAAAGTACCCAACTGACAAAGAAAAGACAGCATTAGTGACACCAGACGTTCTTTATAGGCTTAACATAATGCCATTTAGATTATGCAGTGTGCCTGGAACATTTGAACATTTTATGGACACCATTCTGCGTGGCCTCAAGCTGCAAATTTGTTTATGCTATCTGGATGACATGAAGACAGTTCACGAGCATAACAGCCACCCTGCCATCATTCTTGATTGCATTGAAAGAGCCGGCCTTGTACTCAACTTGAAGAAATGCCACTTTGGCAAATGCCAGACACTAGTCCTTAGTCACTTGGTTCATAAGGATGGTGTTTGGCTGGATCCCCAGAGGAGTGAGGCTGTAACCAGCTTCACAGCACCGAAATCAGTGAAAGAACTTTGGAGCTTTTTAGGACTATGTTCCTATTTTCGCTGTTTTATCCCCAGGTTCGGTGGCATCGCCTATCCTCTTACATGCCTTTTGCACAAGGATACACCATTCAGCTGGACTGCTGACTGTGACTCACTTTGCTGTGTCACTTCTGCCCTTCTGCTCCCATCGAAGTTCATATCAATGCTAGTGGTGCTGGCATTGGCACAGTGCTCCTACAGCACCACAGCAATGCTCAGCATGTAATAGCTTATGCCAGTTGTTTGCTGAGCAAGTTTGAACACAACTACACAGTGATTGAATAAGAGTTCCTTGTATGTTTTTTGCTGTGCAAAGATTTCTTTCCTATCTCTATGAAAATTATTTTACTATTGTCTCTGGCCATCATTCGCTGTGTTCACTTGTAAACCTCTGATTCATGCGGCTGTCTCGTGCACTGTGAACTTTGTGCCTACAAGAGTCCAACTTTACTGTGCCGTACAAGAGCAGCAGAGCAGCCATCAACACACCGACACTGGCTGCCTCTTGCACTTACTGCTCCCGACTACTGGTTGCAATGGTGACAGCTTTTGAGACTACCTCACGCCTGTATCACCACCGTTTCCTGACCTTGACCACTTTCGGAATGAAAAACACAATGACATGACTTTAGGAATGCTCTTTGAAGGTACACGTAATTCATTGGATACCTGTTTTTTGCTTTTGTGTTCGCGATGGCTTACTTTACAAATGAAATTCCCCCCCCCCCCCCCCCCCCCGGAGGTTTTCTTCTCGTCGTTCCCGAAAGTTTCCAAATTCCTGTTCTTGAAACGATGCATGATGCCCCTTGTCACCTGCGTTTTGCCCGGACGCTTCACCACACACAAAAAAAATTTTAATGACCAAAAATGCATCAAGACATTCAACACTATGTAGCCAGTTGTGTGCAGTTCCAGCACTACAAGCCCTCACATCCCCCCTGCCAGGGCTGCTGCAAGCTGTCGCACCTTCAACTACACCTTTCAAGCAAGTGGGCATCGTCCTCTTGTGCCCTTTTCCACAGTCCTCCAAAGGTAACCAATGGATCACTGTCTGTGTCGACCACCTCAACTGATACTGTGAGACAGTTGCAGCATTGTCAGCCACTGCTTCTGATATGTCCAAATTTCTTCTGCAGATTCTTGTTCTTTGACACACCCTGCCTTGAGTTCTAATCAGTGACTGTGGATGACAATATACTCTTGATATTATTGAAGAACTTCTTTGCCTCTGTGCATGTAATTTTCATCCTTCAAAGCTGTACCATTCCCAAACGAACAGCCTCTTTGGATGCACCAAGCACACTCCAATCATTATGCTGGTAATGTATGTAGATTCCCACCATAACAACTAGGATAAAATTTTCCCTTCCATCACATATGTATATAATACAGCACAACCTGAGACAGCTGGCTACAGTCAGTTCTACCTCCTTTTTATTTTATAAACAGATACTGCAATCTATGAGGGATTTTAGCAGGGTGGGAATATAACATTGTGGGAAAACAATAATTGCAGGCAACAGAACGAAGTGAATAAAAAGTGCACTACCATATGAACGCAACAAAATGAAGACGGAAAAATACACTTTCAGGTTAATACAGCAAGCATCATTTTTAACACTGCACTGTGTGAAAACAAGAGAAAGCAAAACATTGGAAATAGGCATATTTGAACGTCTAGGTCATCAGTTGATATGGGCAGTAAACAAAGGTTGAATCACTGTTTTCAAGTTATTCCTGTCAGTTACATTTCTTGGAAAAATCAATATTTAAAGCAATCATTTTTCACACAGAATAGTGTCATTGTTAGTTGATGCCTCTGTCTGGTGGCATTTCCAAAAGAAAGTTAAATTATATCAGAGATGTTAACACTGCAGTGTCCATTTACAATATGATACATGAATTTTAGTCTGGAAAGTCAATTATGCTGTATTACTTGCAGAAAGTTGGCCCGTTTTAAAAGTTCTGTGACTGAGTCCTGTGGGAAACATTATTATATATAAAGTGAGCCACCTTTTTATGTATCTGTTCAAGCTTTGTGATGTTGATTTGTGTAAAAGAATCCCAGATAATCATTGCATAATCAAGCACCGGAAGTACAATTGTATATGCCAGTAAACAGACATTGCTTATGGACAGTTTTAAAGCTCTGAAGAAAAACAATTTACAAAAAGCATTAGCAGTTACTTTATCACAGTGGAGATTCCATTTGAGGTTGTTAGTTATTCACAGCCCAAGGTATTTGTATTCCATTACTTCAGAAAGAAAAATATCTTCAGCTGAATTGAAATGAAGCTTATTCTTTTTGTGAGTGAGTACAAGACAAAGTCATCTGCATATAATCTTATTTTTATAGAAAATTGTCTACAACATTGATGTAAAAAAGGAAAAGAAGAGGCAAAAGAACTGAGCCGTGGTGAATGCCAGAGTCGATGGAAAGTTTTTCTGAGTTGAGATTTAAAGCTAACAAATTGCTTGGATGCCATAAGGTAATCTGATATCCGGTTAATAAGTTGAGGATTTTTATAAATTTTGTTTAATTTATGCAGTAGTTTATAACAAAAGACTTTGTTGAAAACTTCAAAGAAATCCATTAAAATGGCACCTGTTTGTTTGCCCTTGTTTATAGCATTTGTGAAACCATGTATTGTTTTAACCAATTGAGGTATTGTTGAGTAGCATTTCTGAAATCCATGCTCATGGGTTGTTAGATAATGTTCCAGCAATACCAAAATATGTTTGTGAATTATGTGCTCCAAGATTTTACAAGCAGTTCAGGTTAATGAAATGAGGTGGTAGTTCTGAATGTGCTGCATATTTACTGCTTTATGGAGTGGCTGGACTCTGGTGGTCACCCAGTCATTTTGCACCTGACCAAGATACAAGGATTCTAGATATAGAACATAGAAATATTTGATACCCTTTCCACATAGCATTTAAGAAATCCATTCAGGACATCATCTGGGCTGTAAAATTTTCAGATGTCAAGTTGAGGAACATATTGAAAATACCCTCTACATTTATCTTAACATTAGGTATATGAGGCAGTACACATCGTCATGCTAAGGTAAACTGCCATTATCTTGAGTAAATACAGATTTGAAGTATGCATTAAAAAGGTTTGCTATTTCTTTCCTGTCATGAGCCATCGTGCATTCACATCAAACACCTCACACTGTTTTTATATGGAGCTAATGCTTCCCCAAAATTTATCTGGCAGCAATGCAAACTTGGCAATGAGTCACCATAACAGCGCTGTCGGTCTCTTCACACTTGATCTTTAAGCTTTGAGCTTAATTCAGAGATTTCTTTTTCGACCTGATCCTAGTTTTAAGGGCTTTTTTTTCAATCATTTAAGCCGTCTTTTTAACCTGAGTGTTTCATAAGAAATTCAGGGGTTTCTATGTTTCTTTGTAATTCACCATACAAAAGAGCTAATACAGTCATTTATAATATTTTTAGAATTGACCCAAGATCATTGACATCGCGACTGCTGTTTGCAAACTCATCAAATTAAAATACAAGCTTGTCAATAGTTGAAGCATCATTTGCCTGAGTGAAATCAGGGAAAGATACGCACTCTATATATTTGTCTAATGAAGTATTGCTGAGGGTTAGTACCACTGCAAAGTAGTTTGAAATTTCTGGAAGCACTTCACAGCCCATCTGAACGATGATGGATCTGCTAACAAAAAACAAGTCCAGTACTGACTTAGAATATCCCTAAATTCTAGTATAGTCTAACTATTTGTAGCAAGTCATATAAAAATTCAATGTTCAGCATTGCTTTCCCAGCAAGATCGTGTTTTATGAGTGAAAGTTGGCCAGTATATATTGGGCAAATTAAAATTACCTGAAAGGATTATTTGGTCATTAGTTGTAATATTTTGATGTAAATAATTTTCCAGCTCCTCAAACACAGAAGCAGGAGAGTTGGGTTGCCTGTATATTACTTCTACAATGCATCTAATGCTATTGCAGTGTGCTTTACAAAAAATACCTTCAAAATTGCATATATTTGGCATTCTCAGAACATTAAGTGATGATTTGAAAAGGATACACACACCTCCACCTCTACTGTCTCAATCTCTTCTATATGCACTGTAACCTCAAAATAACGGCTTGAGGGGCTAGTTGGTGCTGGATCATATTCAGATATGTGGTGCAAAAAACACAAACACAGGAGAAGATACACAACACACATGGGCGTGTGTTGTGCATCTTCTCCTGTGTTTGTGTTTTTTGCGCCACATATCTGAATATGATCCAGCACTGTAACCCATTGGAACAAACTCACTGTCATATAGAGAGTGATTTAACCAGGTTTCTGTTAGTACTGCCAGAGCAGGATCTTGCAAGAAGATAAGGGTCTATAACATGCAATCTTACTTATTATGCTCCTACAATTGATTATTTGTTAACTTTATTGAGCAGGCATTAAAGTTCTGGTGTCAGTCAGACCCTGTCTTGCTAAGTTGAAACCGTGTATTCTTTTTGTCCAAAGTGAAGAAATCACCATTGATGCATAGCTTATCATAAATCAGTTTTACTTCTGCATTGTTTCTTCTCTCCTCTGCACAGTTTTCCAAAAGTTCTGCCTTGTGCCATGAATCCGCTTGGAGAAGTTTTTGGATGAGGATATTTTAGAGCCTTTTAGCTTATGAGCTGATGAGCAGAAAGACATTTTCTCGTGATACTCGAAAATTTTTTAACTGATAGGAGACGTGACTAGCTTGCTTCTTTTTTTCCTATCCTATGGCACCTTTCAATGCCATCTACCTGCTTGCCAAAATATTTCATAAAAATGTCAGACTGTCGAACTGATCCTTTTTTTGGCCTTCCAGCAAATCAGATAGCATTTCCTTTTCAGGTGACCCAAGATTGGCTTCAATGTCACCAGAAGATAACAAATCATTGGTGGGTGGCAAAACACAATTCAAAAACATTTTAACACATAGTGGGCAAGGCAGCAGCACTAGGAAATGATTGTTACTTCAAAATCAATATGCAGGCAAGTAGTTACTAACCTGAACAGCGAAACAGAGCAGATTTCTAAGCATGTTGCCAGCTCTGCTGCAGCCGAGCTCACTGGTGAAGAATCAGATCGATCGGTCCTTTATAGCTGATGAATGAACCATGTGAAATGTCGTAATCGTCAGTATCATGAAACAGGCGCCTGGGCCTGTGGTGATGATGGTCATGGCTGGTGTTGCTGCATTATCCACAGGAATGTAGTGCACACGTGTGGCCGGAAGGGAACCGTCATGCATAGTGTAGAGCAATCCAAGCACCTGGACAGTGAAAACGAGTGGATTTCCAAGCATGTTGCAGTCTGTGATGTAGCTGAGCCTGTATGCACGCATTCTCCACAGCTGTCATGATAACCTTCTACCTTTCACCTTTCACTCTCTACTAAGAGTCTCCTATTGCCTCTACTCTGTCGAGCTGAAGCAGCTCGCCACTTTGCTCGTCTCCACATTACTGACACACAGGCACACTCCAAAGAGTGTTACAGCAACTGATGCCTGCATGTCTGTTATGCACCTGCCAATTTAGTGTGGCTGTGGACGCTGCTGTGCAAGCGTAGGTTATCCCAGAAGCTGCTGTTCCACTATACTGGCCCTTTTGTTACCTTGGAGTGTCTGAGTGATGAGCTATCTCATATCGACGTATGTTTTATGTGAAGACACTACTTTGCAATTCTGTGCTAATTACAATAAATTGAACAAAGTTACTAAAAAGGATGTATACCGAGCACCTACATCAGATGTGTAACAGTTGTTACACAGAAGTACAGCACTGAAGAACTACTGCAGCGGCTGAATGAGGGCACCAAGAATGGGCCCACACTTTTGCATCCTACATCCTCCACCTCTACTGCCTGTGGCATCCTTCACATAAAACATACATGTCACTATAATGCTGCACTCAAAGCGGCCGATGCTCACGGAAGACACAAGTGGTCCATGTCACTTGTTTCAAAACGTTTCATCCCATACAGCCTGTTAACTTGTTTAACTCACCCTGCAAGCTTCGTCTACGAGGCGGGAAGTGTCACACACTAAGGTTCGGAAGCAAAGGAAAGAAGAATGAGGTTGAAAAAGCGGGAGTTGGTGGACCTGGGGACACTTCGTTCCTTCAACTGAAAACAAATGTCTTGTTACATACCCAGTACGTAGCAATATGTATAATAGCTGCAAGTGCTATATCAAAGGATAGGTTATGTGTGGTTGGTTTGTAGGGTTTAAAATCCAAGTGACTCAAGCTATGAGACATTGTAGTGGAGGTCTCCATAAATTTCAGCCATCTGAGGTTCTTTAACATGCATTGACATCACACAGCACATTGGCACCACTCAGTTTCTCTTCAATCGAAACACAGCCACCGGGGGTTGGGATCGAACCTGGGTACTCTGGCACAATAGTCAGGAAGCTTAACCACTACACCACTGAGCCAGTGTGGATAGATTATATCTATTATATTTGTACAATAGCATTCATACAATTTTACTGCACAGGTTATATCTAGTACAACTGTACTAAAGTCATTGTGGAACCTATTTGATATTTAATTCTCAAAAACAACCTTTACATCACATCAAGTCACATCATAGGATAACTTTGGTGGAGTGTAATTGTATTTCACTATTTGCAGGACTTGAGTGGCATAAATTAGTTAACCTTAACTGACATTAATTAGTTTGCTATTAAAAATTGAACTTTCTACTCTAATTTCAAGTGATATATCATTGGATAGATTATTCCAAGTATGCAATACACTAATTGCAAGCCTTGGTTATTAGCCAATTAGTTAAATGTGACTGATAGCTGAACTTAAGGCTTTAACATCATCTGATCATGGGATAGCTTAACAGAGTATGACTGTAATGCACCAACTGTTGGTCTTAGTTAATCACTGTTAATTTGTTGCGATTAACAATGAAACTTTAGGCTACAATGTCATCATATATCATGGATTAACTTATATTAAGTACAATTTCAATATACTAATTGCCAATTTTAGTTATTAGTCATCAATTAGTTAAGTGTGATTAACATTTTGAACATTAAGCCACAATGTCAAGTCATATATCAATGGATAGTCTATATTGAGTACAATTGCACATGACTATTTACAGGCTTTAATATTAATTAACTGCATTTAACAATTAAGCTTAAACTACATCAAGTCATGTATCATCATCAGCCAGATATAACCAGTGCAAAGCAAAGGCTTCTCCAGTCCTGTGTTACCTGCATCCACTTGACTGCTACAAAATCAACCTCATCTGAATTTCTACTACCCTCTGTTATGCTTTCCTTTCCTTGGTATCTAATTTGTTACCCGTTTCAACCATCGCCTCTCCTCCCTTCATGCTACATGCCCTGTCTATGCCCATTTTTTCTTCTTGATTTCCAATAGAATGTCATTAAGCAATTTCTCCGACTCACTCTGTATACTTCTTATCTCTTAATGTTACACCTACCATTGTCTATTCCATAGCCCTCTGTGTTGTACTCAACTGAAGTACAACCCTTTTCGTTAGCCTCCATATTTTATCCCTATAGGGCAGTATAGTTAAGATGCAACTGCTGTATACTTTCCTCTTGAGCGATACTGGTAAGCTGCTAATCATCATCTGCGAGTGTTTGCCAAATGTATTCCATCGCAATCTTATTCTTATTTCCATTTCATGGTCGGGATCTGCAGTTACTACTTGTCCTAGGTTCGCCTGCCATTTCCAATGCTTCGCTAGCTACTGTAAGCTGCTGTTCCTTCCAGAGGCTGTTGAACATTACTTGTCTTGTCCACATTGATTTTTAGGCCCACCTTTCTGCTTTTCCTGTCTAGGTTATCAGTCATTCTTTGCAGTTCATCCCCTGAGTTACTTAGCAAGGCAATGTTATCAGCAAATCACAGATTACTTAAGTATTTTCGATCATCCTTTGTCTCTAATTGCTTCCATTCTAAGTCTGAATGCTTCCTCTAAGCAAGCTGTGAATAATACTCGGGAGATCGTGCCTCCTTGCCTAATACCTTTCTTTATGAGAATTTTATTACTTTCTTTATGCACAACTATGTACATGTGTAGCCACTATAGACGTTTTCAGTACTTTCACATACAGCTCACCTACACCCTGATTTCGCATTGCCTGCATGACTGTCAAAGTTTCGAATGAGTCAAATGCTTTTTCGTATTCAATAAATACTATGCATTAGGGCTGGTTATATTCTGAGCATTTTTATAACACCTGGTTGATAGTATGAATATGCTCAATATTAGAGTACCCTTTCCAAAAACCTGCTCGATCTTTTGCTTGGTTGCAGTCTAAGATTATCCTGACTATTAGCTTTTCACCTTATTAAATAATTTGTACATAACAGATAGTAATCTGATTGGTCTACAATTCTTCAAGCCCTTAGTGCCCCTTTCGTGTGAATTAGGACAATAGTGTTCTTCCAATGCACCATGCATTGTGTATACAGGGTGCCCAGTTTTCCTTGCAAAATACCCCCAGTCCTTTAATAAATCTGTAGTTACCTGATCCTCCCTATTTGCTTCCCCCTTTTCAAAGTCCCAAAGCTTTGTCCATCAGTGGCAGAATGCCATATATCATGGTTAGCTTGCACTGGGTGTGACTGCAGTATATTGCCAGTCTTAGTTAATAGCCATAATTAGTTTACTGTGATTAACTGAACTTTTGGCTACAAAGTCATGGCGTATATCAAAAGATAGCTTCTATTAGGTATGATCACAAAACATTATTTGCAGGTCCTATTTAATAGCTGTTAATTAGTTAATTGCTATTAACATATTGGCTTTAGGCTGTCATATATCATAAGATAGCTTATATGAAGTGTTTGCTCTATACTATCTGCCGATTTTGGTTAATAGTCATTAATTATTGTTTTTGATTAACAGAAACAAGTCATCAGTCACACTTAAGACTGAGTGATGATTACATGAAATGTTTTAGATTCCACTTTACAGTATACTACTTGGTAAAGTTCTGAGTCATGCTATGTTGCATAAGACTAAGAGTTATGATCATGATTCATGCTTATAGGCAATGGTTCTGCAGATTCCACACCCTGCAGTATGCTACTTTGTAAAGTGTTGGGCCATGCTACTTTATATTATGACTGCACCCCGCCGGGGTGGCGCAGTGGTTATGGCACTAGACTACTGTTCCCAAGGATGCGGGATCGAATCCCAGCCTTGGCGACCGCTTTTCGATGCAGGTGAAAAGCAAGGCGCTCGCGTGCTGTGCAATGTCAATGCACGTTAAAGAACTAAAGGTCGAAATTTCCGGAGTCCTCCACTACGGCCTCTCATAGTCTGAGTCACTTCGGGACGTTAAATCCCGCAAATCAAACGATATTATGACTGCAAGTCATGAGTCATTATGACTGAGCCATGACTATATATTTTGTACATGCTTCATAGTATACTACATTGTAAAGTGCTGGGTCACACTACATTGCATTATTACTGAGTCATACAGCCACAGTTATGACTGAGTCATGACAATGTTTCAGACTCCACACCTTTCACTTCCAAGCACTGTCAAGTCATGTTACATTATGACAGATTCATGAACCATGATTGACTTAATGACTATATATGTTGTGCAGGCTTCACACCTTACAGTATAATCAAATGTTGTGCTGAGCAATCTTATGTTACTGTCAAGTGCTGCCATGCTATGCTACATGACAATTATCTTGAGTCATGATTATGATGACTTTCAATCATGACTATGCATGTTGTACAGGCAGTATAGTCCATCTTACAGTATGGTCCAATGTTAAGTGCTGAGCAATGCCATGTTATTTTATAATGAGTTATGAACGATGTTTGAGTGATGCCTTACAAGGTCCTGGGAGATCAGCTTTGGTCATTCATGACTATTCATATCCCCTTACATGTGTTATGATATTGTGCACAGGGTAGTAATGCCATCTGAATTGCATGCTATGGACAATCAACAAGTGTGGGCAGTTTGTGTGCTAATAGAAATAAATATGGAAGTTTGAAGTAAAACAAATAATGGTTTTATATTTTCCAAATGCCACACTTTGCTAATAAGCACATCATCAATGTATAAGTACTAATACCAGTACACATACAAATAAGAGAAGTCTAATCCCAGTTCAATATTTACCACTGCTAGTTGTGGCTATATCATATGCACAATTGAGAAATGCAAAATTAGGACATTTAGGCTCTGCCATTAAGGTGATAAAAGTGTTTCATATAACATTGTTTTTCACTTTATTCTTTAGTCTATTCCAATTTTTCTTTTTTGATTTTGTTAATACGCTGCCACTTAGCATCAACAAACATTGTCTTCTCATTCTGAGCAGTTTGGCACTTTAAATATATTTTTTATCTTTTTTCAACTAATTAGGATCATTAATTCATCAATTATCCACTATATATTTTAAACTAGCACTCTCAATCATTTGCTTTTTACTCTGAGCATCTTGACACATTTGAACTACTTTTCCATTTAAATTTTTTAATAACTTTATTTATTTGACTAATTGCATTTTAAAATTTTAAATGAGCCTAATCAGGTACTGGCATTTATTCCGAACATTTTTACATCTTTGAACCTTTTTTCAAATTTTCATTCTGTTAATCCAACAATTATTCGGTTAATTATGATGATCAACTATCACTTATCACACACAAATCATCAATCACTACAAATTACCGTAATACAATTTTATGCAGCTGACCACGGTGGCTGCATTTCGATGGAGACGAAACGAAGTAGCATCCATGTGCTGAGCAATGTCAGCACATGTTAAAGATCCCCAGGTGGTCGAAATTACTCTGTAACCCTATACGACCCAACTCACCTCTTTCCACTTTCACTCCCACCTTCCTCCCTTCCCTTACAGTGCGGTTCAGGTATCCACAGCACAAGTGTGACAGATACTGCACCTTTCTCTTCCTGTGAACGAATTCTATTATTATTTATTTATACAGCCCCAGTTATGTCTGATACATGGTGACAACTATGACAACAATAGTGCCAATAGCTTTCGGACCAAATGAGCTGTATCTGTTATTACTTAAAACGCATGATAATTTGTTTTGCAGCCACACAAGACCAATATTCACCGCAGTAAGTAATAAAATTCACAATGTGAGAACTGAAGAAAAGTTGGAGTGCTGCAATGCACAAGCACAAATACTTTCCTGTATACAGAGTGCCCAGCTGCAGCAGTTCAGTTGGGCCACAAAATATTGCCATGATGCTGAACTGGCAACAATGGTCTTTAGCAGGTGGCAGCAAGTGCTCCTCCAAGCCTGACACCACCCTAAGCAGGGCACTATGGCACAACATGCAGGATCCCTATAAAAAATTGTTGAGGTTTAAGCATGGCTTGAACCTATTAATATGGGTGAAAACTGTGAGTAGCCCTGATAGTTTTTTCATCTTATATATACAAGAATGGAAAGGTGCAGTACCTGTCACACTTTCTCTGAGCACACCTGAACTGGGCTGTAAGAGAAGGGAGGAAGGGGGTAGTTTGAGTGTTAAGAGAGGTACTGTAGTGGGGGCTACAGAGTAATTTCGACCACCTGGAGATCTTTAACATGCATGACATCATGCAGCACAATGATTCCTCTCTGTGGTGCCTCCATCGAATTCCAGATGCTAGCAGCCACGTTCAAACCTGGGTACTCCAGAGCAGTAGTTGCGCATTTTAACAACTGTGCACCGTGACAGGGCACACATTTTTTCTAAAAGCTAGGCTTTAGGGAAAGGAAGGGACAATATAGGGTAGAGACCTATACTTTAATCAGGTGAAGGTCACACCACCTTTTTAAAAGTCAAGTGGCCAGATGTCTTGGAAAGGAAGGCACAGACTATTTATTGCCACACTTTGTTCTGTGGCTCCTTGAAAGTCAATGGCTAGCCCACACTGACTTTGTGTTGGTTTAGAGAAAAGGAAAGATGCAGTAGGCCACATTTTTCTTCATAGACACTTCAAGTACATAGCAAGTCTGCCCTGCTCCTTGAAGATCAAACCTAGTTCTGTACAAAGACTGGCTCTTAGTGTTGTGATATCAGTGCACTACAGCTATCAGTCACTATCACTTTTCCATTCCCCAGATTCCCTTTCCTTTACCTGCACATATAAGAAATGCCCGGTATAATAAAGCTGGCTGTTGCCTGGATGGCATTTCTGAGTTTAGGCATAAAATCCCTACAGTAGCAATGAAGACTGAATAATCCAATGGATGCCACCCAAGAACCACCTATGCAGGCCCACCGTCATTCAATGCAGCTGGCAAAAAATGGCCCACATACCAAGTTTGTCTCAAAGCATTCTTTAAGGGTCATGGCAATATAGACGATAAGAAACAGGCTTTACTTGTCACAACACTGAGCCCCAACATGGTGGCCATAATTGCCATATGCTACACACCAGCCAAGGTGAACGACCTTTTGTACAGCGAGGTTATTGCACGTCTGCAGCAGCACTCTTACCAAAGCTTAATGAGATAGCCCGATTGTACAAATGTGTCATGCACAACCATTTGCCAGACAAGCCAGTCAAAAAATTTCTGGCCACTTTTGTCAGACTGCAGGCACTTGCAATTTCACATTTTGGACAGGATGCTATAAGATGGGATTGCTCGTGGGTTGCAAAGCTCCAGTGTACATCAGCAGTCCTTAGTGAAGGCTGGCCTGACCAGAAGTGAAGCCAAAGAAATTGCAGTAGCATAACTGGCAGATGAGAACGAAAAAGGGGTAAGCTGGGCCAAGACAGACAAAAATGTCTGTGTGATGACAGAAACGTGCACCAAGGAAAGGACCCTGAATGTTATGCTCATGATGTGAAGGCCAAGGACATACTGAAAAATCATACCATTTCTGCTTTTGTTGTATACTACAAGTGCCATTATTGTGGGTACCTTGCGAGGGCCTGCTTCTGACATGCAAATAAGCTGCCTGCTTTGCAGACAGCACCACCACCACGATCCGTGAGCGAGATGGGGCTGACAGATTGGCACCTGCGATGCTGATAACGAGGACTTGTTCACACTGGGCGCTAAGGAAGATTACGTCGAAGCCCTCGGCACAGTCAAGGCGCTGGTGCGCACAGAGTGGGACAGAGTTCCGGTTGCCATGCAGCTGGACATGGGGTCACCGGTTTCAATCATCACATGGGCAACCTATACAAAACATCGACAGCCTGGCCTAAGCTTCAAGACTATTAAAGTTAACTTGTTTCCTTGGGGAGCTTCTGGTTTATGGACAGTTGAAGGAGGTTTCTCTAGAAGGGTGCACCCTCGCAAGTACTTTCACAGTCCTCGGTTGTAAAGGGCAAAACCTGTGTAGCCGTGACCTCATCAAAGCTTTCAACCTACTCGATGTACCAGTTTGCAACGTGTCAGCTGAAGGTAAGCCTTGCATTACAGATTAAATAGGCAACTTTGACATCTAAGCCGTTACTAAAACTTATTTAAATTTTAAATGAGCCTAATCAAGTACTGGCATTTATTCCGAACATTTTTACATCTTTGAACCTTTTCTCAAATTTTTATTCTGTTAATTCAACAATTATTCAGCTAATTATGATGATTGACTAATCACTTATCACACACAAATCATCAATCACTACAAACAAATTATGCAGCTGACAGCGGTGGCTGCATTTCGATGGAGACGAAACGAAGTGGCATCCGTGTGCTGAGCAATGTCAGCGCATGTTAAAGATCCCCAGGTGGTCGAAATTACTCTGTAGCCCTATACTACCCAACTCACCTCTCTTTCCACTTTCACTCCCACCTTTCTCCCTTCCCTTACAGTGCGGTTCAGGTATCCCGTTATTAAAACGGTGTTTGAGCCAGGTTTGAGCCTCATCAAAGGTCTGCCCAAAGGGGCTTTTCTGTTTTACTTGACCACCATTTAGGGTTTCGTTGGCACCGGCATTTTAGAAATGTATGGAAACAATACTGCAAGGTTTGCCAGATGTGCAAGTCTATCTCGATGATGTCATCATTGCTGAAAAAAGAAATGATTACAGCATCCTTGGCAAAGTTCTGCAGCACTTCCAAGAGTTGGAAGTGTGCTTGCACCAAGACAGTCCAAATTTCAGCAGCCTGAGGAATTCCTAGGTTACTGGATCAGTGCTCATGAGGTACACCCAAAGATGGAAAACATTGATGCCATCCTTGAAGTCCGTGAGCCACAAACCACAGTTGAACTGTGGTCATTCTTAGGGTTGGTCAATACTACTATAAATTTATGGAGCTTATCATAGGAGGTTGTGGCCAATTACTGCACCAGGGTGGCCAACTCCTGTTCTGGTGAGGGAGTGCGTTGCCGGAGGTGTTCACCGGCATCAGGTCGCACCCCAAACCTGTGTATGCAATTCCATCGACACGCGGATTTTTTTTTCTTTCATCCGGTGGAGAATTGCGCGGCACCGGGATTTGAACCCCGGTCCTCTTGCATGCGAGGCGGATGTTCTACCGCTACGCCACCGCTGCCTGGGAGAGACTAAAAATGAAATCGACTTCATAATGTGTTCAACCCCCGCCATTATGCAAGATGTAGAGGTAATTGGGAAAGTGCGATGCAGTGACCACAGGATGGTGAGGTCCCGAATTAGCCTAGATCTGAAGAAAGAACGCAGCAGATTAGTAAGAAAGAAACCCATCAACGAATTAGCGGTGAGGGGGAGGGCAGAAGAGTTCAGGATCTCGCTACAGAAAAGGTATTCAGCTCTGAGGATGGCGACATTACCCTAGAGGCAAGGAACAATAATTTCAGAGATATCATTACAGAGTGCGCGGTAGAAGTAGGCGGTAGGATAGTTAGAGAGGATACCGGTAAGCTGTCTAAGGAGACGAAAGATTTGATTAAGAAACGCCAGAGTATGAAAGCTTCCAATCCAACAGACCAGATCGAATTGGCCAAGATATCAAAGCTAATCAATAAGCGCAAGGTGGCCGATATAAGGAAGTATAACATGGAGAAAATTGAGCATGCTCTAAAGAACGGGGGAAGCCTTAAAGTGGTAAAGAAGAAATTGGGCATAGGCGAAAACCAGATGTATGCGACAAGGGACAAGGCGGGCAATGTCATCACTAATATGGACAAGATAGTCAAAGTAGCCGAGGAGTTCTATACAGATCTCTACAGTAGCCAAAGTAGTCAGGACCATAATGAGATTGGCGGTAGGGAAAAACAGTCAGACGTTCCACCAGTGACGAAGGACGAGGTCAAGAAAGCACTAGAAACTATGAAAAGGGGGAAATCAGCTGGAGAGGACCAGATAACTACAGATTTGCTGAAGGACAGGGGGGGATATCGTGCTAGAAAAACTGGCCACCCTGTATACGCAGTGCCTGGTGTCATCGACGGTACCGGAACCATGGAAGAATGCAAACATTATCCTCATTCACAAGAAAGGGGACTCTAAGGACCTTAAAAATTACAGACCAATCAGCTTGCTGTCTGTTACGTATAAGGTATTTACTAAGGTAATCGCTAATAGAATAAGGACAACCTTAGACTGCAATCAAGCAAAGGATCAAGCAGGGTTTCGGAAACGGTACTCTACTATCGATCATATCCATACCATCAATCAGGTGATAGAAAAATGCTCGGAATATAACCAGCCCTGATTCATTGATTACGAAAAAGCATTTGACTCAGTTGAAACCTCGGCGGTGATGCAGGCATTGCGAAATCAGGGGGTAGACGAGCCGTACGTGAAAGTGCTGGAAGATATATATAGTGGCTGCACAGCAACCATAGTTCTGCATAAAGAAAGTAACAAAATTTTCATAAAGAAAGGTGTTAGGCAAGGAGACACAATCTCCCCAGAACTATTCACAGCTTGCTTAGAGGAAGTATTCAGAGACTTGGAATGGGAGCAGTTAGGGATAAGGGTAGATGGAGAATACCTCAGTAATCTGCGATTTGCTGATGACATTGCCTTGCTAAGCAACTCGGGGGATGAACTGCAAATAATGATTGATGACCTAGACAGAATAAGTAGAAAGGTAGGCTTGAAAATCAATATGCAGAAGACTAAGGTAATGTTCAACAGCCTTGGGAAGGAACAGCAGTTTACATTAGGTAGCGAAATACTGGAAGTAGTAGGCGAATATGTCTACTTAGGACAGGTAGTAACCGCAGATCCGGACCATGAAAAGGAAATAACAAGAAGGATAAGATTGGGATGGAGCGCATTTGGCAAGCACTCGCAGATTATGACTAGCCGCTTACCGGTATCGCCCAAGAGGAAAGTATACAACAGTTGCATCTTGCCTGTACTCACCTATGGGGCTGAAACGTGGAGGCTAACCAAGAGAGTTCTACTTAAGTTGAGGACAACCCAGAGGGCTATGGAATGAAGAATGGTAAGGGTAACATTAAGAGATAGAAAGTGTGCAGAGTGGGTCAGAGAAATAACTCAAGTTACCGACGTTCTAGTGGAAATTAAGAAGAAGAAATGGACATGGGCAGGACATGTAGTGCGAAGAGAGGATGGTCGCTGGGGGTAACAAACTGGATTCTAAGGGAAGGAAAGCGTAGAAGGGGGCGGCAGAAAGTTAGGTGGGCGAATGAGATTAATAAGTTCGCAGGGGTCAAGTGGATGCAGCTCGCACAGAACTGGGTTAAGTGGAGAAATATGGGAGAGGCCTTCGCCCTGCAGTGGGTATAATCAGGCTGATGATGATGATGATTACTATAAATTTCTTAAGAATGTGTCCTCTGTGATGGCACCACTGTACGAGCTTCTGCATACAAATACCGAATGGCAATAGGACCACTAGCAGCAGGAGGCCTTTGCCAATGTAAAAGCACTGCACAATGAAGTGAAATGGCTAACCTATTTTGATGGCGATAAGCCAATTATTCTCAAATGCGATGCATTGGCAGTTGGAATTGGTGCA
This sequence comes from Amblyomma maculatum, assembly GCF_055883805.1. NCBI lineage: Eukaryota > Metazoa > Arthropoda > Arachnida > Ixodida > Ixodidae > Amblyomma > Amblyomma maculatum. The sequence goes on from NC_139350.1 coordinate 83,814,746, forward strand.
GTCCTGCCGCAGGATATGGGCCAGGGGGTATGCACCTGATTGGATTCCACTCCTGCGTACTCATCCAAGCTGAGCAAAACTATTCACAGTTCAGTTCAGTTCACTTTATTTTTTCCTTTCAAGTGAAAGTGGAAGACGAGGAAAAAGGCTTGTAACCTGACAAGGCCTCGTCTCCCATGTGCAGCTCGCAACAGGCAACACGTTACGATGCATACAAAGGGAAATGTCCTGATGAACAATACAGCAAATTAAAAAAAAATAGATATACAAGATACATATCAACACAATGCAGTTTACAGTATAACACCACTTTGGAGCGAAACAAACACATAAGAGAATATGTGACAGCACGAAGATGAGAAGAAAAATGCAATAAAAATATGGATCTGTATTTGACAGGAAATAACATGACGACATAGACTGTAAGGAAAAAAAAACCATCAAGAAAAACGAAAACTGATCATTTGGATTCAGATGGGTGCACCTATATTCAATAAATATATTCTGTGGTCTTTAGGAATGCTTTATATGCTGATTGGAAGGAATTAAATGGTAACGTAAGATCAATCCTGTGTTCATGAAGGTTTAGTAATTTTACTTCTTGATATTCAAGATCCTGTTTGCCATAATTGGTTCTGGCTTTTTTTGTTTTATGTGCAAGGGTTCGAAAGCTATAATGTGGAGATATATCTGTGTACCTTGTGTACAGCTTTCTTTTATGGATGATTTGCATCAGTTTAAAGTAATATACCTTGTTGGCTGGTAATAAATCATATTTTAGGATGAGTGGCTGGGTTGGCAAGTCACTTATTTTACATTTGTAGTTTTCAAATAGACGTAGAATGCGCTTCTGCAGTACAAGCAGCCTATCGTAATTTCCTTTCGTCGTGGTACCCCAGACTAATATTGCATAAAGTAGACGCGAGTAAAATAATGTGTAATACAAAGTTTTTTTAAGCCAGAGAGGGATAAGAGGAGCTATATGGCTAATACAACCTACGGCACGGGAAAGATCGGTTAGAAGGTGATTAATATGCAGAGTCCAGGATAAATCTTCGTTAAACCAGACACCTAAAAATTTTTGTGTAGACAGCTGATCAATATATTCCATTCTGTATTTAAGTGTAATGTTTTCTTTAGAAACTTTGTTAACTGGTTTGAATAGTATAAACTTTGTTTTGTGCGTGTTCAGCTGCAAACTATTGTTCTCGAGCCAGATAGACAGCTGGGATAGGTAAAGATTGGCTTCCTTTTCGATCCCCTGCACATTTTTGCCCGTGAAAAATATACTAGTGTCATCAGCAAAGATGGATATTTCAGGTGTGTGTTTAACCTCAGTTATATCATTTATATACAACAAAAATAGTGTGGGACCTAGTATGGAACCTTGGGGTACTCCAAGTTTTATTTCTAGATTTTCCGAGTGCTCTCCATTGAGGTTTACGAATTGGTATCTGTATGATAAATAGCTTTTAATGAGGTCTCATGCAACGCCTCGAATTCCATACCTGTGGAGCTTATAAAGCAGAGTTTCATGGTTAACTGAATCGAAGGCCTTTCTTAAATCAAGAAAGATTCCCAGAGTGTACATTCTTGTTTCAATATTTTTTATAATTAATGATTTTACTTTAAGCAGGGCCTCTTCGGGCGTCTTGTTCTTTTGAAACCCGAATTGAAAGGGTGAGATTATCTTGTGTTTCTGGATGAACACAGTCAAATGATTATTTATAGCCTTTTCGTATACCTTTGAAAATACCGGTAAGACTGAAATTGGTCTGTAATTTGTGAACTCATTTTGCGTTCCTCCTTTGTGTATAGGTACCACTTTAGCTATTTTAAGCTGATCTGGAAATATGCCAGTTGAAATAGATACATTTATTAAATGTGACAATACAGGGCTAATCTCAGACGAAACATACTTCACGGTCGAGGTTTGTATGTCATCATGACCACTTGCCGCATTTGGCTTTAACTGCTGTATTAGTTTTTCAGTTTCTGCTGGCGTAACAGCACTTAGTACTATAGACTTAATTTGTGAACATACATTGCTTCTGTTGTCGGCTGGGTGTTGGGGGTGCATTGCTGTATTGATAAAGTACTTATTCATTTCATCGGCTGTTTGCCGCTGTATACATTCCTGTTTAAAAACATTTGTTGCAATGGGGGGGAATTTAGATTTTTGCTGACGAGGGCGTTAACCTGTTTCCATATTTTTGCAGGAGTACTTTTTATTTTCGAAAACATTCCTTCATAATATTTTAACTTCGATTTCTTTATATCAGCACTTAATTTGTTTCGAAATTTCTTGTACTCCGCAAATAGGTTTACGTCTTTAGTAGCAAGAAATCTGTGGAACATTTTATTCTTAGCTGTTATTCGTTTAAATAATGTGTTATCTATCCATGGTTTCTTTATTTTCTTTTTGTGCTTTTTTGATCTTTGTAGTGAAAACGCAGTCATAGCAATTCATGAATATATTTAAGAACGCTTCGTATGCTTTATCTGCTTCAATCTCTAAGTATACTGGACACCAATCCACTTGTTGAATTAGAGCTTTAAATGTGTTGAGTGACAGCTCATTGATATTTCTATGCTGGAAATAATTGTCATTATTTGTCTTTTGTGACAGGGGATTCGTGACGTAAAAAAAGAGGTAGATGATCACTAATGTCGGACGAAAGCGTGCCAGAAATGAACTCTGAGGCAACATGGTTCGTTACACAAATATCAATGGATGTAGAGCAGCTGGGAGTAATTCGAGTTGGTTCGGTTACAGTATTTACACAACCTACGATGCAATAAGATTATTAAAATCGCGTGAATGAGTGTCATCAGAAATTGTATTGATGTTGATATCACCCATGATAAAGCATGGCTTTTGACAAGATTTACAGTATTCGAGCACCTTCTCAAACTTTTCCAAAAAACGTCGCTTATAACCGGTTGGCGGCCTGTACACAACAACAAGTATAAATTTATTTTTATCAATCCCTAAGAACTCAACGTCAGGATTTGAATCCGTAATGTCATCAGTTACCTCACTTGCGTACTGGTGCTGCAAGTAAATGGCGACACCACCACCTTTTCTGTTTCGATCCAACCTCATGCACGAGTAATTACAAATTTGAGGGGAAGAATCGGTTCTATCTAACCAGGTCTCACAAAACAACAATGCATCAAAATTCACCTCTAGTTCATCCAGATAAGTAATCAAGTCATCCTGTTTGTTCCACATGCTTCTCAAATTCAAATAAAACAGAGAAAAGCATGGTTTAAAAAGGCTGACCCTTTCAGCAAGTGAAACACATTCTGTAGAGTCATCCATTGACACGTGCAGCATGAATTGACCAGTGGAGTTGATTGAACTGCGGTTACAGTCAGTGAATAAGGACATTGTTATTCTTCGTAGCAACATGAATGATATTGGACGATTCATCCTTGCGCGCAAAGACAAACTTCCATTTAGCTTGCTTTTTCTTTGCGACAGTAGCGCCAAGAAGTTGTTTGTTCTCCCTTGTCAAATGCTCGTTAACATAAATCATACTACTTGACTCGTCAGTCATCTGTGGAAATGTCAAGGTCATCTATGGCAATTTTCTTTTTCTTAGTCTTGGCAAGCAGTGCATTCCTCTTTGCGCGACTTACAAAACGGACGACAATGTTCTTATCACTTCCATTCATTGTCGGCACTCTGTGGCAAATATCTATGTCTGCTTCGTGTATGGTCTCGCCCACCAGTTCACCGATTTTTTTTTACAATGGCAGTCGAGTCGTGTTCTTCTGGAACACCCTTGATTTCCAAATTATTGCCTCGATTATACTGCTCAAGCTCATTAAGGTGATTTTCAAGCCTTTGGTTTTCGGCTTTCAGCCTTTCATTTTGCGCAGTGAGTGCCTGTATTTCTGATCTGAGGGCCTTAATGTCACTTCCTATTTCCTTGACCTCATCACAGGTGCCGCTGCAAAAACGTATGCTCTCCTTAAGTTCCCTGATATCTGCACGTATCTCTCTGCGAAAATCTGCTAGCAACTTCTCCATTTCAACTTTGCCTCCCATGCTTGACAGGTGCAGAAAAAATGCGACAGAAAATAAACACTTCACAGTGAAAGAAATATTTTGCTGTGTTCGGCAGCAGTGCAACGCATTCTACTAGTTAAAAGAGCTAATCAATGATTGTTTGTGCTCACCTGTGAAAAAATACGTTGAAGCAAGAAGCCAGTTAAAGCAAGAAGCCCTTATTTTGATGTTTGGCGTGCTCAAATTTCAATCCTACCTGCTAGGCAGTTTTCACAATACTAACAGACATAAAGTCCCTTGTAGGCTTCTGTCCTGACAAGCCCATATGCCTGCCATGGCTGCCAGCCAGATCCAGCACTGATCCCTGATCTTGAGTGTCTGCAGCTACAAGATACTGCACAAGGAGGGCAAGGCAAACATACCAGCCGGTGCACTTAGCCAGCTTCCTTTAACCATAGGGATACTTCCTGAGGACACAGAAAACCTCGGAGATTGTTCTTAGAACAGCCTTAACAATGGAGTGATTTTAGCCAAACAGCTTGCAACCTTGACCTGAAAAGATAAGGAGTTAACCAAAGTGCGTAAATGGATAAAAAAGTTGGCCACAGCACTTGGCAAGACAGGACATTGATTTCAAAATCTACTTTAACAGATGAATTGACTTTGTCACGGGCTCATGCACTGGGGCCACCATGTGATGGCACCCACCGAGGCAAAAGTGGTGATGCTCCCACCTTCCGCACGACACTCATTAGGGAATCAGCATGATGAAAGCAATAGTGTGCTCATTATTTTGGTACCTGCATATTGATCTACATCTAATTCCATTTTCTCATCAGTAGGGTCCCACAAATTTTCTCCTCATTGGTTGTCTCTTAGCGAGTTAAAACGGCAATTGTATTTCAGAGATGTCTCTGAATGCAACCTAAAGGTAACGTACTCACTAAAGACAGGAAATGATTATGGTAAAAGTAATTGCATAGTGTAAACTTTGCAATGCATCACCTCCTGGTTCTGTTCACAGCTTGTTTTGCAACTATTAAGAATAAAAAATATCATGTAATGCAACCTAAAGGGGGCATGCCTCAGGAAAGATGGTAACTTAATTTAATGTTCAGAATTTCAGAAAACAAAATTGCACTCGGAGGATTTGAACAGTTGCTTCAGTGCTGAGATAAGTACTGATAGTCCATTGTGCCACAAAAGCGATGGGAACGACCAGCTTTAAGTGTGCTCTCCCTCATTTTGATATTTCTGCTATTTGTCAGTGACACTGCCCAGAAGACCCCACCATTAAGAGAATGGATACATGCATACGGACATATAACGAGCCACGAAAAGTTGGCACATATGCGTGCAAGCAGTTCCTGTGCTGCCTAGAGAGGAGTCGATGCTCTGGCCGGGAACTAGTCGACATTGGTCGAGGCTGCACATCAATTTTGTCGGTCCTGTTGAAAGGTGCATGTTGCTGATAGAAGTAGATCCCCATACTAAGTGCATTGATGTTGTGCCCATCAAACTGCCACAGCAGGCTCAACTATCAAAGCTTCACACACAATGTTTAGTACCTTTGGCATACCCAAACCATTGTGTCTGATAATGATCCTCAGTTCATGAAAAGAAACTTCGCAGACTTCCTGCAGATGAATAATGTGCATTTACGCACCGTACCGTATCCATCGCAGTCAAACAGGCTGGCAAAATGGCTGTACGAACAGTAAAACAAGGTTTGAAAGAAAAGTGGCAAATGTCGTTCCAAATGCAAATATCCAGAATTTTACATACCTATTGGAGGACACTGCTGGCCTATAGAAATGCACTGGCAATGCACCTGTTCAGAACCCAGCCACGTTCCAGACTAGACAATGCTGTGGTTCCCCTTGCCCCTGTTGACCGTAGTGTCAGCCCTACTTATGTACCGGGCCTCTTGTAAGAGGGCAAGGCAATGTGGATGCGTAATTTTGGACAAGGAGAGCCCTGGACTTCTGCCACAGTATGGGAACCACAAGGAGCCCAGATGCTAAGAGCAGATGGCGCTAACTGGAGAGACCATCCGCCATCTCTTCGACCAGGTGAAGTTATGGCTTTCGGACAGTCCTGAGACTGCCAACTCACCAGCCCAACATTCCACTGACATGCAGTCAGAGAGCACCATCAACTTTCAACCAAGGAACACAGCTGCTGCTCATTCCCCTAAGTTGACATGACCCCCCCTGAATTCCAGAGTTACTGTTGAGGTCTACATGAATACAAAGGCCTCCTCTGTAGTTCTCCCCTTAGGGGAAATAAGATTGTTATGACGTCAGCAAGCCACAGTTATCGGCCATTATTACTTGTCCCTTCCCTTAACCTCGGCATATAAGAAATGCCCAAAACAATTATATTGGCTTTTTCCTGGCCAGCATTTTCAAGTGCAGGCATCAGATCACTACATCTAGCACAGTGAAGCTTTTGGTTCAAAACAGGGTTATGTAACCCACTTTTATTATAAAAAATACCCACAACTCATGAGCTTACAGAAGTCTTTGATGCCCTTCTCCATGACTGGAATTACACATGTAACTTTTGTGTATAATTTGTAACATTAGGCAATTGTAATAAAGCTCTTAACATAATTAAAAAATATACATTATTGATGCTTATTTTGCTAACATACACTATGCCTAATCCCTAGAAGGTGGTTTCCTGTCTCAAATGCAGACTTCATTTTTTAATTCTTCTGCTAAGCCCATGTCATCTAGAAACTACTGCCCACATATCATGTAGCCTCCCACATTCTTCCTTCAGCACCAGGAAAATGCAGCAGCTATAGGAAGTAACCTTAGTATTCATTGAATGACATAATTTCTGCCTGCAGGTACTTATGCTTGTTCTGTACACTACCCATTCTATACTTTTCCATCTTTGCCAACTGTAATTTTTTCACTTTTTCCAAAAAACAAAACTTTCCTGGCTTCAAGGATGGAAGCAGGCTCATGCATTTTGAGCAGCTCAGGGAGCAGTAACAAAGCCATTATGAAGTAGCTTTAGAGAAATAAAATAAGTTTTGGAGCACTCGAATTATGCTTGGAGCATGTTTCTAAGCCTAAACACCTAAATTATTGGTAATTTTTCATTCCTGAAAAAAAAATTCAAATCTGTTTACTTTTTATTCAACATTCATTGATTTGCTGACTATGCACACATCTCTGACAAGACGAACAGCCAAAATATGTACAGATCTTTATAATAAAGCATCTGACGTGAGCTACAATTTGGAACAGACTAGTAACAAATGGAATGCTTGCTTTTACAGTTCACAATCGAATATCATTTAATTAGAAGCTTTTCACTATTTTGACTTGATAGATTTAGAGGTGGAGTCTACCACTTTGACGCACTCAAGCACCACCCCTATAGTTTGGAGTTCAGATTGATGAGCAGCACTTCTATCTTGTGCATATCTTTTTTTTATTGCACACCAATGCTGATAAATGTCTGGGCACTGGTCAGTAGTGCCTTCAGAGAGGGCAGGCAGCACTTAAGGGTAGCTTTCTCTTATGGGTTCTTTACTTCACAGCCTTTTGCCAGTGGCTGCTTGCATTATCACTTGAGCTATGCTGGGGCTTCCTTAATTTCAACACTGGCAATGGGACCTGTATGGCTTTCCAATGCCTCTAGGAATACTTCGTGTTTGGCATCTGAGTGGTGTCACCTCCCAGGGTTGACCTATAAGCAGGGTTACCTCCTACAGTCCTGATCATTTCCTACCAGAAAACTGTCACCTCACCTCATAACCCCTGCACACTAGAAGTTTCATGAACGCAACAGCATCAAGTGGTTTGAGCCAGTTTGAAGTCTCCAGCCAGCTGAACCATCACACTGCATTCCATTGGATCAATGACATTGACACTAGCTACAGTTTGAAGAAATAATCAAACTTATCTTGTTTTTCAGTCTGGTGTCTCTTTTCCCTTAACCTCTGCACAAACCAACTAAAGTGTGACACAACTTAATCAGGAATGCTACATCAAAATAAAATGCAAATTCAAAAGCTGCAGATACTCCTGAAAAACAACTAGCTGAAATGGTTGCATCTGAGTACCATCTACATAACTATTTACTGGCCTTAAAATAAAGCCAATGAAAAAGACAAGCTATTCTCACAATTCTATAATAGCTATTTCTACTGGTTCAATGTTTTGGGGGAATACTCCCAAGGTGGATTATTTGTAATAATGGGGTAATTTAACATTCATCTAAGTGCAGCCATGTGACTAGAGGAAAGCTATACAGCTTTCTCAAACTTTGTAGTAGAAAAAATATTTATCCTTATCTAGGTTTCATATCTGGGACCACTGACTGAGGCAGTCACTTTGCGAAGAGATCTAACGAGTACAGCCAGCAGATCAGATGGCAGGCAGGGCAAGAATGAATTGATACACAACTTTAAGTGAGAACAGGTTTGGTGCAATGTTTATTGGACCAGCAGGATCGTTTAAACTCATGATCCCAGGTTCAAACTCCAGACCATGACAAATTTTTCAACTTTGAAGTTTCTGAGAAAGCTACATAGTGTTCCCCTGTAGTTGATGGCTGTGCTTGGGTGGGTGCTGATGAGCAGACACTTTTCCCTATTTTTTACAGCATGAAAAGAAATTGACCCCTCCACTTGACATCATTAGGTGTCTCAGAGCCCACTTGGCATATTTCAAAATTACACGTCACAGTTGCAGCTACACAGTAGCTTATAATTAACGGTACAACAAAAATCTATTAATAAACAAATGCTGCTATTCTATTAAAACTTGTAAACCAAGCCAACTCAACTTTTAGCTGCGTGCAAACTGATGGCTAATAGAAAAAGCCAATGCTGTGCACTTACTCTTGAGGCAATAGAATGCCCCCATACAGAAATGTGCTTTCTGATTTATTCATACATATATTTTATACTAACTGCCACTAAATCTACTCAACCAATGCACTAGTGCAACTTAAGTCAGGAACTAAGGAAATTATGCTTCACTGCACTACACCTGAGAACAGGTGGCAAGGTCGTGGTACAATTCTTTAGCCACACACAAGCCATTTCCAAGTCCCCAATGAAGGGTCACATTCAGTCTACCTGCCATTAAGACATTTTCTGCCATTAGTTATGAACTATCAAAATCGGCTCTTTACTTCTCGAAAATGGGCCATGTTCTTTTCAGTGTAGCTTAACCTCTAGGCCAAAGCCTATGTTATTCAAAGCCAAATGCTAGCTTCCAAACATCTTTGATTCCTTCTCACCCTTCTAGCATCAAGCCCCTATTGTTGTCTTGACACCTATGGAAACCTCAGACATTCAACACAACGGGCCCTTTCTCCAGCAAAACCTGCTATACAAAACCCATTTACTTTAAAATGTTGGATTGCATCATGAAAAAATTCTAGAGGGCACTTTGAACCACTAAAGTGTGATGAGGTGAAAGCCATTATAAGCAAGGTGGATCGTAGCCCTCTACTACGGCACCTCCATCTCCCTCTCTTTCACTCCCACCTTCCTCCCTTCCTTTATAGCATGGTACAATTCCTTAGCCGCATACAAGCCATTTCCAAGTTCTCAATGAAGGGTCACAGTCTGTCAACCTGCCATTAAGACAGCCATTTTCTGCCATTAGTTATGAACAATCAAAATCAGCTGTTTATTTATTATGCTGTGGAGAATTTTGACAGATGCTGCACCTTTTCTGTCCAGTAAATCAACTTCAAATGCTGCTGATGCCTGCTGTACTAACACCGCCTAGATATCCAGTACTTACTGTGTGGTGTGGCATTCAAGGAAGCGGCAAATGAAAGGCGCTGCACGGACACCTGGATCGGATAGCCGGCGAAGTCAGCTTTGTATATGCATGAATCATCTGGTGATATCATGACCTGTTGTGACAGTACATTGGGTGTCCCTTGTCGAACACAACCATTTCATTGAACGCATCAAAGTTCACCAGTGTTGTATAATTTGTTTACAGGAAAGGAAAGGCGAAGTATCTGTCACTCGCGGAATCCCGCTATCATCCTCACAGTAAACAAGGGGAATTAAAAAGAGCATTTCACAGTCCAGAGCGTGACACAGTTGGTAAAGCGCTGTGCTGGGTATCCAAGGGATGGAGGTTCAATTCCTGGTGGAAACAAGGTTTATTTTTAACTCTTGGTCTCGAAAGCATGACATCTCTGCTGAAAACCTTCTGCTAACAGCCTTCTGTCGATAACGATGAGGCATTAAAGGCTTTCACCTTAATACTACTATACTTTTGCTTGCACTGTTTCTTTGAAATGCAGGTTGGACATTACTGAAAGTGGATAACCACTCGCTTCCCCTAGAACTGCTGATTTTATATTCAAATTTCTTCTTGATGCTGTTTTGTTTTTAACAACCAAATTACAGCTGTAATGTGGCTTAAATGACCTGTAATGACCTAAAGCTTTAGGTCAATACCTAAAGGTCTTTAGGTCATTACCTAAAGGCTTTAGGTCATTACCTTTAGGTCCATGACCTAAAGCCACCTAAAAAAAGATGGCTTTAGGTCATGGAAGGCATGAAAAAAATGCTAAATAACTGTCAATAGGTCATTAATTTGTTTTGCTTCTGTAAACAGGTAGGCTGAACCATAGCTTTTATTGCCATATGCCAGAAAGCGACATTACAGTGAAACAAATTTAAAACAGACAAGAGTACAAAATGTGAAAAAAGAGAAGACAGATTCACAGAAGATACAGCAATCAAGGTAAACAGCATAATTACTGCCATTGCTTGCCTAAAGGCCCAAAATGTGAAGAGCAACAAAAAACTTTAATTTAGGAGATGGTGAGCAATAAAAAATGTATTACAGTAAAATGCCAATCAATATTATCTTATATGCCAGGGAAGAACACATACATTCGTGGTAGGGATTGTGGGGTTGTATTAGGGGGATAAATGCCTTTTCACCGCTTAATCGCAGCTGACAGTCCAAACCGTCAATGCCACCCAGTGATCGCATCCGCTACTGAGCACACGCTGACCACTGCGGGCCGTGCTCTTGGGAACAAAGGAACATGTGCTGACAACAAACAGGCATTTATTGATGCAAAAACAATGCCAGCTAGCCATAAAAGACATTAATGAATACAGGTCATCTGACTCACCAGCAGGGCTACGGGCGAATGTTCACCCTCTAGGGCAGGGGATAAGCTCCAGGGCCGGACAGGGCGACCAGGCGGGTAAAGTCACGCCAGGCTTTGCCTCGCCGGCGAACGTGGAGCGCTGCGAGGATATGTCCGCTCGCGTCAAGTTCCCCAGCCGAAGAGAGTTGTCTTTGCCCGCGTGCGCAGTGACAAGACCAGGGGTTGCGCTTGTGCTGCCACGACACTGTCGCCATCTCTTGATAGTTAATGTTAATCACCAATGTTGACACCATTCCGCGATAGCTAGAGTAACTACCGCGGGGGAAAGCCGACCTTAAAGGGGACGATGGGAGATCATTTCCCACATCCCCCCTACCTTAAATTGACCCACACGCCTGCAAGTACATGCTACAGAGATGTCTTCATGAACTTGCACTTGAGGCAGGACCTTCCAGCAGAGGTGGCACCAACGAAGGTAGCATGAAGGTCTCCGCAGGATGGCTGGCACGTCACGTGGGCTTCAGTGCCTGCAGGTCGGCACACAGTGGGGCCCGGTCGAAAACTGCAGCTGGGAGTCCAAAAAGGTGGCGCCGCTGTCTGGAAGGCAGATGCAGATGGCACCAGAGAGTACTGAGCCAGGTGCTGGCACGGCCTGCCACAACAGGGATTGCAGGAAGTGGATCACGTGTCCACAGGGCCCACGAGTCTGGTTGAAAGCTGCAGCAACCAGATGTGAGTGCTGACTGGTCTCGCCACCACTGTTTCGGGTGGATGCACTGAACAGGATACAGGCAGCTCTGTCGCAGCAGGCAGCAGCGACAGTGTGCAGAGGCCAGTAAGCCGGGGCAGCTCCGGTGAACCTGCATAACTGCCGTAATGCTCTCCGCATGCCTTTAATTTAAGTCACAAGAGGCGGCACCGGCATCCGCACGGGCCTCATGGCTCCGTACAAAACTCGCTAGAAAAACGTGTCATGCGGCTCTAAAACGCAAAGTTCAAGTGAGCAAAGCCCTTTCTTGAGTTGAACGAGACTGCTCAGTTGGTGCGAGTATACTAAAAAAAACAAGTGGGCAGCAATGTGCTCCCACTCTACAACTATGGACCTGGCGGTTGTCTGTTCTGGAGCGGTGCAGGCAGCTACGAAAGGCTTAGGCCTAACAACCACTATGACAAAGACTGCCTTCAAAAAAATAAAACCCGGAAATGAGGTACGCACACACAGCCACGAGGAGACATCAGCACAATGGGTAGGTCCTACTCCGCTCACCACATGAAGCGGATTTGCGATCGGCATCCACCGTCCCAGGCAGTGTTGGAACGCCTGGTGCCGAGCTGCAATACCAGCGAGCTCATCGTGGCACCCGTGGCCCCAGGCCACTCGGCTCCCAGAGTCGCAAAAGAGACAGATGAGAAAATATGTACAGAAAACTGACCACCCACGCGGCTGTTACAGGCTTGGCGACTACGTGGGCGCTAGACCTCGCGCTCTCTCGGTGTGGACCATGTGGTTTTCAAACTGAAGAAACTGTTCCAAAAGGCAGAAAAATGCGTTGAGCATGTCAAAAAGTTCAAACATGCTGCAGCGGAATTCACCTTGCACTCAAGAAAATGCCACAGGGCCTAGCGATCAAAATTCACTCTAGGCATAGCATTTGTCATGTCCTGACAAAGAACGTTCCTTGCCACTAACAAACCGTCGTCCAATGTTCCAAGAGCAGCGCCGGGGCTGCAGATGTGGGGTTGTAATAGGGGGATAAATGCATTTTTCCTACTTAATCACAGCTGACAGTCCAAACCGTCAACCCCACACAGTGATCGCATCCGCTACCGAACGCACGCCGACCACTGAGGGCCATGCTCTTGGGAACAAAAGAACACATGCTGACAACAAATAGGCATTTATTGCTGCAGAAACAACACCAGCTAGCAATAAAACACGCTAATGAATACAGGTCGTCTGACTCACCAGCAGGGCTACAGGCGAATATTCGCGTATGCTAGGGCAGGGGATAAGCTCCGAGGCCGGACAGGGCGGCCAGGCAAGAAAAGTCACGCCAGGCTTCGCTTCGCCGGCGACCGCGGAGCGCCGCGAGGATATGTCCGCTCGCGTCGAGTTCCCCAGCTGAAGAGAGTTGGCTTTGCCCACGCGCGCAGTGACAAGACCAGGGGTTGCGCTTGTGCTGCCGCGACACTGGCGCCATCTCTTGAGAGTTAATGTTAATCACCAATGTTGGCGCCATTCCGCGATAGCTAGAGTAACTACTGCGGGGGAAAGCCGACCTTAAAGGGGACAATGGGAGATCATTCCCCAGAGGATTCATAAGAGCAATAAATTCAGGAAATTCCCTCAGATAAGACCATCTCAAACAAGGTAGAGGTTGTTGGAGACCATTAGTAGTCTCTACAAAGCACTGTTTCGTTAATCATAATGGCATCACGCCTTGCACATTGACCCAACTGGCAAAGTTCCTTGCCAGTAAAACAATTTAAGGGCCTTCACAGACTTTTAAACAAGTCTAGACAAAAATTTCAATGACTAAACAATGTTGTCCTTAGGAGCTTAAAGAATAATGCTTCCAATAATAAGATTCTAATTTTTATGGAAAAAAAATTAGGTGTGCATTGCCTTGAAACCCAGTAATTCAGAGATACTTCAGTGGTTCTGCACTTTTTTCAGGCTTTCTTCAGTATCATAAGTGATTATACTTGTTCCAAGAACTAAGTTGCAGACTAAGTTACAGGCTGCAAAAGAAGTACATTAGAAAGCCCCTGAAAGTTTTTGCGCCATTGCATAATTAATAGTTTGAAGCTCCAACGTTATAGCATTTGCAGATTTCAAATCAGCAAATGTTCCTTTAAGTTTGTTTTTCTCCAGCCTGTTGCAACCAATTTCCCCTACGGTAATGCTTTTTCCAATTCGACTGTTTAGCTCATATTTGTTTTCTCCTGTAGCTATGCTTGATAAGGGAATAATGAAATGTCTAAAATGAGGTAAAGCAAAGTGGATGGGAGATAGGGATTACCTCCCTAGTCACTTCACTGGAAGAAGTTTTGAGCTAGCTTTATTAACAATGCAGGTATCGGCAATTAAAAATGGCACTCCTCCTCTCCTTTCTCAACATAACTCCCCAAGAGACCATAAAAAGAAAACAGCTCGGGGACTGCAGCCCACCCATGGAAACACAGCTGATGTTTTTATATTTCCAGTTGCCATTCCTGTTTTCCCGAGCTTGATTTTCTCCCTCCCACAATGCCCCTATATTCACTGGTCTCTGCCTCTCTACCTTTTCATCTGCATTCTCTGCTTGTGCAGATTTCAAACTTGACTTGGCCGCCAGCTTGTGCAGTTTCTTGACCTCTGAGAATTGTGTGCAACAGACTGAGCAGGTTGTTTACGAGTGCATGCCTGCAGGCGGACAGGTTGCTATAAAACTGGCGGCTGCCGCAGAGCCCTTCCCTTCATATCCTATACCTCACTGGCACAAATTAGTGTGCACTACTGCGAAGGATGACTTTCCGAAACACTTCTCCCACACTGCCTGTCAGTCTCCTGTGTCTATAGCCATTGTACCATCTTCTCTGGTTTAGCAGACGACCGGCATACTCGCCAAATTGGTTCGACAGCCAGCAATGACTGCGTGAATGATGGAAGTTGAGCATTACAGCGTATTGCAAATTACAGCATATTTGCATGTGTGCAAGTTGCACGCATGCAAATATGCTGTAATTTTAGCCAGAATGAGCATTTTCATGCTGGTTGGTGAGAGGCACCTTGGTTAGTAATGAAGAAAATATATACATAGCAATGTGTGCATGGATTGATCATTTTAAGAGATCGCAACACAGTCCGGATAGGATTCCCCAGGTAAGCATAAATTACTCACCCGAGTATCTTAAGAATTGAGATTAACAAAAAGTAGAGCTGTTTTTTAAATTCTTTTGCACAGAGTTTAGGAAGTGCCAAGCTGCAACATGCATGCACATTTTATCATTTGTGTGCACCATGTAAGTCAGGATCGATGGCACAAAACATCAGCAAAGCAGCTTGGCACATGCAGCTCATCAGCACGGAGTGGCATCAATTTCCGTGGCTGCACACAGGAACTGCACACAGAAGAGAGCCCACAAGTGGCTATGCTAAAGAGGCAGTGAAACAGTGTTGTTGAAATGTTTTTTGAGTTCACTGTGAAGTTCGCCAACTGTTTGCACAAAAGTTTCTGATATGTGTTGCCGGACAAAAGAGATATTTTAAGTCCGTGTTGATGCAGCGTGACAGGGTCACCAAAACTACAGACACACTGTTGACAGACAGAGTTGATTAGCTGCTCTCGCAATGACGTGATCATCGAAAGAAAAGTTTAGGCTGTACTTGCAAACATGGTACTGGCAAACATGCATGGAGTGCTAGGATAAAATTACGCCAAAAATGAACCCTGCTCAGGATTGCCGACACATACCGAGTAGCTGGTACAAGGGACAGCTGCAATACAATTAGGGAGTTTCTATAAACATGCAGGGGCATATTAGCTAACACTGGTATGCGACTTGGCTCACTCAGTCAGCTTGTATACTAGCTTCACTGATGCAGCGTCACTGAACTTATTTATATTTTTATGAAGTAATACTCTTGAAAATATGATAGCCATTCATACACTATCTGCTATTGCACTGGCCAATTCCAAAACACCGTCTATCGTGGCTTAAATACGAAACAAGGCCTAGCAACGACCATGGAGCAGCACACGGCCAGTGCCGTCACCCGCAGCACTCGCGGATGGCAGCTCTGTGGCAACCTCATGGCATCCAGTGCTACAAGTAACCATAGCAAATTTGTGTACTTTCGTGATGCAGCTGAGGGCAGGCCTTTTTTTTTACACGTTCCAATTAATTAAAAAAATAACATGCTGCAAAAACGATCAATGCTGCAAAAATGGGACATGACTAGTATGCTGTTGTGCCGTCGTTCTGTACTCGAAGGTTGATGCCACCCATTTTATGTTCCGGAAATACTATCTAAAGTAGAAGTGTACAATGTTGAATCAGGCCAGCGCTCATGCGCACGACTTTTGCAGCTACCGGAAGGGTGTCTGTGACATCGTGTATGATGTTGAATCAGGCCAGCTTGTGCACACATGAGCAGGCAACTTTTGCAGCTACCAGACATCCATGACATTGTGGCTGTCATGGCAGCAAAAAATAGCAGCTTCTAGTAGCATCACTCTCCATAGTTCTGATGTATGATCTAAAGAACTATTAGTTCCAATCTTAATTCCTCCAATTAACCTGGTTCTGTGCTAGCTGCATACACTTGACCCCTGCAAACCTCATAACCTCATCTGCCCACCTAACTTTTAGCCACCCCCTGCTACTCTTCTTCTCTTGGAATCCAACTTGCTACTCTCGGCAGCCATCACTTATCCTCTCTTCGCACTACATGACCTGCCCATTTCTTGATTTCCACTAGAATAATAATAATTGTTTCACAGGAAGAGAAAGGCACAGTATTTGTCACACTTGTTTCTGTGGACACCTGAGCCGCGCTGTAAAGGAAGGGAGGAAAGAGAAAGAGATGGTAGTGGAGGGCTACAGAGTAATTTCAACCACCTGAGGGTCTTTAACGTGTGCTGACATTGCACAGCACATGGACACCTAATCATTTTGTCTCCATTGAAACGCAGCCGCCATGGTCGGGATCAAACCCGGGTACTCCAGCACTATAGTCGGGTGTCTTACCACTGCAACACCCCGGCGGGGCTCTACTAGAATGACATTCACTCGAATTATTTCTCTGACCTACTCTCCTTATCTCTTAACATTACACCTACCATTTTCTGTTCTATAGCCCTCTGCACTGTCCCGAACTTAAGTAGAACCCTTTTCATAGCCTCCTCGTTTGAGACCCATACATGAATACAGGCAAGATGCAACAGTTATATACTTCCCACTTGAGCAATACTCGTAAGCCGCTAGTTATAATCTGAGTACTCGTCAAATGCACTCCATCTCAATCTTATTCCCCTAATTAATTCCCTATCACGGTCAAGATCTACAGTTACTTCCCATCATAAGCAGACATACTTGCCTACCACTTCCAGTGCTTCACTACCTATTGTAAACTACCGTTCCTTGCAGAGGCTGTTGAACACTACCGTAGTTTTCTACATATTCATTTTTTGGCCTACCTTCATGCTTTTCTTATCTGTCATCAATCATTCTTTGCAATTTATCTCGATTTACTTAGCAAGACAATGTCATCAGCGAATCGCAGATTACTGAGGTTTTCTCCATCGACCTTTATCTCCAACTGCTTCTATTCCAAGCCTCTGAATACTCCTCTAAGCAAGCTGTGAACAGTGCTGAGGAGATCATGTCTCTTTGCCTAACACCTTTCTTTATAGAAACTTTATTACTTTAACAGGCGTTGCTGTTGTAATGCCTGTTAAAGAATCAAATGCTGCTTTTTTTTAGGGCAACTCTGTACATGGAAAGCAGTAAACCTTGCCGACATTAACACAAGCTGTTTGCTGTAATGGTTTGGTTTATACGGTTTAACGTCCCAAAGCAACCCGGGCTGTAGGGACTGGACAGCTGAACGGGTGGTGCCGCCTCTCGGCACATCGCTCAATCGCTGGAATGCGCCGGCCCCGGCCGGCGCATTGCAGCATGCTGTTTGTCGTTGGTTTGTGTGGAAATTAGAAATCCTAAGGTATAGATGACGTTGTGCATTAATATATCCTCAAGAGGAGAAAAAGTTGGGCTAGTTGTGTGAATATGTCCAGTGAAATGAAGTCTGGCCAAACAAGGCTGGCGAAACGTGGTGCGTTGTTGGCTCCACTGGTAGCTATGCCAACTCTTCGGACGCTTTTAAGTCGATTCAGTTATACGGGTTTCCACAGAAGCATGAGTGGCGGGTGACCTAAGCATGGTTCTTTGAAAGGCAAAGACACGAATCTACGTATTGGGTTACTGTGTGGTCATGGAAAGTGCCGAATTTTTTAAATTCCGCTTGCTACCAGATGCTCTGTGCCTTCTGTTTCCCAGGAGTGACGGCACGAGAGTCCCAGAGTCGAAGCCACACTTCTTCATCTGTAGTCACTTTATTGACAAGTGGAAATCGAAGTAACCCAACAGCGTAAGTTACAAAGCTAGCATTTTGCCGCCTGTGTACAAGAAAACCCCAGCATGGAAAAAGAAACGGCAGCTCCACCATCGTCGTTCGGGCTGCGTTACGATCATCAGTGACGGGCAGAGACAATATTTGTGCAGCTACTTTCGCTGACATAGTCAAAGATAATTTACTCTTTTCTCTTAACAGAAAGGGCAGATAGAAGACATGAACAATTGTTATTACCATAACCATCATTTTTCCTCTTTTCGTTTGTCAACCAATGAAAATGCGCTGAGAGCTCTGCGTTGATACCCTTAGAATTTGTTAAAATTTGTTCGTGGCATGTCCATTTCGCCTCATAAAACCACTCATTTCACAGCTCAATCAATACCGCATGGTCACAAAATCTGCTATCAGCTCCATATAAAAGTCGAACAAGAAAAAAAATACAATTTAATTTGTGGACACGAGCATGAACGTAGCATTTTTTATTTCGAAGGCCGTGTAGGAAATTTTTTGTTTTCGCGTTCACGTTGCACCTGACACGGCTTTACGTAATTTCTAAGCAGCACCCATTTCCTGGCCCGCCTAAATACATGTTTCTCATCGCCGTTTCAGTAAGACAAGACCGTTTTACCTCTCTCAGAAATTGCTTCTATGGCCAATGCAAACAGATTTAGCAGCAGTCTGGCAAGTTGCTGTGACAAAGTTTTAAAAGGAATGGCTTTCAGTTATCAGGATTGCTTTACGTGCAAATAGAAAATTACCTACACGATCGTGTCCCCTCAAACTCATCAGGTATCGGGGTCAGCTAGGTATCGGCCCCGCAAGTTCGTGGTACACTGAGGAAGAAAACCTTAGCGAACAAGCCATCAGAGGGATTCATTTAGCAATAGAACGCTCTCATTGTTGTCGGTGGCTTATCTTACAACACATCACACTGTGTGTGTGTTTTCTTTCGATTGTATTTAACAGTTTGACAGTATTGGACTAATGCCTTCAAATGTTCAAGGCAGCTACGGTCAATCACATTGAACTTCCTGCACTGTCTATCGTATGTCTATTGTAAATACGACGATGGGCTGCCACTCGAGCCACGTGGTCTTGGCCTGTTCACACGCCTGGCTGTTCTCGCTGATCAGCAACTGCTATTACTGCTATGCTGGTTCTTAAGCCTTGTAGGAATAAACCCCCACCTTACATTTGGTGCCAGCATCTGTTAAGATCCCTCCTCTCATACTAGAACTCCGCAGCTGCACGTTGCCACCTCCTCCTACGATGCCTGAAAATGCCAACCACCAATCCATACAAGTTGACTCAGCCGTCATTTATCCTGGCTCCCTCCACCAGCGAGACCCCGTCATCTTCAGCGACACTGACGACCATGACGTCGAGGATTGGCTCATTCTATGAGGATGAGCGCTTACAACAAATGACACGGAAACCAAGCTAAACGTGATTTTCTACCTCTCTGGCATAGCAAATCTATGGTTTCAGAACCATGAAGCCGACATTCCATCATGGTCTGTGTTCAAAGTCAGCTTCTCTGAAGTTTTTGGCCATCCAGCTGTAAGAAAACTCTGCACTGAACAGCGCTTCGTGCGCCGTCTCAGCATGTTGGCTAGAATTTCACCAGTTATATCTAGGATGTCACAGACTTATGCAAACACATGAATGCGCAATGTCAGAGGCCAACAAGATCAAGTACATCCTGAACGGAATCAATGACAACACCTTTCTTATGTTGCTGGCGCAAGACCTGCGCACCGTTGCAGAAGTGGTCACATTATGTGTTTTGATGAACTACGTAAGCAGAGGGCCCTGACTCATGCGAACACCACACACTGAGTCGCTTGCTGGGTCTGACAGATGCAGGTGAACAGTCTGCACTCCTGCTGCAGAACAAAAGTGTCATTTGGGAAGAAGTTGCTCGACAGCTCTCTTATTTCCCACCATGAAGAGCATTCATAACACCTAGCTCCCAGTCTACACCAGATTATTCAAGAACAGGCAGCTGAAGCTCCTCCTCCCACTCCTCAGCCCGTGCCTGTTGCGGCCGCATTAACATATGCAGCCATTGCTGCCTGACCACCTACATATGCTCCGTCTTGACCACCTGTCTATGTTCAGCCTACTGGTCCCCCTCAAGGACCTGCACAGTTTATTCGACCGTCTGCTCAACCGGCAAACTCCTAGCGCACCACTGACAATCGCCCAATCTACTTCTGTGCCTTCCTAGGTCATGTGGTGCGGAACTGCCGTCGACGCATGAGCGTCCCTCATCCACTTCACGTTTCTGGCTACTGGAGCCAGCACCAGTACACTCTTCCTGCCGAGCCGCATCAAAGCTTTGAACCATCTCGTACATCTCTTCTGGCCGCCGTTCACATTCGCCACATCGGCATTCCATTTCTCCCATGCGACGCCGTCCCTCGCCAACCCAAGAGGAAATCTAGATGCCGCAGTTCCGGAGGCAAGAAATGTGCCACTGCCGAAATTTAAAAGGCCTCAGTTATCTGCAGCTAATTTAATTGAAGTTTTCGTAGACGGTGTTTCTGTGATCACTCCTGTCTACATCGGTGCTGCAGTCTCTGTGATGGACGCAGCGCTTTGCTGCTCTTTGAGGAAAGTGGAGGCATCCCTTTTTGACTTGTCATTATGAACTGCCAGTGCGCACTTTATTCAGCCATCAGCTATGTGTACTGCTCGAGAATTCATCCAAGACATCCAGTATAAAATCGAGATCATCATTTTGCAGTTATGTTCACGTGCGATCACCTTGGGTTGCGATTTCCTATCGCTTCACGACACGGTCATAGATTGTGCCCGGCTCAATTAGTGCTCTCTGTTCTGCCCTATCCTGTGCAGAACACTGAGCTTTTTGAAGCCTCTATTTCTGCCAAAGTTCTTGTCGCCAACAGTACCAAAGTTCGTGCGTGCTCACCTGTGATTGTGTCTCTCTCCTGCGACTATTTGCAATGCAAGTGGCGTCTTCACATCTGATATTTTTCTTCGCCGCCACTGTTTAGCTCTGCACTGCTCACTATATCTGCTGGCCTCACCTCGTTATGGGTCTCGAACCAGTTTTCAAGCCACTTCGCTTTGCTCCCCGGCAAATGCATCAGTATCGTGCAGCTTTTCAATTGTTTTCAAGACCCACAGTGCTGGAGGATTGCCTGTTTGACATGAATGCATTCAGCCCACCTAAATCCTGTGGCCATTACGTTATCCCCAAATATCTTCCTTCGCTCAATTGATGCCTCACTTCCTTCACCTCAGCGAAACCAGCTTCTTGCACTCCAAGGAGCCTCGTTGCCTCGTTGGATTGCCAAAAACCTATTTGGGACGCACATCAACTGTCGAGTATGACACCGGTGCCCACGCTCCTCTGCATCAGCATCCATATTGAGTTTTACTGCCGAACGCCAAGTCATTGAAGAGGTGGACACAATGTTTCAAATTGGAGTTATTCAGCCCTCCAATAGCCCACGGGCCTCACCTGTAGTACTCGTGAAGGATGACTTCGTCAGGTTTTGTGTGGATTACCGTCGTATTAACAAGATGATGCGAAAAGACATCTGCCCTCTGCCTCGCATTGATCCTCTGGACTGCCTCCAAGGTGTGGAGTTCTTTTTGTCACTTGACTTGCACTCTGGTTATTAGCAGGTCCCGATGGCAGCTGAAGATCAAGTTCAGTTCAGTTCAGGCGTTCAGTCGTGTCCGACTCTTCGTGACCCTATGGACCATGTCACGCCACGCTTTCCGGTCTCTCACTATCTTCTTAACATCACATAGCTTCATCTGCAATGCCTCGAGAATGCCATCTAACCATCGCGTTCGCTGCCTACCCCTTCTCCGGCGACCCTCAACCTTTCCCAACATCAAATCTTTCTCCAGCGACTCCTCTCTTCTCATCAGATGACCAAAGTAGCTGAGCTTTAACTTTAGAATTTGACCCTCCAATGAGCAGTCAGGGTTTATGGTCGACAATATCGACTGATTTGATCTTCTGGCAGTCCAAGGAACTCTTAAGAGTCTTCGCCAGCACCACAATTCAAACGCTTCAATTCTTCGGCGGTCAGCCTTTTTCACAGTCCAACTCTCGCATCCATACATCACAACTGGAAAGACCATAGCACGGGTGATACGGATCTTGGTTGACAGACTAATGTCTCTGCTCTTTACTAGGCGGTCAAGGCTAACCATTGCTCTCTTTCCCAGAAGCAGGCGTCTCCTAATTTCATGGCTGCAGTCTCCTTCCGAGGTAGTCTTGGCGCCCAAGAACAGAAAATCTGTCACAGCTTCCACTTCTTGTCTATTGATGCTCCAGGACTTGATAGGGCAAGACGCCATGATCTTCGTCTTTTTAATGTTCAGTTTAAGCCCAAACTTCTCACTCTCTTTTTGTACGCGCATCAGAAGTCTCTTGAGTTCCACTTCACTTTCTGCCATTAAAGTGGTATCATCCGCATATCTAAGGTTGTTGATACGTTTTCCAGCAATCTTCACTCCAGCTGAAGACTCGTCCAGACCAGCCTTCCTCATGATGCACTCTGCATATAGGTTAAATAGGCAGGGCGACAGTATGCAGCCTTGCCTCACCCCTTTCTCAATCGGAAACCAATCAGTAAGACCATGACCAGTTCTGACTGTGGCCTCTTGCCCTTCATAAAGGTTTCTGAGGAGACAGATGAGGGGAATTGGAACTCCCATCTCTTGGAGAGCTTGCCACAATCTGCTGTGATCTACGCAGTCAAACGCTTTCGCATAATCAATAAAGCAGAAGTAAATAGGTTTCTGGAACTCTCTTGCTTTTTCCATGATCCAGCGAAGGTTGGCAATTTGGTCTCTAGTTCCTCTGCCCTTGCGAAACCCAGCTTGCACGTCCGGAAGCTCCCGATCCACATACTGCTGCAGCCTACCTTGCAGGATTTTTAACATCACCTTGCTAGCATGCGAAATAAGCGCGATCGTGCGGTAGTTGGAACAATCTTTGGCACTGCCTTTCTTTGGAATGGGGATGTAAACTGACCTCCTCCAATCCTGTGGCTACTGCAGGGTTGTCCAAATCTTTTGACATAATGTATGCAGTGTGTTAACAGCGTCGTGGTTGAGGTTTTGAAGCAACTCAGCTGGAATACCATCAATTCCGCTAGCTTTGTTCTTAGCAAGGCTGGCTAAGGCCCATTCAACTTCACTCTTCAGGATGCCCGGCTCGAGATCAGTAATCACAACCGTCCTATGTTGGGCTTGCACATCCGGGTCCTTCTTGTACAGTTCTTCTGTGTATTCCTGCCACCTCTTCTTTATCTCTGAGGCTTCAGTGAGGTCCTTGCCTCGTTTGTCCTTTATCACGCCCAGCTTAGCACAGAAGCTTCCTTTGATATCTTTGATTGTCTTATACAGAGCTCTTGTGTTCCTTAATTGGCTGTTGTCCTCAACTGCTTGACACTGTATGTTCAGGAAGGCATTCTTATCTCTCCTTGCTATTTTCTGAAAATCCGCATTGAGAACCTTGTATCTTTCTCTTTCCCCCATACCTTTTGCCATTCTCCTTTCCTCAGCTATTTGCAAAGCCTCTTCAGATAACCAGTTTGCTTTTTTGCATTTCTTTTGCTTTGGAACTACCTTAGTAGCAACTTCTTGTATTATATCACGAACATCAGTCCACATCTCTTCGGGCTGTCTTCTAGATCTAATTCTTGAAATCGATTCCTCACTTCCACAGCATATTCTAATGGAATCTGATCCAGATCATACCTGAAAGGCCTTCTAGTTTTCTGCGTTTTCCTCAATCGAAGCTTAATTTTGGCAACAAGAAGCTGATGATCGGTGCCACAATCGGCCCCAGGCCTTGTTTTTACTGCTTGTATAGCACTTCTCCATCTCTGCCGGCAAATAATATAATCGATCTGATTCCTGTACAGACCGTCCGGTGAAATCCATGTGTACAGGCGCCTCTTGTGCTGTTGAAAATGAGTATTCGCTATGGTCAGGTTGTTTTCTTGACAGAACTCTACTAGCCTCTGCCCAGCTTCATTTGGCTCACCAAGACCGAACTTGCCTGTAATTCCGGATATTTCTTCACTCCCGACCTTAGCATTCCAGTCTCCTATGAGAAAAACGACGTCTGATGATGGGGTGCGGTCTAAAAGGCATTGTAGGTCCACATAAAATCTCTCAACGTCAGCTTCTTCAGCAGCAGTGGTCGGTGCATAGACTTGGATAACTGTTATGTTGAAAGGGTGACCTTGGATCCGAAGTGAAATCATTCGGTCGTTTTTGGGGTTGTACCCTAGCACTGCTTTGCCCATTCTTCTGTTTACTATGAGAGCGACCCCATTCCTTCTCTTGGATTCGTGGCCACAATAAAAGACATAATGGTCGCCGGAGTTAAATTCTCCCATTCCGGTCCACTTGAGCTCGCTGATACCCAAGATATCAATGTTCAATCTGTCCATTTCTCGCTTGACGATATCCAGTTTACCTTGCGTCATAGATCTTACATTCCATGTTGCTATGTGATATATCTCCTTGCAACATCGGACTTTCCGGTCGCTTCCCGACACATCCACAACTGAGCGTCCTTTTAGCTTTAGCCCAGCCGCTTCATTCGTCCTGGAGCTACTAGGAATCGCCCTTTGTTCATCCCCAGTAACATGTGGGACGCCTTCCAACCTGGGGGGCTCATCTTCCGGCGCCATATCGATAATGGTATTGTGACTGGCCATAGGGTTTTCTTGGCAGGAAATACTGGAGTGGGTTGCCATTACCTTCTCCAGTGAATCACATTTTGTCAAGATCAAACCAAAACCATATTTATGACCACTGACGGCCTTTATGAGTTCACCGTCATGCCTTTTAGCCTATGCAGTGCTCAGGCCACATTCGAGCAAATGATGGACAGTTTTGCGCGGCCTCAGGTGGAAAACATGCCTGTGCTATTTGGACGATATCGTAATCTTTTTGCCAAATTTTAAGACACCTTTATGTCATCTGAAGCACGTTTTGACATGACTCACGAACGTCGGTCAGCAGTTGAACTTTAAAAAATGCACTTTTGCTGCCCATGAACTTGCACTTTTAGCCCATGTGTCCAAGGACGATGTACGCCCCTGATCCCGCCAAACTTCATGCTGTGACTTCATTTCCCAAGCCATCCTCCATTAAGGAACTACAAAGTTTTTTAGGGCTTTGCTTTTCTTTTAGGTGTTTCATTACCAATTTTGCATCAAATGCTGCCTCTGACTGCACTGCACAACAGTGATACCGCTTTCTCGGCTTGGTCATCTGCATGTGGCGATGCATACAACACCCTGCACAGTCTTCTCATGACCCCTCCCATTTTGTGCCATTTGGACCAATGGGCTCCGACAGAAGTCGTCCACGGACGCCAGTGGTACTGGCCTCAGGGAAGTGCTTGCCTAGCATAAAGCTGGATTCGACAAATATATCATTGCATATTCCAGCCGCATACTTACCAAAGCCGAGAACTACTCTGTAACAAAAAAAGAATGCCTCGCCTTTATGTGGGCAGTCAGCAAGTTTTGCCTTTACAAGTACGGCCATCCTCTCGAGGTCGTTACAGACCATCATGCCCTCTGTCGAATTTCATTAGGACCCTTCCGGCTGCTTGCCACTATGGGCGCTGCAGCTCCAGGAATATGACATCCATGTCGTCTACTGGTTGGGCCGCAAGCATCAGGGCGCCGATGCCCTGTCCTGCTCCCCGCTACCAGCAGGAATAACAAGCCCCTGCAAAATCGAGAGTCCTGTACCGTCTCCCGCCATCAGGGACATCCCTTCGGAGCAGTGCAAGGATCCTTGGATTAGGGACTCTTCTCGACTCTGACTCCTCGGCGATTCTCATCGCATGCCGTGCGGCGTGTCAAGCTTCGCATTTTGACATTCATGACAACCTGCTTTACCATCTTAATTACCATTCTGATGGGCGAAAATGACATCTCGTCATTCCACGACACCTACGGGCCTACATTTGCTCGTTTTCACACTGAAATGCAATGCAGTCACGCCGGCCTTTTTTCAAGACGTGCGCAGGCCTGTGGCTCCAACATTACTGGCGTGGCATTTACAACTTTGTTTTTAAGTACGTGCACTCGTGCCTCGATTGCCAACGCCTCAAGACATCCACTCACCGTACTTCTGGAAATTTGCAGCCACTACCTTGTCCACCTCCGATACACGGCATCTGAAACGATGGGTTACTGTTGCCATAGATCACCTGCCGCGGTATGTTGAAACTGCTGCTCCCTGCTGCGACAGCCCAGGATGTGGAATCCTTTCTTCTGCAGCAATTCATCCTTAGACACAGCACGCCTCGTGAGCAGCTCAGCGACAGAGGCCATGTCTTTTTGTCCGACATCATATCTGCTTCACGACTGCAACTTAATTCATCGAATTTGTACAGCATGGCACCCTCAAACAGCCTCACTGAGCTCTTTAACCGCACTCTGGGTGATATGCTGGCTATGCACATTGGCTGAAATCACATGAACTGGGACCTGGTACTTCCCTATATTACATTTGCATACAATACTGCTACACAACCTACTACAGGATTTTCTC
Organism: Amblyomma maculatum; assembly: GCF_055883805.1. Lineage (NCBI taxonomy): Eukaryota > Metazoa > Arthropoda > Arachnida > Ixodida > Ixodidae > Amblyomma > Amblyomma maculatum. The sequence goes on from NC_139350.1 coordinate 83,841,580, forward strand.
CTTCCTTCTTTATGGTTACCATCCCTCCGTTCCCATCGATACTGTGTTACCCTACCAACCTGGCACATCCGAATGCACCGTTTCGCAAGCTGCCCAGTATGCTGAAGATTGTCTCCAGATCACACGGTCCCTCACAACGGCTACCCAATGCCTCCAAAAACCTCGCAACGATCCACCTGCACAGCCTTTTACACCTGGCCCTCTAGTCTTACTATACATACCTCCCAGTACACTGGGACTCTCGAGAAAACTTCTCGCAGAATATCATGGTCCCTATAGTGTTTAACAGACATTACCTGTGAATTACATTATTGAGCCGCGAGACAGTGCACGTCCAATGCCTCAAGCCTTATTATGACCCTGTGGTCTTCTCCACCCCTTAAGTTGCCAAGTTGGCTCCTTTTGTTTTCAGGGGCCATTGTAAAGATGGACTGCTGCTCCAGCTGCATGGTCTTTTGCCTGTTCGTGCGCCTGGTTGCTCTCGCTGATTAGCGACTGCTGTGCTAGTTCTCAAGCCTACTAGGAATAAACCCCCACCTTACCCTATAATTGTTGTGTGCACCCAGTAAACTGGTAGCATACTAAATTTACACACAGTGGTTTCACTTTTCCAAAACAGTACCTGAAAATTTTGGGGTTATGTTTATTACGTGGGATGAAAAATGTATTCATAAAAATTTCAATGGCAGAAATAAAAAGCAGGTTGACGGAATGAAAACGGGATCCAGTATGATCTAACTTCTAAATTAAGCAAATGAACACTTTAGCATAGTCTCCATGCTTGGGAACACAGTCAAATTCAAGCTCAACCCCACACGCATAACTCGCCTAGTGTCCCGTTGTCCTAAGATTGCAGAGTTCATTCTAGCACAGCTCACGTTAAGTGAGAAGCCAAACTGCAACAAGTTTCTAATCTTTAATATGGATATTGAGCAGAAAAATTCTTTTGTGATCAGGCATTTCTATTGGTTGCCAGATTCACTGCTGAATGTTACCTGCAGTTAATCTCGGAGGGTGAAGCTTAATAGGCCTGACATTCCTTAAAGTCTTATCATGTTCTTGTATAAGCATTGAAAAAATATAGCTGCTAGCACGTCAATGCCAGCAGACTGCATGCCAAAAGAAAGGGGCGTGTTCATTATGCGAAGAACAAAACATTTCGCTTTCTCACAGCCAAAGTAAGGGGTGCATTCACACAAATATGGTAGGTGAATTTATTTTTGCATGATTCAATTTTAAAGGCAGGTAAGTAGCCATCATATTGGAAACTGAGCCAAATTCTGCTAGGTAACTGCATCATCTACTTTGCTCTCTTTAACTGTTAATCTGGCTCGCATCAAGAGCTGGCAAGGATAGCAAATGAGCAAGTAGCTTTTGTGCCACCAGTTTGGCATTCACTGCCTTAATTTGTGATGCAATAATGCTTTTCTACTGTTGAACCCGAAACTGTACCAGCATAAGAGCAAAACCTGAGAATTAAACTACACTTAAACCTCCTCTATGTAACGAAACTGCATGCAGCAAATTCCTCGATATTACTCAATTTCCCAAACGCGCCCTCATTACAATGCATGAATTTGAAAGCTCCACGTAATGAACATGTTGCGGCGGCTAAACTTGATATAAAAACTTACGGCATCGACTATTGCTTAGCTAGTGCTAAATTACTGGAAATTTGGTAGAACCCTGCAAGTTTCATGCAAAAATGTCTATGATGACAAGCAACCACAGCTGATACAATGCGCAGTGTTTCAGTGCTGATACAGTGCCTAGAATACTGGCTAGTCTGCCGTGCGCCGGCAGTTTCCCATTGGAAGGGGTGGTACCGTTTGCAATGACTGCCACCAGACGCCGCTTAGGGGCACACGCAAAGTAGGAGTGCGGAAACACATGCTAGCGGACGATTTCGCTTTGCAGATGACCGCACTAAACTCAGCCGCCGTCAGCGTCTGCGTCAGTGTGTCACTTTTTGGTGCGTGCATAGGGATGGTCGTTCTTCATGGTAATGTTGAAGAGAAAGCATATCCATGGTAAAGTGGCCTTCTAAAGAACGAACATGCTTTGTGCCGATGTGTGGCAGTGGGTATCGCTCAAGCAACGATAGCGTCTATTCTCGGCGCCGGCGGACCCTGCACGACTTGCAGTAGGAGAACATCAAGCGAACAGATAAAAGGCTGTGTTCGAAGGCGGTAGTCTGCGAAAAACATTTCGAAAACAGCTGCGTTGAATGCACATTCCCGGTGACCGTGAATGTCATTAACGAGATTCCACGCGAGACCTCTAGAAGTATGACGCAGTGCCTACAATATTTGATAGCAGCTCGAAGAACCTTGTGCTTCCCAGAACAATGAAAAAGAGAAAATAGATCGTATGTGAGCAAGAGGAAGCAGTAGCAGCAAAAATACGCAAGGAACATGCTGAGCGAGAAAATGCCAACTCTATCGAGAGCACGGTCGACGACGGCGTAGACGCCAGGTAAAAACCAGGAGGATGTCACATGTCCTGATCATACAGCAGAATCTGGAGGTATCATGGCATGTTCTGGACTGCAGGATCCACACATCATCAGTTTTCAAGCCACCAGGCACTGCTGCTTCAACCTCCGAACATAACAGACTGTGAAGCTCAGATCTGCAGTGCATGAATCAAGCTCTTGAAGTTCAGGCGTTGCCAGTGGGTCGATCCTCCCTATTTTGTGTTACAATTAAACTGTGGTCATTCTTGCCTTCCGTTCTGCAGTTTGTTCCCTGATGCATCCGTAACAAGATTGATAGATTCTGCATATATGTATGTATATAGTATGCATGCGTGTATGTTTTGTTACACCATAATAAATTTTGTTTTTTTGTTTCCAAGGAAACCTTTTGAAGCTCCTACCTTTATAAAAAAGAAAATAGATATCAAGGTAAGGAATCCAATGAACAGTGAAGAAAGCAGTGTTTTTGTAAATAAAATTGGCTGCATATTCTTACACCTTGGCTGGTATTTTGCATAGCCTATCAGCCTAAGTAATTACTGCTGGACATAAAAAGTAATAAAAATGCTTAAACCCATGTAAATGATGAATATAGATGGGAGTATTCAGCGTGCACACACTAAAAAAATCCGTGACATCTTCAGCGAGGACGGCACATAGTGTGGACTGGCAAACGTGCACCCCTCCACCTTTCTCTGCACACCAGCTGTCAGCAGCGCTCCAGACGCCAGCTGCTGGCAGTCATTGTTCTCGGTGCCACCTCGGTGCCCTCGGTCGGCACACTACCCAGTATATTCTAGGCACTATAGTGCCGATGTCACATATACATGGCAGACACAGCAGTCTCGCTGCTTTCGCTTTTCGAATGTGGCATTACAATACACTTGAAAGCAGTGAAAAATAACAGAACAAGGAAAAAGACTCCTGCCCATGAGTAGAAACAGCAGAGCGCCAGCAACGTGAGACGGAGCTGGTTTCCTGGGGCAACGGTGGTGGCCGAATGAGAACATGTGCGGACGCAGGCACCTCCTCGCTCGGTGGCGGCATGAATGCGCGCACTTTCCTCCAGACTGACTCTGCCACCCTTTTTCCTAGCTTTCTCGTATATGCATAGTGCGAGCTGCGACAGAGATGGAGGCTGCTGCTGCAGTCGCATTGCACCCTCAGCGCAATCGCGAAATTTTTCATTGCTTGTATAACCAAGTAATTCTTATTTACTGTACTTTCAAGGTGGTTTCCTTTACAATCCATTCTTAACCTGGTTTTCATTAAGCATTGTCCTTTGAGTCCAAGTGAGAACTGCATATAACGAAGACCTGGATCTAAATAAGAATCGCAGATATTTTACAACTTCATTACAAGCAGGGTTGATTGCATAAAGCGTTCACCAAGTTTGGGTAATTTTTGAAATGGTCCTCCATGTTGTCTATTGGGGGGCAAGTTATGCAACAAGCACATGATGATTACATCCCAAAACCTGCCAGACTTGTCAATTACCCAGCTCCTATTGGCCAAAAGGACGAGATAAATTATCAGATAGTGACAAATTTGCGACAGGAATGTGCTGTTAGTTGCATAATATTGTGCCTGGCATCGTGCCTCATTCCAGAAAAGGAATGTACAACCCAAATTTGTTGTCCCAACTGCTTTGACATCCAGCCAGTGCATGTCTTATGCACCACGAACAGTCTTCAGGAAATAGAGTACACAACAAGGGTGCAAAGACAATAAAAATATGGAAGTAAAACAAAATGTAACAGACCTAAAGTTGACAAGTGTGCTGCAAACAGACCATTTGCGAGCACTGCTACATATCTGATGTTATGAAAATTGGCACATTCTTGTTAAGCCAGCCCAGCGCGGTGTGAAATGCACACGTGTGGTGTCACAGACATGTCGAGAATATTTGAGATATATTTTTCATGCACTGAAGGCTTATAGCCTTGCATGTATTGGCATCACGCCCTCATCACTTGGTGACAGCGATGACTCATCCCGCAGAGAAGGTGCTCGTACGTTCCTGAACGTCCTGCTGCACCTGACCAGTGACGCACGCGTCGACAGGAGGTATAGGACACTTGTACTACAAAAGTTAAGTGTGCGCCGGCCTTAGCACCATGCAACAGACGCACTGTGCCCTATAATTTGAGGTCGCATTGCTTTGGCCGCTAGCTAGTGTTGCAGTGAGTCATCAAGTACTGCTGCTCGGCTCCTGGGGTGAAACCCCTGTTCGGCAGCCCACTGACTTGAAAGGGAGCAGCGCACTCTTCAGGATAGCCACAGCATGACTCCAGATGTCATTCTGCGACAGTGCCCGGTGAACAATTTGGTGTTTATTTGGTCTGACTTTTGTGCATTGTGTACTGTTGTGAAGTCTGTGTTTATTGAAAGCCTCTTTAGTTGCATACCTTGCATTGCCTTTCTGTGAACCTTTTGCCTGTGTATTTTAAGTGTTACTGTGAATTCCTCTGTATCATCTCTTGCTGTAAAATGTTTTTGTTAATGCTGACTCCAACCATTACCCTGGCCTGAACCAGCGAAAGCAGGGCACCAAACAGCCACCCCCTTCTAATAAAGGTAACCGACTTCCAGCTGGGCCTGTCACGTAAGGGTATCTTTGAAACCAGAATAGCTACCCCCGGCACACACTAAGGGTACCTGGGGGTGTACGCACCACCAAGTGGCACATCATTTATAAATTATAATTAAACGGGTGACAACTGGTAAGCGCTGACGAGCTGATGGGAAATATGTACATGCACTGACACTGCACTCCCAGAAAATTCTGAATGGTGGACATTTGAGGGCTGGGGCAATCATAGGAGAGTGGCTGTACAAACTGAATGACATGACATCACAGCGAATACCTTGAAGAGAAAAGCAAAAGCACAGAAAGCTGCAGTGCTTTTCTTTTCAGACACATCTCCAGTGTATGGCATGCGTTTTAATTATCTGAAAGTTTGATTTATCAAAGGGCCCAAAAAAACTACCCAAAACCATTTGTATCACAAAAAATTTATTTAATGAACAAATATCTGTCTAAATTTTAGATGAAGGCTAAGCAACGATTTTTCAAAAGCTCATTAAGTGTTCTTTTTGCACATACTGTCGGGAGTGTTGAAAAATTTCTCCAAAATCACAAGTGCCACTGCAGGTCTTTTCACAGTGCAACGCAGTAGCAGTGACACCTCATTACAAATGGCCCCACAGCTGTTTAAGGATACTTCTCCATATAACCGTCACCTCTACGGATAACGTCCTAAAACCGCTCTCCAAAATCACAAGTGCCACTGCAGGCCTTTTCACAGTGCAACGCAGTAGCAGTGACACCTCGTTACAAATGGCCCCACAGCTGTTTAAGGATACTTCGCCATATAACTGTCACCTCTACGGGTAACGTCCTAAAACCGCAATGCTTCAGGAAGCATGTGCATGAGAGATGAAAATATGTTTATCATTAGAACGGCATAGCATCATCCAGAAATAAATTTAAAAGGCCAGTGGTGCGCACTGCAGTCTGAAAAAGCGTGACTAGCCCCTTTACACTCACAGACAGTGGGCTCACAGTTATGAGGTGGAAGGTCAGCACTGCCACCTACAGTAAGGAGAATCCTGGGATTGGCAGCTGGCAGCCCCTTCGTTGCAAGCTGCCAAGCTGTGCCTAGCACAGCACACACTCATCAAAGAGCCGAAAAATGTTTAGAAAACATTGTCTCGAAGATTTCTTTTACCAAGACTCCACCTACAGCCACCACACACGTGTCCTGGATTAGTGTACTCCACATTCACAGCAAAAAGCAATGGTATCAGAAATAATGCCATCCCTACTTGAGCCAGGACAAAAAGCCCATGAAACTGCCAAGCTTTCTGCGTTTGAGACTGTGCCGGATGACAAATTGTTTAATGCTCCCTGGTCATAGCTAGGCCTAGCTTGCCCCACAATGCAGCTGCAACAGATAGCACTTCAGGACTTCACACGCCTGTGTATTCATATCAATGGGATTTCTTGCTATAATTGCGCCAGAAGAAAAGCATGCCTGTGCAAGTGTCAAGCTTACTGCAACAACGCCGCACATGGAAATGCTGGGTGATGAAATGCGCTGCTCCCTAGCTGCCATGGTTTGCATCAAAGCCGCAATGAATAGTGTATCGGATTGGACAGCGCTGTAACATATGTACAAATCTTGTGATCACTTTAAGCTGAGCTTTATATCATGACAAAATAAGCATGTGGTTGACACCTTCAATAGCGGTTCTAGTAGATGCTGGGCTAGCTCCACACCAGGCAGCAGCAGCGGTAGCAGAGAAGCTACTGTGGCAACTGTGGCAAGCAATTTGCATGTACCACTTCTAAATGCAATTCACTAATGGGTAACGATACTCAAAAATGATATATTTTCGACATTCTTGTATCTTATGGCTTACTATTTTCTTGCATAGCAAATATTTGCACATTTTCAGGATGCTAATGACCCGGATCCAGCTTAATTTCATTTGGATAGTTCGCTCGCGATTGCTACTTCATCAGTCTAAAGTTTGACAGGCTTGTTAGATGCAGCACACATACAGCGATTACATTTGGACGATGCCTTAGTCACAAGCACTAGTTCCCTGACCTAAGAGAGCATGAAAGGCTTTTCCCCGCTTGCCTTGTATGCTCGTGCACCATTTTCCAAAGCTGCACAGTGGTCAATCCATAACCATGTTTGCAAAAAATAAGTGTGCAGAGATGGGTTTTATGACCCATAGGCGAACGATAACCTTATGCATCAAACACTACACTAAAAGGAAGAAGGCTGCTGGAGAGGCAGCACCATACAACCTCACCTCTGCCCGAGATTCTATTCCCATTTTGCTCAAACTCGCAAACTTGACATCACAGTCATGTGACTTGCTTTCCACTAGTCAGAGAAGCAGCCTTGGGAAACCTTGGCTGCTCTCAGTACCACAAGACAACCACTGCTCAACCACTGAATGATAACATGTTTACTGATGCTCAAGTCACTAAACAGTGCCACAAAAATGCTCATGAAGTGCCTGTGAAATGTTGGAAGACTGTCCAGGCACTGGGCGAAGTGTGGAGAAACATCTGAATTAACAATGACTGGCTTCGTTTCGTGTGAACAAAATGATTTGCAATAAAAAGAGAAGGATGACTATGGCTTCTAGAAGTAGATGGCATCCAACCGCATCTGGCTTTCGTTTTCCACAAGGTAGAGAATATCAGACAAGGTCTGCTGGACAATGATTTTGTCAACACTTTCGTGCATCTGAAAGAAAATTAAACAAGCTAAACTCTCCCTAAATACAGAATTAATGTAACGGCAAAGCAAAAAACCACTATTAGATGACAATAGCAATGACAACCAGAACACATGCAGAATGTCGATCAGTACATGTGCACTACTGCACTCACTGCAGAAAAGAAAAATTATGTTTTGAGAACATGCTAGTATGTTGCAAATAAGAGTGCATAGAACACCAGAAGCTGGAATGAGGTTTGGGCTGCTCAGATTTGTGGCAGTTTAGTACAATCTGTGCAATCTTTTTGTATAAGAACACACGAAACATTCTTGGTTACCGCTTTCCTTAGTGATGAAAAAAATACCCAGAAAGACCATTAGCTCCCCACTATCTCCGCTTCTCTCTTGCAATTTCATGTCGCGTACCATATTTTCCTCACCCTTCTGCAAACAAGTTTTCCCCCAAAAAATGCGCATAAGTTGCACTCGTGTTTAAGATCCCATTTCATTTGGTAAGCATTGCCATAAAAAGCACTAAGAATTCCTTCATTACAGTGTGGGGGAAATACACATTTGCGACAACTGCCGTGCAGAGATGGTTCCAGGCCTCTCAGCCACTGAGAAGCTTGCCTGCTTCCAGTGATCTACCATTTAGAGAGCCTGCTTTCAGCTTTTTCAACTGTTTTATGCTGCTTTCAGCCCTAGGCATATTTGACTTTATCTCAGACCACTTGCTGTCTCTTGTCCAGCGTTTGGATTTTTCAGGCAGCTCACACTCTGTCCCCCTTAGTCAGAAAGATCAAAAAGTAGTCTGCAGTTTGCCTCCGGCAGTCTGCAGACTACTTTGGCTTGCAAAAACAATTTTTGCTCTGACAAAGACTCGACAAAACCTCCCGAGAAAGTGAAGCACTATACTGGCAGCCATATTTAATTAAACTCCCCACACACTGAGCACTCTGTGTACTTGGTAGACGATATCTTGTGTTAAACCCTCACGAGTTCTGCAGCTCCCGTCTCAGCTATCATAACACTTTTCAGTCGCACAAATAGGGTTTATGTGCTTGAAATTTAGTACACATGGACACCTCAGAGCTGTGAGCATGAATGGCTCGCTCGTCCTGAGTTTCTTTTTTGCTTATTTTGAAATGCCAATGCACCGATCTAAAACCGCCCATGTTAACCGCTCATGTTAAGAAGCTAGTGCATGTTGTAAATGTTTATGCAAAAGCATTTAGCTGCTGGAAGAGCAAAGCTGGTTACCGCAAGTAGGGCTGCCTCACCTTTGTGCAAACCTCGCCACAAGCAGCAGCAAGAAGCCCCCCACCCCAGCTTAGTTTAAAATTATCTACGTTCACTGAGCTGACAGAGTGGTCTTCAAACCCACGCGAGGCATACGTGACAACAAGGTATTTGTTGGAAACTGTTCGTGATTGTTAGTGTTGCAATTCGCATGAGGATCTTCATGGTTACTGGCAAGTAACAACTCTTCAGTTTCTTGTTCATGCAAAAACCTCACAGCACAGTGACAAGTTAGATGCCCATATAGTGAGAGTCATTACAATTAGAGCAAGTACCCGGGCTCAAAACAGATATTATGGGCAACTCCCCGAAACCTGGGTAGCACGCCCCTTTCCCCTCCCCCCCCTGAAATAAGGTCAAAAAGTCCTCACAAGTGGATTTTTGTTTAATTCTATTAAACAGAGCAGTCCTGCAGGATTACGCCTGTCACTCATCGAACTATCTCCCCGGCTCAGTTCCCATCCTTCACACCATACCCAATAAAATGTAATTTGAATTTAGCACTGTAGCAGCTTCATCTCACGGACTGCATTATGTTGAGAAACAGCTATGCAGGATGTGCTCAAAGAAAAACAGGTCCGATGCTAAAATTGAAGCATTCAAGAATGTGGCTTGGCTAGACATGGTGATCGTGTAGGTTTCCCACACTACCAGTGCATACAAGTTTGTATTGGCGAGACTGTGATGCTACGCACATGATAAAATGTTGCAGCTTGATTGAATTTTCCTCTTTTACACGTTAATTTTAATTTTAAGCATACTGTAAAAACCTCTGTATAATATGGACCCTCAACTAATATGAGGTGCAATTCCAGCTTGGAAGCAAAACGGCAGCGCACGAGCTGCCAGTTAGCATGCACTCCGCTGGCACCTGTTTGCATCAAGCACTGCGCAAGCAGGCGGCATGTGCACCCCGTGTTTTCAGTGCTTTCGCGATTGTTGTCGTCCAGTGTATTGCCTGCCCAAAGTCCCTTGCTAAAGATATCTTTCCACAGAAATCTTTTCTTCGGTACCCCTAAAATTTGTTATCCTGCACTTCTCAGTGCCACCCTGGGAATGCAGTAAAGTGTCCGTGATTTGGCTATAGGGCTTGGCCAGCATGGCTGGAGAGGCCTGTGAGAGACCTGTGCAAAATGCCAAGTGCTACTTTCACCACTACTACATCATGCAAGGCACAAGTGACCTGCTTCCTTCAGCTACATGTGCATTGCAAACACCGAGTCAACCGCCACCAACGCTAAATGGTGCCTCCTCTCTCTGGAAGCCTGATGCTGATAGCAATAAATAGTAACGAAACCGGAACTGCGAATTTAGGCAGGTTTTTACGGTAGTTACTAGGCATGGCATAACACAGTGTGCATGATAATGGTGGCTGCATTGTAAAAACATGTGGCTTAACACTGGAAAAAATGGTACATGCGTGACTTCTGCAAAGAAACTGTGCAGTAAAGAAATTGCTGACAAAACGACTTACAACATCCTGACCACACGGGGTGCAATCAGTGGTAGCCATCTAAATAGCTGCTATGAAACTTAAACCTTCCTCTGGTGTAGGAAAGTTTTAGCTTTGCTGTTCAGAGCCTTGACATGTCCCCCTTTCTATAGCAGAGCACCTATACTCACCCCCAGGCATGGTACATCCTTTGGCTTGTGCTTAAAATTGGGGCCGAAATTCAGGCGCACCTGGTGTTATAGAAAAATATCCACATTCAAGTGCGAAACAGAATAAAACCGGATCCTGCATTCTAAAGGACAAAAGCGTAGCCAAATGCTCACCGTGCAGCTTTTATAGAGCGAGATTGCAGGGAAGTACATTCCTTCATTGATGTCTCTCCAAGCAGTTCCAACACACTCGCCATTCTTATAGTACACAATCTGCAAACAAATCGAAGTTTATATCCAAGCCATCAGAACTGTGCATTTGTGAACCAATGAACAATACCACTGTGGTAATAAAGATGTAGGGGCACCAAACTTAGCAGTTTTTTCTCTATCCACAGGAACGATGCACAAGAAATTGCACTTGGATCCCCATGTGCAATTGTCCTGCAATCAGTCATCATGACAAACTGACAACGTCCAAGATAAGGTGACCATCTTGATTAACACAAACAGCGCAAGGCTGTGGGCATGTGCCAAAGGCAACCAATGCAGAATGCTGCAAAGATCAGATCTTGGATGTGGAGAAAACTATCCAGCTTGAAGGAGTAGACACACCAAATTTTGGTTGTGTATCCTGTATGTGGAATGATGTACAGAAAATTACTTAAGGGGGGACACGGCTCTTTGCGGACGAAAATCGGTCTAAAAATCAAATTTTTTATTTCATTTTTGCAGTCCTGAGATGTTTCCGCAACTATCTGCAAATTTTGGTTGAAAAATACTGCCTAATTCGCACGTTGCAGCGTTCCAAAAATGCGAATCTGAACGTTTGGCCATTTAAATTGAGGTCAAATCACACTGAACTTTGATCAAGCATAGATCGAGATATACGCGCTCCGCACGCATCATTTTGATCTCGTTCGAAAGATCGTGATTCAGGCTATTACCATGTCACAATCGGCGTCCGTGAGCAAACACCCGAAGCAGAAAACAAAGAGACAAATTTGCGCGAAACGCGCTGCTATTGGGCTCCGAAAGCATGTGACACAAATTACCACTTTTGGTTGGCTGCCCGCATCGACTGTTTGCGGCCTGGCGAAATTTTGAAAAGGTCACGTAGGCCTAGCTGGCTTAACGACGTCCCGTCGTCACGACCACGGTGTAAAACGGGGAAAATTAAGGTTCGAGCGTCATTCTGGCCTAGACATAGAAGAAAAGTAGAATATGAAGCGTGCCGGTGACGCGGCAACGCCGCATCCTGTTATCAGCTATCAGCAACGAAGCGCCGAGGCTCCACGATGGGCCGATAAGGGTGTAGCCGCTGGTGCTAGGCTCGGCGGCTCGACAGATAGGAGAGCCAACGATTTCCTCGAAGCGAATCCTGCCGCGTGCGAGCATCGTAATCATGACGATGCAGTTGAAAAAGTGATACCTAAGCAGTTTTCATGGGCGCAACAGATCGAGCACTCAGAAAAGTTAGTGGCGCGGCGATCACGAAACGGCATCACGCGCGGCATGCGGAATCGCAAACTTTCTCGAAATAAATTTGGTTTTGAGTTGCAGACAATTATCTCGATAGGAAACGGTGCATTCATACCAGAAACCCGTCATAACTAATTTTATCGAGTTACTGTTAGCCTTGGTAATTCAAACATACGCTCAAAACGTTTTTTGCCGATTTCTCAAAATTGAATTGTGGACGGTCACCAGATCAATATTTCTGGCCCTACTCTTGCTAGTCATTGTCTTTAAACCTAACCTTATGTATCTTTTGACACCAAGGTAAATGTAATAACCATACGAGAAAATTTACTGAACAGATAGTCTTAGACCAAAATAGACCTTTCCATTGAGTCTTTTTTATGGTGTAACTGGCTCAAATTGGTATAAAACATTAATTTTACTTTAATTTATTTTCCAACTATTTCTGATCATGTTGATATGTCAAACCTTGCTATAATTTAAATCTACATGTTCTGACATGTTTTTCCTTGTTTTCTCGAAAAAGCATTTTTGAGGGTGCTGCAGTTTTGGAAGAGCGATATCTCTTGAACTATTTGTGCTATTATCATTTTTTCATTGCTGCAAAAATACCTTCTTGAAGAGTGCAGTAAGACTGAAATATATGCATTATGATGAGGCAACATTTACAAAACTAATTATTTATAGTGGGTGTCAAATCGAGTTTTTCCATATAAAAGTTTGATGCACTGTAACACAAGTTCAAATGATTCTAGCACCTCCATTCTTGGTTAGCTGCACTCAGTGATATTTCTAGATAATTTAAGCAGGCTAATTTTCATTATGCCCTTGTGTTTTTAGTAATTAGCTCACCTCCAAATGAAGAACATTAATTAGGCAAAATTTTTAAAACTATGCACTCTGCAAAAGAAACAATTATATATTTAAAATCAGCATGTCAAAATACATAAATGATACAAGTTTAATCCAAATCGGTCCATAAATAAGAATAAATGTTCTAAGAGGGGTGTCTCCCCTTAGGATGAATAGCCATATCTGTAAATAGTTTATCATCTTTTTCCCATGCACCTTCGGTTTCAGTTCAAACTGCTACACAATGGCTGTGACCTCACAGACAACCTAAGGGAAGAAGTGGGTCTTAATATAAATTTCTTCATTATTGGTTCAATCTGAATGAAACTTCTTAGACTTGATCAGTTTCTCATGCTGATTTCAAATCTGTACTTAGATTTTTGGTAGCTACATTGGTTCAGGGACTACTGGAGTTTAAAAAAAAAATCAAAGGGTACTTCTTTAAGGGCTTTTTAACAATTTCGCTTCACCAAACACAAAAAGTACATAAACTCAATACCAAAGACATGTTTTTGGGGGTGATGCTATTCCTTTGAAAGCAACTTTAGACCATTTTAGGCGCAGCCATCTTAATGTTATGATGGCGCCCCGTAGGAGCCAAACAGGGAAAGTCCGCATCGATTCCACCTGACGCCATATTGGGCTGTGCGCGCGCCGTTGGTGCTATGGCAGCAGCAGTGTACAACGGCTACTGCATGCCTCTCGTGGAAGCTGTCCAGCATCGTGGTACTATTTTGTGTTTTGTTTGAGCGTGACAGCAAACCGTACCATCCGTTTTATGACGGAAGCTGTTAACTGTCACCAGCAGTAGCGGCCACGGGGCTTCGAAGGACTGCGTTCCGCTTCCGTAGGCGCCACTTTCATTATGATGTGTCACAGTTAACTATGACGATTGCTCTGTTTTCAGTCATATTTTACAATTCTAATGGTAACTGTATACAAACACAAATGCACAGTGAATGAACCGTCTGGCAAGCTCCGTATGCAGGATTTAGTATACGAGAGATGCACTGATTTACCGTGAAGTGCGGCCCATTTCATGTCTTGTATTTTCCTTCGAACAAACATTGCACTGCTTTCGTATCCCATTAAAGGATTTGAGGCCTGTTATACATGCGCAGCGTTCACCACGATCCCGAAGCTAACTGCTGCTATCGCGAACCAAGCTTCTGGTGTGCCGGCGCTGGAGTGCGAAGAGCGTATGATCGAGCAGGTAACTTCTGCTTTTTACGCTAAATTACTCTTCAAGAACCGCGCGTAAAACAAGCTGTGCCTAGAATACTCTCCGATGGTGTTCTTACTCAACCTCCGAGTGCGCACGACATCCACAACAATAGCGCAGCCCCGTAGCATCTTTGCAGCATAGTTTCCGCGGCGTGTTGTTGAACTGAACATCAAAAAAACATGCGGTCTCAGCTGCATCATTCAAATAAACGACAAGTTCCATACACAGCAATGGATGCCGCGAGCTTACCAAAGCGCGCCGCTCACTGTGGCGGCGGACGACGGCACTCTCGCTGTGCGCTAACTACTCCTTAGTTGTCGCAAGGCCTAAACTGATTCGCATCTAAGGCACAACGGATGGCACATTGTATTTGCTCAGCGCTGGAGTAAATGATCTGTCATACAATCCCGTTGTCATATGCAATAAAAATAGATATGTTTAATTTCGATGACGATTCAGCGTAGTGTAGTGAGCGTGAAAGCAAACAATGAGCTGCGCCGTGGCGGCGGCAGCTGCCTGTGAGCCGCAACTTGCTCATATTGTTAGTTATCACTCCTATCCACAACACCGCACGGCTCAACGCTCAAGTATTATTTATTTTTGGCAGTCGTCCTATTATTCAAAGAAACAACAAATTTTACCGCATTGATGCTGGCACACGGGGTACACCGTAATCGTTGACGCAGGAGGCACGGCTTGCAGGAGACACGGCCGGCTCAGCGTAGTACGTGTTAACGGCAAGGGGGGGGACTGAAATGGGTATCACATTCGAGAGTTCGTCGTCAGTACGAAGTCTGTCCGGTTTGCAGAAAACGTTCATAGTCGATTTAGTCAAGGATCTACTGGAAAGCGGTGAAGCGAAAAGCCGCAATCGGATTGTCGTTGCATGCTTCCTGCATACGCTCTCGGCAATCAGCCTTCAATTTCTTTGAATATTTGTACCGTCCACTATCACGCAATGCTGTCACAGACGTTACTGCCAAGAATGGCACTAATAAGGATATTTAAGTATTTTAAACGACAAAATACTGAGGCGCAAGGCTGCTCTGCCATGCATAAAGCGTGCAAATGCACAGCTCACTCAGTACTGGCAACAGTGGGCCGGCGCAAAGAACCTGGTTGGAGAATATTTTTCTTCTCTCCGGCTTGCTTTCAGTAAAACGGTCTATAGGCAAGGAAATGGACCAGCTTTCTATATACATTGTTTAATTATCTCTCACTACATGCTAATTTGCAATTAGCACAATTGCACTAGTGCAATATAAATAGCATCACCCCATAGATCTTTTTAGTACTATTACAATGATACTCATTTGTCAATGCCACTTAAAAACAATTTAGAAAAAAGCCTCATAGGATGAGTGCAGTGCCCCAAAACATCAAAATGAGAAAAACACATTGGAAGTTTCAGATAACTGTAACTTGTTCAAGAATGCATTGACAGCAATGTGAATGACATCAATGCGTAGCCCTGCTCTTCAGGAGAAAGTCTGTACATAATATGCTACAATACCATCCCCCCAAAATTGCAAAAGCTTGTCATAAAGCCATGCACTACTCCTAGATGGTTTGGTTTGGTTTGGTTTGTGGGGTTTAACGTCCCAAAGGGACTCAGGCTATGAAAGACGCCATAGTGGAGGACTCCGGAAATTTCGACCACCTGGGGTTCTTTAAAGTGCACTGACATCGCAGAGCACACGGGCGCCTTGCTTTTTGCCTCCATCGAAAAGCGGCCGCCGAGGCCGGGATTCGATCCCGCACCCTTGGGAACAGTAGTCTAGCGCCGTAACCACTGCGCCACCCCGGCGGGGCACACTACTACTCCTAGAATCAGCACGAGAAATTACATTTATCCATTGACATGCCTGCAAGTTCCCTACAAGGTAAAGAAATACTTAAATTGTGCAGTAATGTGGTATCACCATATTAATAAACTTGCACAAGGATTAAGGCCAAAACACAGTGGCATATATTTCTCAAATTGACCTAATAAATTGACCTAATACAATAATGAAACTTTGCTGTGCAGCAGACGCAGAACCGCACGCACAGTCCTTTGCTAGAGCAAAAGCTTCTATTTGCAATCCATTGCGTACCGAGGGGCGAAATTTCTTGTTCTTCACACTTATCACGCACCCTTCGGAAAAAAAAATGGCCCACAGAAGTCACGGCCGAGACGCGGACAATGGCGTGCTGTCAGGCTCACTTGTCGGAAGTGACGTGATGAAAAAGCTGCGAAAGTCTGCGTTGATGGAGTTGATCAGTGTCAACTAAACAGTACAACAACCATGCTGTCTTGAATGTCTCTGGAAGCGCTCGGTGATGATTCTATGCCGCCAGACGTGCTGAAGCTAGGCTGAGAACACGCCGCATTGGACACAACATGCGACCCTGGAAGCACGCAGTCATCCTCATTCTTCGGTTGCGAGTTCCCCGGACGCTTTCTTTTTTTTATACAGTAGAATCTCGATGATACGATTATGGCTGGTACGAATTTCGGGATGATATGAATTTTAAGAATGCTCTGAACGGACTGCACTGTATAGAATACGTTAAGATTCGGGGTGATGCGAAGAGTTTCTGAACCCGCTGTGGTTTATTCGAACGTGCACACCAGTCGTGCATGCGAGCGGGCCGGCGTGGCTGGCCTCAAGAGGGTAACATAACCGATGCGGCCGCCGCTAACTCCTCTCCAACCCCCGCCGCGAATGATACAAACGAACATTCTACAAACGCACAAAGCCACCGAGCAGCTCAGCGCAAGAGCTCACAGGGGAAGAGGGTACCCACCACGGCTGCTGCCTCTCCTCTCCAACCCCCCTCACCCCACTAGGCACCCACCCCCCCTCCCTTTCGTAGCAAACCGACGAGCACTAGACAAGGACGGCCAAGGCGAGGCACGTGCCCAGTCGTGTACGTCACTGATTCGCTGGCAGCTCATTGGTCTATCGAAAAGTTATCTCGCCGGCTGTTCCCACGAGGCTTGTGACGCTGGCTGCCGCTGCAGTATGTAGTTCTTCGTTCGCCGCTTCTTTCTGTCGTTCGCCGTGACGTGAAGTGCCCAAACGTTAGAAAGACGCAAGCGTTCGCTGCTACCGAATTGTCGCGGAAGCGTAAAGCACTTTCTTTTAAGGAAAAGCTTGAAGTGCTGAAGAGGGTTGACAAAAACCCTAAGAAGAAGCGTGTCGACTTAGCAAAAGAGCTAGGGTTGGCATCGTCGACGCTCTGCACCATTGTTGGGCAGCGAGATGTCATCTTGAAGAATGTGCAGCACTTCGGTGCGAACGTGAAGCAGGCGAAAACAGCGACCCATGTCAAGCTGGAAGAGGTTCTGCTACTTGGTTCCGCGAAGTGACAGCGGCCGGCGTCAACGTGGACGGCAAGGTGCTACGTGAAAAAGCCGACACTGTCGCGCTTTCACTTGGAATTGAAAATTTCCAAGCATCTGGGGGATGGCTGCACCGGTTTAAGGAGCGACACGAACTTGTCTACCGGGTCGTCTCAGGTGAAGGCAAGAAAGTGGACCAGTCAGCTGTAGATGAGTGGCTGAACACGCTGCCAGCGCCGATTTCGGAGTACGCGCCACGCGACATATTTAATGCCGACGACGCGGGCCTCTTTTCCAACCTTCAACCGGAAAGAAGTTTGTGCGTAAAAGGCCAGGCATGCCAGGGCGGCCAGAAAAGCAAGGAGAGTGTAACAGTACTCTTTTGCTGCAACTCTGATGAATCCGAGAAACTCAAGCTTACCGTCATCGGTAAGTCGAAGAAACCGAGATGTTTCCGATAGGCGGAGCGTTTGCCTGTCTGTTGCAAAGGTAACCAAAAAGAGTGGATGACTGGAGGTTTTTTCCATGAGTTCTTGACAAGACTTGATCGGAAAATGGCGTCAAGAAACCGGAAAATTTTGCTTTTCGTGGACCAGTGCTCTGCCCACCCAAAGGAAATGACATTCAATAACATGAAAGTCAGGTTCAGTACCAGCCATCTTCAGTCATTGGACACTCGGATAATTAGAAATGTGAAACATCATTTTAAAGGACTTCTGGTGAGGCGTCTGCTGGCGAAAATTGATCGTAAAGAAGCAAACTTGCGGATCAGTCTCTTAGATGCTTTGCACTTTCTAGCCATGTTGTGGGATAGTGTAACTTCAGACACAATCTCGAACTGTTTTAGAAAGTGCGGATTTGCCATCGGACTTGATGCGGCTTCGGTAGGAGAGCCAGATGAAGACCTCACGATTGATGGCTGGGACAATCTGGAAACTGAAGCTTCGGCTCGGGACTTCGTTACCGCAGACGACAATGTCGCGACCTATGGGCTGAGGTCTATTGAATACTTGGTCAACGAAGCGAATGATAGCGAAAATGAGCCTGACCGATGGTGACGCTGACGACGAGTGTGATCAGCCGCCGTCAACGGCAGATACTCTTCACGCTTTGGACGTTCTGCGCCACACCATAAGTGCCGGCAGCGTGAGCGACGTAACCGCGGCACGGTTTTTTGCCCTTCAGGTGGAGCTTGTCCACGACATCAACAGCAAAAAAGTGCAGACAAGCATTACGGACTTTTTCGGCCGCAAGTAGTTCGCCATAATAAAGTTTGGTTCATTTTCAATTCATTCCCATGTGGAAGTTGACTTGTTTTGGATCATACGAATTCGGGATGATACAAATATTTTGCGTGCTCCCTTGGAATTCGTATCATCGAGATTTTACTGTATGCTCTTGACATGCATACATCCAAAAGATCAGTGTCGACTGCGAGCGATTGATACGATCGCAATAGCAGGCAAGAAACGTTCACAGCGGCTGCCATGGTGGCGAACTAAACAAAAAAAAATGATGCCAGGTGTAGTGCCTAATTGGAAGCGCGGGACGCGTAGCTCGCCTGGCAAGCATGCAAACCGGCCAATCAGCGGCTAAAAACAGCTTTCAGAAAACCTGCGATGGCAGTCGTTCTGCTTGAGTGATGCCATTTTGACATGCGAAATAATGCACACAAGCTTCAAAACAAGCCCAAGGTAGCGGCAATTGGCCGGCTGCTTTGACCACGGAGTGTGTGGAAATTTTGAACAAATTTTGCTCCTTCTGGGCCATTTCGCAGCTCCCATGGCATTTTAGAAGTCAGTTTTATTGTATTTCCCGACAGAATTCAGCATTGAAATTTTTAAGACAGGTGCTTGAAGGTACAGACATTCTGAAAATGCATTTTTCTCACAATCAATTTTTTGTCCATATTTTACTATTCTAAGACCCACATCCCACCTTAAGTCATGTGAGGTGTACAACTGCAGTAGGATGCTGCTTTGGTATTTTGCACCATTTCTTTATGCAAGCCTGCCCAAAAGTTAAATTGCAGAAATTAACAAGGAACGATTATATTGCAGTGTCTCATGACTCACACAACCAAAATGCGTCCACGATGTCACCACCGTTGTTCAGCAGCTGAAGTCAAAACCAGAACAGCATGAGAAAAATTCAATTATAAAATGTTTAGCTCCTGTAAGTGAATTGTATGGGGTGATTAATGAAAACTATTGTCCTGTGCACTATTCCAAAAAAAAAGTGTGTCCAAAATTCTGGTGTCTCTACTCCTTTAGCCTTTCCCTCCCCTGTGTGCTGCCCAGTCTACACAAGCTTTACC
Source organism: Amblyomma maculatum (assembly GCF_055883805.1). Classification (NCBI taxonomy): domain Eukaryota; kingdom Metazoa; phylum Arthropoda; class Arachnida; order Ixodida; family Ixodidae; genus Amblyomma; species Amblyomma maculatum. The sequence goes on from NC_139350.1 coordinate 83,861,404, forward strand.
TTTTTCACTTCTGCGGCTCAATTCCAAACACGAGACGCACACCAAAGACAGAAGCGAACAATAAATATGCTGTAATTTTTAACTACTCTGACAGGGGCAGCTCTCCAGAAAGGCCAGCCATTCTGTGCTGCAGTGTGCAGATCTAGAGCATCCAAGACTGCTTGCACAATGTCCCTGTGGACATGCTCATGTCTAAAACAATGCCACACATAGGACATGGGACATCATCCTGACCTTTGTGGCCTGTAACAATGTTGGGCAGGAGGTGACAGCACTTGTGCGAAGACAAACAGCAGTATCGGCAATGAAGCTGATCTCAACATTGCAGCCTACAAGCATCATCATGATCAGTGACAACGCAAGGTACTAAATAAAAAAAAAATCCCCAAGTACAAGATCCTTCAACAGCAAAGACATGTGAACTACGTCACGATCATGACAAAGGAACTGCATTCAGGTTATACTGCACCCACCCAGAAGCGCTTCACATCAACTACCATTTAGTTCATACTATAAGTGCTCCTTTCTTTGCCTATCTTCATTTTCTAGTATGAAAGCACTCCATGCGGTATATCGGAAAATAACGATAATAATGTTAAATAGCAATCAAGAGAAAAAACAGGGGAGTATCAGTGAAGCCTCAATCTTGGAACTTTGGGCACTGCCAACTTGAGCTTTATCATCGAGGTGGGAGTGTGGCATCGGAACGAAGCCTTCCAAACCCTTGGATCCGGAGTTGGACACACTGCCACTAGGTCCCGCAGGCACATTCATACGGCTTGGTTAAGGCAGTTTCTTTTTTATCTATGGTGGGTGGCCTTTCGGATCGTCATGTAGCTGACTACTGCATGCTAATCAGTACGTGTTGGACAACGAAGGCACAAATTAAAGAATTAGCAGCAAAGTGAATGTACTCAAAAAAAGACTGCAAGGGGAGCCTAAAATAGGAGCCGTTAACACTGCTGTGTCATACCTTTGAAGGTTGACCATCTTGAGTGTGTCTGCAATTTAAAAGGCTGTGAACAACAGCCAATGAGTGACGTCACCTACTGTTGATGAAAACAAAGTGCAAACACACAAGGACAGGGGGTCACCTACTGTCTATGAACGTAAATTACGCCAAGCTAGTATTTCCGCACATTATATTAGGTTTAGCTGTGTTAAACCTTTGAATTTTTTGTTCTAAGCTTCAGTCAATGCTTGCTTAGGGGTTAATGCTGCGCATTTGGTTGCATTCATATTTGAACAGTGTGGCCTTACCAAGCATGTGGCCTTACCATTTTTGCGTTCGCTATACAGAACAAGCTCACTGGCACATGGCTGTGAAATGCTACCAGACCATTCGCTAAGGTTCCTGATGACAACCAAGCATTTCTGAGCTGCTTTACAGAAGTACTCGATATTTTTTCATGATGTGCACCCGCTTTTTAAATGTCATCAACCATGTTTCAATGCAGCAGAGCTGACTCAGCCCGTCGGATACTAATTGCCAAGGCTCTTCCTTCTGAAAGCATGAGTTCTTTATAAAACCAAAAATATTGTTACATTAGGCAGTGCATGTGCATTTCTAAGCAAGCCCCTTTCTTTTAAGCCTACCACATCACTGCTACAGCACACTACTACGTGCACTCCAACTTAACCACCTTCTTTATGCAGGTGACAGACCTAAGAAAACTTGTTCCCGGGCGAGTTGGTTAGAGCACATTCTTAATATTTAAAAGCGCGAAAAACATGGGAAACACACAGTGAAGACAAAAGAACGAAGTGCCACTTCCATCTTTTACCAGTTGGAAGTGGTGCTTCGTCCTGTCGTCTTCACTGCTTGTCCTGTGTTTTTAGCGCCTTTAAATATTAAGACAGCATCTATTTACCCACTACATGACCTGTTTTCAATATGTGCACACAACAAGCTGTTGGGCAGCCCCTGTCGCAACATCCACTTTGCACAAAGGAACAGGACCCTCGATAGGGACAAGTCATTAAGGTACTTTTGTACCTTGGTGACTTCATTATCTTCGCACACAACAAAGTTCCCAGTGTGGCCCAATATGCCGTCATACTCTTCAAGGACTCTGGAAATAGGGTGAAGTTCACTGAAGAGCTACCAAAATCTGAATACAGTTGAATCCCGCCATAACGAATACCGCCACAACGAAATTTCCGCGACAACGAATAATTTTTTATTCCCCGCGAGTATCCTATAAGAATTAATGGCCTAAATTTCTCTGCACAACGAACCATTTTTGCAGAGCGTTTCCGCTTCAACGAAATTTTCGCGTTCAAAATCGAAACCGAAACTAGTTTTATTGGCGAGAAGTCCAAGTCAAATCCAAAGCCACATTAAGCATGAAATCACGTGATTGCAGTTCCGCCATTTTGGCTTTGTGTCGTGGTGGTCGCGTTGTTCACTCGCTGCCTTTCTCTTCGACAACGAGTTTTCATCCGCAGGACACGATGGCAACGCAAGTGAAAAAACGCAAAACTCTTTCCCTTGAGCAAAAAGCTCAAATAATCGCCCAAGCAGAAAGCGGAAGGAAGAAAGCGGCAATTGCTGAAGACTTCGGAATTCCTGCAAGTTCGCTGTCAACGATTCTAGGCAATAAGGACAGCGTGAGAATGGCACTTGCTTCAGGCACATCCTCGAAGCACAAAAAGGTGACGCGGCCCCTCCATTAAGAGTTCGACAAAGCAGTGCATGCGTGGTTTGTGGAAGCACGAGCCAGCAACGTCCCCCTGTCCGGAAGCATCGTCCAGCAGAAAGCCTTGAACTATGCATGTCTACTTGGCATTGATGATTTTAAAGCCAGCATTGGCTGGCTAAACCGTTTCAAGGCCCGCCATAACATCGTTAGAAAAGTGTTGTGCGGCGAGTCAATGTCAGCAGACGTGGACGGAGCAGCTGCTTGGAAGGCGAGTAACATGGCCGGAATTTTAAGCAACTTCGCGCCTGCAGACATTTACAACGCCGACGAGACCGGGCTATTCTACGAGATGTTGCCGGCTAGGACGCTCGACTTCAAGGGGCAGCGCTGTCACGGCGGCAAACACAGCAAAAAACGCATCACAGTGCTGCTTTGCACAAACATGGATGGCTCGGACAAGCGTCCGCCGTTAGTCATAGGCAAAAGTGCCAAGCCGCGCTGTTTTAAGGGAACTCGTAGCCTACCTGTGCAGTACAAGGCGAACAACAAGTCATGGATGACCCGCGCTATTTTCACCGAGTGGATGATGGCATTCGACCGCGACATGAAGCGGCAGGGCCGTAAGGTTTGCTTGCTTTTGGACAATTGTTCAGCGCATCACTCCGACGAAGTCAAGCTCACTAACACGGAGCTGAGGTTTTTCCCTCCCAATTGCACGTCTGTCTTACAGCCTCTCGATCAGGGCGTGATTCTTAGCCTGAAGCGCGCTTACCGCGGGAGGTTAATTCAGCGGCTGCTTTTTAACACTGAAACCGGCCGAGACACGAAGGTGGACTTGTACGTGCCACTGCAGATTATGTCTGCTGCCTGGAGCACACTGGGGCGCTCAGTAATTGTGAACTGTTTCAGGCACGCCGGATTTGCCGAAGGTCGACCCGTACACTCTGCTGGCCTAACACCAGGCGTTACAGACGACGACGAAGAGGCGTCACCGGCTCCGGGGATCGCGGCCGCCTGGAAAACGCTGGGAGAAATAGGAACCGTGCCGCCTAATCTCGAGCTCGACGAATACATCGGCGCTGACGCTTGTGTTGTTGTTCACGAAGATGTGAGTGATGAGCAGATCATAAAAGCTGCCCGGAATGATAAGGACTCTTCCGATGAAGAAGACGACGACGTACAGGAAGCGCCGGCTGCGGCAACCGCCGTACAGGTGATGGACGCTTTTGATGTCATCAGGAATTTCGTTGCTGTCCGAGACGACGATGTTGCAATGGGTTTGCTGACCGAGTGCGAAAATCGTGTGACGGCGTTGCTCGCCGTGAAGCGTAAGCAAATCAAGCTTACAGATTTTTGGCATTAAACGCCTTTGCTGCTGCTTGGGCAATTCTTTCTGCGTTTCACGTCAAATTTTTGCGATAACGAAGTTCCGCGAGAACGAATTTTTTTTCGTGCACCGTGAATTTCGTTATAGCGGGATTCAACTGTACATCCCATTTTCGGACAAAAAAAGATCTGATCATAGACAGACTGATTTGATAGACCTCATTCAGCTATGCTGCTCTAGAGCTGCAACTCGGGACATTCAAGAAGAGTGTTGCAGCCATATGCAACAGAGTTCCAATTCCAAAAGCCTGCAGTCGAAGGCAGGTCAGTCTCAACTGGTTAAAGCAGACAGCCTCAACATCAAAGGAGAGCGATGGCAGCCATCCCCTAACAAGAAATAAAGCAATCACTAGCATTACCGGCTGCATGTGACCGGCAAGTGATGAAGCCACCACCTCGTCATGCCGTGTGCCCTTGCGACCACTTTCTCCATCCTGCGTGCATACTGCCCTTTCTGGCAACCCTGTCACACAAAATGGCCACGCAAAAGCACAAGGCAGTTTCGCTTGAACGAAATAGGACAATCAGCAGCGGGTGCATAAAAAAGCTGTTGCTGCGGACTTTGCTGTTGCACCTAGACCGCTGTCAATAACCTTGTATGCTCGGCAGAAGGTTAAAGATGTGCACCGAAGTGTGTCAGGCCGCGTCACCACGTCAGCTGCTGTTTCCAAATGTTACGTCTGAGGACTTTGTCGCTACTAATCCCAACTTGGCTGCGGCAGCATGGCGCCCAAACTGACAGATCAAGAAATTTTCCATCAGTTCATTCTTGCATATCATGCAAGTAGCTACAGTGAACCGCAAAGCGAAGAACGAGCTCTAAATAGAGGAGAGGTCACTGAAATTTCCACAGAAAATTGAGCAGCTATCTAGAAAAAGCCCCTGTGGCCTATCACTCAGGAATCACTGCACTTTGCTGATTTTGCCTAAAACCTAATTTTGCCAAATTTGGTTTTCTCAAATATAGAAGAACCCAGCTACAATAAACACGGACACAGTAAACACACGGATATAATAAAGTGAAAATGTCCCAATTCATCTTCCATAGGAGACTACCGTATTTACTCGCATAATGCTCGCACCCACAACATTGGACGTCAAAAATGGGAATTTTTTTTTCCTCGCATAATCACCGCACCACTAATGTTACCACCGCGAGAGTTGTCTGCTAGTAGTAACAAGCGCCATCTTTGGAGCGCTACTGAACCCAGCTGGCCTCGTGTGCACGCGCTACCAGGCGGCGATAGCGTGCTCGGTATATCATCATCGGTTATGCTCGCCTTTTTTTTTTTACCTCCATGATGCTCATAGTCACCATTTTGTGAGGTGTCTCCGCGTCTCGTCACTGTTCCTTCGTTCCATCCGTGTTAATTGGTTTGTTCCACCGTCTACCGTGTTTTTGGTGCCGCATCTTTTAAGCTGAAAGCTTTTGAGTATGGGCTACTGCATAGCAACCGTGCTGCAAGCAGGCACTTCGGTGTCAACGAGTTCTGCATAGTGCGCTACTGGAGACAGCTATTGCAGTGTCGACACGGACTGGGATCAAGTCTCTGATCGAGAGTGGAACTGTATGATCTGCTGTAAGCATTATACTACGTAACACGGGGGGGATGAGGCTGCGTGTGGTAAATAAATTGCTTTAGCAATTTGACCTTTTGGCGACCCTGTACTTTTATAACAAGGGTAAGTTCTGCTTGAAAGTAATGTTAAGGTTATATTTACAATAGCTGAACTTCGCACCTATTTAAATTTGCTTTTAGCACTCCAAACCATTTGCTCGAAATTTTCCCCGCATAAGTATCGCACCCCCAACTTAGCATCAATTTTCGGCAAAAAAAAGTGCGAGAATTATGAGAGTAAATATGGTACATTTTTCTCCCTTTAAAGCAGACACTTTTGGTAAAAATTGGTTATACAGTAAAATCTTTGTGATACGAATCCAGCTGATATGAATTCGCGAAATTCCCCGGCCAGAGTGCATTGTGTACAATGTTCAGAATTTCAAATGGTCCGAACACTCTCCCCCGCCACAACGGATGATACGAAGACGCGAACTGCGACTGCAACCTTAAGCACTTCGCACTGCCTGCACATTGTTGACTCTGCAATCGTCAGCCGCGCTGTATGTACGCATCATGAGCAGTTTGCACGCATGTGTGGTCCCCACCTAGCCGAAATTGCGATTTTCTATCGGGCTCACGCCGGCAAAACGTTTTTAACGGTGCGCGGCCGAGAAACCGCAGATGTCGCAACCACCGTAGCTGGCGCCGGCATACACGGCGGGTGCGCACAGACCGGACATCGCTGGCTCCACGATCATGATCCACGAGCAGTTTGCGGCGCCGTGCGGCCCGCATGTCGTTATCTCCAGTCATACTGTATGTGCCACGGGAAGTATGCAGAGGTGGACGTATCACACATCGCCGGCATCGCGATCGTTTTCCACGCCACGAAAAGTTTGCAGCGGCGCGCGGCCGTGAGTAGTAGTCGGCGGCGCACGGGCTGCACATTGTAGACTTCGCGACCGCTAGTCACGCTGTACGCATCGCGAGCAGTGTGCAGCACCACCATCTCTTGTCGTGCTGTACGCGCCGCGAGAAGTCCGCGGAGGTGGTGGTAAAAACTTTAATTTCCAACAGGTACAAGGTAGACACTGCCCCCTGCTACGCTTTCCTTCCCTTGGAATATAGTTTGTTACCCTTAGCGACCATTGGTTATCCTCTCTTCGCACTACATGTCCTGCCCATGCTCATTTCTTCTTAATTTCCACTAGAATGTCGGTAACTTGAGTTATTTCTCTGACCCACTCTGCACGCTTCCTATCTCTTAATGTTACCCCTACCATTTTTCGTTCCATAGCCCTCTGGGTTGTCCTCAAATTAAGTAAAACTCACTTGGTTAGCCTCCACATTTCAGCCCCATAGGTGAGTGCAGATAAGATGCAACTGTTGTATACTTTCCTCTTGAGTGATACATGTAAGCTGCTAGTCATAATCTGCGAGTGCTTGCCAAATGCGCTCCATCCCAATCTTATTCTTCTTGTTATTTCCTTTTCATGGTCCGCTTTGATATCTCGGCCAATTCGATCTGGTCTGCTGGATTGGAAGCTTTCATATTCTGGCGTTTCTTAAATCTTTCGTCTCCTTAGACAGCTTACCGGTATCCTCTCTAACTATCCTACCGCCTACTTCTGCCGCCCACTCAGTAATGATATTTCTGAAATTATTGTTCATTGCTCCTAGGGTAATGTCGCCATCCTCGGTTAGAGCTGAATATCTATTCTGTAGCGAGATCCTGAACTCTTCTGCCCTCCCCCTCACCGCTAATTCGTTGATCAGTTTCTTTCTTACTAATCTGTTGCGTTCCTTCTTCAGATTTAGGCTAATTCAGGACCTCACCATCCTGTGGTCACTGCATCGCACTTTCCCGATTACCTCTACGTCTTGCATAATGGCGAGGGTTGAACACATTATGAAATCGACTTCATTTTTAGTCTCCCCGTTAGGACTTTTCCATGTCCATTTCCGGTTCTTCCGTTTGCTGAAGAAGGTATTCATGATTCTTATGTTATTGCGCTCTGCAAACTCAACTAGTAACTCCCCCCTGCAATTCCTAGAACCAATGCCATAGTCACCTACTGCCTGGACGGTAAACAACCAGCTGGACGCGGCAGAGAGGCAGCACTCCAACAAACTAGTCGAACCCGGATATATCGAATTTTGGTTATATCGAACTGACGGAATATCCCCTTGAAAACCCCATGTAAAAGTATAGGAAAGCCGCGTCATATGTCGAACTCAATTTCACCAGTCGTTCGATATTCGAACTCCGCACCACGCACCAGAAAGTGTGCCTTCTCCAAAGACGATCGCATCACCCTCGGTCGTTTGCCGCGTGACGTTTTCAAGCCACGTGCGGAAGGAATGAGAAGGGACAGTTCGGCGACGGCTGGTCTAGGGCAGCGCCGTGCCCATTCCCCAAAGGCACGCACATCTGCGGTTATCGTTTCCCGTGCGCCAGCACGTGACGTTTGCAAGCCATGTGCGTGAATAAACCAGAAAGAACTGGTGGGAACGAGAAGGAAAAAACGCGATATAGCGAAGCGCAAGGGTGTGCCCATTCTTTTGCCGAGCTATATCTCTCCTTCCTCTCTCCCGGCCTTCATTCACAGTAGCACGCGCTACGCATGCAACAAGCCAACTCAGCCCGTTTTCAGACATAACGTCGGACGCTTTCTCCAGCGTGTGTTGCGAACTCTCTGCACGTGGCGGCTGACGTGGCTATGGCGCCTACGGATGTTAAGGAGCGGCAGATCTCTCGTTGTCTTTTGCGAGAGTCGTTCATTCTTATCGTTGTGGCGTAGCGTATAAGATATGGCGGCTGCGGACGTTGAGAAGCGGGTTTTTCTTTTTTGCGGAAGTTGTTTATCCTCGCATGTATGAATCAACGAAAGCACGCGGTCAGCTGCGATCATGGCACAGGCTTTTAGCATTTTTCACTTCAAACAACATTTAGCTATGACGCTTTCCAATGATTTTGTGGCAGAGGACTACGCCCGCCCAAGCGCGGTGTGACAAATTGAACCAGGTTTGTGCAATCAAGCCGTCACGGGCACTCTGCCAAGTTCGCTCCCCGCCGCCGCAGGAGCTATCAAAAGATAAACACGCCGTGACATTATTGCTGCACAGCATCTTGGCACGCTGCCAAGAAGTGAGCTGTGTATCAGAGGACTGAAACGGAGTGGCGCGCACGTCATCGACATGCAAGCGAAAACGCTCGTGATTTCTGCCGCGGCGACACAGAAACCTTGTTTTGAGCGCCGCAGTAGATCGAGTGGTGAGATGGACGCAGTTCCAATAAGTTGGAAATTTTTCGCTCTGTCGCTGCCGCTGAGATCGCTCTGTCGCTGCCGCTCGTCGCTGAGATTGCTCAATCGCTTGCAAGTGAGCGAGCTGGCCTTAACACTTTTTTTTTTTCAAATTCTCGAATGCAAAAGTGGAGGGTGGGTTCATTATGGGAGTAGGCTGATTGCACGACAAATACAGTATCATTTTTTCGCATCGTAAGCGCCGCCACAAGCCAATTTCTGTAAATCGAATTACCGATATATCGAACTATTTCGCGATCCCCTTCGAGTTCGATATATCTGGGTTCGACTGTATATCACTGGCAGTGGGCATCACTCTGCAGAAAGATGGAGGAGGACTGCAGCTCGCGGTGGCTCTTCATCACCATGCGACGTGCCATGCGCCACTAGCGAACCCGCAGCCGCTGGCCGCTCTCACCATCTCGAGCGACCTTAGCTATGAAGAGCTAGCTGAACGGTTCGCAGACTGCTTAACGCCGCAAAGCCCCGCAAACGCAGGCAGCCAAGCTGCACCTGCGAGCACCGGAGACTATGTCAGCACCCCTACCCCTGATGGCCTTGTGACGCCCCCTTCACGACGGAGCTTAACAACACGATTCAGCACTGCCACCATCGCTCGGGACCAGGGCTGGATGGGGCGACCTACCAGATGCTGCGCAACCTGGACATGGATCAACGCTTGGTTCTCCTACAGCAGATCAACCTGGTGTGGGAATGTGGGACCCTCCCGGAGGACTGGCGCATGACGGTCGTCTGGCCCACCCCCAAGCCAGGATGCTCACCAAACCAACTCGCGGGTTACCATCCAGTGGCGCTAGCATCTGCGGCCGGTAAGTTCATGGAACATATGGCTTTACAGCACCTTAACGAGCGGGCTGCAGAGGGGGATTTGTTTGATGAGCGGCAGATGGGCTTTCGCGGAACGTGGTGCACTGCGGATTCCATCTCAAATGTCAGCGTGCTCGAGCACGTGAAGGCAGGGAGGCAGGTTGCACTGCTTCTACTGCTGGATGTGTCGGGCGCGTTTGATAACATCTGCCGCGCTCCCATTCTCGCGACGCTTGAGAGGGCTGGCGTGTGCGAGCACTTGCTATAATACGTTCGGAGCTTTTTGCAGGCACGCGCGGGAGGAGCTCTCTCGGCACCTCGCCCGGTGGAGCTGGGCGTGCCTCAGGGCTCTGTTGTCTCCTTTTCTGTTCAATGTGGCGATGTCGGTGGTGCCAGGCTGCCTGCCCACAAGCATTCAGCATCATGTATACATCTCCATATAAGCAGACGACATTGCTCTGTGGTGCCTGCAACCCTCAGGCAAGACAGCGCGCGTGCGCATGTGCTTGCGGGGAGCTTTGACGGCAGTGAGCGACTGTTTGCACGCTCTAGGTCTCTCGCTCATCGCGGACAAGTTCGTTGCAATGGCCTGTGTTCCGAGCTCCCGCAAGCGACCACCGCCCCTCACACTGGACGGGACCCTTTTGCCGTGGCAACGCTCGGTGCGGTACCTGGAGCTGGACATAGACCAGCGCCTTTCCTTTCAACCCGCGGTAACTAAGGCCTGTCTGCGGATGAAGAGAACCACCGCCATCGTGCACAGGCTCACTGCTTGAGGCCAGGGCATCTCTCAGCAAGCCGCGCTGCGGCTGTACAAAACCGCGGCTGTGGGGGCAATTGTCTACACGCTACCGCTCGTCACGCTGCGCAAACCATGCTGAAGAAAGCTGGAGGTTGAGCAACGCAAGGCGCTCCGCATCTGCCTCGGCCTTCCTCAGAACCTTCAATGCACAGCTACTTTGGCCGAGGCAGGCACGTGACCATTACAACTTCAGGCCTAGCGGCGGGCGCTTCGACACATCGATTGCCTCAGCACACAAAGGACGGCGTTCCGCTGTTGCAGCGGTTGCGACAACATCGCCACTCGCGCATGGGAGGAGCACTGCTCGAGTACGAGCAGTTCACCTGTACAATGCCCCCAATGGTCTCTGTTCGCCCTGGCCCGATGTTATGGAGATTCAGCGAGACTGCTGGCATCCCGGGAAAACGCACCACACCGCTCTGTGCAGTGCAGCAGCTGACCGGAGCCGTCATCTACTCCAACATCGCCTCGTTGTTTACACTGACGGCTCCGTGGCCAGAGATAGTTGTTCACTAACAACGGCGGCTACCATCCCCGCCCTGCAACTGCACAGACAGCTGCACATGCCACTCCTGTTTTTCCATCATGGCCGACTTGCTGGATCTACTCTTTGAACTCACTCTGCCGCCATCCAGGTGTGTCGTGTTACACGACTCACACCCCGCCCTCAGCCGCCTTCGAACCACCGGCCGGGGAACTCCGCTGCTGTGTCAGATTCTCGTGCATCTCGAGCGCTTGGCACAGCGCGGCTGCGTTATACGGGCACAGTGGATCCCCGGGCACTGCGGCATCGAGGGCAATGAACGCGTCGACGAGCTCGCGACCGCAGCACATGAACTGCTTCCGAGCAACGAGCCACTCGCTTTGGAGGAGGTGCATGCGGTGATCGACGACCACTTCCGGACACAGCACCCCAACCCACACATCGCAAGAGGTGAGCGCATTCACAGTGTCAGCGGCCGATCGCTGACTCGGCCTGCAGTGCACAATGATCCTCCATGCACGAATTGGATGTGTGTGTGGCCTGGGGAATGACGGATGCGCCACGGACTCACCACCAGTGACCTGTGTGATGGCTGCAGCATGGTAGAAACCCTCGAACATCTTCTACTGCAATGCGCCGCGCTAGCCAAACCACGCCGCGAGTTGCTTGCGGCCTACAGAGATCAGGGGGTAATCCCAAACAGCGTAGCTGTGCTCCTGTGGCCGCTGGGCAGTGCTCGCGTCCGAGAGCGAACACATGTGAGCCTGTGTGAATACATCAAATAAACGGGCTTGATGACCCACCTGTTTCCCCCCCGCCAGATAGTGCGTGCTGTGACCAAACGCTCCGCGTGTGCTATTCCAGACGATAACGGCCGATCGCCCCACGTCGGCCGTCAATTTTGTACAGTGTGCAGCGTGCGTGCGTTGTAACAGTGACATGGATACAGCACGCGTGCGGATTGTGCCTCTGCACTTGGAGCTATTGTGGAGGCCCACCCGATGTGTCGAGTGCTCAGTGACCTATGACATCTGTGGGCGGCCTTCTAACAAACTACTGTACATTGTGGCATAGTGCATATATTTCGTTTATTTTTACCTACCCTGCCCTTTCTCACTACTCACTTCTCACTGCTCACTTCTTGACTTCGTCTACCGCTTCCTCACTACCCCTTTATTTCCGCTGCCCCAGTTCAGGTGCTTCAGATACCAGATAGCAAATACAGGGGCTGGCAAACACCTTTTCCTTCCTTTTGAATATATAATAAAAAATAACCGCATACTACAACTTTGAGAGCAGTAGTGAGGCCTCGGATGACAGCAGTGGCAGCAATGCAGTAATCTTTTTGCAATACATTTGGTTAAAAGAAAAAAGGGACCAATGTTTGCAGAGTTGCAACTGCCTTGTCACACTTCTTTCAGTTAAGCGTGCGACTTACACGCAAGGATTTTTGTTCTTAGTGCTCAAAGTTGAAGGTGTGGCTGATATAGAAAGGCGAGTTATGTGCACAAAGATATGGTATTTGTGCCGCTCTTAACAAGTAAACTGGCCAGAAGTAAAATGGCAAAAAAAGATAGCCTCGTGTCTCGTTAGAAAATTTTTCCATAGTGCAGAAAGGATAAAATAAGTAAAGTCCTCCTATTTCCTATGGCTAGAAATACACAGTCTCGGCCAGGCACAAGTACGTTAGTACTACTTCCCTCTCAAAGCATTAAAATTCACCAGAAGCATTCAGTGAAAATGTCCACGCACAGTCTTGCCTTGCGGCTCCGCTGCAGAATTTGACCAAACATGTTACAGTAGGAAGCGACAAAAAATAAACAGCAGTTGCTAACTAGGGGCAGCACTACTCCCCTTAGCGGTAAATGGGACGAGTTTTTCATATGGGACTACAGTGAAACCTCGTTATAACGAACAGTTAAAAAATCGGAAAATAGTTCGCTCTATCCATAATTCGTAATATAAAATTTCGTAGAAAATCCATGCAAGAGCAGCAAAATTCAATCAGAGAAGGCACAGCAACTCGGAGGGTGCCTACTTGGGTCACGTCCGTTTATTTACGCGCAAAGAACTGCGTTATCGCGGCCTGATTTTTTGTGTTGATCGCGTTCCGTATCACGCCCTGTTCCACAAATTGCAAACGCTCAACAAGAGCAAACCCACTGCTCTCAATAGCACTGTAGTGGCGGCGCAGTAAATCCAATGCAGCAAGCACTTCTTGTGAAGTCGGAATGTTCTCATCGTTTGCACGGTCAGCCTGAGCTTCGTCTGCGGGATGTTCAGAAACTTCCACAGCGATTTCAGCGTCTGTCAGTACAGCTGTGGTCGCCGCGATGTCGTCGCCACCTACAAGGTCCTCTACAGTCATTGTTGCGGGCATGTCACCTCATCGAGCTCGCGGAGCTCTGCTTCTGCTTCGTCCCCATCGTCACTTGATGCGCGGGCCTCTGCTGGAACAAAAGCTGCGTGCCGAAAGCAGTTGCCAATCGTGTCCCCTTTCACGCTGTCCCATGCCGCTTTAATGCTCCCAGCAAGTCGATCTTCAAGTCCTGCTTCATAAGAAGCTTCACAAGAAGAGTGTCAATGAGTCTCCTCTTGTAAACTGCCTTTATCTTGAGCTTGGTCTTTAACGTCAGTTCTGCTCTTTTTTTCACGTTCACCGCCATCACAGCACTACGTACACCCGCGCAACCACACTCAACACGACGACCGACGCAGCCTCCGCCGAACGCTACGACGGCCACACCGCTGCTAACACTAAAACCAAAAAACGAGAATAACGCAAAAACCAAAAGAGCAAGTTGTTTCCTTCCTCCATGCAAAATGGCAAAAAACAACATTCGATCGTGCCGCTGCCACCGCTGCTGAAGTGGCGCTGTCGGCGATTGTGAGATGCAAACCATTTCTTATGGCCTCCGAGATCACCTCCGTGCACACAAACAGGCGCGCGAGGGTAATCTCGGAGGCCATAGATTTCTTCGGCTGTCAACTCCCAATGCCGTCGTGGCATCTGTGGCGCTGTCAGCGCCTGCGAGACAGTCTTGAACGTTTGCTGCGCCGCACAACACACATGTAGTGCAACGAAGCCTGCTTCCTGCTATTAAAGTGAGGTAGTGTTTAGCGTCGCGAAGTTCGTAATATCCGTTTTATGCCAAAGCGCGTTCGCTATGGGAAGTTAAAAATACATGTGTTCGACAAAAATATTTCGGAAGAGTTCGCTATATTCAATAATTCGTTATATGCGTGTTCGTTATATCGAGGTTTGACTGTATACCAAACAGGCCAGAGGCATCGAAATTCTTGAATTTTTCTTTTGGTCTAACAGTTAGCTATTTACTTAGGTAACCCGAAAAGCCTTAAGGGGGGAGGCTACCTTTGAATACCAACTTTTCTGTTTCTTGAGATAATTGAATGAAATTTTCAGGGTAGACTCATGGCACAGCCATTCGAATAACTGAAAAGTTTCATGGAGCTGCGCACATTGGCACAGAAGTTACAGAAGTACATCAGAATGGTTCACATGGGTTCCTTGTACCACGCCTGGAGAACTTGCAAAATGTGTTGGCACTATGAAATTCATTATGAAGATTCCTGAATTAGTACTACAGGGCAAGACAGAGCCTTTTTTGAATTTCCTTGCTGAAAAATTTTAGCACAGCATTGAGTTTAGTGGCACTAATTGGACTTGCATTAGCCTAATTTTGATTATTATAAATTCCAGACTCAATATTTAAAAAACATGAGCATGTCTTGCCCTCAAAAATTTATTCAGGCACACAATACAAAAAAAAATCAGGTGGGAATCCGATTAGCGGTCCCAGAGATACTTCAGGAATAAGCAACCATACCAGGAAAAAAATTCATTCTGAGAAAATGGCCCTTGAAGTTTAAAACAACATTTTCAAGTCTAAAGTTTGTTTTTGACAGCAGCAGGTTGTGCCTCCCCCTCTTTGATTCCCTCAGAAAGTGCATTTCCATGCGAACAGTGGACGACGCTGACAAAGCGTTATCCCTTGCGATGACAGACGCAATATGGGAGGCCGAGATCGCAGAGGTTGATATGGTCTACAGCAGGCACGCTTCAAATGCAGTCTCCTTACGTTGACGTGAAAGATACAGTTGGAAGTGGCAGCGCAGTCGGTCTAGTAATGGTGTAGCAGAGGCAGCACTGCTAGAACCGTCTTCGCGACCGTTGGCAACGCGCTTCGCTAACTTCGCGATTCGGTCAGCATTCACAGAATGACGACGTATGCAGTGTTTCGAACTTCTTAGCGCGCGTCGTGACCGATCGTGCGACGATTTACAAGGTGCACAAAACCGTTCAAGACACGCCACCGGAATCCGTAACGAGCGATGATAACGCCATCTCGCAAAAATGGTGAAATGTGAAGCGATTCAGCAAGCGTACAAAGAACGCCAGCTCAGCAGGCAGCCGGAGCAGACGACGCGCCGGGGAGGGACCACCGCGTCAGCGCGCGCAGCAGCCAATAGCAGTCGCGCAATCCCCCGCGTTCTCACGGAGCACGCGCTTCGTCCAATTACAGCCCAAATTCGAGACGCGGGAAGCTCAACAATCCCTGCGAGGCCCCCTGATCCCAAGCAAGCCACGCTTCTGCTACACCGCGGACGCTGCCGGCGAAAGCAACATGGAAAAGGGCAAGCATTCACAAACAAAAGACTAAGATGGCGGCGCTCGGTTCAGCGGCAAAGAAATGGCGCGCGCGCGAAATTTGGGTACTTTTGCTGTTCGCTCGCGACTTTGGTGCTGCCGCGCCCAGTTGTAAGTTTAATTTAAAGCAGTTTCACGATGAATTTGGTGTTTATAATTATAGAAAAGGTAGTTTATAACATATACAGACGAGATATAAACTTTTTGAAAAGCCGAATTTTTCACGATTTTTCGACTTTCGAAGCCTGCGTCCCCCCTTATGCGATATTCACACAGGGGAGCTTTTTGGAGAGGGGGCGCGGGGGCACCACCAGTCGGCGGAACCCCCTCCCTTGCTCCCGAATTCACACGTGCGGCGGAGTACGAGAGGGGTGTCACCGTTGCCAGACAACAGAGGCTCGGCGCGCACCGAGGAGAGCGCGTCTGCGCTGTTTGCCTCGACACTTCCCCGCAGCTGGGGGTCAATCAGTCGGCCTTGCAGGTAGCGTGGTCACACCGGATAATGAATGAGGAATGCGGAGAGAGGTTACAGTGAAGTTGCCTGGGAGCTTTGTACCTAAATTTGCATGCCTGTCATGTTCAACACAAAAATAAGGGCGTAAGAACATGGTAGGCACCAGAGCCCCAAAATAAACCGAGTAGCACACATCATCCACAATTTCAGAGAATGCGATGCCTTGTTGGATATATGTATATGCCGTTGTTTTCCTGCATCAATCTGGTGTTATTACAAATAGCTACAGTGGATGCCCAATAAACGAAACTCGGGTAAATGAAAATTTCGGATAAACAGAATTAGGTAGCGTTATTTGGTTGAATTCCTATGCCAACACAGTAAAATTATTTGGTTAATTGAAACACCGCTTATTTGTTACCCTCGGTTAAACGGCACAAAAGCTGAACATTTGGAATCTGACCAGCGAATATGTTCTCGCATATGGCAACGGTAATCTCACAACCATGAACAAATACTTCACAGCCAGAACTACAGCCGAGGCAAGCCAATCCAGTAGCCATTGTTGTTGCCGCCATGCCGGATTGTCGTGTCGTGTGTCGTCCCGGTGCTCTGCGTTAGGCCTACGCGAGGTCGATTTTCGTCGTGATGGAGAACGTTCAGAAACAACAACACAAAGCGCTCTCGCTTGAGAAGGAATGACAAGTTCTTCAGGAGCTTGAGCGAAGCGGCCTGTCGAAAAAAGAAGTTGCGAAGAAATTCGACATCCCGAAGTCAACGCTGTCGCGGATATTGAAGAACAAGGCCGCTATACAAGGAGCTGTAAAGACTGGGACATTTGCTTCAAGCCGAATGCGGATGAGGACAACGCTACATGAGGAATTAGAAAAGGTTCTCTTTTTATGGTTTAAGCGTGCGCAGAGTGCCAATTTTCTGATAAGCTGTCCCATTCTGGAGCAAAAGGCGCGGGAGATAGCCCTGCAACTAGGAGCAAACAACTTCAGCGCCAGCGATGGATGGCTCAGCCGTTTTAAAAAGCACCATGGCCTAGTCTTTAAGACAATCTCTGGTGAAAGTGCTTCCGTGGACAAAGACTTGTGCGCCGATTGGCAACAGATTCCACTGCAGGATATTTTAAGCAGCTATGAGCCACGAGACATGTTCAACATTGATGAGATGGGCCTTTTCTATAAAGCACTTCCATCTAAGACACTGGCCTATAAAGGCGAAGCCTACAATGGTGGGAAGCGCAGTAAGGAGCGCATTACGGTGCTCGTGGGCGCGAACATGGCAGGGGACGAAAGCACCACGTTGCTTCAAAGGAACGCGAAGTCTTCCTGTGACGTCTTCCTGTGCAAGAGGAAGACGCGAGGTTTACTAAGCAGGGCAGGAAAGTTGTTTTCATTGTCGATAATTGCCCTGCCCATGGCCAAGTGGAAGGACTGAAGTCCATCAGCCTCGAGTTTCTGCCTGCCAATGCAACTACATTGGTACAACCTATGGATCAGGGGGTGATACAGAACATCAAAGTGCATTACCGCCGCCAGCTGCTCCACCGCATGCTGCTCTGTGCCGACAGTGGCAAGGACTACAGCATTGACTTGCTGTCGGTGATACACATCTTGGTCCGTGCCTGGGAACAAGTGCAGGCGACAACAGTGCAGAGGTGCTTCCACCATGCAGGCTTCAAAGCTCATGAACCATTACCTTATAAAGAGGCTAGTGCTACCGATACAGAAGCTGTAGAAGCCGACACTATATTCAGGCAGGTAGTGCCCTCTGCTCCTTTCTCGCGACAGGACTATGAGGCTGTGGATGCCCACGTGCGCACCTGTCGTGAGGAAAGTCTTCAAGAAATGATTGCCGAGGTGCAAGCCGACGACCAGTCCTCCTCCTCCAGTGACCAGTGTGAGGACCCTGAGCTAAGTGCAGTGCCAGACAGTGCAGCTAAAGATGCTGTTGCACTATTGCAACACTACTTTGAACATGAGGGGTGTGTTGAATTTCTGCCAAGCTTGTCGAGTATGCACACTTACTTCGTTAAAAAGCAACTGAAGAATGTTAAGCAAACTAAGATTGGTTCATTTTTTTCTTTGCACCCACAACAGTAAGGCTTGGAACAATTTGAATAAAGTTTTGCATCACGAAATATGTGTACTTTGCTTAAATGAAACTTCTGATAAATGGAACACTTTCTGAATCCTCTTCAAGTTCCGTTTAAGAGGAGTTAAGTATAGTACAGCTCCTATTTTCTTTGTATTAACTTTTATAACTATATTTTCCATCCACTAACTCAAGCATTCCAAAAACTTATCCTGATCTAATATTTCCTTTTTTTTTTTACTGCGTCTCTTGCTATGAGCGCAGTAAGATTGTCAGCAAACGCTACGAAATGCACTAGAAGGAGTTAAAATATAAATCACCAATATACAAAAGAAACAGAAAAGGGCATAAAATGCATCGATACAGTATGTCACAGATATGTTTCTTCACCGAACAAGCTACAGTCCTGTCCTGCGCTTTGATGTTTTAGCGATGCATGAGCGTAATGATAGCCTAATGACTCTGATGCCAAAATAGCCAAGGTTCTGCATTTAAAAAGCTATGGTTGAACAATTGAAACGCTTTCGAACAATGTATCAATTACAAGGGACATATTTTTGTCATAGAATGCATTTGTTAAAACTTTATTTTGTCGAAGTAATGCTGTTTCATCTGATCTTTTTGTCTCAAGACAAAATGGCATACGAAGAGGACCCAATGCTTTGACAAAAGGCGATTGATTCTCGGGTAGGTAATTTTTTCTGTCTGTTCTCGGCCTCCAGAAGCGTCTCTCGTGTCTCTGCCCCACCATCAGGTTTCCTTACCATCCTGATCCTCTCGGGTCTTTTCTATGCGCCTTCCTGATCATTTGGGTTTTTTCTATGCGCCTGTGCAGCTGTCGTCATAACGTTGGCCCCGCATTCCAGCGCGTCGTTCGTCGACCCTTCTTCACCGCAGGTTTTCGGACAAAAAGGGAATGAATTTACAACATTGCTTAAAAGTAGCTGGCTCCCAACTTGTCGTGCAACCAAGACCGGCAAAAGCCGCCAGCCGTTACAGTGTCACCTGCAGCATTTTCTATCTGGCTGTTTTTCTTCTTTCACTGCTAGCGAAATAAAAATTAGTCATCAGAGTTGACCCTGTGCTGGTCGCGCCTTCGGCCCGGTTGCGCTAACTCTCCTACCACCAGCAACCATTGAATACCAACTACAATCACGCGCAATTCCTGCAGCCCGCGACCCACAAAGTTGCCAGCTGAGTGAAAAAGGCCGCGGACACTCCTCCTGCCGGGGGAGCTTTTGTGCCAGCGGACAAAAAGCCCCCCACCACCGAGGGGCCCCCGGGAAACCGGATCCGGCGGTCGAAAGCGGCTCGTTTTCACCACATCCCGGTCGAGGGGTGGGGTTCTCCCTCGTGTGAATACCCCTTTAAGGGGGGACATGGGGATCGAAGTGAAATTCTTTAAGAGGGGACGCGGGCTTTGAAAGTCGAAAAATCGCGAAAAAGTCGGCTTTTCAAAAAGTACATATCTCGGCTGTATATGTTATAAACTACCTTTCCTATAATTATAAACGCCTAATTCATCGTGGAACTGCTTTAAATTAAATATACAACTGGGCGCGGCAGCCCCAGAGTCGCGAGCGAACGGCAAAAGTACCCAAACTTCGCGCGCGCGTCATTTCTCTGCCGCTGAACCGAGCGCCGCCATCTTGGTCTTGTTTTGTTTGTGAATGCTTGCCCTTTTCCATATTGCCTTCGCCGGCGGCATCCGCGGCGTAGCAGAAGCATGGCTCGCTTGTGATTGGGGGCCTCACAGGGATTGTTGAGCTTCCCGCGTCTCGAATTCGGGCTGTGATTGGACAAAGCGCGCGCTCCGCGAGAACGCGGGGGATCGCGCGACTGCTAGCCCCTCCCCGGCGCGTCGTCTGCTCCGGCTTGCTACTGAGCTGGCGTTCTTCGTACGCTTGCTGAATCGCTCCACGTTTCACCATTTTGAGATCGCCGTGATCATCGCTCGTTACGAATTCTGGTGGCGTGTTTTGAACGGTTATGTGCACTTTGTGGATTATTGCACGGTCGGCCACGATGCGCGCTAAGAAGTTCAAAACACTGCATACGTCGTCGTTCTGTGAATGCCGTCCGAATCGCGAAGTTGGCGAAAAGCGTTGCCAACGGGCACAGAGACGCTTCTATTAGTGCTGCTTCTGCTACATCACTACTAGACCGACTGCGCTGCCACTTCCAACTGCGTATCTTTCGCGTCAACGTAAGGCGCCGGCGTTTGAAGCGTGCCTGCTGTACCGACCTTATCAACCTCGGCGATCTCGGCCTCCCGTATCACGTCTGTCATCGCAAGCGATAACGCGTCGTCAGCGTCGTCCGCTGTTCGCATGAAAATGCACTTTCCGAGGGAATCGGGGAGGTGGAGGCACAACGTGCTGCAGTGAAAAACAAACTTTAGACTTGAAAATGCTGTTTTAAACTTCAAGGGCCATTTTCTCAGAATGAATTTTTTTCATGGTATGGTTGCTTATTCCCGCAATATTTCTGGAACCGCTAATCGGATTCCCACCTGGTTTTTTTTATTGTGTGCCTGAATAAATTTCCGAGGGCAAGACAAGCTCATTTTTTCAAATTATTGAGTCTGGAATTTGTAATAAACAATCAAAATTAGGCCAATGCAAGTCCAATTAGTGGCACTAACTTCAATGCACTGCTCAAAGCTTTCGGCAGGGAAATTAAAAAAAAAGGGCTCTGTCTTGCCCTGTGGTACCTATTCAGGAACCTTCATAATGAATTTCATAGTGCCAACACATTTTGCAAGTTCACCAGGCATGGAACAAGGAACCCATGTGAACCATTCTGATATACTTCTCTAATTTGAGTACCAATGTGCGCAGCTCCATGAAACTTTGCAGTTATTCAAATGGCTGTGCCATGAGTCTACCCTGAAAATTTCATTCAATTATCTCAAGAAACAACAAAGTTGGTATTCAAAGGTAGCCTCCCCCCTTAAATTTTTGTAGTAGAGCAATGAAACTTGGCATGCTTATTGGAAACTGTGCTCAATGGCTAATTACTAAGTTTCCTTAAGATATTTCCAGCAGTACTGACATTAGAAATTTATATTTGTATCATTGTTTACCAAACTTGCAGAAAGCCTGGCGTGAGAAAAAACATGGTAGAAGCCCATAGTAGGTCTTATATTTTAGCCATATGAATGGTTCATGCAGTGACATTCCCCTAATATTTTTATCACCTTGACTTTCTTTTACACAGAACATTACATCCATGCTTGCATAATGCACTCATTTTCAACATTTCAAAATAGCTAAAAAGTAAAAGAATGACACCATGTTTTGAATATATGGGAATGTCACTGCATAAAGAAATTACCAAAGAATTTAATGCAACAAAGCTCAAGAAAATTCGTCAAGCCACTGCCGTGCTACACTTTCTGCAAGCAGGACAGTTGGGTCAAAAGGCACTTTTGAGAAAACCGACATTAAGGTTGCATAGCTACTTTTCGCCCATCAAAACGCCTCTGCATTGAAATATTGTATCGCTACACTGCACGCTTCCTTCTGGGTTGTTTCCGAGGGCACAGAACGCGGTTCCAGGCGCCTGAATTGTGCGAATTTGATTAGGCAAACATTTGCCGTAAGCCTGGCAGCAGCACATCACTCCCCATCACAAAAACGAAAGTTTCTCTGTAGCAGAACTGCATCACGCATCGCGATGTAGCGGCTAGTCGATGGAGCCGGGACCTCGGATTAACTGCTGGGAATCGTTTTCGGGCCTAGGTGCCATAGAATGGTGCTATTCCAGTTGCACAAACGTTCGCCGTCGTACTCTAGAGCTCACGTCGGCACTTTCCCCGTGCCGGCACTGCACTGCAACGTTGGTTGACGGCGCCGGGTCTTCGGGTTCACTACCTAGCATCGATTCCAAGGGCGGGTCGGCCTTCCGCGACATATCTCCGCCGTGATTTTCGCCGAGTTCGTCGGGGCATATCCGTGCCGCTGCGCGATTGCATCAGCAAGCTTTCCGCGCGTCTGGAGACTTCCGTTCGTTGCAGCCGTACCACGTCGAAACATAAGTGCGATATCCTTGTCGCTTTCACCACCGCTTCCGTTTCTTTGCCTTTCAGACGGACAGCACGGTGCGCTGATACTTTTCGAGAAGCGTTTTTGCTGACCCGGTCCTCGCTTTGCCCGATTTGCCGCCGATCGCTTCTTTTTCTGGATAGGAGGATTGCGTTCGTGCTTCCCGAATGCATACTTCGTCCTATATTTCTGCACTGCGCGCCGCTGCATTGCTGGCACACAGACAAAGCCTCGCGCAACAGTGGGGGTGACGAAAAATTCAGAACGACAGAAGCGGATTCACAAACTACCGAGCAGTTGACAAAAGCGTGTGCGACTGAGGTGGGAGCAGATGCCGCGAGCAATGGCGCGCTGCTTTCCAGCAGCCACTCGGAGAGCGTGCTGAGCAGCATGTGACTGGTGCAACCAATCTGCACCTGCCTCGGGAAGAGCACTGCGGTGAAACAAGCTTTCCAGTGGTACCAAAATGTTCACGATCGGCGCTCCGGCCGCGGAGTTATTGCGCTCGAATATCGACCATTTTCGCGGACATTTCGGCCAGGTTTTTGCTACCAGAGGTCATAAAAACAATTTTTAGGCTCACTTTGAGGCTGTTCTCAGCAGAATTTTTTTGTAATGTGATTGAACAGGCCTTGTAGATTCCGAATCTGATCTTTTCTAAAATCTGCTTTTTCGCGATTTGATCCCCGCGTCCCCCCTTAACTGCAGAATATCTGCTGTCACAAAGAAATGGACCACTTGTGTAAATCCCTTCAAGATTTGTTTTTGAATCAAAGGATCTCATTCCCAGGTGACACACTCGCATTACTTGAAGAATAGAAGAGGCAAGCTCCCCCTTCTAAGTACACTAAGGAATATCTCCAGACTTGGAAAAATGTGTCCAAAGGGCACAATGGTTGAATATCATCATCATCAGCAGCAGCAGCCTGACTATACCCACTGCAGGGCAAAGGCCTCTCTCATATTTCTCCACTTAACCCGGTTCTGTGCTAGCTGCATCCACTTCACCCCCGCGAACCTATTAACCTCATCCGCCCACCTAACTTTCTGCTGCCCCCTGCTACGCTTTCCTTCCATTGGAATCCAGTTTGTTACCCTAAGCGACCATCGGTTATCCTCTCTTCGCACTACATGTCCTGTCCATGCCCATTTCTTCTTCTTAATTTCCACTAGAATGTCGGTAACTTGAGTTATTTCTCTGACCCACTCTGCACGTTTCCTATCTCTTAATGTTACCCCTACCATTTTTCGTTCCATAGCCCTCTGGGTTGTCCTCAACTTAAGTAGAACTCTCTCGGTTAGCCTCCGCGTTTCAGCCCCACAGGTGAGTACAGGTAAGATGCAACTGTTGTATACTTTCCTCTTGAGCGATACCGGTAAGCTGCTAGTCATAATCTGCGAGTACTTGCCAAATGCGCTCCATCCCAATCTTATTCTTCTTGTTATTTCCTTTTCATGGTCCGGATCTGCGGTTACTACCTGTCCTAAGTAGACATATTCGCCTACTACTTCCAGTACTTCGCTATCTAATGTAAACTGCTGTTCCTTCCCGAGGCTGTTGAACATTACCTTAGTCTTCTGCATATTGATTTTCAAGCCTACCTTTCTACTTTTCCTGTCTAGGTCATCAATCATTATTTGTAGTTGAATACCATCCCTTTATAAGTAGAAAAAAAGGATAAAGGGGATGGAGATTGTCCAGCGCCTTGCTCCTCGAACATGACTTGTTTCGGCCCATTTCTCATGCATTCCTGTTTATGTGCAAGCTTCAACGGTGCACCTTGACGCAACTGGCACAGCATTCCTACCATTGCACATAAAACTATGCGGTGGCCTCAGCCATAAAGTAATATCAACCTAGAATGCTGCAAATTTCGCACACCAAATCTTTGTCTCGCATACTTTTCACACTTCCACAAAGGCCAATAAAAGCCATAGCTCAGCCTCAGTACATGAGCAGAAGCTGGCTTCTTCCTTCAAGTGCCAAGCTTATCCAGTGCTAAACAAGACTTTATCCACAGTAGGGATAATAGCCCGGGATAGTGGAGGGTTCAGACACCGCCCAATAAAAGCGCACATGCTCAGGAAAAACAGGCAAACAACCCCTCAGGAAAAACAACCCTTCAGCCTTCATGCGAGCATTAAGAATTAACATGATGGTCATACCCTGCTTCCTGGCAGTGGCTGCAGTGCCTTGATAGCTTGCTGCACTTCGTCTTTCTCTTCAAAATACAAGTAGCTCTTGACTTTTACAAGCCGCTGCAGGGGGAAAAAGAAAGGCACAGATAAAAAGATTTGAATGCAACCACAGTGATCTGAAACCACGGAGACAGAAAAGAGTTTCACTTCAGAGACAAAATAATTTCCCTGCCACTTCATCCAAACACTGCTATTATAACAGACTCCAGGCAGGCAACAAGTTAGGAAAGGCAAGATAAGGTAAACTAAAAACGAAAAGATTAATGCATCTGCACTAACAGCTCCATTTGCTTTCCCTCACAAGTTGGACAGTTTCCGGCAAAGCAGAAGCCCAGAATTAAAGAAAATGTTTGTTTCTTAAGGGGGGACCCGGGTCTTTGCAGCCGAAAATCGGTCAGAAAATCGGATTAATCGGATTTTCAATCTTCTCGTTTTTGCGATTCTGAGATCTTTCTGCAGCTATCTCTGAAGTTTCAATGAAAAATATCGCCTAATTTGCGTGTTACAGCGTTCCAAAGACGAGAATCTGCGCGCGTGGCCCTTTAAACTGAGGTCAAATCGCGCCGAATTTCGATCTCCCGCAGTTCGAGAAATACGCGATCCACGGGCATAATCTTGGTGTCGTTCTAAAGATCGCAATTCAGGCCATTCCTATATCCCAGTTGATGACCATGAGCGAGCCCACCGAAGCAGAAAACAAAGGAACAAAATTGCGTGAAACGCGCCCTGCTATTGGACTCCCACCGCACGTGAGCAAAACGTCGAGCTCTGGTTGGCTGCCGGCGTCGACTGCTCGCGGTCCGGCGCCATTTTGAAAAGGTCTCTCCTTTAGGCCTAGTCGGCCTAGCGCCGTTCCCTCATCGTAACCACAACACGAAATGCGCAATATTGAGATTCATGCTTCGTCATTAGCCTAAAAAAAAGTAGCTAGAGGAGATAAACGCGCCGGGGACGCTGCATCGCCGCATCTGGTTATCTGCAATCAATGACGAAGCGCCGACGCTCCGCGTCGAATCCGCGATGGCCTGATAACGGCGTAGCATAGCCGGTCGTGCTCAGTGCGATAGCGAGGAGCGGCACGATCTGCCGCATACGGAACCGTGAGGGTGCAGAAGAGCAAGTACAGCTTTCAAAGCCGGGATGAGCGAAGCAGCGTCCCGCGACACGCGGAACATAGAGAAGATTGCGCGGAATCCCAAATCTTATCGAAATAAACTTTCTTCTGAATGCTACGCTGTGCAAGACGAGCAACGGTCGCTTATCCCTAGTTGCAGGCCGACTGCGTTTACTGCATGAACGTGAGAATGGCGATTGCGCGCCAGAACTTGGCACCAACTTTTGCGGAGGTCACGATGCAAACGCACTCGTCTTGATGGCGGCCTCCGGACCATTCTCCGTTCACCGGTCATTTCATTCTTTTAGGGCGAATTATATCGATGGTAAATGATGCATTGACATCAGAAGCTAGTCAGAACCCACTTTAATGAGTTGCTGTTAGCTTTGGTGGTTCAAAAATTTGTCAACACGTTTTTCTTCAATTTCTCGAAATCAAAATATTCAGGACGGTATATGTCTGGAGGTGCGATATCTCTGGTTCTACTTATGATATTGCTATAACTCCTTTTGCACCAGAAAGGTAAACTCGTGCACAGTGCAAACATATAAATGTATTTGTGGTATTTAATGAGGAAAGTTTTTAAAAATTTCATGTTTTTTGGAGTGTCAAGGTGGCTTTTTGGTCTCTGAACTTTGACAAGCTGTAACTTTGGTTAAAATGGAACCAGGACATTCAATCTTGATTTTTGCATTCTCTGTGTGAATTGATTTGATATGTCAGTGTTTATTATAACTCCTGTAGTTTTACTGACAGCTCACCTCCAAACAAGGAACATAAAGTGCTCAATATCTTCAGAACTAAATGGCTTACATAAAATTAATGTACATATTTGAAATCAGCACAAAAAGCTGCATAAATGATGCAACTTTCATCAAAATCTACCAGTAAATAAAAAATATTGTCTTAAGACCAGGGTCCCCCCTCAAGCGATGATCTTGCCCTAAAAAGAATTTAGCTCTCAAGATTCTGTAGACTCCAGTTGGGGAATGCCAAGTGCTCTGACACCAGAGCAAGCAGATAGCACTGAACATAGAGAATGACTGCAGTGAAAACCACTCAGGCAAGAAGTGCTTGCAATAACCAAGACAACATAGATGCCAAACAAACACCACCCATTCCATTTGAAATGGAACTGCGCAGTCTGGCTTGCGAACTGAGGCTCCCCCTCAACTCTTGTTCAGTGCTCTTTCGTACTGTGTAGCCATCTTCTTTCGCTCATTCTAACCCAGTCAGACTGCAGCAGCGCATGTGGAACTTGCCCTTAGCTCTCAGTTTGCGGCATCTGGAATGCTTGAGACAAGCTGAAAAGTGGAGCTGCATTGAATACGAAGAGATGCCATATGAGAAAATCTGCTTATCCCAAAATAGAAAAATAGCTTCGGTGCTGTCGCTTATGAAAACTACATCACAAAACATGGCGGTCACAGCGCCCCATCTTGCCAAAAAAAATGGAAATGTTTGCAGCAGCCCCCCCTGAACTGTAAAGATTTTTCTTGCAATAATGATTAGTTCACTAGATTTAAACAATGAACGTGTGCAGTAAAGCAGCACACAGGTAGAGTGTACTGGAATGTTTTGAGTGGGAGGAGCGGAGGCCCCACTCGCCTAGAAAGTTGCAGCGGCGCTGTCGTCGCCCGCACTTGAAGACCGTCCACTTCTTCATGAATGCAGAGCATTTGCTTGCTCGCTGCGGACGATATTGGTGCTTGTTTCTGGTACTGCTTGTGATACAGAAATCTCTGCTGGCCTGCCCTTCATCTGTGATGCCTCCCAAGCGGTGGCTAAATCATTGCTACATACCAGGGTGTAAAACGGGATATGCGCAAACTGGACAGAATCACAAGTTGTCATTTTTCAAAGCTCCAGCTGACAAAGAGCGGCGAATGGTTTGGCAACGGAATCTGCACAGGCTTGACAAACCACTGTGACGTCGACTGCACAGTATGCGAGTTGCCTTTCGAGCTGCGTTTCAGAATAAGAGACTATGTGCATATTGTGAATGGGGCTGAAGCGCAAATTCCTAGAGAGACTACAACGAATTCCTCCAAGGTGGTCCCGACAATCTTATCGAACTTGCCAATTTACCAGAATGTGAAAACACCGGCACCAAGGCCAGAAAGGAAATGCCAACAAATAGGCACTCCGGAAAAGAAGGCAAACATTGTCGTACAGATGATTTATCTCCTACTCCATCAGATGACGTTGATCGCAGTGCGGTTGGACACAAAGGAAACGAAGTTAGTGCTGACCGCATTTGTCTAGCTGACCTTTGCAACCTCGCTCTTCCTTCGAAGTCATGGGCCCTGCACACAAACTTCTGAATTTTTCTGAAGTACCATGCGTGGCCTGCACATTGTACTCCCACTCAGACAAATTTGCAATTGAGAGAACTGTATTCTTTGATTGCTCAAGCCAGGACAGCACCGAGTGTAATGTGTTTGTGTCAGAAAAATTGGTAGGTAAGTGTCGTTGGAGGAGCTTATAAGAGGCAACAAAGCTCTTGCAAAGAGCTGCAAGCATTCCTCTGTGCTGTGGAGCAACAGAAGCGTCGTTTGTGAATGCGTTTTGAGTGGGAGGAGCGGAGGCCCCACTCGCCTAGAAAGTTGCAGCGGCGCTGTCGTCGCAAGCACTTGAAGACCGTTCACTTGTTAATGAATGCAGAGCATTTGCTTGCTCGCTGCGGACGATATTGGTGCTTGTTTCTGGTACTGCTTGTGATACAGAAATCTCTGCTGGCCTGCCCTTCATGAAGCATGTGGTGACGCCGCGCGTCGGTGCCCAGGAGGGATAAGATTCCGGGGCGGCGCGTGCCACCAAATGACCCCCGTTTATTCTGATGACAATGTTTATATACAGATGACAGTAGGTTGTGCTCGTGATGAAATAGCGCCCTCTATACACAACATCTTTCCCCCCTTAGATAAACAACAAAAATGCATGCTAAAATTCAAGATTGCTGCAGGCAGGCAAAAACGAAACAAACCAGAACACCAACTAGTATATATTTAGGTTACGTAATCCCGGTACCACGTGGGCGCTGTCCGTTGTCGCTGAGATCTACGCGGCATCCCTGCAGCCACATTTTTCGTCCGCCCAGTGGTTCCTTGCTGTTGAGAATGTTCCATTTGCTGCCCGTCGAGCACAACACACTCTGCACCAGAAGTCTGAGAAAGTTCTTCATGCAGTGTGTCTGCCTCTGCCGCATCCTGCACAGACTCCTGACGATCATCACCCGATGTTGCAGTGTCTGCTGTTGCCAAAGCCGTGTCCCGAGTATCAAGGCCTGCAGGAGACTCGAAGTAAGGCACATCCATCTCCAACCCGACTGCTACAGCACGATGCCCCTTCACTTTCTCAACCAACAGCGGTGCATCTTGTTGACCTCCCCGGGCAACTACTGACAACTTCGACGCATTCCATTTCTTCCCATCTGCCAGCAAAAATGAATTCCTGCCCATACGCTTCTTCACCTCCAGGGGCAAGGAAAACTTCTGCTCGCTTTTTACGCCGAAACCTTGTCGTACCTTCACAAAATCCTCCACGTTGATGGTGGAATCTCTGGCACCCCGCTTCTCATCCGTGTAGCTTTTCACTTGCTGTTGCCGGTTCTTGACCCGCTGTCGTAAGTCTGCCATGTGTGCCACTGGCTCATCGAAGAATCCTTCTCCTGGAAGGCCAACCACGTCTAAGTGAGTACGAGGTCTCCTTCCGTGTAGCAAGAATGCTGGAGACACCCCTGTTGTGGCGTGTGGTGTAGCCCTGTAGACACTCAGGTACTCAAAGATGGCTTCCTTTAAAGGCCTGCGCTCCAGTGACGCAGTCTGCAGTTACTCCTTCAGAACGCGATTAAACCTTTCGACCTGGCCATTGCACTGAGGGTAATACAATGATGTCACACAATGGTCAATACCCCTGGCCTTTAAAAATTCCTGAAAGTATGTGGACATGAATTGACGGCCATTGTCTGTGACCACACTTCCTGGGTACCCTTCCTGTGCAAAAAGCTCTAGCAAGACCTTGACTACTGACTGTGCGGTTATAGATGAAACAAAAACCACTTCAGGCCACTTGCTGTGATAATCCAAGATTGTTACTGCAAACCTGCAGTCAGGCGGTGCACGTTCCATTGGCCCCACAATATCTATTCCTAACTTATGACATGGCTTCTCAGGCCATTCTACTGGCTGCAATGGTGCTGTCATAGTTTTTGCAGACTTATCTGCGGCTTTACAAACTGCACAGTTCCTGATGGCATTTTCCACATCGTCATCCATCCTGGGCCACCAGTACAACTCTCGTAGCCGTTGCTTTGTTCTGACAATGCCCGGATGAGATTCATGAGCAAGTGCAACAAACTTGGATGTGAGATCTGCTGGAGGCACTATACACTCTGCACGAAATAACAACCCCTCCACAACAGACAGTTCATCCCGAATGCGTGCGAACAACAACAGTTTTCCTGCGAGCTCCTTTTTTTCTGGCCACCCAGATACGACATGCTGCATCACTTGTTGCAGCAGCGGGTCATTCTGTGTTGCTTCCTGTAGCTGATTTTTCATAACGACACTTGATATTGCAGCAACTACCTCCTCCAAAGGCTCACCTTCCATTGATGGCACGGGCAACCGGGATAGTGCATCAGCCACCACGTTGGTTTCTCCCTTTGTGTACTGTACGGAGAAGTTATACTGCATGAGTCTTGAACACCACCTTTCAATTCGAAGGGGACGCCGACCTGTGCCATAGCTGGATAGCAAGGTCACTAGCGCCTGATGGTCAGTCCTTAAAATAAATTTTCGGTCCCACAAATACACATGCCAATGCTCGCAAGCCCATAGGCACGCTAATGCTTCCCGTTCTCCGGTAGAATACTTGCGCTCTTGTGGTGACAAGGTCCTGGACGCGAATGCCACCGTGCGTGACTCCCCATCAACAATTTGTTGCAACACAGCCCCTAACCCGTAGGCTGAAGCATCAGCAGTCACCTGTACCGGTAGCGCGCTGTCGAACATGGCCACAGCGCCGCACGATGCCAGCAGCGACTTGGCCTTGCAGAAACTGTCTTCCGCGCTCTGGTCCCAGCAGAACTCCTGGCCCTTGCGAAGAAACCGCCGCAATGGCTCCACTTCCTCTGCATAATGTGGAATGAAGCGAGAATAATAGCCAAGAAGTCCCAAAAAAGAATGCAGACCAACCACATCAGTCGGTGGCTGCGCGTGAAGAATCGCCTCAACTTTCGACTTGAGGGGCCTGAGCCCTTCAGCACTGACATGGTGGCCCAAAAATGACCGTTCTTGCACTTCAAACACACATTTCTTGTTTAGTTGCAAGCCGGCTTTAGCAATACGTCGCAATACCTCACGCAAGTGGTTGGTGTGTTCCCCTTTTGTCCTGCCGAAGACAATGATGTCATCAATATAGAACAGAACGCCATTACAACCCTTCAATATCTCCTGCATCATCCGCTGAAATGCAGCAGGGGCCGAAGCGAGGCCAAAACATACTCTGTGGAAACGGAACAGCCCTTCATGCGTCACGAACGTTGTTATTTCTCGACTGCCTTCAGCCAGCTCCACTTGGTAGTATGCGGATGCCAAGTCTAATTTTGAAAACCATGCTGCCCCATTCAGCTCGTTAAAAAGTTCCTCAGTATGAGGCAGTGGAAGTCCATCAGCCACCACTGCTTTGTTTGCTTCCCGCAAATCTACGCAGAGGCGGAGCCTTCCATCCTTTTTCTTCACTACAACTATCGGCGACACCCACTGTGACGCGTTTACACGCTCTATGATGCCTTCTTGTTCCAGTCTTGCTAACTCATTAGAAACTTGTTCTCTGAGTGCCAAGGGCAGGTGCCGAACCTTCGCTGCCACGGGCTTCACATCGGCGCGCAGCTTCACTTCATGCACAAAGTCTTTTGCCAAACCCAATTTATCAGAGAAAAGGGAAGAAAACTCACATAATTCTGGGGGCAGCGACTCGGTGCTCACAGTCGTCTGCAAACATGCCAAAGATGCTCCATCAATGCGCAACCGCAGCTGCTTGACTGCATCTAAACCCAACAATGCCATGCCCTGCGGAACCACGTGAAAACGAACGTTGGCAGATACACTCCCGTACACCGTCTTGGCCACAAAACACCCCATGACCGGAATTGTTTGGCCAGAGAAGTCCCGCAGCGTCGCCACGGCAGGACCCAAGTCAAACCGGCAGGCGAACTTTTCTTGGTATAGATGGTGAGGTAAAATGGACACAGCTGAGCCCGTGTCTACCAGCAGCTGGACTAATTCGTCCTCGATGCACACATCAACGGCCAAAATCCCCCGTTTCACCTGCGTCACTGTCAGCACGCCCAACACCTCCGTGCAGTCTTCATCTCGAATAGCACGCACTTCTGCTTCTCCGAGACTTTCACACACTACTTGGAAATGCCCAATCTTGTGGCACCTTGCACAACGCTTCCCTCGCGCCTTGCATTCCCGCGAGTTGGCTAAGTGTCCTGCTGAGCCGCATCGGTAGCACTTGCGCACCAAGGCCGACGAAGAACCGCCCCTCAGCGGCTGACCTCTTGCCTCCGTCACTCGCTGGACCGGGTAAGCGTCGTAACTATCTTCATACAGTCGAGCACCATTTACCGCCTCTTCATACGCCCGCAGGATGTCAACGGCCTGATCCAACGTAAGTGTCGACCCTTTCAGTAACAGCTTCTGTCGCAGTTCTACACTTCGAATGCCATCCACAACCTTATCACGCAAAGCTGTCTCAAGAAAATCACCAAAGTCGCAATTCTTCGCCAGTTGCCGGAGAGCAGTGACGCAGTCCCGTATCGGTTCGTCCGGAAGTTGTCACCGCAGCGTGAATCGGCGACGCTCAACAAGAACATTCACAGCGCTTGTGAAATGGCGTTCCAGCAAGGCGAGCGCTTCTTGGTAAACGTCCACAGAAGCTTTGCTCGTGACCGGTCCCGGAGTAAGCGTGCGGAAAACCCGACGGCCTTCAACGCCTAGGCATTGCAATAGAATGACCCTCTTCCGTACCTGCGATTTCTTGTCGAGTCCGGTTGCTTGTAGAAAATTTTCGAAGTCCTCCTTCCATTGGTGCCATGGTACAGGCGGTTGTCCAGGTACTTCCAGGAAAAGGCCCACTGGCGGTAGCGCAAACGAATCCATCGCCTGACATGCCTCCCGCGCGTGACTAGCAGCAATCCTGTAGTCGAGATGGCCAAATGTCAAGCCGCAGATCCTGTCGACTGCGCCTGTATGTGGTGACGCCGCGCGTCAGTGCCCAGGAGGGATAAGATTCCGGGGCGGCGCGTGCCACCAAATGACCCCCGTTTATTCTGATGACGATGTTTATATACAGATGACAGTAGGTTGTGCTCGTGATGAAATAGCGCCCTCTATACACAACAAAGCACAAATGCAGTCAAAGAAAGGAGCCCTCTTCAGTGTGAACTGCTCGGGGAGATCACCAGCTGCTGGTAAGATTGAAATATTCATCATTATTTTATTAAATGCAATGCACTAGAGATGGTCAACTAAAGCTACCCTAAATAAATTCTTTGTGTAATCATACCTGCAGTAAGGTTTATCATGTGAAAAGAAATATTAAACAGCGCTGTGCCATATTTTGTCAGGCATTTAAGGGACCCACTCCCCTTTCTTTTTTTGCAAGGTTGCCTTGCGTACACTGCAAGTACCTTCACAAGACTTTGCAGACAAGAAAGTCATGCCTGAAAGGCCAAGTGACCAAAACTACTGGCAGCAATTTGTACAAACTCCGATCTTCGAAAAGAAAAGCTAAGAGGCTTGTTTCTAAAACACTAGCTGCTGCAGCTACCGCCAAGAGCATTCCGCAGGACAGAATACAATTTTTGACCTCTAAACAGCAGCTAGCTGTAAATCCGTTTTCAAGCTGCAAAATGGAAAAGCAGTCGAGGCATGCATTATGACAAAGAGAGGATGCTTGAGTGCATTTTCCTGAAAATGCGAAGGCCAAGACTTTATGAATGCATCTGCAGACAAAAGATCTTAGTGCTTCAAATCAGGAGTATGATAAGAAAATACTTGTCAAATTACGTGGGCAGTTTTAGGTTTAATAAGAACATGCAGGAAGCACTGAAGAAGAAAACTGCTGGCATGGACCCTTTCAGGTGTCATGGCGGGTTGATTGTGGATGAGATGTCTCTATCTGAACGCCTGTCTGTTGACAGTGCTGGCAAACTTTCTGGCTTCATGGACTTGGGTCCCTACACACCGAAGGAGAAGGTTCACCTGTTGTCCAACCATGGCCTCGTGGTTACGTTCGTTCCATTAGTCGGAAAGTGGGCTCAGATCTTGAACACATTTGCAACCGACACTAACATCAAAGGGGATCTCCTGCCAGAATTTATCCTTGACGCCATAGTTCTCACGGAGCAAGCAGGACTTTTAGTTGGTTATAAGGCATGTGACACTGCACCTTGGAATCGGAAGATGTGATAAATGATGGGTGTGACGGCAACAGCAGAAGAAATAGTGTCAAAGAAGATCCACCCATCGAACAACGCGCAGTTCCTACATTTCCTGTCAGACTTCCCTCATCTGGTGAAGAACCTTCGAAATCAGCTTCTCCAAACAACCTTTGATACACCAGATGGAACAGTAAGTTCATTTTTCACAATGAAGAATGGTAAACATTTGGTGCACCATGTCGGTCTATAATCTATAACTGTCTATAATCTGGCCATAATTTTTGTGTTGAGTACTTGTGGTTCCTTTCAACATGAAAATTTTACGCAGTAGCGTAAGGGCCCAGTGTCGTAGAAAGGTGGGCGTCACCGTTTTCATGGTCGTAACGTGAAAATACCATGTGATTTTGTATCAAAATTGTGACTAGTATAACATTGCGCTTCCCATTTACCATCCACATGCTAGTCAGGCTACGTTACGACAATTCTAACTGATGACGTAGGTACCTTCAATTGTGTACTGTTGATTATAGCTGTAGGTGCATTCAAGGCACATTCCTCGAAGGTGCATTCAAGTGCAGTTGACTGCACCTCCGCGGCGGCCGGTCACGCCACTCAAAACATTCCAGTACACTCTAACACAGAAATGCTGCTGAAGAATGCCAGAATAGGCAGCTGCAAACAAGGGTCAGCCAACTAGGCCGGGAAAGATGTTTTCAATGTCACTGCTTTCCTACCGACTTCCACCTAACAGAACCCTGGCATTCAAAGCAAAAAATTGCACTGGTGGCAAGCTTCCAAAAGAAAGAATATCAGTTGAGAGGAAGCCAGCAGCTGCCACTCCCCATGGCCAGAAGGTAAGCCAAACATAGCATCCTCACACTAACGACAGAGCCAAGCATTACTGCACTGCCTCAATGCTTCCAAATAAGGCAGAGGAATGGTGGTGGATGCCTTTCTTGAGAAAACATTCAGAACAAATGTGCTGTTTAGTGTGAAAGCACTACTTCATTAGGTAAATCGGAAAAGCATGAGGCATGCCTGAAGCCTCGACCTCTGAGGATGCCTCTGGCAGGTGGTAGTTGGCAGGAGACGTGGCCTGCCACCAACAGATATGCCGTGTCGAATGGCATGAACAGCCGTGGGTGAGCGACCCTCTCATCTACATCTACCATTTACCAACATAAACTATGCCACACCAGTGTTGTCATACATTATACTAAAATTAGCCCCATTAAACCTCTGAAATTTCATCTTTACTGCAAGCTCCTCAAGCTGCTTGTGGGTAGCCAAATGCTTGATGATAAAGCTGCGAGCAGACGGGCTAACCGGCCCAATGAACACTAAGGTTGACGTCCACAGTAGAAAGCCATTTGGAATGAACACAAAACAAACATCAGCAGTAGCAGACACAACCCCGCCGGGGTGGCGCAGTGGTTACAGCGCTCGACTACTGTTCCCAAGGATGCAGGATCAAATCCCGGCCTCGGCGGCCGCTTTTCGATGGAGGCGAAAAGCAAGGCGCCCACGTGCTGTGCGATGTCAGTGCGATGTCAGTGCACGTTAAAGAACCCCAGGTGGTCGAAATTTCCGGAGTCCTCCACTACGGCGTCTCTCATAGCCTGAGTCGCTTTGGGATGTTAAACCCCACAAACCAACCAAGTAGCAGAAACACCATTTCCCAGTGAAAACTGGGCATGAGAAACAAAAAAATAGCACTTGAGAGGAAAACATAACCCTTCCCCTGTCAGCAAGTGACACAGAACGCCCTCCTGTGGTGGATACACATCAAGAATGCAGTACACCAACCCTGTCCTTGAAGGCATCTGGGAGAGAGAGCTGCCCTTCCTTCTCTTTCCGTTTGGGCAGCTCAATGAGAAAGCCGAGCGTGTCTCCTGCCCCGTAACCTCCGTCATGGAAGTGGAAGCCACGGCTCTCGTGGAACCGAGTGCCCTTGCGCGACCGCCACGAGTAGCCGAAACGGTCGTAGCCCAAGGGTGCCTGCAAATTGGCTGGTGGGGCAGGCCCAAATATCGGGTTGGTGAACGCCTGGCGAGCATTTCAGACCTCGCATTGCAGCACAGGCAAGCTAGAATGCTTCAAAAATAAAATTTTCTGCAAGAACTGCGGAATACACACTGGTCACTGGCCTCGGTTTCGGGCTCTGGTTACTTCACTGCTGAAGGCCCCTCAAAAAATGAAAAAAGGCAAGCTTGCACAGTGCATCTACATTATTTAAGAAGCAATACTTGAAATGCACATATGTCATGAGAGAGGAAAACCTCAGATACATCAATGCACTCAGTCTCCAACGTAGCAGCAGCTGCTGCTGCCCTGCCCTTGCTACTTGGTGTTTTGAGCTGCCCAGGCCTGCACCTGTTTGTTTATTTTAAACCAATTCATTTATTTACTCACACTGCAGGCCAGTGATTTGGTCCAAGCAGGCAGGGCACTGAATAACGTACAGACACAACAAGCAAAGACGCAAGGAACAATATGTCACAGAACATTGAATAACAGATGACTCCCTCTGCAATTGGTTCGCTTCCCCTACTCCACTCAACTCTTTCAATGAATTCTCTATCTCAATAACCGGCACCGGTTTCTTTCCATTTCCATAACCACTTTCTCCTTTGCATTTGCAAGCCACTCACTTTGCCCCAATGTCAATAAAGCTAGCTTCTAGTGGCTCTTAAACCTAGTGGCAAAGGTGCAAACTTGAGCTGCCGGGGAAGGGGGAGTGGGGGGGGGGGGGGGGGAGGCACTATAGCGGAAGATATTAAATTCTGCAAAGTGAGACAACAAAAAAATTGTGGGAGTTTAAGCATGGCTTGAACCTAGTGATACGAGAGAAAGCTATGTTTAGCATGGTAATGCATGGTTTGAAGTTTTCAATTAGGGGGATACTATGTTTAGCATGGTAATGCATGGTTTGAAGTTTTCAATTAGGGGGATAGTCGAGCTTCGCCTCGAGAGTAGCCTGTAACATCGCCTTTTCAATCTGCAATATCTTTTTTCATATTTTTTCTTTGTCAGGTCTTGGGGAAAGGAAGAAGCAGTGTACTTTTGGGTGAACACCACAGAATGGCAGACACCTACACTTAATCAGGCCAAGGTCACAGCA
Organism: Amblyomma maculatum; assembly: GCF_055883805.1. Classification (NCBI taxonomy): domain Eukaryota; kingdom Metazoa; phylum Arthropoda; class Arachnida; order Ixodida; family Ixodidae; genus Amblyomma; species Amblyomma maculatum. The sequence continues at coordinate 83,898,571 of NC_139350.1, forward strand.
CTTTCTTGAAGGTCAAGCGGCCAGACAGGTTGACCTTGGCTGATACATGCATAGCGCGCTTCAAAAATACTCAAGATTCCCCGAGTGAAACCAGATAATGCTTCAGAAATGAGTGTGATTTCATTTTGCCCTTTTCCACGCTTCACGAGGCACCTAGACCAATCGTTCGCACAAGGCTTAAAAGTGGCCAGGAGGTGCCAGCTTTCATGTGACTATGGGAAGGAGAAGGTGCAAACAGAAGGCACTGGGGAACAAAATGCACTAAAACAGATAGCAAGGAAAGCAAGGAAAAGCAAACAGGCCAAAAACTGAGCAGCAGAGGCACAACTATGACGACAGCTGCTGCAGCGTGGCAGAAGCGCCAGGGCAGAGGAGAACTCAGTAAGGATACAAATAGCAACACAAGAGCTTTTCGCTAAGGCCACATTGGATTAGAGACCAAATCGAGACAAAATCTCCCGTATGATATTCAGAGACTGCATGCATTAATGCATCAGAGGCTATACTGTGCTCTACTCTGGTGCACACAACCGAAGTGTTGCCTCTTAATCATCATCAGCATACAGTCAAACCTCTATATAATGAACCTGCACATAGCTAATTCCCCAATGGTACGAATTTTGTCAATGCCGCGGCCGCCACCCCCTCGCGCATGAATTCATGAATTCCAAAACTCCAGGTAATGAAGACGTTGAGGTGGTTGACCTTAATATATAGAACTTGCTCTGCCGAGTATCTCTTAGCTAGTGCTCTATTGCTGCAAATATGGCATGACTGTGCAAGTTTCATTATTATCATAACATGAACTAGCATGAGAGCAACGTCTATGATCGCAACGAGCCGTGTTTGAGCGCCGACAGTGCATCTGCGTGGCAAACACAGCCGTCTCTACTGCTTTCACTTCTGGAACATCTGCACCACATCTCTTGGCTGAACACCATGAAGAAGAAGGGGGGGGGATTTGGCAGATTGGCAGCGGCCTTGAGCGGCCTTGATGTAGTGCCGACAGTGGCTTGCTCGGTTTGCCCAGTTGCGCAAGCCTGGCTTTCAGTATGTTCGCTTATTACGCCATGATTGAGGCAAGCACCGTCTACTGCCACAAAATCATTGGAACACGTAATAGCAGCAAACACACTCTGAAACAAACTATGTTAAAAGCTGGCATCATGAACGCGGCTGACTGCATGCTTTCTTTGATGGATAATATATAAAAAAAGGTGGACACTGTCACAAAAAAAAAATAATAATAATAAACGGCTAACACATTTTTCAATTCTCAGTGTCAAGTTTTTTCTGCATAATGAACCTCCCACCAAACTGACGTCAAATTTTCTTGCAAAAGGAGAGTTCATTATACGAGAAAATACCGTAGTTCATGCTTAAAAGCAGCAAAAAATAACAAGGAAAGAAAACCGAGACAAGGGGTGAGCAGTGTGTGCCTCCTGTCATAATGCAGTTACTTGGGAGATTCCGGTGCCGATAGCTCTTCTGGGTCCGTAGCAGAAACACCAGAGAGAGACGGTGACGCGAGGCAAAGAGTCGACGGTAGTGGGCATACCAAGAATGGGAACATGCACGAACATGTGCGCACCTCCTAGCCTGGCTGCAGTGCAACCGGGCGTGCTCTTGCTTAGCCTGGCCATGGTGCCTCCACCAGACTCTGACTCCTCCACCACAACCTCTCTCTCCATGCCCCATCCGTAGTCGCTTCATGCAAGCTGCTGTGGAGGCTGCTGCAGCAGTCTAGCTGTGCCCTTAGCGCAATCGTAAAATGTTTCACCGCTTCTGTAACTTCAAGTAATGGGAATTTACTGTAAATGCTTGCAAAGTATTTTTTCCTACATTTAATTCCTATGCTGGCTTTCGTTCTGCAATGTCCTTTTGAGTCCATGCGAAAACTACATATAACCAAGACCAGAACGTAGAAAATGCAACTGCAGACTTTTTATAATTTTGTTATGACCAGGTTTAATGCATCTGCTGCTTCCGTATTTTAGCGTGCCGTCTGCATTTTTGGGGACTTTCAGCTAAGGCTGGCGTGAACAGTTTGAGATTTCATTACACTCCAGAGCATGCAATGGAAAGATACCCACGCATGCAACAGGTACTATCTGGATGCGACATCCACCAGCTTTTGAGCAGCCGTGGATAGCATCAGTGGCACAACGATCATAACTGCCTGATCCTACAAACAATTCTCACCCTCACAAAAACAATAAAAAAACCAAATTGGGCTAAAGCAAAAATGCAAAGTTTCTGCCCCAGCATTAGTACTTGTTGCCCTTAGACAACTCTGTTATCAGGAGCAGTTTCAAAAATGGAAAAGGCAACATTTGCAAAGAAAACTGGACAGACTTGTACTGCTGCATTGGTGCCGTCTGCCTATCCATTGTATCTGGATTCCCAGAGTCCCAAAATATGCCTACTGAACTCTGACAGATGGGCCAGCAACTATGTTGACATTTCATTCATTGGTGCATGCTTGAGACTGATGCTGGGTGTAAATGCTGAAACAGGCTCAAGTTTACTGGAAAAAACCCAAATACAATACTCTCTAAAGGCTGCAACATAAATATCACGCATCATAACTGGGTCAGAAAAGCATGCTGTGAGGCTATCTCTAATGCTCTGGTCGAAACGACAGCTCAACATATCAAACGGGTCACTCACTAGCATGGCTTCCGCTTCATTTGGTTTGACTTGGCTTATGGGATTTAGCACCCCAAAGCAACTCAGACTGAGGGATGCTGTAGTGGAGTGCTTCAAATAATTCCCATCACCTTTCATTAATGCACACTAACGTCGCTACAGTACAGGGGTACTTCGCATTCGCCTGCACCACAATGTGGCTGCCATGGCCAAGATGGAACCCTGACCCCACACTCAACAGTAGAGTGTCCAAATACCTGAGCCATCAAACCAGAGCATTCTGCCTTGTACTTTGATTGCAAAGTGCATGCCATTCCGAGGCTATTTTTGCGCAAAAGGCATCCGTCAGATTCGAGGAACTATAGTAAGCAAAAAAAAAAACGCAGATCAAAAGTCTCGTCAAATTCTTCATTCACAAAACAAGGTTTCAGTTTCAGACCTCTTAAGGAAACAATACAAGGTTGAAGCATGGGCAGATCAACAAAGGCTATTTACCAAGCTCCTGAGCCCAGCCAATGCGAGTAGCGCTGTTTTCAGGCATGTCTTCAATGGTGGCTTCGTAATACCAGCTTCCTTCTTCTATGCCTGCGAGAGGGAATTAGGACAGCCCTGGTGTTCACTTACTCCAGTCTCGGGTCACAGCAGGAACAACCAGACTATTTCCACACTTGTCATATTATTGAGGCACCTGCTGCAGTTGGCAGTTATCTCTAAAGACTCCAAAGCAATGAACTGCCACAGAAACTGGAATGACGTGCCATGCACTTCTGCTTTGTCACAATTGCAGTGCCTGCTTTAGGCACACAACCCCTTGCTATGGGCAGAATCCAATTTGTCTCTCTCTCTGACAGCTTTGCAAAGACTGAGCAAAGCCAACACCTTACTGCAAACTGCCACAACCAGAAACTAAAACTGAGGCCCCGTATGCGAGCTTACAGCTTTCCTCTCCGCACTTCAGAAAGGCCTCCATAGCCGACTGCCAGCAAAGTAATTCTCATCACTCATCTTGAACTCTTTCTCCATCCAAGGCAAAGTTTGAACAATCCTGCAGCGTTGTCCTAGAGCCCAGGACATGCATTTTCGTCCCTGCATTCAATGCTGCTCTCACACGAGTGCCAAGTGGAAGTGGTGAGTGTCAGACTAACTATGCCCGCAGTTAGACTGCACGCAAAGTGCCAACAATCTCTGGAACGGGCACAGAAATGCTGCAGATGCAAAAAAAGAAGAAAAAGACTAACTCCTTAGACAGTAAAATTCAATTTCCTGTAATGGAGCTCTTATCGCCCATTTACAATATAAAGTTATTTTCTGCGCTAAGGTAGATGCCCTCGGTTATAGCTTTCCACTGTGTTTTAATTTAAAGACTAAGTCTCTACCCTATCCCTGAATGAAAGCTATGTTACACCCAGTTCCTAAATCCGCAGTTGTGAAGGATTTAAAACCACAAATTAAACATAGGAACTTCTTTTCTATCCCTTTAAACATTTTGCGCTTCCATGTTCTTATCTTACCCCTTGCTCTTTTTGCGTATCCACACATAATACAGACCTGCACACAGTACAAGGTTTATTTAATTAAGGGACAGCAAAAAGAGAAGAAGTTTTATCCATATGTACTGGCAGTAAGAAAAGTTTCCCTGAAAAGACTTTTTTTTTACTGCACTGCATCTCATACTTCAGTGCTTGTCATCGTTGGGTGTACTGTAGTCCGAGAGTACACTGTCGAATACCGTTCCACAGGAACTTGTTGTCGGTACTAGCAAGTGCTTTCAACATCCTGCATTTCTTGGACACGCGACCGACAGGCTTCACAGAAATACTGCCTCAAACATCCACCATCGCCTACAACCGCATCCAGGCACTGCAAATTCCCCATACCTAATCCGCCTCCTGTACAAACACTTCACATAGTGCCAATACGTTCGGCGGCTATGATTACCTTTTAAAAGCAGCCGAGAAATGGCCTCGACACAGTGTGAGGTGCAACCGTCTGGCTCCCAATAGCACGAGGGTCACGAGGTCAGCGCAGCGATGTGGTGTCAAGAACAGAAACTACCAACTGCTGACACTACTACATAGTGCCTCCTCTTGTTGGACGCCTGATGGTAATCGCGCTAAATAACAATGAAACCGTACCTGAAGGTTCATACTAAAAATTGTGGGGATCTGCACATAATATGCGCAAAAAATTTTGCAAGCTAAATTAAAAAAAAAAAAAAAACGCATTATGCAGCTACGCCCTGTTACACTGAACACCGCTACAGCAGAACTTCCATTGCAACAAAGTTAGTAAAACCTGTTTAGAGTCATTTAGACAAGCATAAATCTCTACTACATCAGGGTCTTTACTACATCAGCTGTAAGTGATGACAGGGCCTAAAGATGCTGTTGGGTAAAAAATGGCTACTTACTAAAACACTCTAAAATATTTTCCAAGCTTCTCTCGCCATTTCTTTGTGCCATTTCTTTTTTCATTAATATAAATTTTCTTATGCAGATTTTGTGAAAGTACCTCTTTAACAAGTACCTCGTGCAAGCCAGTGAGATGTACGTGGTGAGATGCTTGCGGTGATTTCACCCCAGGGGCCTGTGTGCTCCAATCTCCTCTGCTTTTAAATAAAAGTTTAGTCTTTCTCTCTCTCTCTCTCTTCACCCCAGCGTTGCTTCGGGATTTCTCAAGCTGAGGGGCAGCCGCGGCAACCTTCTCATATTTTTTACAAGACCCCTTTCGGGGCCACCAAAACGATGTCTCGGCAGAGCTCGCATGTCACTTGCCATCCATGACCCCTCTCTGCAGTTATGCTTTTTTTCGTGCAAACCGTTTATAACAATTATCGGTTATAATAATGGAAATTTTGTGGCACTTGAATATTGTTATAAGTGGACTCGACTGTAGTAGTCAAAAGTTTTAAATGACAGTAGGACCCACCATCAACGACAGCCATCACCACTCGCCGCACACACTGGTTAACCACTGGCTGCATTGTGCAGCTAATACCGAGAGGTACACTTGCTTACTGTCACGGACTATTGAAAGCTGAATTTTTGTGATACAAAAACAGTGACCAATACCAGAGAAGAAAATTGATACAAAATAAAAAATAATTAATCCTTTCACAATATGGTGCCAAGAAACAGTAACACACTAAATAAAAAAATATTTAAAAGGCTGCATTCAATACGAGCTCTTGCTCCAATAGTTCAAATCTGCTGTACTGACCGTGCGTTGCCCTGACCATGCAGTAGCCCTTCTCTCCGGTCACACAGAGCCTGTCATCTGAGAGCTTCAGCTGTGGTGCTGAAAGGAAAAGAAAAATGAAAAGTTTTTCAATTTTATGAACCTTCAGTGATGGCCCCACAATGACATCGAAGGACCAGTAGGGATGGCTGAACTCTTTCAAACAGGAAACTGCAGCTTTCATTATCCACAAGCTATCAACCTGGCCACAAGCCGAGGTCATGACTGACTGATGACCATAATGTTACTGGTAAATGTTTACATTGAAAGAAACTTCAAAAGTTGAGGCCCCTTGAAGTCTGCAATTATTACGTTCTAAAGCACCTTCAGATAACTAGTTCCGAAATCTGAAGTGCATAACTTTATTCTACAGAAAGAGTCTCAATGAGTGATTTATGAGGCACTTATAACCACTGGTGACAGAAATGTGAGGAAATAGCAGGAATGCGCATAGGGTTAAAAATCTGAATAGCTGGCTTCATGATTCAATACACTATCGGTCCTAGGGCCTTAGAAACAGCCGTGTGACAGGAGTGTGAAAACACTGCACAAATGAAACATTAGTTCTAAAGCATCACCTTCCACAAATATCACCTTGCACAAAATCAACGAAAACATGGCACAGTCTACTCAAGAGCGTAAAAGTGTAAATGGAAAAGAGGGAGCAGGCAGAGTAAAATCAGTTATCCTCATGCAAACAGCACTGCTGTTTCTGGCAACAACTCCAATACCAGTGAACTGCATCCAATGCCTTGACTGAGAAATCCACACAAATCAAGTAAACAGACTTCTATTAAAAAAAATATGAAAAAAGACATACTATATGGGAAATGTATAATCCGAACAACACTGTTGACTGCAATTATGCAAGCAGCCAAAATATCTTCCTGGTTGATTTTTAACACTCCGGACCTTTGCAATATGCACTGCAGGAGCCACCAGAACAGCTGACAGAGTTTTTTTTCTGCCTTGCTCGTATTAAGCGCCCCACAGTTATCGGAGCTTTCAGCCTCTTGACCTTGGCCATTGCAAAGAGGCCACCGCCCTTTGGGCTTGCCATGACCACAGGAACGGACCACTTGCACGACAGTGCATTATTTTTGTTTTGCAATGAAAGCTGTTTTAGGGAAGCAGTCCCGTCAAACACACGGCTGGCCCTGCCTTTCCACGCGCGCCAAACAGCCAAATGTGAAGGCAAGGGAAAGGATGTGACAGTAGGCTGTCGTGGGATGGGCAAAGGTGGCCTGTCTCGCATATTCTGAGCTTGATTTCCAACGTGGAAGACTCGCATGTTTAGGTGCCTTCGGTTTGTCAATGCTCCTCCCCCCCTTTCATCCCAGGAAGGGCCAAAATCGGTGAAGAGGAGGAAACAAGATGTCAGCTGCTACTTCCTCGTTTGCAGTCCGCTTGCCGCTGCTGGCCTCCTTCAAAGAGGTCATTCCTAGAGCCGCTGGCTTAACATGTGCTAACGGATCAACACGGTGCTTGCAGAATCGAGTGGCAATGAGAGCGCTGCATCAGAGACCGTATTTTTCACTGAATTGCTCCCGTTGAGAAACAGCTTAGCCAATGTCTTTTTCATTTATGAGGCTTGAGCTACCTACATTTAGGCACTGCAGAGAAAGCGAGCGACTGCCGCTGCATTTCATCTCCCTGTCACTGAAATGTTCAGCCACTCGGTATCCTTCTACGAGTGCGGTTGGTTACTAAAAACATTACAGAATTCGCCTGACTGGCAAATTTCAAATGTAGCACTTCGAAATCGTGTTATCCACTTGTCCACAAGGTTTTACTGAACTTAGCCAGATTCTGTTAAATTTTACTGATTTAAAACCACCTTGCATGTGAATGCAATATTTCAGAATAGAGTACTGCCAAAGACTGAAAATGTGATACCTCCAGCAATGCTTTGTAATGGCAGCATTATACACAAGATGTCTCAACGTCTAGCAAAAACGAACTCGGAATATATAGTAGGAGCAGTGGCAGAAAACATTTCCTCCCAAAAAGGAAATATGAGTGCAGTCGTAATCTCAATACGACAGTGGCCTCGGCTGCTGCTCTGGCCTGGGTTATCAGCTGTCGCTAGGTAGCTAGGTCTGAGCTGGACAAAGTGGCCAGCTTCTCTGGTTGTTGTGTTTGTTTGTCAGGAGGCTTGGGGTCCAACCATGTGACATGGCAGGCAATAGGGTCATTCGTCGCACCAACAGACATGCGTCATAGTAGTGCTGTGGAAATTAGGGGTGCGCCAATATTGAAATTTTTAAGTGCAAATCGAACGCAAACATGAGGAATAAAATGCCTTTGAATATTAAGTATGTGATTAATGAAAAAAAGAATAAAAAATTAAAAACCACAAAGACTGTTCAACCTGTTTATTTCAGAATTCGCATCATTCTTGCATATAAAATTAAACTACGAACATTAAAAAAACACATTAAAAAACAGACGGTATAAATTTTATACAGGACTCCGTATACCTGTTTTTTTTTTTTGTGCAAGAAGGAACTGCATAAAACTGGGTGGAGCTGTCATATCACTGCTGACAATTTTAATTTAATTTAATTTTTTTTATTTTAGCCTTCAAGGGACTAGAAAAAAATGTCCAAATTAATAGAAAGCTTGAAATATCAAATGGGCCTAAAAAAACTGCCAAAAACCAGTTGCATCACAGCAATTCTATATGATGAACTCAATGGATGTCGTCTGCATTTGGGATGAAGTGAGAACGTTTTTTTTCCAGGTTTCAAGAAGTGCTTCACTTTGCGCATGCTGTCAGGAAGGTCCTCTTCACAAAAGAAAGTGCACAAAACGACTCCCTCACATTTTAAGAACGCTTCATTGCACAGCCTAAGCATTGTGGTGAAGCGCGCACTGCCGCAATTCATTGTCATTTTTATTCAGTAATTTTCTAATATTTGCAAATTCCGAATATCAATTTTTTTTAATACGAATCAAAAAACAAACATATTCGATTCATACTGAAAATTTCCGATATTTGCACACTCCTACTGGAAATAAGTTTGGGAAGGCTCTGGTTTCAAGGTCTCCAGTCTCTCACTTCCTGTGCCCTTTGTGAGGAGGAAGGAAGAGTTTACATGAGCATATACATTGAAGTTTTGTGCCATAGGACACAGGGATGAGGAGGAAGATTACAAGCAGTCTTGGGATCTTGAATTGCGAGCGCTCAGTCTGTATATCCTCGATCTAGCCTGTTTGCGACCTTGTAACACTCTAGTACTGACATGTGATTTGATGTTTGAGTGAGAAGCCAGTTGCCCAGAAATTAGCCCTTAAATGAGCTAATTCTGAGGTATTTGGATGCAAGGAGGATCTATCATGCTGCTTGAGAGTGACGCTTTTGGTTGGTTGCATCTCCATTGTGGATGGCTAGTACTATGTATACTATCACTACAGCTTCCGCCTCAGTGACTATACACTGCGGGATGGTAGATACTCCTTTGTAGGAGGGTACTGCTGCTACAGCATTCGATGCGCTATGGTGGGGGAAAAATACTGGACTTAAAGAAAACTAAAAAATAATAACTAGAAAAAAATACTTTTGATCCCTGACAGTTCTCAGACTATTCCAGATGCACCTTTTTGCCCTGACAATTTCAAGTTTTCCAGGTCACTAGACACTGTCTTCCATTCTTCGAAAGCAGTGTAATGTACAGAAAAAGTTCACTTACAAGCTATTCCATCTGTATTTACCTGATCCTTTTTGTACTCAATTAACATTCTGTTCAGTATTAAATAATTTATTACTCAATTCATACTGAACTAGGAGGCAAGGCTATTCTGTTCTAATTTAATGTATGAAAGAAGCCGGTGGTCTTGGAAACCAAGAAGCGCATGGGGAAATGCTTTTCTTAATATTTATTTGAGGTGTTGATCAATGGAAAATTAGTAGCACAATCATTTTTTACCCAGCAGATAATTCATTAGAAGGAATAAAAAAACAGCCTCTCAGGTAAAAAAAAAACAATTACAATACTAATTTCCCATTGCATGCATTCCTCACTTCTGACAAGTGTTGGCTTCTTTTGTGTGTGCCGCTTGATGAGCCCCTTATTTCCCTACCATCATCTGCTCGATATTCATACTATGCTTAGCGTTGAAGAACACGCAGCCCTAAAAAGCAAATAAAGAGCAAATGATGTTGCTGAGCAGGTACTCTTAGTCAGAAGTCCTGTAGGAAAAGAATTTTCGTCCCAGTCATATAATGAGGCCATCATAGCACCAGTAAAAACTAAATAGAAGTAAAACTCTGTGAGATAGTTTCTTGCTGTGAAAACAAACCACTTGCCAGCTTTTTAAAGGCCATTCGGCCTTTAATGATGCCGTCACAGCTCCATTTTACAGCTGAGACGAAAACCCTTTGGCTTCAGGGCTTTTGACCTAGACTGTACCTCGCGCACAAGGTGCTCACCTCGGTCATGCATAGCAAGGAGAACCGCGGCTGGCTGCAGCTTGCGGTACAGCCAGGCCGGAATGGGCTTCCCCGCGCAGTCAGTGCTCTCATCAAACTCCTGGCGGAATGGGGCGTGAGGATCGGGCTCCGCCAGAATGTACCGGTAGCCATCTTTGTTGTAGGGATGGTCGAGAGGGTAGCCATTCGGTGGCAGCTTGGGCATCACCAGGTCACTGAAAAAATTAATGGGGGTGCCACTATAGAATGGCCAAGAGCAATCTGCCTACTGTCCCAGAGTGATGCATCCTCTGGGGTGTTGAAGATGCGGGCACCATCCAGTTTTATGAGGCGCCAACTGCACCTGTGAAGTGGCAAGTGCTTGAGCGACACCATCTGTTCTTTGTACCTGTTGCTAGCATAAACTGTGCATGGGCGGAGCAGATCTTGTAGCAGGTGAAGCTAATTTGGAGCAGCTTCTTTGACCTTCATAGCAACAGCTCTATACTGAGAAATAAAGCAAGAATGCGAGCAAGCAGAGTATTATATATATGTATATATATATATATATATATATATAGCTTGGGCCAAGGTTCAAAAAGAAAAAAAGAAAATCCTATAAACGAGGTTTTCAACAGCACAGGGTTGCAGGCGATTGTCTCGACCAGGTCAGCATACGTTTTAAATCAGTCCAATTACCTAGCTTCTCTATTAACAGCATTAGCAAAAATTTTGAATGAAACAGTCTTTCTAGAATTCGTTCTGTTCTAGAATTTTCTTTTTTTTTTTAATATAATTTGACTGTGGCTCCTTTCCTGGAACATACAGGGCCCATGAAAGCCATTTACTAAAACTAGAAAACATGCACGAGCAAAAGGTATTCCATCAAGCTTCTCCGCAACGCAAACACTTTTGAGCTACCTGTATTAGCACCAAACATATGGGCAATTGAGAAATGATGCTTCTCCTCTCACTCCTCAACTCAGCCCCTATTGGTATGCAAGAAGAAAGGAAAAAGAAAACAAATTGCAACCGCTCCCCACCACACCACATACATAATTGCAAGTAGCACAATAGAACCCGTGAGGCTTAAAAAGTGTCACGCGATCATGAACTCCTGCATCATCAGAGCGCTATCCCTGTCCACTGTCTTATGATACCATGGCTGCTGACAGCAGAGGAGCCAACAGCCAGCATAGTCCTTTTTTAAAATAAGCATTTTTTCCAGGATACCAGTAACCACTATCACTAATTAGTGTAGGCATTTTGCTTCGTGACACTTGTGTCTGCAGCAGGAGCATGAACGCATTGTCGTCATTTTTCTTGCAATGCAACACGGCTATGCATCTCGTGGAGAAGGGTTCTACGGCGCATACGCAGTCCTTCGACAAACATCCCCATTTTCCCTCAGGCGTTGCTGTGCGAATTCAGTGAGCTTTGTTGCTTCCTCTTTAAAGTGCTTGCAATGAAGAGACTTTGTTCAGATCAGTCCCCGACACTGCAACTATTATTCAGGCTCGAATGGTGGAAGGTGTCTCATACTGGCACAGGCTCCAGATCACCCATAGAAAATACAACCCCACCATTGCAAGCAGTTCAATGCAGTGAGAACTCCATTCTAAACAGACTAAACGTTTTTCCCTTAAAGCTTTCAATTAACATGGCTTTACTGCACAAGCAAACCCAAAGCTCAGACACTGACAGTTCTGTTACAAGCACCAAGTTTGTGAAACTGAGCTATCAGCTCTGACAGGTAGACTACTATACAGGTGGACCTCGATGCGACTAACTTCAACGTAGCAAAATCACAGAATCCTAGATGTAACAAAGTATTTAGATTTTCACAACTTTGTCTCCATAAACGCATACCTGCCAACCTGACGAGATCAAGAAGCGCAGTAAGATTCTTTTATACGCACCGGGGAGCTTCTCGCTACACCTCCGCAGCCGACGCAAGCTGATTGGCGCGCTGTTTTAGTTCTTTAATGACAAGCTATTACTAGCCCCTTTACACGCAATCTCACCCGCAACGATTGTTGGCCGTGATGGCTCCGAAAGATGAGCTATCCCGCCGTCGTCCGACACACCGCAGCTCAGTAGCATGATCAGGCATGCGGCCCAGTGTGGTACAGGAGGATCAGATGACGTGATGTGACGGCTCTTAAATGCCAAGTGAGCTAAAAGGCCGCCCTTTAGTCGAGATCGAAGGCAAAGCCAGCGAAGCTTCTTGATCCATATACTGCGGCTGCAATATGGATCGGTCAGAAAGTTCGGTCAAAAATCTGAAGGGTGGCAGGTAGGTACACGCACTACGTATTTCTAGCTTCAGTACAAAGAAAGCTCGTTAATTAGAATTTTCGGACAATTCGGCTCCACTGTTCAATCCAGTCAACCTTCCTCCGTAGAAGTCTAAACATAAAAAAAAAAATGTTAATTCGAAAACGGGTCGGTTCCACCGCGGATAATTCAAAACTGAGTGCCGCCGCATCTGGGCGGCCTGATGCACATGGTTAAAGAAAGTGCCCGTGATAGGGCGGCACAGTTACGAAGATGCGCACCTCCAAAACAGGGAGCGAAGATAAAACCAAGGTGAAAATGTGAAAGAATGTGTAAAGTCAAACCCCCGCCGTGACCGGCACGGCAGCCGTCAGCACCGGAGGATAGGGGTTGGCGGCCACAACTACATGCTCTCTATACCGCGTAACCACCGAGACTTGAAACTAAATGCTTGTTAATTTGACCCCAGTTATTTTGGATATATACAGATAGGTCTTAGTGATGGCATGGTCCAGCCAGCACCCCTGTAAGACTATGTTGACAAACGGACGCTACGGGACTCGCAACCATTAAACAAAGTCCAGGTATAATCTGTCAAAAGTTTAAAGCCCAGGGGGTCTGGTTATGCTGCTTGCCCCTTCTTGGCTATCTTGGCTGTTCGAGCTATGCGCTTGGAAATTATTTGAGAGAATTCACAATTTGGTTCGAATTGACCACTACCAGCCAAAAACAAACCCTATGCACACATTCCTAGTTGGTTGCCTCCCCCCCCCTTTCCCCCTTTCTATTCACCTCAGCTACTGGTGACTAGAATTTAATCTCAGCGTAGCAGTGCCCCAAATTTATAGAGAACCACCCATTGTTGGTGGTAGTCCACAACAACGCAACGCAACAGAGCATGTTGTCCTCACTAGATATAAGCTCCAGGCTAAAAAGTTTCGGTGGTAACAAAACTGTTAGAAACGCCGACTAGCGTCTGAGTGGGCATCCACAGCCATGAGCAATATTTTCTTCCCCCCACTTGCAAAGCATTAGCCGCCATGCACAAAGCAATAAAGCACCAACAGCTCTGACAAATTTTCAAATTACTGAACATGTTTGTATGCCAAATGTGACGCAACATCCTGCATCACCTTACAAGACATGAGGCACATCTTGGCATAGCACGCGTGGCGATGTTGGATTTTAGAACTTCTCGAATTCCCATCGAATGAGAAATGATATTGCCAACAGCGCATAGGAACCGATCTGCGTGCTCAATGCATGTGGGGCCAAACAAAATTGAACAGTAGGCACTCGTGATGAGGGCACTGAAGTGGAAAACTGCCTCGATACAAGGTACTGCACCAGACTAGAGGCAATCCTTGAGGGCTCCTAGAGAGGTAGCTGCCATAATGCAGTTTGTCTTTGGTTCTACAGTAAAGAGATATTCTCACAATGATGCTCCAAACCATGCTCTTTCATCGCCAGTTTTGGAGCAGCAACATTTCCATGAGGAGTCGGCTACTGGAAAACAATCCACACCACGAAATGTGGAAAAGAAAATACAGAAAGTTATATACAGTAGAACCCCGCTGATACGTTTTTCATGGGACCGTAAAAAAAAAACGTAAGAGCCGGGAAGTAGGACAAATTGAAAAATGACAGTAGTGGGCAACTGAATGCATTTATTGCCATGTTATCACTTGAAAAAGTCATGCAGCGTTGTCTGTCGCATCTTTTCGCGTCCGGTGAGCACAACTCGGTTCTCCAAAAGTTGCAATGCCATGTGGCTCTCGCGATCGTCGCGAACGTACCTTCTGAGAAGGTCCAATGCCGCCACAGCCGATGTATTTTATTTATTTATTTATTTATTTACACATACTGCAGTCATAGAGACCAAGCAGGGGGGCAACATTCAAAAAGCAAAAATAAAATCAAACACTACGCAAATCCAGCGTTCCGGCAACAATAAAAGAAGAAAACCAAACAGAGGGCAATTATGTAAACGTCGGTTCCGGCTGCGGCGCATCCTCCTCCTCCTCTTCCTCGCCACTGTTGTGCGCGTCTACACACTCAGCCACGATCTGGTCGATAGTCATCATCTCGGAGGTGGCAACGGCATCATCCACAGACACGTAATCGTTGTACACGATCCCGTTCGCGCCAACCGCTTCCATGGCCATGTCCAGTTCGCAGTCCTCGGGGGTTCCGGGGTTGTCTACGGTTCCTGGTTCTGCTGCGCTGTCTGCGTCGCCGAAGCACTTCGCAAAGCAATTCCTGACCGTTGTGGCGGTGACAGCACTCCATGCCGTGGCCAGTTAGTGCATGGCATCCAGGATCGTAATGCCAGTTGGCTGTTGCCCGCGGTCCACAGAGGCCAGGGATCGCTTCACGATGCATTTCCTGTAAAAATGCTTCACGTTTTTGATGATGCCAGCATCTAAGGGTTGAAGGTGGCTGGTCGTGTTGGCCGGAAGGTAAACCACCTTGATGTTCCGCAGCGACGTAGTGTCCTTAGGATGCGCGGAGCAGTTATCTAAAAAAAGGACGACTTTTCTGTCCTGACAGCCTATATTCGAGTCCATGTACGCGAGGAACTCGTCAAAAATTGCGCACGTCATCCAAGCCTTGCTGCTGTTCTTGTAGTGGCAGGGCAGGTAACGTATATTCTTTAGGCAACGTGGGTTTCGAAATTTGCCGATGACCCACGGCTTCATCATCTCGGAGCCATCCGAGTTGCAACACAACAAAACGGTGAGACGGTCTTTGCTGCATTTTCCGCCGTGGCAAGCCTCACCTTTCAAGCTAAGCGTCTTCGAGGGCTGTACTTTGAAAAAGAGGCCCGCTTCATCGGCACTGAAAATGTCCCTAGGTTCATAGCCGTCAATAATGCGCGCCACGGTCTCTTTCCAGCTGCCTACAGTAGCCACGTCCACGCTTGCGGCCTCCCCATTCACAGTTCGATAGCAAATTTCGTGCCTTCGTTTAAATCGGTCGCTCCAGCCGTTTGACGCACTGAAATCGACGATGCCGAGCTTGTCTGCTATCTC
Source organism: Amblyomma maculatum (assembly GCF_055883805.1). NCBI lineage: Eukaryota > Metazoa > Arthropoda > Arachnida > Ixodida > Ixodidae > Amblyomma > Amblyomma maculatum. The sequence continues at coordinate 83,914,177 of NC_139350.1, forward strand.
CAGTGCTTTTTCGCGCAAAATGGTGCCATCAAAATTAACACCTGCAGCTCTGGCTTGCTTGAACCATTTGTACACCGCCTCGTCAAGCTGCACGTGCTCTGCACCGCGGGCTTGCTTGCTTTTGATGTCAAAGGACCGGGCATTTGCTTCGACCTCGTTTCTTTTCGAAACAATAGAGTTGAGGGTGGATGGCGTAAGTCCCAGTTCCTTAGCGATGCACACCCGCTTCCGCGTTGGGTTTGCATCCACAGTGGGGAGAATATTCAGTTTATCCTCCAAGGATAGCGCTTTGCGCTTTCTTGATGCCATCTTGCTGTATTTACGTGCTGAACGGTTGGCACGCGCCAGGTGGGCGATTGAGTGCGCTGGACGCGTGTACACACGATCGCGGAATGAATTCACAGCCGGAAAATGCACGCGGAAAGAGTCCTAAGCTCGGCAATCGTGAAGTCAGTCGCACACACACCAACCGCACAAAGGATAGAGCATGGAGTAATGAAAGACAGCAAGACACAAAAAAAAAAAGCGCAACTACTGCTGCTGATGATGATGACGCAGCCTGCCCAAGCGTCACTAGTGCCCTCTGTAGACACGCCAGCAACGCTAGGCCAAGCCAGGCCAAGTCAATTCGCCGAAAAAGTAAACATGGCTGTCGCTGCTTGTTTTTCGGGTTGGCTTGGGGTGCGAGTTCACAACGTATCATGCGGGAACGTGTCCCAAGCTACGACGTAACAGCGGGGTTTCTAATACATGGAAGTCTATGAGAGTCATGCTGGGACTCGACCACAAGGACGCAGCACCCGGGAACGCAACAGCGGGGTTCTACTGTACTAGGAAAACCTACTGACACAATCGTGCTTAAAACGTTTGTCGCTTTTTTTTTTTTTCGTTTTCAGCCGACATCTCTAGAAGCAATACATCTTTGTACAGCTAATACAATTGCATTTTCATCAGGGTTTGGATATTATGATTGCGAAAATATATGAAAAACTCGCGAGGTTTCGAATTTCCCAAAAGGGAGCCAATGGGGGCAATAGCAGCCATAGTAACGGTAATGCCCATGGCCAATATTTCAGTATTATAAGCACACATAATCAACCCCCTCCTAATTTTGTCCTTAATAATTTGCTCTCGATTTTTTTTTTTTTTTCAGATTTAAGAAGCAGGTCCCTCCGTTTCGCGCCATTGCTGTCACCATCCACGGTGCTGACTTTGGCAACCTGCCAAGGTACTACGCAGCAAGTAACCAGTGTCTGCATGTATATACAGTTAAACCTCGATAGAATGAAGTCAGTAAAATCTGCCTTTTACTTTCTTAAATTGAAAATTTGCAACATCGAAATTTATCACCTTGCATGCAAATAACCCTGCAGGATATATGTCACAGACCATTCAAAGGAAAAACCTTGAATGTGGTGGAATTGGGATGACGCGGACGTATATTTTTCATTTCACCATCATCGTCACCCACGAACTTCGAATTCCCGATCACGCCACTGGTTTGACGCCGCGTTTGCCACTGCTGCAGCTGCATGGTAGCCAGGGAAATGAAAGCTGGCAGTGGCAGCTTTGTCGCCTCGTTTTGTGCAAGTCAGAGACAGCGAACACGGTGCCCTCTATCACAACTGGTGACAGGGTTCTTCCCAAAAAATTTTGAGGATTGAACATTTGAGAACCTGTGAAAAAAAAAAAGGGGGGGGGGGGGGAAGAAGGGGGAGGGAAACAGCCCTGCTGCATTTTGAGAATGCTTCACCGCACAGTATGTAACCCATGCAGTGATGTGAGGCACCCTTACAATGCAATGGTTCTGCTGAACTTGGCGTACTCGAAGAGCGAAAGAAGCAGATGCATGTAAGAGAGCAAAATATGCGCGACGCCATCCCAAAATAAAACTAAAAGGCCAGTGGCATGCGCTGCAGTATCTCAAATGGCATGACTGGCCAGAGCAGTTACAGAAAGTTGTCCCTGAGTATAGCAAACTAAGAGGTGGGCAGAAGTAGGCAGATAGTTGGAGAGGTGGGTGGTTGGCCTGAGAGATGGATGGCGAAGCCTATTGCCGGCCCCCATGGGGGAAAACCTTGCCTGATGAACTGAAACCAATATCAGTATGATCGTCGCTTTGTGTCGCAACCGCAAGCCTGCGCGACCTTGTTTGCGTGCGTGCAGTGTTCAAGTGGAAAATGAAGTTATCAGCTGGATGGCATGCCTACCCTTCCAGTTTTTTACTGAGCTTTTGAGACAAACGCGATAATCGCAGCGTACCTTTGAGTATCACGCTGCATTCGGCGGCGGTTTTGGGCGGGATTGTGACCGATTGCGACATTTTTCCAGAGTTTCGTCCGGCCTGCGTGTCGCACAGATGCTTGTGCCGCCTAGTGGTTTCTCCCAACACTACATTTAAGAACCTCACCCATACTGCCCAAGATGGAATAAATAAATGCGTTGAACAACAAGAACATATCTTCTTCCGGGTGGCGCACCTTCATGCACGAGCTCCGGTGCACATTACGGACAATTTTTCTGCTGATTCGTTTCGAGGCAGCAACAACACTTCACTAAACTGAAAATGCAATAAAATTAACATAATTATACTGAGGATAAAAATACATGGTGAGCTGTCACAAAGTTGTGGAAACCAAAACACTTTATTACATCGAAGCTTAACTGTAACTGACAAGATCTGCAGCTAAGTTGGCAGAGCACCATGTTTTACAAGTTTTTCACAGCTTTGTTGTGGATCCGAAGCTAAGCAATGAAACAGCAACTCATTTCTATGGAATTCAGAAATGCTTGCTTCTGGATGTTCAGAAACAAAAACATCAGTGCAAAATGACAGGTTATTCAAAGCATAGTAATAAAAGTACATTTTGGGCTAAATATGTTTCATCCATGACTAGGATGTCATATTATGCTGTACCAGTTTAACCTACATAGGTACAAAGAGCCTGAAGCATTGCAGCCCATAGGTGCCACACACTATTTCTACGCTCACAGCGCATCTGTGGACTTGCTGCGCCATCTAGTTTACTGTCTAGGAACTAAAGTTTTGTTTCCTGGGTATTTTGTTTTCTTTTTTATTGAGTGGTGGGGGAGGATTTTGGCTGCGGTGCAAATAGCATGGTTCTTCCCCCTGAGCGCGAAGATGTCTGACGCCTCGGTCGCCGAACCCTTGCACGAGCAATGATGCCCTCAAGATTCTGTTGCACCCTGAAGTGAAATTTCGGATGCACCTGGTAGCAGTGGCCCCAAGGACAACAGGAGTTCATCAAATTTTAGCTCCAACAATGGAGAAGAAACTAAAAACCAGCCCGAACCATCACAAACTTTTCAACATTAAGTTTTGCTTTACACTTCGTAATGCATGATGTTTTTTTTTTTTTTTTTTTTTTTTTTTTTTGTGCTGGTTGAGATGCAGTAAGAATGTTGGCAATGTTACATCTCTTATATACAAGAACCCGGCCTTCACTTTGGTATGGTACTATGCAGTCAAGCTAAGAGCCTCACAAGAGCGATCGAGGTTTTAATGTTTTTTACAGCAAAAGCCATAGATAGGATTTGCGCGAACACAAGTATGCGTGGATACAAATCGTGATGAAGCAATCCTATGCCTAGTCCGATGGATTGCAGGCCACTACAATACTCGCTATTCTCACTATTTACTGTTGTCTTGTAAATAACCACCCTCCTGTAGCTAATTTATTCAGCTTTCTACTCATATTTATTATTGTGCTGTGCAATGAATATTGCACAGCACAATAATAGAGCGGTGGCCTTGTGGTAGAGCATCCGCCTCACATTCGGGAAGTACCGGATTCGATCCCTGGTGCCGTCGGTTACCCACCAGTTTTTCAATGGGTACAAGATTTCCCCCGGCCTGATGCTCGGCTCTTCTGGGGTGAAATTCTAGGGAAAAGGGGCCACATAATGGGCTTTTGCCGCGCAGGGCGAACTTATTGTTGTCCGATGGCGGAACGGATCACTGCCACATCGGCGCAACTATTTGGGCCGCGACCCGCAACCATATGACAGCCACAAGCTACCTTCGTCCGCTCCGGCAGCTGCCTGACGCCTAGCCGTCCGAATCTGACCAGTCACTACGCTACGGCTGTATAAAACGATAGTATTGCCACAAGCTACCTTCGTCCGCTCCGGCAGCTGCCTGACGCCTAGCCGTCCGAATCTCACCAGTCACTACGCTACGGCTGTATAAAACGATAGTATTGCGCGCGAAGCGGCGAAGTTGCACCACAGAATCGGTGAGCCAGCGAACGCTGCCACCCACTTCTCTACAGTAAGCTTCTGTTTCTAAAATTTGTCGACAGGTAACGCAATGTGGAAAAATAAAATTAAATTTTGAAACACACAAAGGCAGTTTCCACTAAGCAGAAAACATTTCTTTGAAGCTCATGTTCCCTGCAGCCTAGAACATTTAAATACCATGTATTATAGGCAGCTCATGCGAACACATTTTGTAGATTCCAAATTTTTCTTACCTCCTTCACTTGTGTATGACTAGCGCAACAGCAAGAACGTATCTAAATTCCAATAAATTTTGTTTTCACAAAATGTTTCACGTCATGACTAGATACCTGTTTTCAATATTATAATATCTGCAAAGTACATTCATTTAGCTTTCAACTGATATATGACATGACATTATGAATATCATACTAGTCATTTGAAGAATCTTAATAAAACCTTCAAAAACTGGCCAGTTTTCCCCTGGTAAGAAAAGTTAACTGCCGCCCCAGAGACAAGACGCAGCTTCCATTCTGTTTCACTCAATACACTTCAAATTATGCTATGCTGCGAATGCTTGACCGAATTGATGACTGAAATCTGTACCACACAGAAACAATAAATAAGTTAATTCAGAAACATTGTCAGCCTCTTTACCAACAATAATTGTTAGTACTATTTTAAAGTGTCATAAAAAACTGTGGAAATGCCAGAACCGTTTCCTACACTCATCTAGCAGAGTAAGACAGTAAGTGTACCTTTTATTTTTTTTCCCCGAGGTTGCTGTTTGATTTTCTCCCTGAAGTTTCCGCTTGGTGCCCCTACTTTTTCCAGGAGCGGTTGTGCCTGAAAGAAGCAAAAGCCAAGGGCAGTGAGTGGAGGGTCGGTTTGCCCCCCAAAAAACTGCACTCAACCCTTTTGAGGTAGCCAAAAGAACAGATCACCAGTCCACTAAGTGGATACAAAGTGAAGAGTCAGCTTCAACGAATGACAGATACCTCAACTGCAAAGAGAATGGAAGCCACCATCGGTGCGAATTCATGGCCAAACTTATTATTACAAGCACTTGTGCATATGCTACCTATATGCAGAAAAAAGAAAAAAAAAATCATGTAAAACCATTAACGCAAATGCACAGGCACGAAAACACTGAATATAATTACAACTCCTTGCGTGCTTCTGAATGTAAAAAATTGGCACTAATTATCTAGCCGATGGGCAATTCCTTTTCGAAATTCATGTCTCGATGCTCAGCCTGATTTCCAGCCGTACAGTCAAACTCCGCTGCAACAAAATTCATGGGACACGCAAAACATTTCACTGCAGCCAACTTGGTTGTAGCGAAATAGGAGCAAGACACTGCCAGATTGGACTGGCTAATTCACCGGTTATTTCCCGCCACCTGCGACCACTCATCTCACACTTTCGAAATCCCTTTAGAGCGCTTCAGGAATCTCGGAAAGTGCACATATTCACACAGTAGACACAACTGCTACTCACAGCGCTATCAAAATGCACTTTTTTTTTTCCACAGGCATTTTAAAGGCACTCTGCTTTCATTGCTTTCATACTGCAAGAGCCTTGGCTTCAAGAAATTTCGGTGTGGACAAGGCAGGCATGTGTGCTCACGTCACCATGCGTTAAATAGCGGCAAGATGCACGGCAAAATCGATGCTTTGGACAACGCGTTAGAAAAGCAGTTGCTCGGATTCTTCGAAGACGTGTCGCAATGCGTGATACATAATGCCGATGTTTCATTCTGTTGAGAATGCGCTACAACCACCATCACTATGGCATTTATGCAGCAGCGCCTGTATTAGGTGACATACTACAGGGGATCTAAAAAGAAACATTAACAAAATGCTCACCGGTGGTGGAAACCAAACCAACTTCCCCCCATACAAGCGGTGCAATGAAATGTCCTCCCACCGGAATGTCGGATAATGACAGGTTGTTGTGCACCCCTTGCTTGGTATTGCCGAACGTGCTCCACTACATGTCGAAGCCGCAGCAAAAATGCTTTAGAACTAGCCACCGCTTATTCTACAATGTCTGATGTTAATGATTTCCTGTCATCATTGACACAATAACTTCACATTACAATAAATGCACAACTGATTTCCATCGTGCCTTTATCAGTGAAGCAAGTGGAAAAGCCACAAGCTGCCTCATACCAATGGGCGCGGTTCACAACAGCGCAGTTCGAGCTGCTGGGCCGACGGCAGAACCGTCGCAGGCAGCTGTCCACCGGACCGCATAATTATGCACGCATGCCTGCTCATTAAATCTGACTGTGCAGAGAGTGTTAGCAGCATTACTGAATTTAAAACTGCCCTTGGCAACCGCTCTTGGTGAAACCAGTCCAGATATTGACATATCTGAATGCACAAAAGGAAAGAGGTCGACTGCTTCCCCATAAAAGTGCCATTCAAGCAGAACCCCGCAACGAAAAAGGTTTTTTTTTTTTTTACATGAAGGGAATGGGGGGGGGGGGGGGGGAGGGGAAGATATTTGCACTGCCTTGTATATGGCTTGCTGACGCTGATGGGGAATAGAAAATATCTCATCACCGAAATTTCATTGCAGTGCCATTTGTTGCACCGTCATTTAACACTGGTGCGTTTAGAACAATAAGCGACAATAGCGGACGCCTGCTGTTTTACTGCACATTGGAGCCTCCTAATGACAAAGTTGAGGAGGCCTCGCAATCTCTACGTTACAGTAGCCAGGGTGACCTTGGCCAGAGCTGTCATGTGCGAACAAGCTTGCATGCCACTGTGGCCAGCACATGATATGCTGCCAGTGTGCATTGTAGGAGGCAACACAAGTACTAAACTAAGTAGAACCCCTTTATAGTAGTCACTGGGACCAGAAAAAATATTTACTATATTAGGGTCTTTACTATATCTGAGGTCGGTGATGACAGGGTCCTGAAGATGCTGTCTGGTAGTTAAATAGGCACTTACTGAATATGTCTTGTTGCTTAATGATGAAAAAGAAAACTGAAATACCTTCCATCTCGCTTTTGTCATCTCTTTGTGCAATTTTTTCATTATAACATTTTTTAACATCTTGTGGAAGTACCTCTTAAGCATGAGGACAACGTACGAATGCAATCAAGTTCGATTCCATGTGAAAACCAAAGCCTCACATGAACATGGTCTCCCTTTTTGCTGTTTCTGTCGTTTAGAAGGCAATAAGTGATAAATGCGTGTGGCACTCAAGTGCTGTAAGACCGCACTCGCTGCACCTCCACTTTCTGCCTCCGCTGCCTTATGCTTTGTGCTGCACAGTGCAGCGAATTTTCACCCATTTCTTCCCCTTCCCTATTTCTTGCTGCACTTTTCCTCTCCTTTACTTTCTGAATGGACAATGCCGCCTCCTTGCTATGTTTGTAGACAGCTTTACTTTTTTTTTTCCTACGCGCTGCGCGCTTTCAGTCACGGCTCTATGACCTCTGCAAGGCAGACTTCTCCCAAGTGCTGCTAAGCCTAGTGGTAAAGCCACCTAAACGAACGCCCGGCGTTATTTTTTTGCTTTCAAATACAAAAACCTTTGCCTCACGATTCTAGGTATAGTGCGCGAGTGGCAATATCATATTGCCACGTGCCTAGCGCCGCGTGACAGCCGTTTTTGGGGCCGACGACGACGAAGCGGTGGTTGGCACGAGCGGCGCGCTGGTGCTGGACTCTGTGACTCTGTGTTCGGAACGACAAGCCGACCTTATTTCTCGGGTCCTCGGCTACGTGTACTTTCACGGCTTCCTCTGACTTCAGTCGTGACAATATCATGGGAATCATCGCCACGGCCAGGAGCACTTTACCAAAAACGTCTTTGCAATAAAGAGGGAAAAGTGTACTGTTGTCTATGGAAGATGAACTAGGACTTCAATTTGACTTTACTACATCCGTGTTTTTACTATATCCGAGTTTGCTATAGCGAGGTTCCACTGTACACCTACCAAAACCGAATATAGGTACACAAACCTACGTCAGAAATTCAAACTGCTCCCATTTTTTTCACACTCCCCACGTAGGATCCAGTGCCTAGAAGATCAGGCTTGGAGGAACAGTAACGTCGCAGAGAACAGGAAAATGACTGTTCAGGGCATTCAGCCTTCTGTTCTAGAGGCTGAAGCCGATACAGGGTCAGTGGTGCAAGTAAGAGGCCACAGCGGCTTTTGAAGCAGAAGAAAATAAAATTTGTAGCAGAAACCTCAACTTTTGTAGCGGGAAAAATTTCATTTTGCAGAAGACAAGAAGATTTTTTTTTTAAGCTAAATTTTGCCCTAGGAACGCTGAAAAAAGGGGACTGTAGTAAAATTTCGGCTAGTGGACCTAGCAGTTCAGAAAAATAATCAACTGTATCTCCCCCAGAAAAATAAACAGATTTATGTAATGGAACTGCACAAAATGCAAGGATCCCAACCTTGACACTGGTACCCTCAGGCAGTGTTTGCTGCCTGATGCAGAGGCTGCACGGTGGTGGCTCTTGATACAGTAGAATCTCGATGATACGAATTCCAAGGGAGCACGCAAAATATTCATATCATCCCGAATTCGTATGATCCAAAACAAGTCAACTTCCACATGGGAATGAATTGAAAATGAAACAAACTTTATTATGGCGAACTACTTGCGGCCGAAAAAGTCCGTAATGCTTGTCTGCACTTTTTTGCTGTTGATGCTGCGGACAAGCTCCACCTGAAAGGCATAAAACCGTGCTGCGGTTTCGTCGCTCATGCTGCCGGCACTTACGATGCGGCGCAGAACGTCCAAAGCGTGAAGAGTATCTGCCGTTGACGGCGGCTGATCACACTCGTCGTCAGCGTCACCATCGCTGTCAGGCTCATTTTCGCAATCATTCGCTTCATTGACCAAGTCTTCAATAGATCTCAGCCCACAGGTTGCGACGTTGTTGTCCGCGGTAACTAAGTCCCGAGTCGAAGCTTCAGTTTCCAGATCGTCCCAGCCATCAATTGTGAGGTCTTCATCTGGCTCTTGACAATCTCCTGCCGAAGCCGCATCAAGTCCAATGGCAAATCCGCACTTTCTAAAACAGTTCGAGACAGTGTCTGAAGTTACACTATCCCACGACATGGCTCGAAAGTGCAAAGTATCTAAGAGACTGATCCGCAAGTTTGCTTCTTTACGGTTAATTTTCGCCAGCAGACGCCTCACTAGAAGTCCTTTGAAATGACGTTTCACATTTCTATTTATCCCAGCGTCCAGTGGCTGAAGATGGCTGGTAGTGTTCGCCGGCAGGAACCTGACTTTCACGTTATTGAATGTCATTTCCTTTGGGTGGGCAGAGCACTGGTCCACGAAAAGCAAAATTTTCCGGTTTCTTGACACCATTTTCTAATCAAGGCTTGTCAAGAACTCGCGGAAAAAATCTCCAGTCATTCACGCCTTTCGGTTACCTTTGTAAAAGACAGGCAAACGCTCCGCCGATCGGAAACACCTCAGTTTCTTCGACTTACCGATGACGGTAAGCTGGAGTTTCTCGGATCCATCCGAGTTGCAGCAAAAAGAGTACTGTTACTCTCTCCTTGCTTTTCTGGCCGCCCTGGCATGCCTAGCCTTTTACGCACAAACTTCTTTCCGGTTGAAGGTTGAAAAAGAGTCCCGCCTCGTTGGGATTAAATAAGTCGCGTGGCGCGTACTCCGAAATCAGCGCCGGCAGCGTTTTCAGCCACTCTTCTACAGCTGACTGGTCCACTTTCTTGCCTTCACCTGAGAAGACCCGGCAGAAAAGTCCGTGCCACTCCTTAAACCGGTGCAGCCATCCCCCAGACACTTGGAAATTTTCAATTCCAAGCGAAAGCGCGACGGTGTCGGCTTTTTCACATAGCACATTGCCGTCCACGTTGACGCCGGCCACTGTCACTTCGCGGAACCAAGCCAGCAGAACCTCTTCCAGCTTGACATGGGTCGCTGTTTTAGACTGCTTCACGGTCGCACCGAAGTGCTGCACATTCTTCAAGATGACATCTCGCTCCCCAACAATGGTGCAGAGCGTCGACGGTGCCAACCCTAGCTCTTTTGACAAGTCGACACGCTTCTTCTTAAAGTTTTCGTCAAACCTCTTCAGCACTTCAAGCTTTTCCTTAAAAGAAAGTGCTTTACGCTTCTGCGACAATTCGGTAGCAGCGAACGCTTGCGTCTTTCTAACGTTTGGGCAGTTCACGTCACAGCGAACGACAGAAAGAAGCGGCGAACGAAGAACTACATACTGCAGCGGCAGCTAGCGTCACCGGCCTCCTGGGAACAGCCGGCGAGACAACTTTGCGATAGACCAATGAGCTGCCAACGAATGAGTGACGTACACGACTGGGCACATGCCTCGCCTTGGCAGTCCTTGTCTAGTGCTCGTCGGTTTGCAACGAAAGGGAGGTGGGGGCAGGGTGGCTAGTGGGGTGAGGGGGGTTGGAGAGGAGAGGCAGCAGCCACGGTGAGTACCCTCTCTCCCTGTGAGCTCTTGTGCTGAGCTGCTCAGTGGCTTTGTGCAACTTTGTACAACGTTTGTTCGTATCATTCGCAGCAAGGGGGGGGGGGGGGGGGGTTGGGGGGGAAGGGGGTGGAGAGGAGTTAGCGGCAGCTGCGTCGGTTATGTTACCCTCTTGAGGCCAGCCGCGCCGGCCCGCTCGCATACGCGACTGGTTTGCACGTTCGTATCAACCACGGTGGGTACAGAAACTCTTCGTATCACCCCGAATCTTAACGTATTCTATACAATGTAGTCCGTTCAAAGCATTCTTAAAATTCGTATCATCCCGAAATTCGTACCAGCCGTAATCGTATCATCGAGATTCTACTGTAGCAATTATTTCTCTGCTAGTTTACATTGACTAGAAATTAGTAATTTTTGAATGCCTAGAAGGCTCACGAGCCACACCTTCACTAATCAAACTATGTGAATAGTTTCCACAATGAAACTGTGACGCCAACTGAATCAAATGACAAATATTATTTCAAAACCTATTCGAAAATTAGAAAATTTGCCCACCCCAACTGTAAAGTGTTTGATTTCAAGGTCTGACTGTAAAACCATTTTAATGATGCTAAAATGCACCCAATCAGATGCACTACTTTCAGTGCATGAAGCAAGACAACTACAGTTCAAGTGCACCAATGGGTGAAAGCCAAGAGCGGATTTCAAACTGGCAAAACATGCGACACACTGAACGTTTCACAGCAGAATGTCAGCCATAAGAGGCACTGCACGGGAGGAGTACCAATTAATTCAATCAGATTGGGGTTCTTCACAGAGTGCCAACATTGCACAACACGATGTTCTTGCATTCTGCTCTTCCTCAAACACGGCCAGCCCTGCTGGGTTTTTGATCTCTTGATCTCTGAAGCCAACAGCTGAACCACCAGAGTCGCTGAGCTACAGTGGCAGATTGATTTCAAACCAATGACTTGGTTCCACACATTTAGTGTTGATCAATTATTCTTTCTCCTGCATTAAAATAAGTCCTGAAGTCAGGACAGGTGCCCACACTTCCTCATGACGACAAATTCCGTCAAGAGATCAGGCTCACCAGCAGCTGAATAAAAATGCACTAAGAAAAAAAAATTTATGTGTAAACCATTAGCTCCTGTTCAAATGAACCACTCCTCTCTTTACCCAGGTACATTATAAGCATGCTGAATGTGGCACCTAATGTCTGAGGAATGAAACAAAAGCTGCCAGGGTGAAAGCAATGTTTCAACTTGCAGACCTGATCTGCATGTGCAAAGACAACTGTCAACAGAGACTTCACAAGAGCACAATTTGCATAGATGAGTTGCCAGCCTGAGTGGAAGTTGACGGTAACCACTGCTTTCCATTCAACAATGGCTTGTTTCATGCAAATTTTAAATGTTTCTTCTCACGAAAGATTTGTACAATTCGAAAACATTTTGCGTGCCAGCACCAGCTCACAAAGTGTAACTCACCAAATACAGTAAAGCCCCAAACTGCTAATGCTAACAAGCCCAACAATACCTGCACTGCACATCTCAAGATGCAAACACGCACTGCTTTCAGCAGGGTGATGAGCCATACGTTTTAGTCTTTTACGAGACGTAATGACCAGGTAGTGCCGGTTAATCAACAGTGATAAAATGTCACACTACAAAAGTGTGCACAGTGAATCTCTCCCTATCCCACCTTACTGTACTGCCTGATGGTTCTGTAGGACCTTGCATTAAAACATAAATAAATGAGCTATGGCAACCCATACAAACCACCATGGCCCTAGTACTCCCATACCATGACAAGCTGCTACCACAAGACTTGCTTGTTCCTTCTAACCATTTCCTCCTCTGTACCATGGTGTAATATACTTACTGCACGTAGGTAGTGCTCGCACTCTAGTACAGGGTTCTGGGTTCTCGCACTCAAACTGGGTTCTGGGAGCTGCTTTCGTGGTTTTTCTCAAGCACCCACACAGGTCTAGCTTCACTCCCTGACTGCAATTCCAGTCTTTGAAAGTGGCTCCTTTCATTGGTTGGAAAGTTCCACTGCAGTCAAACATGGATATATCGAACTCGAGGGGGATCGCGAAATAGTTCGATATATCAATAATTCGATATAAAGAAATCAGCTTCAGACGCCGCTTGCAATCGTTAAAAATGATACCATATTTGTCACCCAATCAACCCACTCGCATAATGAACCCACCCTCCACTTTTGCCCGCATGAAGTTGAAAAAAAAAAAAAAAAAAAAAGCGTTATTCAGTGGCGCGTCCCTCCATTTCGGTCGTCGCACCCACAGCTCATTTACAGTACAACCTCGTTAATTCGAAGTCATTGGGACTGCGAGAAATCTTCAAATTAAGCGGGTTTTCGAATTAACCGAACACACCAAGAAATAAGACTTAGGCAAAAAAATTCGTTGCAGGAACGTGTTACCTTTATTCGGCATATTTTGAATTACAGTGAAAGCTCGTTAATTCACAACTCGTTAATTCGAAATTTTGGATAATTCGAAATAGTCATCGTGGTCCGGTCCGCAGCGCATAGAAGTCTATGTGCGTAACAGCTCGTTAATTAACTCAAAAATTGGCGCCGTCACCCATAATTCGAACTGCGCGCCGCCAAGCGGCGCTGTTAAAAACCATCGTTGGAAGCTTTCACGGCAGAACGATAGATGGCACAACCATCGAGGCGCCGCTAGGGTGCTGGAACAAGTACTAAACAGTCTTTCCTGCCGCGACTCCTTCGAGGAACGACGTTTTAGTGTTATCGACCACGGTTTCGTGTTGCATTTCGTGAGCCCTCGTTTTGCACGCCGCTTGTTGTGAGCTTGTGTACGCGAGATGTGTTCGCGTGGGAAATACAGTAATCCCTCGTTATAACGAAATCAGCGGGACAGCGAAAAAATTCGTTATAAGCGGTATTTCGTTATAAGCGACCACTTGATAAAGTCTTGACCAGTCGGGCTTTAATTGCACCAAAACTGCAAGCAAGTCCAAATAAATATTTTCAGTCAATCAAAACTTTATTCATGTGCAAAAAAAGCAGTGAGCTTTGGTTGCTTGAAGTTCTTACCGGGCGCAAGCAACCCCTGCTCTAATTTGAACAAGCTCTGCACGAGGCCGTGGTCGCCGGCCATACATTCAACCTTATTTCGTAGCAGGCGTAGGTACTCCCGTGTCTGCACCATAGTTGGCACTTCACGTGGCTCTTCGTCTGCTGGCTCTTCGTCCTCGTCGGGGCCACCAACAGCGTCAATTATTTCCGCGTCCGTCGCTGGAGCGACCACGGGAGCAGCCGCGTCAGCCAACGCGAATGTGTCGAAGTCACCGTCTACCTCTTCGCCAGAAATTTTGTGTACAGCCTCGTACAAATCGCTGCAAGTTTGGTCATCGTCAGGCTGGTCATCGTCAGGGTCGGTGACGGCGGCACGGGAAAAGCCGGCGTGCGCAAAGCAGTTGGCGATCTTCGAAGGTGCAAGTTCTTTCCATGAAAAGTTTAGCAAATGGATCGCACCAAGTAAATCAATGCTGTAACTCTTGCTGGCATCATACGCTGTGAGCATGCGCTGCAAAAGAGCCTTGCGGTACAGCTTCCGGGTGGTCTCAATGATGCCCTGATCCATCGGTTGCAATACCGCGGTAGTGTTGGCAGGCGAAAATTCCAAAGTGATCGCCTTGAGGTGGTCGATCTTCCCATGGCTCGGACAATTGTCAATGATGAAGAGCACTTGCCGATTCTTTGCGCCGAACCGTCTATCCATTAGGCGCACGTAGTCTTCAAAAATTGCAGCAGTCATCCAAGCTCGCTTATTGCTTCTGTAGACGCATTCATTTGGAACAGTTGCATTTCGGAAGCACCGCGGTTTCTCCGCCTTTCCCAGTATCAACAAGGAAAGCTTGTCCTCGCCTGTTGCATTAGCACCAAAAAGCACTGTGACACGCTCCTTGCTCTGTTTTCCTCCGGATGAGGATACGCCAGGGGTCGTGAACGTGCGATTCGGTAGCATTTTGTAGAAAAATGCTGCCTCATCAAGGTTGTAGATGTCTTTGTCTTCATATTTTTCAAGTAGAGCTTGGAGCCGATGTTGACGCCATACGTCTACAGTGTCACGGCTCACGGCTGCACTTTCGCCAACGATCGTCTTTTGCAGTAAGTGCAGGTCCATTTACAGGGAGATTTGCGCTCCTGGCGTTCTTCAGCCACTGTAGAAGTGCACCCTCCACTTCCGGATATTTTGAATCACGATTCCTCTTTCTCTTTGACGAGAAGCTCTTTTCAAAGCCATCCAGCACAGCGTCCTTATTTTTCAACACAGTTGATAAAGTTGGCAGTATGCCAAATTCCTTCGCGATGTTAGTTTTCTGCCGGCGGCCTTTTTCCACTTCTTTTATCAGCAGAACTTTCTGCTCCAAAGTCAGACATTTTCGCCTGGAGACTGACGGAGCCATTTGTCACTGTAGACCACAAGAACACACGCGAGGCAAGACTAACGTAGCATTCCGAATAACACGCAACCACGTGGCCTGCAGCACGGATCCAAATGCATGCGCCGTCGGCGCGAAAACGGCGGGCGAAGACGGCAGAAGCTTCAAAATGTGGTCATGCCTTCAGGTCATCTCGCTGTCCTCGTCGGAGCACGCTGGGGATGACGGTTGCAATGGCGGGCTTCGCGTGTGCAGACGGAAGAAAGGGGA
Organism: Amblyomma maculatum; assembly: GCF_055883805.1. Lineage (NCBI taxonomy): Eukaryota > Metazoa > Arthropoda > Arachnida > Ixodida > Ixodidae > Amblyomma > Amblyomma maculatum. The sequence continues at coordinate 83,929,578 of NC_139350.1, forward strand.
CCGGAGTTCCGAGAAGTATGAAGCACGGAAGGCCTCGCGAGGTCAGGAGGAGGCAGGAACAGCGACAGCACTCAAAACTGGCAGCAGGCAGTTCACAGTCGACGTGCATGCGCACTTCGCAGATGCCTATCTCGGTGAGGGAAGGCGAAGCCACTTCGGGAGGTGGGGGGGAGGTGCGCGGGAGAGGGTGCCTTGATGCGCGTAAAGCCCGATGCGCGCGGTCTCCCGCCTCCCCATGCGCGCGCGCGCATCGAGGCACCCTAGCGCGGGACGCTGGGTAGCGCATGGGTAGCGCGGTAGCGCCGTTTATTCCGCTGACGCTGCCTCGCCGCCGATGTTTTCGGAAAGCTGTCCGTCAATTTAGGCGAGTCCACTTTGGGAGCTGGGCAGAGGTGCGCACGACGCTGGGTAGCGCGGTAGCGCCGCAAATGCCGCTGCCTCGCTGGCCTCGCGGCCTGCGACGCTCGAATTCGTGTGTTTTCGCAAAGCTATCCGTCGGTTTCCACCGTCAAAAGAGCAACAAAGCTAACGACGGACTTTTTTCTTTCTTTTGTGCTAGCGCCAGAAGAGCTCTTTCCAGCGGTAAAAATTTGCTCACCGAACGCACCCCATGCCAACGCGGTCTTTTGGCCACTTCAGCATCCAAGAGACCGCGCTTTTCTGGCATCGCAAATCATGAGAAAAACATCAATTTTGTGCAGATTCTATCACGGGGGATACCAACGATACGATTCCGACCGGAGTTGACAGGCCGCGCAACGGCTGAGGACTGCCAAAGCATTGCTGCTGGTTGCTGTCGCTCCGTTTTGGGGTTTTTAGATACCCGCTCCGTGCTGAGCGGTATGCGCTAGCGGCAACGACAGGCGTTGGCGTTGCATGACACATCGCCAGTGGCTGTTACCGCTGTATGTGCAAAAGCGACGCTGCCGCTCTGCGACGCCTCCGCTCGCCACTTCGCTGTAAGCGGGTCAAGCTCTTCGTGCACTTCGAGTAATGCAGCTTAAAATGCATGCACTTGGGTCGGGACCGGAAGATATTTCGAATAAAACGATATTTCGAATAAAGCAATTTCGTTATAACGAGGGATTACTGTACTGTGCCAAGACGGTGAAGGAGAAAGTGGCTATTTTACGCGAGGTGAATGAACGGAAGGCCAGCAAAGTGGAAATCGCGAAAAAGCACGGGATTCCACCAAGCACGTTGTCGACGTACGTCCAAAATAGGAAGGCCATCGAGGATGCCTATGAAGCCGAAGATTTCGCCAGCAACAGAAAAAGGCTTCGGTTAGCTAAGTATCCGGAAATTGAGACCGCTGTGATCACGTGGGTGAAAGAAATGAGAAGCGCTGACATTCCACTGAGCGGCCCAATTATCATGGCGAAGGCGGCCGATTTCGCCCAGCGCTTGAATGTGGAAGATTTTGTCGCCTCCGAAGGATGGTTTCACCGCTTTAGAGACAGACATAATCTTGTCTTCCGGGTGTTGTCTGGAGAAGCCAAAGAAGACTCCCTGCTTCGCATTCGCATGCTAGAAGACCGAGTGAGTACGGTAGCCCTCAGAGAGAAGAAGCAGAAGATGATAACAGACTTTTTTGCTAAATAAATGTTTTTCGTGCCCTCCGGGCATCAAACGCCTTCATTTTTGCTCACTTTCATTAGTTCGAATTTTGGTTAATTCGAACTGGCCTGGCGGCCCCGTGGAATTTGAATTAACGAGCTTTTACTGTACTACTGAAAGTAATCAGAGATGCTGGTTTGCCGCGTCCGGTAGTTTGCGGCTCCTAAGGTCATGCTCTCGAGTTGGTCAAATAGACGAAACATCTCTGAACTTCCACCGCGGCACTCAACAAAACTGCGGATAACGTTCAGCGATCCGATAACTTCACCAAGAGCAGGTGCTCGGGGAGGCTCGTCGGTGTCGTCGTCGCTATCGTCGCTGTCATCGCGCATGTTCGTACCAGCAGTGATCTCACTCTCCAAGTCAGAGTAGCCAGTCTGCTCTTCGCTCTCAATGTTGATATACTCGGCGAAGCCGACTGTGTTGGACTCATCCTCTGCGCAGAGCGCATTGATGTGGTCGCAATACTGTGCTCCTTCTTCGTCAAGAATAGTAGTACATGGGTGGTCTGCATCGGCATCAACAGTGCTTTCACTGGAAAAACCAGCGTGTTCAAAACACCGCCTGATCACTGTGGGCTCCACTTGTTTCCAAGCGTACACCATGAGGCATATGGCTCCGAGGAGGTCGATGGAGTACTCCTTGCCATTGTCGTAGCAAAGGAGCATGCGCTTGAGCAGGTGGTACCGATAAATCTTCCTAGTGTGGTGAATGACGCCTTGGTCCATCGGCTGTGAGATCGAAGTGGTGTTCGGAGGTAAAAATACCATCCTGATGGCCTGGAGATGTGGGATGTCGCCATGTGCCGGGCAGTTGTCGACGACAAATAGGACATTCCTGCCCGTGGCCGCGAACTTGCGGTCAAGTTGCCGCACGTACTCTTCAAATATTGCACCTGTCATCCAGACTTTCTTATTGTGCCTGTAGACGAGTTCATCCTTTGGCGGCAGCCACGCATTTTTGAAGCAGCGAGGCTTCCCCGTCTTCCCGACGACCAGTAGTGGCAGCTTGTGTTTACCGCACGTTTGCGCCGAACAGCACAGTAATCCTGTCCTTGGCCTGTTTCCTACCCTTGATGGCGATGTTCTTCACTGCGAATGTTTTTGTTGGCAGCATCTTATAAAAAAGTGCAGCCTCGTCAAGGTTGTAAACGTCGCTTCACTGCGAATGTTTTTGTTGGCAGCATCTTATAAAAAAGTGCAGCCTCGTCAAGGTTGTAAACGTCGTCTGCACCGTACTCGCTAAGCAGCGGCGCCAATGTGTGGTTTCTCCAATCCTCGACAACGCTCTCGTTAGTGCTGCCGCTCTCACCACAGACGGTGAGAAAGGTTAAATTATTGCGTTCTTTAAAACGGCAAAACCATCCATTGCTGCACTTAAATTCCTCGTGCCCAAGTTGTAGAGCTAGGTCGTTGGCCTTCTCCCGCAGTAGTGTTCCATTGACGGGAAGGTGGGCAGCGTTTGCTTTCTGCAGCCAGCGAAGCAGAGCAGCTTCCACATCTTGATACGTGGGAGCCCGCACTCGTGACCGCTTCGAAGAATAGGTCTTGCCGTGAGCCTCTAGTATTTTTGACTTGTTGCTCAATATTGTGGACAACGTCGAGAGGGGCACGCCATGCCTTTTGGCCAACTCGGTCTTCGAACAAGCGCTCTTGCCTGCTTTCTGGATCAAGCAGAACTTCTGCTGCAGCGTTAAAGTCTTGTACTTTGGCATTTCTGCACAGTCCCGCCCAAAAAAACGGCACAGTAGCCGACCCCTAACCACAGCGCACAACACAAAGAAATGGCGCAGGCAAGACCGGCGCGGCGGTGGTGGTGGCGTACTTGCAGCGTCGGAGGAACGGGGGAAGAGTGGGCGAAGCACACCAAGGGATGGAGTGGGGGCGAGGTCACGTGATAAAAACCGGTATGCCCGCCGTGTTGCAGTGAAGCACGTCTTCTCCTCTGCAGGCGCGTGTTTCGGCGGTGCGCGAGGCGCACTGTGGACCGTTTTTTGTGCAGAGAGTGCTCCGGCTGGGGCGCTTCGCCTATAAATCATCACCATTACTATGTGGCTTTGCCTCGCGGCTCCGTAGGGCCGTCGTTTTGCCGGGTTTGCGGCGAAACATGGATCAGGCATTGCTGCATGGCAGTCCAAATTTTCGAATTAACCGGGCTGGCGCAGGCCGCCTGTTCGAATTATTCAGTCAAATTTACATTGGAAAATACGGGACCGCAGAAAACCTTCGAATTATCCGGGATTTCGAATTAACCGAGTTCGAATTATCGAGGTTGTACTGTATTTGCAGCTTGCCAAGATTCTGCGCAGCGATAACGTCACGGCATGTTCATTTTTTTACTATAGTTTTGATGCTAGCTCCTGCAGTGGCGGAGAGTGAACTTTACGGAGTGCCCGTGATGGCTTGATTGCACAAGCCTGGTTCGATTTATCACGCCGTGCTTGGGGCAGGCGGAGTCCACTGCCACAAAATCATTGAAAAGCATGATAGCTGCAGATGCTGTTTGAAGGTAACAATGTTAAAAGCTGGTGTCATGATCCCAGCTGAGCGCATTGATTCATAGGTGCAAAGATGGAGAACTCTCACAAAAGAAAAAAAAAATTGCCGCTTCTCAACGTCCGCAGCTGCCATAACTTACGCTACGCCGCTTGTTCGGCACAACCACAAAAATGGTTGACTCGCAAAAAAACAAACAAAAGAAAACAGGTCTGCCACTTCTTAACGCCACAGCCGCCATAGTTAAGCTACGCTGCACATTCAGCACAACAACACAAGACGCGCATCGCACGTCACCCGCCGCGCACAGAGGGTTTACAGCATAGACTGGAGAAAGTACCCGACGTTCTTCCTGCCACAGGCTGACCTGGCTTGTCTGCGCATGTGTAGTGCGTGCTGCTGCGAACGAAGACCGGGAAAGAGAGAGGAAGGGGAGAAATAAAGCTCGGCAGAAGAGTGGGCACACCCTTGCGCTTCACTCTATCGCGTTGTTTCCCCTCTCCCGAACACCATGGCTGCATTGGCTGCGTCTGCTCTGTACCGGCCGTTGCCAAACCGGTTCCCTCTCGTTCCTTCATAAACATGGCTTGCAAACATCACGTGCTGGCACATGGCAAACAATCATTGCAGATACGCGCGCCTTTGGGGAAAGGGTGTGGCGCTGCTTTAGACCAGCCATCGCCGAACTGTTCTGTCTCATTCCTTCCATGCATGGCTAGAAAACGTCACGTGGCAAACGGCCAAGGGTGATGCGACCGCCCATTGAAATTGAGTTTGATATACGACGCAGCTTTCCTGCACTTCTACATGGGATTTTCAAGGGGATATTCCACGAGTTCAATATATCCAAAATTCGATATATTCGAGTTCGACTGTATCACAGAAATGGTGTCCCGACAGCTTATTTCTCAAGGGAGCTTTCAATGTGGAAGGGTTTAGGAACATTCATTTTCAATTTTCCTCAGCAATGCAGCCTCCTTTCCATGCAGAAATAAACACTGCTAGTGTTCTCGGGAAGCCTTACTTAGTATCTTAGCCTTATCTGCCTTATCTGCTTTACTTAGTTTTGACATTTTCCTTTAATGTCACGAAGCAGTACAGTTATCACACTCTCAGCAGTCGTACTAAGAACCGAAAAAGTTCGCAATAAATGTATTTTAATAACGAGCTCCAAAAGACAAGAAGGCCGCATCCTCGCTGCTGTTCCACCCAGCAAACAGACCACAAAGCAGCTTAAAACAACCCAATGTCAAAAACAGTTTCAATCCTTCTGTGGCCTTCAGCCCATAAACAAGCAAGTGTGCACGCCACATCTCAGCAACTTGATGGGCCTGCTACTCGTGATGCCTTCTGTCAGTTATCAAAAAAGAGGTACGAGAAGTAGTAAACACGACCGGGCCATGCTTTCGGGCAGAGCGTCAACACCCAGGTGGTTCTTACACACTTCTCTGTACATTCCCCCCCCCCCCCCCCTGCAAGTGACCACAATACCACTGCAAAAAAAAAAAATAATAAATTGGACGCCAATGAGAATGCCGGGGCTTACCTGAGGAAGTCTGTGAATCCGAGCCGCGACCTTGGCCACTCCGAACAAAGCTGTCATAATTGGGTCCAATCTTTGTCAAGTCCTGCAAACAAAGCAAGCATTAGTTTCCAGCCTCAACACGGGTTCGAACATGGGTAACTGTGTAAAATTCAACTCCTTGAATAATCCCTGACCTTCACAGAAACTTGCACACACTAATATTTCACCAATGTTTTTTTCATAGATTTTAACACTATAGAGTTGGAATGCACGTTCACTGAAAACTCTGGCGTCACAACAAGATCTCATGATTGGTGAACAGAATGTTCACGTCACAGGTCTAACGTCATTCACCCACCGTTGCAGAGGCCTCCTAACAAGAACAGTGAGAACAATTGGAATTTACCTTGCTTACACGATCTTTGCACAAAGATGCCTCATAGAAATGCCTGAGCCCATTGAAAGCAGAGTTGCCCGGTATGTTTTTAACAGTTCTAGCCCTATCACCAGTGTCTCCCACATTAAACAAACCCTAATAAATACAGATACCTGAAATTCATCGTTCAATTTCATTTTGTGTTTTATTTCATAGAAATGATCACACCTGCCCTTCACCCTTGCCTCTGGAATCACCTTGTTTTTTTTTGTCGTTTAGTTCACTTTTGTAAGAATTTATTTTTTAATTTTTTCTGGCAACCAGCTTGTATTAAATACCCTTCTCTCACTCGTGCTCAGACCAAATGCGTAGCGAGAAGTGGGGACCTTCAAAAGCAGCTCACAGAACCCAGTTTGAGAACCCTTGGCCATAATCTAGAGCAAAAAGGCTCTCAAAATGATTCTCCTGATAACACAGATTCTTTATACAGTGAAATCTCGTTACTACGAACACCACATTAACGAACTTTTCAAATTAACGAATTTTTTAAGAATCTCCGGCAGATTTGCCATGTTTTCAATGTAAAGCTATTTCAGAATTACGAATTTCAATATAGCGTATATTTCAGAATAACGAACATATTTTATTTCTTGTTCTATAATTTCGGAACATCAGTATTACGAATTTGGCTAAAATTAACAGCACCGCAGCTTGCAACTCTCACGTGAAACGAAACAGAAACCGCCGTTTCCGTGTGTATGGTCCGTGGGCTGTAGCTATCATCATCAGGACATCTAGGACCAGCTCCTAGCGCCATCATGAAGCTATGATTTATTACGCAGTAGCCAGCAGGCCTAGCTGCCTGCATTTTTTTTCTTCCTGTGTTGTGTGCCGTACGCAACTCAGTCGTTCGTGCGTTCGCGCATGCGGGACGGTTTTTTGTTTTTTTTTTTTGCCGCTGATTATCTTATTGCGAAGTTTGTGCGAGGTTGGCGATGATATTAATCCAGCGAAGTGCCAAGAAGATATGAACGCAGCTGCTTTCACTGCAAGAAATCGACGCAGGGAAAAAGCGATTCGGCCTCTACAGACAGCTAGCATTGCCCCATCGACTGCCGCGATCATTATAAAAGACCGAGACAAGATTTTCAAAGCTCAGGGAGCACTGAAGATGGAGTCATAAAAAAGTCCGTTTTTTTTTTTGTTTTGCACATGGACAAAGTCCGTACTTTCATCGCTCGGTGCAATCCCGCACGCGATGAGGTGTTCCGGAAAGCGGAAGGTGTATGTGCTGTAGTGGTGTAATGTAGTGCGCGGTCGTGTTTGCTGCCCGCGGCAGAAGAAAATAATGGATTTCTTCAAATAAATCAGCTTTGGAGTTAGTGCAACCTTTTCACTTGAGGTTTTGCTTGTCTACACACGTGCCTACTGCCCAGGTAGACAAGGTTTGACCACTGGCTTATAATCGCAGATTTTTCATTACAACAATATTTCAAAATAACGAATGATTTTTCGCGGTCCCGCGGGATTCGTTATATCGAGATTTGACTGTATGATTCTGGAGAGCTTAAAAACCACCCATGTATGCCTTTATAGCTTCAGTGTTGCTCCAGATGTTATACTGCAGTTTTAGCTGCATCTAGCATTGTTTTCTGAAGTACACCTGTTTGACCTGCCGCATAGAGTCAAACCCACTAATAACAACATACCTGTTTGAATGATACAATGGATACAACAGTGGACTTGCGCAGCAATGGCAGCTTTTCCATGCTTTCTATGGTAAAATAAAACTCCTATAATGATGCTGTCACAGCGCATTACTGGTTATAACAATAAACCTGGTGACTCAGAGCCAACCTCAAAAGAGAAAAACACAGAAATGCTCTTCCGCACACGAGCCAAACCACGCGCACAATGCAAGAGCATGCGCACGAGGAGCTGGCGGAGCAGCCCGTTGGACCATCCTGCGGCAGTGGAATTGAAAAGCCCCCGTAATCCAGAGCACAAATGTTGTGCGTGCTGGGGACGCTTATATTCCACGGTGGTGCAGGGGAGAGGACTGACAGTTTCCAAAGTTTCCATCGGTCGATCAGACCGTTTATGTTTATGAGCGTGCATCTTGCATAGAAAACATGCTGGGGGCACCGGTGCCAAAGCATAGCTGCATATGCCACATGTGCCGTATGTGACTCCGTCACTCACTGAGGCACAGACACCATGTGAGCACAGCTTCCTTTTCCCTTTCCGCCGTCCCTGTTCCCTCGACCCTACAAGCTCATCAGATTTGTTTCTGGAAAGTGGGCTTTGTTTGACATACCAGTGATGCGAAGGTTCACGAGCTCCCACCGAAGTATTGACGACAGCCGCGTGTTGAGACTAGGGAGAATTATCGCGTCCTGACGATGCAGTCGAGAAAAATAAAGATTTCACTGATTAGGTGATTACCACAGCTGACTGCGACGACAATGCTGAAACCTATGCAAAAGAGGCCTTAAAAATGATAGGGTAACTCCGGGACTTCATTTTGGTTAATGGAGCCCAACTGAAGTATGCAAAGGATTTGGACACTCTGCCAATAGATGTGAACGTAATACGGCGTGAAGCAGTCAAGCTGGCTGATACTGATGTGCTCCCTCAAAGAAATCAATGTTGTAACCAACTTTCCTGTCAACAAATGCTCTGAAGTTTGTCATCTTTTTTTTTTCTTTTTTTTCCATAACCCAGTTACAACAATTACTGGTTATAACAATGACATTTGCTTGGGACTTTACTATTGGTATAAGTGGGTTGGACTGCATTAGCATGTCGCTCTCTGCTTGTGTTTTCATTATGGTGAGTGGTGTCATTCTTAATCCGTTATGGATCAACTTTGCATTCCTTTCATCATCTATCTGTCTTGCGCTGAGCACACTGTACTGTTAGTGTGGGTTATTAGCATTTCTGCATCCTGCTCTTCTTCGATATGCCCCTCATGGCATTCTGGCATGTACCGTACACACGACCAGCATTCTAAACCCTGAAGAAAAAAGTGTCACCATTGCGCAGCAGGTTGAAACCCTTTGTTTCAATACAAGGGTGTCTTCTAAAATGTTTACCTTTCAGTTTTTTCTTCTTTTGCATTCCTTAGACAGGTAAACTGGAGGCTAAATCTATATTCTGGTTCGTCTTACACTATTCCAGCTTTTACAGTGCTTACTAGAGCTTGATGATCAGCTGCATGCATTAAATGCACACTTTGTCAGGCAAAAAAGGACCCCAAGCTACCGAGTGCAGTCAAGATTAGGATGTATGCCATTCATATGGATCCCCGAACAACTGCACATCATATTAACTGCTAGAACTTACAAAACAAGGCAGCGCAATTTATACTGGGGGGCATTGACATGATTTGACTATCCTTCAAGAATTTAAGTATTAAAAGCCCCCATAACCATTTTTTACAACAGGGATAAGATATGTAGCCTTAGTTTCCCAAGATTTATCTTTAACTAACTTCACAGCAGCGGTGATTACATCTACAGTGCAAAATTTGAAAATTTTGCAATGAACTGTCTTCAAACTTTCAAAGATTTCATGGTAGCTAGCATGGGAAAAAAATGAAGATGTTCCTTTTTTTCCTTCTCGTGAATACTATGGAGAGAACTTTATCACCTCCAATGTACACCTGTTATGCACACAGATGTGTTGTCATTCTTGTACTCCGCAGCCCCGACTATAGAATTTTCTCGTGCAAAATATGTTTTCCCCTTTCTGTACATGAAGCCCTTGGCTAGGGGCCTTTGGGGAGGAATGAAATGACGAGGGCAAAGAGCTGATGTGAGCCCTTACCGTGTGGACCAGCCCGCACAGTGGGTGTGCATCAGTGGCCTCCCCCGACTCTGGTTTCTCTTCACAAATGAAAACATCCGTGTCTTTTGTCTGAAATTTAAAAAAAAGAAAGAAGAAACGGTGTGACAATAAAGCAAACACAGAAGTACATCAGGTTTCAAAGTAAACTTGATCAGACGAGCCCAGGCACCAGATACATACATACAGAGGGCAAAACATCTGTCTAGAACGCAAGAACTTCACAGTCCATGTCACTCTTGGCTACACACGCGACACCCAGCGAGCATGCGCAGCCAAACTGATAGCATCGCTCATATTTTCACAGCTTGCTAGCAGCTGCGCCTTTGCCGCCTCCTTTTGCTGTAAGCACCGTCTTCAATGCCAGCTGTGAAAAGAAAACGGAGCACTAACTGGGCGCAGGATGCTTGGCTTGTTCTTTCCCTTCTTCCCGTGTGAAAGACCTGCTGATTAACACTACATTGTGGTAGTGACGTTGCTTGTGATAACATAACCAGGTGGCAAGGCTGCAGCAGCCAGTGAAGCCACAAAAAAGGTGGTTTGGCCCCTCATGCTCACATCGCTAGATGTTGTGCAGGCAGCACAAAGTGGCTCACAGCATGCAGTTTGGCTGTTCTAGACAACTGTTTTGACCTCTGTACATGCATGTATATAACGCTGATAACGTCCATGTGCTAACTGAAGCCTCAGCAAGAATGTCTGCAAAGCAATAAAAAGGCCGAGCTCCGACTAAGCAATCAAGAGGCCCCAAACACGCTTACACGGTACAGAAACTGTGTCACACGACGGCTTTATTCCACCAGAGCAGCAAAGCCTGAGCGAATCCTTATCTTGACACATTTGAACAACGAAGCCATAAAACTAGAGAGAAAAAAATTGGCTGCAACTAGGAAACAGCCGAGGTAAACAGTCGGCACGAACCAGTGGCTGGGTGGCAGTGGCAACTGCTTTGCGATGACGCTGCCTACGCTATCACTCCAGTGCAACCCTCCTAGCACAAACTCTTTCTGAGACAGCAGTTCCAAAAGCTGAAAGTCCGACCTTTGCACGTCGTGTACTGAAAGTTCCTCTTTCTATGCCACCAAGTGGCTTCCTGCTCAGCGGCGAGTAAAACTTCATCACCTCTAATATCGAGTCCCACGAGTGCAGCGCACCGGCTTTGTGCGTTATTATTCTGTTTCTTCGAGGGCGGGCAGAGAAAACATTGGCTCAACTCCGTCTTGCCTCCGAGTGGCAGCCTTTGTGATGAAGACACAATATTAGGACTGAGTAACAAATGTTTGGCGGCACTCGCATCAGTGATAACATCCCTCAAGTGCCCCACACAGCACCACACCAAAAGCAGATGGCAGAAGCCTATATGCCTGCTTCTCTTTCTGCTTCTTTCCTACCTACCCTTCTTGCTCTTATCACAACCCATCTCCACTCTCTTCTCTGGTCTGCTTTGATCAGTGGCCTATGGTGGACTTCACGCACATGGCAGGTGTGCTATAACACTCCCTGCCGCAACAAAAAAAGGAACAGGAGCAAAGTGACTGCCAGCCCGGCAGCTCCACTGAATTGCTCAGACCTGTTCACCCACATATCAAGGCCCATTCCGGCTTCTCCATGTGCCAATTTCGCTCATTGCTTAGAATAGGTCTTCTAACTGGTTACAGAGCATTGCAGAGCAGAGCAAAATGCAGGCACTAATGATAACACGCTGCCAGTGTCCGACCAATAGACCAAATCATTCAATAACATTTTATAGTCATGAAAAATCTTTGTAATGCCATGGGAGAGCTTGGTAGGCAGCCCAAAATGGTCACAAGGCAGTCCTCTGAGAAGCATGTTTTCTTAAGTGCCCAATCCTGAGCCCACTTTACTGAGTAAAAGGCCAAGTTTTGTTCAGCAGTTTTCTTGTTCCGGCAATTTATCACATGCACTGCAGAAGTATGTGAACACATATGTATGTGCAATTTGTGAATACGCAGGTGAGCATGCTTTCCTCTTGAACTGGAACAGTATTCTACTCCAAGCGCACGCGTAACGATAAGAGATGCACCACCCCAAAAAGAAGTTGATGGCTTCTCTTTGGGTTTACGGGACATGTATGTTTGTGAGGATCATTCTGAAATCGGAGACATCGTACAGCGCAACCTGTCCATAGTGAGTGAGAACTTGCTGTGCAAAGTAATCTGCCCAGATATCAGATGCCAGCACAGTGGTGGACGCTTTGGATAACTCGTTTCTGAACTACTCAACCGTCAGCAACCATCAGGTTGCTCACTACTGTCAACACGTCACAGCTTGAAATGCTAAAAGAAGGCGCCGGCTTAGTGACACCTTTTCATTTGTCTTCAGATGCGCTGCAAATACTCATTCCCACTTTAAACAACGCCTGAAAAAGTGCGAAACTGTTGCACGATCGCCTCCTGGACAGACCACCAGTCATGTTCACTGAAGAAAAGCGAGTGCCAGAAGGACAGCACAAATCCGATCAGAGCCGTCGACTCACACTGTGCTGCAGTCACATGTGTAAGGCAGGTTGATGAGCATCTCACTGCCGATGAAAAGTGGCCGCCACGGTTGGAATCGAATCAATGCATTCAGGATAGGAGCAGCAGTCGAGTGCCCTAACAATGGAGCCACCACGATAGGCCGAGATGGTATCTCGAGCACCACGATTATGAGCTATTGAAATGACTGTCTCTGTATATCTTTACATGCAAACGAATAAAATGGATGCTCTAGACAACCCATCTCTAAAGATCCGAACAGTCAGAATGTCACTCACTGAAGCACCATTGAAGCATCATGGCTATTGAAACATCTGTACACCCGGGGCGCCATATAGAAAAAAAAAAATTTTTTTTTACCTGCCCTGCCTTTAGCTAAAGCCCCCTTCACGTTTTTGCATTAAAGCAAAATTTTGGGGGGGTCATTTACAGAGTAGTATGCCAAAATTTGTTTTATATGTTCGCAATAACTATGTTATGTTGGAACAGTGCAGTACAAAACTACTGTTAAATTGAAAGAAAAATGCGTGCATTTCAAGGGGAGCAAGAAATTGAAACAAAAAAAAAGTTTCTTGCATCCCGAACATCATATTCATTATATCGAGGTTCAATCTTAATAACCAAGCACTCCAAGGAGAGCAGTCATGGTAGTCATGCATAGCTTGGAATGTGAGCTTCACCAAAGGGCACATACATTGCTCCAAACTGCCGTACAGCCCTCATTTCACACCACAACCCCATGATCGCCCTTATGAGAATTCTAGACTATGTCCAACCTCTTTCTGCAGCAAGCCAAGGCGCTCACATTTCACACCACAACCCCACGACCGCCCTTATGAGAATTCTAGACTATGTCCAACCTCTTTCTGCAGCAAGCCAAGATGCTGTTCAATCACTGAAGGCTCATTGCAGGAGGCAAGAGTGCAAAATGTCTTGTCCAGAGGAGAGGTCTCCATAATTAACACTAGATAACATTCCAATACTATTCCTTAAACTGCAGCATCTAGGTATGCCGTGAAACAACCTAGATAATCATTTTTTGAAAGCTAAAATTTTCTAAAAGAGATTACACAGCTGTGTAATTAATGATGAGAGTAGCATCAACAGCACAATATCAGCAACATTTCCCATCTCACAAACCATGTGCGAGTGAAAGCAAGGCAGGCAAACACATAAACATTAAAAACATGAACTGACCATAGCTTTGTAAACTGTTGTGTGCCAGGTCTGCTTCACTCTCCGAGGAACCGTGGTCATGTTCTCCCAGTTGAATTCAATAAAAGGAATTATGTCCTGAAATAAAGTAAAAGAGCATCGCATCATGAATTAATTTTTAAAGTGAACTATGACACCAAAAAAATTAAGCATCTACACACTCAGTGTAAACTAAATACTATACAGTAAGAAATGATGGGGGTATGCTTGAACCTAGCTGTAAGAGCAAAAGGTTTGGCATGGTTTTCCATGGTTTAGCAAAGTTTTGCAGTAAGCGTTCGTTAATTCGGCCTCCAAGGAACAAGGAGACATGTTCGAATAAACCGAAAATTTTAATTCGCTGGTTGCGTGGGTCATACCTCGACGCAATCAGCCGTCTAATTAAGCAGAGCAAGGCCCGCCCATTTCTGTAATAACGAGAGTCCGTGGCAAGATATACATGGGCGTAGGCCGGCACCGCGCTGCTAGTTCGAATCAACGAGCTTTTACTACATGGCTTGACGGTTTGAATTAGGGGAATGCTCAAGCTTCTGCTTAAGAACAAATGGAATACAGTCGATCCCGGATATATTGAATTCAATGGGGATCACGGAATAGTTGTGATATAGTATCGATAATTCGAATATGAAAACATAACAGATGAGCTCATCTGTGGCCGAGAAGCATGAATATGATGCACCCACGGCAGCCGCGTGCTTCCTGCAGCTATTGCACTGCCCGCCGATCTACTGGCAGCTCGCCGCACGTGCGGCAACCTGCAAGGAGCATTATTTTGCGCCAGGCGTCGTAAAAGAGCACTACTGCTTTTCCACAGGGCAGAGCGCGTGCTCCGAATAATTTGCAGGGATAGATCGGAGCATCGGAGCTCGCGCTGCTAGCATCCGACATCTCGTGCAGCGAGGCACAAGTGCTGTTGGGGCTCACATCCAATCTGCTGAGGAGAGTGCACTGGGGAAAAGCCGCCGCTGATCATAAGAGGTCTAATTCTGTTACTGGTACACTACGAACTCAATAATAACTCAGTTTAATTAGGGTAGAGTTGGTTTCTTCCTCTCATTCAGCCGCGAGCGACAGCCACTGTGAGCCTTCGATCCGCAAGGCTGGCTTCACCACACAACACGACATTTGCCGCGTTGAAAACAAGCACGAGAGACCAGAGGCCACTTTCAAGTGGTTTCACAATATCAGTGCAGCCGCCTCCGCAGGCGAGAAGTGATCGGGCGAGGCATTAGGAGAAGTGCCCCTCACAGGGGCCCGGCGCGCAGTTCGAACTCCCGCTGAACAAAAGTTCGATACCTCCGCCCCCGCCCCCTACTTATGCATGGTATTTTCAAGGAGATATCCTGAGAGTTCGGCATAAACTGTAATTCGATGTATCCAGGCTGGAAATATATATGGGACCGACCGCTACGCATTTAACACTGCCTTTTTAATCCGCAATTTTTAATATACAGTAAACTCCCGTTAAGACGAACTCGCTTAAGATGAACCCTGGGTTAAGATGAACAGTGGAGGTCGTTTGTTTGGTTCCCTATAGAGTCAATGCAAAAAAATCCGCTTAAGATGAACACTTTGCAATCGCTAATCAGTTAAGATGAATTGCACCCCACCCGCGCAGCTTACTCGACCGTCCAAGCAGCGCTTCAGCGGAAAGAAAAAAAAAAAAGCTTTTCAGTGCCACGACCATCCGTGCCGCCGACGCACGCAGACCCAAACACGTCGGCGTCGGAAATTTGATTCTACGAAGGCGGAAGAGTGCCGCTGCTCGTCCTCTCCCACCGTTCCCCCGCTCACTCCTTTTGTCCCCGCAGTAGGAGTAGGTTCACGTTTCGCGTCGCGCCGGCTGTCTTGGTACGACCTCGGACAAGGACGAAACAGAGCACAGAGAGGAAGAGAGAGAGAGAGAGAAAAAGAAGAGCATGCGCGGCCCGGCCAGCAAAACTAGCGAAACGCGGGAAAAAAAACGGTGAGAAGAAAAAGCAGCCAATGACGTTTCCCAATGGTGATCACGTGATAGTGTTGTCATGCCAGTGCTACCGAGCTCCGCGCCTTTGCTGACCGTCAACGACGCCTACTACGCAGTGCACAGATCAATTGTTTGTGGCGGGTGTGCGCGTCGTGTCCCGCATTTTTCTACCAGGCTGTACACTGCCACCTCGTGGTGTGCGCTGTTTGTTTTCGTGCGCGCCGTGTTCGCCGTGTTGCTACTATGGCTAGTCGGCCAACAACTCGAAAAAAGCCGCTTGAGCTTCGTGAGAAAGCCGAAGTTTTGACCGAAGTTCGCGCCGGCCGGCTTTCAAAGACTGAAATAGCGCGCAAGTTCGGCATCGCGAAAAGTACCGTGAGCGGTATCGTAAAGGACGAAGTGCGGATTACCAGTGCTTTGGAAGATGGTGAGTTTGCGCCGAAGCGGAAGAGGATGCGCACAGCTATGCACAAAGGCCTTGAAGACGTTCTGCTTGCCTGGGTGAAGAGAGTGCGCAGTGCGAATTTGCCAGTGAATGGAGTGCTACTGAAAGCTAAGGCGGAAGAAATCACCCTGCGACTGAATGTCGAGTTTGTGTGCAGCGATGGGTGGCTCGACCGTTTTCGGAAAAGGCATGGACTGGCCTTTCGTTGTGTTGTCGGCGAGGCCGCTGCAGTGGATGAAGCAGTCTGCAGCGATTGGAGGCAGAACAAGATGAATGAACTCATGGACGAATATGACCCTCAAGACATATACAATGTAGACGAAACTGCGCTTTTCTACCAGCTACTCCCAAATAAAACGCTCACATTTGCTGGTGATGACTGCGTGGCGGCCAAACGGAGCAAGCTTCGAGTAACGGTCCTCGTGGGCGCAAATATGACTGGGACTGACAAACTAAAGTTGCTGGTGATTGGCAAATCTAAAGCACCACGCTGCTTTAAAAACATAAAAACGCTGCCGGTCACGTACATGGCTAATTCAAAAGAGTGGATGATGCAGGCACTTTTCGAGCAGTGGCTTCAAGAGGTGGATCGCCACTTCCAGAGACAGAAGAGAAAAGTTCTCGTTGTTGACAACTGTCCCGGACACGGCCACGTCGCCGGACTTCATGCCATCCGACTGGAGTTTCTACCAGCGAATACAACGGCGAAGCTTCAGCCTATGAACCAGGGAGTAATAAGTAGCTTGAAGAGGCACTATCGTCGCTCTCTGCTGCAAAGGATGCCGAGTTGCATGGACAGCAGTAAGGAGTACACAGTTAACCTGTTAAGTGCTGTCTACTTACTGACGAGCGCCTGGGAGCAGGTTACTCAAGCCACTATTGCCAACGCCTACCGCCATGCAGGATTTGTGCCGCTTAGTGATTGCTCAATGCAGAATGACTGCGATACTACGAATGAGGACTACACTGCGAACTCGGAGGATAGAAGCATTGTTTCTGCGCTGAGCAGTAAGGGTCAGTTCATTGACATCAGTGCGTATGTCAGCATTGCCGAAAGTGTGGAACGTGTAGGGCTGACACACTGGACGCTCTGATTGAAGAAGTGCTTGACCTACCATCGGAAGCTGCTGCTGAAGATGACAGCTTGAATGTTATGCCTGAATCTGCTCTAGTTACCTGTGATGCAGCTGATGCCTGCCTAGACACTTTAGTGCAGTTTTTTGAACAGTGTGAGGGCACTGAAGGGTATCTTCAAAAGTTAAGCAAGATGTCTGCTTTTGTAGCAGGCCGTCGATTTTCACGACAGACACAAAAAAAAATAACAGACTGGGTAACAGTCAACAATGCCTGATGCCTTACTACTGCAAAGTGTAGTAGACAATCATTAGTCCAATAAATGCTTGTATTGCAGTTTATTTTCCTGAAAGGCCATTTTATTCATTTGTTTTCATATACGAGGTATTTGGACACACTCTGCATGCTCAAACATCATTTTTGGAAGCACTCCTGATTAGACGAACTTCTGATAAGACGAACAATTTTCATGGTCCCATGGAGTCTACTGTACTTTCATTTAGTTTTGTTTTTGAGGAAAGGAAGGCACAGTCTCTGCCCCACTTTTTGGTGGACACCTATATTTAATTAGGTCAAGGTCACATCACCTGTTCATTCTGTGACATTTTAAAATGTTCTTTTTTTTCTTTTTTTTTTTTAAGCTGGTTCCTGGGGAAATGAAGGAGCATTATGACCAAGCTCAAGGTCAATCAGGCCCGGCGCGGCGAAATCCAAAATCGTCAGGAAAAGAAAAGACTCGAAGGCACTCTCACACTGCTAACAGCTTACCTAATCAAAGTGACCACATATAATTCATGGCACTGCTAATGCCAATGCCAGCTACATTGTGAAGCAGTGAACACCCTTCCAGTTAGACATACGGTGATATAGCTTAATAATGAAAACAAGCCATTATGCACTGCTCAGGCCTTGCATGCATTACAATGTGCAGCTGTGTTTTATGGTTATGCAGCCTAAATGCCAATGGACACTCTGCTCTCACCGTTTTCAAAAGTTGTGTGGAAACCGAGCAGCCGAGTTGTGCGGAAGGCGAGAAACCTAGCAAGCAGCCTTCCAAGTTAGCTGCTTGGTCTAAATAAGCTTCCTGCTCCCCTATGTCCCCCATTTCTCTCACCTCACCACGAAATTATTTACAGTTTTGGTCGAAACAAACCATCTGTCATATGCACTCAACTGAGTATGTATGCATCACTAGGCACTGCAAGTTTCTCAAGGCACAGAGATCTAGAGCACAGAGCATAGAGAAAGGTAACAGAGAAATGCGTACAAAGTATGTCATTAAACCCCACAGTAACGGTATACAGATCAGGAGTGGGCTTCCTTACACGCCCCAGTAGTGTGACGGAGATAGAAGCCCATTGTGGGGTCCGAGCACCGAGCTGAAAGAGGTCCGATCTGTTCTTGTCGCACTTCCGTGCTCTCGCTTTAAAGTACTTAGAGCAATGACAGCAAAGGCATTCATTACACAGGTGGCTGCGATACAGACTCAAGCACTGTACTGCACTGAGCTAGCACGCATCCCTGGCCACTGCCTGAGAGGCAGGCCCCCGGAAGATGCACAAGCTGACAAGGGTTGGAGCACAGGCCGACACAGTGGGGAAACCTCTAGTGCAAAGTGCCACAGACTCCGGTCAGCAGCGCCAGTTACTCGGTGGGTTTTATCAGGCACTTGCACTGTCCACAAAGAAGAGCGCCAGGGTTAGGACAGCTAAGGCAGGTTTTAGAGTAGCTCTTGAAGCAGAGAAATACGCATTCTGAAGCAGAAATACAACCTTCCTTTTTTCTTTTTTTTTTTCTTTTCTTTTTTTTTTTTTTTTTGCGTAGTAACATCGGCACTTCGCAGCAATATAAGAAAAAAAACATAGTAAATATGATTTACACAAACTCGGGTCTCAAAATGTAGGTGTGCAAGTTTTTGGCATCACACAATAAACTAATATGTGCTATATTTGTCATCGCTTACCTTGAAAGGTTTTTTATGACAAAATCTCGATAATTTGACCTCACTTACTTTGAAATCGTGGATAATTCAAAGAATTATAGAATAATTCCAAGCGACAGCGGGCACCAGCCCACTTTATTTGAAGGTCTTGGGTGCCATGCAAGAGTTCCCGATCCCAATTTCGCCACCGACCAATGAGGCAACGGGCCCTCTGCACCTTGTGATGTTGACGCTTGATATGCCGCAGCACCCTGCCCTAACCCCACCCTGTAGTGTCGCTTGCAAACCGCTGAAGAGCGGCTGCAGAGGAGACATGCTTCACTGCAGCGCAGCCATAGATACTCATTTCAAGGTAACGCTATCTCAGGCAAGTGTGACGGCGGTAAGCACTGGGGGTGGGGAGGGTAGGGATATGCACATGTTTTCTCGTAACGAATGTTTTGCCTGGGCCTGATATTTTTCCTTCTGCTTGATTAATTCGAATATATTTTGTTGTATCAATGACTCTGAATTAACAAGGTTTGATTGTATAAAAGTCTGGCCTATGAAAACCAGTGGTAGGCGCAGTCCACAGGGTCATGCTAAATGCCACTGCACAAAACAACTTCTGCACTGGCGTGCAGTGTTCACGGAAATCACTGGCTCATGACCATTCAGAAAGAGCCACCTAGTGTCGTTGGACCCCAAAATGAACATGGCATGAACCATGCCACCTGACAGCTGTTCCACGCATGGCCTGTGCCATGGCTTTGTTCCAGCCCCCACTCTGTTCACACAATGCTCGAGGCATACAAAATGAGAGCGAGTGGAAATCACAGAAGATACTCAAAAGTGGTACGCCTGACAGAACAAATTCCGAACTCGACATTTTGAGCTGGATATATGCCTTTTTATCCTCAACGGGAAATACCGGGCAATGTACCCACAGGTGCAATTACGTTGCTGCCTGTCCACTATTAGAAAAGATTTCAACTCTCAATCACAGGTCACTGCAGACATGTGCCAAGCACAATGTTTAATGTCCCTTTTCCTCATCTTACAACTGCAAACAAAGACAGGACAGCCTTTTCTTGATGCCACGCCACAAGCCCGCAAACTTAGCAGGCGGCAGATACATAGGAACTGCATGTGGATTCCAAACAGCTACATTATCAAGATGACACAATGCACATTTCTCACTGTGCACTCAGCTTTCAAAAACAAATCAGCTTGCTTGTTCTTTCTAATGAGTGCCACGGTGTATACTGCTGCAGCAGTGGTTTATCCCACACCCACCTTTCACATGGAAGGTGCTGAGTAACAGCACGCACTTCTTTGGCCCCAAAAATACACACATAACTCCTCAAAGGCCATGTTTTTAGGAAAACACACACACACACACAGCAGCTTTTATAAAAGCAGTGATTACGGGTAGCCCGTTGCTTCCAATGTAACCGATACAACATCGTGCTACAGATCATCAGCCCCTTAGGGCTGTTCTTGAAGAAGTTACGCCCAACCAGAGTGCCACAAGCAAAGGAGACCAAATGCAACTACCACTACAAAATAATGCGGCACTCAAAAGCCTGCGCATAGGTCTAAACGGCAGCACAGCTCACAGTAACCTTCAGAGGGACCTGAGCCCTTGTTTCGTAACTTGGTGCTCGATACTCACCTTGTCTTTGGAAAACAGTGTTCGGCTTCCTCCCATTGCCCGCTCCTTCTGTAGCAAGTTGGCAAGAGCTGTAACACACATCTGGCTAAAATCTGAAAGTGCAAAAAAGGTATTTTATGGAACATACCTTAAAAAGCATCTTTCATTAGGGAATGTCCCTTAAAGAGTATTTTTCACTCCTAAAACCCCTACACAAATGAAGAGAGTGCATTCGTCACAAGTTTATTTGAATAATATGTGGCCTTTAAGCTCAACCACAAAATAGAAGTCTCTGTACTACACTGTACTGGAAGAAAAGTCGTAATGCACCTAATGTCTAAAGTTTACATCCTACCATACAGTTTACAGCACAGATGCAATAACCGCTTGCTAGCATCATATGTAGCAGTTGTACAGAAATGCTAACGACCATGCTAAACCTTCGCCAGCCATAAATAGAAGATGTGAAATTAAAAGCAAGGATGTGGCTGTCAGCACTGGCTCCTGCATGTGCAGCAATACCAGGCACATGAGAGGCTGTCGGTCAACAAAACTGCTGTTCTGTAATGCACTAGTACAGCGTACTATGAGACAGGGCTGTATTGTGCAAGCAGGAGAAACAAACATCCATCAATTGAGTGCTTCAACAAACTGGCAAAATAATGTTACCCACAAAAACCATGAGGAGGTGGTGTTTTTCCTGTGCCTTCATTCTTGCTAAAATAAAATGCAGGTCATGAAGTGAAACTCAATCGGCACGACTTTACGCTAAGTGTATCTTATAATTAGGAAAATTCAAAAACAAAAATGCAAAGAGGAGAAACGCACCGCAAAATTCAAACGGCACAACATGAATCTACTTAGATAATGTTAGACTGACATGGCAACTTCCCTTTTCTTCTTTGTCACTGCCGAATAAGCAATAGTACTTCCGTGAGATCCAATGCCAAACCGGGCAACAAGTGGGGTTTGCAATGCACTAGTTGCGCTTATCATTTAGTACTAAACAACCTGGATCATGATGCATCCAATTATAAAAACTCCAAGTGCACCTACCATAATAATCAACAAAGTTTTACAAGCTAAAGCAAAGGAAGCAGTTACAAGTCAATTATGACAACATTTAATTAATTTCAGCCTTCCTTCTCATAATAAACACAAATCTCAGTAAATGAGTATTATTGAATTTCACCTCATCAAAATGAAGCATGGTATTAAATCTGCGTCACTGCACTTGTTAGAAAAAAACCACAAACCCCAAGACTTGATGAAATACTGCAAATTTCCTTTCATTATTGGCAAGAAAATGATTTCGTGCAACCTCACAAAATAGACAAGAAGCATCATGCATCATTTTAAAAAATGACAAATACAGCTATGGCTGTGCTCAACGCGTTCAGAGGTGTGCTCCTCTATCAATCAGCTCACAGAAGCTTGACAACAGAATAAATGCTTGCTAAAAAAGAGGCCTGGCGCAGTAATAGGACATGCAAGCAGAAATAGCAGATGCCCATACTGACACACAAAACCCCTTTAGTGAGCACTCTTTCCTCGCATATTTTTTTTTTCCAACACGGAACAAGCAGCTACAGTTTTCCTGGCACTAATTCCACAGCTAGCTCTGCTTCCCTTTAGACGCACAGTAGCCTGACAAAGCCAGTTTTCATCATCGCAATACCTCCTTTAACACTGGTACTCAAATTTATACGAACCTTGAGCTTACCCCTACTGAATGTGGAAATTGAGGGGGGGGGGGGGGGGGGGTGATTATGCACAGGACTGCGATAGCACAGTGCACCGAGAGAGTTCCTAGATGGGGTGTGACATCACACTTTGCATCTACCAATAACGACTGTGAAATGGGGCTGACCCACTCTTACGGATGCCCACGCTTTTGTCAGTTGACGGTTCGAGTCATGTCTGACGGCTGACTCAAGCTACAAAAACTATCAACTCTGTGCTCCATCTTACTCAGGTTAAATGCAGCTTGCCCCACACTTGTGAGGCAATCTAGAGGACCACAGTGTTCATGCTCTTTGACCAAGAATCATCTAACTGGCACAAAATAGTATGTCACTTTTTGGGTACACATGATATAGGAAGCAATGTAGTGTAACTGCTGAGGAGCAATGGCCTCGTTCATGGCTGAAGTTGCCTCATGAAATTCCAACCCACACAGTACATCTTTCGATGCATATAAGACAATGATAGATTTATGTGATTACACACACCTCCCAGCAAGCACAGTGTTCCCTGCAAGCTCTGAAATCAATGTCACCTACTTTCACACTCTGTACAAGAACTGTGCACATCTTCAAGAACACATTGCAAAAAGGCTGCAAGCCGGCTGGTGACATTATCTTGAAACTAGAAAACCTTTACCAGAAGGATAGCTGCCTTTTCAAGCATATGGATGGCCTACAAACCCCTAAAGTAACCTGATTTTCCCATGACAACAAGAAAATATACGCTACAGCTTGACTCCGGCATATAAAAACATCAATGAGGTCATTGAGGCACACCATAATCACAGGTTACGAATCACTTTCTATCACTAGTCATTCTTGAATATGCACCAAAATTTTAGTGCATGGGTGAACACTCATTTCGACACCAACCAAACTCCCTAGCCACAGGGCCACCACTGCAGTAGGTGAATACAGTATGAGGGCAGTCACGCACCACAAATGTTTGGGTTTAAGCACAACTTATGGAAGGTACCCACTTGGCTGTTTTTTTGAGAAGCTTTCGTTGCCACTCGGATTGCAGTTCTTGCAGGTAAAGGTGTAGTTGGTCATGAATGACATAGAGTTACTGCAAAAAAATAAGCACACGAAAACCCGATAACGAACAGTCATCACAATGCCACAACAAACGTCCTTCCACTACTATCTAGAAATTAAGAACAGATTGCAATTAAGCCCCTGCATCCCACCTCACGTGAGACCATCTATTCCATATCCCCTTGTAAAAGAATCCAGACTATATCTGAGTGAATGACCACACCCAGAAGCTTCTTTGGTGTGCCCACAACCAGTCCACACAAGTAACATACTCACAGGTCAGTAGATGCACACAGAAGTTATCAATTACAGCATGCACTACAATGCTAACGCTCTCCATCCTCAAAATATCTCCCGTGCTTTCATAGCCCATATGCAAAAACAAAAAAAAAAATTCATTATGCAAGCAGTCATCAGTTTCACAGGCATACAGAAAAACAAGATATCCAAAAAATGCAAAACCAAAATTTCAAGCCTTTCAATGTTAAGCTAGCTTAAGGAAAAACTTCGCCTTCATTGAGTTGGACTATAATTAGCAGAAAATTGCTGCAAAAACGAATCACAGGAACTGGCAGAGAAATATACCCTCGCATAAGGTCAATCAGAGAGAAGGTCAAGGGCAATAAGCAGTAAAACAACTTGGAATGTTCACAACGAAACATTAAAAGAGAGCATTTTGCCGGCCGCGACAACATTACATGCTGCATCGATATTTCCCACCTGACGTCAATAAAACGGCCCTGCAAACCCAGTAGCAGAGGGTCCAAACAAGCAGCATGCTGCAGTGGCCGATTTTTTTTTTTTTTTTTTCTGCCCTTTGAAGTGAAACAAGCAACTAAAGGCACCTCAAATATTGAAAGCACCATATGATAGTTCTTGAGCTGCAATTCATTTTCTTCTTTGTCTTCTACAAAGTATTTTTCCTGAACCGGCTTTCTGCATTTACCTTCCACATGTAACATGGAAGTAATTGCTCAACAACACCCGCCCACACGCAGCCATACAGCTGCCCAGTCTTCCTTTGCCGCCGCATGGTTGGGCATGGGTGGATGTTAATGAGCGCTGGCAGCAGTGCTAAAGCAGATTTGCAAAGTATGCATATACCATGCACTAGCAGCAGGCAGTGAAGGGCTGGAAAAGCAGTGCGGTAGGGCACGGTTCAGTCGGTCATCTTCCTAGTCACTCATTGGGAGAAGGGACTACAGTCATGCCTCGGCACATTAGTTGATATCCCCGGCCTCTCTGCACATGCTGCGGCTCTTGGTTGCTGGAATACACTACTTTGGTGCCGGCTTAGAGCAATTTCATCAAATATTGCCAATTTGTAGCAGCATGTAACTGGTTTCAACCATTTCACCACCACTCCCAAGATAACTTGTGAGGCCCGAAATGCACATGCCCTGCTGCTAAATTTTAAACAACAGCTAGACCACATGTTTCTTGATACGCATCAAAATTATCATCACTGCGTCGCTTTGTTGTTGTCTCAGCAGCACAGCCATGGCGAGTCCGCATGCAAGATGCGTCTGCACTTTGATGGATGAAGGAATTAAGGAACTACTGATGAACTCTGGCTTAGTTGAAAGTTAAAGATGGAGCAGCTCAGCTAAATGGCTTGTTGAGGAGAGAGCAAGGAAGAGACCCTATCGCCTAAGGATATGAGGAATAAGATAAAACCCAGCAAGAGGAAGAAAAAATGTTGGAGTGTCGTGCAGAGTATGATAGTGTTTTACTAGCATAAAACTTCCATGGAACTAATATGCAAAACCGAGCCCACCCAACAAGCAAAAGAAAAAAAAAAAAACAGCAGGGCAGTGAAAGGGGTGTGCAGCTATGCCATCACTGTAAATGGCAGGCACGCCACATGGAGCAGGAAGTGCGAATGCAGGACAGCATATGTAGCACACGACATGGTCCCTGTCCCAGTAAACAAATGCACAGTTGCAGTAAAGCCTCATTAATTTGAACTCCGTTAATTCAGTTAATTCAAACAAGGTGCACAGTCCCAATCCCGGCCATGGTGTCAGACGCTTGTTAAATCATGCATGGCCGGGCTTGCTCTCGTTAAATTCGAACAAAGGATTTTGTCATTGTACAACCTAGACATTCTGCGATCGCTGAAATAGACCTCCCCGAACCTGGATTGCACACTATGGCAGCCACGGTGACAATGGGAAGTTCCCAATTAAATAAATATAGCCGCAGTTTCAGTTTTGCTTTCCTTAAGTTCACACCATCCCAAGGCTGCTATAGGGCACGCACATGGGCTAGCGGCGTCGTTTTGGACGCTACTTGGCACATCACTGTTTTTTACTTTCATTTTTGGGCCGCTTTAAAACCCATGCATATACCCCTTGCATGCATTAAAATGCTGTTTCCCGTACGCTGAAACTGCAAGCTAGACATGCACAATTTCAGCCCACTCTGCTGTTCACCGCGATACTTCACCAAATGAATTACGCGATGAAGCATCCTCAAAATGCAGCGAGGCTGTTTTGTGATGTGGCACCACTGCCCCTGCACCACAGTGCGAAAAGGGTAACGAGAATTTCAAAATTTCGAAGGTTTTATGAACATTCCTGACATTGTGAGCAGAGCACCGACAAAATTGGGAAAAACACTCTGTTCTCTTTTAGGTTTCTTCTCAGACAGGCGTCAGAAAAGTCTTTATTAGATAAAATTACTGTGATGAGAACTGTTTACGCAAGTTTTCTCGAGCCCATTTGATAATTACAAAGTTTCAGTTAACTCGAACATTTTTTTTTCACGTCCCCTGAAGGCCAAACTAATGAGAGTTTACTGTAGTATGACAAAGCGCCTACTCCTTTAAGGATCTACACTGGACTGATGTACAGTTATGCAGTTCATAAGGAGGAACACACAAACATGTCACTCAATACTGGTGGAAGAGCCTAGCGAGAATGCGTGCGACATTCTGTGCAGGTGTAATTTTTCAAATTATACAGGCACCTGCTACAGATGCCCACCAGCATTAATAGCTCCCCTCAGCGAATCCTTTCATGCATTTTCGTTCCATGTACACTCAATGAAATGAACACTGCTTGCTTAACGCTACTCCCATAATTAGTGTCTCTCGAATCTTGTGGTTGCTCCCTTCAAAGTGCCATTGCAACAGATCCGGCCACTCATTAAGTGGCTAGCCATAGGAAGCATCACCTCGAGGAGCATCTGTGCCTCCTCTACTTTGCTTCGATATGCGGCCCCACTGGACGTAGTGGCGCTTTAAGAAGAGCAACCACCTGCTCGCGTGTTTGCACATACTTTGCATGGCCCTGTACATACTTATTAGCGTAATGCAGACATAAAACCAGCCTTAACCAGCCATACAAACGGACCTGCATGGCCCAGGGGCAGCACGTCTGAGCAGGGATTAAAAAGTCCGGTGCTTGATTCCCACCTGACCCTAAACTCCCTTTTCAGTCAAAATCATTTACTTTATATAGTTGCTGTCCTAATGGTATTTCACTCACACTGCCACCCTGTAATCACAGTTTCAGTTATGCTTTACTTTTCACTACCGCCACTACACATGAAACTGTTCTGACCAATTCTCTGCAAGCCAACAGTGCCGCTGGGCTCTCAGATGAATGTTGCTGCATCAATCAGACGCCAACGTTTTTAGATAGAGACAGTTGAAAACTGCGTGCTGTGAAGTGGGCCAAAATGATCGCCGATCTGACGCAAGTTGATCGAAAAGCGACCACGGCGTCCCTTTCTCCTAATGCGGTTGATGGGTGAGGCGGAAATTTTAAAATATTACTAACCCTTTCTTTTCAACAACGCAATGAAAAATAAAACCGCGCCTGCATTTTTTAAACACATCTTTGTACACATGAAATGCTAACACGTTTGCAGACGTATCCCAAGCAGGCAGGTAACAGACAACCCGCTTGAGCCGCGTCTGGAGCAAGGAGCTGCAGACGCGTCAGTAGATGCGTGGCTTTTATGTGCGTATAGGAGTGTGTTTAAAATGCAATCGCAATTTTATTATTTATTGCATTGCTAAAATAACAGGGTTAGTAGTAATTTAAAATTTCCGCCTGTGTTTTAGCTCTATGGCCTCGTCCATCCACTGCAGCGGGAGAGAGGGGCGCTTAGGTAGGTTTGTGATCAACTCACGCCAAACCGGCGATTGCTTGGGCCCACTTCACAGAGCAGTCTCTATCTAAGAATGTTGTCAGACATACACGCATGAGACAGTAAAACTAAAGCACATTCTCCACACGTGAGTCAACTAAATTCTAGCAGCTCCCGCCTCTCCAAGCAAGCACTTTTCTGCTTCAACAAGCAGAATGGTCTTCTCAGTAATCAACACAACCACCACTACAGGTACCTTATGCTAATTAAAATCTTATGGTTTAAAGAAAATACAAAATTTCAGCTGCTACCTGGCAAAACGAGTGAAGCTATCATGCATACAAGGACAGCTAGAACGTGGATAAGCAGTCCAGGTGTAAAAAAAAAAAAATGAGATATTAGATGCTCGACAAGAAGGTATTCGTTTGTGTACTTTCTTGCCCACATTGTGCATCTTCCGTACCATTAGAAGCCAGCGCTGCTGCCGACAGAGGGGTGAAGGGCACCTACAGGCTTCAAGACACTGTGCAGTGTTCCTGAGCAGCACATACTCACATGTTCCACCCCATAAATCACACAGCTGTCTACTTTCAGCAACAGTGAGTGCATGTGTAAAGTAAAAAGTAGGAGAAGAAATAAAGGAAACAAACCTGCATTATAGAAGTGCTGTAAAAATGTCACGCCATGCTCAACTACACAACAGGTCTGATAACCTATTTACATGTTCGGTATATCCACACCGAAAATGTATACAGGTATGTCAAGCTGCCCATTTTTGCAAGCAGGCTACAATGGGTGTACCGCGAGGAAAGGTTACCAATTTGAATCCAAGACCAGTGCCTTACCCGAGAGATACTGATAAGCATACGTCATGAAACCACTTCAGGCAGGATATGCACTGGACTTCAATGAGGTTGAGGTTGCGCTTGAATCCACTGAAAAATTAAAAAAAAAAAGCAATTCATGAATGCACAGCAATAGTGAGGGCCTTCATTGTTCCTTTCATGTTAGCTGTCAGCATTTGAGTACTGCCATATAGTGAAACATCTATAAAATAAGCTGAGAAAATAAGATATTGGTAAACCATGAAAAAAAAAAAAAAAACAATTACCATGCCAATGGCGCAAATTGTTTGCTAAGTTTCCGTCAGGCAATGAACATAGGGCCAGAACTAAGTTATACTAGGTACTGAGCATGCAAAAAGAGTGAGTATACACTCGATGTCGTGTTCGTCAACGGGGGGCTTGTACGCACGATGTGGCGACAAAAACGCGTCAGTTTGCGAGAGTCGAGGGAATATAACTAATTTGATTCCCACTCGTCGCTTGTGGTCAGTGGACGCGGCACCTACGCATGCGTTGGCATGTTTTCGCTAGCATTTTGTTCACGGTTCAGTACAGGCGCCGAATAATTCGGCAGCGCGCCCTCCTGTCCAAAACGTACCCTACAGTAGAATATAGTCGAACGTTTTAATCAAAGCATCCCCATGCTTGCATACATTGTTAAAACTGCGAACTTATAATTTAGCATCAAATCCGGTGATAGCAGCCTAACCCATCATTCACCGCCACGTCCCACTGCTCCTTCCGACATGAAAAAAATTCGAGCGCGTGCTCGAATTCTGCGACGCGGTCAAAATTCTCCCGTGGAAACCATCGCCGCACAACTCCGGCCTGTTACATATGCTGAGGTCGAAGCAATGCACGAAGTGATTCGCGCGTACAAGCCCCCGTTTGGCGAACACGACGTCGTGTGCATACAATCACTCATGCAAAAATGGTAGACGCAGGTCGCGGTTCATGCAGAAAAGAAAAAAAAAAAAAGGTTTTTGCTTTTGTGTTACCAGTAGCACTGTATAGAGTCCCTCGAGTTGTCAGAGGCAGATTTTGAGCTCTCGGTGGGGTCCAAGACGCCGCCCGCCTGCGCGGACTGGTCGCTGTTCGCCGTCTCCGACAAGGTGGGCTCTTCAAGGTTTGATTCCTCCTCCATGGGGATGTCCCTGGCGACGCTGTCGTTCTCCTTCATCACTTTGTCGGCGTCAGACTCCGTGCTGCTCGCTTCGTCAACTACGTCGTCGCCCTTAGTAGTACCCTGCGAATTATCATCAGTGTCTGCGTTTTCAGAGGCCTTGCTCCCAGACAGGTCCGTGCCCTGCTTTTCGGCGCTCAAGCTACTTGGCAATGTCTGTTCACTTGACTCCGCACTCATTCTAGGAAAACCGATATACTCTGCTGGCAGTAAATGTCTCACGTAATGCCTAGAGCCACGCTTCAGTCCTGTCAAATAACGCGATCAGCCGCGCGGCAACTCAGCGCATGTCGTTTGACGCCATTTTCGACGCTTAAGAGTTGGTGGCGCCCCCTTGATGGTTAAATTGAAATAGCATTTTTGTTTCCAAAAATGTTCCTTCTCTCCCGCTCACAAAGAAGAAAACATGCGTCCACTCAACTAATATCAATTGTAATAAATAAACTGTAATTTTAGTTTATCAACACACGCGTGTGTTAAAAGAAAACATATTTTAGTAAAGTTGATTTTTCGCAAGTGAAGAAACCATAGCCTGTAGCAATCACATTTTGCATCATAAATTTGAGTGGAAAGATTAGCATCAACTATAATTTTCTCACTATGCCTCATAAATTCACTGCACGCTATTCATCTTTTCCTCAGTTTCGGTTTCATTTGGGGCAATTTTTAGCAGTGAGAGGACGCCACGGATGTCAAGCGCAGCTATGATCTGATCGACTATGGAAGACTGCTCCTCCCAAAACAACGCAGGCTATTACGTTTCGTTGCGGACATCTAATTCAACTTCTAAAGCTCATTTAATCCTCGCCTCGAACGACCGAGCGCTCCCATTTTTCAGGGGTTGGAATGTGAGCAGTACGTGTTGGTGCATTATCAGTATGGTCATCTTCGTAACAGGTAAACCCCTCTCGTCTTACTATCCACTTTATGCACATATGTCGTTTGCTCTCTCACCGCAGCCAACTGTTTATCCCATTTCATTTCTACCTAACTTTTTGTAGTGCAAACCCGCAACAAAAAAGAATGTTGGTGTGTGACTTTCCCGTCGTACACTAGAGTCTGACGGGGTGCGCGCTTTACAGGAGGCTTCGGTGAAGTGCTCTTGCGTTAGCTGAAACGCGGCACGGCAGGAAATTTGCAACGCAGCAAATAACCTTGGATAGATGGCTACGTACTTCTATATCTACATCTTTTGTTACCTACGCTATTTTTGATGTATGTACAGCAAGCAGCTGCAATCACTGGAGAGATATAGGAAGGGAGAAGCGCTATCGAGCTCGGCCATAGAGAAGATTGGCCACCCCAATAGTTACAGTGACCCTAAGCATTGCTTCTGTTCTTTGGTGATGTCTCGAGCGAAGATGACGTCATGGCGGTATATTTTAGGCCTCCAATCAGTAACCTAAATTATGAACCAGTAGGAGCTACCAAAGTGAATAATTAATGGTCATCGATACTGTAGCGTTGCCGGGAATTTCCTACCACACGCGTCATGATATACCAGCGTCTCCCCTGCTGACGACCAACGTCCATTATACGTTCTAACATGATCAAAGCTTCTGTGTCCATCGGTGATATTCATATATAGGACGTCCACGTACGGTAAAAATATTATATAGCGCAGACGTCTAGCTGTATATTAGGTTACTTTCAATGTGTTTTTATGGTGTTTGCCTGGAAGTACACCCGTCACCACGCTTCACAAGAATGCTTGAGCGCGTAGCCTGGACGAGGTTAAGCGCCGCGCAGAGATGCCGATGAGTCCGACCTCCTTCTAAAGTGAAAGTGCGCCAGCGATCTCCACAGCTGCCCCAAAACATAATCGTGCAGCATGACAAATCCGTCCAGGCCATGCGCTCGAGCATTCGTGCTGACGACTGTACATAGATGTGCTATATGCACTTGCGTGTGTATCTAGACATTAATATTGTGGTACCCTACAATCGGGTAACTGAATCGTATTTGAGTTCTAAGTATACTTGTAAAGTTCCGATCATATTCGTTTAAACTATAATTAACTCCTGTGTTATACAGCGTTCTCCGAATACATGTGTAGCCATATATATCAAAGCTTATCGGTCCAAAATTCATATGCACGCTCTGCATATAAGCTGCGTGATATCCAGAAATTATTATTTATCGCGCACAACAGGAGCGCGGTTATTTATCGCGCACAACAGGAGCGCGGTACGCCCATCAATATGCGCGTCCATCATGCATCACAGTGATCTCACGTGCGCGTGCGCATAAAGCCGACTATGCGTGACCCTCCCCCCCTCCCCTACACACACATGTACTCATATTTTTTTCTTAAATTGGTTCCAGACTGGACACATTTTTTGCCATTAGCAATGCATGCAATGTAGCACGTACGTACATCGCAATAAAGATGTGTAGAATGTAGTGAGATCAATGAATGGAGCTTGTCTACGAACACAACATGGCAGCAGCTATACGTGCGCTAATTACTTTAATGTGCTGGCGCTCATTACTATTTCCAACCGGAAACTGTCGATTAAGTGCTCGACTCCACAACACAGAATGGATGAATAAAATGTCTCAAATTCATTTAGATAAATTTGCTAAGCAACATTCAGCAATTGACTATAGCCCACATGGGGAAGCGCTTCATACGGTTATAAAAGCGTAAGTGAGGGCAGTCTGTTGGTGTCGGGTGAATGAAAAGAGATGTGTGTTAATCGCGCTGTTAAACCATGCATCTCATTTGTACCCAAACCAACTAGTCCAGTTTTCTGTCCTCCAGAAAAGAAGTAAGAAGCGTGCTTCTGTTGAAGTAGTATTGAAGATCTCTTAATTATGCAGGTGTTATGATGTAAATTGACGTTATGATGCGTTGTACAGTCGGTCACTTTTTTAAACATCGCTTGAGTGGCGACTGCTGCTCTGGATGACGAATGAGAGGAGGAAGCATGAGAGGACAGCGGCACGCCCACAATCCCTTCTGTTGCAGTGAGCGTCGTCTGCTAGGCCGTTCTGATTAATTCGAAGTCAAACGGCTGTTATATGTATCGAGGCCCAAGACGCTGCGACATTTTTTTTTTTTTTTTCATTGGCTGCACAGAGTGCGGTTGAGTGCGGTTGATATTTTCAATAAATAAAACATCCTGCGTAAGAAACCAGCTGTGATCATTACTGGCGAATAGATAAATAGAGAGGACCCGCAGTATCGGTGCATTGAGTTAAAAGATATGCTTGAGACGGTACCTTCAGACACAACCGGCGCTCGCCTTGATCAAAGCAAAAAACACGCAGCGAACAAAGCACAAAAAGAAATGCTCAGAACTCAGCCACAAACTTGCTTCACGGGGGTTGCTTAGCACAAAGCGGAACAGCCAAGCAGACGACGCTGGCTCCAGCACCATTATTAGAGAGATTTAGCACACCGTGATCCGCGATCCGCTACCGTGGACCGCCACCGCGCGTTCCATTGCGCATGCCCAGGTCACTTTGATGCCGATAGATGGCGCCACATACTTGATGTCGGTAAAACCCCTCAATAAACTAAAAGTAGCGCCAACATGTGAAGTTTGCCGCCCGCCTCCTCTCCGGCGCTCTCCTTCGTCGTTCGACACTCTCATTGGCCGAGCGCTATCACGTGCTCGCGCGCGCTTATTTTTTTGCTGGGCGCGCAGCTTCCTCCTTTCCAGCGGTGCGGGCGGAGCGCGCGCGGCACATATCGCCGTGTGTTTTGCTGCCACGCGGACTGCAGCTAAATTGTTCTCCTCCGCCGGCTAGTTATTTTTTTTTTAAGCATGTTGCGTACTTTGGCCGGCGGCTGATAGAAGCAAGGAGGTGAAGGCGAGTACAACCAACGCAGACATCACGTACGAATGGTGTCACACACTGACAGTTGAAAGCGGAACCGTATCAGCGCAAAATATTAAAAAAAAGAACTGCTACCACGCTTCCCAAGTTTAACGGTAGCTTACAATTCATTCAAACCGGCAAAGAAACCACACGGACTGCAGCTTCCGCCGCCTAGTTAAATTTTTTTCAAGCCTGTTGCGCACTTCTATCAACGGCTGATGGACTCAAGGAGGTGAAGGCGAGTTAAACCGACGCCGAAATTGTGTACGTATGGTGACACACCATGACAGCTGAAAACGGCACCGTCTCAGCACAAAATATTAAAAAAAAAGCATAACTGCTACCACTCTTCCCAAGTTTACCGATAGCTCACAAGTCAGTCAAAGGTGCAAAGACACCACACAGACTGCAGCTTCCGCCGCCTAGTTAATTCTGATGTGCAGCTGAAGTTGAAAATACATGGAAGACAACTGCTGCCACACTTCCCAAGTTTACCGGCCGCTCGCAATCCAGTCAATGCTGCAAAGAAACCATACACAGACTGTTGCTAAATTGTTCCTGTCCGCCACCTAGTTACAATTTTCTTAAAGCATGCCGCTGAGCTTGGCCAAGGGTAACGAACTACGGACACACTGAGATGACGGCGAGTGGAACCAACGCTGAAATCGCGTACATGTGGTGTAAGACACTCACAGCTGAAACTATTTTGGCGGGAAATCCCTGTCAACATTCGGTAATTATGTTTCAACAGTGAGCGATATTTTAACCTGGACACATTGCGACAAAATGCAAGCTGAAATGCTCTGGTGAGACCCGGCGCCAGCTCTTTTACCGGCGCGTGCGCCCACCGCGCGCACTGATTGAGACGCCCGTGACCAGCGCCTGCTCCGGAGAGCGCGCGCTAGTCGCGCACCTCGTAGGTGGAGCCACGGTCGAAATGCGAGAGGAGGAGCTGCGCCGCCGGAGGAGAAGAGAGGAGATGGCGCTACTTTTAATTTATTGAGGGGTTTTAGATGTCGGCACATTGACCTGGCGCTTCGGAACCAATCAGCTTGAACGCCCCGCCCACGAGCGGTAGAGTGTCACGGTGGCGGATCGCGGATGACGGTATGCTAAATCTCTCTATTATTGCAGCATGGTGACGCGCGCATCCTCTCTTCCTCTCGCGATATTCGCTCTGCTTCATCTCGAAGCCGCTGCACCCGAAAATCGACGTTCGCACGATACTTTTAAAAATGTGACCGACTGTACAATTTTGTACTCCAACACCAATTCCAATGAACAGCATAGTTTTTATGCATAGTTTGCAGGGGCCGTTTTCCACTATCTGCTACAACGGCGTCTGTATTACAGTATTGGTTCATCTTGAGGAAATTATTCTCCATTTAAGGTAGACCGAAGCGGTGGCCTTGTGATAGAGCATCCGCCTTGCATTCGCGAGGTACCAGGTTCGATCCCTGGTGCCTACGGGTACGGGTACACGATTTCCCGATACGTTGTGATCTGCTCCTCTGGGGCGAAATGCTTAGGAAAGAGGGTCATCGATCAAAAAGTTTATTAACGTTTGCGAGGGTGTGCCTCTCGCAGAAAACGGTTCCAATGCATCGCTACATATAAGCAATGTCCGCCAAACGTAACTATACATAAATTAATAACGAGCACACGCCTTGCGAGCGCAGCTTCCTTTTATTCATTCCGTCGTTCCCTCAGTCCTACAAGCTCGTCGGATTTCTGGCCACCAATATTTATTCCGGAAAGCGGGCTTCTTCCGGAATGCCAGTGACGCGAAAGTAAGCGAAATTCCCATGATGGCGGCCATCGTGCCGAAACTGTTTTTGCATGTGGGGCTGCCGCGAAAAGCGAAGACGTCGCCGATGAGGTGATCTTATCTGTTGTCTGTGCTGACAGCGACGATAAGCAGGATGCAAAAGAGGCTTTGCAATCGATAGAGCCCCACCGGGACTTCATTTTTCCCAAAGGTCCGGGCCCCACTTGGGCAGGGCGATGTGAAAGAAATATGTCGTGAGCCAGTCGAAGCTGACTGATTTTTTTCTCCTGCAAAGACATTGTAAGCATGCGCCTTCTTATTTGTATTCGTCCCTCCTCTCGCTTCACCACGCAGTTACTCGCCGCTTACTTCAGATATTTTCTTCTCATTAAATGATCTGAAGTTTTCCTTTCTTTATTTCTGACATAACTCGAGTTATGCTATAACCGATTGTTATAACCATTGTTATAACTGATGGTACTTCTGTCATTTTAATATTATTACACGGCTTTATTGTACCGAAAAGGTCCAATGTTCACTGGCGACGTCTGAGATACAACGTTTAGTCTTGTTTGCGTTTTTAAAGTACATAGTAGTTCACAGGCTTCCGGACCCGCGAAGGCCGTCGAAGCTGGTGGTCCGAAGGCGCCCCACGTGACTTTTAATTGTGCGAGACGGGTACGAGCATAGCCTCCGAGATCACCTCCGCGCGCACGTTTCTCGCGAGGGTGATCTCGGAGGCCATGGTACGAGTGCTCGTTGTCCGCTGTCGCGGCTGGTGCCGGAAGGGGTTCCTTCCTCATCGTCAGAGATAACGCAAGGCGTCCTGGCCTGTGCACGTGGTCTGCGTGTGTGCTCCACAATGTTCTGAAGAGACAAATAACTTGTAGGACAGCGGACGGCGCCGGAAGTGCATTGCCAAATGATATTTGCGCCAGCCATCGGTGCGCGCCCACAGATGATACGATGGTATGGCCCAACGCCCTGACGTCACGCCTTGCAACGCGTCAGACCGGCGGAGCGCGCGGCGCGTGTAGCCGCTCCGGCTACACGCGCCGTAGGGACATGTTGGGACATAACGCGCAGGTACAGTAGGTTTTTTTTTTTTTTATGTAACTTGAAAAACAGGGGGTACGGGCAGGAGGCTCCGGATGGCATTTTTTTTTTCAGTTTGTTCCTGTTTGGAATCAGGCCACCGTCAATCTATTGGGAAAAAGAGGGGAGATGCGCAACCACCGTTCATGAGCTTCGGCCTCACTGGAAATTCAAGAGCATATTACCCGAGAGCATGCGCCTTCTTATTTGTATTCATCCCTGTTCCCCCCTGTCGTTTCGTCACACGGTTACTCACCGCCTCCTTCAGGCTGACGCAGTCTGCACAGCAACGAAAAGAGTCACGAGGACAACTAGCGGCTATGAGTGTCGGCGCAGCATGGTGCAAAATTATTATTACCGCTTTAAATAATTAGGAAGAGTAAGGTGGAGCTCCGGGAGGTAGCGTTCCTCGTTATTATGCGGCTGCATAACCGTGGGACGATTAAGGAATGCCTTTTCACTTGTACACTTATATTTCTTTGTGTTAGAAGTGTTCGCCGGCCGTTACTTCGCAAGCCTTATTTTGCCGATCGACGCACGAGAAATACATTATAAAAAAAAATTTGCCGCGGTATATATACACTCAGAAACAACTAGCGGCTACGGGTGGTGCATGCGCTGCCTGGTGCAAAGTGGTATATTATGACCGACTTAATTAAGAAGGGAATAGTGGAAGCTGGAGAGCGGTAACACCTCCCCTGCTCTTACGCAATTGCAAACATGTGAGATGATTTATGAATGCATGTTCGTTGGTAGGGATATATTATCTTGAACAGATCTGTTTGCGAGCTATATGCATGCTGTGTAGCTGCGTTCCTGTGCAGATCCTGGGAGTGACGCAAAATTTCAAGGTACATTGATAGTGTCGAAATGTTTCGTACGCTCTCTTGTATAAGTCCTGCAGTCGCTTTGTGACCGGATTATGCATCAAAGATATGCATCACTACCTTACTCATGTAGGTTTAATTGCCACACATCACACAGAGGCAAACCAAGCAGGAAGACATATATACCTCGACAGTAGGAGCTGAAATAGCAAAATGCTCATTCACATGTCAGAAAGTAGTCTTTGTTTTTCCCCCGTGTTTTGAATGTATAGTATACGTTATACCAGTGAAGGGCCATGCGAAAGTGCGGAAATCTAACAGCTTTTTTGTTTCTTGCTCTCTCTCTCTATTTGCACTGCCAAAGTAACCGCTTCGGAGCTCATGGGTTTGGATCCCACAGGGAACATGTTGTTTCTTCTACTTTTTATAGTCAGTCATCTCCAAACTGCTCTATTATTTCACAGTGACCAACACCAAGATCGAATCGCGACCGTGGTAGCCACTTTTGGAAGCGAAAAACAAGGCGCTCGTGTGTTGTGGGTTGTCAGTGCACATTGAAGAACCCCAAGTGGTCGAAATTTCCAGAGCCCTCCACTACGGCGTCTTTCATATCCTGAGTCGCTTTAGGACGTAAAACCCCATGCACCAAACCAAACCTTTTTGTCTATCTCATAACAAGCCCCCCATATTCCCTACATTTGTTTGCGGACTGTAAAGATTCGTGCACTAAGATTCAATTGTACTAAAAGGTGTGCGCGCTCGACGGCCACTGAACGGCGGGAAGGTCAACAGCACCACAAAGTCAGTGTCAGCGCGAAAGGAGCCACATGGGGACGAAATTAATCCACAGCTCCACTACGGCACCCCTTGTAGCCCAAGGGCACCTTCGGGATCTTAAAAACGTGCTTTTTCCTGCACTGTCGTGTTTTGTCAGCAGCCCCTCCGGCATATTCCGCATATGAGCCTGACAGTTCGCGTTGTCGGAGCCACGGCCGGGCCGCCAACAATGCATCTATACGGTACGGCACAGGCTATAGACCTGCTCACAGGTAGCGTTTCACTGTATGTAACGGTGTCTCGGCATCAATAACTTTTCCCTGTAGAAAAAGCTTGGCTTCCGATCTGCTGGGAAGTTGCGTCCAGCATGCCTCCTGCCGGACATCAAACACTGAAGTACGCAAGACGTGGCAGTCGAACGTCTAGCTTTATTACGCTATGATACATGAATGGATCTGCGAGTTTTATGCATCACAGGCGAAATATAATTTCTGGTGATGGAAGCGATCAGCGCGGAGTCTGGTGACTCAGTTCAGTTCAGTCGTTCAGGCGTGTCCGACTCTTCGTGGACCATGTCACGCCACGCTTTCCGGTCTCTCACTATCTTCCTAGCATCACATAACTTCATCTGCAGCGCCTCGAGGATGCCATCCAACCATCGCGTTCGCTGCCTACCCCTTCCCAGGTGACCTTCAACCTTTCCCAACATCAAATCTTTCTCCAGCGACTCCTCTCTTCTCATCAGATGACCAAAGTAGCTGAGCTTTAACTTTAGAATTTGACCCTCCAATGAGCAGTCAGGGTTTATGGTCGACAATATCGACTGATATGTCGATATTGTCGCATACGCGCAGGCGTTCTCGACTGGGCTCCGATGATCAGTGGCATTCTCCACGTGTCACCGTTATAATACAAAGTCCAAGTAATAACATAAACCATTTGCACCCGTGTCACCACGTTCCATCGAGACAGTATGACCGTAGAAAATGTCGTCACGCTGCAGAAGCACTGGGACTCTTCGACGTCCTTATATCTACTCTCAGAACTATGGCGCGCAGGTGAAAGTCAAGGGACAACTGCTGCTTAAAATCATTCCCACCGAATATCTGCAGAAACATCTGCATACTAACGAGAATATTTCTTGAGCATGATTCTCTTTCTGCTACGCTCGTGAACTTCGTATTTTCTCAGTCTCGTGTGAGTAAAAATGATAGCCTAATGTGCTAGCAACGTGGCCTAGCGTGCGGCGTATGCTTTGTATTAAGTGAATGGTATACCCAGGTGATACCTGCAGTGCGAAAATAATGCCTGTCGCCCACTGAGTGTATTTCTGATTGCGGTAAACGCGTGGCTAAAGCGAAAGGAGACACCCCTCCTTCTTCGAGCATGGCTCTCCAGCAATACACAAGTTGAACCGCTGAATTAATAAACCTCATTCCGAAAAAAGAAGTCAGCCGGTGTTTAAACCGATTAATACGTACGTACGAAAGCACTGATTGGCATGTTTTTGCTTGTTAAGCTATGAGAGGCTTACAGAGAATTTGGCAAAGTGCGCCTTCCCTGATATGAAAACTGGTTTGTTTCGGGGAAAGGAAAGACGCATGGTTTGTCTGGCTTGTCGGTAGACACCTCTTTTGCTAATGGCATACAGTTGGAGGTATACATCCAGCTGGCCTGAGACGCCGCCGGCCAACAACGTCTGCCGGCCTGCGTCTGAGGCGGGGCACCCGCCATCCATCCCAAGCGACGGAGGGCCGGAGCCTCTTCATCCGCTGGAATAAATAAAAAGTTCTGCTCTCTCTCTCTCTCTCTGGAGGTATACATATGTCGTCGGTTCGAACACCTATCGCAGGCTAGCCTCCAATTTGACTAGCATATATCCAGCCTGAACGCTACACAAAGAACGGTTGCGTCACAATTTTGACACAAAATCGCGTGGTAATTGTTCCCACTTCCTGCGGACGAATTCTGTGGGCGCCACACATGAGCCAGGCAAGGCGTTCAATTCAGCACCAGCTAACAGGGTCTGCACCTGTTCCGATAAGTTTGAGGTAAAGCCTCCCTGGCACATGCTCTAGTTGCGCTCACTACCGATTTCTCTCAGCCTCATACTGACGAGCAGAGATATCGGGACCGAAACTATGCTGGTTGTGGTTGTGGCTTGAAGCTTGCTGAGGTAACGCCGTTCACCCCGCAGGTTCGGGCGTTCGCGGCTCCCCAGGCCGGGGTATGGCGACCGGTGGCGGCGGCGCTGGCGGAGGGGCCTCGTCGGTTGTGGCGGCTGCCGCCGAAGAGCGCCAAAACCTGACCTGCTACACGTGCAACTCGCAGCTTGAGGGCGAGGGCTGCCGCTTCCCACACAACATGAGCCTCGCTATGAGGCGCACCTGTCCACCCTCGCACCGATTCTGCACGGTGAGCCTATCTTGCAAGATCTTCCTGTGAACCAGAAATTGCTGCAGTATGCCACTGAGACAAAGGACCCCCCGCAGCCAATGGCATGCACGGGTTCTCGTGAATGGTTTGCAGGAAAGTAGGGAGGAAAAAGAAGAGACACTGCCCTTTATGCCCTTGCCGGTGCGAGCGCGTTGCTTCATCGTTCCTTTCCTTCACTATCCTCTACTGCAGAACCACTGAAAGTTGTCCACGAGTACCGCAGGAGAAACCAGATGAAAGGAAGTTCATCGCGGCCTAATCGGAGGCAGCCGCGTGGCATCACGAGAGTCGGTCGACGCCATTGGATGAAGGACCTCCTTTGAAGCATCTGCCGCTTGTCTCTTCAGTTTGTATCAGACTATATAGCATTTTCTAGGTCCATGCAGATTCGCACGTGATCTCAGCACGCTCCTAGCTGTCTACTCGCGCAAGAAGGGGTAGCTCCAAACCGCGCAGCGTGGCGGGTGTGTCCATCCACTTGTAGCGCACGCAGCGCTGTTCCCAACTATATATGTGAGGTATTCACATGACGTCAAAGCTGACGTCAGTATGCAGCCTGCGGTATCTTTGCGTCCTGTTCTGACCAGTACGGTCGGCGGCTTAGCTTCTCGTGTGCGTCCGTTATCTCTGTCAGTCTACGTCAATGCCAGCATGCAAGGAAAACTAAATCGGCATCATGAGTAACAGTTCAAATTATCCGCAAAGTCTGCGCGATGTGGACAGAGACCGGTACATAAAAAAAAAAGAAAATAACGGTGGCACCGACCCGTTTACAGTCGATGCGCAACTGCGTTAACGTCGACCTGTTGCCGCGCATAAATATGTGCGACATTCACGAGTCACTTGTGCTACGGACGAGCTTCGTCACAAGAAATCAGCTGAAAGGCTACAGAACATTACGCAACTGCGTTACAAGCGGTTGGTTAAAGAGTCGCGGTTGAAGCAAGACGAACTCGCGCTTTGCGCAATTACCCGCGGGCCGTACAATGCTTATCCCAGCTAAACCGCTAGCCCTTGTAGCTCAAATTTAGCACAGAAATGGCATTTTGTAGTCAGTATTTTTTATACCAAACTCGTTTGGTGTACGCCTCATTCGATCAGAAGAAATCAGGCGTTTGCATTGTCTGCGACGACAACGAAGCAAGAGAAGCTGCTGCTACAGCGATGGTTCCGGTGACGCCACCTCGTTACGTTGTGGGCTCGAAATTATTTTTTGGAACAAAACTCTTCAAATATTGTGCAGTTTTGGCCAAACTAAGTTTCGCTTGCTACAATTTATAAATAAGTTTATAAAGCTCTGCCCGCCTACGTTCTTTCGCCGAATATTGTTTCGCAGCCGATACAGACGATGCGACCATCCGACTTCTTCTAATCTAATGAGGCAGGTACGCTAAACACAGAGCTTGTCGAGCGCTCCCTTCGAGGCTTGGATTGCCGCAAAACATGAAAAAGAGGTGTTGGCGGCGCACGGCATGCGCATGGCTGGACACGGTGATGAATGTAGCCACGTTGCCGCGCTGATCTGTTACTTTGAGTGCGGGAAAAGCAGTCGTGCACGGATCGTACGTGGCAACAGCTGGCAACATCCGGAAGATTCCAGCCAGGGCATTTTGACATAGATTTCTTATCTTCCATAATACTTGCGCGGTTGAGCCGTGCCAACTATATTGACGTCGCACCTCGTTGAGTTGTTCCGTTCGAGCGGAGTCGTTCGTGCGTACTTTCGGAACATTAAAAAAGCCGAGGTCGTTCGCACAGCTGTTCAGTTTCCGTTTCTTGCACTGTGCACGGCTATTACAGCGTACGACAGCTCAATAAACCATAGCTTTGGATGCCACTGCTAGTGGGACCCCGCGCGCGCACGACAGCACTTGATACGTACGTTCACCCTATTCTTTTGGTGGACACAAAAATGGCCGACTGCGCCACAATTAACCATAATGCACTGCGCACGGCGCGTTAGTAAATACCCCCTATACGTACATACATACATACATACATACATACATACATACATACATACATACATACATACATACATACATACATACATACATACATACATACATACATACATACATACATACATACATACATACATACATACATACATACATACATACATACATACATACATACATACATACATACATACATAGCTTGAACCAAGGATGAAAATTTTAAAAAGTTGTAGTAATAGTAGTACATGGCCATTTTATTGGAAAAAGTTACACAAGGAAGTGAAAATATTTTTTCCGGGCCCGGTATCATTATCGCAAACAGCGGAAACAAATTGACAGCGAGGGAACAGGTAAGGGAAAGCAAGAAGGGAGGTAGGGAGAAAGGACAGGTTAGATGTATACAAAAAAAAGTCCATAAGCCCAGCGTCCGCCCCGGTTGCGCGCCACAGGGCATCCCTCCGCGGGCAGGCGATCACAGACCGGTGTAGGGACCTGAGTGTGCGGCACTCTTAATCATCT
The DNA here is from genome assembly GCF_055883805.1 of Amblyomma maculatum. Taxonomy (NCBI): domain Eukaryota; kingdom Metazoa; phylum Arthropoda; class Arachnida; order Ixodida; family Ixodidae; genus Amblyomma; species Amblyomma maculatum. Next base: position 83,972,330 of record NC_139350.1, read on the forward strand.
CCTGTACAAATGCGGGCGGGCAGAAGGGGCAGGGGGTCACACACCGCTTGCGCTGTTCCTGTGGGAGAGCCTTCGAGGGTTCCTACGTGAGCAGCGCGCCGCCGTTGGAAGCAAGGGAGCCGCACACGTGAGAGCACACAGACACGCGCACGATGACACATTCACGCGCGCGGCCCCTGTGCCATGTCGGTGTATCCACCGGCCATAGCAGCAACGCTCACACTCACGTGTTGGGACTGCTGATGCTTCGACTGCCATCAGGTAGATACGAAGCGAAGTCCATCGGAGCTCTCGGGATAACGCGACACGCAGCAGCTCAATCACGTGGTTCGTCGTGTCCTCAGGCGGCGCTGCAGTGGTATGCATGGCTGGCTGTGTTGGGCTGCCGCCGTTGCTGGGTGGAGCGTCTCGCCGCTTCGGCGTATACGAGCGCCCGTTTGTCGGTGCCTTGCTTTGTTGTTGCTTGCTGATCGACGCCGCCTCAGAGCGGATCAAAGTCTAAACCACCCTCCTTGGCACCGACGATGTGACCAGAATGGTTGCCACGCGGCGCTCTCGCTGCCAGTGAAGGCACGTGAGGTCCATGGCCGCGTTACCACCGTCGCAGTTGATGCACCGAGGCCTCGGCTTGAGCAAGCGTCGCTCACTGTACAGCGAAGTGAAATCAACGGGACAGCATTTGTCATCATGTAGCACTCCTCAGAGTATTTTTACATTCCGCTCAATTTGTTAATTAACTGAGCTTAATTCTTAAAAATCTTTATTATTCAGTTTGGGACCAAGTGGGTTCGGAAACAGCCTATCCAGTCTTTTACTCTACCTGTGCCTCCGACGGGGCCGTTTTCTTCGGAAGAATTTTTTGTAGGTCCTAGGTGCACAATCACGTGACACATGAGTGACGTAGCTATACGTCACATACACGAATCTTGCGTAGCTTATCTTTTTTTTTTCCATGAGAGAGGCGCGCTGCTCATTCAAAAGGTGCGATGTACGGCAATGTAGAGTGCGCGCCGATTCTGTGGGTTCGTAATTTTTTGCTTTCGTTCTTTTTCTTTCGGTGCCTTGGTGGAGTGGCTGGTATTTGAGGCGTACGCATTGATTCGGAGTCGTATCGTCTCCTTCTGCGTAGCGCGCTGCTGGGATGGTGTGTTTACTTTCCTCTTTCTAATGAAACTTAATATATTTGCAGCCCCGCCTTATGTGAGGCTGCAAATATATTAAGTACCTGCCTATGAGTTATTCGCACCTACGCGCACCCACCCTCATTTACTTTAGTAGTGGCAGGAAAGAAACAACTGTCAAGAGTGAGATCATCCTCTAAAGGGTGCGTAAACGTTGACGTTTGGAATTACGCTTTGAAGTTATACAAGATGTTGTTTCACAAAAGGAGTTGAGGTACAAAGCGGCCGATTGAACCCAGTGGACGCGCACAGAAGCAGTGAAATCGTAGCGCTCCTTCCGCTGCGCTCAGGCCATCGCAGCCCATACCTCACTGCTACGAAAAAAAAAATTAAAAAGGAGGCAAGCGTGCATAATACTGGGCGTTTTGCCGAGGGTAGGTAGCTCCAAGCCGTCACTCGTTTGTTACCGCACCGTCTGCACTGGCAAGCCTGCCCGCCCCTCCTTTCCGCACTGCTAGGGACAACATTGCTGGCGTTTCAGCTTTAGTTAAGCCTAGTGCGTACGCGATAGCTTCATTCGCGTCCCTCTCCTCGGCCTTCATGCTGCAGCAATAGACTGGCGCGCTCCGCACTCCTGTTTATAGACTCAGTCACAATGGGACGTCAGTTGTCACGTGACAATGGACCTTACGCCCGCGTCATAGTTCATCACTTTGCCCTTGACCTTTGACCTTTTTACCATGGGGTGCGACACCGTAGCGACACCACAAGTGTTTCGTGGTTTGACCTCTAGCTCAACTGAAGGTCAAATTCCTATGCGCGGAGACATTGGCCTTACATTGCGTAGTGCAGGTATAGCTTCGGAAAAACGGAAAGAGAAGGTGTTTGCTTTGCTCGAAGGACGACGAGACGGGGGTTCTTGTCCCCCCCCCCCCCCCACACACACACACAAATTAGGCGGGCACAGAGGGCAGCTCGAAGTCACAGCTCGTTTGAACCTGCTTCGCTAGCCTGCCTCCCGCAACTTCTCCTTTTATCGTTCCCGCGTATTGGACTGAGAGAGGTCTTGTAGTCTCTCTCTCACTCCCTCTGAATAGATTAAAAAATGACTGGGGCAGGACATGCAGAGACAGGCACAACGTCACTTTTGTGCCACGTGATTGCGCGCCCAGGACCCGAAAAAAAAAAATCAAAGAGCACTGTAGAATATACACTGCAGAAATGCGAAAGCCTAATCACACGGTGCATCACATTTGCTGTCATTATCATTATCAACTAAATACACCGTCATTATCATTACTAATGCCATCATTGTCATTATCACTAACTGGAGCGTCATTGCCGTCACTGCTATTATCCTCACGTCGACAGGAAGAATTATGATGTGCGTGTCACGATCCTGGGCGTGGCACAGTTGTTTAAAGCGCTTGCTGGGGATCCAATGAATGGTGGTTCGATTCGGGTTGGAGGGAGCATTTTATTTATTTTTACCTATCTTCCTTACGGCTGACAAGGACAATTATGATGAGTATGGTTAGTTTCGGTTTCTAGTGATGACGTCATTTGATTGACAGCTGTAGTGTGACCGGACGGATGCCGACAATATGAGCCATTAAAGGATTTCGCCTTAATATCATCTTGTTTAAAGGCGAACGCCTTTAATGCCTCATGCGGTGTCCAGAGTCCGGTGTCCTGTCCTATCCCACTATAGCTGTCAATCCTTCTGACTTAGCCGCGTCGGGAACGTGAAAAACCTCTCTTAATTTTCCTTGTCTAGCGTCATGTCAGCGCGGTTGCAACGGAAACCGCCACCACTTGTTAGTGGTACATAGTGATCGATAATGGTAGTGGTAGTTAGTGATATTGACATTGAGATTACTGACTATGATGTCACCAGGTCATGACAAGTCGTGATGTCATGGCCGGATGTGAAGTCGTGATAGTGGAAGTTAGTCATATAGTGACAGTGATGATGACAGATATGACTGGCTATGAATTGGTGACGTCATGTGAAGGCGTGACGGCATGACAAATTGTGACGTCATCATGTGATCACTTCAGACCATGTCTAATAACCGGAACTGACGTCATGATGACGTATAATCCAGCCATGACGTCACGCCTGCTCATGACGTCACCAGGCGATTCACGCATATACGAAGCTGACCCCGCCGGGCGTCCGATTCAGGTGTCCGTGTGGCGCCTTTCATCTGGCGCTTCCTCGAACGCCGCACCACACAGCATGCGGAAGCAGACGCAGTACAGCAGGCATCAGTGGCGTTTCAAATCGGTTTAGAGGAAAGAAAAGGCGCAATATCCATCACAATTCTCCACGGACACCTTAACCGAGCCGTAACGAAAAGGAGGAAGGTGGGAAGAAAAAAAGAGAAATAAGTGCCGTGGTGGACGGCTTCGGACCACCACGCAATAGTGGCTTTCGGTTCATCGCAGTTTAATGTCCTTCCGGCATTTGTAAAAAGCCCACGAACTATAAAAAAATGTCACGTGACTGCGTTGGTGGTTTTAATGTTGCAGCGCTCCCAACAAAGTTTGGACGAACAAAACGTATGCTCTGACAGCGCCGAAGTGAACGGCCGAGCTTGAATTAGGCGACTGAACTGATTTTTCTTGCTTTTTTTCGTTGCCAGTAATAACTCGATAAAAGCTGCGTCTGAGTTGGCTGTCGGTGGCCGGCCGATCGTTTATCGCTGATAGTTTCGCGGGCTTTTTGTGCTCTTACTGAATGTGCTGACACATTTTAATTGAGTCTATGCTGACAGTGGGTATTCGATTATCTGTTCCGAACTGTCCGGGACTACTTGCTCCGGCGTTCGAATTTCCTCAGGCAGCCCAGAAGCCCCGCCGACCAGTAAAGCTCTTGAGCTGGCGGCCATTTTCAGTCAGACACATTCTGAGAGCTTTTCGTATCCCTGCATACGATATCATGCGCTGAACATTGACACAATCTCTACGCAGTTGTAAGACCTCTGAATCTTGCGTCTTCGCTTTCTTGTCTTGAATATCATTACACGCAGAAGCATTCGGACCCCCGAGCACGGTTCGTTGGTTCGTGCTGCCCATGTAGTTCTTCACCTGTTTCTGGATCTTTCCGGCACGCAGGTCTGAAAGCGTCGTATACGAACCGCTTTATTCTGGAGCAGCTAACGCTTGTTGTAAATTGTAACGCTTTCGTCAGCTTTCGAGCGCAGTGAGCGGTGTCCTTGGCAGATCTTCGGGACCAGCAACGGGAAGAAAACCCTGCCAAACTGAGGCCTGTAAAATGCTTCACATCCAGGCATGTCACGCTCCGTTCGCGAAAGGCACCTGTTGATTCGCGCCTCTGTTATCCATCTTTAGTACGCCAAAAGATAAACGTGCGCGCGGTGTCACTGCGAAAGAACCGAGTTGCGGTTTGGTGATCGTGGTAACTGCAGATGGTCGGTATCGTCTGCTAAGAGCAAACGATGGAGGGGGCTTGCGAGTTCACGTGACCGTCACGCTGCCTCCTGTCGGAGCGGAAGCCGAGACCTGTCAGCAAGTAGTCTGGGACTAGAATATCGAATCGCGGCCGCTCAGCTCATGACAGTGAGCGTGCACGCTTCGTTGGTCCAAAACGCGTTTGGCAGCGATGTAGTACGGTTTCGCAAGACCAGTCATGTGTTTGTTTTTCATATTTTGCGTGCTTTTTTAAATGTTAAAAAAAAAAAAAAACAATCATGGAGGCGGTACATTAGCAGAAAAAAACTAGGTCTGTTGCATCTAAACTGCCTCTACGACATAATTACACATTGTCCTAAATTGATTAATAAAGATTTTACAGAAATTTTTGCTAATTAAGAAATTACCTGAAATAGAAAAATACTCCAGGATCATTACATGAAGACAAACAATAGAACGTTGGTTTCAGCCAACTGCAGTTTTCCGCCTTTTATTTAAATCCTTCTTGGCTGAAGATAAGTTATATATATATGCGGAGTAGCGTTGCCTTACGTCGTGACATCAAGAGCGCTGCATTTTGGTAGAGAGCGCGGTTTCAATTTCCCGGCATCGCCCTCGTCGGAGCCGCCGCCTTGCTGGATTTCCGCCACTGCTCATTACCATGCCGCCGCCAACTGAGTCTACCTCAATGCTTCTCATCACTTATAGTCAGGCGGCTACAAGTCAGGTGGCTACCGGCCTTTATCCATTACACCGGGAGCCCCGCTCTTTCGCTGGCGCAGCGGGAGATGATGTTGACGACTGGCTCCACTGCTACCAACAGGTGAGCCGCTACAACCTTTCGGACTTCGCAACTCAGCTCGACAACGTCGTATTTTTCCTTACTGACACCGCCCTTATCTTGTTTAAAATCACGAGGACACGTTGACGACATGGGAATGCTTTGTCTCTGAACTTAAACATTGTTTCGGCGACTCGTCAGCACGCAGGAAACTGTCCGAGCAGACCCTCGTCCATCGTGTCCAACTACCCTGAGAGACCTGCACTATACCTAAATCGAAGAGGTCCTCAAGTTGTGCAAGACGATAGACTCTCACATGTCGGATGAGGACAAAATCGGGATCTTCTGAAGGGCATTGCACGTACCTACGTGTGCTATACGTGTGTACATGTGAAGGGCACGTGCCTATAGTACATAAAGACTCCATTCCAGTGGACATCTGAGTGCGACTCGTCTTTACAGCAACTCAAGTTCCCATTAACATCGTATCCTATCTTACGGCGCTTCAACCATTCTGCTCCAAGGGAAGTGCATACTGACGCAAGTGGAATAAGCATCGGTGCTGTCCTCGTTCAGCGCTATGATGACCGCGAACATGTGATTGCTTGCGCCAGTCGGACTATAAGCAAGAGTGAGCGCAACTACACCATCACCGAGCAAGAGCGCCTGGCGGTTGTTTTCGCCGTGCAGCGGTTTAGCTGCTACCTGTACGGACGGCCTTTCGTTGTAGTAATAGATCAGCATTCCCAATGTTGCTTACTCAATCTCTGTGACCCGTCTGGTCGCCTGGCCCGCTGGGCGCTTCGCTTACAAGAATACGACTATACTATTTCATACAAGAGTGGCCGACGGCACGCAGATGTGGACTGCCTCTCGCGGTTGCCCCTTGCCACGACGGAATATGACGCGGACAACTTCGACCATTATATCGCTGCTTTATCTACGAGCTTTCTCGATATTCGTAGCTTCCGACAGAGCAGCACAGCGACCAGCACCTGGAGCCGTTCTTGAATGCTGCTCAGGACCCAACCTCGAACAGCCAGTTTTGTCTACGTGATGGCCTGCCTAGCTATACAAGAAGGTTTACTCAGACAGTGGCCATCGTTTCCAGCTGGTAGGACCTGAAAACCTCCGTCTTTCAGTTTTACGCGTAATGCATGACGATCCAGCTTCGGACACTTGGGATAGGCGAGAACTTTGCACCTCACTCAGGAGCGATTCTACTGGCTCCGGATGCGCCACACGATTGGCCAGTATGTGGCCAGCTGTCCTGAGTATCGAAGTCACAAAAGTCCTACTGGTGTAGCCCCCGGAATGCTTCACCCTGTAACGCCGTCTAAGACTCCTTTTGAGAAAGTCGGAGTTGATCTTTTGGGCCCTTTCCCAAAGTTGCAAAAAGGCAATCGTTGGATTGTTATATGTGTGGACCATTTTACTCCCTACTGTGAGACGGCCGCTCTTCCCGCCGCTGCAGCCTACCAAGTGTCTCTTTTTATGCTGCGTTCAGTCATCTTGCGACAGGTCCCCCGAGAGTTGTAATAAGTGACAGAGGTCGCCAGTTTACTGCCGATGTAATTGAAGAACTTCTCCGTTTATGCGCATCTGATTTCAGGCATTCGACCCCTTACCACCCTCAGATAAATGGTTTAATAGAACGAACCAATAGAACTATCACCAATATGCTTGTAATTTACTTCGCTTCGGATCACAAAAACTGGGACTGTGTTCTCCCATTCATCACATACGCATTCAACACTGCCAGACACGAGTCACAGGATACAGTCCGTTCTTGCTCCTGTACGCCACTCCCCTCGACACACCCTCGACCACATCCTCCCATTTTCCACTGACGGCGACCCGTGCTCAGCGGAAACTCTCTGCTTGGCTGAAAAAGCGCGGCGGATAAGCCCGACTGCGGACTTTGGCTTCGCAAGACAGACCAAAAGCTCGCTATGACGACCACCGTCGCCAGATCACCTACCTCTCCGGTGACCTAGTCTGGCTTTGGAAACCTATGAGAAAGTGTGGCTTACACCAGAAAATGCTGGCACGCTACACTGGCCCAATGTGATTTTAGAACTACTCGGTGAAGTAAACTACCGAATTGCACGCCTTACAGCCAATGGGCGACATTCGGCGATGACTGAGGTGGCGCACGTCGCCCGCCTGAAGAAGTATCATAGTCGTGACGACAACACCTGACTCGCCCGAAGGGCTATGTTCGAAAAAAAGAAGGGGGGGGGGGATGTTACAGACTAGATGAATGAAGAAGAGGAGGAACACTGAGGAGTTTCTCGTCTTCCCTCTCTCTCTTTCTCCTTTTCTATATATATATAATCGCCGAAGTGAAGCAACCGCGCCGGCTTTGCAAATGAACTTATCTCGGACAAGCGAACTGATTTGTTGGATTTGCAGCTCTTTGACAAAATGCATGTCGCGAGCGAAGCACTACTTACCCATGAGAAGAGGTATCGCCACTGCAAAAGAAGGAACTGCCAGCGCTGTGACAGCTACAATACTTGTAAAAACATATGCAGCGGTGCTGCTTGTTGCTTGCCGCTGTAAAGGGAGTACAGTTGATCCCTGGTATAAGAACCCGGATATATCGAATTATTGTCTATGTCGAACTCTCGGAATAACTCCTTTAAAATCGCATGCAAAAGTATAGGAGTGGTGTCCGCCTTTATCGAACTCCCGTTCAGCAGAACATTCGATACATCGAAATGCGCGCTGTGCCCCTGTAAGAAACGCTTCTCCTAATGGTGCCCCACGATCACTTTTTCGCACACAGAGCTGGGCTGGTTACGCAGCTTCGGTCGCCTGCTGGCGGTGTTAACGATGCACAAATGCGGGTCTGATTGAAAGCAACTTTCGGTCTGGCATGCTTGTTTTTAACGCGACAGTGCTGTCATGCCGAGAAGCCGAAGTTCGATGCAGTGGTTGTCGTGCGGAGAAGCTTGCCTTGCTGAACCCCGAAAGCTTGGGGCGGCTCACTTGTGGCCTGCTTCGCTGCTTCAAGGAGACGAAGAAATTAACTGCACCGTATTTCAACTTATATTTATTGCGTTCATAGTGTACCAGTAACAAAATCAGACTTCTTTTAATCAGCAATGACCGTTCCCGAAGCAGCGTTCGCAGCAGCTTTGATGTCTACCGCAATCGGCGCAAGACGCGAGCCCTGTCACCTCAGCAGACACGCCAGTCATGGAATTACAGTAATGAAATTTCTATAATTTAATTACATTTTCGGTAATTTATAACGTAATGGATTACCTTTCTTGGGTTGGTAATTTAATAATGTAATGAATTACTTTTTGGTAGTAATTTTGCAGCAAAAGTAAATAATTCCTTTCGAAATTACTTTTACTGAAGTGCCCCACGACTCCATCAATAGACAACAAAGTAGAGTGCGGGGAAAGCGGAACGACGTGCGGCAAGCCGAAGCTAGCGTAACAGGTCGGCAAAAGGAGACAGAATTAAGTAGAGCAATGCGTCTGAGAACTCCTGTGTAGCATGGTCATTCTCCCAGCAGCAGGATACAAGGCGTCAAGGGAATTCCGAATGGAGAGATGGTGCAAGAATGCTGGAGTTGAAAACTAGTTGGGTGCGCGACGCAGTGGCACTCCCTGTTGCGTCGGCTAGGGCACAGTGGTGCCTGGTTACACTTGTCACCACGGGGCGAGGGAGGATTGTGGAGGAGGGGGGGGGGGGGAGGATAGGCGGGAGGGCTCATGGCGGGAGCCACCGCGGCTCGTGGATTACTCAGCAGTGAACGCAGGGTGCCGACGTCGATTCTTGGCACTGCGGAACCAATAAATAACCTAGCTCCTTCGGGGCCCCTCCGGGCCAGCAAGACGCTGGGTTCGCTGGCCATTTCGCGACCGTTCGACCATGCTTCTGCCTTTCTTTTTTTTTTATTTTGGGGTTGCCTTGTTTTTATAATGGCAAGTTTTGTAGGAAAGAGGGAAGGAGTAGCTCTCTGGGACGGAATTTGGCGGGAAGACCAAAGAGTGTGTGTGCTTAGCGTGTGGAGATCAAGTTGTTTTTCTTTTTCTTACTAGCTTTGTTTAGTTTTTGCATGGATGAAAACTATGAAGTAATTTAAAAGTTATTGAATTACTCACTAGAAGTAACTGTAATATAATTTCATTACTTTTCAGGAGTAGTAATGAGTAACGTAATTTATTTATTTCTCTGCTGTTTTCAGAAAAGTAATTAGTAATGTAATTTAACTCCTTTTCAAAAGTAATTTTGCAATATATGCACCTCAGTATGCCCCTATGAATAAGAGTGCGAGCTCGCGCAACCTGGAGCAGCACTCAGAGATGCGCCTTTTTTTTTTTCCCTGATGCCTGGCGGGAAGAGACTCTCGATGCGTGGGTGTGCGCGCGCTCACGAGAATCTGTGCTCACGGCGAGCGATGGACTGCCAGCATGCTGGCGAAACGTGTATTGGAGTAAGGAGCGCGCCGCTAGCGTGGGTACACCGTATGCACGTTTCTGGGTTACGGAAAGTTTCATCTTTTGGCGTGTTTTATGCATCGAATTATTTCGCCATCTCCTTGGAGTTCGATATACCCGGGATCGACTTTAAGGAATAGTAAGCGGAACTCTTTTCAAGCTCGCATTAATTGCGCCCTTACAGTACCGAGATAACGTAACTGCCCCGTATGCCTCTCAGGTCATAGCGAAAATAATCAGTGTACATGCTGTATTTGCTGTCAACTTCCCCGTTAGGTGTTTCACAACACGGCAATAGCTTTGGAGGCTCCTGCATTAAGCACCCGGCTCTACTGGAAAACAACATTTTGCGAACGTAAATTGTAGGCTACAAGCACGAAGTGCGGGTAAAATTCTGGAACTATGTTCAGACACCCTTTATTATCCGCAGCAGAGTACCCCCCCTTCCGATTTCTTCGCCGACTGTTCTGAATGGGCAAATCATTGATGCGCGAAGGTGTGAACTCGGGCTGTGCCAAGGGCAGTATAGCGAGGACCAACATTGTGCGCAGGTGACCCGCGTGGACTACAGCGTGGACCCCGGCGGTGCAACGCGGGCCTTCTCCATCGAGCGCAACTGCAGCGAGCATTGCACCACCGAGTGCGTGGCAGTGGGCGAGCGGCTGCGGCTGTACATGTGCCGCTCCTGCTGCTCCGACAGCTTCTGCAATACGGGCAACCAGGCCCGCGCCGCGTTGCTCGAGGAAGGGCGCGCGCTGCTCGCCTCTCGAAGGCTGGCCGTGCCGCTGCTCGCCCTGCTGGTGGCCGCGTGCATGTAGGCCGGCCCAGCAGGAGAGCGCAAGTCCGCTCGGCGCGTTGATTTCCTTCAGCCCCTCAGAATCAGAAAAAAGCATTCCTGCATGTGCAGTCGTCAGTGTCGCGACTTCATTTTTCGTCGTACATGTTTCAGGCGCGTCAGAACAAAGGCCAAGCGATGCGCTGCTCTCACAAAGACCTTTGAGTATATGGGGCAGTCACTTCTCAGCAGGTCCAGGGCTGCTCAGCAGATAATGGTTGTAATTGGCGAAACCACTATTTAGAAGTGACGTCGTTTTTCGCAGCGATCAAGTCACCCGATGATTTGCAGCGGGGAGCGGCGAGAGTGGAGTCGTAGTACGCGCATAATCATTTTTAACCTGGAACCGTCACTTCCCTAAGTTTTGTCTTTTTGTACCTTCTTGTCGCGCTCCGCCATCGGTAGAAAACGAGAAAAAAAAAAATGCCCGTGACGCGCCGTCAGCGCATTTTCTCTGCCGCAAGTTCTCCGGGAGTGTGTTCTTGTGAGAAGTAAGTGTATGTACCGAGGAGGTTACCACTTCCTCGGTATACATTCGCCGAATCATGCACAGGGAATAGGCCTGGATAGTTGAGGTATAAGCGTCGTTAGCCGGGTTTCAAAGGGGGACTTTCCTCGCGTTTCCCTGGTTCTGAACAGCAACCTCGTGCACATGACAGGATATATCGTGACGGCTTGCTAAACATGTTTAAGTTCTGCTCTTTCCCTCATTCACATCCCTTGCTGTAGCGAGATGCCGGCTGATGTGCGATGTGCTTAGACTCTGGCGTAGACTTAACGCTCTAGTCAAAATGCAGTCGGCACCTTGGCAGTAAAAACACCATAAAAGGATCACCGCATTGCTGGAACAACGCGTACAAGCTACAAAGTCTACAGATTATTCACTATGTTATACTCATTTACCCTTTTCCTCCAGCATTTAAAAGTGAAATGCTAGCCAATTAAATTAAATATAAATACAGGAACGGTTCATCGAAGCCTCCAAAATGCTGCCAAATGCTTCATCACGTCATCTAATAAACACTGACATCGTCTTCATAAAAGGCAGTTATAGCCGTTATAAATGTTGCTGATTGTTAGGTGGGAGGCCTTGGGAGGCCCATACTGAATTTACTCTGTAAGTGCAACAGCAAAGAAACGGGCAGAAATCTTAGCTTAACTACGATTGCAATGCGAGCACAAGTTGCTGCTTGTATTCCTACTGAGCTGTTTTACGTGGTTGTGCTTGTCGTTTTCAGCGCAGAAAATACTTGTTAGGTTATAAAATAGCTATATTTCGGTCTGTCTTCCTCTCAGCAGCCTGTTTATGTATAAACCTCGCTACAGTGAAGTTAAGTTGTCCGTTGAAAGTGAAGGGCGCACTGCTTCTTTGTATAGTTGTAGTCGTAGCGAATTATATAACGGTATATGCGTCAAGGCAAGCTGCGTTTATTTTGCTTTGTGCATATTACTTCATCGTGTGCCGTTTCGTCTAAATAAGACATAAGTGTACTCGAAACGCTAGGCAAAGGCTGAGTGACGAGGCGAGACGCGCACACTTAGTAACTGGAACTCCGTGCTTCCCTGTCAAGTTGAACATCCACACGCTTGTGTGCACCATTCAATTTCGTGTCCTCGTTGTTACTGAAAGAAAAGAAAATGAGCAGACAGGTAATTGAGTATCCCTCGTAACACCTATAGATCGCCGGGCAGCCTTTAGTCCCGTTCCCCAAAGCAATAGTTTACGCACTGTTTACTTGAATAAATATTAATGAAAAAGCCATCGTCTTCCACCTGAAACCCAACCTTCCGGCTTGCTCAGGCCATAGCGTAGAAACTGATGGGGGGGGGGGGGGGGGGCAATGCAGTTGTCGAACATTGCAGAGCTGTCCGTATAGTTTGGCTCGCGGCCCTGTCTGTCGAGGTAGGAGTCAATGCGGCTAGTACTGGGTAAAGAAACTTTGTGCCCGAAACGTTTAGCACGCGGTCACTATTGGTGTCACAGAACGTTTATCACAGCGATGTCACTCATCACATTAGACGTTTGTCCTCACTGAAAAAGGTGATCTGTCTGACGAGACTAGTTTAACCGCGAGCACTGACTGTGTGTGTGCACGAAGACGCGTGGCAAGGATTACAAGTGACCAACTGACGGTCCTTGACTCGCTCATGGCTTCGTCTACACTGGTGAGAAATCATGAGGCAGGGCTCAAGATTTCGACCGAACGGATATAATAGGTATCATACTGTCGCGAGCCTAGGGATTGGACGCATCCACAGTACGCACAATGCGGGAAACGCTGGACGCGACCGTCCGCAAAACCTCTGCGAGGACGAATTTGTCGTGCAGGGTAGAAAAATGAATGTCTGCCAGAACATCCTGTCGTTGAATTGTCTCTGTTTTCCGCTATCTAGCCGCTGTTTCCCAATTGATGCAGTGGCGAAGTGGGCAGAGGTTCCGCATTTCGAAGCATTTACTTTGCGCATTTAGCGCGTGTTTCCTATTTACGAGCATTCGCGGTCACTGACCTTGCCAAAGACCTTAAGCAAAGTTTCGGAACTCGTACTGGTTTCTTGCTCACCACTGCGAACCGACCTTAAGAGAAGCAGATGATGTAGCTTTAACCGGTTGATATAATTATTTTCCATAAGGCGGGCGAAGGTGTCCCTTTGATATGTTCAGTGTATATTCGGCCTCATCTATATTACTAAACATTCCAGGTGCAACCACGCTGACAATTTTATTTCGCTGGCGCTATGAAAAATATGTACTCCAGTTAATGAGAGCTACGTATTCCTTCACGGCTGCTTCTCCGTAGAGAACTCAAGTTCTTCACATAATCAGTGACCAACGAGTCATTCCACTGTACACTATATTGTGTCAAACATTCCGTTACAATTTTCCGTCTTATTTGGCTTGTATAAAGAAGCGAGTGTAAGTGCAAACAAAAACTGTGGGTTTGGTTTGATTCACGGTGTTTAACGTCCTAAAGCGACTGAACTACTACGAGGGACGTCGTAGTGCAGGGATCTAGATAATTTCGACCATTCTTTAACGCGCCCTGAAATCGCACAGAACTCAGCCGCTTGGCGTTTCGCCTACGACAAAAACTCGGCCACCGGCATCGAACTCGATGCTTCCGGCCCAGTGGTTGCAGTGAGCCACCGCGAAGGAGAAAGAGCTGCGGATTTATTCACTAAGTCTCTTTAGCGCGAGCTGGTTTTGTTAGCGGGCTCTTCGATAAAATATCGGAATGAGCCGCAGAGAAACAGATCGGTTAGAAACAGGAGGAAAGTGTTAGGTCCGCGAAATACTTTTGTCGCGTACACCTCTTGTGTCCACATCATTTACTATACCTTGTATTCGTCCTTCGCGACATGGGACTACTCCGTTGTGGAAGTTCTTTCTTTTACGGAGACAAAATTAAGACATAACTAAGTGTGCGCATTTTTATGCCTCTGACCCTTTCAATACAGTGAAACGTTGAAATGTGGATTTCGTTTGCAGTTGCAATTTCTTCGCGGAGTGATACAGCCGCCGGAAAACCATGGGCTATTTTTGCCATGTGCAGTTCCTTTTTTTTTTTTTTTTTTTTTACATTTGTATCATGCTATAATCCAGGCGGAATTCGGAACAGCACTTTCTTTGTAGAAACTGCGTAGAAATGTGCTGGAATGTAAAGGCTGTTTCAAAGAGAGCGCGTGACCACCGCTGCCGCCAAAAGCATGGAAGAATCGGCGGCAAAGGCGCAGGCATGCCATGGTTGGCAGCTCTCTGCGCGTGCGCTTGGTGCCACCAATTTTCGCCGGCTGTCGGCGGCAGTGGTTCCCAAAGCATGGTGGTGATGCGCTCCCAGTTTCCCAGTATGAAACAGCCGGTGCATGCATTAGTTAACGTATTTGGGGGGTTCGTTTACTTCCTGTAAGCATTGCTTCTCTTCATACTTGAGAGAAGGTATTTCAGATAAACATGGTATAGCGATGTAATAGACGATGTTTGAAATGTGAACTATTAAGGGGGGGGGGGGGGGGGGACTATTTTCTCCAAGCCGCTGCAAAATAAGGAAAGATTTGGTCGTGCTGGTGAGAGTTGTAAAGTACTATGGAAAAAAAGCTCCAGAGAAATACTTGGCACTTAGCTTTGTGTGCTCCTTGCACTGCGGCGTGTAGTGCCCGTGGAAACAGGTTCGGTGTAAAAACTGATTATTTTAAAACATCGTCTAGAAATATGTCGAATACGTACACCACCAGCGGGCTAGCAACAACTTGGCCTTGGGGAATATCAAGCCTCGCTCATGTTCGGCTTTCCGATCGTACGTTGTTGTTGAGATTAAACGTTTCTGTAATGCTCCTGCCTCTTGTGCATTTCTCTGGTTCATTCGTTGCCCTCGCCGAGCGCAAAAAAAAAAAAAAAAAAAAACGCAAAACGCGCTATTCAGGCACAACGTTTGAATAAGCCTCGAACGCCGGTAACCTGCGACGCTCAATTAAAGCAGCTGTAATACGCCCGCCGGAGAGTATATGGTACACGGTAACTAAGATTTCTTACTGAAATATTATATAACTCGAGGTACGCAAGGAGTTGCTCTAAGAAATTTGCCACATGTGCCATTATTTTCTTGAATGCAGAAGCAACTAAGACCGTAGTTCGTTTTTCGCCGCTTAGCAAGGTCACAGAAAGAGAATTTCGCCTCATTGGTTTGAATTACGTCTCGCGCCTGCCAGTACCAGCTTCATTGCCGTGGCGGGCGGTCGTTGTCACGGTCGCACGTATGCTCAATGAGAGATTCACCACACATCCGCCATCTTTCAAAATGCGGAATAAATATTTCGAACCGGGCTGCGGTTTCTCAGCAGGTAGTCGGCTTACATAGCAATCCAAGCAACTTCCGGCGATTAAAGGTTAATTTCAGCATGTGCGTCGTCTTAATAGCGCTTCTTGCTGCCAACAATACAGCACCTTTCTTGCGCGAAATGTTGGATGTTTTTGTGAACCCTTGGTTGCAAGCGGCCTTCCAGAATGCGTATACTCAAATTAAAAAAAAAAAAAAACGACTCTTGACCCATGAAAATGACTGAGAGCTGTTGATAGTCACCTGGCCTAGTCTTCAGTATTTTGTCATCGCTATGGTTGAATATCAGCCCTAGGAACAAAGTGTCAACACAATAGTTGTTAACAGCTTTTAGAGATAACGGAAAGCTTACCTTGTTGGAAACGTTACCATCAAGGTAAGATATCCGTTATTTATTGGCCCTCAAGAAAAGTTATCAGCGTCTCTTCAAGTCTATCAAGTGTCGCGTTACAACTGTCGTTCAGTGTGCATACAAAGCTTTGCCGGGATAGTGCTTCAAAAATATACATAAATAAAAGCAGACTTTCTTCCCGAGACGAGTTTAGGGAAGCTAAACTTGCACTGCTCTCATGTTGCACCTTTTTTATTATGCGAGTTGTTTAGGCCGGTAAAGAAACAATAGGTTTTGCGTAAACGTTAGTTGAATATGAGCATGTAAATCCGCTACTTTTCAAGATGATTTACAACGACATTTTGTTCCTGAAACCTATAGTCAAAAAGTTAGCACAGTAATTAATAAAGTTAAATAAACATTCCTTGCAGTGCAGACGTTTACGCATTTCTTCTGAGCTCCATGATATTATTCTTGTTGTGGGCACCACTAGCGACAGCGCCCCAAGCGGCAAGCTAACCAGGCGGACCGCCGGGAGACCCCGGCATGGGCGACCGCGCCAAGGGGAGCGAAAACGGGCGCCA
Source organism: Amblyomma maculatum (assembly GCF_055883805.1). Classification (NCBI taxonomy): domain Eukaryota; kingdom Metazoa; phylum Arthropoda; class Arachnida; order Ixodida; family Ixodidae; genus Amblyomma; species Amblyomma maculatum. The sequence goes on from NC_139350.1 coordinate 83,988,712, forward strand.
TTACCTGATGTATAAATAAACAGTTTTGATTGTTATACCGGCTACGTCTGCCACATGGTGGCAGCGGCAGGATAACCAACGCAGCGTGACACCCAGGACAGCGAGCCCAACGTAAGCGGCCGCAGCGTCATGCCAGACACTCGCGGCGCGAAGAGCGCGCGAGCGGCACTCCGAAAATGACGTTCAACCCGCTCGCCGTGGAACTGCCGACAAAGCACGATTTCCCCAAGCCCGAAGATTGGACACGATGGCACCGCAGGTGGGAACGACTCATCTCCGGCCTGACAGGACAGGACGACGCAAATCAACACATTACTCTACGCCATGGACGAAGAAGCGGAGGACGTGCTCGCTGCTTTGAAACCGACAGACAAACAGATGGCATCATACTCCGCCGTGATGAGTGCTTTTGAAAAGCATTTCTTACCTCGAAAAAATGTCATCTATGAGAAAGCGCGATTTAACTCTCGGAAACAAGAGCAGCATGAAAACGTCGACGCATTTGCGACTGAACTGTTTAAGATGGCCGAAAGATGCGATTACGGAACTCTCAAAGACGAACTTATTCAGGGCAGGCTCGTGGTCGGCTTGCGAGACGTAAAACTCAACGAGAGCCTGCAGCTTGACGCAGAACTCACTCTCGAAAAAGCAATCACAGCTACCCGCAATTCAGAGGGCGTGAAACTTCAACACAAGGAAATTCACTCCATCGAACAGCCAGCTCTCGACATGGGAGAAGTTCGCGGCCAGACAAACGTCAAAACTCGCCGGAACGAAGCGAAGATGCCTTTCGAGTCGCGCCCTCAACGTACACACAAGACGGGAGACGAACGCTGCAAGTGGTTTGGTGGTGCGCGTGACCACACGAAGACACAGTGTCCCGCGATAGACAAGACGTGCAACCAGTGTGGGAAAAAAGGCCACTACGCCCGCGTCTGCATGTCTAAGCCGAAGGACGAGACCTCGAGTATCCGACAACGACTAAAAGATCTCGGAGAGCTATATCTAGGCGAAATCAAAGTGGGAGTGAACGCGCCGTGGAGGATTACTGATACCGTGAACAACTTGCAAAGAGCACAGAAAGCCAGAAACAGAACCCCTGCTTCTAACCCCATTGCCAACACACGCTTGGGACACAGTCGGCATGGATCTCTTCACGCTGGAGGGGAAAGAGTATGTTGTAGTAGTGGACTACTATTCCCGATTTTTCGAGCTAGAACAGCTGCCGAGGACAGCTACAAAAAAACATAGCCCTAGTCTTGGAGCCAATGTTTGCACGGTACGGTGTTCCACGGACAATACGCACAGACAACGGGCCGCAGTTCACTTCCACAGAGTTCAAAGAACTAGTGCATCACTGGGGAGTCTCACACACAACTTCAAGCCCTTACTACCCGCAGAGCAACGGTATGGCTGAGAGGGCTGTGCAGACAGCAAAGTAGCTTTTGAGGAAGTCTTCCAACATACACGAAGCGCTGCTTGCCTACAGGGCCACACCCAGCGTGGAAGGGTTTTCACCAGGAGAACTCTTAACGGGTCGTCGTCTAAACACCATAGTACCAACCATTTTGAAGCTGCTAGCCCCAAAGTGGGACGACAGCGAATTCAGACAAAATAATGAAACCTACAGAGCTCGTGCAAAACGATCATACGACACCCGGTACAAGGTACGGAGCCGAGAGCGCTTACCACCAGGCACAGCGGTACGCATCCTTGCTGGAGCTGCATCACACGGCGTGGTAACACAGCCAACATCAGAACCAAGGTCCTACGCTGTACAAACCGACAGAGGACAAGCAAGACGTACAGCAAGACACCTGCAACCGTTGCAGGACACGAGCACCACAAGAAGTGGACGTGTTTGTAAGCGACCAGAACGCCTGGACCTGTGAGATCAAACTTTTCATGAAAGGGGGGTGTTGTGGGCGCCACTGACAACAGCGCCCCAAGCGGCAAGCTAACCAGGCGGACCGCCGGGAGACCCCGGCATGGGCGACCGCGCCAAGCAGAGCGAAAACGGGCGCCATTACCTGATGTATAAATAAACAGTTTTGCTTGTTATACCGGCTACGTCTACCACAATTCTAATGTCCCGTATCGACGATAAGTCCTTTCCGCTCTTATTAGAAAAGCCCTCACTAGCTCACACCCTCCGTAAATACTTGTTAATTCGTCAGGTATGAGGACTTAGACGGTACGAGGTTATCTTGCAGCAGCGACGTTAACTCGTCACTACCAATGTCATCTAAACCTGAGGTATATTGTTGTGAAATGCTTTCCGATAGGTAATGAAGCTTTGCGTCAGGCTCCTTTACATCATGCGCTGGAATGATTTACCAATATTTGATAGTTATCACTCCCATGAGTCTGAATGCCACAGGTGGCCCACGCCATACCAGACACATGCATGGTCCTGGGCACAGATGGCCACGCCTATGCAGATCGAACAACCGAATCGATATAGAGAGGTCGGAGAACATTTAGCACGCATATTTAAATTGCATTTCTCTGTGGCACTCAGTGATATTTTCGCAGGCGTCACTGTGGGACCCCGAGAAGTATTATGAAAATTAAGTCTCCTTAAATCAGTAAATCTTTTTAAAAATTGAATTGAAGATATTCACTAGATAATCCATCGAGACGCGCCAAGATGTTCGCAAGTAAAAAAAACAAAAACAAGACGCTTACAACGGTAACATAAATCTTATCAAACGATACTTTGCAGGTCACGAACTCTGAAACGCCCGAATCGCTTGAGTGGATCGCATACAATGATAGCTCTTTCCTCATGCACAGTGCCGCCCTCCTCAAGCCAGATTGAAGCGATGACTCGAACGACACGTTCTTTATTTATTTATTTCAGTACCCTCAGGGCCCGAGGGCATTACAGAGGGGAGTGAGATACAATAAAAGAAAAAAAAAGAAAAGAAGAACAGCAATCAGTATTAAAACAAATGTGAACAGTAGTATGGCTGGCACACATAAGCAAGTTACAACAATATAAGAATACAAATTATTAACTACTGACACAGATGTATAAGCGAATTATATAAGCACACAAATATACCACGTGAGCAAAACAAACAATTTTACTAGCAGGCAGGAAACTACGTTGCTGAAATATACCATCATACACGTAATCAGCAGTACAATTCGGGGGAAAAAAGAGAAAAAAGTTTATAAAAACTGCAGATGAACTAAAAACAATAAACAAATGACAGTGTGGAAGAATTCAATGTACTATGTTAACATCATATTGGCTAAAGCTGATTTAAACACAGAATGGTCACTCACTTCAACAACCGAAGGGGAAGGCGATTCCATTGTGCCGATGTGCTGGGGATGAACGAGTTGTAGAAGTGATTTGTTTGGCACGAAGGAATACCAACTTTATGACGGTGATCGATCCGAGCAGACATGCAGCAAGGTGGCGTAATGAATTTTCTTTTAAGGATGGGGTTATTATAGTACATCTTATGAAATAGACAAAGACGGAATATATTTCTACGTTGAGACAGTAGTGGCAGTGATAAGCTTGATTTCATAGCAGTGACACTAGAATTACGATGATAGTTAGAGAGAATGACACGGGCCGCACGGTTCTGAATAGATTCGAGTTCATAGATTAGTCCCTTGATAAGGGTCCCAGATGGATGAAGCATATTTAAGGCGAAAATCGTCACTCACACCAGCTTTATATACACATAAAAAAACAAATCTACGAAAGCGGGCGCTTTTCGCTGTTAAGTTATTCGCATTCCACTGGAGAACTGCGACATTGTGATAGCACGTATTCATGGCAGTTGCGCTCGAGGAAGCTGAGCCTGTAAAGGCTCAAGATACTGCAGAGCCTTCACTTTGGGACACTTTGGGAAGGTTACCTGGGGATTGGCTAATAGAATGTCTCAAACAGCGGTAAGCAGCGAAGGTAGAATGAGCTGAGCAACTAACAGGGAAGAGCTGTCTCCAGACGCTTGAACTGAAAACACACCATTGGCATTGATCGGAGAGAAGGACGCTGAAATGACGCAACTGGGGAATCCAGAGCAGAACCTTGCACTCGGTGCAGAGACCGCTGCAAAGGAGGTGTCTTCAACGCGGAAGCTTGCGACACAGTTAAAGGACCACAAGCGGGATTCTGCACTTCACTCTGTAGCGCCGGCATATGCGTTGCAGATTTCAAAGCCCGCTGTTTATCACGCTGTATCGAACTCTTTCCCATTGGATTTGCTGTTTGCAATAGGGAGGCATCCATTTCTGCGAGGCGATCTGCTTTGAAATATTTCATGGCTGCAGAGGTTTGAAGCAGGTAATTTTTTGAGCGAAGCAAGGAAACGAAAGTGCATGGTTGCCAGCACAATGGGCACACTTATGTTGCAGCAGCGATTTACGCTGAGTGTATGTGTATCGGCGCGAAGCGGGACAGTTCTTTGTCATGCGGCCGAATCGCTAGGAGATGAAGCAGCGAAATGCTGTATGACTAAGGAAGACAAAATATATTGCCACGCACACAGTGATTTGGGATACCAAGGAGAGCTTTTATGACAAGGGGTTAGCCCAGACACAACGGCAGCAAGCAGCACAGACGCACAAGCTGTTGTTGAGGTGCAAACGACACTTCGTCGTCCTTCCAACCAACTTCGTCTTCCTTCACTCCTCAGTCATGCGCCACCAGGCAATGCTAGGTGACATTATCCCCACCCCCCTCCCTCCCTCCCCTTCAGAAAAACAATGAAGACATCCGGAAAGAATGGTGTGAAAAACAAGATAGTGGTCACAGCAGGCGGAAGTGCGTCAACGTGGTTAGTACGGCTTCAGCTGCACAATGTGCACAATATCGGAACTGGGTTTTCGACGTTTTGGTAGTGCGGCGTCGTCTGGAATAACTTCATAACTGAGGTCACCCACACGACGCAACACTTCGTACGGCAAGAAGTAGCGGAAAAGGAGTTTCTCTGACAAGCCTAGATGGCGAACTGGCGTCCACACCCAGACTTGGTCCCTACGTATGTAGTCAACCTGGCGGTGCCGGAGGTTGTAGCGGTGCGCGTCAGAGGTCTGCTGCCGCCCGATGTGCACACGGCCGAGCTGGCGGGCTTCCTCAGTGCGGATGGCATATTGCTGGGCATCTGGGGCAAGCTGGTCATCTTCTGGGCACGGAAACATGGAATCAAGCATGCTCTGAACTTCGCGTCCGTACACAAGTCGAAATGGTGTGAAGCGTGTTGTTTCTTCTAAGGCTGTATTACACGCAAATGTGACGTGAGGCAGCATTTCGTTCAAGGCTTTGTGCTGCACATCGACGTACATTGACAACATGCCCGCAGTCGTCTTATTCAACCTTTCAGTAAGGCCATTGCTCTGTGGATGGTACGCTGTGGTCTTGCGATGGGTCGTGCAACTCAGCTCAAATATGTGGTTGATGAGCTGCGAAGTGAAAACTGTTCCTCTGTCGGTAATGATTTACGAAGGCGCGCCATGCCACAAGACGATGTTGTGCATGAAACACTCGGCTACTTCGGAAGCTGTGGCATAAGGGATTGCCTTTGTCTCAGCGTATCGAGTCAAGTAGTCAGTAGCAACTACTATCCATTTGTTTCCCGCCTGCGACTAAGAGAAAAGGGCCAAGGAGATCCATGCCAATTTGGTCGAACAGAATACGTGGTGCTCTAACGGGCTTGAGAAATCCGGCAGGCTTAAGGGGCAGTGTTTTACGGCGTTGGTATTCGCGACAGCATCTTACATACCGTTTCACAGCTGTGGAGAGTCCTAGCTAGTAATACATGTTGCGCACTCGAGCAAGCGTCCGTCCAGACGTCAGTTCGTCGTGGCATGAACGGAGAATATCCGCACGGAGCTCGCATGGTACTACCAGAAGATAAGCTCTTTCTTGGCCCTGTGAGTTCCTTTTATACAAGACGCCTTGTCGGATACAGAAGGAACCAAGGTGTTGCGTCGAGGGAGGGTCATATCACGCCTTAAAGATAATCGATGAGTGGAAGGATGTTGGCGCTGGCGTCCGCTTCTTGGGGTAGTAACGAGTTGCACGTGCTTACCTGTGCGCCTTGAAGTCCTTCGATGTGTGCAAAAGATATGATCTTGGCTTACACGCTGCTTGTGCTATGATCCCGTAGGCTGCTGCCCCACTCAGGATTCGCACGGTTGTCTTCGGCGGGATGAGTTCCCGACTCCGTGCCCTATGTCGCACGTTATAGGTGCGGCGAACCTAGGATTTGTATGCTTCGTTTTTGCTTCCGTACTCACTGTCATCCCACTTCGGCTTAAGCATTTTCATGGTGGATGGCACAGTCGTGTTGATGCGGCGTCCCATTAGAAGTTCTGCTGGCGAGTACCCTTCCACTGCTGGTGTGGCTCTGTGGGACAGCAGTGCCATGTTTACGTTGGGAGATTTCTTCAGGAGCTGCTTGGCGGTTTGCACTACGAGTTCAGCCATGCCGTTATTTTGGGCGTAGTACGGACTTGAGGTTACGTGGTCTGAGCCCCATCGCTTCACCATTTACTTGAACTCGAATTAGGTGAACTGCGGACCATTGTCCGTGCGGACTGTTCTCGGCACTCCAAAACGTGTCATGATTGGTTCCAGAACGCGGGTGACGTCACTTGTAGTTGTGCCGTTTAGTTTCTCGAGCTCAAAGAATCTTGAATAGTAGTCTACAACTACGATTTAGGCTTCCTCTAAATTGAGAAAAGATCAATGTCGATGGTATTCCACGGACACGCCGGCAGTGGCGTCTGGAGAAGAGGTTCAGTGGGAGGCTTCCTGTGTTCTTGGCACACCCGGTATTTCATCACATAATCTTCTATCTCTTTTCCAATGCCGATCCACAAACAGACTGTCTTGCTCTCGCGCGATACCGAATTGTGCCGTGTGACCTTCGTGAAGTCTTTCGAGCACTTCTAGCCTGAGGCTGGGTGGAATGACAAGTCTGTCACCCTTGAAAAGTAGATCTTCGACTGGTGAAAGTTTACATGCCACTTCTCCATAACGCTTGAGGTCTGGTGCTAAACCATGTACCGAAGGCCATGCTGAGGCGCATAGGGTTGGCACTGTGTTTAGTGTAGGGTCCTCTTGGATGCTTATCTTGATTCGGTCTAGCATCTGATGTGATGCTGGCAGCTGCTCCAGGATTAGGGCTTCGAACTCTTCCACTGTGCTCTCGAGGTTTCTGTCGTCTTTAACTGGGCTGTGTTGCAGCTTTAGAGACAACAGGTCAGCTGTGAAGAGCTTGCGCCCTGGCGTGTGAGAATTTATATAATCTTCACTTCACTTCACTTTAATACCTTAAAGACCCTCATTAGAGGGTACTACATAAGGGGGGGGGGGCGCACAGAAATGAAAAACAGAATAGGTAACATATATGTGCAAGTAAGTTATACAAATACAAGATTTTCACTGCGCAAGTACACGTGTGATTCGTTCAAGAAATAAAGATGGACATGTGATAGCAGCAAGTTCTCGGGGAAGGCCGTTCCAGTCGTTGGCAGTCCGGGGGAAGAATGATGAAGAAAATGTAGTGGTGCGGGCGGCGAGGTCGGGACACTTGCTGCTGATGACCGGTGCGGAGGGAGATACGTGGTGGGGGTGCACAGATGTAAGGTTCCTGTCGTAGCTCGGAGTAAAAAAACTTGTGAAACAAACATAAACTAGCAATGTAGCGACGATGAGCAAGGGTAGGTAGGATGTACTGTGATTTTGAGGATGATATGCTGATATCAAAAGAATACGATGAATGAATGAATGAAGTTGCTCGGTTTTGAACTGCTTCAATTGAATTACGCAGATATGCTTATTTCGGAGACCAGATGGGAGATGTATACTCTAATTTTGATTTAACTAGTGATTTGTATGCGAGGAGCTTGACATGCTGAGGTGCAGAGCGTAGGTGACGCTTTAAAAATCCTAGTGTTCTGTTAGCGGATGATATGATGTTTGAGATATGCGTATTCCACGTAAGATCCTGACAAAGATGAACACCAAGGTATTTGTATGATTGGACAATGTCGAGAGGAACGTTAGATATGCTGTAGCTGAACAGGAGGGGGTAATGGCGACGATGAAACGACATATATTTACATTTACTTGTGTTAAGTGTCATTAGCCATTCATTACACCAGTCTTTCCCACGAGTTAAATCATTTTGAAGAGATTGTTGTTCGAAAGTGTTAGTGACTGTTCTGTAAACAACACAATCGTCAGCAAACATCCGAATATGACAATCTAAGTTCTCAGGAAGGTCGTTAATATAAATTAGAAACAAAAGTGGCCCAAGGACGGATCCTTGGGGCACGCCCGAGGAGACTGGTAGGAGGTTAGACATTTGATTATTGACGATGACTGATTGGAAGCGGTGAGTTAAGAATTCTTTTATCCATGCTAGTATACTGGGATGCAAGTTTAGGTGAGAAAGTTTCAAAAAAATTACCGACGATTACGTTACTTCCTAATGCGAAATATGAGCGCAGCAAATAAGCTGTTTCACCTTTTCGATAGATTGAGGCAAAGAAATCGAGCAACACATGTATGCGCTATCACAGAATTTTTATTTTTTATTTTTCACACGTATTCCTTTAACAAAGACTCCACTAACAGTTCTTGACAGTCATGAAGGAAGCTTTGTGGTCGGAGAAATAGACTGATATATGTTCGACTTGGTACACCAATGGTTGATTCTCAAAGACGAGATCTATACAAGTGCCTCGCGAGGTTGTCACAGCCGTGGGACGCGTTACGAGCGAGAGGAACGGTATGTTCTCCCGCTGTCACCCGTTAATAATTAGGGGGTATTATTAACGATGCGCCCTTAACGGTGCGCACACTCCCAGACACCCTTAGAGTGAGGGGGGGTAGCTGTTCCGGTCGCAAAAGAGATGCCCTCGACCTGCGTGGCAAGCTCAGCCGGAATTCAACTACCTTGTAGTGACAGAAGGGGGTGGTCGTTTGGTGCCCAGCTGTCGCCGGTTCAAACCAGAATAAGGATCGGAGTCAGAAGTAACGAACCAAACACAATTTATGCAAAGCAAGAGACGATACAAGGGAATGCACAAGATCACTTGAAATACACAGACGAGAAGTTCACAGAATACAAACGCTAAGCATGCAACTACAGAATGATTCAATAACACAGGCTTTACAGCAGATCAAACACGAGAGAGTTACATAAACAAACACCAAATTGTTCACCGGGCACTGTTGCAGTCCGACGCCTCAAGATTCACGATGTGGCCGCCATACGAGACGAGCGCCGCTCCCTTGAAAGTCCGTGGGCTTGTCAGCAGCGGGTGATCCCCGGGAGTCCAGCCGAAGCACAGGCGAGCACGTCGCAAAACACTGACGAACTGACTGACTTACTCAACAAGCGGAGCGGTCGCTTTAAATAGGGCGCGCCGCGTCTGTTTGTTAGCACGCGTCAAAGCTAGCGTGCACACACACTTAGCTTCGCTGGTTATAGCTCCCTCTTCTCCTCCCGTCGAGCCGCGCGTCGTCATTGGCTAGGTCCCATAGAAGATTCTGGAATTTTCTGGCGTATTCCAGTCCGATGAACCACCGTCCTCCCCGGGCAATGGGAAAGAGGGTTACGGCAAGGCGTACAAAGCTACGCGCTCTCCCGCGCGGGGAAGGAGGCTTTTCCCTCCATGCTTTTGCACGCGACGCCGCGCGGGCCTCGCGCCGTACCGGCTTGAAGAAAATGTGCGCCGATTTCGTGACACCCGCATAAGTGTGAAGAAATTCCTGTTTGTCTTTATGTCAACATTCGTCTCTCTCATGGCTCAGAAAGAACTGGCAGATAATTTCGCAGTGGCGAACGGCAGCGGTAATTTCGGCTCGGGCGGTGCACATATACAGATCCGCCGCCACCGATCTGGCTCTCTGATTGCCACCGCGCAGGGGTTGCATTGAAGGAGGAGCGAAGAAAGGAATTAAGTTCGAGCCGGCGCTTTGACAACCGGAGACTCGCAGGAAGAGGGGGGAGGGGGGCGGCGTGTACACCCAGCGGCAAACGATGGGGGCAGAAGCGCGCGCAGCAAGCGGACAACGCGATAAAGGGAGGAGGGAAGAGATAGCAGCGACTGACTGATGCTGCTGACGCCGATAGTGAGTCAACCCCAGATGCGGAGTTGGTTTCAAGGACAACGCCGCCGATCGCAAACAATATGATACCCTCGCTTCCGCAGCGCCAAGAACCAGGTCTAGCCGTGGGAAGTGGTCACGTATTCGTCGACGTGCCGGGGCCTACGTGAAATAACCGGCGCGTCGGCAACTGAAGAGCACCCTATCCGCCACACAGGAACAGGGGGGGGGGGAGGACCCTCCCCTCCTCTTTCTGCATGGCGGCGACGGTGTTCTATGCAGTCACGTTATCTTGACTCTCTAGCGGCGTCAGCGGCATCCAGCGGTATCAGTCGGTCGCTGCTAGCGCTGGGGGGATGAAAGGGGGGCGGAGCTGGTTACGAGGCCGACGCCGACGCCGACGCGAAACCCAGGAACGGACGCCAAAGAGCTGCGCTCTAAAATAAGTGGCTATGAGGTACCTTGTCAAATGCCTTGGCGAAGTCGATGAAAATAGCGTCAGTTTGGAGGTTAGCATCAAGGTTAGCATGTAAGTCATGAATTAAAAGTGCTAGTTGACTTTCACAGGAGTATCCTTAGCGAAATCCGTGCTGCGAAGAATGAAAAAAATTATTTGAATCCAGAAAGTGCATCGTTAAAGAGTAAATAACGTGTTCCATGAGTTTACATGGTATGCTGATGAGTGATATGGGCTGATAATTCGTAGTTTCCTTTGTGAATCTTTGTTACCTGACTTGTGGACAGGAACGACCTTCCCCACTTTCCAGTCATGGGGTATGGCACCTGTAGAGAGAGACTGCGAGAAAAGCAAGCATAAAATTTTAGCAGAAGTATGATTAACATTTTTTAGAACCTTTGTGTTAATTTCATCAAAGCCGGCGGATGATGACAATTTTAGTTTATCAATAAGACATGATATGCCGGTTTTCGAGAAAGTAACGGCTGGCATTGAAGTTCTTTGGTCATTTGCTGCCATGAGCGGAGGCGGTTCTTGTTCTTTAGTGAATTCAGATGCGAAAACAGAATTAAAGATGGTAGCACACTCAACATCGGAAACAGCGCGTCGGGAATCATCAGTGAGGGTAACAGTGCGTATAGATTGCGGGTTTAAAAGCTGCCAGAATTTAGTAGAATTATCTTTAAGTATGTTGGGCAGGTCAATATGATAAAATTAGTGTCTGCGTTTTTTACTGCAACCAGGTATGTCTTTTCAGCGGTGTAATATTTTTCCCATGCGCAGTCCGGTCCAGTCTGGTTGGCACTGCGGAACAAACGTTTCTTTTTGTTTTCTAATCTCCCTAGAGCCTTGGTGAACCATGGTTTCTGTTTGTTCGCGCGGAAGCTGCATTTCGGAACATATTTGTTAGTAAGTTCGTTCATTTTATCGGTAAACATCAACCAATTTTCGTGGATTGTTTGTTCTTGGAAAGAGCGCTGAAAAGTTGGGAAAAAGGTTTCCAGTTCCCTGTTTATGGCTTCGTAGTTTCCTTTGTTATAAAGGGTGATTGTTTTTTTAGAAGTTTCTTTTGTTGTTGGAGTGAAGGTTATAGACGCATGGATGACTTTGTGATCGCTAATTTCCCGGAGATAAGTAATGGCGTTGAGGCTGTCAGGGTGGCTAGAAAGTGTAAGGTCAAAATGTTAGCGGTATCTCCTGCGATGCGTGTAGGCTGGGTTACTAATTGAGTTAGATTAAAATTTAAGCACACATCCATGAACTCCCGTGATTCATCCTGTCTAAAAATGGGCTGATGAGGATTATTCCAATCAATACCAGGATAGTTGAAATCTTCAAAAAGTAAAACGTGTGCATTAGGGTGTTTTGTTGCAAGTTTGTTCAGGATGTTGTGCAGCTTTCGAGGGAATTCGGGGTTACTGTGGGGGGGTCTATAGCAAACACCAATTAGTATAGATACTGGTGTGGCGCGACAAAGCAGCCATAATATTTCGAGGTCGGATTTTATGTGAATGTGGGAACACTGTAGTTGATTGCTGGTAGCGATAAGAACGCCTCCTCCTCGGGGGCCTTTACGATCAGCACGGAAAAGGTTGAAATTTCGTAAGTTGTACAGAACTTCAGTGTCGCTCACGCTATCGGTCAGCCAAGTCTCTGTCAGTACAAGCAGGTTACTGCTCGTTGAAGAAACAAGGCTGGATACATTATCGCACTTAGAGAGCAGACTGCGTATGTTAGTATATATAGCCGAAAACGAAATATTCTGTCGAGGGGAGTTACGGCGAGGATTAGATAAGTGTTGACGGTGCTGCAAGCGCTATGCTATTTCTTTAACCGTTTCAGTAGCATCATCAAAAGTGTAGCGTTTCTTGCCGAGAAATAGGGTCTTGTACCGCAAAGAAAACGGTCTGGTTTCTGCTCTTGCAAGTGCGACAAGATGTTTGCGGGCTTTTTGAACAGAGCGGGTAAAATCTTCTCCAATACTATAGTCCGTGTCTTTCAGCATATGACCTTTGGAAAGAATGGTTTCTTTTGTTTTAAAAGAGGCTAATTTTGCTATAATAGGACGTTGGCGGTCCTTGTTATGGCGTCCCAAGCGATGAGCACGCTCTATCTGACTGGGCTCCAAGGTAAACTCTAAGACATGCTGACAATGCTTAATTAATATTTCTTCAGATTCTGTGAATGACTCGTGGGGATTGGTGTCTGGAAGGCCATAGAATATCAAGTTGTTGCGGCGTGACCTGTTCTCTGTATCGTCTATTCGAGCCTCAAGGTTGGTAACAAGAGCAGCAGTCTCAGCGGCAACGGCTTGGGCAGATTCTATGCCAAGTTTTAGAGTAGGAATGTCCTGAAAGAGGCATTACAGGTCTGCTAGGCGCTTACTCAGATCGGAAATGGTTTGGTCGACAGAACGCATCTGGCCTTTAAGTTCCTGTACATCAGCTAGTATTTGGCCTTGACCGGCTCACAATTTCTTGAGTTCAGCAAGAACACTATCAAGTTTGTCCGGACCAGGGTTCGTTTCAATATCGCCGGACAAAAGAAGAAGAGATTTTACAACACAAAAGCATTCACCAGCCATAGAAATGCAGCACTGCAGGCTCGGCAGCTGTACCAGGCAACGGCCACTACATTTTTTAGAAAAAAAGGCAGTATGAAGAACTAACCTGCGTAGCGAAAATCAGTGGATGAGGAGGCTGCATCATGGCGCAGCTACCGAGCCCACAGAGCGCAGGCGGAAGGCGGTGCTCTTTATACCTTCACAGGGTCGATGATCTCGCTGTCACTTGCGCTTGCCATCCGGCGTCGATGGTCTAGGAAGGGAGCGCTGTTTTCATCGACGCATCAGCGCTGCTCAAAACGAAGGGTCCGTTGATCTCGACGTAGAACGGCTGTACTGGGTCTCGTAGAACGAGCCACGAAGTGTCGAAGATGGCTGGTAAGATACAGGCAAAGGCAGGCGCGAGCACCTGCGTAGCGAAAATCAGTGGATGAGGAGGCTGCATCATGGCACAGCTACCGAGCCCACCTAGAAGGCGCATGCGGAAGCACTGGAGTCTCGAACTTAGTTTATCCAAGTGCTTTGTTGTCAGCAGAGGAACCAGGGGCTTGTGACCTGTTTCGATGTGAAATGATGACACAAGAAGGTACTTTCGGTAGTCTTCACATGCTCAGGTGATTGCTAACGCTTCATTCTCAATTTGTGCATGCCTCTGTTCCGTTTCCGACATCGAACGTGATGCATATGCGACTGACAGTAGCCTTTCGTGTGACTGCTGCAACAAAACTGCACTTACGCCATAGGACGATGCATCTACTGACAACGTGTGTGACCTCTTTATTTCGTTGCGCTAAAGAACTGCTGTTGAACTTATCATCTGCTTCACACTTTCAAAGCTTTGCTGTTGTGCTGGGCCCCAGTACCACTCAGCATCTGTACTCATGAGGTCTTTCAATGGCTTGGTCATGTCGGCAAGACCTCTGAGAAACTTTGCCAGATGATTTACGGACCTAAGGAATGACCTGACTTCAGATACGTCCCTAGGTACATCTATCTGCATAATGGCCTTCACTTTGTCTGGGGCGGCCATGACACCTTCTGCGGAAATGATGTGTCCCAGAAGCTTGACCTCTTTCTGCCTATATGCGCATTTGTTGGCGGTGAGCGTGAAACCTACCCTCAGAAGCCGGCTCAGCACTTTGTGGAGATTTGCGTCGTGCTCGTTTACTGTTCTCCCGGACACAATGATGTCATTTTGCAGACATGTCAGTCCGTCTAGTCCCTCCTGGTCTCGAAGAATCTCACGTTGGTAGAACTCCGGCGCTGTAGAAATGCCAAAGGGTAGTCTGAAGAACTGGAACCGTCCAAACGAAGTGATGAACGTTGTAAACTGACGTGATTCTTTGGAGAAGAGAACTTGCCCGTAGCCTGCTCTTGCATCTAAGCGACTGAAGACCTTTGCGTTGGCTAGTTTAACAAGGCATTCATCGACTGTGGGCATGAGCATGCGTTCACGAACAATCTGCGGGTTCAACTGGTCATAGTCAACACATATCAGTTCGTCATTCCTCTTCCTAGCTACCAACATTTGGAAGCACCATTCAGTTGCTTGTTCCACTCTTTTTATTACACCAAAGTCCTCCATTCATTTTAGTTCTGTCTCGACGAGTGGAAGAAGAAGCAGGGGTACTCGCCTTGGGTAAGTGAGTGCGTAGAGCTTAGCGTCACTGATCACTTTGATGCTGTATTCGGTCTCCATCAGTCCAAGTCCCGACGTCAGCTTGAGGTACTGGGCTAGGATGTCAGAGATGTTGCCCTCTTGTGTTTCGGCAAGCTCCAGGGGCCGCTGCACAATGCCTAGTGACTCTACTGCTGGACGATTTAGAACGGCTTCTCTCAGCCTTTAGATGACGAAGACCTTCTCTTGCGCACTTGTGTGTCGCCATTATATTTTTGCTGTGAAGAAGCCTACTGTGGCAATTGGCACTTGACCTGGGCCAGTAAGTGTTTGACTTGTTGTCTCCAGGGGTCCCATGGCGTCCCTGTTGTAGTCCCTAAGCGACACTGCTGTGACATAGCACGCAGCAGTGGCGGCAGTTCCTTCCATCGTTTAATCGCTCGTCTTGCTGTTACAGACTTCTGACCACGTGCACGCATGATCAGCTGGCAGACCATCGGCAAATAGCTGCACTACAAGGGAAGCAAGCGCTACGCCACCACCGGACAAGACTATAAGAAGACAGTTCTACCCCCGGCGCGGCCACATAGCACGCAGCAGTGGTGGCAGTTCCTTCCATCGTTTAATCGGTCGTCTTGCTGTTACAGGTTAGTTGTATGTTTTGCCTCCCGTAAGAGTTCGAACACTAGTTTTTTCTGCCGCTGCTGCTGCTGTTGCTATTGCTACTGGTGTACTTGGCGTGATGTCTGATGAGAACCTTGCTGATATCTGTCTGGCATGTCACGTAGCCATCGAGAAAAATTCCACTGCCATAAGCTGTTCTGAGTGTGCGTTCACATACCATGCCGGGAATTGCGCAGGAGTGGCAGAGTCAGCCGTAAAGGCCAAGCCTGACATAGGAAAGTCATGGCTGTGTCCAACATGCAAAGCCTCGAAGTTAAGAGATAGCCAGAACACTGGAAAGGCTAAACATGACAATGATGTTGACATTGTGGTGAGGCTAGCCAATATGAACAAGAAAATTGGAGCCCTTCTCCCCCTCCTGAGCAAAATCGAGAAACTTATGACCATGAAAGAAACTGTGGAAGCAATTGAAAAAAATGTCAAATTCTTATCAGACAAATATGATAGCGTCGTAGAGCTCGTTACAGCCCAACAAACAGAGATAACTGAACTGAGGGAAAGGGTACACAAAGTCGAGTCGGATGCATCCCCTCAAAAAATTAAAGAACTGAAAAGAGAGATAAACGACCTGGATCAGTATAGCCGTAGACAGAACCTGGAAATTCATGGCATGGAACATACCGAAGATGAAAATTTGCTGGCAAAACTAAACACTACCGCACGGAAACTGGAAATCCCGGAAGCAACAACGCGAGACGTAGAGGCAATTCACAGACTCCCTTGCAAACCTGACAAAGTCCCTTCAGTGCTAGTGCGGTTTTCTTCACGTACGCTGAAAAACCAATGGGATGATGAACGATCAGTCTTGAGGACAAAAGTGCCAGGCATCAGACTGTTCGATAACTTGAACGCGCAAAATAAGAAGCTCCTTTGGCTAGTCAAAACAAGGGCGACCGAGAAGTCGTACGAATTTACTTGGCAGAGGAACGAAAGAATCTATGTTAGGAAAAGGTCAGTTGAGCTCGCCATCCTGATAAAGACTGAAGATGATCTCAGCAAGATCAACTGAAAGACGCAAATTCCCTGTTAATGCCTTTGACCCATGTCACAGCCTTCCCGCAATACGGCTACTATGACGGACAGGCTTTCGCTGATGCTCTAATCCATCTACACCCAGTGCGTAGATTTCTTTCAGTTTTTCACCTGAACACGCAAAGCTTGCGTAGTAAACAACTAGAAGTAATTAGCTATTTAACATTTCTGGAACATGAATTTAGCGTTTTGTGCTTTACGGAAACATTGTTTACTGACAAACATGATGCTGTCCAGTTTGATGGTTACAGATGTGAAGCCCTTTGTCGCGACCGCCAAAGGGGTGGTGGTGTAGCACTATACATTAGTAATACATTCAGTTATACTGTCTTGGAAGAATACTCTGTGGTCACCATTGACTACGAAGTGCTTACAATCACTTCCAAAGGTATTATTATAACAGTTTTATACCACCCACCTTCCGGATCCCTTCCCGTGTTCTTCAACTTTTTTGAACATTTCATGGAATATCTCACATCGAAAGGTCATCTCGTCATTATTGTGGGGGACTCGAACATTAATGTACTGTGCAAAGACTCATCATCAGTTGCACTTCTGGAATCGGCGCATTCAGCTGGACTGAAAAATGTTATTTATTCACCCACTCGTGTGACCGCCAGAAGTGAAACGCTCATTGATGTGTGTTTTAATAGCTGTTTAAAAGGTGTCTTTGCAGGTGTCCTAGCAAATGGTATTAGTGACCACATGCCTTTTTCCTGTTTCCACCCTATTCAAAACCAGAGTTCTCGAACTCTGCTTCATCGACGACGCATTAGCGAAAATGGAATGATTCTTTTCGGTAGCATGCTATCAAATACAGATTGGAGTGAAGTCTTAAGCATTCAAAATGCCAATGATGCGTACAATGCTTTTGTTGACAAAGTAATTAAATTCTATGAAGCAGCATTTACTGTTGAGAAAGTCGTTAAATGTCGCAAAGCAAGAAAGTCATTGATTACAAGGGAACTTTTTGAAAGAATAAATAATCGAGACAGATTATTTCAGGAATTTATCAGGAGTAAAGATGTAAATAAACTTCTGCAATATAAGAAGATTAGAAACAAGCTTAACACTGACCTGAAGAAAGCCTGTACAGAGTACAGTAAAATACCACTTGAATGAACGTCACTTAAACGAAGTATTCAGTTGTGCGAACTTCATTAAACTCCCCCGCCAAAGTTCCATTGAACGCTACGCAAGCGCCTTTCATTTTAACGAAATTCGGTTGTTGCTCATTTCAGTTCTACGAACATTTTCTATACCGTCATCCTGTGTTTCCCACGCGATACTGGGTATTTCAACCAGAGCAACGTGCACTTTTTGTTGAATATTTTGAGAAACATATTTTATTAGCGCGTGACGAAAGCTGGCAGTCATTTAGCTCTAAGCTTAACTGGCTATCTAAAGAAGCTTGTATCCAGCGGAATCACAGCTGGCTTTGCATGCTTAATTGAATCCACAGTCATAGCCTCCCATAGCCATAACTTCAGCCCTATAAAGCTTCCTAGCTCTAAGAAAGGCGTACGTATGCATGCTGGTTAACTACGATCTGTGGAAGGAATGATCTGGTTGGAGGAAATGAATGCCTCTGCTGCCCA